>NC_137595.1:7032495-8325069 GCF_963210335.1 Falco punctatus
GGATTAGAAGCAAGTGCTCCTCATGCATCTGTCTTGTCCAAACAACTGCATGCACTATTAATGCAAATGTGTTTCTACTCTGATTGAATGTTGATTTTGTGTGAAAGTAATTTCTTCTCAAGTAAACTGCTTTCAGTCATAGAACTTGTACAAAGGCGCTAATGTTGCTTAGCATTTTTTCATTATGAATGACAGCATAGAAATGTTTATTTATTTCAAAAACTGAGATCATAGTTGACCTTAAAGCTGACTTTCAAATTAACACAGCACAGTACAAGAGGATTTCTGGTATCAAAAATGATGGTGCTGAGAACCCGATGTCCATACTCTGCACACTTCACAGGTTCCAGTTTGTGAATTGAGTGTCTCTTAGTGCTTTTATAACATTAAATATGATCTTGGAGTTCATTTTCTGGGTTAGACATGTCTGAAAGGAATTCAGCTCAGCTGCTGTTAGGTCACTCTGCAATGCCAGCCAGTGTAGAAGAGAGGGCTACAAATGTGAGATTTTTTCTAAAGTCCTAGAATACTGATATAAACACACCTTTTGAATCCATGTGTCATGAGACTATTAAAATGCAGAGTTAGAAACTGACTTTGCGGTCCTTGATGCCCTTCTATTCAGGGTTCAGCAGAATTTTGTTCTGTGATGTATCTCAGAAAAATATTTGAAATACTGTCCATCAGAGACAGAAGAACAATTCTAACAATTCTGTGGTTTTCTACACACGGTGCATGATTTTCTTGTGTTTAGTTATCAAGTACTCTTTCCTGACTAGGTTGTACAGTTAATTTTTGGCTTGGGGACTGTTCACAGAAAGATTACTATGTGTATCTGAAGCAACAAATGAGACATCAGGACAAAGGAAAAACTTCATTGTACATGTTCAAACAGAAAATTAAATTGGCAAGGGTGAATGTTTTCTGGTACTAGAGTATCACCAGTAGATAACATACAGGCTGGACAATACATCTATTAGCAGATAATCAACACTACATAAACATTTAGCTATCATCTTTGAAATCTGGCTTTCAGTGCTTGTTAGTAGGTTTGGAGGCTTTCATGGACTCTGGTGCTACTTTAGGCTGTACAAGAGAAAATAAATTCAAGAGTGAATGTTAAGTTAAGGCAGAGGGATGCACAAAGCCTTCGTTGGATCTGATCAGCTATCTTCATGCTAATGATTTTTAGGGATTTTGGTATGAGTCACTTCCAGTTCAAGAATTCTTGCATATTACTGTCAGATTCTGGAAAAATCCTGAAGTTTCTAAAACCAAATGGCTCGCTACCTGTCCAGAACAAATTGTAAATACTTAATACTTAATGCAGTAGTAACACATGCATTTCAGAATTATAGTTAACATATGTAGTGATTGTCATATAAAAAGGTTTATTTGGGCATAGGAATAATTACTAATGATGGATGTCAATGGTTTTAGGTTTCAGTGCAGAGAACTTAGCTCTGATTATAGGATTTTGTTAACACCTATCACTGAAGATTAACCTGATCTCCGTAGCAGAGGAAATTAAAAATCTTTTGACAGTCATTTTAAGATTATGAGTGGGAAGGCAAGATGATGAGTCTCTTAGGCCCTCAGCATGCACCTTTCTCTTCTATTTCCTAGACAGAGGTAGGAAAAGTTGTAGGGATTAAAAAAAAAAAAAAAAGCCAGTGTTACTGACAAGCAACATATCTTTCATCTGGCCTACAGTAGTTTTCACTTCTCTGTATGTTACTCAAGTAGCTCAAAGTGCTTTTATGTTGAAAATTCAGCTTTCAAAGATCATACTTGGGAATGTGTAAGTTATTTTAATTTTTTCAAGAGTGTTTTAATCCTTGGGTACTGCCCATAAATATTTAACAGTGGCTACTACAATGCGGTCTTCATCTTACTAACACCCATGGACATCGCCACAACACCGGTAACAAATGTAACATTGAAGTTGAAGTTGAAGAATCTTGCCCTCAGTAAGTTACTTCCCAATCTACTCTGTAGTAAAATTAGTCTTTGTAGTGTTTAGCCTCATCACAAGAAAATATTGAGGGTTCTTCCTTTTCTGAAGGTTTTATTAAAATACTATCCTGTTTTCTGCCTTATCCCAGCCTTCTTTCTTTCAGAATGGAGTGGAAAGTGTACGCTGTTGTCTCGTGGGTTACTGAAATGTTACTTTAGTCTTTTGTTTGTGCTAATGACACCCTTCTGCCGCACAGATTTAATCTAGCGTTAGTTTGCCTATGCTTTTGAGAATTAAGCTGGTTTTATAATGGCTGGTGAGCCTCTTTCTCCTGTTTTGTCTGCAATTCCTTGGAAATAATTCTGCTAAGAGCTAAATGCCCTGGTGGCATTTGATATAGTCAAGATTTATATATAGGTCAGGAGAATAGGTCAGTTCTTGGTGATTAGACTGTGTTCTTTGTACCCATTCCTCAGGCCCACAGATTTTCTAGTTTTGTGGCAAAATAGAGAATTAACAGCTGCATCAGCTTTTTGTGAGTGGAATATTGAATTTAGAAATTGACTGCCTTTAAGACTGCATCTTTGCTTTTCAAAGACATAATGAGTCCCAGTAGAAGATTCCCTTCTCCTTTTCCTCTGGGGAAAAAAAAATAAAATCTGACAATGTTTCCAGAGACCTTAAACAGCAGTGAAATACTGTGACTGTTGTCACCACTCTTTGGGACAAGAAAAGAGTCCTTTAGTTCTGCCTTCTTACAGACTTGTCCTTGTAGGAAGACTGAGCTTCGCAAGCAGTGCTAGAAAGTCTTCGAGGTAAAGGGTAAAGTGTCAATGTGAAGGAAGAGATAGGAGTGGGCTACAACTTAGTGTCTACTGTTACCCCTCTCAAGGCTAAATGTTGTATGTTAAGCGCTGGTAACCTCTGTTTCTATTAAAGTGTATTTTCTTTGTTGATTTTCCTAGGTTTTCATTTTTATCTAGCTCGTATAAATAAACCAGTCGTGGCAGATTTACTGTGCTTCAAAATGTGCTAAGATAGTAGAGAACATTGCAAACTTACAATGAAAGCTACTCGGGGGCTTTAGATGTATAAATTTAATGTCTTTTTTGTCATTAGTTCTTTTTGGGTACAAATAAAAAGTGTATGCTAGCTACTCCTCCTGTAGGTATGACCAACAGGATTCCTGTGACTGAAGCCTGGGTAAAAACACCACCACAATATCTGAATAGCTGAATTTCTGAGAAAAGTGTTTATCTCCTGAGCTAGATAGTGGCAGAGTACAGTTTCAGGCATCAGTTCTCCAATCACCTGTCCACTTCTTTCATCCAGCTTATAGGTGACTCATTTCCTTGGTAGAAAAAAAAAATCTAAAATGCAAGCTCCATTATACAGACATGGGAACTTAGATGCTAAACTCTTTGATATCCTAGTTTTTTAAAGGTGCTTGAAACTAAGCCTATATATTTTAATAATTCTTTAGTTGTAATACGTGTGTTTCAGACACAGCCTAAGTCATTAAATTGTAAGTTTAGATCTGAATTCTTGACAGGTTAGGCAACTCAAAAGCTAGATTTCGCTGCTTGTGTTTTCATGTCTCTTGCTTGCCTCTAGTACTGCAATTGGAATTGCATTCCAGCTGGAAACTGGAAATAGTTAAAATCTCCGAAGAAGTAATGGAAAGTGGGCAGTTAAAGGCACTTATACCTGAAGTGTCTTCTGTGTTTATACTTACAGAGATATTCACCTGCTTTTCAGGTAGAGGAGCCGCTCTTTCTTTCAATGATTATTTGCTGTTTCATGATAGGCTACTTTAAATCATCACAGGTCAGGTTTATGTCCTTGATTTGGCATGTAAAAAGAACCCCAACCAACAACAACAAAAAAACCCCCTACCTAAAATTAGTAACAGAAAAGGTGCCTAAATTCTACAACTCTTCCCCTGCTGCCCCCACATTAGGTGCAATTAAGTGGAATAAAGCATGGTGAGTATTGCTTTAAAAGCTTAGATATGCCAAATTCAACTCAGCTCAGCTGCTGTGAAATCACAGAAGGTACAGCAAACAGCCAGAGCTTGAGACATAACAGCTGCTGTTTTAAAATAAATACATAAGTATGGGAAAATCTTATTAACTTGAAAGAATTTTGTTTAAACATCACCTTGAAGAAGGTGCATCAGATCAGATGAAAACTTGAAGTAGAACAAATGGAGAAAAACAAAGTAAGGTCTATGTTATGTTCTTTACTTTGATATACAGTGTGTGCTTAGGAGATAGTTAACTGTTAAACAAGAAGGAACAGAAAAAATCAGGCTCAAAAGGATATGAATTTTGAAGGTCACATTCTTGAATGTCAGAAATCAGATATATAGGGAAAAATTCTACTGTCAACTATTAGCAGGTTTTGTACATGATCTAACTGCAGATTTCTTTGGTTGAAAATAAAATTCTTGTGTATGTCATTTAGTGTTATTTCAAATCATCTGCTTTATTTTGTACCACAGAAAGAAAAAGTACGGTAAGAGGAAGAAAATAATTCTGATGAATGAGACAGGAGCAGTTTAACCTTTCCTTTGGCATTTCTGTAAGAAATCCAGTTAAGTTTATTTTTTTCCAAAAAAGTTGTAAAGGAAGAGATTGAAACTTTGGGATGGAGTGGGGGGAGGGAAACATCTTTGAGGCACAAAAATTAGCCCAACTTTTCTCTTAAATAAGCAGAACTTTGTCCTCTTTAACTGGGTAAGTTAGAAGCAACTCAAAGCCCGTTTATACCACACTTTGATCCCTGTGAAGAACCCTGTGCCTGCAGCCTCTGGAAGTGGAAGTAGCAGGGCAGCGTTAGCAAGACAGAGCTTACCAGACCAAGCCTGATACTGTTAACAGGAATGTTGTGCTTCCTGGATCCAAGCTAGTATTCTGCATCATGCCTTGGAATTTTCTCTCTGCCATCTGGAGACCTTGCACAACTTATTCTTTTCGAAACAGAAGTGGGCTTGAGCAAATACCCACTTTTTTAATAACTTTCAATGTTTGTTGTTTATCTTGGTTCATTATGGTAGCAAGCAGTCTGACAGTTATAGAATGTAGAATTTATAGCTGACCCAAACTGTTATTAAATTAGAAATCTGGGTAACTATCTCTAAGATGTATGAAAATCAGATTGAGACGCTTCCACTCCGGCCTGACTTTCTGGTTTTGAACAGATTGGAGCTTTAATGACATCACAGATGGAAGCTGCAAATATGTTAATTCTCATAAGATATACTTATCTAGAATTTTGAGGTGCGTGGTTTCTACCCTGTTTCAAATAAGTGTATGACTAAGTGGAAGAATGCTTTTAGCTACTGAAGGTAACCTTTCTTTTTTGCCTCTGACAAGAAAAAAAGAAAAAAAAAAAAAGCGGCTGTGCTGTCAGTTTTCCTGGTGCTTCAGGAGCTTTCCTCAATGAGAAGTCTTATCTATTTTGCACTGTCTATGAGAGTCTACCACTAAAGGTGGTTCTTATTTTGACCAGATATATAACATTAATTAGAGATTTTCTTAGGCTGCAGTGTATTTTTTTAAAGAACTTTCTCCATTAAGAACAAATCAGCTTTCTGCAACTGATATTGTACCACAAGAACTAAACTTCAAAATAAGCTTTCTCTCAAGTCATTATAAAATATTCAAGTGCAATAGTCAATTATTTGATCGAAGAATTATAAACTCAATTATGTGATCTTGCTAATATGAACACATTTGGGCATGAAAACCATGGAAACTAACACAATCCAAGAACTGCACAAGTGATTCTGAGATGAAAATTGGAGCCCCCTGTTCTGAGCCACTGGCAACTGAAGCAATGTCACAAACTCCATTCGGTGCCAGGCTCTGTCTACACAGAAAAATCTCAGTGTTAAACATCTGCCTTCTCTTCTTGCTGAGGGAGATGATCCTTGCTCACCTATGTCCTGGCAAGAAATATCAGCTATAGAAGATGACATTGCAAAGTTGTTTCCTCTTTTTGCTCTTTATCTGACTTTCAGCTAATAGTGGATGTCAAAAGTAGCAAAAAGATTGTTTTTATGCAAGATCCAAGTCAGAAAGGAAAGAAACCAGTTCCATGGAAAAATTGTGGGGTTTTTCTGGCCTATCTTGTCCGATTTTATTCAGGTATTCTACAGTAGAATTATATGGAAAACATAAGGAAAAAATATATCAATTCTAGTATGATTCGAGCATTTCTGTAGCACTTGATGGAGTAATTATTACAATAGGATTCAGATTGTACTGTATTAACTCCGCTTCAGTTCTAGATTATTAGTTGAAATATAGGTCTATGAAGCTGGAGCCAGAATATATAACATTTCAGGCAAATGTCCTTTTTCCCTTTTTTACTGTTAAAATCAAGGATTCCCATTTTAACTGCCACCACTTTATGTCCTTTATAATAGTCTCAATGCAAATTGTACAAGCTTTTTCATCTGTGCCTACAAATGATATGACTTTCAATGTGTATTGAGGAATGTAAGTGGGGCAGTTTGGGACAGGGGAAATCTTTGCTCCTATTGCCTCTGCTCTGCTTGTTCAGTGGCTGTTAAAGAGTTTGGTTTCATTTATGGTTGAACCAATATTAATGTGTATATGTGATGAGATGATTACAAAAAACCAAACCACAGAAACATTTAGGGGGAAAAAAAAAAACCCCACCCACAAATGAAGAGAATTTCACTCATGTCAAAGTAATGTCTGATTTTATTCATGTCTTAAGGCTCCAGAGAATCTTACAGTTCTTCTACTAGGTAAAAAGAATAAAAGTAGCTCAACTGGTTCATGCAAAGTACAGGCATCTCTACTAATTGAAAGACAAAATGAGAACTGATAAAAATAACCTCTTCACAGAAGTTTATTTTATCTATGAAATTAGCAAAAACAGGTTAAGAAAGTCCTGTCGAATGTTCAGGAACAGTTAAACTTCTAGTATTTGTTTGAAACTTAAGCAGCCACCACTTTAGTTGTATGGAGAAAGAAAAAAAATTCGAATAGGAATGTGGACAACCAAAATAAATTTGCAAATACTTCCCAAGCTATTTTTGAAGAATAAGAGGTATTATTAGTTTTTGAAATAAAACTGTCTTTTTATCCTTTTTCATCTTTTAATGGCAAAATGAACAGGTGAGACACAATGCTTGAGTATTGTTTACCTGTCCTTTTAATCCTACCTCCACCTGGATTGTTGCAGTATGCTAGATTCATGTTTGCTGTAATGAATTTCAATTTTGCTGTGCTGATTTACAGTAATAGATAGTTTGGCCTAGATTTTCAAAAGTCTGGCTAACTGAAAGGAAATATCAACAAGTGTTCAAAGGCGCTTTCATAACCACTGTGGAGTAATTGGAGTATTTGGTAGAGTCAAAAGAATAGCAACTCACTAAGGAAATTAAATTAAACTAATGAAAGAAAGCCTTTTACTTAGAACCAATAAAATGTATTAGGCTTTGCAATAATCTGTCTGAAGTGGTTTTGAAGCCCTTTGGCTTGATTTTATTTGAAGCTGAATTGGACAGCACGCTTAACATACTGTGGGAAGTGATCTTGAACTGGTGTGGGGAAGTATTAAATTGTATGTTAGATGTTTTTTCACTCTGCTCTTGCAACCCCAGAGGAATTTGTACAGTCTGAAGACCTGCATGAATGATCCAGACTTTGCATGGTTGAGGTGTATTGACTTTTGTAGAGGAGCAGTGGGGGAAAACATGAAACAAAACAACTTTTCAGTGACTCTCCAGTCTGAGAGGGGTTCCTGGTGGTAAAACCCTTTGTATGTTTTCTGTTGTATCTCCAGGTGTTTGTAATCACTGTAATAATCTGCTAGAAAATGGTTTGCATATTCAAAAGTCCTGGCCATTCTTAGTAAGATATTGATCTAGATGGGTCGTTGACCTTACTTTTGCATGGTAACTTCTGTGATCCCCGTGCTTTTCTTTTCCTTTTTTTCTTCCCTTCAAAAGGTTTTCATGCAGAGCAACACTGAAATTGCTCTGTTCAAGTAGTAATGAATATTTCACAGAGGGCTGCGATGCTGCTTGACTTCAGGTTTCATTTTTCGTTCCTGTTTCTTTGCCTACAAATAACCTGGCAATCAAAACAAGGAACAACAGAAAAATGTTCATTAGAGCATTACATTCGGATCCCTTTCTATTGTCATAATTACCTTTCATTGCAAAAACGATCACAAAAGTTTTTACAATTTTATCGGCTTTGATTTGTTTGGAAGTGTTTAATTTTTTTTTTTCTATGGTTGAAGCCACTGGTTTATTTCATCATGACTTATTGACAGAAAATCCTGTAGAAAAATGACATCCATTATTAACAATTCCCCCAGGAAATCTCTAGGAGACAAAAAACTTTACTAGCTATATCTATTCCTCCTTTGTTCTTTTTCGCTGTGCTTATCACAATATCAAAATTTTGTTCTTCATAATTGGAGTAACGATAATTTGTATGCAATGCTTTAATGTAAAATATAATCTAAATGCATTTATTTATAACCTTTGTTGAGTTGTTCTGTCTTCCTAAAGGTTGACTCTGTCATGTCCTTTCTCTAAGAAGAAGACAGAAGATTGGGTTTTGCACTGTCAGTGTGTCTGCTTCTCACAGACCATGTCATACCAATTTTTCTCATGGTCACAATGCACTTGGAAGACAACTTACCTTTTATGTTGCATGTTTTTGCACTGTTTTACAGAGATTGTCACTAAACCCAAGGAGGTTTCTCCGAACTTTCTAGGCTTCTGAGGTGGAAATGCTAATCTACTGCATTTTGGTTAGCATTGTTTTGATGCTTATACTTGTATTTGCAGATACCTGTTTGAAACAAATTAGGAACAGAAAGTTTACTAGTAACCACCACCTCCTTCAACTTGTATTAACAGATAAAGTGAGGGATGTTTGTTCTGGTGTGCCTGTGGCTTATCAATGCTGTTGTCAGAAAGCAGGCACATTTTTCAGGCAGACTACAGGTGGTGTTGACATTTATGGATCCCATTTTCTCTAAATAGGCTGCTTTAGAATCAAGATCGTATTCAAAAGCTGCCTTTCAAAACAGTTTTATTTCTCTTTGAAGGGAGAATTTTGTGCATTCAGACAATTAGTATTTTTAACAGCTTGCATTTTAGAGGGTAAGAAAGTCAGCACCCACAGCTCTACCATGAGGGATTAAGTAACTTCTAAACTGGAGGCATTCTCAGTTTGCTGTAATTAGCTCTCCAATAAAAATTTGCTCCAAAACTCTGTTAAAATGGGGTAAACTTCAACTAGTTCTTTTGAAAAATCCAGACCCCTGCTGCAGTGCTCCACTCTTCTGAGTTTGAGGAGCATCATTAAATATGAAATATGACATTGCTTGTAAAAAAATATTTTTAGTGAAAATTATTACATGCCAAAACAGACAAAACTTTTCTTTCTAATTCTAAAGGCCTCATTTTCCTGCCAGTCATGCCCATACAGCTGTGCCTTTACCAGCAGCCACCTTAACAGTGCGGGATCACCCGTTGGCTTTTTTTGAAACACCGCCTGAGATTTTGTTCAGTGTGTTTGTACGTGAGAATTCATGGAGTGACAGAGTTTGCAGCTGGTCTTAGTTGATGGCTGAAGGTGATGGGATGGTAACACCGCTTAAAAAGAACAGACTTTTAAAAATACGTATGTATAAATTCAGTTTTTCTTAGCTGCTCTGATATGCATGTTTTCTACTGATATGGTGGGTGACTGAAGGAAATGAAGCAAGCCACAGGACCAGTAAACACAGAAGTCATATGGGTACTGCATGATCAGCGTACTTGTTTAATTGCTTAAGAGGTAACTACTGTACCTAACCTAGCTGTGTGGGGCAAATCTTGCTAGACTGGTAGAAGGTATTTCAAGTAGCAGGATGAGTTTCTTAGCAAGTTGTTCTCCAGGTACAGCATGACTCTGATACTGAGTGTCTGCTCTGTGTAAGTCAGAGTGCTATGAACATAAAATATGCTAACCAGTGCCTTTGTAGTACATATTTTGGTAAAGGTAAGAATTCACTGTGCGTTTGCTGCCCCACAGTAACTGCCAGGGCCAGTATTCTGCAGTAAATGCAATGTGCCCTTGCATCCTGCTTTTAAAGGACAGGTGAAATAACTGCAATGAAGTACAAGTTTGCAAGGCGTTTGAGACCTTTTTTTTTTTTTTTTTTTTTTTAGCTATGCCATAAGAGAATGACTACTAATTACCTTTTATTTTGCACTTTTTCTTTCCTCTTGGCAAGACGGACTTTTCCTACTTGCTTTTCCTGTGCTAGTTAGAAAAGAACAGATTTGCTATGAGGATCAGGGCACCCAAAACAATCTCAACATCTTCTCAAGGAAATGATTCAATACAAAATATTGTACTGACCTTACATTTTATTTCCGCATCCTTACATCTCTGTTTAAAAAGCATTTCTTTTCACTATGCCAGGTGTGTATGTTGCTATTTCAAACATCCTTTTAAGATGTATTAATTTGGAGAAAACATCTGAGGCACAGTTAATAGCTGAAACATTTTATTTACTTATGTTCTTAATACTTAGGTAACTCCAAAAATTCGTGGTTTTTTTCCACCCCATTTAAAAATAAATTGCATCTGGGTCAGAGTAAAAGCTGAAGAGATTTTTAGCCCAGCTGGTGTGTTGTGGTTTTTGTTTGTTTTCCCCTGCAAAGTAATAAGTGAAGAATCATCTTGAGAATTGCTGAAGTAGTTTCCTATATTATACCATGATTTCTAAAAACATTGGGCTGTATCTTGCTCAGTTGTAAATCCTAACATGAATAAAAGAAAGAAAACTCATCCACAGAGTTAACATATGCCTCAAGCAGCATAATGAGTGATTTTTTTTTTCCTTTAATAAAGAAATCATATGTTTACAAATAACAAAAACATAAGATTTCATGTAACAATGTAAATAGTTGTGGAAATTATATTCCTTAAACGTAAATCTAGTTTTGAAACAGAAAGTCTCCAGAATTCTCCCTGGACAATCAAAGAAGGCTTATCTGAATTCCAGTTGTTTGAAATGCATTGCAGTTTGTAAACCTGAAATATAAATTTGCACTTCTATTAAAAAAAAAAAAAAAATAAAATAAATCAGTTGCCTCCCAAGGCTCTTCAGGTGAGAGTGTTTTTCTTTTAGATGGGCAAACTAAGGTGTGGAATAATTAATTAGTTTTTCCAGGTCAGATAGCTTAGGCCAAAACTATAATAAAAAATCCCAAATGTCCAGTATAGAGTAAGTGAACTAATGGTATCTTATATTCTTTGCTTTAAAACCATGCTATAAATTTTTACTTTGAGCTCTTGTGAAGAAAACAAAATCCTGCATTTCATTTCTGGCTCATGCTAAATGTTGAAATTTTACATGGATGTTTGATTGTTTTTCCTTTTTCCTTGCATGTGAACTGAAGCAGAGTAATTGCATGTGCTTTTGCTAGAGACTCTTAACCTCTAAGGTTATATGGGGTATATGAACTACACAGGAAACAAAAATTGTCTGCTGCACCACCCCAACAATATGACTGTGTAACCTCAGTTGGAAGAATTTTCAGTGTTCCAGTCCTTTGTGTGAAAGAGGCCGTTGGTAGTGGGGGCTGCTTTCTGCTCCTTACCAGGAGCAGCTTGAGGCTGGTGGCTTCTCGATCCTGGCTCTGCTTTGGGAGTCAGTTTCGTGTGAGTGCTGTTTATATGCCTAAGTGTGTTTTATGCTGTGTTCTTGTGCCATTGGTCTGCAAATATGCCATATCTGAATTAATTACATATTACATGTTTACACATATATAGTTGATCTCTGTTCACTTTATTCCTAAAGCTAGACTCACCCAGTCCCTAAGGTTATGTTGCATTTGACAATAATTGGCCAGTGCTTGTTTAATCTGACATCTATTATATTGCGCCTGCGCTTTGAAGACCTCTACTATTATCATATGGCTGTACTTCTTTACATTACGTTATTATAGTAGGATCATAGACGGTTTATTCTGCACAGAATATATATATGTATATAGCAATAAATGTAACACCACAGTCATGCATGCCTAGAATAAGCCAGGCAGTGGTTGTCAGACAACTGTGGTAGTTTAACAGGTGAAACCAATCTTTTTTTCAGGCAGCCCAGGAAGGATCAGACAAAACCTGAGACCTGTGTTAACATGAAGCCTGTTATAAGGAACAGCTGTGCTTTATTTATTGGGCTACAAAAAATGTGGGCTCTATAGCTTTGGCCATACTGTGACTGCTAAATATTTTGACTTAATTTAAGTCAGTAGTTGATTTTCATCAGTGTAGCATTCAGCAACAAATAAGTAGAATATGAACAAAGGGAAAAAAAAAGCAATGACAGCATTATGTAACTTTTGAATGTGCCCCAATCAATCATTTTACACTGCTTTTTGTGTCTGGGGTGATATGTAGAACATACTAGCTCCAGTTGAACTAGATCACCTCACCTGTAATTAAAAAAGCAGAAGGTATTAATGCCAGATTTGTTGTGACTTTCAGAGCAATTGCAGCTCTAAAGTTTTTAACCAAATATTTCCAAAGGTATTAAGAAGAGTGTTCTAAGTGCCTTTCATGACATCTTTTATAGGTATTTCTGGGTTGCAGCTTTTGATCACATCTACTAGTAGGCCTCTGAACCCGTTTAACTCTTGGTACTCCTAGACATTAAATACTTCTTCCTATACCAGGTAATAGTTTCTTTATCTTCTGTTTATATTTGTACCATCACAGCTGTGCTTCACAGGAAGGCACAAGATGAAAGAGGAGTTTGTACTTCTCCCTATTCTCTACATACCTGCTTTGGATAGGTAAAGGGTTGCCCCTTGTTTTAAAGTCCTTACTTTTACTTGGAAAATGCACTTCCACAGCTCTGTTGAATTTCTGTACTGTTACCTAAAGGTCAAACAATGTTGCCTGTTCTGGAATTGCAGGGAATTAGTATTAGAAAATAATATAATTTTTCTACTGTTTAATAGTTTTGCTTTAATCAAACCAGATAATTCCAGGGAAAAATGGAATAGACCTGAAATCTCATTACTTCTAATTCTTTCCCCCAAAACTGTAGCCCAGTACTGACCCAGCCTATGTTAAAAGTTCATACATTGCCTAGAGAAATAGACATAATTGTTTCATTAACTTCAAGATTATAATTAAGCCATCTTCAGTGTTTTCAATCCTTTTCTCACAATGTCTCTATGAATAAAACATCTCCCAATGGTATAATGTCTATTTTTTAAACATCCTTCTGGATTCCTCTCTAAACTCATTCTAAATAAAGATACCATCTTGAACAGTACAGTAGGTCAATTTGCTTTTTACAAATTAGGATTTCTGCTATTAATTGGACAGTTTCTAAAATATGGCAAATCAAGGATTCATAATTGTGTCGTAAAAGACTTGAACAAATACATGAATGAATTTTTCATGCATTCTAGATTTGTTAAAACGTGTTCATTTCTCAGTGGATAGAGAATAATAGACAAGATACTAAAAAAGGCCTTCATTTATGGGCATAGGGGTGAGAAAAAAACTTAAAAGGTATTACTAAAGGCAGAAGGGAATCTTCAGGTGAGAAGGCGGCGGCTTGGGTGTTGTATGGAAGTAGTTTATAGATTGGGGACTTCATTGGAGTTGGAGTGGGGAGACCTCAGAGGTGGGTTGTGAGGGAAAAGAAAAGAATTTTAAGAGGTGGAAAAGTGACCCCAGAGAGAGCAATGATTGGGATGTTTGTGTGTGTAGAGGAGAGTGAAAGGGAGAAGGGAAAGCAAAAAGGAAAGTATTTTGTAGCTCAGTCAGAACTGTTTGGTGTTAATCAGCTCCAGCTGCATTTAGTAAGGTAACTGGCCCCAGAATCAAGAGTCCTTACTAGGGATTAAGGTCAAGCAGTTTAACACTTCTGGATGTCATATTATCAAGTGACTAAGCTAAGTGTCCTTAGTTAGATTCACAGGCTCCGTATGCAGCATTTAGAAAGAGTGAAACACACACTGAATGTGAGCTTTACTGGAACCAAGAAGGTGGTCTAGGGTCTGTTCAATTTGGCAGCAGGAAATTCCTGTGAAAAGAGAAATATAGTTTAAAAAAAAAAGCGCTGGAAGATCTTCTACTGAAAAATACAACGATATTTCACAGCTTTGTGAGCCTGGGGAACTAATGTCTGTGTCCTCTGCAAATTTTTTCATCCAGCTCCTGCTTCTTGGCTACCTATATGTCATTAAAACCACAAATTTATCACTGGCAACTAAGTCACTTGCTGTCAATCTATATCTGGCATTTGGTTTAGTTATGTTTGGGGGTTTTTTACTACAAAAATCTAGTTCTAATAAAGACCTTGTATTTTCTTTTCCATGCTAGAAGCCAGATTTGCATTTACAATGATCGGAGAAAGCTTTAAATTCATAGTAACTGTGTGGACAATTTCAACACTATTTTTAATTCAAAAGATGACAACTAATCAATAATGCATGTTTTCTCTGTTTGTTGTTATTGGGCTGCAAAAAATAGAAGTGTGCTTTTGCATATAAACTACAGCATCTTCTATAAAGAACAGTTTATTCCATTGGCTTTCTACTTTATAATACACAATAGTATCGAATCCAGAGGGAGGCCTTTTTTTAGTTAAAACCCTTTTGTTTTATTGTTAGTGGCGATTCAGGTTTAAGTTATGAAATCTTATTTATGGACTTTGAATCAAGACCTTGTTGAAAGTCTGTCTCTGTTGCAACAGAATTGTCATTCTTGCAGATTTTTTTTCATTCACATTTTGGAAGGAAGGAAGAAGCTGAAAAAAAGCAAATTACTTTGTTTCCTTAGTTTGCATTTATTTGTAAGAATAAATGCCTTAGGAACTCTGAAGCAAACCTTTAGTTGGGCTGCTAGAAATGAATATAGATACTTTAAAGTATTAACGTAAGATTTATCCCCTTCCAGCAATGGCACCAAAGGGAAGCTACCTACCAGTTAATCCCCTCCCGTCCCATATAAAATAAATAAATGTATAAATATAAAACTTAGTCTTTCAAATCTCTGGCTCTTCAGACTAATTCCATGTTGGAAGTTTGTTGCACATGTGTAAGCTCTTAAAGAAGTTGTATTAAAAATATTACTGTTTGAGTTGCTCCGTCCTTGACATGACTGATTTTTAGGAAGAAATTCCTTTCGCAGGAGGCTGTTTCAGGCTGTTTAATGCTACTTGCTTTTTATATCATCTTGGAGAGCGAGCTTCCTTGTCCATTCACACTTGGGGTGTACGTGTGCCCCAGCATTCATAGGTGAAGAGCCTTCCACTTTGTATTGCCTACAGAGGGCATGCTTATCTTGCCTCCTTCATCAAGCTCAGCACCTGAATGAGAAGAGCAGGATTTAATTGGTGTAATTTAAATTTCTCTCAGTACTGGTTATTATAATACCCCCATTTTCTCATGTAGCAATAGAGTTTGATAGGCAAGCACCAGGACTGACCTGGAAAAGGATTATGTGAAGTAATTACTGAAGTTGATTTTTTTTTTTTTTTTTCCCCCCCCCCTGGTGTTTTTTTGGTTTGTGTTTTTTTTGTTGGTTTTTGTTTTTCTGTTTTTTTGGTCTCCTTTTTCATAGTTTCTACCCTCAGAGTGATAATGGAGTAATTTCAGTGCTCCTGCTCCTCCGTCCTGTGCCAACCTTCTTTGGCAAGGGGTGGCAGCACTGGAAACTGCTAGTTGGGGTGTTGTGTGTACGAGTGCTGGCTGGGCAGTCTGTGCTGACAACCACAGCGTGTGGTTTTACTGCCCCACTGTACTCTGGGTCTCTCTTGCACCCAGAAGCCAGATTTTCATAAAACCTGTAAGAATAAAATAATCCCTGATAACTTTGTCAAGATTAATTTGCTGATTCCAAAATTGTATTGGGACATGCAGTACTGGCAGGCAGACAGATGGAGACCGTAATTGCTTAACTGGCATTTCTCTGGAAACAAATAAATACACACATTCTTACATTATTTTGAGCAGATCAAATAGTACTATCTGTACTGGTGTATGCTTTTCCCATAGTGGATGGCAAAAGAGAAGTGCAAAGGCAAGATGGACAGCAATAATACTTCCCTGAAATATCTTTTGCTTTTGGCAACTTTTGGCTTCAGGACTTTGAGCTAGAGGTTTTGCATTTGTATTTAATAGCCTTTAATAGAAAACTTACAGAAGGAAAAGGCAGTTGAGCCCATGCAAACTTTTTAGCAGCTACAAAACTGTGTTCTACACTTCAATTAAAAGGTGTGCAAAGGATCAAATATTTTAGTTATTTTGAACATGCCTGCCTCTCTAATTTGAACTTAATTTGAGGCCCTTGCTTCTTTGACAGGTGGGAAGAGAAAGAAGTTACACCTAAGAACCAAATTTTATGGAAATAGAGATTGTTAGGCACAAGGTGTGCTAGATTAGCTGGTAGAGAAGGGTTCTGGAAAATAAGAAAACAGAATATTTGAATGAAACTGAGGTAAAGGAACATTGGAAACAACCTGTTTGCAGAAGGAACAATGTAAGGAGGACATAGATACTGCTGTTCATAGTGGAAGAACAGGGAAAACCAATCTCACAGGGGAAGAGAAGGAAAAAGGAGAAATTATGGCCGAAAGGAGGAATTAAAAGGCATATGGGGCTATTGGCATGGGACAGCAACATTTTGGGGGGGCATATCACAGGGGGCTACCTACTGGCATATAAAAGTATATGGATGGCCTAAAAGAAATAAAATAGGGATGCAGTTATGGCCCATGGATAACTGGAGTTGAGATGGGACAAATTAAAGTACCTTTATAACTACTGCTTTCTAGAAATAGAAACCAGTGGGTATTTTTAAGTAAAACGTTCTTTAGGTTTATGGGTATGAAGATGAGTGAGAGAGATAACATAGTTGTTGGCTTTATATTTTAGCTTAGTTTTCTTATTATTTCTCTATCAATTCTGTACGAGCTTGATGTTGCACTCTGAAACAGTCTCTGTGCTAGCTGGTGACCTTTTTGTAACGTCCTTTTCTTACAAACACTGTTTACTGCCGTCATGAAGTTGTGAATGCTGAGAGACTTTTATTAAAAGGAGACTTCATATTGCATTCTTACTGTAGCTGGTGATTTATGATAAAAGACTTGCTATGCTGGGGGTTGTCTTTCTCTTTATTTCCACCTCATACTTTAACTTGGATGGCCTATGTGTTTCCCTGTAGGAAATATCATTTGAACTTCGATATAAATCTCAGAGTGCTAGTGTTGGCAGAGGGAGGTGTTTTTGTCTTAGATGCTCTCTGTGTAAATGCATGGTGTTGTATTCAGCAAAATTCCTGGGAGTGCAGTTTTTAACTGATGTTTTACAAAGTCAAAGAGTGAATCCATACCAAAGAAGAAAATTAAAAAGTATGCTGATCAAAAGCCATACCCTAAGGTATTTGGGTATATGTCTGTATGAGCGCTAAAGGAAAACAACAAACCAGAAATCACCTGTTTATATTTGTGTGCTAAGAGAAATTCAGTTTCACATCTGAAATGAAACAATGATTAACATGGAAAAAAAAATATTTTTAGCCTTCTGTTTTTTGTTTAGTGTCCCTTATGATAGGAGACAGTGAAGTAGAAACTTCAGCCTTCTGTGTTTTCCTAGGACAAATACTAACACCTGTTGTTGGGATATTGGTTATTTCTTACATAAAGATGCTGACAAAACACTGTGCTGCATATTGGGCTACATCTTTTCACTGTGTTGGGCAGCTACTTCAGGAAACATGGAATGACCTTTACCCTTCACTCAGTGCTTTTACATAGGCTGAATTTTGTAGAGCTATAGAGTAATACCCTGCTAAACATGTCTTCTGTGTTGAGGAGGAGGATCCTGAAAGTTTTGATTCATAACTACGTCTATTATAACAAGGAAGACTATTCATAGATTATTAAATTTTTTTAAAAAATAAAAATCTAGTGCTTGCAATTTTTAGAAATGGTCTTTTTCATTTTCATTAGAAATTTCATTTAGGAGACAAGCACTGCGAAGACTTCAGCTTTTAATTAAATCATGTCCATTTTTGCCAATTTGTCTTAACTACGTGGGAAATATGAACTGAGATTAGCATTGCATGAAGAGAGAGATCCATCTCTTGAGTTGCTGAGCTTTCTAGGAGTTAATTTTTTTTCTAACATAAATCTGGCTATTCTTACTAAGGATAATTATTCACTTGTCCATGGTGCTCAGATGCTATGAAACAGACATGATAGACTGCAGTTACTGAATGTGGATGGGGACAGCCAAAAAATGTGCATTTTAAAGATTCTTAGATCAATTATAATTTATTGCAATACTTGTCAAAGCATGAGAGCTGCTTTTAAAGTCTGAAAAAAAAAAAGTGCAGTTCAATACTCCAAGGAGTATACAACAAGTTTTACATATGAAGGGCAGAGATACTCAATAGGAAATGTTACAGATTTGTTTTGAATATGGGAGAATACCAAGGGTTCCCTACAGCTAAGTTTCCTGTGTCTGCCAGTATGACTTTGTTCTGTTACCTGTGGACTGGAAAATGGCCACCTTAAAGCTTTATACTGAGACCTTCTCCTAAAGCCATTCTTACAAAACCGTTTCAAGGTAGTATTGCTTTAAGCAGCACAATCATGTCATATAGTTGGGGGATGAGTGAAAGCTGTCAATGCTTTCACTCATCTGTGTGATGACATTCTGTGTCTGGGCCACTGCTGCTTCTGTTGGTGTGTCAGGTTTTCTTTTTGACAGAATCGGTGAACGTTTCTACTGGACTTGATACTCATTTTGTTTTGAATTGTTTTGGGAAATGTGTAAACAGGTATACAAAGCTACTTTCTTTATGTAGCAGTAAATTTCCATTTGATTTATTCTGATTACTTCTCATAACTTGGATTACACAGTAGGTTACAGACCAACAAATGTAGTTATGGTGATAAAAAGAGCTTTTTTTTCTTGAAGAGGGACCAGACTTTTCTTTCAGTGATCTGATCTGCAGATGATGATGTAAAAGGAGGGGAAGAAAGAAGGAAAAAAAAAAAAAAACAGGGAAAAAAAGGAAAAATAGATGCTTATATGGGTGAACTGTTAAATGTCCCTGATAAAATTGATGGTTAGTTCTTTATATTAGTCAGGGTTTGGATTAATTCTATTTCTGACATTACTGGCTTCTAGGAGTAATTAGACTACTAAATTAGGAAGTATCATTTCAATAAGCTATATAAATATGCTTTTGCAAAGAAAGTAGCATATTAAGCAAGATCCACGACATGACTGAAGTATGGTGGGTATTTGAAGTGCTTTCAAGTGTGACTCTCATTTAGGCACTAACCATGGTGAGTAGTGAATGGAAAACTTCCACTGTAGCACTTCTCATTCTTCTGGGTCAATACTCTTCTCTGTTAAGGCCTAGGGAAGCCTGGAAAGATTCAAGGGCATCACCACAGCAATGATCTATGGAAAGGCTTTATGCACACTGGTTCCACAAAAAAATTTTTTATCACTAGCACTTTTTCGTACGTTGCTGCTGCTTCAGAAGTAAGTCAAAGACTCAGTATATCTGCAGGTCACATTGCCAATATCCTGTTAGATTAGTATCTGTGTCAACTGGTGATAGTCTCATAAGATAGCTGTTGGTACCACAATAAGCACAGCTGTGACTCATCTGTGGGGCTGTGTTCTACTGTATTGTTGAGGAATGTAATTGGAAAGCAAAAGACAAAAGACAGCAGTACTAACTGAAGACTGTCTACAGAAATTCTGTGATAAAAGAAACACAAGACAAGAAGGAATTTTGTGCATCTTGGCAACAATGTTGGAACCATGCTTCAAGGGCAGAATTGAAGTGGAACTTGCAAAAGGGTGCAGAGAGACTATAGGAAAGGAAGACTCATAGGATTGGTAAAGCTTTTTCCTAGATATTGCATACAAAAGTGAATCTGAGGAATGCTGAAGTATGTCTGCTTTGGAACCTATAAGCCAGTGGCTGTGTTATTTTTCTGTTAATTTTTTTTACACTGAATTTTGCAGCCTTTAAACACTGCTGTTCAGAACAGTAGATTCTGCAATAGGTAATACTACCAAAATGGTAGACCATAACAGGCATGTTTTCATTCTCAAAAATCTCTTCAAGAGAAATGCTGCAATGTAAGTCTTAATATTGCCATACTTAACCACATGACTGCATTAATCTGATTTTTTGATTCTGTTACCTCTTCATGAAGAGATAGTGTGCTAAAAAAACTATAAAAAGGATATCTGGCTTCCTACCAAAAGACCAAAATAATCTGAATAGGTAAGATACTTAGCAGGCTTCAATGTAAAACTTTTCCATAGGCAGTTACAGTAGCTGAGGCATTTGCTCTAAGAAGTCCAGTGGATAACCATATGCAAGTGATTGAATGGTGGAAATAACTAGGAAGGACAGAGGTTGATTTCAGTAATACAAAATATAAATCCAGAAAGCAATAAGGAAAAAGCGAAGAAAAAAAAACTTAATGTTGTATTTTATGACCAAAAATACCTTAAAGAGTGAGTTTCAGCAGACGATGAAACTACTTCCAAAAGGGAAATGATGAAAGCCTCATCTCATTATAACTGAACTAAACAGGCCAATGCACTGTAATAAGAAACTCTGCTTCGTTTTTTGACAGATGTGTTAGTGACATGATAGGTCTTTGATGTTTTACACTTTTCTGATTCCAGAAATATATTCACAAAGCGAAATCTGTTCTCATCAGAAACAGTGAGATTTGGGGGGCAGACTAGCATATGTCAGGGAGTATTAGAAAAGAGTATCTAAAAGGACAAACTTGAATCCATGTTTTCTGCATTGGTGGGCTCATTAAAATATTACAGCATTTTCATTCTTTTTTGAATATTGATTTACTTGTATGTTAACCTGTTACTTTAACCTGATGCAATACCAGTCGACTGCAATGGAGAGACCTGTTGTCGTTAGAACAATTTGGCAGTGGATCTTAAGATGTTAGATACCTTCAGGACCTGTTAAAAGAAATGTGCACAAATTTTCTTTTTGTAGTAGTTAGAAGGTGTGTTTTGGCGGTAAATCTGTGCAGTATTCTTTATCTAGCTGTTGAATTTCTTACCCATGAACATTCCCAGAGTCTTCTGTTTAGCTGATAGAGGTTGTTTTTTAGAGAAGTCCATGAGCTAAGCATAGATCTGGTACTGGTGACCTAAAAGACGCTGCTTCTGCAAAGAATTCATGCATGAGTACTCATGGGGGTGGTGGTGGTGGTGGTTTTGTTTTGGTGTGGGGTTTGTTTTTTTGTTGTGTGGGTTTTTTTGTTTGTTTGTTCGTTTTTCGGTTGTTTTTTTTGTGATTGCCACATGGTATAAAGTGAAGGAAAAAAGTTTGACTTGGTCAAGTCAGGCCCTGGAAATCGTTTGAGTGTTTCTTATATGTCTCCTAGGTGGTTTTTTCAACAAATCTTCTCACTTTCCAATTCCTGTGCATTATAAACTGAGAACAGTCTCACTGCATGTGGTATATAGAAGAAATTAGGAGCTCAGTTTGTGAATCAAGGAAGCAACAGAGAAGACAGTGATAGCAAACACATAGCTGCAATTTAGACACAAGTAGGTACTATTGTCACACTTGAATAAGATTGACAATTTATTCTGTAGGCTGAGATATCTTTAAAGCTCAATTAGCTTACTCATCTCTCTAGTATTTTTTTTCTTTAGGGGGGCTGGAATTATATTTTTTAGGGTTTAAAGATGTTAATGCTGCTGTTCAACCACTCAGGTACACGGGGTTTTCTTTGTTACCTTAACATGGCTGAGGTACGTTGATACAATATTGCTGTTCCTACGTAAATTATTTGACTCTCAAGCTCTCTTATTTAAACTTGTATCTGCAAAGGACTGTTTTATAAAGGCAAGGATGTAAATGACTTCTGTATTCTATTTATTCAAATAAAGACACAAGTCATGTTAGGACTGCTATAGGTATGAGCATGTGTGGGTTATAGTATATAAATCAAGCATATGTTTCCATAATGGTGAAGCGGCAAGGCTTTTTTATTTGTTTCTAGTAGGGAGTTATTGCAACAGGCAAAGTCTATGCATAAATTATGACCAAAATTCAATGTGTGAAAACCAGCTTCTGTATGTATTGGATGTAGTAAGTATTGTATTTTTAAATGAAAAAAAATTACTACTTCTCTGGAATATAAGACAGATCATACTGAATTTTGTGAGTAACTATTTTCCTTATGGAAATTTCACCTGCGCAGGAGAAACAAAGAAATTATTAGGGCTGTGGGGAAGAGTAATTTTAATTTCCAAATACCATTTAAATAAAAGTATCATAGGTTTTCTTGTTTTAGAATAGATGAAGGACATGTTAGCTAAATTATTAATACGAAATATTTTTGTTTGTGTTTTACAAAGAAACAGTATCAGGATTTGTATCTTTGTTCTTTCCTTTTTAGCATGCCCAAAGTCAAGTGAAATTTGGTGAAATGATCAAATTAAGCCTTGATTTTTATTTTATTGTTTCTCCCAGCTTTATTGTTTAAAGATAATCTAGGCAAGGTTACAAAATTGGTTATCCTGAAAATTAAATTTATTAAATACTATTTGTTTCATTTGGGACTGCATAATGTCTAAGAAGCTTCAATTCTGTAGCCTTTGCTTATAAGTTATCATACATGATTTCTTATATATTCAGTGGTGGGTAGCTGGTTTTGTTTGCATTGCTATCAGAGGCAGGCATTTTTTAAACTAGTGCAAAATCAAATGTTTAAGCTTTTGTCAATCTGTACACTGCAGATTTTAAGCAATGATCTTTTTGAGATGTAAGCTTGTAACATCAAATCCTTTGTGCACTCGGTGACTCCTGCATATTTAAAATTCTTTAAAATAAATGGAAGTAGCCATTCATAATTCCAGATAATCTTGTAATAGCATGTTTACTGTTCAGAGACCAAAAGGTTTACATCTGTTTGTAAAAAAAAAAAAAAAAAAAAAAAAAAGGAGGGGGGGGCAATCCTCATTCCCTAGCCTTTAAGGTGAGCACTGTGGAACAACTCAGTGCTGTAAAGCTAAATGCTTCACAATGGTGTCATCTTGTCCGGATTTCAAGTTGGACCCAGTTCCTGCCCCTCCTGTCATTCAACCATTCCCAGTTGTTGTACTACTTGCGCTTACGTCATTACTTATATCAAGTACTTGATACAGGTGCAGCTGAATGATTAGACAGTATCAGTGGCTGTGGGACAGTGGTGCTCCCGCACCAGGCCCTTGTCAGTTTACTGGTGTGGTTTGGGAAGGGGAGGGGCGGAGTGAAGCGGTGGGAGTTGCTGTCCAGGGTGCTGGGGGGCTTGGGCTGGGGGTCTCCAAAAAGGGGGGCTGGCCCCGAGGAGGAGGATATGCTGAACTTGTGCAGAACAATGAGAGGCAGAAAATCCTTGTAGCTTCGAGGTGAGCTGCTATTGGATTTAAGAAATGGATCTATTCGTAAGAATAATTTATTTTTTTAATATATTGTTCAGTCCTTCACCCTCAAAATTAACTCAAAACTTTTAAATTCTAATTATTTCTTGTACATTGTTTCCTGTGCTTGCTCATAATAAGTGTAACGCAGAAAAATTCAGAACAAATAAATGGAACTCGTAAGACTAAATAGCTTGAGTAATCCTTATCTTCATTTACTAGCACAAGACAACAAGGAAAGTTAAACGTGGTCCTCTGCCTTGGAGCTCCGGGGAGCTTGTATGGCTGCACTCACTAGTCAGGAAAACAGACTTTGCAACTGTGGTGTGAAGGCTGCGTGAGTGGCAGGTGGGTGGCGAGTAAAAGTGAAGGTAACAGTACTAAGAGTTTTCAGTTGCTGTTCTGTTGTGTTTTTTTAATCTTGTTTTCGGGGAATAAACAGAGAACTTCCCACTTTAGGACTCAGAGGAGTGTTACAGACATCTGCAAAAAGCATTTGTATTTCGTTTCCCTGAATTGACTGTAAAAAGCTGCTCTGAGATCCCATAGGGCCTGTGCAATGTGTTGTAAATTGCTTGACTAAAAGAAATGTACACTATTATGTACTACTGCTGCCCGAGGCTACTCTATTAAAACACTGTGTGTTCACTGTATCATATTGTTGTTCCTTAATTTTTATTAATAATAAGCATACCTATGAAGTTATTTGCATACTTTTTGGTGGACTCTTCTCTCTTTGGTTTTAGAATAATGGAGGGGCAAATAAAAATGTACGCATTCTGTGAAGGATGAGGAAAATCGATGCTAAATATTCCTAATAAATTATGTAGGAAAATAAATCTAAGGCATCACTAATTTCAACAAATGAAATTACAGGGATTGTATTTTCTGTAGTTAGGGTAGACACATGTTATGTCAACAAAGATGGACGTAACACAATGCTGTGTTTTTTCCAGTTCAGTATTTGTTTCTACTTGCTAGTCTTCTCTCTGACCCTTACCTGCACTGCATGGTACCTTTCTCGGCTCATTTCAATTTGATTTCTTACAGAGGAAGATGCTACTGAAGGTTTGCAAAGATAGTAAAACACAGCTTTCTGTTATCAATGAGAGTTGATGCTTTTTTCCCCTCCTCTGTCATGTATGGCTTTTAAGTCTTTATCCGTTACAGAGGACGGGTATCTTGTTGAATTCTGTGTTTCTATCACTGATGACCTCTTTATTTTCCATAGTGATATTTTATTGGCACTAGACAAGATAGCCATTTAATTTCTGAGCCCTCTAACTACAAACTGTGTGCAGAGTACGTTTTTAGAGCAGCATGTGATAGAGTAACTGATAATAAAAGAAGCTAGGAAAAAAATTCTGTTAGAGCTTCATATGAAAGAGGTTAATGGATTCCAAGGAAGAAATGAACTGGAGTGTGTTGTCATTCAATCGTACTGAGGTTTGATTTCTTTTATCAGGCTGAGTAATGACTGTAGGCACTTGCCCTTTCCATATCATTATAATTTGCAATAAAATGAAATGTTGAGGACTTTCTGCGCTAGCTGAGGAATAGTAGTTGATCATTTTCTTGCAGATTCATGGCCTGGTGCTTATTTCAGAACAAAGGTAAAAAAATTAAAAATATTTTTTTATCTATTTTTTTAAGAGATCAGGTATATGTAAAATGGAGTATCTTCTTGCCCATGCACATGCCCTTGAAAACCCTTTCAGCTTCATCTGGAAAATCACAGAATCATAAAATCATTTTCATCAAGTCCAACCGTTAACCCAGCACTGTCAAGTCCATCACTAAACCATGTCTCTAAGCACCACATCTAAATGTTTTTTGCACACCTCCAGGGACAGTGATTCCATCACTTCCCTGGGCAGCCTGTTCAAGTGCCTGACCACCCTCTCAGGGAAGAAAATTTTCCTAATACCCAATCTAACTCTCCTTTGGCACAGCCTCAGGATGTTTCCTCTTGTCCTGTCACTTCTTACCTGGGAGAAGAGACCAAGTACTCCTGCCCACAGCCCCTGTCAGGGAGCTGCAGAGAGTGATCAGGCTCCCCTGAGCCCCCTTTTCTCCAAGCTAAATCACCCCAGTTCTTTCAAGTCCCCTTTCATAAGACCTGTGCTCCAGCCCCTTCCCAGCTCTGTGCCCATCTCTGGACAAGCTCAAGCACCTCAGTGTCTGTCTTTATAGCAAGGGGCCTAAAACGGAACACAGGATTCAAGGTGTAACCCCACCAGTGCTGAGTACGTGGGGATGATCACTGCCCTTATCCTGCTGACCACACTGTTTCAGATACAAGCCAGGATGCTGTTGGCCTCCTTGGCCACCTGGACACACTGCTGGCTCAGGTTCAGTCATCTGCCAACCAGCACCCCAGGTCCTTTTCCTCCAGGCAGCTTCCCAGCCACTCTTCCCTAGGCCTGTAGTGTTGTGTGGAGCTGTTGTGCCCCAAGTGCAGGACCTGGCACTTTGTACTGAACCTCATACAATTGGCCTCAGCTCATCAGTCCAACCTGCCCAGATACCTCTGCAGAGCCTTCCTGCCCTCCAGCAGATCAACACTCCCACCAAACCTGGTGTTTTCTGCAAACTCACTTTGGCTGCACTCGATCCCCTTGTTCAGGTGGTTGAAAAAGATGTTGGACAGAAATGGCCCCAATACTGAGTCCTGGGAAACCCCACTTGTGACCGGCCACCAGCTGGATGAAACTCCACTCACCACCACTCTTTGGGTTTGGCTGTCCAGTTGGCTTTTAATCCAGCACAGAGCACATCTGTCCAAGCCATGAGCAGCCAGATTCTCCGGGAGAATACTATGGGAAACAGTGTCTGAGGCTTTACTAAAGTCCAGGTAGACAGAATCCACAGCCTTTCCCTCATCCACTATGTGGGGCACCTTGTCATAGAAGGAGACTAGGTTAGTCAAGCAGGACCTGTCTTTCAAAAACCTGTGCTGGCTGGGCCTGGTCACCTGGTATGTCCTGTATGTGCTGCGTGATGGCACTCAGAATGATCTGCTCTAGAGCTTTGCCCAGCACTGAGGTCAGACTGACAGTATTGTTGTTTCCCAGATCTTCCTTTCTGCCCTTCTTGTAGATGTGCATAAATATTTGATAATTTCCAGTTAGCCAGGATGACTTATAAATGATTGAAAGTGCCTCAGTGAGCACTTACACCAGTTACCTCGGTACCATTGGGCAAGTTTCATTTGGCCCTGTAGACTTGTGTGTGTCCAAGTGGTATAGCAGGTCACTGACCATTTCCCCACGGATTATGGGGGCTTCATTCTGCTCTCCATCGCTGTTTTCTAGCTCAGGGGGCTGAGTAGTTGGGGAACAATGAGTCTTACTGTTAACGACTGAGGAAAAGAAGGTATTAAGTACCTCAGCCTTTGTCACTGTTTCCCCCCCTGCATCCAATAGATGATGGAGAGTCTCCTTAGCCTTCCTTTTCTTGATAATGTATTGATATTTTTTTTTTATTATTATTATTGTCTCACTCATGCTGCGTGCATTGGTGTTGATGCACTTCAGTTGGGCTATTGATCCTGCCACCTTTTGGGGAGGTGATGCTTTAATTCCTATGTGTGCTTCCATGGTTTCTAACACATCAGTAACACTTGTGTCTTTGCTGCTGCATTGGATCTCCATCCTCTATCTCCACTGAGATGGCAGACCAAAGGATCGAACTAGCACACTATTCCTCAAACATTGCCGTGTTGCCCTCAGGCTTATCTCCAACAAGCCTGGTTTCACTCCTTTCAAATCTAGTTTAAAGCTCTTTCAATGAGCCCTGCTAACTCCTGTGCAAAAATACTTCTCCCCCTTTGAGACAGGTGTGCCCAGTCTGTCACCAGCAGTCCTGGTGTCACGTAAAGGGACCCATGATCAAAAAAACCCAAAATTCTGCCCATGTCCTATAAGCCTCTTTAAGTGATGAATAAGTAGGAAGCATCCTGTAGTTGCATCCTGAAAAATGAATATAACTTATAAATAGATAAAATATTTTTTAAAACAGCCCAAAAGCTGACTTGACTTTCTTAGGGGGTTGTTTTTCAAGAAAGCAGAACATCCAGTGACTCTTCTTGAGAATTGTGAGAACTGCAGTATTTAAAATGGGGATTTAGATGCCTGGCTTTTCATATCTTATTTTGATAAACACATCACTGAACATGTCCAGAGAAAAGAATATGTTAATCTCTTTGTTTTTTAGTACAGAAAAAAAAAAATCATGAAAAAAAGTCATGTCTTTCTTTCTTGGAGACTGACTTATTTGCTTTGGAATTTAATTTTCAGACTTTTTGGTTAGCAAAATAGTCTGGACTGGCAAGCAGTGGTATTTTGCTGATACCAACATAATTCAGAAATCCCTGAGGAAGGGAGATTAGAGGGGTAAAGTGATAAAATGAGGAAAATAACCTGAATGTCTCAAGCCAACGTAATGCTTTTGTTTATATGTTAGTGACAGAAAACCTTCCTTTAGGTTTGACCTTATTCAATACGTAGAGTAGATTGGTTAAAATTGGATTGTTTATAGGAAACCATAATCTTCAACAAACGTTACAAGAAATACATATTTACTATTTTGCAGAAAAGCACTTTCCCCCTGGCTTTTATATATAATCTTCATATTGTTAATTTAAAAAATAGTAAGTAACTCTGCCACATATTGTCTATTTCTAAGATCTAGGTTTGTTACTTTGACAGGATATCAGACTATTGTCCACATTTATAGGTACTTAAATTTTTGTGTGTAATGATGCACACAATATGGCTTGGTGTTGTACATCTTATATATTCCTCCTGTCAAGATAAAGATAATGCATGCATTACGTTTACTTACTATTCCCTCCTTATGTTCTAAAAAAAATATGTGGTTGCCTTTTCAGTAAAGCTGTCTTTATACATTTTCTAGTTGATGCATTGAATTACAATGCTCATGTCAGATTGTATCAGTTGTACAAGAGAACTGAATGATGCACCTCCAAGAAAGGAAGCAATTAGATGCCCTTTTTTTTTTTCCTACAGTGAGTTTTCATTTTTATAGCTAAAGTCTGATAGTAGGGGTGTGTGTGTACTAGGATGGGGGAGTAATCTAACAAGTAGCTGGAAGCAAAATGCTAACAAAGAAACTGCCATGGACATGATTCCTTGAGATAAGGAAGAGGGCAGATGATGGTAGATTTTATTTATTTATATTTTTTTTCTTCCTCTTGGTTTGGGAAAATTGGAACCGGTCATTCTGGTTCTCTTCTTAATCGTCTGTGATTCTTGTGTGCATGAATTATTTCACTTATGGACTGTGAAAGGGAAGCTTCAGAACAGATCATGTGAAGGAAACTTACAATGTTAAATAATCTTCCCCAATTAGTGTTAATCTATTTAGAGAAAATAATTTCCCTTGTATTAAGGCTAATTTATATTAGGCTGATTATCTGGTAGTCCTTCAAGTACCTGCTATAGATATCTTGATTATAAACTTAAGAGCGTGCCAAACATATTTGCAAGTATTATAACCTATATATATATATAGGTTGCATACCTCTCTCTATATATATACCTACCTATATATATATAGGAATTATACCTATTAAAGCTAAAAGTTCAGTATCTTTTAAGACAGTAGTCAAATAGTGTCAGCAAGTAGCTATTACAGCAACATTCAGAGTCCCCGGGCAAGATCAGAATTCAGCTACGTTAGGCACAGTGCTGCTGTATGCTAAGAGTCAGTCTTCTGTTCCAGAACTTTACAGCTTCAGTACATTGAAAAAACCCCAAACACTCAAATTAAGGCAATTTAGTGAAAAAGTACTCTCAATGAATCTCCATAATACAAGTGAAGTGTTCTTCCTACTGAAGACAGAAAGACCAGTGAAGCTTTTTTGGTTAGCTTAGTGTTACAGAGATGTCTTGCAAGTCTTCCACAAAAATGTGCCCACAAGTGGACATGTGCACTGGGAGTGATTACCAGTGTGTGCAAGTGTTTCTTACACTTGAAATAGTGGTTGCATTTGTAAATTTCCTGATCACATTGAATGACAGATTTTCTTCAGTTTCAGAGGTGTCTGAAAGCATAATACATGGATCCACTTTGCTAATGTATGTGTTAATTGTGAGAATAAGCAGAAATGCATCACCAAGGCAAAATGCTATATTTAATATGTTTAATCTTGGGAGCTGATCAGAATTCTTTTTTTTTTTTCCCCCCTGCCCAGATGACTTGATTGATTAGTTATGACAGGAGCTGGAAAATGGACCACTGCAATACTTAAAGACTGATTTTCATCAGATGACTTGGGTAACGCTGGGAAATTGGTAGCAAAGAGATCATTTCATAACCTAAGTACAGCTTCATCCACATAAATCCTGCTTGCGGTGAAATGCAGGTAGCTTTGTCAAGGTGCATTTTGGTGTTTTGAAGGTATTAGATTCTAACAGAGTTGTGAGAAATTCTAACAAATAGTAACATTAGAATACATGTGATCTCTCTCTAAATCATAAATCAAACTGTTTTTTTCTATATTGTGCCTTTGTTTAACCAAAATATTTTACCCTCAGTCTGGAAGCTAAATGGGGGGAAAATAAGCACTCTGCTCTTAGGATTCCAATATTAATATAGATTGTCTCCCAATTTCTTTATCCTGCTGTTGTACTAGGGAAATTTGGTTTTTGAATTACATACTGCATTCTGTCATTTTGGAATTGGTGTTGCATTTGTGATGTCGTGAATCCAGAATTTCAGCAGTAAGAATTCTACACCTCCATTCCTCCCCGCTGTCATGACAGTGGAACTGACAGGTCTGGCCCTACCTGCATAAATCATGGCACAGCTCAGCTTGACTTTGTTCTGTTGACAGCTTTAAGCAGGTCTGCCTTTCTGTCGATGGGTGTGGAAGCCAGACTCAAAGCTGAGTTATACAAAAATACTCATAAAACAGGTTTGCTTCCTTTTATGCTGGGTTAGAGAAATGCAAAAGCAATTTTGGAACTGGGAAAATACACTGAGTGTACTGTAGGAGACAAAGTATTAAAGATATATTGGGGGGGGTGAATTGTCTATTGTGATGGTTGGTTGTAGGGTATGAGAAGTGGGAGAAGCATGGTTTAATTTGAAAGAACAATGGAAAAGCTGATTGGAAAAAGAAAGTACTAAAGTAGTAGTCCAGGTTGTTAAACATGGGGCTGAAGTTGACAGACACTGTCCCAGGCTGAGTACAAACAAATAAGACCTTTTTAGTGTGTTAACAAAGTATGCCAAGACCCTTTTAATAAAAACAAGAAAGCTCCTTTTACTGAGGTTGCTTGCCAAAAGAGAGCGGGAAATCTTACGGACTGGATATTTGGTAGGCTTTAGAGGGTCTACTTTTAATATCTGAACCTTTGTAGATTTCCTATATCCTACCTAAGGATGCTTTTGCTGTGCCTTTGTTTCTCACAATTAATAGAGGTTGGTAACAACACCTTGCTTAATCACAAAGATCCTGAGAGAGTGAGTAGGTTGTGCTGTAAGGTATTCAATTTTGTTGATAGGAGTTACCTACAGTTGTGGCTGTTTGCAACATAAAAGAAATAACTGGTATCTGATCTGCAGTATAATTCTTATTGCTCTTACTTTTTTATGTAAACAGACTTTTTGAAAGAGATATTCACTGACCTATTTCATCAAAAGGAATGAGGCAGATCAGGACCTCGGATCTGGTCACAGTAACGTACTGGTACGAATTAATAGTTAAAAATCATGCCAGCATAATTCCATTATCATCTCAATAGCTCTGGACAAAGGAAAAACAATGCAGTTGCTGCTATCGGCTGCAGAAAGATTTTCTCAAGGAAAACCTGGGAGATGGCTGCTTTAGGAAGGAGGATAGAGTAGGGGAATCAACTAGGAAAATGAGTCAGTCTAAGCAAATGGGAGTAGGGAGACGTCATAGGACTCAGATCTCATTGTACTTACTGGTAAGAGCTGTAGGAAATTTGCAGCGACTTCTTTTTTTTTTTTTTTTTTTTCTCCCCCCCCCCCCCCCCCCCCTTTTTTTTATTCTGGTATTCATTAAGGTGCTGACATTCCATATCTTTATTATTTGGTAGTGTTACAATATTCTCATGCAAGCAGGATCTGGAAAGTAATTACACACAACTTATGGAAGATGTACTGACTTTAGTTATACATTGGTTAAACACATCAAGAGAATTTTTACTGAACAACATGTGTTAGTCAAGATTTAATAGAGTACAGAATTCTGGTCATTTGCCTTGTCACTAGAACTGAAATTTCTTGGCTTTGTTCCTGACCTCCATAAGTTTCCTCATCTCATTTTGCTTTATAACCTGCTCTAACAATAATCTTTAACTATCTTTACAGAAAGTTTTTGTGTTTTGAGATTTTTAGGTGAAAGTTGTTATATAAATGCACTTTGCAGTTAAGCACATTCAGCAGGACCAGTTAGGTGTTCACAGTTACCATCTTTGTCCATAATTTACCCACGCACATGCTTCTTTCTTTTTCTTTTTTTTTTTTCTTTCACAGTAGGAACATGTCTATTTTCAATACAGCCATTTATAATAAACAACAGGTGTTGTGGGTGTTTCCAGGCATGCACTTGCCAAGATGAAAGTACATAATCCAGTACTTGACTGCAGGGACAGCCATTTTTGCCATTAGCAGAGCGTGGAGCCTTGGCGCACATACTGAATCCTGGCAAACTTTGCTCTGTTAAGTGCAAATGGGATTTTATTCATTGTGCAGTCTCCAAATAAATATATGTGCCTGTCCAAATGTATTGTTAAATTCTTCAGAGGGAAAGAGCTTAGATTGGGAGAGTTGCCATTTTTCTCTAATTAGGAAACAAACAGAACAAACAGGGACCTGTATAATTAAAACCTTTGCTTATCCAAAAGAAATTTTAAAAAATAAGCTATGATTAATGTACATGTACTTTGGAGTTCAGTCTAGATTTGGAGCTCTTTCTTTTCTCAAACCAAAACACAAAGGTTTCAGTATAAGATGATTAAGTCTAATCAGTTACCAATGGCATTGCTGCCCAGTGTTGATATTCAATCTGATACAAGCCTCAGTCTCTGTTAAATGCTAAAAGATTTTTAATACTTGGGGTTCCTTGTGGTGTAAATCAGGGAGGAATAGCTTGTGGTTTAAATATTTTGTGTGATGAGAATTGGTAGCTCAGGAAACTGGCTATGGACTAGTTAAAATACCTCAAATGGTTTATTGGAAGGTGTACTATATTAAATCATCCTACCTTTTTCCATACAAACTACTTAGCATATTTTAATATTGCGTCCAATATAATTGTGAGAAAATAGTGTTCGCACTGCTGGGTATAGGGGTTTGTTCTGACTTGGCTGAGATTTAACGTAGGCCACAGCTGATGGAAAATGACTGTGCACATCTGCTAGGGTAGCTGTGTATTCTCCTTTCACTGTAGTTAGTATATTAGTCATTCCTGTTAGACTGAATTGCAAACGCTCGCTTTCTAATTCACATCGCCGCACACATCACGCTTTCCACAAGGCACATTTTTAATAGAGTTGTTAAGGCTTTACATTGCTTAGTTATTTAGTAGAAAATATATATATATATATGTTGGAGGTTTCTTGTTTCTAGTTTCCCCAGTCTTCCCCCTAAATTCTCAGTATGTGCCAAAAGATGCTTAATGTGTTTATTCAAATTGGATCTATTTTCAAATGTGACTCTTCCTCCTTTAGTTTTTTTTAATGAATAAAGGAAGTACTCATTACGTTCTTCTTACATAGTGTGTGTGTCTCTTACAAAAAAAAAATACTTGAAATACTAGTGGAACAATTTCTTCATAACTTTTCTAACTTGTAAATTTATGGAAGTCTCATTAGAGATTCTAAGGACTTTACTTGGGTGTGGCATATTACAAGTGACCTGTTTAGATGGCAATGTGAAGTATTTGAGGGGTTATAGCACTGTCACTACTCAGGAGGAATTAGGGCAAGAGGAAGTTAAGGGCATATCCATGGGAAAAGGAATTCCTGTTTCCATTAGAAAGATTTTTCAAGATCCCAGAGGGTCAAAAAGATGCAAGGTACTACTTTGACCTGGCATCTTTTGAACGGTGTGTAGGGCCAACATACAGCAAAACTATTGACAGTTTGTCTGTATTTTCAGTATCTGATTAAACGGGAAATTTTATCTCATTTACCATGTAAGTTGCTTGAAATTAAGAGAATATAGTGCATATGAAGCACTAAAATGATGTGCTGTTCCTTCTGTTCTAACACCCTCAGCAAGTCAGTGCTTTATTTCCTTGAAAGGAGAAACTAATCACAAATAATTAGCATTCACTTTTCTTCATTTCCCTGTTGCTTTTGATTATAGCGATATCTCTGCTTTCGTTACTACTTTTGACAGTTGGCCATGGTTACTCAACCTGAATTTTGGAACTCTGTAATACAGTCTTAATCAACTGTCATCTTGTATATAGAGAGAATGTCTAGCAAGCAAACATATTTTTTTATTTGCTATTGAAGAAGTGTGTATCAGGGCTTAATGTGGGTGGTGGTTCCTCTTTTAAGCTGAGCATGAATGCATATGCTGCTTTCTCAATTCCTACATTACCTCTGCTTCTGCCCACATTGAGAATTAGGGCCACAAGATTACACAAATCATTAGTGAAGAGTTGGTTTAAAGAAGTAGGAAAGTGTGCTTGTTTGTTCTTAGTCATTGATACTTCACTGCTGTTCTTAAAATGAACTTTTCTAGAGCAGAAGTTACTCCGAGCTGCCAGCTGCCCAGGCACTCAGTTATGAAGATAAGTCTGATTCGTAGCCTTTTGTTGAGTTTGAAACTTCTTGAGGTCACCAACTCCTGTTGTTGTCCTCTCTGCATTTTTTTTTTTAAGGTTACCTTGAGGTTCAGTTCAGCAATAGGGCAAGCCTGACTTGGCAGACTTCTAATGAAATTGTTGTTTAAAAAAAATAAAATTGATGTGACTGGTCTTTTGTTCAATTAGAGTAACTTTTCTTATTCTAAAGGTGCTAACACTTGGTACTCTCTATGTGTGTACCCATGAATGACGACTGTTTAGAGGATTGTTAATTCTCTTAAGGCTTGATCAAAAGCTAATTGAGGTCAGCGTAGAATCTCCTCTACCTTGATTGAGGCTTGGATCAATTTTTTGTAGTTGTCAAATCTATGAAACACTACATGAATTTTGAACACTATTGCAACACTAAGTTAAAGCAAATTAGGCTACTTAATGTATTTTTTGGAAAACACGTACAAATGTTATACACAAATATGGATTTATTTTTAAAGCGTACAGTAATGCCTGTGTTCTGTTATGTTTTGGTAATTTGGGAGGGGTATTCCTTTCGAGATATGATTCTGCATATTTTTAGAGGTTTGTTGTTTTGTGTTGTTATTAGTTTACTCAGACTTCTACTGATGAGTAGATAACTCTACCCTAGAATATTTTATGGACTTTTGATAGAATTGTTTATCATGCAGAAACTTTGTTACTGCTACCATTAAAAACACACAAGTCTCATTCTTTGCCATACAATTTTCTTTAAGAGTCAATCCCAGTTTATCTTGTACCCTGACATCTTAAATATTTTCTGAGCCTTTGAGACCCTTTGTTCTGGTCCCAGAGGATAACATTGGGGTGTGAAATTAAAATTCTCTTATTCCTTGCCTTATCTGTGAAATACCTCTGCAGACTCTACTCATATTGTGTAAACCAGTGATTAAAATACGGTTATGGCATCAGTTATTTGCCCAAGTATATAGAGATCTAAACCTATTTATTTTTAGATTTGTGAAATGCTTTATTCTGCATTGAATCATGATTTCCTTATATATTTTTTTACCACTGTTAGATTGCTAGAAAAAAGAATGCTATATATGGACACCAATTTAAGTGCATTTTCTTTGAATTCCTTGATTTTTTTTCTTATTCTGCCAATTTAGTAGCAAATAGCTGAATGAAGACCTGAGTACCCTTGCAATGCTGTGATGAGCTGGTCTGCAAAAATCTGGTTTAAAATGTTTGGAGAATGAAATGCATTTCTCTATTCAAAAAACCCACCTCTAAAAAAACGCCCAAAACCTAACAACAGAACCCCCCAAAAACCCTAAAACCAAAACAAAGAAAAAACCCCCAAGCCCAGGCCCCAGAGCAACAACAAAAAAATCCCAACCAACCAACAAAAAAAATCCAAAAAACCTAACAGCTTTGCAGTCAGGTAAAAAAACTCTGCATGCAACTAACTAGGAGGAGGTAAGGTTCTTATTTGCAATAGATTGATTTTGTGGTATTTTAATGAAATACTACCCTGATATAATGTATGCCAAAGGAATTATGGATATTTTTGTTAATTGTATATGTGTAATATTTTGGAATAACTCATTATTTTTAGAAGTCCAGGCCAGTTTTAAAGGGGAAATTCTTTTCCACCTTGTAATTATAAATGTCCTCCACAGAATTCTTAGTATTTCCACTTAAAAATAAAATAAATAAAAAGCAGATTAGAGTTGCTCTGCATGTTTATCAGGCTGACATTTTTTAGCCTGAGGTTGACTGTCTTTCATTAAACCCCCCTCCCATGAAATAGGACGTATAAATATTCTGTGTATATCTGGGTAAATGCCATGCTCAGAGAACCTCATTATATCTAATCCTGTACAAACAAGGACTAATAGGTGCAAAGACGGCACACCTTGCTGCCACAAACGTATTGGAATCCCCTGGAATGTCTCAACGTGATAACACAAGGTGCTACATACCCACATACAGAAGAGCACAAATGGGTGGCAATTTTGTTTGTGTCCTTTCTTTTTTAAATCCCCCATACCCTACAAGAATCTCAAATTGGTGTTAAAAGACTACAGGTTTACTATTTCTATATACTATCAGAAAACTTTAAGTCCTTACAGTACAGCTACTTTAAAGATACCTGATTTTCCAGAAGAATGTTAGGTGATTTGTAATGGGTTTTGAAATCCTGCATTAGGTTTCCTAAAAGCCTGAGGTCTGTAGATACACCTTATTCAAAAAGACACATGATCACATTCCCATACCTGAAGAAGTTTTCTATTGTAAATATCGCAAAATATTTTATTTGTTAAGTTACGGTCAGTTTGAGCCCCGCTCCATTGTTATCGGTTCTTTATTTGTGCTCTTATTTGGGTGTCTATGCCACCATGTATTAACCCGTTCCTCACCACAGTTCCTCTGAGTGCAGTCTTCCTTACTCTCAGTGAATGTGGGAACTGTTATGGCATGTGTAGGTAAACCTGATTTGCTGACAATCCTCTCCAGGGACTGAGGATTATGCTTTACTGGCCAATGCGTGCAACTCTGCCTTAATGTCTTGTTGCTATCATCTCACAGTGTACCACCTCTCGTTGTTTGTTGACTACAAAATGTGTTTGGAGTTGATTTGGCATGTCTTTAATTTACAGCAGGGATATGGTTAATGATAGGCTATAATGCCAACTTACTCTATATTTACAAAATGATAAGAAAATAATTTTGAACATCCTGCATCTGCTGGTGTTTTATGGGTGTGTTATAACAATTTTATGCAGCTTCATTTAACACAGAACTAAATCTTGAAAACACAGTTTATTAATTTAACAGGTTGAACTTTAAAGAGATTTTTGTTCTGCTGTTGAAAAGGCATTGAAAAAAAAACTTAGCTTTTTTTTTTAGGTAGCAAAACAATTAAGTTAAACAAAACAATCATGAACTATCCCTATTCAGGAGGAACAAGTTCAGTGTTGACTTTTAGGGGAAAAGAAATGCGACAACAAAAGGCAAACTCAAAGATGTTTTGAAAACTAATGGCAACACATTCATATTGGCACTTGTCTTTAGAAACAGGATATTCCCCACCCCCCCAACTCATTTTCATGTTTGAATACAGCTGTCTCAAACTTTTAACGTGAGGCAGTTTAATGAGATGGAGGTGATTCAGTACAGTATTAAAAATTAAGCTATGTTAACAGAAATGTATTGATTATCTGCACTGGAAGAAAACTCCTTTGTATCTAACTAGTATATTTAAACATTTATTTTGACCTGTCAGCTGCTTTCTGTTATTGGATCCAGAACCTGGTTGTAACTGAAGAAGGCTTCAGTAAGCTGCAGCTCATAAACTTTTTCTTTTCTAAATTATCAAGGATGAAACTGCATAATGTCTACACATGTTGCACTTCTGGTGTAAAGGAGATTCTAGAAGCAGAAGTTTTGGAATTGACCTTTTTATTCCCTGCTATTTATTTCAGCGATCCCATGACCATGTGCACGAGAAGTAGGTTGCTTAAACTATCGGTCAAGCATGGTCTGTTGGAAAAAGAGCTCAATGCTAATATACACATGAACTATGTGTAGGAGAATGGATTTTGTCATTATCAATTGACTGCAAGGTTAACATGTTAGAAGCAAAGTTTAGAAGTCAGACTTAGTTGAAGGAAGGATATACAAATGCTGTTTGTACTAATGTAAACTCATAGAGCTCAAGCCAGGGGTTAAATTGTATGTACTTCTGTGTTGTAAGCAGACACAACTGAACTATTTAATGTAACGGATAATCTTTGTAAGTCTGATCTGTGTCAGGTGATGGTGTTAGGAGAAAAAGGCAATATTGTAGGATTTGTGAATGTATTCCATTTTGCATTGCCATCCTTTTTGCAAAATAACTTCTGAAGTTAATTTGCATTCTTATTTCTTTATTGAAACTTACTTAGACTTCTTGACTCGTGTGCTGTGGACAGCTGTAGGTTTCTCCATGCATAGTTTGTCTAAAGTATTTTACTATGAGAAAGAGTAATCTCTCCACTAGAGCTTACAAAATGGGACAGATCCTATAAAAAGCCAACACTGTCTTCTGAAATAGAGCAGTATCTCTGTCTTTAATCTGTGAAGTTAAAGAGTCTTATTTTTTGCCTTTGTCCTTCACTCCATATCTCTTTTCTTAAGATCCAACAAAAATACTAATACTCCCTGGCAGCATAAGCAGGTCACAACTCAAATGAGCTCTGAATGTTGTTCCCATGGGAAGCAAGAACTATGTCACACTTGCTCAGTTTCAACATACATGTATTCAGAAATTTTAGAAGCTAGGATATACATTGAAAGTTATATTCTTAATATAGTCAGATACGATGAACTACTTTATTATGTGACAACTCAGCTTGAAACACTTGCTTGAAAGGGAAAAGAACACTTCTTCCCATGACTTATTTACAGATGATGGGGTAAAGGCAGAAATAAAAAAAAAAGAACTTTAAAAGTAACACTATTAACATCTAAATATTCAATACTGGATGAAAATAAGAACGGTGTAAAAACTTTAATTATGAGCATAGATTGGACAGTTTCTAAAATGTTTGTGCGTTGTACAGATAAGGGTCTGTAGAAATGAATTTTTCTGTCTGTAAGCATAAGAGGGTCTTGTAAGTGGTAGTGATCTTAAGTGGATGCTAGTAGGAAATACTGTTTAGTGGTGGGATTTCAAGAATCTGTCTGCACTTTGTAATACGCACAAACAGAAAAAAACATTACAGAAAATTTCATATTTACAAAAGAAGTCATGTATGTGGTTGCCTAGGGCAACAGAATAATTTTTCTGACTAATTTAGCTGCATTAGAGCTCTAGAGAGCTGAGCTGCTGCTGCTGTAGAGGGAAAGGTCAACATATAGGAGAGCAGCCTTTTTCCAGCACTGGGATGGCTGCTCCTCTGAGAAGCAGTAGCTGTGCTTAAACACTCTGCTTGCCTCAGTGATGGTACGAACAAGCCAGGCTCCACAGTTCTCTCCCTGTCTGACCCATTCTCTCACATCCCGTCCTACAACAGGGGCTGCCATTCCCTAGCTAAGCCTCTGTGCCTTATTTCTGGAGCAGCAAAACTCCGTTTTGCCTATGCCTTGAAAAAATTTTAGCCAGCAGCAGGAACTGCCTAATCAAGTGGATATTTATTACAAAACTAACCATTTTTTTAAACTTCATGTACTCAAGAGTCAATGTCATGTCTATGAAAGTGTTCATTACTTGGAGAATATCTTTAAAACTGATTTGACTACCTTAAGCAGTGCCTTTGCTAGGTTGCTGTGTTGGTTTTTCTACTGCCTGTCTGATTCATAAATCAGTAGTGTTTTCCTGCTCCTTAACTGACTGCAAAGACCTCTTGGGGGGCAGGGAGAGAAAAATATATGATTCTGATAGCTGAATAATTGGTATTGAGGTACGTGAAAATTTTAACACTCGGAAAAAATATTTCCAATACAATCCTCTGCATACATAAGGAGAAGAAAAATTGGTAAATAATAGTAAACAAATCTGACTGGCAAAAGAAATTAATGGTTCTTACAACTCTGCATGTATGCAGAAGAGTATGTGACTCAATACTGTACGTGCCCATTCCCATTTTGGTAGTGGAGCAGATACTGGGATAAACTACTACACTACGTTGTACCTCTAGGTCTCAATGATAAGTAACATCTGTGGTGACTTTTGTATTTTATTTGCATCAAGGTAAAACTCTTCCAGTCTCAAAATGCTTTCTGAGTTAGATCATAGCATCAACATAAAGCTATCCATTAAAAAGCAGCATGTTTGTCACGTGCCCAGATACGTGTGGTTTCTTAGTTAACAGTGAAAAAGGAAATGTTTCCCACTAGTTTTGATAAAATTTCCTGGAATATATACACAGTTTGAAATAGAGTGCAAGTAAGTGCTTATCTTGCTAAAATTAGGGAAGTTGAAAGATTTGTGATATGCCATTTTACTACATGTGAAAAGTATTACAGTGACAAAGCTACAGGGCAACAGCATGGGCACTCAGAAAGACAGACTTTGAAAGGAAGAATCAAGTAATTACTGCTTGCCCAAAATGAAGATACAAACAGGAAGACTTGAATCTAGTTTATCCCTACTGTCTTGCCGTGTTTTGATTGTCTGCCACAATTCTTTTCTATTACAGGACTTGAGGAACGTTAAGGTTTTTCCTGCCAAAGTTGCACCCTAGAGTAGAGAATATGTAAAAGGCATTTCTGTTTCCTATTACACCAAATCTATTTTGTTCTCAGGCCTTTTATTCTAATAAGTGATTTCCAACCTTTGGCTTATTTTAGGTTGTGGGTTTTTTTGTTTTTTAATAGGGTTTGTTTTCTGTTGTTGTTTTGGGTGGGGTTTTTTTGTTTGTGTTTGTGTGGTACAATATAAGAGACCTCAGTTCTTGGATTGTTAAACGAATATTTTAGCTAATGCTTTCCAGCAGTATTTGAACTTAGAAAGATGTATTTGCTGCCCTTTTTAAAGATGCTCAGTGAGCTTTTGTAGAACTTAAAGGAAAATGTATTCCCATGTATGTCCTGTCTTCTCTTACTGAAATCAATGTCACCTTTCATGGGAGTATCCTTAACCATAAAAGAAGGATGAGATGATGCTGTAAACAGAACTTTGGATTTCATTGTGGTTTATTGTTATTTTTATTCATATTATAAAATATGCATGTGAGCATGTGTTTATTTATGCACACTGAATGAAATATAATTAACACTGTTGCAAAAAAAAGGTAGCTCTCTTGGTCAACTGGTCCTAAAAATCATGTTAGTAATTTCTGCTCTGGCTTTCAACCATGAATAAACAAATATCAGTTTTTATTTGATTACTGCCTGTGCCCATGAAACAGGTTTTAAAAGGAATGTGGCTAAAATTACATGGAAGATTCACACTGCCTCCTGTTTGAGATTCTATGCATATACTGTTATCTTCAGCCACTGTTTGATGAATTGTACCAGGGATACTTTCCAAGTGGGTCATTATTTTCCTTCTTTTTAGACTACAGCTCTAGATGGCTTTTTTGGCCCTTTTTGTGGAGCTCCTTAGAATGAATTTTCTGCTGCCAGTTGGGAAAATCTGTAAAATTGCTCTGAATTATGAAGGGTTGTAAAATAAATAAAATATACTCTATTTTTCATCTAATGAGAATGAAGCAATTAAAGTTGTTTTCAAATATTACATGTCCACAAACTTCTAGCTTCCATCTTGAGGCCAAGATGTAGAAATATTGTTATTAAACAAAACCAATTATAAATACACATAATGCTTCGCATTATACAGAAAGTGGAGGGTGGGGGTGAGAAGGAGGAAATTCCCTCTTGTTCTTTAACCTGCTAAGTAACTCATACCAATATAAAAGTAAGTCTTTCATGAAGCACAATCAAATTAATACTGCTGACAATCAGAAGTGATAAGGTAAAGCACCCAGACATCAGAATTTAATTTTGTCCCTCTCACCTCTGCATCTCAGAAATAGTTTGTAATGGATTGTGTTAGTAGAAGAGAAGAATTTGCCTGCCTTGTGCTGTAAAGATTAGTGTAGACATTTTACAGCTGAAATGGGATTATTTGAATTTAAATTGGAGAGAGGACAGTGACTAATAGGATGTGGAATATGCCTTTAAGAATAGAAGAACAGGAAGAAATACAGAAGTAAAAAATGCTGGATATAGAAGGCAGCAGGAAAGAAAGAGAGAGATAAAAATGAATGCAAGTAAAAATGAAAATAGAGATAATAGTCATGCCTAAATTGTGTGGAAACACTATGTGGAGTGGTTTAGTTCACAGTAGGTAGATAGGAGTAAACTGGCTGAGGCTGACTGGAACATGGCACTGTTAGAATGAGGGAATTGCTAGTCACTCTGATGCTACATCCCATTTCTTGTGGGTTTTTTCTCTAATTTTTTAGAAGCACTGAGTATGAAGATAATTTTAAAAAGCATTGCAGCTTATGTATATGAAGTATTTCTGGATATGGTATTTCCAAAGAAAGCTTGAGAACATGATCCAACTGTGGTCTTCAGAGTCAAAGAATCCTGTTGAACTTTTCTCACTGGAGTTGAGTGAAGCAAACTTGGGCATTTTTTAGTTGTAATATTTCGTATGACAAAAAGTATGTTGGAGAAGGAGAGAGGAATATCTGAAAGGCTAAATATACAGAGCGCTCTTCCATGTGTACAATTTGGGAAATACTAAAGAAAAACATGATTATTTGGCTACAGATAGAAAAAAAAATTGCTTGCTTTAGCTCTTCAGTCTCCAAGAGTTTTTCTTTGTTAGTATTCCTAGGAATATGCTACTTTGAAAAGGGAAAAATTTTTGGTCATTTATGTGCCTGTTAAAGGTATTAAATGCCTTGCTTTTCATATCTCCTCCTCTTCTGCTCTCTTGCATCTTCTGTGTTAGGCAGGAGAGGCCGTTGTTGGTGAGGCATAACGACATTAATGGAATCTCTGAGAAAGTTGTCTGCCTGCCATAGGTGCTTTCAAACATGTGAAACTGGTTCTCAACAGGGAAGAACCTAAGAGCAAATAAAGAAAAGATTATACTGCGGCAAAAAGGCAAAATCCCCCAATTCACATGTTTGCAGAAGAACATGCAGTGGCAGGACCCAGTGTTTCCAGTCCCAACATCGCTTTGTGAACTAGGGTCACTTCACAGCCCATCGTGAATCCCACCTCTTGCTCTGGTATCTCCTGTTTCACTTGTCCGTGTCAGGAGGACAGAACATATTTGTAAACAGAGCAGCTTGTTATCTATGGTGGGAAAGACAAATCAGTAGTGCTGCAATATGAGCAGCTAAAGCCTGGTTAACATCAATAGTCACAAACAATATCTATCAAACAGAAATCATATGCAAGAGTAATATGCTATCTGCTGTAAGAAAACACAGTTAATGATGCACTGTCCCAACACTGAGTCACAAATGTAAATGGAATACTGGATACAGAATGGCACAGACTGAGATAAATGAGAGGTGCTACTGCAGTATAAATATCCTTGCACAAGATTGCTATTATGCTTTGCTGTTTTAGAGACTGATTCAGCTCCTGCCACAGGCGAGAACAGTACTAAGGGTTAGCCTGGGCTTTTTTTGTAACTGCTTAGTAACCCTGTGGGTTGTTGCAGAGGTTGAGATTGCGATTAGCAACTCGTGTAGTACTCTAATTCCACGTCTTCTGCATTCTGTGATGTACACATCTGTGTCACTTTACATTAGTGCTGTTACATCCACACACAGAACCAGGACCTGTGACTGCTAAGTGAAAACACATGCAGGGGAAACACCAACCTAAATAATATCAAACAGTGCTACATATCTACATTACCTATTTTATCAATATAGAAATGAACACTAGAAATATTCTGTTTAGTGGTGAGAGTAGGTGCTATATGACTGCTTTTATTGGTTAAAATGGTATACATGAAAAATGTTTTCTTCTCATAGCTTTCATTAGTCTGGGTCTATATTTTTGCAGACAACACTGAACATCAGAGAAGCAAGATGCCTACTAAGATCATATTATAAATTCCCATCATATTTCTTCTTTGTTTTTTATTGCTTCCTTACTTGGCTTGACATTTTCATGTGAATAAAGCACAGTACCAACATCAAGTTGTTCTCACACAGCTTTACAAAGGAGGGAAAAAAAAGGTCATTTGATAAACATGATGAAAAGGTGAAAGAAAATACTGGAAGCCAAGCTACAGATGGAATGAATTTTGCATATTTTTTTCCCCTCTTTTGTTCTTATTCAGAAACAGACATGTTGGTCAATTCGAAGAAAACTAAGGTACAGTTTTGCTAGTGCCTCCAATAGCTGCTAATGTAATAGATTATTTCCTGATGTTTGAGATTATTTTGCTGCTCATGCTGAGGTGAAATGAAGAAAATGTGAGTTAACATATTAATTGTCTTTAAATGGTGGAATGATTTTGTTGTAGTTGTTGTTGTTGTTACCATTTCTAGACTGAGAGGAAGTGTCCGTCCCAAATTTCATTCAGGTCACAAGACAAAGTAATTAAGTGCTCTGTCCTTGAACACTCTATAGGGAGAAAATCATATGTAGTGAATAAATATTAACAAGTACATAATTATTTCCATATAAATATATTTAAACTGTATGAACCTAACTTGAAAATGTTATCTCAAACTAAATTTGCTATGAATTTGTGCATTCTTTCTGGCTTTGTGGTGTTTCATTCTTGTTCTCCCTTTAATTTTCTCAGTCAGTTCTTGTACAAACATTCCTATATGATACAGAAACCAAGATGACATTATAGAGCAAAATCTAATGCTCATCTGTATCCTGTGGATCTTCAGAACAGGATTATAAAGACTTTGATCCAGTAAATTTGCATATATTGTAAGAGTTTGATGCAGCTCTGGTGAGGACTTGTATAAGAAGAGCCTAGGAGATAAAAAAGTGAATAATCCAAAGTACTAATTGAAATGTCATTTATTCTAGAATATGTGGTTCAGGTTCTCTTTGAGCTTTGGATGAGAGCTGTTTTGTTTTGGTTTAGGTTGTTCTAAGTGTGTGGGGTTCTTTTTTATTTGGGGTGTGGGTGTGTGTGAGCAACAGGAAAAAGATATTCCAGGATATGTAACAGGCTCAGCATTACTTGTCACTTTGCTCTTGAAATTAATGTAGGCTACAACATTTACTTGATGCTTGAAGCTTTCAAGGGTTCAGAGTTTTAAATTGGTCCAATTGCTAATTGATGATCCATAAAATTGTACTATGCAACACAATATGACTTTCCTCACAAACATTCAATTAGGATACAATGTATTTCAGAGTTTTGCTGCATAATGAATCTTATGCTGGGTCTTTTTTAAACCTCTTAACAGATCTGAGTAAGTGTTTTCTCAGTTGGGTAATGTTTTCTAGAAAGTCACAGCACACTTTGAGACAGAGGTGCTTTCACACTTGTCCTTTTTAAAGGACTTGTTTAGTAAATGTACATACCTACCTAAGCCCTATATAGGCAGAGTTTTTTACTGTTACATCTTCCCCTGTTACAGGTGAAAGAAGAATATATGCCATGACCCTGAGGCTCAACTACAAATAATTTTAGTTGGAGTCTAGGGTTTTCTTGGCTATTATAGAGCAAGGCAAACCAAAAATCAAATCTACATTCAGGACCTCCTTGACAGAAATGCTGGGTTATGTAGTAGCCGTGTTCATCTCTAATCTCTACAGAGTCCATAGCATATTGGAGGTTTTCTTAACACTGACAAGAAACAAACCTGGAAGGATCTAGTTTTATTATAATGTACTGCAAGAAATTAAAAACAATTATCTTGTTTCACTATAAAATAGAAAAAGAAAAGTCCCTCGTTGAGTTATATGTGTTTTGGAGGCTTTGCATATAATTTTTACTCTTAATTTTATGTTGCAGAATGCTAACTGAGAGAGTGCTAAACAGTTTTAGTTTAAATTTACCCATTTCTGTTGTCCTTAGTAGGTAATAGTTTAACTAAAGGGGAGAGCTTGCCAAAAATAGGAATATAGATGTGTTGATTTAACAGAGTGGAGCACAACAGTTTGTTTGCAGAAAAATTTTGAATGCCTTCAAGAAACTTGTACGCTTTTGGAAAAATAATTTAATTTAATTTAAAAGCTTTGTTTGAAATGTCCCTGGCCATAGAATTATTATTTCTTTATTATTGCCACCACCAGGAGTATCTGTAAAACCAAATCCATTCACGAAGATATCACATTGATGGCAGCAAAGGTTATGACCCCATCCAGTTTTTATGGATAAATTATCATTGCTAAAACCCTTGGACAGCTTCTGCAACAGAATTCAATGTACATAGTTTAAAAAAAAAAAAAAAAAAACAAAAAACAAACAACACCCCCCCCCCAAAAAAACCCCACCCACCCCCCCAAAAAACAAAAAAAAAAAGAAGAAACGAAAATCCTGCTGTGAAGCCCTGCAGAGTTGTGTGAATGGGGAGCACAAGATGAGTTATCTTTTTGAGTATTTTTGAGTAGAGTTTTTATTGACTCTTCACGATCATATAAGTAGAAAAAGAAAATAATATTTGAGAGCTCCTGAAAATCTTTGTGTAAAGATGGAAAGATTCTATAAGGAAAGGTGACTTCAGCCTGTTCTCAAGTTTAGTCATTTCAAGTGTTGCTCCTGACATTAAACATCCATAAATTGCGCCAAATGGCAAGCACAGTTAACAAAATAAAATCTAATCAAAATCCAACATTCTGCTGATACAGATGGAATATAAATGTCTGTCCAAAAATTGTGATTTAATTGTTTATTATTTCAATATGTATCTTGAAAATCAGTACAGAAAGAGAAATGGATTATTAACTTTCCCTCATGATCTTTTCTACTTTATTGGAGTATCTTGTTTAACTTCTAGAAATAGCAAGTGTCTTCAAGAATAAAATACTCCTTCTGTTAACATAGGGCTCATGACAACCTGCTAACCCTGGAGATTTAAGATATGTTATCTAACAGTTGTAAGGGGTGGCAGAAGACTATTTCTCTTCTGTTGTTTGTCATATGCCAAACACCTCTGAAAGAAAGGGGTATTTCAGTCTTTAGAGCTAAAATTCTCTCATTGGAATTTCTGCTGGAACTTCTGTCAGAGGTTTTAGAATGTATTTCTTGTATTTCTGTGTAGGGTTTTTTTGAGTTTTGGGTTTGTGGGTTTTGTTGTTGTTGTCTGGGGTTTTTTTGGTGCGTGTCGTCCCCCCACCCCCCTCCAAGTGAAGTTATTTCAGAGTTGTTACCTAAATGCCTGCTCTGGCATAATTACAATAGTTTTGTTTACCATTTCATGTCCATCTGCAGAAATATATAGAACATCATCTTCCATTTGTGGACACTCAATCTTGCAATGTATCTGCTTCATGTATTGCTACAGACCCTTTCTCCTTTTCTAGCTGTGTGATGTGTCTTCCTGCAAAGTGTTCTTGCTTTTCAGAAAGAACTTACCTGATTATTGATCATCTGTTCATACTTTAGTCTTATTTTTTTTAATAATTTGTTATTGTTTTAGTCCTTCTACTGTCTGTATTGCCTTAATAAATCCATTTGATGGATTTTTTTCTCTGTACTTGTTTAATCTTCTAAGATTGTTTGATCTAATTCCTTTAAATATCTTTATCAGTCTTTATAATTGTGTTATGTTTTTAGTATCACATTTATTAGCTCCATTTTTGTTTTCATTCCTCTCTGAAGTTTCTTGCTTTTTTCCTTAGCCTTTATCAGTGCATATGACTTTAACTTTTTCAAAAATTTTCATTTCCGTGGTGAATGTTCTTGTCCTGCATAGTTTTGCCTCTTTTAAATGTAATATTGTCAAGCTATTGTTACTGATGCTTCGTAATTTACATTTTAACAGTTTTTTCAATACTGTGCATGTGGATCAGTTCATAAGTATTCACAAATTATCACTGCTGTGACACATACATGCATACCTCCATAGCCCAGGAAAATATGTCAGCTCAAGCATTAGCAATATATTTCATCAGCAGTACAGCCAGAGCTCATCTGAGTGGCAGAAACTGAAGGTCTTTGGTTAAGCAGTAGATTTTGCAATGCAGAATACCTCTAAAGAATACAAAACATAGCAAATTAAGAGTACCAAATGGGATTTATGGTTAGTAGTAACAAATGGGATGAGTGAAAACTACCTGGATATTAATTTCCATAAAAAAAGAACTTTTTAAATATTCCATCTGGACATGAGGTAAGACATCAACAATGTCTGGTTGATAAGGCTGGCTGACTTCAGTTGCTAGTTGGTTTGCATATGCTTACAAACCATTTTGTACAGGGAATTGGCTATTTCATGATTAAAGCGACCACAGTGAAAGAAGCAGAATAGTCCTGAATGTTAAGTTCACTTGCTTTTCCTACAAACGGTCACTAAACTGGAAATCACCGTGGTGCATTTAGACTCTCCCAAGATTGGTAGTGTTGCCATCCTATGGATGTCACAGGCAATCAGTGTTATCACTGGTACACAAATGGTTCACTGGTAATCTTATTCTCATGTGAACACAGATTTCCATAAACCAAAGAACTGGGAAAAAAAACAAAAACAAAACCCAGAGCTAATTCTATAAACAGTTTGCTAATTAAAGATCCAGCTCAGGCTCCTTCACTGTCTACTTCATTGGTTTGACCTAATTTGTTCCTAAAAGACAGACAAACAATGTCCTTCAGGGTGGTGTTTCTTTAGTGACAAAGGATCTCAGACTTATGTGTTCTTTAAAACGTAAAGAAAACCAAAAGCTCTAGATTAATACAAGATTTTTTTGTGTGTACTCATATCTTTTTCTCTAGGACTTTTTGGGAGACCAAGATTGATGCAGACTCCTAAATAGATTTAGAAAATAAAAAATTATATACCACAGTTTGATGCTGGTTTGGGGCATGGTTTAGCAGACAGGTCCTGGATGTGTAAGTGTCACAATGCAGCCTGTTTCTGGTGCCAGAAGCACGTCCATTGCAAATTAATTTAGAGGCTTAGCTGTTGAAACAACTTCATCATGCTGAGCTTGGCAATTTTCTTCTCCATATTAGATGTTACTAAAATTTCAAAATGCAAATAACACAGGGAATTGCCTGTCCCATGTATTTTTTGTACATTGTCATATCTAGTCTCTATAACAGTGCTTTCTGAAGCCTTTTGGAAGAGTACTTTCGTTTCTGGTCATGCTGAGTCAGCAGCAGTTCAACTTCTCCAGGGTGTGAGAATGACAACTAAATTATTTATTGGCTACAGGTGTTTATACTTACTCATTTTACCCTAAAGCATATGAATTCCTGCTAGCAATTAAAGGTAGTTAGCAGTTTTCACTCTAATGTAAACATTTGTATGCAGTAATTAGAGCTTCTTCCCATTCTCCCATAATGAAATGAAAATGTTACTGATAGCTGCTGCCTAGTACTCCGTAACTTTTTTTTTAACCTGAACAAGTGTCACTGTTAATTGTTTAAGAAATGCTACTCTGATAAAATAGTTGTTTTGACTTAGTACTAAGAATTCAGTTTTATTCCTGTGAACTAATAAAGTTTGACTGCAAATGCCTGCTCCCATGGTCTACACAGCTCTGGGGTATCTGTTAAAGTTTCTGTTGTTGCTCTTCTTGTTTCAGGAGTAGGGTCCTCTTTGCATTTTGCCCAGAAATTCTTGCTCTCTTTTTTTGAAGCAGATTGCAAAGAATCTTAAGTCATCAGTGGCTACAAAATCCTTATGTGGATTTTTTACTGTATTAAAGTAACATGAAAGAACGGAAAAGTAAATAGAAGCAGCAGAAAGCAATTATTTATAGCAAAGATAGCCATCAGTTGCTATGGAAAATTATTTCAAAAGCCATTTCTGAACACTGAACTTCTATAGTTATCTTAAATATTTTGGGAAGAATACTTTTGGTTTGATAATGTAATTTATTCTTGAGTGGCTGGTATAAATGGCAGTAAATTCAGGTTTTCTGTCTTTCCAAGTAAATTTTTGGTGTAAATTTAATAATCATTTGATGTAAAATAAGAGAATTTCCATCTATGTTAAATGTAAAATTGCATATAAAATCTTTCTGGACTGAAATGATACATTCTGTCTCTTCTGACTATGTCATACTCTGTGGGTTAAAATTTTATTCAATTTAGAAATTTTTTTTAAGACACTTGGCACTACCTGAAAATGAGTACAGCATATCCTTATTCTCTACTCCATCAGAAGAATCTGATCATTTAGCTATAATGGATTTCAGGTTTCCAAAACAATTTTTCTTGGATGCTAGTCATTAATAATACCTTAGACAATGGTTCAGGAAGGTTGCTAGCAGAAAGAACAGTGAAAAGTCAGTGCAAAATGTAGGATGTGTTCAGTGTGAACTGGTGTAATGGCAGTGAGTGAAACAGTAATTTAGATGGAGTGGAAACACTTCAGGTCTTAAACACTCCAAGTACACTGAACAGACATGAACAGTCCTGGTAGACTGCTCATTTGAATCTAATAACTTCTTTCACAGATGTTTGGTTTTGTTAATAAAACAACTTAACATCTTCAGTTCATTCTTTTTTAAGATTATGTCTTAATAGCCCCCAGAGAATAGAGAATTTTGAGAATGCTCAAGTTGCTTGGCTTATTCTTGTTTCTTTGTAACAGGTCCATTAGTTATATCTTTATAGGCTTGCTTACATTTTTAAATATTCATTTCAGTTGGTGACCCAGACAGTTAACATCTGAAAATACAGTTTCATTAAACTGAAGCGTGCATAACTTAGAAGCAAGTTACATTGATGATTAAGTGAATTTGCAAATGTAAAGCGGTATAAGCTTAATACAGACACACAATGCGACATGAAGTTAGGGTAAAGGGTAAAAGAAGGAAGGGCAGAGGTCAGATCGAACAAAAAATATTGAATGAATGACTGTTTCCCAAGTTCACTAATGTGAAGAAAAAAGCATATTAGATACTTTAATTTCATGTGAAGGTGGTCTTCAGTGAAAATAAAAAAAATCAGAATCTACTGTTTAACAGGTTTGACATAAACTTTGTTTTGACCTGGATGTTTTAGAGTTACAGTAGTGTTGGAATTTACCAGTCAAGTGTAGAATGAGAGTGACTTTGCAAAGGTTTGCAGAGAAGTCACATGAAGCTGAGCAGTGTCTGTGCCTGTAGCCTGTGTGTAAGCTTCACTCTTCAGTGCATTTCAGTGATGTGGACAGTTCTGAAATGAACGTGGAGAAAACTTCTTCCCATTCAACCTGGAGAAGAGAAGGCTCCGGGGGAGACCTTATCGTGACCTTTCACTTTGCACGGGGGGCTTGTAAGAAAGACAAAGACTTTTTACCAGGGCCTGTAGTGACAGGACAAGGGAAAATGGTTCTAAACTGGAAGGGTAGATTTAGACTGGACATGAGGAAGAAATTCTTTTACACTGAGCATGGTAAGACTCTGGAACAGGTTACCCAGAGCAGTTGTGAAAGCTCTATTGTTTGAAGTGTTCACAGTCAGGTTGGACGAGGCTTTGAGCAACCTGGTCTAGTGCAAGGTGTCCCTGCCCACGGCAGGGGTGTTGGACTAGATGATCTTTAAAGGTCCCTTCTAACCCAAACCATCTGTGATTCTTGGAAAATTGCCTTTTGTGATATGATTAAATGGGGCTAGCATTAGTGTTGGTTGCTGAGGTTTGCTTGTTTTATTTTGTATGCTTCTTACTGAGCACATGTAAAAAAGGTTGCCTCATAGCATGATATTAATGACATGATTTCCTAAGTGTGCATCTAGGTCAGCTGCTGCTGTGAAAATGAGTGACTAGAAATTTGAAAGTAACCCAGTACATAATAACTTGCATTGAATCCTAAGGAAAAAATTACAATTGATTTGCTTAGCTTCAAATTTTGATAAGAAAGTGACTAGAAGTGCTACAGTACTCTTCCATTTAAAATATTGACTTAGCAACATATATAGGTGTAAAAACAAACAAAATTTAGTCATTCTAAAACCATTTAACAGGTTTAATTGGGAAGCAGTTTCAAAATAGATTTTTTCTAACGTGTTAGACAGTGTTGATCACAAACAGCAGAGGAGAGAGTCTACAGGGCATTGATTCTGTCCCATTTTTTTTAGCTATGCTAGGATAATGACTAGTCGATGTTCTAATAAAAAAGTTTGAAAATAAAATACAAATTATTACAAAAGCCGTAAGCATTTAAAATTCTTAATGATGTAGCTACAGTTGTTGTTACTGGAATAGCTTTTGCTGATTTATATTGTTTCTACTCAGATGGTTGTCTGATTACAAATGATGTCTCATCTACACTGAATGAAGGGCTTAGCTTTTTGAATTAGCCTAATTAAATGCTTATTAATTTTTTAATAATTATCACAACATCTTCATTTTTGGCTGTGGTTTTTGAACAAAAATGTGCTTACCCTCTTAAAAAGGTTAGGAAATTAAGGTAAGGACAGGTTAAGTAACTTGCAAGTCACTGAGCCCAGACAACAACCATGATCTTAATTTGCTGAGCCATGCATTGCTTCACTTTTAGCACATACATTAGATATCATCAAGGACTGGACTGTGTTATAATCTTTGATTCAACTGGAGACTCACTAAAGCATCAGGGAATAAAAGTTTGTATTTTATTTATCTGGGGCAGTTCATATCTAATTAGCAGCTTCTCTTCTTGCTATCACTTTAAAGCAGGGTGAAAAGAACATGGATTATAACAGAGGAGGCTGTACTGTTCACTTATATCATGCTTACATGTTCTCCAGAAGTTTTTTTCTCTGATATGTAATTCTCTTTGTTCTTTATCCAGTATTGTAGGAGAGGTAAATGGTCTTGCTGACTTTTCACAGCAGTGTGCGGGTCTTTTTTCTAAGCAATAGCTGGCTCAGAATCCAGCATATACGCAAGTGGGTAAAATCTCTACGTTACCTGGCATTTGTGAATGTTGCACATCCACTTACATCATGATACTTGATTAACTGTCTTCTACAGGTCACTTCAAATTTCCTCAACTATATTTTATGCTAGTTCAATTTTATACTGCTTAAGCATTTAGTCATTTTGTTTACTCCTTCCTAAAAAGCCCTTTCTCTGCTCTATTCTCTGCACTTTCAGTGAGCAGAAATGTCTTACCTCTCATCCACAACTCTTTTTTTCATTGCAAACTTTTGTGATTGACTTTGTTACAGGCTTTCTGAAAGCAGACAGATGCTATCTTCGTGTTGTTTCAGAGGAAGAAACCTGCGTGAGTAAAGGAGCAAAATTCCCTCGGAATCTAGAGAATTGTTGCTTCTTTCCTCCATGTAAAATATGTGGAAACAGTTAAGACTAAATAAAGGTTGAGATCAATCTATTGATCTATTTTTCATTTCAGACCAGGAAGCCATTAAATTGCAGTTCTTAGAGTTCATTTGAATGTTTTATTAGTATCTTGACAATTGGATCCTGAATGAAACAGGCAAACCTTGTCAATGGGGTCCATCAGGCTCTGGCTCCTTGCTGATGGTTCCTGCCCAACTTCATTCTAGCATTGCTTCTTTTAATACTTCTAATACTTAGGAGCTGAAATAGCACTTATCTTACACGCTATACAAAAAAGATTAAAAATTTTCATTTTTAAGTAGCTGCCTTTTTATTTTCATTTTTTTTTCTGGAAGACTTTGATTCTGTCACAGACTCTGAGCTTCTATATGCTTAGAAACATCATTTTGTTCCTTGGTTAATTGCTTTCTCATGCTTTTTAAACTTTTAATTTCCATCATTCTTTAATCTGCTGTCATTTTGCGTATTGTCCCTTCTCCAAGTTATTTTGCCTTAAAAGACAAGTCCTTTGGGACTAGTGGGCCTTACTAGGACATGCAATTATTGCCTGGATATGGTACTAGTTGCAGACAGATTAGTTCAGGGATGGGTTCAGAAGCTGTGAAACTATGCCTTAGGAAAAGTAGCCTCAGAGCACAACACCTTGGGATATTTGGAACTTAAGAACATTTACCTTGCCAGAGAAAAGGGGGTTTAAGTTTAAAACAGAAGCAAGTAAACACACACACACCCCTCCAAAAAAAACCCAACCAACAAATAAAACAAACAAACAAAAAAGCTCCTTTGGTTGAGGTGTAAAGCTTGCAGGCAAGAAACGTGGAAAAGAACTTGTATGCAGAGATGTTAGCTGCATTCTGAGAACAAAGAGCATGGCATGGAGAGCCAGGATCCAGCAACAGGTGGTAGCGGAACACTTTCTTAATTCCTTATTACACCACCATCCTGCTGCTTCATCATTCAGTTGTAGTCTGGCCAGTGCCTAGCAGGAGCCTCATTCTGTGTCAAAAATATTTTTTTAAAAAAATTGTTAGAAATATTGTATTACAATTACTCTTTACATTACACTAGAATCTGTTGGTAGTGCTTTAAAAAGGGGAAAGAAAATCTCTTTACCAGAGAGTTTAATTTTTCTAGCTAGAGTTTCACACAGAAGTGAAACTTCCTACATACGTACTTTTCATACATAAATGAAAAAGATATTCTGTAATCATGTAGGCTGTCTTTAAAGGCAGTTGCTTTACCTGCTGCAGCAACATCTGCTTGCTTTTATGCAATTAAACAGCTGCAATATGTTAAAGGAGGTTGTGCTGACTTTCCTCTTCACTATGATTTATCCAAACATCATCTACAACAGAATTTGTTACACTGCTACTAGGCACTTAGCCATCTGAAGATAGGTAATTAGGAAGTGTCCTTGTTTTTGTATATAAAACCTTATTCTGCAATTATTCTATTAAATTAGAACAGAATGTAGTCTGTGAGTGTTTCTCTCTTGTATTAACTTCTGTTATAATTAAAAGGAATGTTAATTATCTCCCTTTGACTTTACTGGCCTCAGACTGGAACAAGGATTTGGCTTCCTACTAATCCAGCCAGAGTTACTGCTGGCATACTAGTGACTGCAGCTTTTCTGACAAGCCTAATTCTGTTCTTTTAAATTGTGCGCTATCTTTTATTTCTCATGAGTTAATGTTTTTATATCTTAAAACACTAGCTCCCAAAATCAAAAGATTTAAGGTTGAATATCAAGTGATGAATTGGCTTTTTGACTGTTTTATTATTAATTAATTTTTAAAAATAATGTCTTAATTTTAGGTGTCTGTCTCCTGATTTTTGACGTTTGGGGTTGGCAGTACTTAATCTTACTGATCGGCGAGGAAAAACACTGACTTACTGCTTTTTTCTTAATGTGGAAGTATTCACCTTACTGAAGTGGTGGATGGCAGGCTTAGGGGAAAAATACTGGACTGGATTGTGCTTGGTCTATATTTATATCATTCTTGATACACTAGTAGTTAAAATTTTCATTTTGTTAGCTTTTTGTTAAGTTTTTTGTCAATGCAAGTGGTATATTTATAAACTGACTTGCCTAACTGTAGCTTTGGTGATTAATGATTATTTAAGTCCATATAAACTGTTTTCTAAAAAGAAAAACTATTTTTACTTATCTGTTAAATGAGGATGGCCTTGTAGAATAGCTCCAACGAAAAAGAATCTGGTAATTGAAATGCTAACAGATCCATAACTTTACCCCATTATTGTCTAAATCATTTTGCAGATATTCAGCATAGTCTCTTTTCAAATTCCTTTGTGAGTTGGTTTTCCCAGTGCAGAGGATCTTGATGAAAAGAATCAATTAAGCCTGGAAAAGCTCTGATGGTATAAATATCCTCAGTAAATAAATTGTTATTGTATTAGATAAAACATGCTGATTTAAAACAGTTGATAAACCCTATCTCTAGTCAGTGGCACATTCTCTGGAATAAATCCCAGATTTCATAGAATGAATAATGCATGAGTATCTTTTTAGGTGATTGAGTTGACTGGTTGCGATGTATCTGAATATTCTGTTGTTTGCTTCTGATTTGTTCTCTATTGAGAGCTTCCTAACCAGTGCCTTCTGAGGCAGGGCAACAGCACGGAATTGCTGCCATTGGATTAGTGCAGTGCATTGTCTTCACATTAGACAGCATCAATGATGAGAGCAATATTTAATTTTGAAGGTACACCCATGGTAAAATCAGAGATGAAGTGATGAGATCAAGGATGTTCTGGGATGTTAGTGTAGCTATTACTGTCAACCACCTTGTCAAAGGGTCGAGACAATCCACTCTGTTCAGCTTCCAGCATACAATGCTCATTTTGCTATAATTTTCAGATATTGAGATGTTATTTAATTCTTGCCACGTGGATAGCTTTCTATCTTAATTTTTTTTAGAATAAAATTTTAGTATTTTATGTTTTCAGTCTCTCCAGTGTGTACATATAAAACTGGATGTTATAAAAGTATTTCTTGTATATCTGTAGTGTTAATAATAAATACTTCTGCAGGAATGCGTACTTGCATGAAGATATTCTTAGGGAGTTGCCCTGAAATCCATGTTTGTATTTGGTTAGATCTAACATTAAGATCAATGAAAATGATGGTTAAAGGATGGTTTTACCAGTTATGACACTGGGGTTTTTAAATTGTATAGCTCAAAGTCTAGATACCCAGGGGTGGGGTGGAAGCAACTTAGGAAAGGGAAAGTGTGATGGTCCAAAAATTAGAAGCTAAATAGTATAAAAATTGGCAGGTTATAAAGATGAATAGAGAGGAGAATATAACAGGAAGAACATACTGTATCTTGTGGGGGTAAAATGAGTGAAAGTGCATGGATGAACATAGGGATATTCGGGGAACATGATTAAAGAGGTGGAAAAGCATAAAGAACTATAGAACTGGGAAATATTAATTCAAAGAAGAGAGGATCAAATTGCTTATGACAAAAAATGTAAGGAGACTAACACAAAGCTAAAGCTGGCTAAAACCTGCAAAAATATGTCTGCAAATTAGTGTTCAGATTTCTAAACAAATCTTCTTGTTTTCATTCCCTTTCTTCTGTTGTTTGTTTCTACTAACAGTCAAAGCACTGAGCTTAACCAGGTGAATGTTCGCAGAGAGTGAATGCAAAGGTTGTGTGTTAATGGGTGCGTGTGATTCCACCAGGTACTTACTGCATGCAAAGTATGCACAAGTCATGCACCGCGTGACTTTTGCGCAACACCTGGAAATTTGAATATTCTGTTTCCTGGACTTGAGAACAATTCAGTTTGCCTTTAAAATACTTAAAATTCATCAAATTAAATAATAAAAAACATTCAGAGAATCTATGATATCTGTATAATCATAAGTATGTCCTTACCTGCCGTATAGCATCTATACCTCCAATATTTTCCAATTATACTTTATAAATTATTCACTGTGGTCTAATGAATAAGCCTGAAAGCCTAAAAAATAAAATAATAGAGGACATCTGTAATATTGAAGATGCTAGAACGAAGACTTGAAAGGTCAGAAAGGAAAAAATGAACAAAAAAAATATCCCTCTATCCTGTTCAACGTATCTATCTAAGTAATTTAACTTCTGGGAGAAATTGTACAAAAGTCAGCCTGGCTATTCCCAGGAGTGAAATTATTCATGAGCATGCAAGTTTACTGGGTCAGGCCCTGAATCAACAAGCCACTGACTGTGAAAGACAGTCCAGAGCTGGAGAGTGAAAAGGAAGGTTAATGAGAAGCACTGGAAAGACGTTCATTAAAGTGGAAATTGAAGTCACCTAGGCTGAGAGTAGTGAGCTCGAAAGCCAGAAAGTGAGCTTCACTCTCAAAGTCAGAAAGAAGGTTAGAACAGAAGTCATAGGAAGCAAATCCTGCACGGGCAGTAGCGGTGCTGTAGCGGTGCTGTCAGATGCTGCTGAGTGGCAGCTGACCAGCACGTTCTCTTTCAAGTGCTGAATAATGTGTGCTGACTTGAGTTTAACAACTGCCTGAACTGGGAGCTGAAATACAGACTCTGAAATCAGGTGCTTTGTGGATTATTGAGCTTTTGCAGTGAAAGGAGAAGTATTGGAGATACAAGACTTTTACACTTAAATAAAATGTTGCCAGGATTTTTCCCTTTCTTGCATTTTGAAATTCTGAAGTTTAAATTGTATTTTGACACATCAATTTCTGTATCTAAAGTTATGTAGAAATTTTGAATATTCAATTTTGTAACAGCATTTATTTTCAACATTCGCAATCGTAGAGCTATAAAATATCCTGGAAATTGTGGCGTGCTTTTTTTCACCCACAAAAGTCTGTAGGTTCGCTTTGTTTTAGTTTTCTTTCCCCAGCTTTTACTTATCAGTGGCAAACTGAAATACGACCTGGATGATTCAATCACATTCACTGCCCTTGTCCCTTATGCTGCTTCTTTAAATGATTGGGGGTTTGTGATTCTTTAGCTCTGTATTTTCAGGAAGGCATGGACCAGACACCATGCCTGGATGCTTAGCAGCCTGCTATCCACACTGTCCCTGTTCTCCCTGAGTAATGCTCTAAGGAGTTAAACTTCTTTTACTGCAGCTTTTGAGCTTCTTGTAACACATAAGCCTCAGTGGGTCAAGAGGTTGTCTCCTGAAAAAGACAGTAACATCACCTGTTCTCAAACAGTTCTGTTCTCTGACTTTGTGTTTGATTTGATAGCAACTCTCAAAATTTGTAAGGGTACAGAGCATTTGCTGGTTGTTCCTGAGTGCATGTGTCTGCAATGGAACCCATTCACTGCCCTTCCTCTTATTCTAAAAAGTTGGGATGTCAGAACTGACAGCCTGGTATGTGCTGGGACTACATGTGAAGAAAAGGAAATGCAGTAGAAGAAATAAGCTATAAATACTGCACAGCAGGTCATTCCATCCAAACAAATGGCAGAGACTGAGAAAACACTCATACAACGCAGCTCACGTTGCTTTCCTAGATTCGTGCACTCGGTAATGTTAAATAAACAGTTCAGAGGTCCTGTCTTCTGATAGTGGCTAGTTACTGATACAACATTTTAACTTGCAGATGAGTTCTGGTGTAAAATTTAACAGCTGAGCTAAGCATAGTCAGCTTATACTTATGTAGCGACCTGCATAAAGCCTGGGTTGTACCATTGTCAGAGGCTTATGCTTGGGATTTCAGGATTTCCACACAGAACGAGATCTTAGTGGACACTTCCTAGGAGAGAGACAAAGCTATTTCTTCTATGGCAGCAGAGGCTAGCAGTTGTTGGATGAAATAAAGAGAAAACTATTTATTTCACACTGTAAAAGTTGCATATCTCCATCCTTGCTTGCAAGCTGTCCAACTATTTTAATGTACAAGCTGTATTCTGGAGGTGAAAGGAGTGGAAGGATTGTAATTGCTGGAAAGAAGGGAGGAAAGAGGTGGTCTCTGTGAAGAAAGAACCATACAAGAGAAGTTAATATGCTGACTGTAAATTACATAGCTGCCCAATGGGTGTGCCTAGATCTGGTCAGTCCTCATGACCCAATTGTGAATTAATTTGCTGCAAAATATGTAATTTTGCCAGCCTGGTCACTTCTTTCAAACTTTTAAGGGTTATGTTTTAGTATTTGTTGCTGCACGTTCCCTATCCTGTGTTGTATTTATCTCTTTTGCCCTTTGAGGCAAAGACTGTTGGATACAGAAGATAGTTGTGCACATACCAGGATGTTTCTGGAAAGAAATGCCAAATGTCACCCAAATACTGAAAAGTGCATGTATTTCTTGGATGACTGTTTTCACAGCATGTAGTTGCATCCAGTCTTGTACAGCTGCTTCACCTGTTCTTTGGTGAGACGCTTTTAGAAAACAAAAATATTTACCCACTTGGTGCTAGAGAAAAAAACTTTTTTTTTTTTTTTTTTAAGTCAGTATCTCAGAGTGGCAGCTTTCCTGTGGCCTGGCACAGGGAGAAGTTGATCACCAGCACATTTTGTATGTGGGTGCTGTGGTGATTCCCAGAAGCAGAGGAGAGCTGGCCTTTGTCCTCAGCTTCCCCTGTAGGTCAATCGTTGCTTCCATGTTGCGCTTAAGATGCAACCTATGTTGTTTCTAGGATGATTCCTTCCTTCGTGCTCTGCCTGTCCTGTTTTCTCTGGCCCAGGTTCTCCCACTCGAAGTCAAAAGCAGATTTCAAACCTGGGGTATAATTATGTATACCATACCAGTTATACCAGTGCCTTGGGACCAGCTTCTTTTCCCATATGGGTGAAATACAGTGTTTTGTAGCTCAGATGCTGCTTCAGCTTTGTTAGTATCATTAGGTGAAAATGCTTGCTTTAAAGGTAAAAATAAGTAAGCACTTCTTAAAAGATTGAACTATAAACAGAGATGTGTTCCTGGAGGGCATATACTTAGGATTTTTTTTATATTGAAATGCAAGTTTTTTGTGTCCTGTTTTTATCACTTAGCTTACCCAACATCAAAAACAATTACAGCAATTATGAAAGACCTTGACTTTTGCTTTCGGGAAACTCTATCCAAGAAAACTCCCATTATTTCTTGTTTTTTCTTCTGTCTCTCTTAAAGCTAATATTTAGCATTTATCCTAGAGGAAAAGAATGACAAAAATGACTGGTATTTCCCCAAAGCATGTATTTACTGTATCAACTGAATTTAAATTTCATGATTTTATTTTCCTCAAGTCTTTTTTTTTTTTTTTTTAAGGATCAGTAACTTAAAATAATCCCTGTTCCCAGTTTGTCACATTAGATCTAAGGAGGATCATGGAGAGATAGAAAAAGAAGTCTCAAGCAAGAGGCCATAATTTTTTTTTTTTTTTTTTTTTTTTTTTTTTTCCACTTGAAGAGCCATTTGCTTCCAAGGATCCCCAGATAGCTTGTTCATTGTTTGGACAAGAACTATAGCTGTCAGTCATCATTTGTCAAAATTCATTTCTTCTTTGAAGGGGCCCACTGGTTCCTGTTTACTGCTATGAAGTGGAACCTCATCTGTAAAGTGCAAAAGATGCGATAATGAGATTCACTTGACTTGCCATGAATTGGGGTTGCTGTGCATGATTAAAAGGGAGTTTTCATTACTTCCCTGGGAATTCTGAAGCTGGGGATTTGCATGTTAATAGTAAGACTTTACTTTTAAAACATGCTTTTTTTTTTTTTTTTTTTTTGAGTTCAGTGTTTAAAATTGTGACATAGAAGCTACCATTATCCAAGATTTCATGTTGTCTCAGTGACATCAGAGAAAATTCAGTTTACTTCACAGTTATAAGTAAGATTTTGTCTGTTTGTTTGTTTTCTGTTGGGTTTTTTTTTAGGTTAATATCTCTAGAAAGCTTGTTCTAAGTTCAGGAAATTGAACTATACTTTTTCCAGCTTCTGTGTACCATTGTCAGAAAGACAGATCCTGCCAGCCAAATCTATCCTTAGCTAGATTTCTGAATTTGCACCAAGGTCTAAGAGTTGTATTGATTTTACTTTGCAATTTGATTTTTGCCTAACAACTCTGTCAGTATAGTATTCAGGCCAGTGTCTGTCGTCAGCTCATAGTTTTATTTGATCTGTGTGGCCAGTAGTGGAGTTGGGGCAGGGAGTGGGTTAGGCAAATCTCTAGGAAAACATTCTTGTTTCAAATAAACAGTTGTGAATGGCAGTATTCAGAGGGAGCTAATCCAAACTTATAATGTATAGGTAAAGATTTTTAAACTTAACAACTGCTTATGAGCTTTACAAGTTCATGAGATTCTAGAACTGTTCAACATGTAGAGTCTAATTTTGGAGTGTTTTCACGTCTTTTAACTTCAGCTGTTCAGGCTTCTCTGTCTTTGCAACATGCTTTTGCCTACCTGTGTTTTATGTAGTTATGAATATCTCCAAATTCTTCCAACTTTGGATGTAATTTTGGATCTATCCTCAAACTTCTGAGGAGATGATGAGGACAAGAAAAAAAAGATGGAATATCCGTAATGAACTGCTATTTGCAATATTCTTTCTTTCTGCCAACCGTTGTTTATATAAAACTGTATATCCAAACTTCTAAGTCCTCCTTGCCTTGTTTGCTGCTTGCTGAAAAACTGTTTTTCTGTTGTTGAGATGTGAAGGTAATGGAGTTGAATTCTTTTCTCTGTTTTGAAAGCCTGTAGAACCTCATGTCAGATTTCTATGGTCACCTTGTCTATGGCACAAAAAGTGCTAATGCCTTCTCTAAGATATGTTAGCTACATGGCTAATGGAGAATAGACATGGTTAATACAGTTGACTAATATAGAAATTAAGAGCTTTTGCACATAAAATTTGTGCATGTAGATACGAAAACTGCTTTTGTGTCTACCAAGTAGTTAATATATTTTGAGTCTGAGGCATTGTTTTACCAAATAGGCAAAGCCCTACTAACCAGACTTTGTAGAACACTGTCACTAGGAAGCTTTATGAAGAAATGTACATGTATGGTGATTCTCCAGTGCAGGGAATCATGTTTTAGGCAAATGTAATACATGGGCCTCAGGCAGGCATATTTAGCAGGTTGGTGTGGAGACTTAGATTTTTTTTTTTTCCTTTTATCTAAGAAGTTACACAAATACAAACAGTATTTGTGTCTGACTCCTGTGTGAACTTCATACAATTGAAGGAGGTTTCCTTCACCTCAGTTTTTCTTATTATCCTTCTGAAGAGAGTAATTTTCAAACAGTCACCCATGAAAGAAGCTAGTTAGATGATTAGCTGTTCTTTATGCCCCTCATGCTTCCAACAGTGTTGGGTTTCTGCTCTGAAGTCTGCTAGTCCCTCTAATTTCCAAAAGATCATTACTTATTATGGGTAGTAGAAGTATCTTTTAAACTATATACTAAATAACTAATATTTTCATTTCCTCAAGTCTGTTGTTTGTTGTCACTAAACCTTATAAAATTTAGAGTAGCTGGATTAATCATATACTGTCTTCAGATTGTTAGAGGGTTTTGTCAGCGTACTTGGTGTAGCTGTACCATAGAGGCAGAACAACGGTGTATTACAGATGCATAAAACGAGACTTCATAAGAACATACGCTTACCTTTAAGTGAAGTAGTGTATCAGGTCTGTAATAATTTTCATTTCTAGCAATAATCCAGCATCTGAGATGGGTACTTCTGTTATGAAGTTGAAAACCAAATAAATAAAATAAACTGTGCCATAAGTGTATAATTACAGAAGATTTGAGAGTTGATTAGAACCGCTACAGCTACAGAAGCTTCTCACAACATTAATGATTTCTGGCCAATATATTTTGTACAGAATTAACGAGTGTCTAGGGTTATGGGTTTTATCATTTTTATTTGGGTCATTAACATGCTCGTTAAAGCTTAAAAAGTACTCTTAGCAGCCAACTTCTGGTTTTGTTTTGTGGGTTTTTTTTCTTTAAAAAAAGCCAACAACCTGGAAGTCTCTTTTTGCTGAAATTCTCATACGCTAAATTTACTGGTTTGTACCCACAGAGTACCTTGTAAGGTGTGAAGCATTAATACCTCTGTTTATGAATGGGCATGAGTAACATTTTGCCACTCCATGGAGCTGAATGCAATAGGTTTTTGTTGTGTGCTTATAATGTAGTTCAGAAGATTGCTTATGTCAGGCATCTAGTCTTCAAGGAGTCTGAGTGCAACAGGTTTGTATGAGATATTTCGAGTCTTTTTGTCCTTTTTATTCTGTAAGTGAAGTTATTGTCTCAGAATTCGTAACAGAAAAATATAGACTTCAAAAAGGTGAATAAGAATCTGTATGAAATATTAAGAACAATGCCATTCCAAAACTCAAATTTTGCACTTAATCATGAAAGTGTAATTGGTTTCCAACTTCTGTTACTTTACACTGAACTCCAAACGATACTTAGTCTGGAAATTGTTATGGTTTTGTTTCTTTCAATGAGAGTTTACTTTGTAATTTAATGGTTCTATAAAGTGGGATTTTGAAGATGGATATTTATAATAGTCATGAGACTTCCTATATATACTGTATTGTTCTGAGAACAGTCTTAAATTTTCAAAATTAAAAGAGCTGCTCAATGATTTTTTGTACTCTTTTATACTTAGCATTTCCTGGAAAAAGTTACTGATGGAGTTAATGATTCCTCTCAAAGAAAAAGATCCAAAGGAGGGCTTTGTTCCTTAGTAGAGAATAAGGCGGCATCCAATGTCATGAGGAATCTAGATCATCAGGTGGAATACAGCATTCCTTTATAATTATATACCCACCTCTTGCCAGTTGCGCATTGTCTTCCATGTTTCAAAACATGGAACTGGAGCTTGATCCTTTCCATATTAGGAAATTTTAAATATCCTACCTTATTCAATATTTCACATTACTGCACTGCTGGCTACGCTTATATGTGTCTGAATAGTGTTTGTGAAATGTTAATGTTTCTCCAAACAGCGAAAATTATCGTGCTACTATGATATGCTAGATAGGTGAATAACATAGGCTTTGCTTGCCAATGGGAAAAGTAAAAAAAAAAAAAAAATATAAAAAATTTGCAGTGTAAGTAGAGTTGCTTTAATGATATACAAGTTGTATTTGAAAGAAGTATACATTACATTAACACATAGGCATTGTACTCTTGGGGAGAGGTCCAGTTGCAGCTTTTACCGCAAATCAAATGATTTTGATTTGTAGTGAGCAGTTATGCTTTAGGCAATGGATGTAATGCTGCTGGCATAGAAAAACAGGAACGTACTAATCGGATCCAAGGCAATCCTGTTTGATATGAGATAACCTCTTTAAACATCTGGCAAGGAAAAGACCCATAGCACTGGTGACTGCAAACAGAAAGGACCCAGTCTCTCATTATTCTATGTATTTGTAGGCTAGCATAGTTTTTCAGGCACTGAGGACAATTTTTGGTAACTTTATCAGCAAACTGTGCATCGCTGTGGTTTAAAGTTGGAAACTATTGCAGCTATCACTTCTATCCTTTTCTCCTCCCAATATAGTTATACTACTGAAACTTTTGCTATAGTGCGTTGGGTTTTTTGTGTGTGTGTCTGAAATACTGTATGACTTGCAGTACAGCAGGCTTGAGTGGTCACAGCTTATTGATTTTTAGTTTTTGATAAAACACTTCATAATAACTGTAATATCTCTGATATATGATTTTGGTGTACACTGCCAAGGAAACGGTCTTCAGCAGCACGCTATGTATATTCTTCATTGTACTGATGTGTTATGCATTGGAACGGACTGTTTTTCTAACAACAACTGCTGTGATTTGTTTAAGCTTACTGGCAATTCATTTAGATTCTAACTTATTTCTGAGGTGTTTTCGGCCTGAAGCTGTGCCAGGGGAGGTTTGGATAGGGTATTAGGAAAAATTTCTTCCTTGAAAGGGTGGTCAAGCACTGGAACAGGCTGCTCAGGGAGGGAGTGGAATCACCATCCCTGGGGGTATTTAAAAAGCATTTAGATGTGGCGCTGAGAGACATGGTTTAGTGGTGGGTTTGGCAGTGCTGGGTTAATGGTTAGACTCGGTGATGTCAAAGGTCTTTTCCAACCTAAGTGATTTTATGGTTTGATGTTACTGAAGAAATAATTAAAAAAAAAATAATAAAAAAGCATAACAAACTAGCACTCCTCTGCATTGCATTCATCCCTCTAGCTTCAATACTGTCCAGGAGGAAATATACTGCTAAAAATCTAGAGACAGAACAGAGTGATAAAACAGGATAGAGAAGCAAGATAACTGCGACCACACTTTCTTGTACTGGATAACAAAGATGGCACAGGTAAAAAGTGGCAATTAAGAAAGAGGACAGTTATGCTTAGAAAGCTGCTTATTTCAGTGAGCTCGGTTCACTGCCATATTCAAACAGGCAATTAATTCCCTATTCTCAGCTCCTGTTGGGTCATTCCTCATGTTTTAGCTTGTTGAATTTCTGAAAATAGCTTGTTAACTTAACCTCTGGGTATTGTTCTCCTTATAGTCACTTGAATGAGAAGCAGTAGGCTAGGATAGAACATTTTATTCTAGAGCCTTTGTTTCATGTGTATATACTGTGGATTCCTGCTAAATAACTTTTCTAGTTGCTGTGTTAGATCTGGCAGTATCCTATGTCAAGCACATCCAGAATAGCTCTGTACAGTTTGCTTTTTCTTCCCCTCTGTCATTAGTGCCATCTTAAAACAGTTGTTACTGCTGTTGAAATTATGATGATGCAAGTGAGGTTCCACTAATGTATTTTTCTTAGTTTGGTAGTTGGTGATCCATTAGTTTGTATTAACTTGGTGATACCTTTCATGCCTTTACATTTGACTATACTACTTATCTCTTTTTAGAAGTAATCTCCTGTCCTTGAGGAGTGTTACAAAGCTCTACAAAAAGCATGCATAGGCAAAAAGAAATAGTATTCACAAGTAGAGAAAAAACATGCCTAAGTTAAATGTTATGTGGTCACCTCTTTGGTAGTTGAGGTTGTGTCTAGAAATGTAACTACCAACACTTTCATTACAGTTGTACAGGTCCAAACTTTGGTTTTCCATATGCATTAAAATTTGAGCTAATCCAAACCAAATGCAAGCTTGTAATAGTTGTTGGATTGCTGAGCACTGTTTCTAACGTTTTGCTTCTCACTATGACCCTGGTAGCTGCAGTTACTTAGAAGTTATGGGATGGTCACAGTGGTAGAACTAAAAGTCAAGAATGTAGTGCTCTGCCTAAACAGGGGGTCTTTCTTATACTTATAATGTCTCATACTGCTGTAATGCCTGAACTTTACTGGGAGACAACATGTTTGTAAGTGAAATTGTTACAAATTCCATTTCAGTATTCCAAAAGTTTTCATGCTGTTAGGAAGACCTTTTGCTACACCTGGAGAGACTAAAGGATTCATCAAAAGTTCAGTCCTTCTTGCTTTTCTGATGCAAGATGAAAGTGCCATCTTGCTTTTCTGAATGTGTAAGTCTAACTTGTCTATTTTAAAAGTTTTTGTTGAAACTGATTTGTTGTCATTATTTTTGTTACATCTATGTGCAAAAAAATGTCAGTGTGAAGAGCTGCAAATTTGCAGAAATTAACATTGCAGAATATGTGACTTCAGTGATAAAAGTTGAGTCGTGCTGTCTTTTGTTCCCATATAACATTTATGTTTGCACTACAGTCGCTTTTTTTGTTGAAAGAACAGTATCAGTTCCTTAGAATGCCATTTTATTTGTCATGCTGGTTTGTAACATCCTTGGGTAATTTTGGTTTCTCTGACTATAGTACATGAAGAGCAGTATACTTTGCACATAGTAACAAGTAGACACAATGTGTAAACCTTTTTGCCATCACTTTTATTTAAGTGATTAGTTGAATGAGGGCAAATTAGTGTGTAGAAATGTAGCCTTACTTGCTAGCTTTGATGACTTGGAGCCTTGAACTAGAAATATTAAATATAAGATTTTTAGCAGTTCTGTGTACATTGGCAGCATCAGTTCAAGACAAGAACAGTGAACCATAACTGTCTTTCTTAGGTTATGTTGTTTTTATATTCTTTTTTTCAAATTACTTCAAGAAGACCCTTGTACCTTGTAATTAATTGGCCAACTAGGGAAATCTGCCACAGGAATAAATGCAGTTCAAGTAGCCTTTCCTACTAGTTGGCATTTGTTGGGAAACCGTTTTTTTTTTTTTTAAGACTATTAAAATATTCATGAACAACTACCAATTACTTAGTCCAGGGAGAGTTTCTTACGAAGAAGGTACAGAAATTATAATACAATAATAACAAAAACAATGACTGTGTCACCTACAGCATGAGCATACGTGTTTCTAATAACTTCAGGCAGTAGACTATCTGTCTAATTAAATTCATCAATGTGCTTCAATATCAGTTTAAATTAGGTGATCCCAATTTGAGTAAAACTAAAATTTATTTGCATGAACTGCAGAGCTGCAAGTCTCAAAGTGACACCGGATATTTATCTACAAGGTTATTTTCTATTCCTGTGAAGTATCTATCTTTCTGTGATTTATAAGAAAAAGTATTGATATAGATGAAGAATCAGCTTTTCGGGAACTTTTTGCTATACAAGGGGGAGTGTCTGCTGGTTAGCCACTGCCTGCATCCATAATTCCTGGATGCTGGGAGCTTGTTATGCTTCAGGTTATAGCAGGAATGTAACGATCTGTCCTGTGACGTTGTTGGTGTTCTTGTCCCTATAATTTTGCCACTGAACAGGCTGCTGGTGAAAATAGAGGCTGGAAGTAGGTGTCAAAAAGGTGGTGAAATAGAAAGCTTGCTGATGTTAAATACCGGTGGGTGATAAAATGAAGCTGGTCTCCCTTGCACCCAGAAATGAAGGCTGAAACAAACAAGGAAAATAAGATGTGCATCTTAAATGGGAGATGTAAGAGAATAGACACACCTCCTTGTCTTTTTTCAGGGTTGTTTTTTTGTTTGTTTGGGTTTTTTTGGGTTTTTTTCCCCTTATCTACTGATGTATTATTCTTTCTTCTTGAAAATTCTGTCTTTTCACATCTGGAATGGCAGTAATTGAACTGTACTTCATGCCATGTCTCTCTGTATTTACTAGTGTTGATTGACTGTTAAGGGGAAAAGGGAGTTGCAGAAAAATGGTGTTTTCCTGTGTAGTGCTGGGTATCTAATGGTGTGGATACTAGATGAAACTGGAAAAGTACATTTTTTTAAAACAGAGGTGATAAAAAGAAGATAAATTGTGGCTAAAGAATAAAACATATGATGACTTGTAATTAAAGATATGTGCAGTGAATATCCTTCAGAGCTGCCCTAGAGATAATCTTTCTTGGGATAGAAATTTGGCCCTATGAGATGTATTCTGATGTCCCTAGACAATCTTATCTTTTATCCCTGCCAGTGATGACTGGTATGTGTGGTTTGGGCTTCACCACTTCCCCACACACACATCACCTCCCCAAAGTACTTTCTGAAGGATCCTTCAGCAACTGAAATTACCATGATAGAAATCATTACACTGCTTCTCCTGTGTTTCTAGAAACATGCTGTAGAGTAGTCCTTAACAAGTAAAAGATGAGCAGCGTACAGTTGCCTCATTGCAGCTTTCTACCATAACCTCAGTTTTTCAAATTACTACTCTGGTTTTATGATCCCAGATCATGCAGAGCATTTTACTCTGAAACAAATGGGAATGATTTGAGGGCTGTTTTTCTGTTTAGCACATGCTTGAAGGTAAGGGTCTGTACTCGGACACCATAAACATCCAAGCAAGGATGAGTTATTTGCTTGCTAGTTGGGATGCACTTTCAGCTTCTGTGCTCCTTCTGTTGTGTGCTCTGTAGCACTTTGCACAAAGGTTGAACCGCTGCTGGGCTCTCCATTATTGGATGAGGCATGGAGCAGAAGGACTTTCAAAAAAGTAGGGGCAGCAAATGTATCATTAGAGCAAAAGACTGAAAGTGATCAAAACCAAGTGGGAATATTTTAGGATTTGTGGTAGCAGGTTGGCAGGAACGTTAGGCTGTGATCATAACATCCAGAATGTAGTGATGTTCTAGGTGAAACTGTGAAAACTTTAAAAGCCATTCTTTAGTAACTGCGCCTGTATAGTGTCCTCCAAATATGTTTCTTTACATTTGGTTGAAGAAATCAAGGTGGACAGAAACACGCACATAGTTGAATGTTGGAAAACCTTGTTCTGCTTTTAAAAATCTTACGCTATTTTTCCATGATATTGAGACAGAACTTGTGCGTGATGTATGATTTTTAAAGGTCATAATTATACAGTATTTTCTGAGGACCCCCCCCCCCCCGAATTGGGCCAGAAAATCTATTAAATCACATGAAAATCTTGTGGTTTTACTGTGGACATTTAATTACAAAGCATAAACATGTGTTGTGTTCAATGACAAGCCTGTCTTGATCAGAAAACTGAAAGGAATATGAGCTTTGTTTCCAGAAAAACTCAAGCAATTTATGTTTCTTTTTATTGAAGCAATGTGAAATTTGTGAGGCTGCATGGGTTAGGTGTGAAATCAGATGAACTTCAGTAGTTCTAGTTACATTACACTGTGGCTAATGCCAAAGACACCCTGTGAAATGAAATTGCTGAATTTCACACAGCACATGTACATAAGAAGAAAGAAAAGGGACTTCACTTGACAGCCAGTAGAGAAAAATCTGCATTTCTCTTGTTCTAGCAGCAATAGAATAAAGGATTTCTTTTCAAAGTAGTATTATGTGGATATTAAATAAACCCCAACCATTTAATTCTATATTCTAAAGTGGCTTAGTCTCTTGCCTGTAAGATTCTGCCAATAAATTCAAACTGGATCAGATACAGCTTACAAAATCTTTCAACCATTTTGCTGCCATTACAGAAACTGATGCAGTATTTCTGAGACTCCATTTTTTTGTTTTAATTATTTTTTCCAATTGCAGCATGCTTAAGTTTATACAAAATTTCAGCCTGAATGTAAATGTGTTTCCTAAAAATAGCTTTCAGAGAACAAGATTAATGTTTACCATAATGCATAGAGCTATTAGAAGTTAACATTTAAAAATAAGGCTTTGTCATGATGATTATTTTGGGGTTTTGTTCTGTTTTTTCAATCTGTTTTCCTCAAAGTTGTATAAGTCAGCTGGACTTCAAGAAAGAAGATTAATTGAATCCTAGCAAATCCATGTCCTACGTGTGTTTCTTTTCCTGTAAATTGTCAATATTGATTACATGTTGATACAGACAAATGGAGCAAACCAAAGACGTGTTGGGTTCAGGTTGTTCATGCTCCTTATGAGCATAACATAAATGAATTGGAGAAGGGTCACTGCCACAAGCGTCAAGCTTATATAGGTTCAAGAAGTATAATTTACTCGATACATGGCAGACAATAATATGTTCCTCACATTAACCAAGCTGGGAATGTAGCTTGGTTTCTGACTGTGGTTTCTACATTCCAAATGTTATTTGGCGATTTCCCTGTGGTTTTAGTAATAGCTGTTTATACAGAATCACATCCATTAATCTTTCCTTCAGATGTGAAAATATTGAAAGCTTAAAGGAAAGGAGTATGTGCATGTGGTGTGCATAAAGTACTGTTATATGTGTATGCTGTGAACTATGCTACTTTGATATTTGACATATATATGAGTCCAAAGACACACTTAATACATCACGTACTCTCATCCTTTGGTATAGATTTGGTATTTAGAGGTTATTTAATCTGTGGAGCATTAGGAGCTTATTTATATTTGGTGTAAATTCTTAAGGTTGAAATATACTGTGGGATACTTAGTCATGGATAATTGGTATTTGGTCATGTCTTTTTTGTGAACCTAAGTGGTTTTATAACTATCTGTTAAGGCCAGGTTGGGACTAAGCACTTAAAAGCTGTACTTTCTGTGTTGTGTTGGGTTTTGGGTTTTGCTTTTTTTTTTTTTTTTTTTTTTTAATTCCCGTGGTAGGTGAATTCTGCATCTTTATGCCAATATTATTATGTTCTGTTAACTTTATATTCATGTGTAATATTGTCTATTAAAACATGCATGGGAGTGGCATGGAGTGGTCATGCTATGTAACGGATCACCTAGCTGCTTGCTTGAAGTAAGGACACTGCACAGTTGATAAATAGACTCATATTGCCTTTGCCATGGTTCCCAGCAAACATTACATCAAATTCCTGAAAGGAGTGGAAACACATGCTATGTTCCCTTGTCAGGCTTTCCTCTCCAGAAAGGATATCCAATAACTGTATAAAACCACGTGCAGAATTATTGCAAGCCTTCTGGGTCTGCTCCACAAAAGCTGTTAGTGTTCAAGCACCTTGTTTTTTCAGATTGTAAATCTGCCCCTTTAACTTGTATTTGAAGGACAAGGCTAAATACAGAAGCTGAAAGAGCTACCGGTGTATCCATGTAGTGCAAGTATAAGTGAATCCCTGCACATACGAGGTTGGTTTAGGTGAAAAGTGTAAGTAGAAACACAAGACTGGTATTGTTTGATAGAGACAACTATTTGCACTGCTGCTAATCCATCTGTGCTGAGCTTTTACAATGTGAAGGTTACCTAGGAAAAAAACCACAGATCAATCTTTTACCCCCCAGAGTAACTAATAGTGACAACTTTTTTTAAAAACCCTGAGATACTAAGTTTATAAGTTAGGGTATTTGATCTTTAAATTTATTTATTCATTCATTTGTTCTGCAGAGGGGGAAGGGATGCTGGTATCTCCTCTGTATAACTTTTCAAGTTCAACCCATATATTTTCTGTTTCGAGTTTAGACTTCTTTAAAGGAGAGAGGAGGACACTTGGGCAATTTCAGAACACTACTTATATTTAAATTAGGATTAGCAGTAAAAACCACTAAGTTCACACTCTTTCTATCTCTCTTTGCTATTCCTTTCACCTCCTTAAGAATTGTACTGAAATGCACCTTGAAACATGTTTTATGGCATTGGGATTTGTAGGGATTTAGTAATCATGAAATATTCCTTGATCTAAATGATGATGACGAGAGGGATGTGTTTAACAAGCGTGTCAAAAACAAACAGAAAAAAAGCCAGAACACCAGAAAAACCACAACTGGATGTGTTAAGCAACAGTGAAGAGAACAAAATGGGAATAGGACTTAAACAGATTCCTTATAGTTCTTCTTTTACTGAATTATTTTAAATGCATTATGTCAGGTGTGAAATCAGCTTTTTTGTTGGAGAAGGAAATACTGTTGTAGAAAAAACTACTATGTGTAAAAGCACATAGGTAACCTAGGGCTGTTGGAAAAATAGTAAGCCAGATTTTGTAAAATCAGAGAAACCTGGACATTACAAACGTAAGCAGAGACATCTAGCAATGTTGGTGGAGTTTTTTTCCTTGTTTTCAGGGTTTTTAAAGAAGTTCTTAACCAATGAATTTCCAGTGACTTTGAAATATCTGTTTGAAACCACTGAGAACAACTCCATCAATTTTGAGATGCCAGATATTTTAAAAAGCTGTTGAAAATATGGGACTTAAGTTCCTATGTCATTTGCCCATTTTTAAAAAAGTTACTCTGAATGTAAAGATTATTTTGGCTAGTTCTTTTAAGTAGAGTTAAAGGAGAAAATAATGAATATATATTGAAGAGAGAATACATGAGGAAGCCTGACCGGACTGTCTCTAGCACTCTTCTCTAGTGAGGTGACTAACTCATTGTTAGTCCTAACGATGCCTCTCCTAAGAAATGTCTCTGGCTTGCCTATGAGACAAGCCTTGCTGTGATATGGATCTCAGATTTCTACCAGAAAAGCTGTGGTGTTTGTTTAGCATAGCGTGTTGTAGCTGGAATGGATGGCTATCTGGTACATGAAGTAGAGGAAAGTCGGTTTCCCATTTGCTTTTTCATGACAATAAAATGTCTTGGTTTCTTGGAGCTAATCTGGAGAACAGTGAAAGTGAACGTTCTTCACATGTGATCAGAATAAAGCCTTAGCAAAGGGGAGCTGGCTTTCATTCTAGTTGTTTTGGGTCTGATAAGCTAGTGCCCTTGGCTATTCATTCTTCTTAGCATGTGTCACTTTTTGTTAGTCTCATTAACAACAATTCTTGCCCCCTAAACTCAGTTTTATCCTCTTTGATCAGAAAATTCATATGTCTTGGCCCGGTTTCAGCAAACGCCTACATATCTGCTGTTGAACACTTTAGTCTACTCTCTCTTTAAATTCGTATTTTCAAAGTGCATGAAGGAGAACAATTTTTGTCATCAATAGTGAAGAGAAGCTAAGAAGCTGATGTAATCACATGAGTATCTTGTATTGGTTATAAATAAAACTTCAATCGTTAAGGAAACAGCACTTTTCATGTAAAAGATGGTTGACGTGCTATACTATTGTCATGGTTTAACCCCAGCTGGCAACTAAGCACCACAGAGCTGCTCGCTCACTCTCCCTGCTCAGTGGGGTTGGGGAGAGAATTGGAAGACTCAAACTCATGGGCTGAGGTAGACAGTTTAATGGGACAGAAAAGGAAGCAAGCAGTAATAACAAGGTTGATAATGATAAAAGAATTAGAATATAAGAAACAAGCAATGCACAATTAAACTGCTCACCACTCTCCAACAGATGCCTAGCGAGCTCCTGATCAGCGTCCACCAGCCAGGTTTCCCCCCAGCTTTTTATATTGAGCATGACATCGTATGGCATGGAATATCCCTTTGGCCAGCTGGGGTCAGCTGTCCTGGCTGTGTCCCCTCACGATTTCTTGTGCCTCTCCAGCCTTCTAACTGGCAGGGCATGAGAAATGGAAAAGTCCTTGAATTACTATAAACATGCAGCATTTAACCAGTTGCCAGGAAGAAAATTAACTTTAACCTCACTGAAGCTACAACAGTTATATTTACAATTTCCTCAGTTTATCATCCTATTTTTAAAGCTACATAGACATCTGAAATAACCCTTGGTAACAGAATCTCACAGTATATTAGTGCAAGCTTTGGTTAATTGTTCACTATGTAGGGGTTTTAGATCTTGTTGTCATCCTGATTCTGATTTAAATTGTTCAATAAGAACACGAGATTAACATGATGTTCTTGCACACTTTTGAAGCTCAGTGTTTATAACCCTTATGTTAGCAATGTTCCATTGATAACTAATGGAAACAGTATGCTGATCTTTATTTGTGATGTGTATGTCGTTTGTAATAATGTGTATAATCATATGTGTAGGCTCATGTCGCTTACGTTGTATTTTTACATTTCATTTAAATATTATGTGTAAATGACAATAGGAAGCAATAGACAGAAGCGTTTGGAAAATTTAGAACTTCATTTCACCCTTGAACTTTCATTCAGTTACCAGGGCATCTTTTAATTTTGGAAATTAGAGAAAAGTTTCTTCAGTTCTTCCTTCACATGTTTTCCTGTCTGTTTCTGAAATTATCTGAAGTCAAGCAGATATTCTGAAATGTATCTGCTTCTGAAATTATCATAAGTCAAGCAGAAATCTCTCTGTGCTATGAATCATGACTCTGGTACCTTAAGAATGGGACATTTGAAGCGATAGAAACATTATTTGATCTAATATTCTAGTTGTTAGGGGGAGAGAATTACTTGTTCCTTTTAAGTGAAATTTAAATAGATGTTTTTTTCTCTGAACTCAAAACTTTCCAACATTTTCTGCTCTAAATGTACAGCTGTAAACAGTTGTTAACACTGATTAACAATACGTAATGTATTAGTAGTACTTCATCCTTAGTATTGATGTTTAGACATTTTTGTTTGCATATTTGTGGAAATTGAGAAGTCTGCTTTCATCACTACTGTAAATAGCTGGTACAGGGAATGCAATTATTTATTTTCAGTATTGAGGCAATTGTGTGATATCTAAAACCAGAAATGGGAAACGTAAGTCTCTTCCGGATGGCCTGTTATAAATGGTGGTAAATCATCACTGCTGCTTAATGTGTCTAAAGTCAACAGGATACTGGTGAAATGTCCCACTGAACTGGATGCCTACATTTGCAAATGCACAGCAAAGACGTAATACCACAAATCCCTTGGCACTGATCCTTGGAGTGAGAAGGATTTCCATGTTACTAAGATTAGTTTGTAAAGAAATCTTACAAACAGACGTCTGCCTGAAATTAGCTATGCTTTAAGTGGGATAAGGACAACGCACCTGTATGCAGAGCATACTCAGAATGGAAAAAGGAGATCCATTCATGTCAAACATGCCTTTGACCTGAGTTGATAGTCATTGTGAACGAGAACTGCGCTCGGAAACAAAAAGGAGATTAAGCTTGACATAAAATGGCAAGATATAGTTTTTGCAGGTAAGAATTAAATGGGAATATTAGGACTTAAAACTATCACTGAATTTTTAAAGCTAACAAGTTGTGTAATGACGTATGTGTGTGCTCTTCGTGAGTTGGTATCCCTTAGTTATAGGGTACTGTAAATACTGTTAATATGAATAATGTAGGTATTATTTTACTGGTTGCTAAGGGAACCATACTTAGTGGATTTCTCTTTTATTGTTTCAGTGAAAGTTGGCATGTATTTTAGAATGATCTGGACAACTGAGCATGCAGTTTTCACACAAGTTTTCTCTGCAGATCATCCAGAAAGCTTGTTAGAAAAATACCTTATTGTTTGGATTTCCTGATACTTGTTCTTGAAATTTGAGTCATTTGCAAATCTTGAACTTTCAGATCCTTGTTGAATTTCTTTACCCCTAATACACCATGATAATAACTTCGTATGATTTTGAAAGAGGTAAATCATAGATTCTGCTTTGAACTTTATCACAGTTTCTAAATACTTGATGAAGAGATCTGATGTGTCAATTATGGTATGTTATATTCCTGGTGCAATTCATTAATGCTTGCTTGGTTTAGAAGGTGTGTAACTGAATACTGTGCTCATAACTTATACAGGATATCCACAGGAATCAGTCAGTCCTTATCATTGCTCATGGCACGTGTTTGGTGCAGACTGGCTTTTCTTGTTGTAAACTTCCCATATTCTATCTGTACAAACATTTTCAAGGCTTCTGTAAGCTTCTAAGAAGGAAAAGTATGCTGGCAAATAATTATTACTTTCAGACAGATCTCCATGAACATAACTGTTCCAAGCATCTGTGTTGATTCAACTGGAATGTAGCTGCATATTGTAAGAAACAAGAAGCCTCTCCCATCAAACTAGCTTTTGATGGCATGTCTCTTTCAGTCCTCTGCTTGAAGTTAGTTTCTTTTTAACGTTGGAAGTTGGTCTTCCGTTGCTGCAAAAAAAGAAAATCTCTAGCATGAAAAAGATTTCCTGTCTGTTTTACCTCTGATGCTTTGCCACATAGAAGTATTCTGTGGGTGAACAGACTGTTCCTTGATACTGTAAGTTGGCCCAGATTCCTGCAAGAAAAAGAAAATTGTCAGTGCCTTGATATGGTAAGTCTTTAAGTTTGCAATATAGCATATTTCCAAAAAAAATTCTGTAGTTGACATGCCCAAGAACCTCAGTGCACATAATGCAAGACATTTGTGCCTCAACTCTGGAAATAGTCAGCGTGCCTACTTCCAGATACCTGCAGTTTGAAAATTTCTAGTCTTCAGTTCCTGCATTTTCTTTAGTGTAAGCACAGAAGCAACAGATGCTGTACAATCTTCTTTTAGGCCAGAAGGTATCAACGCATAGGAATCTGAGGTATTATGTCTCTCTCTCTCTTATTTATAAAAACACAGTCATCAGAGGCAGGGGATTACTCAGGGTCTTAGTAATGCGGCCACTGTCTCTGAATATGCAGGCTTGTTGGTTCAGTTACGTTGTAGGTATATTATGGGCTAATTTCATTAAACTGGAAGTACATCTCCAATACACAGTTAATGTTGTGAAGGAGCTTTTTATTAAAGGGTTAAGGTGTTAAGGTGTTGCCATTGTAAAGCACTAAAATTTTATTCTTTAGATTCTGGGAGATCTGAAGATGTTTATGGGCCAGACCATGAATTCCAACCAGACATTTGTCTGTACAAAGATTTCTTTTGTTTTTTTCAGTGTAATGCATAATATGATTTGGCCTGTCAGTTTAGTTCCTGACACATGGATGCCCATATTACAGAAGCCAGCAGCGTTCTTAGTATCAGTTGGCTGTCTTGTTAGTGTTTGTAGCTGCAGGGTATGGAAAATCACCCAAAGACGACTATGCTTCATTTAGAACTAATAATCATTAATTTTCAGAGAGAAAAATGTTCTTCTGGCTAAAAAAATAAGACTTGAGGTTTAGGTTATCTCATCCTAGGTCTAAAGTTCTGGTTTTGGGGGGGCAAGTCCCTTGCATCTCTGCTTTTCTTTTTAGTTTCTGAGAAATTAGAGTTGCTTGCTGAAAGCTTGCAATGAGGTTTCTTCGTAATTGGAATTGAGCTCAGGACACACCTCCTGCTGCCTCCTTTTCTCTGACCTTCCAGCTTCAAATACAGAACACCTACATAGGCATGGTACCATATGTAAGGTCATTTGCTACAGGAGTTTTCAGGATAGAAGAAATTATTGGAAACATGTTGACCTGCAATGCACGTTACTTAAAGTGTTTACATATTTAAAAGGTTGTTCAAGTTGCTATTTTGTAGTGGTTCCTTGCAGTTAATATCCAAGTCTTTTATTTAACGTGAAAAAGACAAAACAAAAACCTAATGACAAAAGCCCCGCAGCTTTTCAGGTGTTAGAACAATGTTAAAAGTCATAAATAAAAAGCTTCCACCTCAGTAGGTAAAATTTAACTCTGTTACCTTTTAGAAGAACTTGTGTCATAGCTGTTGTGGAAAAGGGTATTTGGTTTTCAGGACCTATGTTCTTGGATGTTTGGGGGAGATAGACCAGTGTGAATACAAGGCTTGTACTCCTCCTGCTCATGATTCAAGGAATATATGACAGAAGCTGTAAGTGGAAGCAAGAATGCAACTTCTTGATCATCATTAAATTTGGGGAGGGAAGGAAATCTATGGTATTTAGGCAGGTTAACGGAGGGGAAATAATCTTTTACAAAGCTGCTTTTCCTGTTCCCTTTCTTGTTCCAATATCTTCTCCTTAAAGCTCTTCAGCTTGCTTTTACCCTCTTTCAATATATAGATGTAGAAAAATGAAATAGCCTTAATGATATGTATTAAAAAACCTGCTTTATACATCCATTTGTTCACATCCATCTTCCATTCACATAACTCACAGCTGTAGAATACTCAGACTCTAAACTGCAGAACAGCCAACTAGTTATGCCAGATTCTTGTACTCTTTCTTCTTTTTTTTAACCAATCCTTCGTTTATTTTATTTCATTCTGTATGCTCTCTGAACACAAGTTTGGAAGCTAATAAATTAATATTTGAGCTGTTTAGCAGTCTGTTCCACTGCAGCCCTTATATCTTTGTCCGTACAATATCCTGAAAGACTTTATGTGCAGAATAAACAGCCTTTGCAGTACATGATTTCAAAGCCTGAGTGCTCTGCTACTTTACTGAATGCAGTAAATTTTAGGATAGATTGTAATCCCATTCATACTTTGGCTTTTAGAATGCCTAACAACTTTTAGAAACTACAAATCATTACATAAATGGAATAGAGCAGCAGTGTACTGAATGTGTAGACACTTTATTGTGCAGCTAATTTATATGTCTGTGTAATTCTGCTATAAATACACATCTGCCAAATATTCTTTAACTTAATGTAGTACACAGAACTTTACCATATTAATTCATTTTGTACTTTCAACAATCATGTTTTAATATGAGCTGATTGAAGTTGCATAGTCTGTTGTAAAAGATTCATTGGATTCTTTTAAAGGTTTTCATAGCAACTTATACTAAACTGTGTATTAAAAATGAGGAAAGATTTTGTGTAGGACTAAATCTAGCACGCTAATAAGAGCTTGAAAAGCAGCGTTAAGATTACTTCTTAATTTAGAAGCTTGCTCAGTGCTGGTGGCAACTCATAAAATAGGTCGCATAGGGGAGAACCCAGTATGCCTCTAATCACCTAAATACTTTGGAGTCCAGATAAATGGACTACCTAGATTTTAGCTGGTCTTGGCAAAGGTGCATGAAGTAGAGTTACTGTTACTTACCTGACTGAAGTTTTCCTTAAGTCTGTCTTCCATCTGGAATCTTAGGTAAATTGCAAAGATTAAGTCACTGGTCATATGGGCTTGGTCTTTCTTAAGCATCCAGCTACAGACAGGCTCCACAATGTAAAGGTGGATCACATCTTCCAGGTTATCTTTTCAGTAATGCGTTTGTGTTCTCAATAGTCCTACTGAAGTTTTACATGAGCAGCGCATGGTAAAATAAATCCATATGAGATGCTAGGAGAATACTCTGACTTGAGAAATATCCTGCTATACTCTGGTTATCTAACTTGGTTTGCAAGTTACTTGAAATAATTCGGGTTTTGTTTTAATACAGAAAATTCTCAATTGTGTTGAGCTATAATGAAAACAGGAGGCTGAAATAGAAACGCCATACATTTTGAGCTATTTTGTGTGTGTGTGTGTTCTGTATGGTGTCATGTTTTAGAGCACTGGATTAGTCATTTTTTGTATAGCCAGCTACAAGTTGAAATAATTGCAAGTATTATTTGTATAATCATGTGTGTATTCAATGTGTGCATTTCTGACCAGTGTCAAATGCCATTTTAAGATACGGAGTTTCTATGAGAGCTAGAATAGAAATTGGTATAGTATTTCCAAGCAAAGTGAAGAAGGGAATAGCATGTGTGCAGTATCTATTTTACCTTCTGTGAATAAAATAAATCTTAAAAATCTGAGGCCACTAATACAGATTTCTTTCTGTAAAACCTGTTCATTTGAAGGCATTACTGTGGATTTGGTTTTTGTGTCTGTGTGGTGTATGTGTGTGTCTGGGTATGGTTACAATATCATTTTTTTTTTCAGCATTATCAGCAGTTGTTGTCTCTGCAGTGTGACAAAGTGCATGGCAGTTCCTGTCATATGCTTCCTGAGCACAAAACTCCTTATCAACTCCTAATAATCCAAATTGGCTCTACAGCTTGGCAGCCTAGCAAAGTCTCTTCACACAATACTCAGCTCTGGAAAACATTAACAAACTTTTGCTAACCTTTGTTGTGAACTTGACTCCTTGAAGCTAGTTTAAAATAAATACTGAGTTCACTCACTTAGATACTGATCGTGCAAGCATAGTTACATATTTTTGATTCATATATTTAGTCATACAAGTTGAACAGTCTGAGATATCTTGTGAGTATTAAGATACAGGTATTTGTTTGCAAGTTAAGATTCTTGGTTGCTGCTGCTGCTGCTGAAATAGCAGGTTGGGCCTTACTGTAAACTCCAGCTCTGGGAATTGGTAAAGTATGTGTCTGCTCTTGTGAGGTTACCAGTTCAAGTTCTGCCTACACCAGTACTCACCTGCAGGTATTTCTGTCCATTCTGGTCAAGAATGTAATGAGCCTGGAACTTTTCTATGCATTTTCTCATCTGCGTTACAGATGATCTTTAGGTTACGCCAAAGGACAGAGCAATAGCACAATGAAGACCTTGAAACTGAACTAGTTCTGTTGATGAATAGAGGATTTCAAGTTTTGGTCTTTTCTGATACCTTCCATGGCTTTTTAAGGAAAATATGCCTCTTTTATTCCTCATTCATCATGCAATTATTTAAACTGTTGAAGCAGGCAGTTCTGTTGCTCCTGTTTGTACTGCTGATTTAGCTTGTTACTCAGCCCCTCCATGCTTCACAGCTCTCCCCTGTAAAATGTGTATTTTAAGACTGCTTACATGAATGAACTGGTTTGAAAATTCAAGGTCGGGTGATTGTACTGTGGAAAGCCAACTCAGATACAACTATTGCATGTAAAATCTTTATTAGGAAGTAGCAGATTAATTGGACAAGATTATGCAAAGGCAAAATATGTACTTTGCAAAACACGATTACAAAACTTGGCCAAAATTTTGCTGCAGATTTGGGGTGAAAGTCTGAGACCCACAGTGGATTTCAGAAGACTGAGAAGCATACGTTATTGAAGAATAATAAGTACTTAGAACAACTGACTGCATTTTGGGATGGAGGTGTTTTATTGGTTGGGGGTTTTAAAGTGAATTGAATTCTGGAAAAATTTGACATTAGAGAATTTTGAGGAAACTGTATTCATTATCTCTTATTCATCAGATTGTATAGACCATATATTTGTCAAGGCCCAGATATATTAGAGATGGTAAATGGATGACTGGTGTCTCCTTTGTCACATGTTTTACAAAATCACTAAGGTTAGAAGAGATCTCTTAAGATCATCAGGTCCAACCCCTCCTCTCGGGCAGGGTCAAACAGAGTATGTTGCCACACACACACACACACAAAACAAAACAAAAACCCAAACAAACAAAACTGATGCCTTTGGCCATATTCCCCGATTTTATATAATGCATAAATTTATGCTTACAAATAGCTTAAAATAAACATTTCATCTAGTTATACATTTGCTGTATTTCCCAGAAAATTATTTTACTTGTTTTCTTAGTGGATTAATTGACTTGATAAAATATATCTCCTGGAGTGCTGGTCCTTAATGCTTCCAGTAAATATATTGAGCCCTTCTCCTTTTTTATTGGAAGCTTTTTTGTGTCTGCAAGGTTTTGTATAAATGAAGTGATAGTCACTACAGATAAGATTCGTTTTTGTGCTTCTGTTTTGTCTGAGTAACCTCAGCTTTGCTTGGGCTCTGAGAGGGCATGTGATTTGTCTTCTAGGCTTGTGTTCTTAAGCCACATTTAGTAGCTCCTTTGAAGTGTTAAATTTTTCCTAGTGTGTACATTAAACTACAAGGGCTTTTTTTTCTTTCTTTTTGAGAAAAGGGGAATATTAGGAGAGTGTCAGCTTAATGAGTTATATCTGACTATGTAAATGTTAACAGAATTAATTGTGCTGCCAGGATATAAACAGCTCACTTAAATCAATAGATTGTAATTATAGAGGTCAGTAGTCTTGGTTCTACTTTTGACCCTGAGAAAGCCCCTGTACATTCTCCTTCCCTACCAGTGCAAAAAAAAAAAAAAAAGAGCTCAGAAAATTCAGATTTGTAATGTGTTCCTTCTTGCCTGCTTAACAGTGTACAAAAATGACAACATAAATGTAATTCTTGCACTCTTTACCTAGATTGAAAGGGTGTATTTCACTTTAAATAATGTTTGGCTTGTCTACCACATAGTAAAAAACAACCCAAACTCGTATGCAGAGCATATGTTTCTGCTGTCTGCAAAAGTTCTGTGGATTTTTATTCCTTCCTATTTTCCCAGCTTTATGCTGCTCCCAGTTATAAGAAAGCAGAGGTCACACAAAGTGACTCTTCAGAGTTTGCCTACTGTCGCAGTTATGAACCTCACACTTTCACTCCCTTGCTTCTCGGCTTTCACAGTTTACCTGTGAGATTCAGGATTTCTCAGACACAGAAATGTCAGTGACAGTTTGGCTTAGTGTCAAAGTGTTGTGGATTCTAGACTTGAGCTGTCAAACAGACTATAGTCCAGAAGGAAATGGAATTATTATTCCTCCACTTAAGATGGCAGATCATAGATATTTGCTTGTGTCTGGCTCTCTTTGTGTCAAAATATATGCCTCATCCACATATAAATATTTCACATGCAACTACTGAGCACTCTTGGTGGAATCAAACTTGACCTAAATTCCTGCCAAGGAAATTTGCCCCATTGAGCTCCTTATAAACTAGCTTAATCCAACATGGAAATGAATTCATTGTGCAATGTAAAGGCAAGATGTGGGATATTTGAGAATTTTCAGAGAGCAAGTGGCAAGGGAGGTGTGTAAAGGAGCTCCAACATGCAGAGATATTTAGAAGCAGATCAGTGTAGAAGCACAAGCACATGCTGGGAGGTCTGTTCACACCTTTTCATCTACACTTTTTTTTTTTTTCTTCTGGGGGAAGGTACTATTGGAAGGGCTGATTTCTATCCTCCATATGGCGCAGCAGCACGGCTGCTGGTGAGCAGAGAGAAGAGCTGAGGGTAAGCAAGCACAGAGGCACCATTCATCTTCCCAGTCACTGGCCAGTGTCTCTTCTCCCCAGCAACATCAGCATTACCGTATTCAGTATTGTTCCACCTTCCTCAGCTTCTATATTATCCGATCATCCTATCGTCACTTACCATACCTGTGTTTTCTTAGGACTCCAGCTTCCAGCGACTATTCCCTACAAAACCTTGGTATCGTTCTGCTCATCCACGGGGTCCTGTGAATGCCGTCCCCAATGGGCCAAGGCACATTCCAGCTCTTTTGGAATTAATTGTTGCTCTGAAATCTCTCAGCTACTTCATCAATGGAGATACTAACTCATTAGCATGAACATTCTTGCTGTGTCTTCCCAAATAGTTACATTTTCATTGTCATCATCACGGCCTTCCTCAGGGGAATAAAATTTGATTGACAATAAACAAGGGGGGCTGGGGCACAGAGGGAGGAGTAATGATCAAGCATTCACCCTTGTAGGTGAAGCGGCTTTTCAACCTCTGAGATACTATAATCTACTCAGACTGCTGAGCCTGATGATTCTGCTGCCTTCTGTCCTTCTTGCTGTGTATACCCTCTCTCTTTGTACAAATTTGTATATTTTGTTAAGCCCTTGCAAGCATCCACTCTTTATTACGTTAATTCTTGAGGGGGGGAAATTGTCTTGCTGCCCACTGAACTCAGTTGCTTGATGAGACTGATGATGATTAGCAGAGCACGGCATTAAGTGATAGGTGATGGAATTCTGAAACATTGAGATAGGCATGTGACAGATAATGATGGAATACATATACATGTTTTATCAGCATATTTTTATCCCGTGACTTAGTTTGAAAATAATGTGGTTCCATTGAGGATTTTCCCTATGAGAAGAAACTAGCTGTCAAACATTTTAGAGTGCCCAGAGGGCAGATGATTACAAAATTGATTTGTGCCTAAGGAGTACTAATGGACTTGGGCTTCCTGCAGTTTTTACGTTAGTCTCTTACACTTCAGCACCATGTTCCTTATTTTCTGAGCTCTTCTGAAGTGTTAACAGGATCGTGCATTTCCTCCCACCTCCAATTGCCCTTTCTTCCACAGCATTCTCAAACTCCGTGTTCTAGCTGAATAATAGATAACAAACACCATAATTAATTCCAGTTAATTAATTGTTGATCGGTTGAAGAGAGAACTATTGAGCTGACATAGAAGCCTTTCCTGTGGCAAGGCACACTAATTCTGATATTATATCTCTATTATTCTGCTAATTCCCTGTCCCTTCCACCCTATTCCCCCCCCAATCAAGAATTTAATGGTCTGTGAAGCTGCTGTGCTTTTGTTGTATTGGTTATAATTGGTCAACCAGCTCAAAAGTTATCAAGTATGACTGACATCCAACAGTGTCATGGGTGCTTAAACTGCCAATTTTCACTTCACAGTGTGATTGTGTCAGCTGTCTTTTCTTAGAAAAGCAGGAAAAAATCTAAAATGCCCTTCTAACAACATGTAGAGACCATTTTTTGTGAATATTTTAAATATATTTTTGTAGTATCTCTAAAAACCTTTACTGTGTTAGGTTGCAGGCCTGAGATAGTCATCAGGATATGGATAGGTAGTCATGTGTGATGTTGTTATCCCATTAATAAACTCGCCCTCGTCAGGATTTGAATGCAGTTACACTGTGGATGTAACCAAATGATTGAGTGAGCAGCTGAAGTAATCATCCTGCTCAAAGGTGATGGTCACATTCCAGGTTGAGGATCATATGCAAAAGTAAAATGGGCTTCAGCTGAACATTGGTAACTTCGTGCTAAAGAACAAAATTTTATCGAGCTGCTGTTATTTCAGTGCTTGTGGTTTTGCAAGCATATGCTATGTGCGTAGTTCTGTCACTGCTGGTATGTATTAGCTTAGGTGTTTAATCTTTCTTAGTTGTTGGTTGATTATTGAAGGAGTTAAAACCAATAATAACGTACAGTGCTGCAAAAATCAGTCTTGATTTGAAAGTTTAATTATGGATGTGTCTGGATAGATAGTCAAGGGGTTTACTGTGTCCAATACTTTAGAAAGGCCATTAAATTTGCATAAGGCTACACATTTTGGATAATTACTAAAACCATGTAAAGAAAATAATTTACATTTTCAAACTCCTCTTGTATGACAGTCCGTGTTAAGTTATTTCTTCCTACCGGTTAAGGTGAAGTCCAGCCGTTGATATTCTGTGTATTAATGTTTCTCTTTGCCTGTCTTTTACTGTTGTGCTGTCAGGCTGGCACATTCTTGCCATTCTGCCTGATGCAACTTGCAGGTATCTCCTTTCAAACACAGTGGCAGGGGTGCTTGAGCAGTCTTTCTAGTTTGTTATCCAGATTATGATGTTGTCTACCTTTCAGAAAGGAAATGGCAGACATAACTGGGTGTGGGTGAGTGTCACCTTACTCTTTCATGAAAGGATGAGGGGACCCTTATAACAAGGTTCAGCGCAGCATGGTATAGGTTGGTATGAGTTTGTGGATGAATTATGTGATACATGCTTAATGCTAGAGTGGAGGGGAAGGCAGATTCTTATCCACTGACAGTAGTAGCAAAGGGGGAAAAAGGGGGCTTACTGAAGCATGTGCCATCCATGATCCTCTTCATTAATGAGCTTATGGATATCAGCAACTGAGGGTGCCTAATATGTTGGGATTTACATGATGGCATAGAACATGGAACTTAAAGGAACATATTCATGGGAAACTTGCTGTAAATGTAATTGAAAACGTCTGATTTAAATCTTCCCTACATTTTAATCAAGCTGATGCAAAAGCATGTTTTTAACCAAATAAGCTCTTCAAAAGTATTATTTAAAAAATTAATATGAGAACTTATTTGGAATCTCCAATCCATGCGTGTATTTAGCTGCTTCATTAATCATTATGGGTTATACACAGCATATCCTTTGCTTAGTTCCTTTAGAGAAATCTACTTTCCTAACTTCTGAAGAGGAAACAGTAGCACTTCTGCTTGTTCAAAAATTTCTCATTGATTTCCTTTTTCTTTCTACTCTTCTTTTCCCAGTTTATCCACTTGCATAGGTTACAGGAAAAATACTTTAAATGAATTGATAATTCAAGCTAATGTAAATCAAGGTATTTGGAAGATCAAAATGGTAAGCCCAAGAAAACTGTGCAAAATTATGAAGCTTTAAATATTTTAAAGAGTTCTTATGCGAAATTAATCCAAAACATGATTTTTTATGCCATATTCTTTCATACCTTCTCAATCATTATTTCTTTCTCACAAAAAAAAAAAAGAAAATTGATAAGTATTTATGCAGTTACAATTCTGAAAATACAGAGTAGTATTTACAACCTTAAAGCCATGTCAGTTTTCAGTCATAGTTTCATACTTTGACGTTCCTTTTCATGTTGAAATAAGCGCAGGAATAAATGATTTCATTTAGATGTCTCTTACTGTATCTGCATATGAAATAGTTTTTAAATGGCAGGAAGCTATGTTCTAATTAAAGGGTAGGCTTGCACGTTCTTACTCGTGGGACTAGCTCTCATATATCTAGTAGTATGCATTTATTTGCATAGGAATACCTGTGAGGGTAAATGTTGACATGAGTGCTTCTGCACCCCATATTTCTGAGGGCCATTTATATCTTCAAGTGAGAAAAGTTGAAGAAAGAGCTCTGATTACTTGCTTAAAACAAAGTCTCCTGAGGTAGCATTACGGACAACTTCTTTTCTGCAGCCAGACAGGTTTTATGAAGTAGCTGAAATAAAGAAACGATGCACTCTGTTATCACTGGAGGTCCAAGAGGTACCAGATTCCTCCTTTCTAGGTTTGATTGTGATTTGCTTTTCCAAAGCAATCAGTTTGAGATCTGTAAACTGAGGAAGATGAAATACTTGCTCAATACAATCTCAGCCTATTTCCATTAAAATAAGAAAAATAATTGTGATTATTTTTTCCTATTTTATTATTTGCACAGCTTTGCAGTGTTATCCAAAGTTAATATTCTTTGTCATCACAGTGTGAAGCTGTTTATAACATGAAGTATATTTCATGGTCAGCACTGTCCCCATGTACCTACAGAAACAGAAGATATTTGATGTCAATGTCACAAATTGGGGTCTATACCAGAAATATATTTGTTTCCGTGGTAACTAATTATTTAACCAAGAAAGGAGGGAGGAGCAGAAGATTTTGGTATCAAAATTAAAAATAAGATCAGGTCATAACAGTGATGATAAAACCTGTGGAACTTAGTATCTTCTTTATTTGTTTACTTTGAAAGATATCACACAGAGGCATAAAAAAAAGTTGTTGCTATTGGCTCTACTATTAAGCTGCATTAAAATTTAGCATGTCACGTGATTCAATATTTCAATGTTCTAAATTATTTCTAGCACATGTAAATATGATATATATGATGTATAGAATTCTGTATAAGTGCATATGCTAACACAATCTATTAATAGTTCTGTGTTGATCTTTCAACCACTGTGTCACAAACACTCCCCTTTCAAAGTCTGTGCGCTCTGCCAGCATGGATACATGTGGATGCTCAGTCTCCCTTTCCTTCCATCACCCTGACATGTGCCACGAAAGGGGAAACACAGCTGCCACCATGCCAGTTCTGTCCAGCCTCTTTTCTTGCTGCGTGACGCTATTGATGTTGTTTCCTTTCCTCTTCGAATCTTACAAGCTTTCTCAGAGGGCTGTTTTCTGTCTTTGTGCCATTTCTGAGATTTGCAGCCAATTTTCTCATCCATGTTCCAGGTATTTGTACAGCCCTGGCGATGGCCACTTGTTTGAGAACTGCCATTATTGTCATTCCTTTAGGCTTCGGATAAGTCCAATGTGAGAGTTTTGTTTTGTTTTGGAGATGATTGCAGCTGTCAAGGGTTCTTTTTCCTGGTGACTCGACTGAGCAGGCATCGCCAGAGATCTTTTCAGTCACCTCTGCCACAAAATTCTTTTCAACAGACATTTCCTCTGTGGGATGAGAAGCTCACCTGGATGCTTTTCTGGCTCAGGTCCAGTGAGGGGGTGGTTCCCTTTAAAGTGCTGTTGAACTCTGGGTAAGATTTATCTTCCCTACAGGAGCAGGGCTGTAGGTACACTGCAAAGAGCAACTTGTGTATGTTGCAGTGTGAGGGCATAGACCTGGACTCTACCTGGAAGTCCTGCTTACCTGTCACTCCTATTCTCCAAGACCTGCAGCTGACAGTTTTTTCCCTGCCTCTTTCAGAGGAGAAGTGGAAATGCCAGTGGATGTGGTCCCTCTTACATTGCCTGTGCTGAGCAGAAGGAAGGGATTAAAGTGTATCTGTTATGCATGCAAAACTTTGAAGTCATGTACGTTGGAGGATAAGTATACCTATATGAGAATTTACGTACAGACTGTATCTCATAGAGAACCCAGGTTACTGGTATAAGTGATGTTAGTTTTAAATGCATGCAGTCACATGAAAAGTTGTTTTCAATCAGAATTCTGTTCTCTATTATTCATGAACAACTGACTGAATTTACCTGTGATCTGCTGCACTGTGTATAGATATTCTCTATATGTTTCTTTATCCATTTTTTTAAGTATGATGCATAACAAAAATTATATGAAGATTTCAGTACATCAAAAGATGTCAATATATGAACCAGGTACATTCTATAGTACAATAAAAATAGACAAAATTCAGTATAGATCAAAGAAATGTCATAAGCCACTGCTGCATTTCAGAAGTAAACATTACTTAAAAATTTATAAAAATCCATCAAAATTATTTCACAGGATGATTTGGGAGAGAAGTTTATATAATCTGCATTTGAGTTATATCTAATTTTGTTTAAGAATAAAAGTTATTTTTATAGAGAGAGCCTATTATTTCCAGAAAGGGGATCTTTCTGTGACAGAAAAATTTACTGCAACCATAATGTTAAAGGAAACAAAAAATATGGAGGATCAAAATTGCTTTAACAACCCCTTTTGGGTTTGAAGTTGTTTGGAGTGGATTTTTTTTGTTTGTTTGTTTTGTTTTTTACATGATCTACTTCCTTTTTTTGGAAGGTTACTTGCTTGAAATTTAAATATTAGATTTATAAATCAGGCTCTGGAAAACAGGAGCAGAGGTTGACCTTTATGGACAATTTAAAGGTCTTTTTTCTCCCATTATTTGTATTTATGTACATGTATATGTATTCAAAGCTTTTCATTGCCATGCTGTTAAGTGAACAAATTATATCTTTGATTTAGTGGCTTCCACGTGATATTTTCCATCTGCTGTTTACCATGTTCATTAAATGGGGGAAAGGATTTCATTAGCAGTTTCTGACAACCTCACTGCTGAAGGAGTGATATAAAGATTGATGGAACAAGTCTTGCTGACAGCTTTAGGGTTTATTCTGGAGACTTCCTCTAGTCTGTATGGTCTCAGGCAGACAGGATTATACATGGATGCAACAAAGAGGCGGGTAAGGATGTGTCTGGGGAGTATAAGGTTTCTTTGGCTTTTTTTCTGGCTGCATCTCGCGCATGAAGCTCTGGATCAGGAAAAGGGCTCTTGGAGCACGTGAGGTGGGGGAGCGGTCATATTAGTCTCACATGCACTGCTAAATGTGTATGATACAGGAGCAGAGAATATGCTGCTCCAGAAGGAAAATGTGAGATAGCAAGCAGTGGCCTGGTGTCATATCCTAAAGAAAACAGAACTGGATAATTTTGGCTTTAACAAGTGACAGGGTTTTCCTGTTGAATATTTTGAAAAGTATGTAGAGTAAGATATCTAGTTTTAATTTATTTTGCATTATTTGGCATGCTCTCATTTGATTTGTCTTCAGAGAGATAAAGCAGGCTAGAGAATGCCCTGCTTAATTGTTTTAAAAAATATCCTAGTATCAATTTCTGATGTATTTACACTACTTCTATGTTTTTTTCCTGATTCTAGTAATCTGGCACATATTGTCTGATTTTTTTGGTGCTGGATATGTTCTTGCTTATGAATCTGTAAAATGCACAGCAAAGCCTGTCTTCTCTGGAGAAAAAGATTCTAGGGTATGCAGCCAGTGTTGTCTGAGGTTGAGGCCCGGAAACTGCGTGTTTTCAAAGGTCTGCTGTTTTATCAGATTCTTTTTTATGCACATCAGAATTGTCCAGGGCGATATATGGTAGCATTGTGTATTCTGTCACTGTTGTACTTTGTACCCAAACTGAAACTTTTGGTCAGTTCGTGACTTCTGTTTGGCCATTAAATTGTGCTTCAAAGTCCCTTCCTCCCTACTGATGAGAAGTCTAAGAATGTTCCTTCACGCTTGCATAACCTTTGTCATCAAAGCACTTTACTAGCTTTTATTCTATCACTTTATCTATTTCTGACTTTTGCTTCTCTTTTTCTCTGTAGTGGAGGTATGGCTTGTAGCTAATGTCTGTTAAATCTCAGAGGTATACAATGACTGATGATAAAAGGGAAAATTCGTATATTTTTTTAAACTTCCTGGCCCAACATTCCTCTGAGAACAGAGAGGCAAAAAAAGATAGCCGGGTCAGCAGATTTGTCATCACCGAGTGGTTAGAGGGTAAGGAAGCAGAAAAGCTATGTTTGTGGATGTGGGCTGCTGACCACAGTTTTACTGGTTTGAGAAATCATAGCCAGAGGTTTAAATAAGCTTTTGTTTTTCAAAAAAGTCAATGGCTGTTAAAGAGTGTTGAAATTGGAAATTGACTAAGCCATTGACAACTTCTAGAGAAGGGCAGGCATTATGAAAAATTCTCTGAAACACAGGAAAAAGACTAGTTTTAGAACCAGAGGAAAATAACTGCAGCAAAATGAAACTGCTTACTCCTTTCTTTTTGGGATTTGAAACAATCTTCCTGGAGCATCTCCTTCCTGTCAAATTCACAGCTGTTTCTGGCAGGCTACTCAGTCCTTTTAATGAACCAAAGCAGAAATATATTGGCAATGAAATCGTTGAAACTTCTGGAAACAATTGAATCTTCCAGTATTGCACTACTCTTTTATTGGATTAACTGTTTATGAGGTACTTTAGGGTAAAAAAATCTGGGCAAGACACATACAGTATTATTGTAGCAAAGGGATGCTTGGTCTCCTGCAGTGCACAGCAATAGGTACGTTAAGTTTATGCAGTCATCTTCCTCCATAAAGCTGGAATCACATGTAATACATAGTGGAGAGAGGAGCGAAGTAAGCGAAGAGAAATTATTTTTCTGAGAAACTGACTTAAATCACATGAAGCCATATTAAATCAAGAGGATTCAAATAGGATTATTAGATGCAGAAGCACTTGGCTCTGTGTGTCCTGTTTAAGATGGCCAAAGCCAGTCATGTCTCATAATTTGTATCAACAGATGTTTTCTTCAGTCTTAAGGTTTCAGGTCACAAAGTAGAATTGCTATGTTTGGCACAAATTAATGCTTTTATTTTTTTTTTCTTTGAGGGGAAACTAACTAAATAGTGTAAGTGACTGTAATATGGCTTATTTTCACTGCTTGAGGATCTTATATTGGAACAGGTTTAAAGTTTTCTGGCAAAATAATCAGGAGATTCACCCTTGTGGTATTTTTTTTTTTTTTTTTACTATATTTTGTGGCTGTAGATGTTACGCCTCCAGAACAGTAAATCTATCATTTTTCTTGACTAAACTGTGCATGCCTGCACATTTGCTAATATTAAAATGTGTTCTTAAAGAATAAATTATGATAGAAATTAATTCAAAGAATGTAAAGGAGAATCTTCCAGGAAAAAATACATTGTTCAAGACTGCAGTAGGTCTGTCTGCTTCACTTGTTTGCTGGATGCTGGTTAACGGTGTCTGCAGATCTGAGTCATCCTTCCTTCTTAAGATGTCAGAGCTTCTGCACACAGCTATGTTGTCTGGAAGGTGTCTTGATAAGCAGGAGAATACCTGATTCATCTCTCACCCTGGAAATATGTAATCTTCGGACTTTGGAGGGACAGAAAAACTGACACAAATAAGCAATTCTACAGCTTGAGAGAATTCTTCTCTATTCTGGTATTTCCAAGAGGCAGCTGGCTCTCCAGGCTATTCTGTTACTACTTGTGGATTTCTTCTGTGTGGCCTGTATTTGTCACGCTTAATTTTAATCTGCATATTTAGGAGTGAACTTTTAGAGCAGATTAATTTGGTTGGGGGAAAATATGATTGGGAGTTTTAGTGTGGTGAGGACTGTTGTGGTTCAGACAAAAAAAAAAACAACCCAAGAATTTAGTTAGTTAACATGATTCTGAGGAATCAGCAGCTAAATATGTCTCTTTACATATGTTTGAAAAAAGCACATAGCATACTACTAGTGTTCTCTGCAAATCTCAGATTTTATCTTTAATAACAGATGCTCCTGTGACAGAAGGGCTTTTTGTTTATATGGCCTCTTTGACCTAAGCCCTGAGCAGTGCCTGTATAAAATGCTTTTGGATGGACTACTGAGCAAAAGTGGTAGAAGTACTATGTCAAGTGACAGAACCCTGATGGCTTATATTTCTCATATAACATGCTTTCTTCTGAACCTCTAAAGAGGGTTGAGGTGAATAGAGGTATGCAAGTATAAATCCTTTTTTTCTATGATGTGTCAGAAACTGCTTTTCTGTGGAGGGCGTATTCTTTCAGAAGTTGGTCAGAATTGTTATTGGAAAGAAGTAAGAAATATTAACTCAAGAGAGATAGCATCATAAGTGAATTCCAGAAAGATTGTTGTAAATCTGCAGAGAAACCACATGAAAAGTGTTTTTCAGATTTCTAGATTTCTGTTAGTAGAGGTAACTTTAATGTTGACTTTTTGCTCATCAATGAGGTCTCAAAATTCAATCAGATCATTAAGATATTGACATATATCACCATACGTTACAGCATTATATCAAAGTTGTTTAATTTCACCTAATTTCTCATGAGCCTGCAGACTTCTCTAACTGTTGGCCCATGTAATTGAACTACATTCTAGTTCTTTGATACATGTATTAGTATTTTTGATAGCGACAGTTTCATTTCTGTGCTGCCCCTTTCTTCTGCTGCTAGTCATCAGATTATTTTCTGACTATTTGTTGCTTTATTATGTCTTTAAAGCTTTGTGGATCTCTGTGCAACAGATTTGGGGGAGGGGGTGACTTTTACTTTATTTTTTAATAGAAATTGTGGAAATAATACAAACTGCTTTAAAAGATCAATCTGATCTTTTTTCTTGCTTTTATTGCCTATTATTGTTATATTACTATTATGGTTTTTTTATTAATATTATTACTATTTTTATTATTTTGTTATTATTTAATTCTGTTGAGGAAGGTTGTGGGAGGAAGAGAGTGAGGCTTACTCAGGACAGAGAAGTTTCTTCTGAAATAACTTTTCAAAAATTGAACAGAAATGCATAGGGTTCACCAGACTGGGGTGGGGGGTGGGTGTAGGAGTATCCACCTAAGTTCTGTAAATGTGTGCCTTTGTTTTCTGTTTGTTGCTTGGTGGTGTGGCTCACTTGGTTGCGAGGAACTACGGTCTTTTTATGTATGCTTGTTGACTAACACTGAAAAAATATGCTTATTATCTCAGTAATAAAAGCAGATTCCTCCTCATCCTCCTCTTTACTAATTTTATTTAGTTGTTGACACCTATGTGTATACATCTTCTGTTATGTATGAGTATGCTTAAGCTGCTCCTTAAGGGTACTTTTATTTAGGGTATGGTGTGTGTACACACATCTTGAACCAGTCTAACCAACAGGACTAAAATTTATGAAGTAATTTCTTTTGTGTTTTATGTCACTGTGGAAGCAGTTTCACTGTAACATTTTAATTTTTTGCTTCAGCTTACAATGGTGGAAGTTTCCTGTGTGAACAAACTTTTTAAGATGCTTCTTCTAAGCATTTTTTCTCCTTCTTTGTTAACATTTTAAAATGGCAGTTAGAGAATTTTAGATAGTATGTGGACTTTCATAGCCTTATCGGAAAGTCCACTTGCAGTTCAGTTTTACTAAATTTCCAAGCATTTCACTCTTCATGTTCTTGTCAGGGATGCAAGTAACCTTCCTCTTAATTTTACTTGCTTAGATGACACTTCTGCTTCTCTTAAACAGTAGATCTATTATTTTGTAAATGAAAAAAAAAGAATACTGACACTAAGTCTAGACAATGCAATTTGTGGTGTATGCACTAAAACCACCCCTATTTTTAATTAATCATCATTTTCCAAAATAACTAGTACAATTCTATAGGAATCTCAACCAGTAACTCTTAATCCTTCTAGACAATTATGCAATATTATCACTGCACTATTAATAAAAATAGCATTGGAAAACGTGTAGTCTACCTCAGGAGTGTTTAAGATGTTCTTGCATTCTAACAATGGTCTATAAATCATAGACTGAGAACCATCATCAAGATAAGAGGAAAATTCAAGCTCTGTGTCCTCTGAAGAGGGACAATGAGGAAGACTGGAATTGTTTGACCTCCCAGTAAGTCTGCAGAAGCAGCAACCCTACTCCCATCACGAGACATCTGTGGTGTGGGATTTTTCTTCTCTAAATTTAAAGGGCAGCAGCAGAGCAATCTGTTGTTTGTATAGAGGAGAGTGGTGGTAAAGAAAGAAAATACACTCAAGGGAATATCTACTCTGCTGTAAGAAGCCACTTGAAAAATAAGCACAAGGAAACAGAGAAGCAGAAAAAAATCAGGAGGCAGTGGGTAGGTCTCTAATATAGAACATGCATATGGAGCATGTTCTTCCCTAAGAAGAGAACCATTTTTAAAATTCTTGTATTTCTGAAAATCCACTGAAGGATTAGATCTGACAGGAGGACTTGACAGTATTCTGAACTATCAATATGGTTTTGAGGTGATAGGAATAGCTTTTCCTTGTCAACCTGAGCTCAGAGGTCCAGACTGGGTCTAAATCAAGCAGATGTTGTTGCATAGAATAATGTAGTGTCTCAGATTGATGAAGAGGACATATGTGAATGTCATTTAACTTTATACCAGTTATATTCAAAGTAGTTGAGATAACAATGTTCTGGCTATAACTTTTTCTTCCTGGTAGCCTGCCAATAAAGTCTAATATTATCTGCACCTATTTAATACACTAGATATTTCTAGAAAATATCCTCACAACTTTGCATTTTAATGAAGTCATGGTGGATGGACAAAGGTTTCAGAGAAAAATCTTAGCTAAACATTGATTGAAAACAAATTAAGCTGTAACGTGTAACTGATGAGAAAGTTTTACTATTTGAATTTTTTTTCTTTTTTTCTCGTGGAAAGTATGTTATTTGGTTCTAAGTGAATTTTTGGCTATGTTAAGCATTTATGGTATCCGTGTGTGCAGACAGATTCCTTGCTAGTCCTATTGTAAACAAACAGGGCCAAATGAAGGCAATTTGGGATAAAAGCAAAAGTCAAGAATTATTCATTCATTTCTCTGGCATAAGTTTTGTGCATGTGTATGGGGAGCACACATGGAGGAGGCTTAGTGCTATAGCAGTGAACCTCTACAATGGCAATGAAATGAGACTCTTATTTGTTCGTTTTTAAAATGTAAGGAATGCACTGATTTTTTTTTTTTTTTTCTTAATGTTCTGTTCATCTCTCACGTTATTAGAAAAGTTTACTCTTACAACATGTCATGCCTACTACCCTCTTTAGAGTCCTTGTATGCTATTTCCGTGCAGTTTGGCCTTGCTTTTTGTAATAGGATAGAATGTAAAACCATGTATTCCCAAAGTCACAGATGTATTCCTTGTTATATCTAGTACCTGATTTTAGAAATTGCGATAACATGCCTGGAGGGTGCATGCGTTTATTATCATGTTCTAAAGTCATTGTCCAAACCCATTACAGGCTTAAACCTTAAAATTAAATGGGGTAATGGTACCTGTATCAGAGAAAATTGGTTATAAAACTTCACACTATGCTGCTCAAGAAAGTCAGCTGCTTTTGAATAATTACGTGTTCTTTTGAATAATTAGCTAACAGCAGTTTCTGCTGGTGATATGATACCTACTTTGAAAGTCAAGGGAAAATGAGTTTCTGTTAAACTACGCACAACTGGTAATTACACTTAGTAAACATTAATGTTCTTTTTCTCCAGATGCTTCCAGACAAGCACACTTTCTGCCCTAGACATAGCACAGCAGGCCTGTACTGTAAAAATGGGCCAGAGAAAGCTAAATTGCTTTCACTCCCTGTTAAAGGGATTTTAGATAGTGTTGAATGATGAACTCCTGTTGGAGCTTGCAATTGTGACAAGTGATTGATAACAAGAAGTAAAATAATAAACATTAATTGGTAAGAGCTTATTAGAAAGGGAAGGAATCTTATGTCAAACTGCTAACAACAAACGATTCAGATGTGTTTAACTCCACTTGCTGCTGATTTTCAGTTTCTTACAAGGCCTTACACTAACTCTGCTATTAAATGCTGAGGTATTTCCAGATTCCCATTTTGGCAGTCTTTAGCTTTCTGAAGGACTTGTTGGCTGAATTGTTTCTATATAGTGTAAAATATAAGCTGGTCTACACTTTGCCATTTCTGTCCATCCATATAGAAAGGGAGAAAATACTCTAAATCCTCTTTCAAAGCAAATGTAACTTCTGAGTTTAGATCAATGCTTCCCAATTATATGCTATTTCCTTAGTGTATTTTTATGCCTAAAGGAAACAATGTCTTAGTGGCTTTCAGTGTTGCTGTCTGTTTTTTCCTGAGCTGTAAGCTTTAAATTATGTCAGTAAGTACCTTATGTGCCTTCTTGAATTATGTTTAGAGGGCTAAATGCTGATACTTAAAGATGATTATCAAAATGAAACCACAAACTCAAATGAAAGTTCTTAGACTTCCTTTTCCTCTTTTTAGATTATAAAGCGCTAGTTTAAATAAATATATGAATCTACTGATTTTCATCTTTACTTTACATTTTCCAGGTCTACCATTACTTTTGCCTGATGTTAATGTCTCAAAAGTGCTCTGGAAAAATAAGAATCCATATTGTCCAGTTATTTCATTGCAGCTGTTGTTTTTCAGTCAGTGCATATTTCTTCTATAATGCTTGTTCTAGTTTTGGACACATAGTTTCCTTATGTCAATCATAAATTAGAGTGGCATATGAATTCTGCACTAAAACTTGGTAGAATTTTTATTCTAAAGCTATGGAAAATTTCCTTGGTCTTCTGCTGAGGTAGTTTGTTGGTCTCATTGCTTCTCTCTAAATTGTTTTACAAATTGGTTTTAGTATTTTACTTGAAGGTTTTGGGATTGAACGGAATGTAAGCAGTGCTCTGTTAAGACCAGGAAGTCATGCTTGAATTGTGGTCCTCATGACGAAAATCAATTAGTTTTGCCTTTTTTCTATTTACTAAAGGGTTCATATTGGAATATCAAAAGTTGGTTGCATTTCAGTAAGTTCATAGATATTGAACAAATTTAGTATCTCTGGTTACTTTTGTTCCTCTATGGGTGCTGGTGCTTTGCATTTGTATGTTTCCAATCTTTCCTGCTTCCAAAGTCTTAGAAGCAGATGCACAAATGTTTGCATATCTGTTCGAACATCAAACTCTACTTTCTAAAATGGTGCTAGATGATAAATTATAATAATTCTGAAATTGACATGTCTGCCACAGGGGGGTGGATTTCTTCAATTATTATCTGGGCTAGCAAAATAATTTGTACAAACTCCTTATCATGTTGTAAACAGCCACCCCACAGGGGGGGAAAAAAAAAAAGCCCCAAAGAAACAAACTAATAAAAACTGAAACCCCCACCAACAAAAGAGCTCAATAATCTGAAAAGTTTGTATTAAAATATACCAGACTTTTAGGTTACAGATATACTTAAGATTTAGTGTAAAGGACAACTGCAAAAATCTTTGCTCATCTTTTCACAATTGCCTATCAAATCACATGAAAAAATCAGCTTCCCGGATTTCTCCCATGGTGACAATTATGCTTGTAGGTTTAGAAACGATAGTTCCAATTTTATTTACTTGTAGAAAAAAAAATTAAGCTGGAATCGGCAAATAAGGATTCCAGATTCATTAGCATTCATTGTCCAAGTTACGAGGCCAAGAATCATAATTGGCATATTTTGCTCAGACATTAAACTACTTATCCATAATATTAGTATTCTCTGTCCTTATCTTTCTTTCACTGGAGGAAGTATTAAATATCTGCTTTTTATGAAATACAAATATTGATTGCAAAGAATGGCCATACTCATCTTATTTGTGATTTGAAAGGAGCATCTAGCATCTATTTGGGAGATCAGTTGCTGTTCCCTGTTTTTGTCATTGTTATTTTCCTGGCATTGTCAGACATGTCAGCGGTGGACTATGGTGCTGTGTCAGGCCCCTTTTGAACAGGAATTGTGTAACAGGATAAACAAGAATAAAATAACAACAGAATTAGGAATGAGGTAACAGATAAAACCCCACCATCAACAATCATGCTGTTTGCTTACAGAATAGGAACTGAAAAACTCATAAACATAAGAAACTACAAGGAAACACTGAGTCAATATTAGGCATTGTAACAGACATTGACATCAAAACTCTAATTGTCTGATTGGTGCCAGACTCCAAAACTGACCTCAAAAATTATTTGCTCATCCTAGCTAGCTTTTTACAAGGTAGCTTCCATCGTATAAAGGGTCAGAATGCAGGTCAGAATGGAGACTGTTACTAAATTGGACAATCTAAGGGGCATTCTCTTTAAGGCATCCTGTCCTTGTAACCAGAGTGGGACAATACTCATTCTGAAAAGATGCACCTGTATAGTCAGTCTCCAGATACTTAATCAGCCTCTTGGAACTGGTTTCATTTCAGATAGTAAGACCCTGATTATATATTGTGTTCTCAAATGCTTAAATCTGCATTAGAACCTTGCACTGAAATGCCCTCTTTTGAAGTTTAGAGGTTAAAATCAACATCAGGAGCACAACTATTTTGCTTGTCAGGTTATTTCATGCTTGGGTCAGGCAGTCCCAGAAGCGGGATCCCAAAGGGATTCTGGTTCAATTCCTTTTTGCTCTTGTTCATATTTACCTTCTTCAGAGAGGACAGAGCTTGTATATCCTTATCAGAACTCCCTAGACAATAGCTAGGAGGGCAAAAATCCCTCAAGTGCGTGCACATCAAATGCAGGACATAGCAGACATAGTGTTCATGTGCTTAGTCTTCCATATACCTTCATGATTGCTTGCCTGGGACTTCAATATGCTTTTTTTCTTAATAACTATTATTTGCTTAATGTCTGGAAATTCCGGAAAAATTAAGACTTATTTCCAGCAAAATAAACAGAACAAAACTTCTGGTTACTAAATGGAGAAAATGAACATAAACAATCTGAGATTAAAATCTGTAATTCAGACCTTTTGTTGGACATTCTGTAATTCAGACCTCTTGCTGGACAGGTCTGTCAGATCTTTTTGAAAAAGACCTTTTCAGATCTTTTTGAAGAATATAAAAGGCGTTAAAGCGTTGTCTGGGTTTCAGCTGGGATAGAGTTAACTAGTAGCTGGTGGAGTGCTGCATTTTGGATTTGGTGGAAGAACAATGTTGATAGCACAATGATGGTTTTGGTTGTTGCTAGGTAATGTTTATGTCAAATCGAGGAGGTTTCAGTTTCTTGGGCCCTGCTAGTGAGAAGGCTGGAGGAGAAACAAGAAATTGGGAAGGGGCACAGCCAGGTCAGCTGACCTGAACTAGCTGGAGAGGTATTCCATACCAGATGATGTCATGCTGAGCATATATAAACTGGGGGGAAAATGAGGAGGCGGGGGACTTGTGGTGTTATGGCATTTGACTTCCAAAGTAACTGCTATACATGATGGAGCCCTGCTGTCCTGAGGATGGCTGAACTCCTGTCTGCCCAGTGGAAGTGGTGAATGAATTCCTTGTTTTCTTTTACTTGTGTGTGCAGCTTTTGCTTTACCTACTACACTCCGTTTATCTCAGCCCACGAGTTTTCTCGCTTTTACTCTTCCAATTCTCTCTCCCATCCCACCATGGGGGGAGTGAGTGAGCAGCTGCATGGGGCTGAGTTGCCAGCTGGGGTTAAACCACAAGTGTGTTCTTGTATTTTTCTTGGGTGCCAAAGCACACCATGAAGGCATTCACAAATAGAAGTGCTAGAATTGATATTCAGATCACTCAATGGATACTATAGTTATGATGTAATAGTGATGAATATAGTGCAAATTTCCCATGGTCTTATAAAGACCTCCCGTTGCCTTGTAGAGTAGCCACAGTACAAACGTTCTTCATGTTGTATTTTGATAAAACTTGTGAAAAGCCTCATCTCCATTGACCTATGAAGAAAAAGAAACCCTGTTCCATAACGCACTACTGACACTCTGCTATGTCTGCCATTGAAGTCACTGCGTGTTCTCACTGGACTACAGCCTACAGGAGAAACAAAGCATGTGATTCTCTGGAGTACAGCTTCTTGTTGGTGGGTTGACCTTGGCTGGGGGTCTAGCAAATGGGGGTTTGGAGACTCTACAGGCTGCAGTCCTTCAGCTTATATAAACCAGCCCCTGCCTGGGTCCTTCCTGGGCCACAGGTCCAGTGCAGAAAACCTGCTTCTACCTGGGCACCTCCATGGCCTGCTGATCCTTCAGGGAATGCCAGCCTGCTCCCCGGCGGTCTCCCCTGCCCCGCGGCCTGGCGCGCCCCCTCCCCTCCGCCTTCACCGGCCCCGGCGCTCCAAGGGCTGTCCCTCATGCGTCTTCCCCTCATTCCCCCTGTCTCCGAGGTGCTTTCCCAGCGCTCCCAGGGTTGTTCCTCACACGTCTCCCCCTCACTCCTCCCGTCTCCGAGGCACTTCCCTAGAGGCGCCAGCACATGGCTGCGGCCGGGCTGTGGGGAACCGGCCCCGGCCTCCCCGCACAGAGGCCCTGGCGGCTGCCTGCTGCCAGTCCTGGAAAAAGTAAGGAACAAAGATAAATGTTAACCTAGTGAAGTATTAAAACAAAATAGATTTTTTAAGAAAATCACCTCGACATTTTAAGCACCGATACAGTGATCGCTATGGACAGGGCAAACACCTTGGAGTGGCGTTTGCAGGCCTGCTCCTCCCAGCAAAGGTGGGTCTGTGAAAGCCAAGGATGCGCAGTAAAATGTTACCAGCTCTTTCAGAGATGACAGAAAGGAATTGCTAATATCCTTGGAAAGACTGAGCATGGTGACAAACCAGTAATAGTGAGCAAATACCTAAGGCTTTATCCTTTTCAAAGCATGCCATTAGTTTTTGAAGGAACAGCTTCAGAACTTCCAACTATCAAGCCCCAGAAGACAATGGCAGATCAGTGCAGTCTATTCAGAGTGACTGTGTCTTTGCACTAACTTTGCTGCCTTTACTGTCAGCCAGGCCCAGGTAAGATGTTGGTAGGATCACAGTGAGCATTTCTGGTGACCATACAATAAGCCAGGGTATGTGGAATTTCAAGTTCAAAGTGCCAACGTACCTACCCAAAACCTTTCATTTGCTCTCTGAAATGACTCGTCCAATTAGTAGTCATCTCTACAATCTCTAGCAGGGCCAGGTTATGTTTACCAGTATTACAAAAATACCTTCACTGATTAACTCAAAGTTAGAATCTTTTAAAACATAATTTTGTTGCAATGTGGTTTTGCTTCTAGCTTCTCAAAATGTTTCTAATCAGTGTGCTGAAAAAAGTTTGAGGTGAAATGCTTCTGCCATTAATGTGAGATCTTGAAAAAGCAAATGTAGTGTGTAAATATTCTGTGGCTGGTGCACTTCCCATAGGCTGTGCAAACTTCAGGCAAGTGAAATGAGTGGGAGAGTCTAAGATGGGACAGAAGAAAAAAAGATGAAACAAGTAACAAGACAAAATAAAAATAATTATCAAAACAGTTGTTATCTTGCTCCTATCAGTAGATGAAAAATAATGAAATGTATGTGAATAGGCTTGTCCATTGTATGATTCTAGCTGTTTCAGCTTGTATGTGATCCAGGAAATGGAAGAAACCTCAGATTATAGCAAAATCTGTTCAGTGAAGTTAGCGCTCCTTGAGAACATCTTAAGTGGATATAATTTAAAAGCATGTCAGCTGGGCCAGGTGGAGTTGGGTGACTCTCAAACTGATCTCAAGTTGTGTTTCCAGCTGGTAATATTTAGTCTACTCTTGTCATCAGTTAAGAGTAACTAGAGAATGAAATGCATTCTGCTCTCTTCCACTTAAGGAAAAGTTTTGCATCGTGACAGGTTTATTGCTTATGTTTGTTGTTACACAGTAGTTTGTTCGCTGTACTTTCTGTAATGGATGTGGCACTCTATTACTCTCCTGGAATGCAGGATTGTCCTCGGAAAATTTGGCTTGTCCGGATCTGTGGAGGTTTATCCTGGGCTCAAGCCAGCTTTTGTTTACAGAAGCACCTCACTGTTAGAGGCAAAGGTATAAGAATGTCCAGTGGCTTTATGTGATCTATGCTGTAGTAACAAATGTGGCATAAATAGATTAGATGGGCCTTGGCTGTGTCTTTTTAAGTGGAAAGAATGCCACTATGTACTGGATAAACTCACACCAAAATTTACATTGCCTGTTTCTGTGCATGTAAACTGTATTTTGCAGAAAAGTATTTATTTTTCAAGTAAGCAACAGTTGGAAAAAATAGCTATTGTAATATAATTCTAGAATTCTGAATGGAAGATTTTGCTTCAGTGTGGGTTTTTTGGGTTGGTTTTGTTTTATTTGTTTTTATGGAATTAACCTGTATTAAAAAGCTTGCAAAGTAACTCATCAAAGATAGAAAGGAACTCAAAACTGACATCTCACATAATAGCACATCTGTCCTATTGATTTGTTCATAAAATACGGATACTGCACTTAATACTGGTTTTATCTTATTTTTTCAAGTTCTGCCTTTTGGCACCTACATGCTCTGGCCTTCTGTTCAGCTGCATAATCTGAGAACTTCTCCTCACTTGTTAAATGCATCAGTTTCTAGAATACTATTACTTTTAGAACTTCTGTTATCCTATGATATTATTTTGCTGCTGAAACCTGCCAGCTGAATACTATTAGAAGAGGTACATGGTACAATTACTATAGAAAGAGTCTGTTTTGTTACTTTGCACATTATAGCATTCTTTAAAAGGCTGTGGCTGGGCAGAGAGAAAACTCTGTTTGTCTTGCCCTGATTAGGGTCAGATGCAACCGCCTGGCACTAAATTTCTCCTTTTTATGGACATATTCAAGAAGAAATAAACTGCTGGTGTGCAGTCTGGGGTAAGAAGGAAATAGAAGTGAGCATGCAGGAAACCTGTAGTGCAACAGGGTCTAAGGCTTCTGAGGAAGCACATGAAACAATTTACCCAGGGATATAATGGAGCATGTATTATGGTTTATTGCAGTTTAGGAAGCCCTGATGAATAGCTTGATTGAGAGCAACCCTGAGAATAAGGGAAAACCCTGTAAGGATGCAAAGGAAGACATTTGTTTACAAATCTCCTTTATTTCTCATCTCCCTCAGTCATTCTCAATTCTCCCCATACCAAAAATTACTTGTTTTTGTTGTGTATTTTCAAAAAAAAACTGGCATTTGAGCTTAAAAGCCGTTCTGATCTTTTCAGATGTGCTTGTTTTTAAGAAAAGGTCTAGACAGATTTTGTCAAAGCTCCTACCAATTTGAGCTCCTGTCATTGTAATAGGTGCTGACTTGTTTATGTATATTCTCAGGGAATATTGCTATTTTAAATGCCATTTGTGCTTGCTGATGTTTTTCTAGAATTATGGGACTAAACAATTTAGACTTGCAAAAATTGTGGCTTTGTATGTGCATTTGTATTTTCAAATGCATAGAGAAAAATGGATGGGTACTGTGTATGTTTGGGTGTTTTCTTGTCACCTGAACTGACCTCACTTAAAATTTTGACCATTTTTCATGGTGGAAGCTTATATTCAAGTGGAAATTTGTATTTTTAAAAATTTACATTTGTAAAAACGTAAAAATTTGGGAATGCAACCAAGTATTTGAACTTCTGTGAGTTGTTTTTCTAGTGTACAGCCTAATGTGAAGTAAGGAAGACAAGGTATTGCTTGTAAACACCTCTTTGGCTAGTGAAATTCTTCATTACACTAAATATTTTTTTTAGTTAATGCAAAAGGGACTCTGTGTGAAGTTTTATTTTATACACACACTCACACACACCACCCAAATTGCTGTTTGTACTACATGAAAACTTTTTCATAGGGAAATGCTCATCTCATCAGAAGTAATTGTTAGGAAAATGTACTTCTCTGTTCGTTCTTGGTCTAGAATATCCAGGACTTAAATTTTCCTGTTTATCAGTGTTAAACGAATGATGGGCGCATATTTAACACTGTTATATTTGAAGTAAAAACAAAAGTAGGGCCACAGAGTTTTTGTGACAGTATTGTGAATGCCTTTCTCATTTGTTCTGTACCAAGTGGTCTTGAAGTCTGTAGATCTCCCTTACTCCACTGTTAATACCACCTTGAGAGGTCAAGTCTGCACAAGACTTATATCACTGTTTTCATCGTGTCCCTAAACAGTAAACTCTGGATTGCATTAGGTAATTCTTTTCTCAAAGAAGGATCAACTGCTGAGCAAACAACTGGTTCAGGTCTTTGAAGAACTGCAGTTATTGCCCGATAGCCCTGTCCCATTGCTTCAAAGGAATCAAACCACCAAGGAGTATATTATTGATTTTACTGTTTTGGTTGCATTTATTAATGATACCATAAATGTTGTCAGCTACCTTCTGTTCTTGTAGCTAGTAACCAGCAGTGTGTTGGTTCAGTCCATTCAGTAGGTAGTCTGTTTTGAGAACATGAGGATTAAGAAATTTCTGTCTTTTTCACTCTTCCAAACACAGGAATATTCTGTAACTTCTAGTCACTGTGATTTGTCTTTGTGTTTCCTATTAGCAAGGGCAGTATGTACAGTTTCTTATGGAGGTGGACTTTAAAGGTGGAATTTCCCTCAACATGAGGGCAAGGTCATTGCTCTGTCCCAGAATCTGGAAAGCAAGGGCTCTTTAACATTGCTCAACATTCATTGTTCAATAAAATATATTTTCTATTGGAAAAAATGCAAGTTATTAAGTTCTTCCAGAAAGATCCTTGATAAGTGCTTTAATCACTGGACCAAAGCTAGTCTCTCATGCTCTGCCTTAGGGAAATTGTTAGTAATTACACTAGGTAGGATGCTTCCTAAACAGAATAAGAGCTCTTTAGCTTGGGGCTTAAGGCACACTGCTGATAGGCCAAATAGCTTCAGATATTTGGCCCTACCTTGAAAACAATGAGCTGGAGAGTGGATCTGAGGCAGGCAGTTGGGTGGCTTTTTAGTTAAAGCTTTGGAACTCCTTGCCACAGTATGCTCTAGATATGAAGAGTTTACGTAGGTTCAGAGAGAATTGGGCTAATTCTTAGAAGAAAAAATAAATCATTAAGTTCTGCTAAATATAGAAAAATTTAAGAAGTTCCTGAGCTGCAGCTTGTTGTATTAAAAGTGAAGATATCTAATATATAACATTGTCAGTGAGAAGATAGCTAAATAGGTCAGTATGGCTGCTCTTACATTCTTTCTGTGTTTGTTGGGAAGAATAGTGATATGAACATGAGTCTGCCATATCGCAGGTGAAAGCCTTATCTGTAAGGCTTACTGTGTTTGTGGGGGATGTAAAAGCAGTGCCTGTTTTGTAAAAACTTTCTAAACTGTCCAGCTTTTTGTTTCTCATTAAATTGAATCCAGTTTTCTAGTCAGCTTTTCTCTTAGGCAAAAAAAAGGTAGGAAAGGAAGCTCATGCATGATAAGTAATGGTTTGATGGTGAGAGTCAGTGAACGTGAGGTATGGGAAGTTTATAAACTGGGAAATAAATTCAGTTTTATTATGTTTTTATGTAGGAGGGGAAGGTAAAACGTAAGAGTGAGAACAGAGTGAATCAGGCAATTGTTTCTTAGGAAGAGGTATAATGCTCAAATAGGAAATACTGTAATAGGAGCTTAGAATTTCTTTCTAAACTCCTTTGGTGTTCTTGAAGTGTCTTACCTGGTGTGGCCTTTCCAGTGCCTCCACATCTGAGAAGTCCTTGATATATTTTGTTTTAGCAGCACTTTGGTATTTGGAGGCCAAACAATTACAGTTCTAGTACAACTACAAATCCTGCTGGAGTCAGTGCTCCCATTAACGGTAATGGAGGTTGGGTCTCTGCTCCTGAACACAGCACTCAACATTCACCCATAATTGTCTATAAAATCAAATCATATCCACTTTATTATTTGACATTGCTCCCTCTGACAGTCCTGTAAACACATCAAAATTGCTTTCTTGGATGTTTAGTACATACCCCTTTGTATCCTTTGAGGCAATTTTCTGTTAATTTAAGATGCTCTAGCATGTTGCATGGGGAGGTAACTACTGAAGATGGTTAACCTATTGATCTGTTACCCCTTACTTTGTATTGCTTTTACCCTCCCATTTCTCTTCTCTCCGATGTTTTCTCATTATCTGTATCTCGCATGTTAATGCTAGTCTTCCAGATGAAATCATACACACTTTCCAAAAGAGAGGGTTTTTTATGTGGAGCTTTGTAGTGTTTTGTAGTAGTAACATCATCATTTGTTTGTAAGGAATGTAATGTTTGATTGTATTGTTTCTGTTGGTTTAACACATAAGTTTATGAATGTTAGTCATGAAAACAGACCAATTTATCTTCTGAAAAAAAGGAAATAAAATCTTGATAAAACCTTTTAACTTTCAAAGCTCCTTCTGCTCATTGTTTATGTATGGTTTTGCAGCCTGGATATTTTTAGACTGGTACTCCCATTGAAAATATGAGTTTTGAATGTTTAAAGAACACATGAGTACATCTTACTGAGATCATCTTTGCTCCTGTATTTTTCCAGTTTCTTTGCATCTACTCATACAGCAAACTTGATGGAAGCTTTTTTCTCTTTTGCTCATTAGCATACATTCCTCTGTCTTCAGAGATATAAATGTTATAATGTTGTAATAGCAGAGTTTGTGGGAAAAGAAAGAACAATTTGTTGACTTGGAATAAGTACACTGCTGTTTGCTTGGCTAAACTACATCTCATCACAATAATGTATTTTTATTTACTTTTAATGACCATTTCACTGTGCTATTTGCTCAGAATGCTCTTAAATTTGAACAGGAGTTTCTTCTCCTTTTATCACCTTATCTTTGTTTTCCCCAAGAGCGTTGTTGGCCTACCAAGCTGTGACAATTTCCATGAAATGCCACGATCAGGATATGATCAGAAAAATGATACTGTCCAAGTCTCAAGGTGATATCAGAAACATTGTGTTCATTTCCTAACTGAGATCAGTTAAAAGAAGTGCCATGTGTATTTGAAACCCACATAGACAGGTGTTTATTTGGTTATCCTAGCCACTAAGAAATAAGAATAGTCAAATATAGTAATATAATGAGACTCTATCAAAATACATATGTTATTTTTTTTTCATCTGTGCTTAAGTCTTTGCAATGTTAGTAAGTGTTTGCAATGTAAATGCTACAGGCTTTTCTAGGTCATTTAGCATTATATGAGAAATCACTGCTCTGACCCCATATGGTGAAGCGTCAGAAGCTAAACAGATTGGCAGGGCAGGGTCATAATGCACTATAATCCTTGAGGACATCAGATGCTGTTTAGCCAATTCAAAGCAGCTTGACATTCCTTTCACCAGAGACACTTTAGTTCTCTGTAGTAGTTCTGTCATAAAAACTAACTGCAGCAGACAGATTTGATATGCATTTCCTGAAGTAGTTTCAGCAGAGGTGGACAGGGTTTAATTCTAATATATATTTTGTGTTAGTTGGTTCATACAATAAACTACATGCCTTGGAAGTGGAATAAATTCCTGGTTCTTGTATTTATTTTTTTCCTGAATACATAGCGGGGTCATGAAGGAAGAGGTTACATGCTTTGAAGTGTTGTGGTTTAGTAGTCAAATCATAGAGGTGACAGGCTTTCTACATTCTACTTTCCGGAGTATTATTTGCTATTAATAAAAATCTCATTACACTTTTTCGGATTTCTCTTATGCATTCATAGTATGAAGAAGAAAAGTGCATCTGCAGAAAGATTGCATTGGAAAGGAACTCAGGAGACTGTCTAGTCTGTCTCCTGCTGCAAGATGGAATCAAAGCACAAGTAGGTGCTGGCAGAACTTATTCTAAAAGATCTCTAATGATAGTAACTTCACACTTTCTGTAAGCAATCTGTTCCAGGGATGAAATAATGTAATTTTTTAGGCAGGCTTTTTAGCTCTTCTAGCCATAAAAGCAGTATGATATATTGCAGGAACGAAACTGGTGGATTTTGCATGAGAAGCATTGAAGGTATTTTTTCTGAGTGAACACAATTGTTTCTCTTTCCATTTATTGTTATGGTAAACCACCCAACCAGGACTTATCAGAATTTTATGTATATGTGTGCGAATGCATATATATATCTGTCAACTTGAAGACCATGATGCCATCAAAGTTATTTAGAAAAATCCTGTTAAAAATTGTTAGTGATTTATATTCCTGAAGCTGAAGGACTAGGAACATGGAGATTCTATTCATAGCGATCCTCTCTGCAAAACTTTGAACTTGTTAGTTTGAACATCTCTTCACCTTTAGAGAGGATATAACACTTATGTGGTGGTGCAGAGCATTACGAGTCTGACATTTATGACATGGTTTTGTTCTTCTGCCTCTCCCTTCATCTCAACTTGTGAATGTTTTTGCTTTACTTTTATCTAGTTGGTTTTATCAGACTAGAATTATACTAAATACATGAGATTTATCTAATGATAAATATCTGCGTTAAACTGTATATAAAAATATTTAATGTAGAAGGTGTTTGAAGGTGTGTGCTAATGGTATTGGGTTTTTCTCCAATGTGCCAACTGTATTTCGAGGCTGTTTTATTCATCAAGGTTAATTTTGCATTTTTAACTCCTAGGTAATTATAGAAATGTTTATTTTAAAACTGAACAGGCTGGAATTGCAGCTTGAGGTGTGTTTGCTATGAATACACAGTGAACAAATCTATGCACAGTGTATATGTTGCTCACAGTACCATTATTAATATAATTTATTTATAAATGGGCCTGTGAAAATACTGTGTATTTTTGATAGCAGTTGCAGTCAGAGAAGAATGGCTGGTTTTCTGCTGTTATCTAAGATGTTATTCAGCTTGAAATACAGGGTTATCTAGCTCAGGCACTTCAAAATTTCCTTTAATCTCCACAAACTACTGTATTCCCAAAAGCATCATTGATCATCCATCTCTAAAATTATCTCATGGCATTGTCCCTCTTTTTAAAATGTTTGTTGTTCTCTTTCCTCCTCTACTTTCTTTTATGCAGATTCATTTAAATATACTTATTTTTTTTATTAGTTTGTTTCCCCTCTCTTTAGAAATTAGGTTTCTATCTGTTTTGTTTCTTCTCGTTCTTCAGTTTTACCATAAATGGTGAGTGCATCCATAAATCCTAGGGTTTCAGATATCCTAGATGCTATTCCTTTTTTCTTTATTTATCTGTTAGAAAAACAGGGGGAAAAAAAGCAAAAAAACCCAACAAACCAACATTTTTGACCAATGCTCAGATATCAAACTATACTCTCTTATGTTTTGTTGGTTTTTTTTTTTTTTTTTTTTAATACCATCATTCTAAAATAGTCCAACATAGTATAATATTTGATCTTTCTTTGTGTCTGCTTTGACTATTCTTTTCAGCAAGTAATACAGGTAATACCATTACACATGACTCCCCAGGCTGTCTTAAGAGCAATGATCCTACAAAAGCTTTTTCAAATTCATGAAAAGCAGAATGTATAGCAGCTATGTAGTATTCCTAGTCTCATTATGGTAAATAGGAATATTTTTCCTGGGGTCATTAATAGACCTGTAGTCTCAAACAATTAATTCGTGTTTCAGGTTACTGTATTTTATAATGCAGAGCTAAGAAATTTGGTTCAAATGCTTGGCTTGTTCACATGATGTTTAAATTTTAATCTGCAGTGAATAACAAGTGTGGAATTCTTTTGTTATCTGTCAGCATTTTATATTATCCAGTGGGAATCTTGTACAACTTCAGAGGAGACCCATCTGTTTTACTGTTCTTCTCATTATGCCAATCAAAAAGTCACTTCTAATAGCTTGAGAGCGCCACACAATGTTTTTGGTTGAGTCATAGAAGAAAATGAACTTCCCCTATCCCCCTGCCATGAGTTGGTTTTAGTTCTGAGAATTTGCATTTTCTGAATGGAACTCTCAGCGAGTTACCTTTTAACTCAGATTTTAATTAGTTGATGTAATAACTATTGACTTTGCTGTAGGAATATGCCAGTATTATTGATATGACAATTAAATGCAAAATGATTAGTCTATTAAAGAAGTACTAATTGACTTCTGTCTTACTAGGCTAAACTGTTAAGAGCTGATTGGTCAGAATAAAGTGAGCTGTATCTGTAATTATTAAGCTCTGAATTTCACTTCTTATGCTATTTATATTTTTTTCTGTTTTTCTTTGAATAATCCTCTGAGTTGATAGATGCATGTTTTCAGATGGATTTTAATCTAGTTTGAATAGAAATTGCAGGAATAGTTTGCATTTATTGATGATGCATTAGTGTAAGATTTTGTAGGCAAAGGAGAAAGCCTTCTAGATGATCTGGAAATTGTTATATTTTGATGGTGCTGAGAGGCTTAAGAATGTTTACTAATAAGATAATTATTCGTTGTGCTTAATATTGGGTCATAATACATTAACTTGACTTTCCGTAACATAGTGTGGCTTCCTCAGTTTGCAAAGTGGATGAAAGTTATGCCTAATGGTATTTGTTTAAAATTGATCCTTCTTGTCTTGATAGGAGCTTATGGTCATTTTGCATGGATACAAAGGATTGCACAAAATATGAAGTACTGTGTTGTTGGGGTGTTTTTGTTTTGTTGATTGTTTTTGTCTTGACCTTTTCTGCATTGTCTTTATAAACACCATTTTCTTATTTGCAGTAAAACCTTGGCTACTTTGACTCTTGTGCCTATAGACAACATACTCTTCTGTTTGGGAGAAGCCTTGTCAATTCTGAAATTTTGAAAATACATGAAATACAAAACTGTTGTAAATGAAGCTTTACAATACCAGAATGAGTTCATCACCATTTTCTCCTATGTTATATAGGGAGGAAAAAAAATCCCCTTAGAGTTAAATTTTAGTTTTATTGCTGATAGATAATTTAAATGTTTAACTGTTAAATTGAAATGAAGTTGTTGCTGACAGCCCTTATTTATCAGTTGTAATAGTCTGTGTGTACTAAGCATTGCTCTCCCTTTTCTTCCAGGCCAAGTGTAAAAGGCACTGAAATAGCTTCATAATCAAGATCTGGGAAGAAAGGTAAGACTTGAAGGACATAAATTGATGATAATTGTCTTACTTTGCTGTTTTGGATTCAATTTTTGTTTTGTGTTCTGCTGCCTAGAAGGCTCCGTACTCTTGTGAAATTCCTGTGGTTTTGCTATCATAAGAAAATAATGTTTTAAATTCTCCAGAAAATTTCCCCCTTTGTATCAGTGTGGTACTTCCAGTGTCCATGATTTGTCTGTTTGTCCTTCATGGTGTAGGACAGTGAATGACTCTGGGTTGTTGATGTTCCTTATTCACACAAGTCTTAGAGTTTAAGCAGAAATGTATAAAAAAATCCTTTGTATTTTTCAAAAATTCACTTTTAGGTAATTAGTGATGTTCACATGTTTTCATAATTGCCTATTTTTTGTGTCTGAATACCATGGCTTAAAATATTCACAGCAGTCAAAGGAAAGGAAACAAAGAGAAATAGAACTGTGTCTGTGAGTGTTGCGCACAGTGACGACGGTTTTGCTTAGTTATGTTGCTGGTGGGTGCTTTAGAACTATAAGCCTAATTTCTTTGGGGTTGGTTTGTTTCTTTTTTAGTTTTTGGTTTTTAAAATGCACATATTGCGTCATTTTAAGAATATCTGAGATGCTTTGGTATTAGCTAGCAGTAAAGATAGTGGTAAGAGAGGATGAATGCTGATGTTTAGGTGAATCATGTGGAGGTGGGTAGAAGGAAATGGCATCCTGGGAGCTGTAAAAGTGCCTCTAGTTTTCTCTCTACTAGCACTCTGTGTCTTGGTTGATAACATATCAAAGGAACAACAAGAACAGCTGTCTGCTTTGTTATAAAACTGCCTATACATGCTACTCCCCAGGCAGTCCATCCCCCTAGTACAGGGGATCACTAGGCTAACAGCATGTTTCAGACATTTGCCTGCCTCCTTAAATCTGTTGTTCCCCTCCTCCCAGGCCATGCTCAGTGGATTCATGTGACTGTAGTCTCAGTATGTCAACAGACAGGACTTCTTGAAGCTATAGGATTCAGAACTGTTTTTCTGTTTCTGTGGAAAGTACAAAAAATAAACTAGAAGAGTGTGTGTGATGGCTTAAATTGAACTGAAGGAACTAGCTTTAAATGCCTGGAACCAAAAGCATACTTTATGAAACAGGTGGGACAGGAAGAACAACTTGGTTAGTGTAGTTCAACAAGAATTGTGAAGGTGTTGGTACAGCAGAATATACTTAATTTGAGCAGAAGTTGAGGTAGGGACAACAAGATATGTAACCCTATAGCTGAGACCCAAACTTGATCCAGAAGGTAAAGTAAAAAGAAAAGAAAATCTCACAACATGAAAAACAGACATGAAGAGTGATGAGTTCTTAGTGAACTAGATTGAGATTTGTATCAAAGAGTATGTTACACTTGCAAGAGCTGAGGTAGCTAAGAAGTGAATGAATGTTTTACACAGTTTTAAAAGGTATTGAATTCTTTATCTCTAATACATTGTAGATGGTGTTGGGGATCTTGTATGCTGTGGAGTGGGAATGGCAATCTGGAAGCAGAAGAAAATAATTATATAGACGCCTAGGATGCTAATGCTGACAATTAAGTAATATTACAGAAGGTTCCTGATGCAGTATTATCGTAACAGAAAGAAGCATAACACTACCATGATTTTCAGTCACTGGTAGAGAAATCGCTAGTTTCTAACAGTAAGAATAGCAATTAAAAAAATAAAAAAAGAAATAACACTTTTTTCCATCATCTTTTTAGCTGAGCATCTTTTTTGCTGTAAGCAAATCACCTGAAAAATTATGTGCTGAAATAGAACTTTTTTTCATTATGTACACTCACAAGAGACTGTTTAAAGCACACTTGATTTGGCAATCCAAAAAAGTATAAAATAATTATCACAAAGGTTATGTTCCTTAGATTATGTGCTCTGCTTTATATTTTTGAATACAAGCCAATGTTCTCCAACTAACCATTTCAAAAGACTTGAAAATCATTTTAAAAAGAAACAAACAAACCCCATAAAATAACTCAAAATCTTTTCACAATTCATTTAAGTAGCTTTCTAATCACATATGCAAAACTGAAGTAGCTTCTTTTTTTCCTTCATTACATTCACAGAACCTAAGTGAGAAACATGTTTCATTTGAAGACCTGCATGCAGTAAACCAGGCTGTATGTCTATGCAGGCACTTTCAAAGAAATCTGGGCATTGACCATTTCGGCTGTAGGTCAATTACATAACTTAAAGCTGAATGCATGGGATAAATAGTGATTCAAACAGACAATGTCAATAAATCTCTGAAGGGAGGAATGGAGCAACTTGGTATATGGGATGAAAGTGATCTACAAATAAGAATCAAGAATGGCAGATAGAACAGATCAACAAACTATAGGTAGAACTACATATATATAAATATATATATATATAATGGTTTTGGAAAGCTTGAAAACTAACAATATTTGGGATGCTTTTAATTGAGGTTTTAAGGCAGCTATTAAACTATGAGATGGAATATAAATGGGATATTGTGTAATGCTTATTTATATAAGAGGAAACAAGTAAAGAAATTATGATGAGGAAGAACCCTTGAAGTGTGAAATTCTTATGGTTACATTTAAAAAGTTACAGTTCTATTTTTTTGGTCTTACCTAACAGCAGTAGAAAGTCAGGTAATAATACTAGGTCTCTATGGCATTTTAATTTAACATGCCATTATCTCAAAAGTTTGTTTAAATCATTCCAGTAGGTGTTGAACATAGAACTTTTTTTGATAAAGCTGTTGAAAGTTTATAGGTTTGGGGGTTGTATGATTTGAAAGGACCATCATAGAATTTTGAAGACAAGAAGGAAGGAGGAAAAATAAAAAGTGCACTGCTGAATGGCATCCTATGACGAAAGAATAGTTGAAGTGATTCAGTAATTTTAGTTTTCATATGGGTGACTTGATAGCTCAGATCTTGTCTTCAGATCTGCTGAACAAGTGCAAAATTTTAAAAAATCAGTACATTTGTGGTCACTGCTAGTTTGTAAGTGAAATGTTTGTTGCTTGTTATTTGGTACCATTTGATATTCAGTTGTGAAGTTCAAAACCTGGAGCTGACTGGATATTCCACACACACACACACACCCCCCAAAAGGAATGCTGTGCCAAAAAAGACATGAAATTTAGTTATCAAGTCTCATTAATACTATGATCTATTAGGTTATGCTTTTCTGTTTCGCTGCAGGGATTTTTCAAAGCTCTACAGCGTTGAATGTGTGAAACACATGTCTTTGAAACAACAGAGAATGCTGTTACAGGCATACATAGCCTGTCTTTCCCAATCTCTTTTGGAAAAGAAATGTGAAACCTGATTTCCTGTTGAAATAGAAGTGGAAACGTCCACCTCACTCCTGCTATTTGGTAGAGTTAATTTGAATCTTTTATTTGCTACACTGATAGCAATTGAGACAGAAGAAAAAATGAAAGAAGAAAACAATGAAATATATTAGATAAGTTTACTATCCTTATATGCTGTCTTAAGGAGGATCCTTCCTTTATATCTCTGATTTGAGAGGCTGAACATAATGCTGCCTCCTACTCAGGATTTCTTTTTTCTATTTTTTTTTCTTCTTTTCTTAAAGATTTTCTGTATGCCTTTTCAACGCAAAGTGGGTCATCTTCAACTGCAAGCTGTTAAGCTTTTTCAATCCAATTTTCAAGAAAATTAACCAGCTCTTTCTTACCCAGATCATATGGGAGCTCATGTAGCCTGAGGATTTCATCTTGGATCTAGTTCTCAAATATTTCTACATTGGTGTGTAAGATTTTATCTCCTTTCATTAGACTTGTGTACTCAGGCTTTTCCTCAGCTTTCAAAGAGTAACATTTTTTTTCTTTCCATTACATATTCTTCTTATTTTATACTTTCCAAGCTCTTGAGAAGCTTGAGCTCTCTGACACCGTTGTTTTCCTTAAAATCTACAGGAAAAACAACCAATTTCTTAGGAACACTTCTAACCACGCTTTTTGCTGCTAATTAGTTTGTTCTCAGAAGATGGATATTGTTTCTTCCAATGTTTTGTTGCTATAAAGTCTCAAAGTGTACATCTGTGTAATATTAATGTTTTAATATTTAAAGTCTTATTTCTTTAGCTATGTATTTTGATAGATTTCTGTAAGTTTTATTGCTGTGCAGTGGGAAAAAGTAAGTTACTAAGTGTGGCACTCCATGGCTTGATGTAAGGGACCTTCCAGTCTTTCTAAATTAATATATTTTTAAATTACTTAATCTGTCAAAAAGCAAAAAAGTTAGTTGGCAGCCAAAGCAAAGTGGCAAATTATGGATGATGCTATTGAAAATGCAATTGCTGATGTTCACCTAAGGTGGTAATATGTGAAGCTGGTACCCAGCCACCTGCATAAGAGGATGTTTTTGCTTTGTAGTGCTTGCATGTTATGACATCCTGGATGTTTAAGGATTTCAGTAAGTGAAAAAGTCAAGTTATAGGTATGTTAGTTAAGTGTGTTCCAGTACAAATTTGGTTGCACCAAGGCAATCTTATTCACTGAGTTAACAGGGCAGCTATGTGGCAGTAGTATGCTCTCAAAACAGCACAGAGGCAGTATGAGAAGGCTTTGTTTAGATCTAATCAGAAAAAGTATTGCATAGCATACATAGTCATAAATGAATACTAAACTTTTAAAATACCTATTCTTCTCTGCAGGGATTGGGATGGTTTGTGGTTTTAGAGAGTAACATTGCTAATCATCACTACTTGGGCATTGAACCAGCCCTTCTTGTCCCACTCCTGCAGCATGATTTGTAGCTCAAAATCTTAATTGAGTCCTTCAGGAATTAATTACATTTTCATTGGAAAGGAAGGAAATGGTAAGATCCAAAACGCATTTGACAAACACATGAAATGCTGAAAAATTAGGGAACAAAGTACCAAAAAGAGGGGAAATGAGCTTCAGTTTGGGAACAGTTTCAGACAGATTGGAAGTATGTGGAAACAGTCATCAGTGCATTCAATTAGTCTTAAAAGGCTAAGTTATGCAAGACATTGCTAATTTTGTCTAAACAAAGAGGATATTAAGTTTACTGTTGAGGAGAAGAAATGTATATCAAGTTAAAATGGGACTCCTTTGCACAATTTTTATTTTCTTCTTTCCTGTATTAATTCCTATATTATACATGCATTTTAACATGGTCTTAAAATCTTTTTAATGTGATATTGTCTGGATAATGAATCTGAATGGACATTCCTAAGCATTTTTTTTTTTTAAATAATCAGTCTGGATCCTGCATCCAGAGATACCGGACACCTTCACATCCTGTGCTTGCTGCCATTTGACCAGTACTGTACCTGTGCTAGCAAGTTTTACTGCTCGTTAGTTCTAGTTAGTTTAACTTTTTCCCCAGCAGCCTGCTGCATCTGAAATTATGATCAATATTAAAACCACTCAAAAACTACTGTCTGGCAAAATATAAGTGTCTGGAATGAGAATCAATGAACTTCAACAGAAGTAAATTTCTACAGAGCCATCTGTTGTTACTGCTGCTCTATGCAGTTGCAGAATTTTGACTAATATATAGTTATTGCATCAAGATCTCGTTCATTTCCATATTTACTATTCTTATAGATCTGTATATTTGTGGGAAAAGCTTTCCAAAGCTGAATTCTGAGGCTGCAATTACACAGTATTGTAGTGGTACTCCCGTAGCTTCATCTGGTTTTGGTTCAGTTATAGGATGTATATACTGCAAAGATGCTAGAAGTACTCCCCTTTTTATTTGTTACAAAATTGCAGTGAATAGCTGAGAGGTCAGTACACAAGCACAGCACTTCAAGGACAACTTTAAGGCACGTCTTGATTTGTGTGGTGTCAGCTTCACAATGTGGAAAGCTGCAGCTGAGGGCTGTCTGCTCTGGAGAGAAAATGTACTCACGCTGTCAAAGCCTATGAACAAAACGAGAATGACACTGGGCAGCACAGAAGGTGCCAGACAAAAGAAAATCCAGTGAGTTCAGGAAATTACACAGGTGGTAGCTCTTTGTGCTACTATAAGGTGAAAATCAGATTTCATAGCAAATAAGATGAAAAAGTTGATTCTTCATACTGTGAGTCAATAGAAAAGCTTTATCATCTATCCTCGTTTGGCTTCTTCCACTGTCATATAGGTGATCTTGTGCTCTCTGGATATTCATCTTAAAGCTTTTGGTCTTGGATTTTCCAGCACGGCTGTTTTTCAAAACAAATCAAACCAAAATCTTGCCATCCCTCAGGCATCTTTAAAAAAATTAGTGTACTTTGAATATAGTTCTTGTCTCCCTACAGTTGAAGTGTATTGCAGCAGTATGCTGTTTTAGAGTAACCCAAAATACATAGAATGTTATTTAAATGGAATTTGTCTTTGCTATTGATCCTGATAAAAATGATTCATAAACAGGATTTAGTGGGGACAATGTGCAGCTGGCTGGCACCTTAGATACGTTGTGTTATAATTGTTTAAAAATAACTGTTCACTGACTAGAGGGATGGTATCAGAAGCACCAAAGGATTTTTCTTGTCTCACAAAAGACCTTAATGGGCATATTTTATGATAAAAAGCAATGTAGACCTCTAACGTCTGGAGCTGTAACATATTTACTGTTCTAAGATACTTTGTTTTGTGTGTGTTGGGAACTAAAATAACAGTTGGAAATATCACCATTTGTATCGTGGCTCTGTCAACTCATGGCGTAGTAATTCCTTTATTCACTGTGCAGGGAAATAAAAGGGATATTGTTCCTTGGATGTATATCCCATAACAGTTGTGGTCCTTTTATTCCCCTCCGACTCAGATATATGCAGTTGTTAATAGAGTTGCCCAGCAGTGCTTTTTCACTTTCTCAGCCATATCATCTCCGTATCTGTGTCTATCTGTAGTTCTTTCTCTGATAACAGAGTATAAAGATATATGCAGTGATAGGAACCACTGATAGACAGGTTTATGGTCAGGTTTTTGAGTGATTTTGCATGCATGTGGAACAGTGACATTGGTAAAGCTACTGTTCAAAGACACATAGGAGTCCTGTGAGGGGAAAACAGGTTCACTTAAATTATGCAGTGCAGACTTCTAGACTACAAATGGAGAAAAAAGGGAAAACATGAAGAGAAAGCCCAACTGTAGGGCCTATTAATGCTTATATTATAAGAATTAATGAAAATGTGGAGAGAAAAACATCACGCTGGCCTTCTTTAGAATAAATGTCATGACTATACCCAATGCAGTCCACTAAACAGAAATCAGAGCTCCCCCAGGAAGGAAAATCCCTGACAGTTTAACATTTAAAACCACAAAATTTACTCTAGGATGACCAAGAAAAAGCAAAGGAATGTTTTGACTCTATTGACATGACATGGTGTTGGTTTTTTACAGAGAAATAAGTATGTATTTTGTCTGATGCATCGGAAAGCTTTAATAGATAAGAACAATAAAGTAATCCAGTTATTATAGCCCTTGAGGGCAGTTAAGAAAGCCAGATAACAAAATGTATTGCTGATTTAGAAGGAAAAAAAGTCTTCAAGAGAGACAGAACTTTGATCACGGAGGATTTAATTATTGAGATTTTGATTGTGATAACTACGTTAGTCAAAATATATTTTTTGACAATAATACTGCATTGCTTAGTGAGACAATTTGTGGAACAATCCATGTAGTCAAAGGCTATTTTGGAGCTAATCCTGTGAAAAAGACAAGTCTAATTTATAAAAAATGGATCATGTAAGAACTAATGATCAGCATTTGAGCATACACTTGAAGAACTAGTAAAGAAATAGAAGTTTGATTGTGAAGCAGCTGATTTTGAGACTATATTAAAATGCCCTAAGGAATTTAAGTATCTATGCAACATATAGTGAATCATTTAATAGAGAAATTTGAAATGTTTTAAGAAATTTTTAACAGCAATAATATTGTAACTCAGTTTAATTAAATTAATGAAGCAAATGGAAGTGACTAACTGGTGAGCATAAAGAATAGTTCAAACAATAGGTGACTTCTTCAAAATATTTGCAAAAATAAACATGATAAAATGTACAATTATAAAGAAAAATAGATGAAACCTAAGATTATGAGAAAAGGGCAAAACTCTTCAGTGTGTTGAAAAGTACTTAACTTTTATTCACTACTTTGCTAGATTACATTCAATGGTAAATACTAAAAATAAGTGGTCCAGTGGAGAGAATCTGCTGAAGAATTGAAAGCTGTTGGCCAAGTTAAATGGTCTTGTGTATGCCTTCTCCTGATCTAAAATAATGAAGTAAAAAGAACGGATACCGCTATAATGAAGTGTTGTGCAGGAGAGAGATTTGAGTCAGCACTATAACAATATATCTTCAAGCCAAAGCTTTGCATTTAGTGGGGCTGCCACGTTTTCTGGGGGGAAGCATGGAGTCTTCAATTCAGGCTTAGTCTGAAGCAGCTTTATGAATGGAGGTCTTTAATATATGGTATGAAAAGGTTTCAAACTCAAATGCACTGTTTTCTCAATTTAATACCCATTCCCCTGTTTTGTTACAGTTACAGGCGTTCCAGTATTTTATACCTACTAAAATGGGATATGAGTGGGGAAAAAGAAATCTAAAATTTCAGTTTTCTCCTATCTTCACCACAGCTGTCTCCTGTCCCCAGGCTTTGGGTAGTATGTTCATTGAAATACTTGGTTCAGGTGACTGCATTTTCTTACTGAAGTGTACTCTAATGACAAAAATAAATGATATAGGTAGATAAACATCTTTTGGACTTCTTACTGCCAGGGTATGTATTAATTTCCACAAAACTAATCCATTTTCTTAATTATTGTGTCTACAGAATACTGCCTTTCTGCAGTTGTTTACAGAAAGGTGTGCCTTGGTCTTCTACTGCTGATTGACAGTGATGAAGTGTTACTATAGCAACAGAATAAATTCATTTAAAAAATAAAAAAAAAAACACAGTCAGATTGCCGGCCTCTAAAACAAGGGATGGAAAACTAGCAACTAATCTGTCATAAAACATAATTTTCTGTTTCCTGAAATATAGAGGTTTGCAACTCCCCCCATAGGATGGATCTGCATTTGAAATTGCTGAAGTACATGTAGTGTATTTAAGTCTCAAATTTAGACTCTTAGGTGTAAATTAAGGCAGGGAAACATTGTCTTGTGAAATTGTGGCTATGTAAATGTCTTTTTACAATCATTTTTCTACCTGTCAAAAGGGGAGAAAAAATCAGTATTGTAATAGCAAAAGCAAGACTCAAATTAGCTCAGCATACTGACCCTAGGGAATTAGGATGCTGTGGTCATATCCTGGATCTGCTTTTTTCCATATTCCATGACAAACACTAATCACATGGTTTGTAACTTTGGCACAGGTGTGTCTTATTCTACTCTTTGTGGTTTACTTGTGGGAAGTAGTTGAGTTCCAGCAAACTGAGAATTGTGGTGTTGGCCTGGAATAAAGAGAGGCAAAAGCTGAAAATCATTGAATGTAGACTGATCTGGAGTAAGTGAAAATATGTGTGCATCTCTCTGGTCATGACTAGAAATTCTATTATGAAGCTGATAAAAACCATTTTCTGCTTGGTTTCATCAGGTTGACTCTTGTCATGTAAAACCTAAGCAGACCTAACAAAAACTACTATATAGAGACAGGAAAATTGGCTGAGTCTTACTTAAAGAAGTCTGTATAAAGCTTATTCATATGTCATAATTGTCACCCCTGTTCATCAGTTTTAGCAGCAAATACCAAAAGTAACAACTTTTTAGAGGTGTGACTACTTTAGGCTATTTTAAAAGTTGCCAGTAGCCATTGTGTGTTATGCCTATGTTTTAGTGGGAAAATTCCTAGTTTGTAAAGCACTCTAGCATTTGTGTTCTGATATAAGAGCACGTACTGCACTTTTCTTGAGAAGCGAGTGTTCATTTTCTGTTAGTCTGTTGCTTTCATTAATCTAAAAATGCACTATTTAGGCTTGAAACTACTTCTTTTTAATAACAGTATTTTCTGGTTTGCAGTGTTACAAAAAATGTTTTCAAGGTATCTCGGATGGTTTTTGAACTCCAACTTTGGACTTATGTATTTTGAAATGCCAACTGTTATGTACAAAAGAAATTCTTGCTTTAGGATTCTGAGAGATTAATTGTGAACTGTGTCCTATGTATAGCCTAAATTATCAACTGATATAAGGAAAATAATTAGAAACAAAATGTGTCACTTAAAAAAAGTACGCATTTGTGTGTATATCTGTCTAAAGTATGTTTTAATCATTGAGCCTGCCAGTATTAACTATGCCAGCAATCAGGATTCCTAAGCAAGTTCAAGGTCCAATTGCATTCCATAGAGCATATGGCCCAATTATGCAATTATTCTTAAAAAAAATATATCATGGAAACTTTTAACAGGGAAAAATACAGGTAGCCTTTCTTGTGACATTTTCTGTCCTCTTAATTGCAACTTTTTATTAAGAAAGCTGGTGCTGCATGACCCCCAGTTAATGAACTACATCAGTTTGTACTCCTTTTAACTGTTGCTTCACAGAATGGTTTTCATTTTAATCATTTTACTTTCACTGAAAATGTCTTCCTTTACTTTCCTTTGGTTTCTTATATTGGATCTTAGTAAGTTTAAGAGCACTGCTATGCCGTTTACATAATACAACAAAGATTATAGCCTTTTCAAGAATAAGGGTGAAACAACCGTATTCAACTTGATGACCTTATCAGTCATGTTTTCACTTACAATGTCTACACACCACAAAGCACGGTTACAACTGTTTTTAGCTATTGCTTTGACCTTTGTTGCTTGGGGTTTTTTTTCCACATATCAATAAATCAAGCCCTTAAATGCAATGAAATTTCAAAACTTCAGTTTGTCTTGTCACAGTCTGGGAAGTGGATGATTGTAACCTTTATATATCTGATTAGAAGAACTTGTGATGTTCATGTCTGACTATAGAAATAGGATACAAATTTATCTGATTTCATTGTATGCAGAACTGTAAAAGCTGAAACTGAATATACTTCTTGCTATATATTTAATGTTTTGTGATTTTTTAATTACTTTGTTATAATTAAATACCCATATGTCCATTAAAGAAACAAATTTTGTTTATAAAGTGGACATAGGCAGTATTAGCAGCAGTGATAACATAGCAAATGTTCCAAGGCTGCAAATTGGCATTCTTTCTTTTCCAGCTGCAAGACTTATCTGATTCAGATATTTTATTAATAATAACAATAAGTTGCTGACATTTCAGCATGCTTCAGTTACTGTGATATATCAACAAATTTCATAGAGGAGTTTCATGTCCCAGTAAGCATGTGGATAGAAATGTTCACACATTTCTTTTAAAATTGTAACCAACAAGAAATAACAAATATATAATTTAAAGTTTGTAAAATAAGAAAATAATAGCAGAGCTTCCTATTTGTGTTCTATCATTTTCTTTGTTTATCCTTCACCTGAACTGATAAAATTGTGTTCATGACATCCCACTCATAAAATTACAGCTGCACAGTATTAGTTGGTATGTCACAAACAAGGTTTAGTTTTTGTATTTGAGGGGTAAAAAGCAGAAAAATATTTGAATGTTATCATAAAGGACTTGTGCTGAAAATACATAAGCAGGTATAAAGCAGAAATAAGTTTAGATCAAGCGTCATATTACCTGCAATAATTAAGCTTCTTGACTCATGAAGTTTAAGGTTAAGAAACCTTAACTTCTTTTAACTCTTGTGCTGGCTTTGACTTGACAGTTGCAGGACTGTCACATTAAATGGTTGCTTTTATATCATACAGACATGGTGGAATAGAGAAGAAAGGATTCAGTTTTGGGGCTTTTTTTGGTTTTTTTTTTGTTTTGTTTTGTTTTTTTTTTTTAAGGCAAGAAAAGGGAGGAAGGGGAGGAGAAAGTAAGCATGGTAACAGAACACTGAAAAATCTGTTGCACCAGAAGCAGGCAGAATTAATTTTCCTCACTTCCTGTCCTCTACCCCAATCACGCTCTAAACTAACCATCATCCCAACTAAATTATTTTTGTACCATTGGGAATGGAATTACTGAGATGGACTAACTCCTATGCTCAGTTATTGGATACCACCCAGAATCTGTTTTTCATGGTTACAGGGAACCAACTAGTGTCAGCTCAAAGTTTAAGCAGGTAGGCATATGCCGCCGTCACACAGCAGGGTGCAAGGAAATAGGCTGTCACGTTTCCTGGTACATCACAACAAGGAGCCAGACTAGCCTAAAGCCTTCCTGCCAACACAGATAACTGCTGACCCTATCACTGTTGCTGAAGATGGAATTAGGAAGTGTGGAAAGCAAGGATCTTGTGGCAGATGTCCCAATCCTACAGCAGTCATCACCTCTGACAACACAAAATCACAGAAAACTCATCTTTCTGAGATAGTTTTCTGGCTGACTTTCCTCACCCTTCCTTTTCCTCACTCTCCCTATCCCCTCCCTCAAAACATCTGGGAAAGCACAAGATCTCCAGGGGAAGAGGGTCTTACCAAGTCAACCAAGGGCTGCCCATGTGCATGAATTATTGCTGCTAAACTGGGCTCTGAGTTTCCTGGGCTCTAAGCAAAAAAACCCTTTTGCCATGGTTCCTCTGTTAGTTAATAAAGTCTTGTTAGTTTTGGTCACCTACAGTGCTTAACTTCACAGTTTTAGTGGCCAGGAGCAGGTGCCCCTGTTTGTCTTTGTTACCAACTGCTCCTACTGGATCTGTTTGCTTTTAGTTGTTCCTGCCAACCCCTTCCTAACTGGGTTCAGCGTCAGTGGTTCTTTCTCCCTGTACTCTCAACGGGATGCCCGTGTGGCTGTGCCAGCTGCTCGGTGCTCTCCGCCAGCGCACTGGCTGCAGCTCTGCGCTCTCTCTGCTTTGCTTTGCCAGACCCTCACTCTCAGCAGCTCTAGAAATGTTTTCAGTCTTTGTGGAAAAAAAATTAATGCCACATGATACCCACCTGCAGCCCTTGTCAGAACTGGGGCTGCTGTGAGTAGTCGAATGGAAGCTTGCCTTTTGTGGAAGAGAATGAGGTGGGGAAAGGCCTCAAAGAGCTTCTGGGGTTTGCCTGGGCTTCAGTCCACTGCTCCAGCTTTCCAGCGAGCACAGCCAGCCCCATTGACTGCAGGAGCACTCGGGGAGAGCTTTGGCTGCAGGCTTACACTGGAATAATGTCTAGTGATTTATTCACTGATATTATTTAGCCGCTTGTCAAACTGTTCCGAATTGCGAGTCTTTGTGAACAGTTGGTTTCAAAACAAATCCTAAAACTCGCCACAAATTATTCATAATAAATACTTCTCCAGCTCTCATTACATCTGTGGTTTGTATTACAAAAGCACCTGGAGGCCTAAGTTGACATTATGACAACCAGTAGGCTAGAAGCTGTGTGTATAGACAATAAAATAAAATATTTATAGGAAGACCTTATCTACAAATAATACTTGAGGCCAAAAAGCATCATCCCATTTGATGATTTGCTGTTGCATTCATGTTCCATAGAATTTGGTGTATTTTGAATTGGACTGCCTAGGCAGGACAGTTCAGTAGATTTATCTTATAAGGAAGTATTTTTTTCAGGTGCTATCCCATGCACCACAAGGAATTAAAACGTAAGAATTTAATCAGTAGCATATCAGTATAGGGTTTTTTAGTTTAAATACTGTATTAATTTGAGTGAAATGCTCTTTACAATAATGCTTGAGAAGTCTCTGTGAACACAGAAATCTGCTGGTGAGGTATAAGAGTTTACATTTTTTCACTAATAATGCTACTGACTTTGAGAATTGCGTGCAGTCAAGGTAATGTTTTGTCTACTATCTGTAGAAGTTTTTGCAACCAGGTTTTGCACTGCCCCATGTACATTTTATGATATTTTTCCTTTTATTGAACTGCTCGGATGGATTATGCATCAGCCATCAACAGTCTGTTTATGAAAGTGGGAACACTCTGGGAATTGTCAGAAATATCTTCTGCATATCCGTGCATAATAACGAATATTTGCCATTCAGGAAAACTGCTGTGGTCTGCAAAACAGACTGCTTTATACATATTTTTTTTCCCTGTAAAAATAAATGTTTTGAGGGGAGAGTACCAATTTTTTGTTATTATTTTTCAAAGTAGTGATTCCTGGATAGATATGAAGGAAGTGTTTGTGAGCTTTTGTGTGGAGGAATGCTTATCAAAGTAGAAGAGGTGCTATTTCTTATTCACATGCGCATCTTAACAGCGCATAAAATATTACCGTATTCTGGAAGTGTAAAAAGCTAACAGGTCTTCATGTTTCAGGACATAAAATTCCATTCAATAACTCTTTTTATACGCAAATGGCTCAATGGTATGTTTTTTTTTCTTTGCCTCCTTAGGTACATGCTACTATATTTTCTTAAAATGTATTCCCAGGTTCATAATTTTTACGTGATAGAATTTAAAAGAAATACTTAAAAGGCAATTGCAGGAGCTATATATAAATGTTTAAATTATAAGAAATATTTGCAAAATGTTTTACGGCTTCCTGATATTGTTGAAGTAGGCTCTTCTGAGAGCCATGGCATATGTTATTTTAAAATGTCTCTACAGCCCGTTTAGTTGTTTGTAGATTGTGCTGTGATGATATGTTGTTGTGCTTCCAAAAGAAGATGGAGGAGCATCTTGATCCTAGTAATCTTAGCAATCCCTAAGAATCTCTGCCGAATTTTGTGAAAAGTTAATTGAGTTTGTATCTCGGGCAACATAGTATGAAGTAATGTCAAGGCTATGCAGTTTGTTTCTGTTTAGAGTTGCCAGGAAAACTCATACGTTGCTGACTCTCTAGCATATGTCATTTAAGTGTGTGAAGCATGTAGTAAGATAAGAGCCCCAGAAAAAGCACCTTCACCTCCTGTACTGTGCATTGGGGAAAATCTCAGAGTAGCTCAATATTGTCTTTCTCTTCACCTGTCACTTGCACAACGATTTCCTTGCAGTGTTTTTAAGGTATCAGTTTGCTTTTTATATGGAATGTTTTCTATGTAAGTACTAATGATGTGGAGGCTAGGTAAGCCACACACTAAATTAGAATTGAAGTAGACAGTGTTCTGTAGCTCCAAATAGTTATCATATGCTTTCAGAGGGAATGCTTTCACTGAGTAGTACAAGAACATGATGGTAATTTCTGTCTTCAAGGGAATGCTGGCAAGACACTGGCACTTTTTTTTTTTTTTTTTTTTCCTTTTCATGCCTTTGCTAGACTTCTAACAACAGTTCAGGTTTTCAATGGTCATAACGTTTTTAGAAGTGATTCCTGCCACCCCCACCCCCCATCAGTTAGGTTTGTTTTCTTTGTATAAGTTGAACAGGGAAATAATTTGGTCAATTTATTGCCAGTGCACTGACAAATGAGTTGTCAATTGGATTTCTAACTAGGCTTCAGTGGCTTATGTGAATCCTCCTCCTTTGTCATTATAAGGGATGTTTCCTTTTATGTGTTTTTGTTCCTGTCATAATAAGGGTAAGATTAAAATTGCTACCGTACAACTGTGCAAGTTGAGTCCCCAACATGGTAAAAAAAAAAAAAAAAAGTCAGAAAAACAATTTAAAATTATCATTCTATCACATTTTGTAGACTTCTGGGTTTTTTTACTTTCTGTTTTTCTTAACTTATCAAGATTGCTTTAAATTTATAACTTGACATCATTTGTAGCAAAAGAATTTTTTCTTAGATGAAGCTCTTTTAGAGGAGAAAGTGAACATATCTCCAAAGATTTTATTGCACTTAGAGATCATTTTACTTCAAGGTTTCTTGTATAACCATGCCACTATTATTTATGGAGTAATATCACATAAGAGAATCTTAAGTGGCATCTCACGGCAAAGTGGACAGAAATAGATGCAGATCAATTCTGTGTTCAGCCAGAGATATTTGAAAGATCTCTAACTTTTTTTGAATATGAGAAATGCAAAAGCTTAGAAAGTTTGCCTATGTTTCATTTTATAGTTTGGAAGCCAAGAGTATTTTAAAACTGTATTTTTAACAAAGACAAATACCAGAAATGCTCATTGTCTAAATATCTTTAATTTTAATGGCCATGTTTCAAGGCATTGTAGGTAATAATAAAAATAAGCGTAGTTAATTACATTAATTTAGGTTAACTATTTGAAAGCAGTAAGACCAGAAGAGACTTTGAGGAAGCTCAATATCCCTTTTTGATCAGGGTGGCTGAAGATGTTTCAAGTCAGTTCAAACAATAACCTTCATTTTCCATCATAACTCTGAACGCCATTGTTCTTTGCACCTTCAAGAGCAGTCTGCTTTCTGATTATGTGAAGAGTAATTTTGCATTCTGGCCCGAGTACTTCACATTGTAACTAAAAAGGAGGGCTGAACGCTATCAACTAGCTGAATTTACTTCATCCTTTGATCCTTGCAGTATTAGCTGTTGTAGGACTGATTTCTCCAGATGTAAGCTGTATACCACTTTCATCTCCATCTATTCTTAACATGCTAGCTAAGCCCTCAAAACAGATATATGTTTGAAAAGTATTTGCAAAATCCTTTTATATGAGAGTCTTTATGGCAAAAAGACTCAGAATGTTCTGTCTTATGGCAAGCTGTCATTCATGCTATCCATTACTCCTGTAACTCATGTGGTACTTGAGAAATTTAATAACCTAATTATTTTTAGTGACTCAACCTTTCTATGCGTAACACTCTGTCATGACCAGGTTTGTAATTAATTTTTAATTATTACACTCTTTTCTGTTCCTAATATAAGTACCATCAAAGTTTTGTCATTTTTTTCCCCTTGGATTGTTAAAAGGTGATAGACCTAAGCAATTAATCCACTGCCAATTCAGATAGTGAGATGGAGATGTAGGATTTTCGTAAAAATTTATAGGATTGCATCTTATTGGTCTTCCTACCTTCCCATGAAAATGAGTTCAGCTGCTCCCCTGGGATTTCTATCCATATTTTTGCTATACTACAGGAAAGATGTACAGCTTCTCTTCAGTGCTCTATGTGACATACCTCTACTGGGAGGTAAAAATACAGACAGTTATTTCAAATGTGAATCACAACTGAGGACTGCAAAAAGCATATCTTATCCTTTCGATGAATCTTACCTCCAGTAATTTGTATTTCGCAGTAAAATCTGTTGTGCACTCCTTATTGGAACTCGTGAGCTTTGCAATTCCATATCTGCACCTGACGTTCAGTTGGTGTGTTATTATGGGCAGAACTTACTTAGCTGTGTTGTTAAGTGTCCTTTTACATTGAAAGAAAAATAATTTAGGATACAGTTCATCCTGATATGTGTGTAGTTACCAGCACTAGAAAAGTTTTACAGTAAAATGGAGGTTTGGACCTGTCTTTTTCTTGCCATTGCAGTTTTACATGCATCTTATTCAATTCAGCAGCTTATGTCCTAGCATATAACTGACATCAGTAATTTAGTCATCATGAACTGCGAAAGGGATGGACAGTTCGACTTCTAAAAGTGTCTTTTCCTAGTTTGATAAATACTAGTTGAAACACAGATTTTTCTCCCCCATCCCTAATGTGTGTAATTTGGAAAACCAGATAGATTTATTTGGGTTTGAAATAACACCGTTGTTGAGTTAGGCACCCTAATAAAGGGTAAGACTTTTTAGACTTGTGCTGTTTGCAGCTGCTTTTCAAGGAAGTGATTAGGTGCTCAGCACCTCTGGTACAGATGCCAAATATTTTGGCACCTTTTATTAGACAAGAGCTATATAAAAATATAGTTTTATTGTTTCCTTTTGTCATTTGTGTCTAAACTGCCAGGATACAAAAATCATGCTTATTATAAGCATGTGCCTACAACTCTGTGCTGCTCATAGTACTGATTCTGGACCTCTGTGTCAAACAGTTTCATCTTGAAACCCATTACATTGTGGTTGGTAATATGTAAATATATTTTAGTGTGTACATGTTCACAAGTTTGTGCTCTAAATTCCAGTTGTTCATTTACTTGACTGTTAAACATTGGTTAATTAACAGCTAACAAGTTTTTGTGCTGCATGGCTTGAAAATTTTCTAGTTGAATAATTTCTATATTAAGAAATTTTGGGGCTGCCAGGTAACTTTTTTCATAGAAACTGACTTTTGGGGGAATATTATGGAAAAAAAAAAAACAACCCCAACCCAAAACAGATATCATAACTGTATCTAGTAATTAATTTTCAAATCTGTTCTTTTACAATGCTTTTTACTTTCTGTTCAATGTAGTGTTTCTGTGATGTTAACTGTTTTATAATGATTTTGGTAGGACTCTGTAGGGACCCAGTTATGGTACTATTATGAATGAGATTAGAATAGGGAAAATACATAAGGGCACAAGCCTGTGGAGGATTCATTAGGATGCGAATTTGATACCACTAATTTGATAACAGTGAGATTTCACTGTAAGCCTTTGGAGAACTTTTGATGATGTGGAAATGAAAAGGTGTCAACACACATTACACTGTCTTTAGAAAATAAACCAAACACTAAGAATAAAATGAAAATGGTAGGTAAGGTTTTTTTGCAGACCAGAGAACTTGTAGTATACATTCAATTTCTTTCTTGTGTTTGACAATCGATGCATAAGATTGCTAGCTGGACTTCACTTGCCAGAATAAGAGCTATCACATGGAAACCATCTTTTGTTTTGGTGATGGGTGTTTTTCCCTTTCTTTTTCTTCTTGACGTTTTACAGGTGTAAATTATCCTACTCAGTTTAGGGAAATTAACTGACAAATGCTTATGATGCTAGTTTCAAGAGTACTAAGCTCTGTAGGCAGAGACTGGATTTGCTCACTAAAGCCTGCCAGTAGAAACTTTCATCCCAAGGATGAAAGGATTGTCTTTCCAGCCTTAGAGGTGGGGAAGAGCTGGAATGGAGCAATAAAAATGCTGAACTTTAAATGACCAGTATAGAGGCTAGTTTATATAGGTCCTCAGTTAGAAGGACCTCTTACCTTGCATCTCAGCATTAGTACCTTTTGGAAAGATTAAAACACAGACCAATGAGTGCTTTTGTATGTCATATTCCGAAGAACTTCTGTAGAACTACTTGGTAAAAATTTAAGGTGTTTAGCTATTTTTTTTAAAGTTACTATTTGACTCGAAAAGATGGTCTAGAGAAATGTGAGCAGCTTAAAAAAACTGGAATTTGAGGTAAAATAGAAAAGTTTTCTGATGTATTTTCTGTACTTGTATTCTGTAAAGAATGATTGTAGATGGACACAGATGCTCAGAGACTTGGGTGTATGAATATTTTTGTGTAGAAGGAGCTGTGAAATCTGATCTTCAGTTCTCTAAACTGTTTTGCCACTAGTTCTTCACCACACACACACACAAAAAGACAGGCAATGTTCCGTGAAAATGAACTAGCAGTTTTCAGCAATATTCTATCCATTATGTTTCTTTAGATTAATTGGCTACTGTTGTTGATCAGTTGAATAGGATTATGGTAAAACATGGTGTAAACTGGAATTGTCATATGACAGGAGCTAGGATATAGCTGGACTGTTAACTCTGTTTTTGTTGATTGAGTTGATACACATTATCTGCTATTATTATTCATTTATTTATTCTCTGCAAGAATAGACTTGATATTCAGCCAAGTTGAAGCAAAGTCTTCTGGGACATGGGTGACAAAAACAGCTGCAGGTGATTGCAGCACTTCAAAACTTGCTGAATAATTTTCATTTAGCTCTTCATACTGGTGGGGTGGTTTGGGTTTTTTTAGTCTTTGATTGGATTCCTATGGTTCACAGTGTGCATGGGATATCTCCTGCTGTTGGTTTTTATAGGTATATGTTTTTACAGATACGGCATATTGAGATCTCTGTGCAGGGCAAGTTCTTACCATTCATGTATACTTGACAAACAAGACTAGTTTAAATCCTTAATAAACCAGATCAAGGAAGGAAGGCGATGGCAAGTCACAGGCATATTTCTTTCCTGAATTTAACTATCGTGACTGTTCAAGGGTGCTTCTTGGGGAAGGCACATTTCTTTCTTCTGTTAGATGAATTCACTGGCTGATACATAACAGATGTATTTATATGTAATAACTCAAAGTTATATTAGTAATATCTCTAATAGACTAATCAAAGACTAAATTATATTCACTGTAACTGAATTCAGTCAAAGCAAAGTTATCTTTGGAAATGAAGTTCATTTCAGGAATAGTGAATATTTGCAAGTAAAAAATAGATTGAGATCTTCTTAAACTGTAAAAAAACAAGTGGGACTTTTCTTTCTCAGCTTGATCCAAAATATGTTATTGAGCATTGCCAAAATGCAGATATATTCTAAAGGAAAGCAGTGTCTTTCTTGATGTAAAACCTTTCTTACAAGACACTGTCAGCTAGGACAAAGGAGAAATACAGCCCAATTCATTCCTGAAAGTACCTCTGCTGTACAAAGATTCAATGCTTGAAACACAGAGTTCTTAATGCATCCCTAAAGCATCATTCTTGTCCTGCCTGGTTTGCAGAAGCAACAACAAATTAAGGAAAACTGAGTTTAAAAATGATTGATAAAGCTGAGGTCAATTTAATCTCTTTAAGTCACAGACACATGCAGATACACTTGTCTCATATATGCGTATATATGTTACGTATATACTTTTACCTATAGTAAATAAGTCTTACTTCCCCAATATTCAAATGGAAAATAGGGCTGTTGCTTATGGCCACCATATGAGTCTCTGCAATACGATATTGACATTTCTTTCTAAAAAAGATAAAACACAGAATGGGAACTACTGTTGGCAAGAAATTTAACAGCAGTGATTAGATCTCTCTATAAAGTCAATGAAAAATATTTGCTAAATGCATTAATAATGTTTCAGACAGCCTAAAAATAAATATTCACACTCACACAGATACAGATAAGATACAATTCATTGCATTAACAGAAAATCTAGTATAGCATTTACAAATATGCACTTACAAAATAAAGTAGATCCGTAGTCCAAATTGGATGTCAGGTCCTCATAACTGAGGAACAGTGGGGGTTATCATATAAAATTGAAACAATAAAGAATTACTTCTATGAAAACTTGTTGAGGTTATACTTGTGATGGGATAATGTGGTTAAAATGGCATGGAGGTTCAGAGACTAGTGTTCAGGCAATGATGAAGCAATCCTGTCCTATGTCAAGGGTCCATACAATCTACTATAAGCTTCAGCTAAACTTTTTCCAAGTTTTATTAAAGGGCTATTAGTTTCTGCTTATTTTGATCGACATCACATTTTATTTTCTGTTAGAAAGAATCAAAAGAAAATGAAAGACTACTCACATAGTTGAAGGATGCCAATTCCCATCATATCAAAAGCATATTGATCTTTGTAACCTTTTCCAGTGCTGGGTGGCACATCAGAGACAAAATTTAAACCAATTTGCAGCATATCAGAGGATCTTGTCATTATGAAGTCATCCTTCATTCCTACTGCTTTTGAAACTTGTGATTCAAGATCCTTTGGCCTAGAATTCAAATTTATATACATAGCTTTATTTTTTTAAAAAGTTATTATCCTGATACAGTAATGGAACATTAGGCCTAAACACCTTTCTCCCCGATTTCAACAATCTTGCTTAATAACAGATGTGTTGAGTTTAAACCTTGTGAAGAATGAGCCTGTAAATTGTGTTACATACAAAGTTTAGATCAGTTTAATCATTTTTACACTATTTCACATTTCTTCATTTCATACACTTGTGTAGCTACCTAGTAAAAATATATAATGTATGACTTTGTACTACAAACTGTTAATTTATAATAATTTTATGTCATCTACTGTAATTATGGCACTGTGTAATCTGTACTAGTTGACAATATTTTGGCAGAAGCATCTACTGTAATATTTACAAGGCATTTCTGGCTCTGTTTAGTTTTCATTGTGCTCACAGTTATTCTCCTGAGTTATTTGGATACTAGTATATAAAAATGACTGTTGTTTACTTTGCTTCTTGACTAGTTAATCAAACATATTTTAATATCATGGAGCTTTTCAAGAGAAAAATTATACTCCAAAAAATCCATTATACACAAGCAGAAAAAGTAATGAAGTTTTGCTGGTACTGAAGTAATTTCACACCATTTAAAGCTAAGCTTCATCATTTAATCACTTCTAATCATTTGCTTATGAATTTCAGTCTGTCTCAACCGAAGTCTCTGAAAGTGTTTTATTTAATTTTTATTTTCATTATCTCACTAGATAACTGGTGTAATTCCTAGATCTCTACAGAAGTGATAGTTAGGTTGGATGGCCAAGGCTAAACATGTCCAAAGAACATTGTAATTGCAATCAGAGCAAGATTTCTAGAAGAGGTCAGTATATTTGGAACTCTTCGGGAAACTGCACACTTATTTATTTGTGGTAGGTGTTTTGCTATCCAAGTGGAAGCTGCTAGCTCCTGAATACATCCTCAAACTGATCTTTTATTTTTGTAGTTAATAGGCTCTTAAGCTTCTTTCAAATTCAGATCAGACTACTGATGGGGAGCATGTGGTTTTCATTTATTTTATATGATATTAAATTTCATATTTGTATTTTGTTCATGTGTCACTAAACAAGTTACGATGAAATATCTAGATCTTTGTTTTGTGATGAGGGTAGGTTGTGTGGTACGGTGAAACTTCCACCTAAATACTTGAGAAAAAAATGATTTTGCATGTTCTTATCTTTTAATTGCAGATCATTTATGCTTCAGCTAGTGAATTTTGTGGATGTTTACAGTTCTGTATTGTACAGTGAGTGAGCTTGCATTAGCATTTTGATTTGGATCAGGAGTGTATATTTGAAGTAAATGTCCTGATTGCCTCCAGGTAATCATGCTTTCATATGCATCATGAAGTGGTCTTGGAGCATGCCATCTGGATTATTTTTGGATGAGGAATTGCATACCAGGAGAACAGCTACTTATTAATGGGACCCTAGAACCAGACCATTCCTAGTGCTAAATAGCTCTGCTCTCAGCAATACATACATTGTGGACCCTGGGTCCTCAATACCAACTATGTCTTTCTGTACACCAGGGATCCTCAAACTGCGGCCCGTGGGCCGGATACAGCCCCCCAGGGTCCTCAATCCGGCCCCCGGTATTTACAGAATGTGCCCCGCCCCCCCCCCCCCCCCCCCCCGGGGGTTGGGGGGGGGGGGGAAACCAAGCAGCCACAGATGACTGCCTGCCACTTCATCCGTGCCGCCTCCCTGTTTAAAAAGTTTGAGGACCCCTGCGTGTACACTTTCTCCTGTTTTGCACCAGTACAAATTTTACTTCCCAGTTACTGTGGAATTTGAATAAGTTAACAATATTAGAAGCCTAGAATTGTTAACATTTGATAATTAAGAATGTGATTCCTTACCGTTTCTTTGCAAGACACTGTTACTATTGATACAAGATTGTAAGAGGATGTAATTTGCCCACGTACATACAGGGACTGGAACACCCCTCTGAGAGAACAATAGAGATCACATGTCTTTCTTTAGAAGAAGTTAACTCTGTGACTTAAAAAAACTTATAGCAGTATGTGTCAAAGGTAACTTTTTTTCGTCTCTCATCAGCTTGTGCTGATCAAAAACCAGCGACTATATTCCGCTTTTTGATACTAAGGCAGTTGTGTTTTTGGAGTTAGTGGAGATTACTTCTCCCCAGGACATTGCCTTTGAAAATAGTTATGCTATGTAGTGTATGTGGAATTTTCTCAGGGCTGCTTTTCTGTTCCATTCAGATATGCTCATGTAGGTTATGCTGTTCCTTTGACCCATTGCTTAGTCTCTTTGCATGCACAGTTTGTGTTGGATCTGTATTTATTCTTCCTTCAAGGTGGGATCTCGTGATTTATCATGCAGTCAGGTTGGTTCCTTGTTACTCTGTTCCATTGCAACTGTTCTCAAGTCCAGTTATTTTTTCACCTCTTCAGCAGACTTCTCTTCACAATTTAAGATCAATATAAAAGAGAAACTTATGCAAAGCATTTATTTATTTCTCAGTAAAGTGCATTGTCTATGAAAAAATAAATATAGCAAATACTAAGATGCATATTACATAGCCTAAGCCCTAATCCTCTAGTTCAAGTTTTTGTAGCCATCAGCATGGTCAAAGCCTCACTCCAGTGTTAAGCTGGATGTGATAGATTGCACCCCTGTAATTTCTGGTTTAAACTGGTTTATGCAAATTTCTAGAGATCAGACACTATTTTTCATACAGGTTTTGATATGTTTTTTCATTAGAGCAGCAGAAACAACTTTGAGATATCTTCTGAAACCACTAGGTGAGCTTTGTATGAAATTACTCCTTTGAGTTCTGTGAAACTGAGAACACTTACATTAATCAACTAATAGCAAACTTCAAGGCTAATGACAGTAAGATAGCACCTTGTTCTTTACAGTGCCATTTCAAGATACTATTCTCAGTACTTGCTGTATTTGTACAGGATATACGGACTATGCATAGGACTAATGGACCACGGCAGCAGTTCCCTCTCCCACCTTAGTACAACATTTGTAGAGCCCACATGTTTGTGAAAACCTCCTAATTCAATCCTACCGTAGCTGGAAAAGGTCTTACTAATCAGTAGGCGACTCGTGTTCTTTTGAATTGGTACTTGCCCTGGAGACAGCAGTAGTGCTATAGTAGCCCATGTTAAAAGGAAGACTGAAAACAAAGACCTTCATTCTTTGTTGTCATTAGTTAATCTAGGTCACTTTAAGAAATGTCTGGGCTGTCCATCACTTTGTAGTCATTTAGATCAGAACAAACATTGAATACATGATAAAATACTTAGTATTTCTAATTGTTTCTTCATTTATGTTGTAAAGTTGTGGGAATGGACAAGGCAGTCCCATTTCCATGCCTGCATTTTATTTGAAAACAATGCTTCGCATTTCCCTCTCTAGTGCTGTTTTGCTGTGGCATGGCTGCTGCACTGAAATGCAGTGACATTTGTGGTTGATGTTGAACTCCTATGTTAAAAATTGGGGAAAACTGAAAATTGTCAACAGTTGCCTGTGGCCATGAATGTCCAGCTGAGTCTAGGAATTGAACTAGGGGCAGCAGAATTCAGAATTATAAAGGAAGGACATTTACTCTATAGTATCTACAACAACAATACTTGAGAATAATAAGTTGTAATTGGGGTGTTTTAATAACAGAAAGCTCAGGTTGGTTGGGGGTGTAGTTTTTGTTTTGCTGGAGATGTTTCTTTAAGGGATTCTTCTGACATTTCCAATTTATACATTAAAAGCTAATAAATTTTCAGTTCTAATTTAAATGATTTTTGTTTATGGATTTTATTTGCTGTTCCAATCATTATCTAAATAATTTTATGGCCTGGAGAGCTCTCTTTAGAGAATCAACAAACTTTTGATCTATACTAATTGAATTATGAATCATTTAAAAACCAACAACAACAAAAATTTGTTTTGTTGTCCTTTTCCGGTATACTGTTGTCATTTAAATTCCTTTAATTTTATAAATTTCCATCATCCAGCCATAGGGTTGAAACAAACACTAATGATTTATTTTATGTGCCAGTTCAAACTGTTGTACATTAGAGGCAATAAGAAAGATGATATAATGCTAAACTTCAGAAAGACCAAAAGGATTGCAACATTTTCATATTTATCAAAGCTCCTGCATCAACAATGAAGATTAAAATATTAGACCAGTTATTTTGTGCATAAAAAAAGTTTTATCTTATGTAGGAAGACTTCAGCATCGTTGTTGATTCTAAGGATGGCTCCATTCATTTAATCCCTCCCGAATGCTTTGCTTCTGATCACAAGAATCATCTAGTGCAATTAGTGATTATGAAAAATGTCAGCATGCAATTACTGAGAGTAATAAAAATATTCAAAACAACAGCCAGAAGAATATTCAGTAAACACAAGAAATCTGAGGTCAAAGTGAAGTAGTTTTGTTTGTGGTTAAAAAAAAAAAAAAAAACAACAGAGAAACTATGAATAAATTTGCCACTTGCCCTGAGATAATACACTGTATCTGAAGGTTCCACATCTGGGCCTTTGTTGTGTTGAAGGGAAGTATACTCCAAAGGTACAGACTTTTCCCCAGGAAGATCCTGTTGCCATTTCTGACTTGAATTATTTTATGTCAGATATTACCATGATGCAAACCTGCTTCCTCCTATCAACAATTAAATATTCCTTTGGAATCTGGGAAAAACATTTGGAAACTTTTCCTTTGATGGAATTCATAATAGAAAAAGTAACCCTCCTCTGTTACTGAGAACTGGATTTTGTTTATAGTTTAAAACATTTGAAGTATTTCTGGGGTAGATTGTGGTTCTCTGAAATTGCATTTGGATTCTGATTTTAGCCCCTGATGCTACTGCAAGGATCTATCACTTGTTTTGCAGCCTATTTCATATACATTTTATTTTTATAAGGGTTGTCACAGCTGATGTGGACCTGACAGTTTTCATAACCGCATCTATTTCACACCTGTGTAGGACCGCTCCCATGTTACTAATGTGGTTTTGCTTTTCTGGGCATGTAAAGAAACAAAGGGAATATGTGGCAACAGAGTGATACTTCATCGAGTTTGACATGTTTTTTTAGAAAATTGCTTAGATGCTGAGTCAGAACATGATTTGCTTTTAAAAAGTTTCAGACCATACTGGAGGAAGTAATTATAAAATACAAATTCCTCTTACCTTGTCTTCACACACAGTCTTGAGTCAGACAAGCAAAACTGCTGCTGTTTCTATCATAGTACAGCTGTTTTAATGATTCTGTGCTTAGACAATGTTTGAAGACTAATGTTTTTGGGCAATGTTTCGTTCCACTTAAATTCTCAGGTCTCCAATCCCAGTGAAGTATCAGGTTATTGCAGAATTGATCATAGTGTACATTTTCATAGTGTCTTCCATGGTTGATATCTAAGCAGGTCACACACAAATAAACAACATCAACTTGACCCCATTCTATCAATCTCCTGAAGAAATTAAGCCAGTTTCAGGATCAAGCCCCAGTGATCGAAGTTTTCAGGCTTACTCTGATAATGTCCTCTCTGCCCAGCCAGCACCTGCACTCAAGGTCAAAGCACATAGTTCACAGACCTCTGCCCTAGAAGTGCCCAAGTCACTACTGACTTAATTATAGCTGAGAAGAATTCAACAAAGAACAAAACCTGATGATCTTGGATGCTTGTCTCAGCAAATAATATTTCTTGCAAAATATTAATGAGTCTTGTATCCAATGAGAGCTGTATTTTTGAATATGTTGTCTGCATGGGATTAATGTTGATGCAAGTCTCCTGATACTATTAAGGTGTTAAGGTAATACAGCAGTTTCTTTCATGTAAAACAACCTTATTGATTCCAGTGTGTACTCAATACAAAGCCACTTATGCGCCATTTAATAATTAATAATTTAAAAAACAGGTTTTTGTTGGGTTTAGATTTGCATGGTTAATAATGAACTTAACACCATAATTGAAGGATATTCTATTTGTGAAGTACTGGCAAAATTATCAATAATAATCCTATCCACACTCAATGTTATGATGTAAATGTGTTTCTAGTTGGTGCTTGTGATTAAATATAAATGCTTCTTCATGCTTTTTAAATTATTCATTCATGTTCAATACATTCATTCTAAGCTATTGCTGGAATTTAACTTTCTTGCAGTTGAACTGAGGCACTGTAATGGCATAGGTATGTTTAACCATTTTAAAGAGTTCATATCATAATGAGTATTCAAGCTTAAATGTATTTTATCCCATTGATTGGCATATCTACTTTTTTGGGACAATTATGTTTTTTAAACAAGATTATCTGTAGTTGAATAGTTATGAAGGTGTTTCTCAAACCTGAGTATAGCCAAGCCTCTGCACAGCTTTAGCAAAATGAGGTTAATTAGTCTGCTTAGGAAAAGCTAAGATTTGATGAGCTATAAAATGTCATAATTGTGAGAGGCCCAAGCAGTACTTGGAAACTTTCTGTAGGATAGAGTGAGAAAAAGCTTTGATGATGGATTAATCTTCCAACTGAAACATGGGACACACGTTCAGACTAAACCCATGTACTTCATACGATTATTTACTGTGTTGGTTTCTATGTTTCTACAATATTTTTAGATGTGACTTTTTTTAATGAGGACTATCAGCAAATATTACAAACTGCATTGTGTTAGGCATTTAAATACCAGTAAAGTCAATCCTGAACCTGGAAAACTCAACCGAGATGCGTAGTTTTTGTTGGCTTTCATCTTGTTGATACATTTTAAAGTCAGAGGTTTTACACTTAAAGCATGGCAAAATATGTGTTTTTAATGAACCTTAAAGTGACTCATGCTTTTGAAGTTGATGAAATACCTCTTTTTGTTCTGTCTATTATACAGGAATATGAAGTTGTGGAGACAAAGATTATAAAAAGGCCATTGCTTTCAATCAGCTGTGTTGTTGGCTGAGTGATTGAATAGGTCTCTGGATGAGGGAACCCAAAGCCACTGTGGTCACCAAAGCTCCAGGGTAGCTCGAAGGGAGCAGAGCAAATCACATACATAAGATAGAAAAGGCCAAGGACACTGCTGGATTGTCCGAATGGCCCTCAGTCATTTGGGCTTGTGTCCAGCTCTGAGCATTTTATCTGAAAAGGTGGATGAAAAATATGGAGCTTAACATTCTCTATGTATTATTTATTTAAATATTTGGAGGTTATATTTATTACATTAAAACAGTGGAAAGGTTTGCAGGAGAAAAATAAATTTAACTACTAAAACAGAAGCCTGAACCTTTGTAAGACGTTAATAAACTGGGAATCAGTTATTGGAAATCTTTAGATAGACAACTAAGAATGCTGTTAATGAACAAGCACTTCTGAGTGGTATACTCAGAAGGTTGGAAATTGTTTTATATCAAAATACTTTTTTTGGATAAGTTTTAAGTAATGCTACCCAAAAGAATTTCTTTTTGGTTATGTTCTAACACAGCACCTCTATTTCCAGTTAAGACAAACTTTTCTGATTGTCCCTTTCTTCCTTGGAAGAACTGGCATACTTTAACGCTTGCTTCAGTCAGTAAATACGAAAATTCTGGGGCTTTAAAAGTATTGCTGTTACTTCATGGGCAGTGACAGAAATTATACTGTAACAGGTGGTTTTCTCTTATACAGGTGTAGTTTTAATATAGTTCTTTAAATTAAAAGTTAGAATGCAAGTACTGTGTTAAAACAGGTGAGTGCTAGTTTCCTATCCAAAACCTGATACCAACAATGTAACCTGCACCTATATCTCCCTTTACAGCCACAAGGGTAGTGTTTATATGATAAACTCCTGGGTACTCTGACTGTTCAGAAATGGTAGCAGATGCAAACTGAATTATCCTTCTGACTATCATCAGGCATCAACTGATAGTCCCACGAGTGTGCTTTGAGAAGTTTAATCAGTCATTGCAGATGAAGCTGGCAGGATGGGGAAGTGGGAAGGATGAACCATGCGAGAATTTCACCTTTCTCATGTGAGCAAACTTATGCACGTTTGACAGCCTCATTCTCCAAAGCTATTCTGTTTTCTTCCCTCTGCCTTTCAGTATGCCAATAAGATGAGCTATTAAAAAGCTATACTTTTTAATTACTAATGAATTGGTCTCATTTGTCAGTTGTCTGAAAATGAGAACACAATATTTTTTTTCAAAGCCTCTTTGCTTGTGCGAATAAATAGCTAAGTGGTCTTTACCTCCCTTGGGGTGTGCAGTCAGGAAAAGGTGGAATTAGACAATTAACAAAAGAAGAGGAAGCAGTGAAATAAGAAAGAGTCTTCTGAAAAAGTAGGTGTTACTCTGAACTCCCTGTAGCCATTCTGTGGGGTTCCGCTTAATTGAGATGAATAACATGGTTTCATAAAGAAACCAGTGGAAGGTGCTTATTTAAACTTTCTAACTAATTAATAGTTTTTCAAGGATGCTCAGCAGTGGGGAAGTTAGAGTGTTGCTCACACTATTACCATGTTGTCTGCTGCTGTGTCTGGTTTGCGTTTCCGTAGGAAGAACAAAGCATCTCTGGTAACACAGATTTGTCCATCTGTCAGGGAGGGAGGGGGTCAGTTACTGTGGGGTATGTTCTATTACCTAAATGCTGTCATGATTCCAAGACAGTTGACACCTTCCTGACCATTATAGACAAGGGAACAAATGTGTAGGCTTAATAGTTGTTACTTTCATCTTTGCATCAAAGAAGAGATGCAAGATAATGTTTTTCAGTATTTGTGTATTGCTTCCTTTTGTGATTCGCTGAACTGGATGTGTTGCTAGAAATTTGCAGGCATCTGTGAACGTGAGCTGCCTTCCTGGAGAATGTGGCACATTTCTGTGGCCGCTTCATCCTATCCATATCTCAAAGATCTCTACTCATGCATCACTAAAGTATTCTCATAAGATAGTAATGTCCTTGGGGAGACAGACTTTTGAATCTGTCTTTAATACCAGTCACCTTTCTGAACATTTGGTCTTGCTTTTATGAAACAGATCTTCAGAGTATACAGGGCATGTACTGAACAAATAGATTGTGCCTCTTTTTAGCAAGTCCTGGAGGCCACCTGCAGAGTGCACGGGTCCTTCAGTGCACCAGTCAACTGAAATATTTTCTGAAGGCTTTGATTTCTTTCTTCTTTGTTATCATGTCTGTGGGTTTGCTTGCATAACTGCAAATTGATTTGCTTACAGCTTGTCCGTTCTGTACTGGGCTTGTCAAAAAGTTTGTTTGCTTTATGGTTGTCACCGTAATGTCAGAGTGTAGGTATGTCTTTGTTTCCTCCCTCACCAGCTTGGGTAAAAGTCTTCTGATCCTAGTTAGGAGTTACTACAGTTTTTGCAGGTGTTACACTCAAACATTTACTAAGGAACATCCCTAGGTGAATGTAAGGAATTGTAATATCATGCATAGCCAGTTCCCAATAATATGAATTAGAGCAACAAAATACATGGATTTTGTATTGCTTGAAATCTTTCACATTGCCAATCTATGAGCTAAGTTTCAAGAAAGCAGTTGTCACTATTTTGCTAAGCGTTTATAACACTTTTTATTATATATGCTTCCTTCAGTATCCCTTATTGTTCTGCCATATGTTGTTTTTCCTTCTACCCATCTCTATGGGCCCCTAGTGTGTTTTAGCAGAGGAAGTCAGATAGATATACAGCAATAAGTATTTGCCCTATAGCCATTCAGTACATTATTTTTCTTGATAGTATATTTGTTTTCTAAGCCATTTTCTTTACTACCACTTTTCCCTACTTTCCAAATTCAAGTAGACTTTCTGGTGGTTCAGTTACTTCAAAAGTATTTGGCAAACAAGTTATTTCTCACTAGGAGAAGCAACAAACTTAATCCAGGTTATCCTTTCTGTTCCCTGAGAATAGGTGCCTGCTTAATCCTGTAGAGAAGTAAATACTGTCTTGAACAAAAAATCTCTATGCTGTAAGATTGCTTGATTTTTTTTTTATTTTATTTTTGTCCAGAAAGGAAGAGAGATTTTTGCTTTAACTGCTGTATGAAGAGCTAAATCAATACGAGATAAGACCTCAGAGGCCTTTTTTTTCATGTTGAACTATTGGATAAGCCTGTATCATTTTACATCTTGGTGTATGTGTTACCTTCCTCTACTGCTTTCCATGGCAACCTGTGGCTGTGCTAGATTATAAAGTCATACCAGGAACTCTGTTACACAACAGGGGGTGAATAGACCATAGCAGTCAACTTACAAAATGGTCCTTTTAATTAATGAGCCTTTGGTATTGGTTTAGTGATATGTCTGTGTTCATTGTACATGTCTCTGAAATGTTACTGTTCAGTGGTGAATAATGTTAAACAAGCATGTACATGAAGTGTTAGCATGTTAATGTATTGAGAAGCTAATGTATGTTCCTCACAGATTTTCTATAGGTATCCATTTTTCTCAATTACGAAATTGAGACTGGAAATTTGCAAGAGCAGCCCCCCATCCTTGGTGCTCCCATAGCCTAGAGCAGATGAAGGAGGAGATGGAAACTAGGATTGCTTTTAAAACCAATAGTCAGAGAGAAAAGCAAAAGAGAGGGGAAATGCAAAACAGCCATGCAGTGTATCAAAAGGGACAAGAAGGTCAAGTGAAAGGTCGTTAAAATAATGACAGTAAAAATCATTGAAATTTACAGACATCAGGTTCCTTTGAAGCAATGTTGTTAAATTTATTGTTCCATAAGGCTGAAAGGCTGCACAGCTGAGATTCTGTATCAGTACGGAGGCTCTACTACCTTTCATAAAAGCATACACACACACTATATTTTAATGTCACTTTTTGGAACCAAGCTGATGCAAAGGTGTTTGACTCTGTTGTTACTATCATTTTAGATCTTGATGTAAAATCATAGGCACAAGTTGATTTTCTGGAAAATGCTAGACATATCTTTTGTTTTTTCTTTGTATTTTTGATCTTCTTCGATTTTGAGCTCTTGTAATGAGCTCAAATACTGTAACTCAAATTCCCTTGAAGTCTCTGGGAAACCTGCAGAGCTCAATCTCTTTGAAACATGACATGAAAATTCAGTTTTCTAGTTCTACTGTTATTTGTGCCTTTACTTTATATCATGAATCTTGGCTATTGTAAAGAGTAATGATGAACCATCTGGGTAATTTTTTTATTTGGGAAAACCATAGTCAAAATACTGATAGGCATTGCAAAGTGATTAGCAAGCCAAGTTACTGTTTTCTGGCTTGTGGCAAGTTTATTAATATTCTTGTTATTTGTTTTCTTGTGTTTTATCGCTTAAGTATAGGAAGTTTCTGCCATCTGGAGAACACCCCTACTCGGTGTCTCACAAGCACACAGATTAATTTTTATCATCAAAACTGATCTAATAAATAGGGTATGTTGGAAAGCGAATAGTCATTGCTATTGCATCCCAAAGTGTTAGCTTGAATGTTTTCATACTGGCCTAAGATAGACTTCTTGTTCTCTATTCCAGGATTTGATAACAAAAGTAAAAAGAAAGTGAAAAGGTACAAAAAAAATAATCTCAGCGGATACTGAATCATCATTTATTTTTACAGAATATTTTATTGTTTTCCCAACTGTGAGCAATGGAAGAAGAGTTTCAGAGCTTTACTGGTTCATGTGGGATGAACACTACAAAATACAACTTATTTTCAGAGTTGCTTCCTGCCTTTCAAATTTCTGTGTGTTAGTCTTTGCACATGCAGAACTTGGACCTAAGTGTACAAATGACTATTCCTCTATCACTACACATGACAAAGTTTCTTGAGACCATTGGGACTTATGTACATTACTCTGTTTATCTCCTTGGACTTTTTGGACTCAATATTAATGACAGAATCTAAATTTTATACAGATCCCTTCACATGTACATGAAATCCTAATATTCAAGACACATTTTGCCTCAGTATGAGCTCTTTATAATTTTTCTCACTAACTTCCTGTAATTTCTCTACATGTCATTCAAAAAGTCTTATCTCATGGAAAGATTTTTCCATGCCAGGAAATCAGCTTTTTGATTATTTGACAGATCCCAGAGTCTGGTATCTTGCAAACATCGCATTTCTCAGGGAAATGCTGTGTCTTGTGAAGGAAAGATTAAATGCTAATTTGATGGCAGCATAATGCCTGTAGCTTTCTGCCTGCTTTGCCAAATCCTCTCTCTCTGCAATGTCAGTTATGTTTTTCATGCACATATCCAGGGGTAAATTATCTTACTGTTTGCACCGGTGCAACTTGTGAAGTACCTTAGTCAAGTGACGACACTGAATTCCCAACTTCCGTTGAGGTTTTGCCCATTCTCTCTGCCACAATCAATGCAGGGAACCAACTGCAATGAGAACAGGATTGTGTTGGCGTTATGATCTCTTGAGAACGTTTTCTGGTAGAAAGGAATAGGAATATTTAAAGCGTACATAGAAGCCTCTTCAAAATTCTCTGCAGCTGTAGTTTGACAATATTACACAGACTGAAATGTTTGCTTATCAGAAAAGCTGAAATGTTTAAAGAACATTGATCTACATTTCTTGTCAGTTTACTGTCTCCATTGGCACAACATTTGGAAGGATTCTGATTTTATGAAATGGAGAGTGCCTCAGACTTGCATCTGCAGTGAATACTCTGTTACCTCTTTTTGAGCTTTGGAACAATAACTCTTTCCCACCTAAACACTTACAGAATGTGAAACATATGAGAGATCTGTGCAAGTTGTTCCTATCTTCCACCTTATGTTATAATGGCAACTGCTGCCAATCAGCAAAACAAGGAAGTCTGGAAATAGAAAATCTCTGTGAATGCCACAGGCTTCCTTAATTTCCTTGAAATTAAGTACAGGCACTGTTCAATTGTTGACATTTTTCAAAGCTGAGATAGTGTCAGTGTTACTGACACAAGATGTTTAACTGCTTATATCAACTTTGTGTGTTCTGTAAACGAGCTCTGCCAGATCACATGACTAGTTTTCTGGTGCTTATCCAAGCCTGTCCAGAAGTTGTAATAAAGGAGTCAGATGGAAAATTTCTATCAGTTTTTGTGGTTTTTTTTTTTTTAATATTTTTATTTTTAAGTGGAAGAAGAGGTTTTGTGATCATTTGCAGCCAACTGAGTTGTTGATCAAAGCCACGATAAGCAAGCGAGCAGAAGGTTAAGCTAAGTAGGAATTGACAGCTTACTTTCAGTGAGAATTAGAGTACCGAATTGAATGTAGATGCAGAAATGATTAGTCCTTTCCTTTCCTGTGGTTTCTTTTGTATAACCCCATGTTACCATTTAATAGCATTGCTTCCTTTAAAGCTGTGAAGCTATGGTTTTATTTGATCTTATTTGTGAGTGTCTTGTTGCTGTATAACCATGGTAATCTTACAGTAGTTAATTCTTAAGAAACTGATGGGGAAGCAATAATAGAAATGCTCCTAATTTTACTACAATAATTCTCCACAAATTCTGCACAGAACACTGGCTGTTTTCTCCTGCTTCTCAGCAAAAGCTGAGTTGCCATGATACTTAAGACTTCATTATTTTTTACAAAGTATACTCCAGAGCATTTGCTAGACCATTATGAAGTATTATCATAAATGATTAAGCTGAACTATAATTGTCAAAATATGTGAAAAAAGCACATCTGGCAAGCCTGGTTTTTCACTCCCTCATTCACATGACTCAGTAATTCACAATGGATCCTTCTGACAGTGCAAATAAGTAAGACCGTCTTGCTGGGTAGGCATGGGAACCTCAGCTTCTTCCTAACACTGCAGGCACTTCTTGCTCAGTCTAATCCATGGAAGCAGAGACCTGGGTTAGAGAAAGTCTGAAAGAATTGGAGAAACAGGCGTATAGACAAGTAGAAACAGTGTTGGTCATCAAATCTAGTCTCATGCAGCCAGATTTATGTAATAATTTTTGTATGCTGATTAGCCTAACTAATTGTGAGTTTTTTGTATCTGCTGTTCCTATTCCCTTTTTTCCCGTGCTTACTAGATAGTTACATTGTAATTTCTAACCTAAGTGTGTTTACGGCCAAGTTATTGTTAGTTTGTTAGAACAAGGTTAGTTCATGTGCCAGCATCAACCTGTAGGTGAAGTGCTTCTTTTTCCTTGGTGCTGGTTAGTTCTATGATGAGAGAGGAAAATAAATAAAATCCTGCTCAATTTTCATTTTGTAAGGTTATACAAACCAAGAGTCTCTTCTTCAGTTCCCTCAGACATACTACTAACACAGATTGAATTTATTTTCTTTTGATGGAATTGTATACGTTATTCCAGATGAGGCCTCACTGGTACTGTTTAAATACCTCTCTCGATTTAACCTTTCACAGCTGTATTGTATTACTGGCTTGTGATCATTTTGTGATTAGGCATTAGATCCAGATATTTTCTTCTATGTTTCCAAATAATGAGATGTTATTGTAAAGCTCCTATAACATTATTTTAATAATATGGCTGTCAGAGAGAATATCTAATAAACATATTCTGTGATGGGATTGTACAGGGAGGATGGCTGAAGTGTGAGATTCCTAGTTCTTATTTGTCCTGAGTCCCTGAAACACAGTAATCACCTGCAGATGACATTTGCCTACTACCTTTTTTCTTTTCCTGTGAAGTGCACAGAAACATTTTTGACAGACTTTACATTTACAATAACATTAAGATCTTTAGCTGTACCCGAGTCTGATTGTGGAGGACTTTAATGGACCTTACTATTCTTTTACTGTGTTTCTCTAAACTGATTTTGATCACAAAAGGTTTTGCACTGACTTTCCTGTTCTTTTTCTATTTCTTTGCAGTATTACTGCATGAGGCTACTGTACTACCATTTTATATCTTCTAATACTTGCAACACACTTAAAAATTGATATTTTTTCATGTTGCAGTTATCTCAGACACAGAAAGAATGTGAATCAGTCCACAATTGTCTGCCCAGGATCCTTTTTTAATCTCTTTCCACCCCCCACCTCGGTTAACTCCAATTAGGTCCTCTAGTATGTCGGATCAGATCACCTTTATTACATCTGAATTTTGTTGTCTCCTCCACTGTTCCTTTACTTGCCAGCCCCTTCCACCTCTTGTAACTTTTAAAGATAATATTCAAAGCAGGTCCCATTTTTCCTGTTTACTGACCTCCTTATTTTGGGTTCCTATACAATTTAACTTGCAATGTGGCAGTTGGTTAGTATTTGTAAAGCACTTTGAAAACCTTAAGTGTGTGTAAATGCTGGTCATTTCATCTTGCTTGACTTTTGCCATATAGAAGCAGAAGCTGCATATTTTATAACTGCTTAACTCCTCGGGGGCCAGAACAAAATCAGGTACTGTATATGCCAAGGCATGCCTCTTTTGCATACTTCACCTTTCAAAGACTGTATCAGATAGTACTGAAGAGTTGTGGTTGAAAGGTTCACAAAGCTGCTTTATGGGATCTGCATCCGCAGCAATGTTTTTGCTAAGGAGAATTATATTGCTGAATCTGTTGATAGGCTCCCCTGCTTTAACTCTAGGATGTGAGGTGAACATACTTGAGTTTTCTCTGTCTCTGTCCAGAGGGAACACAGCTGAGAAATCTCACGCTGCATGAAGCTATCATCACTTCTCTGCCTAGAGAGCCTCTGCAGGAGCTCCCAGCCCAATCTAACAATACACGAGTGTGTGCTGCTAAGCAGTACAGTTAGGCATATTATGTACAGAGGGGGGCAGTGAGGATTCAGCAGCAGACTTAAAATTATAATTTTGAGCAACTGAATAAAAATTTGGTCTGGAAAGTATTGAATATATTAATACTTGAAATAACTGGGGTTTACCTTTTGTGTTCAATGTTTGCTGTTACTTTGTTGTCGTGGAGCTGTCCAGGTACCTCTTTAGGCTAGGCTGTCTGTGAAGAGTAATTAAAAAACCTGAGACAGACATGAAGGAATCTGTGTCATCTGAGGTACCTGGTTTGCAGATCCCTGCTCTAGGAGTGTATGGGAATATTTCAGAGACTTCAGGCTGGCTTGTGGGAAGGGAAGGGGCAGGGTGGAAGGCAAGGTGGATGAAGTAACAGAGCTGTGCAAGAACAGCCGTACAGGGTCAGACCAAAGGTCTGCACTGTTCAGTATCCAGCAGCTGTCAAATAACAGATACGTACAAAAGAATTTGATGAGCAAGTACTTTGCAGTTTGTGAATCTGTGGGGGTTTTTTTGTTTGTTTTTTTAATGTTTTGAGTTGGCAGGTAGTATGTTTGTATTTAATAAGTCTTGATGGATTTTTCTTCCATAAATGTCTGTCAATTTTAGCCTCGTACTTTGTTTTTTTGTTAGTAAATTACTGTATTTTTGTAGAAATACCTAGAGTTTGAAAATTCCAATGGTTTTAGCGATTTTTATTGTTTACTTATTTTCATCTTATTGCCTTTTTTCTCTGCTCAAAAAGCAGAAAAAATAATCCCTATAAAACCTTTTTCTAAGCAGAAATGTTATGTTTTACAGTAGCTTTTCAATGGAAAAGAAAGTGTTAACCGTTTATCGTATGGGGAAATAGATCACAAAATCACAGAATTATCATGATTAGAAGGGATCCCTGGAGATCACCTAGTCCAGCCCCTGCTAAAGCAGGGTCACCTGGGGCAGGCTGCACAGAGTCACGTCCAGGCGGGTGTGAATGTCCCCAGAGAAGGAGACTGCACAGCCTGTCCCGGGGCTCTGCCACCCTCAAGGTAAAGAAGTTCTTCTTCATCTTCAGAAGGAACTTCTTGTGCTGCAGTTTGTGCCCTTTGCCCCTTGTCCTGTCGCTGGGCACCACTGACAGGAGCCTGGCCCCGTCCTCCTGGCACTGGCCCTTAAGATACTTGCAGACACGATGGGATCCCCCCTCAGCCGCCTCCTCTCCAGGCTGGACAGACCCAGCTCTCCCAGCCCTCCCTCACCAGGGAGATGCTCCAGTCCCCCCATCATCTTCATAGCCCCGCGCTGGTCCCTCCCCAGCAGCTCCCTGTCTCTTTTGAACTGGGGAGCCCAGCACTGGACCCAGCACCCCAGATGTGCCTCACCAGGGCAGAGAAGAGGGCAGGGTCACCTCCCTTGACCTGGTGGCCACCGTCCTCCCAGTTCCCCCCAGGAATCCCGCTGGCCGCCTTGGCCACCCGGGCACACTGCTGGCCCATGGGCAACTTGCTGCCCACCAGAGCTCCCAGGTCCCTCTCTGCAGAGCTGGCTCCCGGCAGGTCAGCCCCAGCCTGTGCTTGTGCGTGGAGCTGTTGTGTGTCATCCCCCCACCAACCAGGAGCAGGACCCTGCACTGGCCTTTGTGGAACTTGATGAGGTCCCTCCCTGCCCAACCCTCCAGCCTGCCCAGGTCTCGCTGAATGGCAGCGCAGCCTCTGGGGTATCAGCCGCTCCCAGCTCTGTACCATCAGCAAACCTGCCCGGGGTGCTCTCTGTCCCTCATCCAGGTCACTGATGAATAAGCTGAACAGGACTGGACCTAGTACTGACCCCTGGGGAACACCACAAGCTATATGCCTCCTGCCAGACTCTGCTGCTGGTCACAGCCCTCTGAGCTCTGCCATTCAGCCGGGTCTCAGCCCATCTCACTGCCCATTCATCTAGTCCACACTGCCTGAGTTTACCTATGAGGATTTAATGTAAGACGGGTGTCAAAAACCTTGCTGAGGTCAAGATAGACAGCATCCATTGCCCGTTGCTTTCTCATCATCTACCCAGCCAGTCATTCCATCACAGAAGGCTATCAGGTTGGTTGGCATGATTTTCCCTTGGTGAATCCATATTGCCTACTCCTGATGACCTTCTTTTCCTGCACATCTCAGTTATATCATCTCTGCAGAGGAATTAAGTATGTTCCATTGCAGACATGAAGCAGTCGAAGGAGTTTCATGTACTTAGTCCTTCAGGTTATTAGAAGCTGCTGCTCAGCAGAAGGAAACCAAACCCCTGTATATCCGAAGTGCTAGAGGAGGAAGAAGCTGTGTAACTATACTGTAGGTGGGAGAGTAATTAGCAGGCCAAAAGGGTTGAGATAAGGAGGCACAGGACCAGGGCCTGATGGAAAAGGAGCCTGGCAACAAATAGAAAGAGGAATAGGTACCGGCATAGGTTGGAGGAGGGGAAAAGCAAGGTGTTAGAATAAGAGGTGAGGAGCCAGAGTAAAGCTAAATGATTTCTAAGGTCTAGGGAACAGCTCAACAAAAGAAAAAGAAGACCCATTAGCAAAAGTGTATAACAAATAAAGGAAAAGTAGTACAGAAGACAGCACGGAAGGGATGGATATAAGGTCAGTAGCTGAGTGGAAAAGATGGGTAAATGGAAGCTAGATGGAATAGCAACAGGAGGGAGCCCTAGGAAAGCTGAAATTGACTGTGCTTTTGGCTGTGTTGAGGGTCTCTGGAAATGTGATTCTTCCTTATGTGTTTGGGATCCTTAAATCTGATATATCTCATTTGAAAACATTTCTTATATTTACATTGTCTGCTTGTGAAGAGCAGGTCTGTGGAAATTATAACTAGCATTGCACTTTTGGGAGAAGGCTGTGGCACTGCTTTACTTTAAGGTTTGGATATCACTAGTTAATAAATGTCTATCAATCTATTTATGAGCCTGCTACAGGCCAAGTACAGAAATGTATGAAGACCTCAGAAATTATTTATAATGCATTTACAGCACAAATAGCTAAGCTGCCAACTATGATTGTAAAGTTCTTCCTCTACTTCTGTACTGTGCTTTTCATTTAATATGGCTTTGTTCAGCTAAACAATTCATAATTAAAATAGGAAATGATGGAAACTTAGAAACAAACCAATCCTGTGAAGGCTTTTAATAGCTGTAATAAAATATTGAGAATATAATGTCTGCCAGTGTGGTGTAGACACACGGGCTGTCTGTGACTGTGATGTTAGAACTAGTTAAAAGTGAATCAAGATGGAAAGGAGGCTTCTGGAAATGGAGAGAAAAACTTAAGAAATTTTGCAAAGCTTGAGTCTGAAATGGGTATTTTTTTTTTGCAGCCATGTTGGATTTCCAGCCTGAGGTGGAATTCACTGTACGTTGTTCCCTGTAATATTAAACCTGTGTGTTCCTGTAGTGCCCTATCTTAAGTCAGTTTAAAAGTATACATTACTTGTAAAGAAGAATTATTCTGAAACTGAGAACATGAAAGAGTTAATCTGGCATCATGGTAGACCTGCACAAAGAGATTGTGCCTCAAACTAGGTAGAAGATACCATCGTAAAGTCACATCAATCATTACTCTAAAGGTATTGAATCCAGACTTCTGAATTGTACAAGTCATTACATAAACTGATCAAGTTCCCTCCTTAAAAAAGGCAAACATTTTGTCCAGTTGTTGATTGGAGGAGAGAGTTTTACTGCCTGTGGTGTAAGGAGATTCTAATACTTCATGTGACTTTTCAGCTGTAGCTTAATCATGGCCACTTCATGTGCACTTATTCCTCTATCAATGTTATTTTTCAGCTTGAATATATGTTCTCTGGGTATATTTATGGATAGCAATCATAACAGTTTGCAGCTTTCAGTTTGGAAAGCTAAACAAATCGGGCTCAGATAGGCTCTGAGTTCGTCTCACCATCCCAGTAGGTTTGCTCCCTGTCTATTCCACAGCAAATTGATCTTCCTGGAACACGGTTACATCCAGTTTCCAGATATTACAAATGAGAACATTTGCTGAAGACTGTATTTGCTGTTTCCACCCTCACACCATGCTGATGTCTCGTAACTTTTTGTGATAGACTGCACTACTGGGTTCCTTGCTCTTGTCAGCAGTTTCCAACTGCTAACATGTTGTCACGAAATTCTTTAGCAATACTAATAATGATCTATTTCTACTGACAGATGACTTAAAATATTTTTGTGTAGTAGTTCAAGGTAGATAATCTTTTTAGTGATGTTTAAAGAGAAAAACCTGGCTTTTAATTTCTTGCTCTAGGAGAAAATGTTGGGGTTTTTTGTCAGGTAAGGGAGTTGTGTCACTTTTGGTGTTTCTGGGCCTATACAGTATTAAGAAACTGTTGAAGGAAGGAGACAGAGCAAGGAAGGCAGAAAACAACCCCCCAGTTTCCTCCAACTTCCCTACCAAGGAAAGATTTCACACAATACAAAGTGCATTAGAATTAGACAGAAGAAACTGTCTTATTTACTAGCTTCTGCATGAGATGTTTTACTGGCAATATCAAATGATCTTTTTCTAGACGTAGTCTAAATGTTTCTCCACGGTTGGAAGATTGGCATGAGAAATCCAGTAACTAGATTTTCAGTGGTTTTATGGAGACTGTCAATGGAAATGTGAGACTGGAATTAAATCAAATGCAGTATGTTAACAGTAATTGTGATATATGGCACAACTGAAGTTTCGGTGTTTTGACTTACTCCTCTAAGTCAGCCTGAACCTCCTTAGTATTCACAAGTTTGTTGGTAGTCTCCTGATGTTGACCTCTTGAAGAACCCTATTATTAATACTTCTGACTTCTGAATTGTTCCAAAATGCTGACTTCCCTTGTCAGATTAGCACCCTGTATTCTGTTTCCCGGCAGATTTTAGCAATGCAGAGATGTGTAGAAAAATAAAATAAGGGAGAAAAAGAAAACAACATAATACTTTTCAGCCTCCAGGAGGTCTTGCTGGGGACCTAACATCAGTAGAGCAATTTTTTTATTAAGTTCTGCAGTTCTGGCCTAGGTATCAAAATAGTTATATTGGACCCCACGTTAAATTGGACTATACATGAATCACTTAAGCACACACTCAAATACTAATTGGGTTGCCTATACCTCAGGCTATTCTTTTAAGGATGATATATTTAATAGTATAAAATTCACTGTGACACTCCTGAACAACAATGAAATATCTGTATTCCTTTTTGGTCATCATAAATGCCATTGTACTTAATCCTTTGATTCTGTGCCCACATGCCTCTGTCCTAAGAGGGCACTTATCTTAGTGGCACTAAGCTTGACACTGTACACAAATTATACATCTATTTGCTTCATGCTAAGCTCAGTGCATAAATGAGACTTTAACAGTGCCTGAAAAAGTCAGTCAAGGTTTGAAATATAAAATGAAGTGTGTAGTTCAGTATTCTTACATTGACCTTTATATCAACATAAATCCAATGTCCTCAGAACAGATTTGGCCACATAAGCCTAAAATAATACTAGATTTTCTCACCTGCCTTACATATTTGGCTTATTGAGGTGTTTGCAGAAATGTTAGTTAAAAGGTACAATCAGAAGTGCAGTTAGTATATTTGAGCATTCAGTAGCTGAGGTTTGTCTTTGCTATTTTTTCTCACCTTTGGTTTGGTGAGAAATCACCCCTGTTTTTCCATCAGTTTTGCCTTTAAGCATGAATCATTCACCAAATGCCCACCTAGATGCTGGTAGAGCTGCAGCTGTTAGAGTACCAGGCAACCTCCTGGAATACACGGTAGATGATAGAAGAAATGTGTGTGCTCTCTTTCCTCTAACATAGCCATCTGTATGTGGATATGAGAAATTCAGATTTTGCAACTCTTCTGTAATATCCTGTGGAGGAGAATCAGAAAGCTTTAGACGCAGTTTTTTCCTCTGTTAGGGAGCATGTGTCTTTGCAAAGAGAGTATGTGTGTGAGTCAAATGCACATAAAACATCGTTCTGAAACTGATAAAAATTCCTTCATGCTGCAGGGAAAATTTCACTTGCTAGTGGCTAAAGATGTTTCCTATACCAGGTTAACAGCTGGTCTTGTTTCATTGATACTGAAGTATTATCCTGCTTCCCAAAAATTTATAATGTTGGAGAGCGCTGACGTAGACACGATTTCCATTGTGCAACACACAATTAGAATTATACTTGCAAAGGGTATTTGTTAATAGTTTTTGTTGGCTTATTACACCTGTAGTATCTATATGCACTAAATCATTTTTGTGTACGCTGTAATGTATGCTGTTACACATATTCCCCTTCTCCTGCCTGGATCCTGAACAAAGTGGAGGGAAAAGTGCTTTTTAGAACTACTCAAGGAGAAGTCATAAGCACCTGAATGCATGTACGTTGCTGTCCAGATAAGCATACCTTTAACTGCTCAGCCTTAATAGTCTGGGTGTCTATGTCAGTAGAGTTTTCCTGCCTTCAGAAAGACTGATGTTACAATACAGCGGTTATTACGGATTTTAAGTGTTATGGCCTTTTGTAAAGGAAAGGGAACTCTGTCAAGGAACATTTTACAGTTTGGAGATGCAGTGAGATGAAAAATTAAGGAACCATTCTTTATTATGTGCTTCTGTAAAATCCCATAGACTGCATTTTCCCCTACTGCATCCCCTTAAGCATACCAGAAATTGAGAGGAATTTATATGGGAGGAGGCTAGGCCACTTGTATCGGATTCATGTCAGGATAATTTCTTATGCAAGAGAAATTCTCCAGTGGCCATTATCTATCAAATAATAATTGCTTTGGGTCACCTGGGTACTTGTGTCTGATGCTGTAACAAAACTGAGATTGTTATTTCACAGATATGGATGTAGTTGACTAGAAAAAAAATCCTTTACCATGGACATTTTAATATCCCAAGAAAGAAAAAAGAATTCTTTGTCTCCAAGATTCTTAACCTAGATTTAGTGTGCTGCAGAGATATTTCTCTGACATGTTCAATGATAGCAGAAAAATATGTGGTGGTGCATTAAAAGCTGTAGAGCAAAGGAAGTTTGGGGAACTTAATCAGAGCCTTAGGCAAGAAAAGGATGTGTAACACTGATACGTACATTTTGCTTGTGCTGTAGTTAATGAAAAATGTTATGCCAACACTGGTTTTTGTCCCTTATGGTTTAGCAATGCAGAACCAATCCTTTTTATTCTTTGTGTTTTGTGTTTTTCTTCTCTTAATGTTACTTAATCTGGAAATAAAAATGTTTGATTTCTGTCATTCCCCTTGGCTATTTTGCTTAAAATCGTGCTTAATTGTTTTCACTTTAAAGGAACGGTGCCAAGTTTAAAGGTTTATTATATTTTCATGGATTTTGTTTTAAGATTGCCTTTTTGTATATGCTCCTCCTTGACACCTCTCATAACATTAGGCTATTCAAACTTAGCCACCATGAGTCTGAGGACTTGTTAGTGAATTCTCAGGTTGCCACAAAGACCAAGTTTCTTTTTGTTCTCTCCTAGCAGCACTAATCAAGACAATTCTTTTACTCAGCACACTGCAGTAAATGCCTCCTGTTATTACACAGGTCATCAGGAACACTTGAATGAACTGTGTTGGTTTTGTTGGGAGCAATGGATGCTTAAGTTTCTAATTTTCTTTGTGTAACTGCCAACTTCCTTACTGTCATTTAAAGAAAGGGCATTTAGAGAACCATTTCTGTTCTCCAGTGGACTACTAAGTATCCCACTCAACTCAGTATGGTGGATTTGGGACTTTTTTTCTTTTTTTCTTTTCTTTGAGTACAGATGCTGCTGCTTGTACTTCAGGTACTGCTACATTATTGATCAAAGCATAAAGAATGCACAAGTAACATTTGAAGTGAAGGTTGTATGGATGAGAGAAATTAGCTGTTGACAGAAGCTTACTGTTTTCTATCTTAATTTCAAGATATTTAGGATGTTTCCACTGGCACCAAGTTAAAATTCTGCCAGTCCCCATTTATCTAAGGAATGATTTATGCTTAAAATTAATCATCTCTCAGCTTTTAATTTTTTTTTCTTTAATGTTTCTCTTCAAGACTGTGGGGTTGTTGTTTTTTTCCTTACACTTAAGCTTTTTCCCAATTTCCAGATTTTGTTTCCCTTAAACATGTTGAAAATTCTGTTTTTCTGTGCTGTTGTCTGTTTCAGTAGGTTGCAGTCAAATTTGGTTATAGCTAATTAGAGAAAACTTGTTTCAGCACTTTGAAGATTGTCTTCTCCTTCATAGCATAAACAGTTTTAATTCTGAAGGCCACATTCACCTCTTGTCTACAGCACTAAGACCAATGAATTGCCTGCTCCTGAGGTTATGGTTCCTGACCTGAATAAAAGAGCAATAAATCAAAGTATGTTCGCTGGCATTGAGGCAGGCTCCAACTGTGTGGAATCAACATGCCAGTTCCAAATTGTAATTTCGCTAAAAATAACATAGTTTAACAATTTTGACAGTTGTAAACTTGAAAGATCTAGGCACGCTGTCCATCTTGCTGTGTCTCATGTGTTCTGTCAACCATGCATCTTTTGAAAATAAAACCAGAAAAATACTGAACATCCTTCACTCTGCTAGGTGTGCCCATCCCTGCCCTCTGCATAAGGAAGCAGAAATTTTATAGTGATTTCTCAAAGGTAAAACAAGAATCCTTCTGTGAGTGGTGGCCCTAGGATGGGAGGAAGGGTAGAATTTTGGATCTGTATCTCCTCTTCATCACTTCCCTTTTCTGGGTCTGTCTGTTTCCAGGAATCAAAACTTAGCAACTGTGTTGCGGTTCATTAGTTCTTGCAGGGGGGTACAACGCAACTGGTCCTGTTCATTCTGTAGCCTGGAGAGCCACAGATGAAAATTTTACTGTATTTTTTCCTGTCAAGACTTATCACCCAATCCGTACTTCATCCAAGCTCTATTCAGCAAACATTTAAGCATGTATTTAATATTAGGCACATTATTTGTCCTTCAGTTTCCATAGACTGTATGGCAGGTTAGAGTTAAAGCCACAACTTTATTTGAATTGGGCAGCAGTTACTTCCCATTGGGGAAAGATAAAAAAAGCAAGCTTTTAAACCTGTTGTTAAAGTTTGTTGGTAATGCCAAACTTAACTGTTTAGTTGGCTGTTTCCCTGACAGAAAGTAAGTGGTGTTGTATATTGCTTTAACACCAATTAATTGCTCTCTGCCTCACAAAATGCCTGAGGTTGAGCCACACTTTGCTTCATCAGAATTCAGCACTGCTATTGGTCTGTGGGGAGGAAAAAACAGGAATTAGAAGAGACAAGAGCACTGGGGAGCAGTAATCTTTTATTTATGTATAATGCTGTACATTTCCTAACTGTACTGTGAGTTTTTCTTCTAACTCTCACTAATTATGGTGACTGGCATGTGGCATGTGATGGAGCCTCAGGAGAAGTGGGATACATACAGCTGTTCAGATCTGGCACGTTGCATTTGAGTTTGCATTTGCTGGCAGGCCAAGCTCTCTTTTCCATGAGAAAAACAGGGATGTTGCAATTGGCTTCAAGTTGCGTTTGTTGCACAAAAGAAGACTTTATTAGAGGGAGCTGAATTACTTTCTGATTTATCCAGAGTTCTACACATGAAATGGGAATGTGGTTCCATTAAACTTCAACTGAATTTTCAGAGGTCGTTGCTATCTGTTTCATCTCTAAATTACCCACATACTGCTTATCCTGTATCAAGTCTGGCAAAAAAAAAGAAAAGAAAAAGAAATGTTTGGTCAAAAAAGGTGATGGCTGCATAAAGTGTTAACTACTGAAATATATATAAATTCACCTAGAGTTATTAAGGTTTGTGATTTTTGTCTTTGTTCAGAGGAAGATTATTTTCGTATCATTGCTGTTACTTTTTCAATGTGCTATAGTACTTAACTCATTTTGCAAAATGCATATTTGCCAACAGTCATATTTGTTTCATCATTATTAATTTTGTGAGCTCAGGCAGAAGCTTTCATAACTTTTAAATCCGTACCTGCAGGAAGTGGTAATGATATACCAGATTTGCTGCTCTTGAGGCTAGATTTGTACCCTTGTTGCACAAATTGAAAGTAAGCCAAATAAATTCTTTCCCACTCTTGGGAAATATGTGTTAGCCTAAGTGCAAGACTAGGAGAAATGTGTTAATTGTTTGACACTTCATCATTTACAATACTCATTAAAGGAGATAATGGTGATGCCACAAATATTGACCTGACAAAATTTTGTAGATCTCTAAGGTGGCCACTGCATCCTTAATATATAGACAAGACTTTTCAGAAGATTCTATAAGGATATAGTCCATCTGTCTACAGTCTGAGTAAACCTTTCTTTGTTTCCAACTTCTTCCCATATGCATGATGTTAATAATCACTTTTTCAAAGAGCAAACCGTGAATACAGGTCAGGGGACTACAATATTACAACTGGTGAATACACTATGTCCTCTGTGGTGGTGTACTATTGCTTGGTAATTTTTTGTTTTGTTGTTATAGAAGACATTTTAAGTAGAGCAAAACTAAATATATTCTTTCAGTTTTCTTTTCCCTAGGCATCAAAGAGTGTTATTTTATTATTTTTTTTCCTCTCTTCTGTGGAGCCTTTCTTTAACAGTCTTTCAAATGGAGCCCAGGGATATCCTTCATCATTTCCTCTATTGGTTTCTTCTCACTGTAAACTTAATGGAAGCACTCAGGCTTGTAGGGAAGAGGAAACCCACAGGCAAGTGACAGAAGCATCAGAAGCTTCAGGGAGCTAGTTTAACATGGTTAATTAAAGGGGTGATCAGTTCAGGGCAGCACCAAGTGTGAACAATTGATAGACAAATCTCTACAGTCAGTCTCTAGATGAATGGTCTAAATATGAGAAAAGGCATATCCAGTTCTGGGAGCCTGTACTTATTTACTGGGGGGTGAAAAACCCCATAGCAGCAACTGCAAATTAGTACATGGAGCAAACCCATGTGTTTGCCATTCCTGCCTTAAATTTGGGTGCCCTAGGTGTACAGTGCACTGCATAGTTTATTTGAATAATTGCCTTTGGTTTAGTGTGTTAGCTTTGGTTAATCTCAGGTTTCTGATCCACAACAATGGGGGAAGCTCCATCTGAAATTCAGCTTGCTTGGATTTAGTCCTGATCAGATTTAACATTTTCACTAGGGAACTTTATGAAAAATCAAGAGTGTGCTAATGAAATTTGCCATTTCCACAGTTTTAGGTGGTGTGGTCAATAAAAAGGAAAATTAGACTGTTGTATGAAAAGAATTTAATGGCTTTGAGATGTAGGGTAATAAAGTTAAGGTATGATTCTGTTGTACAAGAGTACTAATTCATACACTCAAGGCAGAATAAAAAAATTATGCAGTAAAGAGGATGCTCAGTTCCCCAAAGTAAGACCGAGGTCTTCTTGGCAAAGCTGTATCAGTCAGATACACCGTTACAACAGATGTGCCACTGGGTGATCAGACAGTGGTTTCTTTTACTGAGCCAATGTTGAGAGAAGACTAAAGCAAATCCTGAAGAGTTTGCAGAAAAGCACAAGTCACATATAAAGTGACTTGCCATGTGAATTCAGCAAAGAGCTCTGTGTTTCAGGTCTTTGTGAACCTGCAGTTAGTGACAGAAGCCTGAGCTGCTTCCCCAAGGGCTGGCAGCATCCCTATCCCCTTGCTCCTGCCACTTTCCTTGTCCTGGCACTATCATCTCTATATCTGTGGGATGAGCTGGCTTTAGTCAACTGATCTGTTTAAAGAAAAAGGAGTTGTTTTCAGCTAGTTAATTGTCTAATCCAGATTACCATATTAAGCAGGAGTGCTTACAAAGCTTTGGGGAAGACAGGTTTGTCTGGGGCTTTGTTGGGTTTTTAATTCCTCTGTGTGTGTGAAGTTGATTGCAGTCTTTGGAGTGTGACGTGGATTAAAACACACCTGAGCACATACATCACCTAGGATGTGATTTTTGGTTAGTTGGTGTTATCCCTTGGGTAGTTCGCTGAGTATTGCTTTAAAAGGAAGAGCAATAGGGATTATCCTCACAGTTCTTTGCTACAGTGCAGTACCAGGTCACTAGGCTACCACTAGTGCTGTTCTTAAAATCATGTTATTCCATCATTAATATTAAAGCCAAAACATACTAGGACCTAAAAATCACCTCTTAGAACTGCATGACTTCAAATGCTTGGTGAGGGATTTTTTTAAAATTTTTGACAATAATTTTTAACATTCTTTAATTCTATGTGCTAGCTATTTTTTTTTGAGCTCTTTGGGTTTTGATGTTAAAAAATTAAATGTAACTTTTTGAAGAGTACTATTTCTTTTAAATTACTTATAAGCCATTCATTTTTCTGCTTTATGAATGTTAACAAATTCACAAAAAGTATTTATTTAATGTACACAAGTCTAGCCAGTCTGCAAAACCACAGTTGTGGCATATGCAGATGCAGTTGAAATCAGTCATAGGTCTTTTTCAATAGTTAGCTACAACATTTATATACAGTCTATTTAGTGGTGTTGTGTATTTATACTTCATTGTACCATATATATGGTATTTTTAGTCCTATAAAGAGTCCAAAAAAGGATTTAATGATTTGTGCAGATCACACTTTTTATTTTTCTGCATTCAGGATGGTGTAAACACCATGGCAATTTCTAAGCCCAGTGCTGTGGCACACGTCTTTGGGGCAGGGTGCGTTTGTAAGTTGGATTTTTACTGCCTAATCTTCCTTTCATAAAAGAAGGAAGATTTAGGGAGGAGTGAGAAGAAAGCATGACTGTGCTCAGGCTGGAACTTGGCCGGGACACCAACCGTAACAACTGGGTTGTGTAGTAGCTTGTAGTTCCTGAGAGCAGAAGGGTCTAGTTTTTATATTTTGCCTAAAAGACAGAGTCTTTGTTATGTCAGGGCCCCTTTTAACATCATGTGGAATTATCAGTACTAACTTAGAAATAAGAATGCCACAAATGTATCATTGTCGCTTACCAAATACTTCATAGCAGAGCCTCAGGTAGCTGAGAAAATCAGAATTTAGTAACACCTTTGTTCTTTCTTTAAGCAAACAGGCAATAGCTGTTGAAATGCTGCACCCAAAATCCCAAAATACAGTAAAAGACACTTCCTGCCTTCCAACGTACCCTCAAAGTGTGCTGAAACCTGGGGGGGAGAAGGGGAGTGTGGTTAGACCTCATGTCCTTCAAATGATCATTTGAACTTCTCTTCCCCTTTTTCAATGGAATTATACAAAAAGAGACTGAAGACTTGTAATTTAACTATGTTTCATTGTAACTCTTTAGAAGGAGAAAACAGAGATTTTTGTGAGAGAGAAGGTAAATGAAAGGCTAAAAAGCAAACGTACTCCAGGTCTGTCAAGACAGAATGTCCTCCAGGCTTTCTTTGTAGTCCATCAACTTTCCCTCTCCTGCTGGGTGTCACAAGCATGGGCTGTCTGCAAGCCCCTCATGGTTTCCTGGGAGAGCGGGGACTTTCCTCCACCTCTGAGGCTTGGCTCAATACCAAGCCCCTTCCACATCCCAGCGTTCAGGCTGCCGCGGTTTGCTGGGTCTGAGCCCTGCTGGCGTTCAGCCTGCGGGTGCGGGGGCAGAGCAGCCCCTTCCCTGCTTGAGGAGCAAAGCCTGTGTAAGGGGTCTCATGAGGGAGGTGAGCAGAGCCTTCATCCCCTTGCTCTTGCTGACCAACAGAGCAAGTGGCTCTGTGCACACACTAGACCAACGGTAAATGTAGAATGACAATAGTAACAAGTGCAGAGGTAAGATCCAGTGTAGGATTTTCACAAGGGTCTTGCAAAAGTGACTGGAGAAATGGTGCCCATAATGACAGGCTGAGGCATGAATCTGGGGAAGATGTTTCCACATATAATTTCTTTAGGCATTAAGAAAAATTAAAATGAAAACATCCTGGGAGGAATTCAGTGACTTCCAAGAAAATATTTTTAAATACTGGAGGGGAAAATATTTTCATTGCACTGTACGTAATGGGCGTTCACTGCACAGACTGGGGATTTTTTTTTATTTTTTTTTTTTTTTTGGTTAGTCTATGCTCTTTCTAGCACATAAGCTCAAATGGAGAAGTCTTCTGCTCCAGTGCTGTGCAAAGCTTGTGTCCATTCCAAAACCAAAATGTAAAGGCTTTAATAAGCAGTGGTAAAGCTCAAAACCACATGCGCTGCCACTGGAGATAAGTATACCTCTGCAATATTTTGAAAATTATTTTACTTTATTATGAAGTTTAACCTGAAGGAACTGTGTGTCTGAAAGCTTGTCTGCTTCTCGTAGCTGCATCATTTTGTTTAATGAAGTATGTTACCTCTCCTTGCAAATGCTGCTTCTCTGAGGTTACTTGGGGGTGGGGGGGTGGGAAGAGGAGAGAAAGACAAGGAAATCCTAGATTTTGTTGGGACTACTAATCTTTTGCTAGTTGTTTATTGCCTTAAGGCTGAATTTTAGTGTACTTTTGAATAATAGGAAATAAAGTTTTTAATTGTCATTAAAACAATTATAGCAGGATGACTCAACAGTCTGGTCAAAATCACGATGTTTAGAAAAGCCAGTTCCCAGTAAAAGTAGCAGAGGTCCTGCCTTGAGTAAGAACATAGGGGAAGGTGAAGTGGAAAGGAGCTTCTTCAAGGGTCTTTGAGTGGAAGGTTTAACTTCAGCTTGGTGGGCAGAGAAGGACCAGATTTTCAGGAGTGTTCTGCTTTTTAGGTCCAGTCCATTTCAGAAACTGCCAAGGAGGTGAAACTAGTATTACTGGAGGTCCAGCCTCAGTTGTGTGTTCGGATCACTTTAATGTCTGAGCGGACCTAAATCTGAGCTACGCTAAGAACTATCAACCCTAAATGACTTGAAATGACTTTCAGCTGCACAGATTAAAAGTACATTTCCCAGAAAGCTGGGAGTAGTGAAATAGCCTGTTTTATTTCTAGCCATGTCTGCGCGGCACTGAATTTGTGATTATGACTGGAAGTTACTGGCTTGTATTGGCCTCATCATTAAAGTCTGACCCTACAGTTGGAATATGAACTAGTGAACTAATTCCAGACTGTATTTAAGTCTGCTTCTCATAAGATGTTCATATTTCTTCTTCCCTAGTTACCCTCTGGAGCCAAGAAGGGTGAAGTTCTTGAACGCTGACAGATTGTGCTTTGTCCTCTGAGTGCTTAGGATGGAAGCACATAGATGGCTTTCAGAGTGCAACCTTCAATTTTGATGAATCTGTGCTGTTCTTCCCATTTGGGTATAAATTTTTGTCTTGTTTAAATGGGTTCTCCCGCTAATACAATACATATTATGTGATCTAAATTTCCTCGTCTCCTGTGACCCGGGCGTTGATAAGCACTGTGTGGAATAAAAGATCCCTACTTCTGTTTGGAGAACAAACTGTGTGAAAAAAACAGGATGCTTTGGGATTGTTAATTATTAACATTTTTAATTATTTTTTTAAATTATTTACTCTGCTCACTGCCATAATAGCAGCAGTGTCCTTATATGGAACAAGCATGGCTGTAGGGGATTTAGAATGTGCTTGGTTTTGCTTTTGAGCTTGACAGCCATTTCTCACTTTCTGTAATAATGACAGTTAGCTAGGGAAAACGAGGAATATTAATAGATTTTGAGTGTGCTGTGTTTCTAGAGTAAAAACAGAAAAAGCTTTAGCAGGAATAAGAAGGGAACAGTGGAAAGGATTATTCCTGTTTCTTGGTTTCTGGTTCATTTTTGTTTGCAGTCTTTTATTTATACTGTTCTTCTAAAAGTAAATGTAATAAAAGAAAAAGTCTCCATCAAGATTTATTCTTGCAATTTTCCTAGGCTTGTAGGATTACACCCTGCTCCCTCTCCTTCTCCTTGCAATAACCAATCACTGTAAATCTAACTATACAGCCTTTGAAAATAAAGGGGTTTGCAGAGGAGAACTGAATCAACCTTAAACTTGCATGTTCAGAAAACCCCTCAAAAACCACACCAAACTGAGAAGCATGGGGCTAGCAGAGCTCTGGAAGTATTTGTAGCATGTTATTGCTAGACTAGACCTGTCTGAATGTGTTGCAAAATAGACACCAGCGCTTGGGGCTCCTTGTTCTTTAGAAAGCAATGAATTTCCCTGAAAGTGTTCAGAGTTTTTGGATATTTTTTTTCACATTTTTACCTTTATCTTGGATTTTTCTTTTTTTGTTTTAATGTTGAACTTGTATTTGCACTTCATCTGACAGACAAGAGACTGTAGACCATTTTCTGAAGTGTGTTTGCCACTACCCAAATATGTCTTTGACAAGCCCGATGGTTGTGTATTCATCTTATTTCTACTGCAGCACATAAACCCAGCACTAATATTACATTTATCTTTTTGTTCCTTTGTTCTTTTTGTGGTTAAAGAGAAAAGTTGTTGTGTAAAGATACAGTACACACATTATAGATACTGTGATGTGGTGACACTTGTCACTTCTTCAGTGAATAGATAAGTGGAGTTAGAATGTAAATTTCTAGAAACATTTTTTTGTTCTCTTTCTCATTGGTTAGTTCTTAAAAAATGTTAATTAGCTTTTTGTTTGGCACTACTGGAGTACCAAAAGGCATTTACTGAAAATCACTTTAATGAACAGAGTTCTGATAGGCGGAGTAACTGGTCTAGAGTATTTAATAGGTTCAAACTATATACCTTCTGAAAGGGTGGGGTGCAGGGGCAGGTTTTAGAACTCAGAAATAATTGTGTTTCTACTGAAACAGCCTGAATCTTCTTCCTCTTTTGCTGAGGACAACAAAAGGACGAACAAACAGAAAATGAGACTATGTACTGTTCTTCAGCAGGGTTCAAGTGAATGTATGGGGGTGTTAATATCTACCTATGTGAAGGAGTATGTTCATGTTTTGGGTGAGGTCTGAAACACCATATGGCATTCACTAGAGACTGTTAGTAAAATTTGGAACCTCTAAAATACCATTTTAAATCATACCCATGTTCACAGAAACTATGATTATTTTACCATTATTTAGCCTGAGGTGTGCAGGAAGTGGTTCATCTAATTCTTTTTTATAGAAAAGCACTCCTGCCACAAAACCACAAATTGACTAGTGCTATTTGACAGTAATAAAGAAGCAGTTGCATAGATGATGAAGAATAAACTCATTGCTCACCTTATGAACAGGGCTAGGCATGTCAGTTGGAAAGCTTTTACCAGTAACCACTTTATACCCCAGACATGGGTAAGCAACCCATATTGTTCAGGTGGTCTAAATCAGGAAATGATAGGGCTGTAAGCATATTGGAAAGGGTTTCTTTTTTTATATCAGGAAGGTTTGCTGCTAAAAATATTCTGATGAGAAACAGTTTCTTAAACGATTCAGAATTCTGTACAGTTAATACTTGTTGATGGTTGCACTCAACATGTTCTTCAGGACTTCTTTCCAGTTCCTGAACTAGTAAATACAGACAAGAGTTAAAAGCAGGAGTGCTTTTTCCTTACTGATATCTGCTAATATTTTCAGATAAACTGGTTTGTTTTTTTACTGGCTTGGAATACTTTTCCACTGGGAATTTTGTGTCATGATGCAGATACTCTTTGAAAGATTAAGAAAAGTGACATCTGACTTTTTTGTAGAGGATACAGAATGCATCAGATGCCTTGGCAAGGTCTGAGAAAAATATCTCTGTAGCATGCCATAGCTCTGTTTTAAAGTTTCTGTATGGTATTGACTCAGTACAGCTTGTTGCTTAACTATGCTAAACCAGAACCTATTCCATAGCAGAAAACGCATGAGAGCTGGAAAGGACTTCTAGCCATTGATTTGATGCACCAAGTAAGAAGTTTTCCAGATAAGAGCAGTAGCTGGTACCTTCTTACACTTTCTGTGGCCTCCTGTCATCCCCTTTCTGTCACTTACATGAGGAGCTGTGTACCAGGACTTGTGAGCCACTGGCTTTGGCTTGCTTGTCAGCTTCATTGCAGAGGGGGTTTTGTTGCTGGTTTTTTTCATCTGTGCTGGGCTTTGTCTTATAGATCATGATTATAGTCTTGAATAATTCTTACTAGTAATGTCACAAAAATTTTGTAAAAGCCAGTAAACACATCTCTTATCTGGCAGTACTGTGTCACACACAGCCAAAGTGGTTTTATGTTGATGCAGCATGTCAGGACAATTACATGAAAAACCGAGCCGTTTCCCATTGTTCTTCCAACCCCTCTGTTCCCTCACCCCAAAAGGGAAGCAAGTGATGTTTTCTTGTAATTGTTGGGATTTTTCTGCACATTTTGAAAAAAAAAAAAACAGTCTGTGTCCTAATGTGCCATTAATATTATGAGAAACTTGGCGCTTTGCTGGATGTGGTTCTCATTTCAGGGTTTTAGCCTTGGCTGAACATTCATGATCTGTTTCTGTGCTGTATACTCATACTCTTAAAAGCAGAGAAATGTGTTTTCCCTGGTAAATTTTTATGCAGTGGCACAGTAAAAAAAACCCAACAAACAAACAAAACCCAAAAAACCCACAAACCCCCCTTACTTACAGTTTTTGCAGAGTAAGCCTTTGCATTGTAGTGAATCCTCCTTTGGAGGAGAAACTGAGTAGTGTTATCAACTGGAAGAAAGCAGACAAAACTGGGTGAGGAACCATGCTATCACATGGCCGACATAAAAAATGAGTAAAGCTTTAAGCTGCCTTGAAACACCTCTTTTTATTCCTTAATGTTTTTCTTATTCCTCATCTACAGCTGAAATATCATAGAAGTTAGTGTTGGGGAAACCTTTGCTGGCCTTCAGTCAATTGCACTGAAATGCATTACTGTTATGTAGTCCAAGTGTCTGTTCAGTTCTCTCCTGATTTCTTTGAAAACACTTTTCCTTTTTTAGGTCTAAGTCCTGGAATCAGTAGCAATCCACCATTATTTGCAAACGCAAATTTGGCTTTACCCTGGTAATCAGGAGCTACAAAATGAAACAACACCCTTCACTTGTCACTAAAGGATTCAGAGAGCTTTTAGTTTCCATTATGGGTGTTGGTTTAGAGAATGAGAGATGGAGTTTTCACAGGTAAGTGATTTGAAAGGTTAACAAAAATAGATCTGGGTGTTGGACCTGTTGTCTCTGAATTGCATGCAATATTTCAGTTAAATGAACCGTCATAAAATATTTAGTTTTCTTTATTGTGGCATGCTGATTCAGAGGAGCTGTAGCAAGTGACTGTACTCTGCTAGGAGGTGTGCTTCCTGCCCCTGTTTCCATGGTGCAGCACGGTGTTGCTCCATGGAGTGGCATGGTGGCATCCAGATGTTGGATGGAAGGACTATTTCAAGAAGGATAATCTTAAGCAGGGGGCTTGTCCCATGGAGAATATAGACACCAAGAAGCCTAGTGAACAATTTCTGCAAGGCAGCGTGCTGTAGAGGGGAAGGTAGCTTGATGTGGAACTGACTTAACACAAAGTATTTTTCTTCAAGAATGCACCACTTTTTACCCAAAATATTGAAATTTTTATGCTTTATCTTCTCCAAATACTGTGTTTCAGAACATTGATGGTGAAAAGTAGTCAGCTACTGAAATGTTATTTCTTTAATTCTGTTCCTTATACATCTTATATAATTAAGTTGAGATATCTCTTATGTTTTGTGTCTATTGTAAAAGAGGAAAGTAAAATGACCTGCATAGTGTCATACAGCATATTAGTCAGAAGCCCAGGATTTACAGACTAGGGCCAGCTAGTAAACAAGATTTCAGCATAGCAGGAAATTCTGCTTCCTGCTTTAGATGTACAATACAACTGAATGAAACCAAAGGTATTTTCACCAAAGCACATCTTCCACCTATGTGTCACACAAATGAAACAGAACTGTACTGCAATTTTCCATCCCTCACAAAGTGCCTGAACTAGACCGCTGCCCACCAAAGGGATGTGTTCTGCAGCATGCAACCTCTGTGATTTATGCTTTCTTCCATTTATCTCTTTTCCTTTTAGAATGCATGTTTCCTAATATTTCAGCTACTTGGAACATTTGGGTAGGTTTATGTCACTTTTAACAAACTCTGTAAACTCTGAAAAAGTTGAATAGTCAGAATCTCTCTGATGGCGTAACCTATATTGATTAGGGCAGTAGCACATCCCTCACACACCCACTGCAGCCACCAGAAAAAGTTGCAGTTGTTGTCTTCTGTGAAGTCATTCAGCTACCCTTTGTGCCAAGTTGCTGTGATGTAACCCTTGTGTACTCCACCATTCGCTTTCTTTAGGGAGGAGAAAAACTTCAGGGTTGGAACCAGGTTTGGAAGTTTCATCTCATCTCAGGATGTTCCTGAGAAAGAGATTTCTATTTTCATTGTCTTACCCTTTGTGGACTGAAACCTTCAGAGTTGCAGAGGTGCCTTGTTGTCAACAACTGAGTGAAAGAATATTGAAAATGTGCGGAACCTAAACAATAACATTTAAACACAATACACCCAGCATGTTTGTAAAGCATAAAGCTAAGTGGGGGAAATCTCATCCTCTCTGCTTGTCCAGTCAACTAATTTGTCAGTCCTGTCTTGGAAGTTTCCTCAGAGCCCCATCAGCTTTATTATGGCTCCTTCCCAGCACTGTCAGCTTCTGGAGCTTGGAGAGTTTTCTGTGTGGGAGCCCAGACAACCTTCAGGCTATTTTCACTTCTAGTTCTTAGTGTGCTCTCCATCTCAGAAATCCAAACGTCCCTGAAGGAACAAGTTTCTGGAGACTAGGATGTAACAGATAACCAAAATCCAGTTCCTCATTCTTACGTTCTTCACTGTCTTCCAAAGAGAATGAAACTCTGTCTTGTCTTACCCCTGAGAGGAAAATAAATGTTACAAAAGGAAGAGGCCACGATGCTTTGGTGCTTAAGGTTGTGTTCCACACCGTCATGAATAGGATGGGGCTTAGACACTTTGCAAGAAATCGGCCCTTCTCAATGCTACTAGCTGAATCTTTCTTTTCCTACAGTCATCTAACAGGATTTACAGATCTGTTATCTACCAGTTCAGTGTAACCTCTAGGAGGCTGAGGCGTTTGTGTTTGTTTTGGGTTGGGTGTTTTTGAAACACAACTTTTCTCACTTTAAGTGTCTCTTGTGGAATTTTGATTTTATTCTGAAGTTGTGTGCAGGCTGCCGGAAGCAAAGTATCCTCAGAAGGGGTGTTCTCATCCATCTATTCTTGTAACTTTATTGATCAAGTCTGTCCTTCAACTTAGCCTGGACAATATAACAGTGTTCCACTTTCTGCATAATACTTCCTGACATGCTAACAGCAGGTAGGAATCTAGGTATGTGCTTTGTAACTTTGTCTTGGACTTAGTGAAAGTTATTAAACTTCAGATACTTGGGAAAAATTGTTTCAGTCGCAATGTACTGATGTTTTGCAGTGCAATATCAGAAGTTGTACTACAGTGTCCTTAGGCAGAAATATAAAAAGGAGCTTCACAATGGCTGGTAGTTAATCTCATTCCTTTCCTCTCTTGGTCATACACAGCTAGACCACCTGAAAGCAAATCCTACACGTGCATTGTGTGTACTTTGCTTGTACACGGGGCTTCAAACCTTCCTGTACTCACATGCATCATGTTCATAGTGTGCTGATGAGTCTCTGGAGCCATGGATATGGGCTGAGAACAGTATTTGCCCCTGAAGCAAAACATCCATTGAAAAGCTGATTTAGGGCTTCAGGACTTGACCTTAGGTATATAGATCTTGCCTTGGTGCTGTTAGAGAGCCTGGAACAGCTGTGCCTGGGGTTTTAAATGAAACGAAACAATCCTTCATAATCCTGCAGTGCAGGGGAATAAATAAGTGGATGTTTGAAGCTGCCATTTCTCCTACCAGGACTTAATATCTGAAGGTTATTTTAGAAAATGTTTCCATTTTATCACTAGAAATTTTTCCTTTTCTTCCTTTTTCCTTCCCTTACCCTCCTCCCCACCTGAGGGACAGGCATATATGAATAGTATCATTCATAAGTGTTTCACTAGAATTCATTAGAGCGAGGCTGAAGGTTTCATTATTCTTTTAGGGTGCATTAATAAAACTACTGTACGCTTGGGTTTTTTAATACTATATGAATTATTCTGACAGTCAGTTTGCAAAGCCAACATATCAATCATTAAATTAAAAATGTAGTAATACAAATTAGTGTGATTCAGGAGCTGTAGAACATGTAGAACAATATGCTCTCTGTTTGGAAATTAATACAGATCTGTCCTTCAAATGAGAGAAGATAGCAAGCAAGGAAATGCAAAAAATTACAGTGAATTTATCTAGCACTCCATAAAAACATCTGTTTCCACATATCAGATACTACTCATGTTTTGTCCGTATCTCTGTTACTCTTTCTGTTAATATTGCTACAATCGTTAATGATCAACCATAGTGTTCATTTGGAGGATGAGGTGTAATTCATGAATTGCCTGACATGGTGCTTACATCTAAAGATGAGGCAGCAGCACATTAAAAGCAAAACAGATCTGCCTACAATTACTGCTTTTCTTTGCATGACAGAAGATGCAAACTAAATATTTTGCAAAAACCATATTGCTAACTCACCACTTCATGAAGTAATGCCTCACAGAAGGTTGTGTCAGTCCTGTAATCAGTCCTAATCTAGCCTGCCCTTGTGACTTCTGGAGCTCTGGGGAGAGATACCCTTTCTGCTTCATTTACGTGAGGAAAGATAAATTATTTTACCCTTAATAAATGTGAGGGACTAGATGAAATGCACAGGACAGCTTGGTTTTTTTCACTTTCTTGAGCAGAAAGTTCTTTTTAAGCATCTTTTTTCCTTCCTTTGCTGATTCTGTGAAAACTGTGTGGCTGTGAATAACATGTTGGATGTTTGAAGTAGTCCAGTGAATGTGAGATAATGAAGTTGTGGCTAAGGTGCAGGACATTTTCAATGGCAAGTCTTTGCCTGTGGAATTTTCTCCTTTCTGAATTATGTTTCAGCCAAGCTGCTTTAAAGCAGCTTGCCTACGCTACAGATAAAACTATGCTATGCATAGCTAGGCCTGATGTGCTTATGCAGTACAGTATGCTTACCCTAGTTGTGTCCGCATAGCACTCGTCCTAGCACATCCAGTGTCAGCCTTGGTGCCTGTCAGCAATAATTGTGTAGAACAGCAAAGTCTGTATCAGTGCATTCCTGGCGACTCTTGCTGCCTGTCCCTACTGCCATGCTTACTGGGGCTAGAATGGCGAGCAGTCTTCATACGGCACCACCCTTTTTAATATATACTTCTCAGTCAAATTCCTGTCTTAACTGTACCACACAAGCACGGTCAAGAATACCAGCAGAAGAAAACAGACTTAAAAAAACCTGTTCACAGCCAGGACAACATGTTAATGATCCATTATAGACTCGCCACCTGCGTGACACAAGGAATCACAGCATGTCTGACCTTTGCACAGGGTTCAGCTGTGTACAATCTTATGAACTCCTTAAAAATATCTGCAGTCTTAAGATATGAGATGCAACTTATTATTCAGGCTTTCTTCTAACCACAGATTTAAAATCCCTGGGTATTTCTCATCTCTGGTCCTTTCAGAGCTGTGATTTTTGGTGCCGCCAGTGAGGACTGCAGAGGTAAAAGCTGTTTGTTCTTGTTTGCTCCTTATCTGTGCTATATAAGATGCATGAAATATCACAGTGGTGGAATAAAGGCAGTAATCGTTTCTAATAACGAAACTGTTCTGAAAGGGAAGACCTAGATTTCTCACCAAGATAGTGTGCTGAAGTATTTGCATAGTAACTGGGCTATAATTACAGATTCATCTCCTTTATGTCTCTTAGCTCTCAGGCTTAAGTAACCATATCTTCAGAGCAGTCACTCTCTTTCCTGGAAGGCTGGGTGTCAGGCAGCATATGTTAAGGCTGTGTGCAGTGGTACACTGACTGTGAGTAATGAGTGTTGATAAACTGTTTACTAAAGCTGGCTGAAATTCAGGATCTGTGTATTGTGGGGGGTTTGATAGTTCAGAAACAATTCCATTTTCAAGCAGTGGAATATGTTGTTGGAATTCCTCAGAAATCTTAACATCTGGGATAAAATACAGCCTAATTTTTACTTTTTTAATTCTGTTATTTTGGTTCTGGAATTTTCAATTGGTTTTATATTTTATTACTTTTACAAAACAGTGGTGGCTGTTGAAAATATACCAATGCAAAATAGTCAAAACTTTCTATTTTTGTTTTATTTAAAAATCATTAACATCAACTGTTACTTAGACCAGTCTGATAAACCCTCTTTTCTAGATGGGTGTGTAACAAAAGAGCTCAGCCCTGTGACACAGAGACCTTGCCTGAGTGACGTGGGGTGGTGGAATACTGACAGTCTCATACCTGTGACACAGAAAGTGTTGCCAAGCAATGCTGCTACACAGAGCTTTTTAGTTTCTTTTTATTGCTGTACTGGTAAATTTGTAGTCCTGCTGGAAAGAATCCATTAACAATATATTGATTAATATATTAATCAAGATATATGTAAGTTATACAAGATTATGGATAAAAGGAGTTAGGCAAAAGACTCTTTGTCCCAAGTCAAATTAAGCTCTGTCCTGGGTCTGGAGTTGCTCCTTGAGAACTAAGAGCTGACTGTGAGCTGAAAATCCCAAAGATGGGATTGTCTGGGAGATTTTTGTGTACAAGAGTATTTGCAGCCTCTGTGTCACTAACTTTATTCTCCCAGAGAAACCAAACTGCAAAGCTTAGATATTTTTCCTACTATGCAGAAAGATTGCTCAGAGAAAGACAGTACTATGAACTTGAGAACCAGATATTCCGTGTCAAGGTGACTGTGAGGGTAGTGCTTTCCTTTCAGGTGTGTGCCAAAACATGAACAATGTCTCTGTAGAGACCAAGAGCATTTTTGTTTCCTCCTTAGAGTCTGAAGTTGTTTGTGCACTTGTAGATGGTGTAGAGCTTTGTTACAAAGGGGACTCTTTATCCTGTTGTACTATCCATGCTGTTATGTTTTAAAATATTCCTAGATGTAGGTGCTTCATGCATCTGAGAAATTTGCAGTTCCTTGGTATATATAAACTCATTATTACTATGTTAGTAAAGGTGTAATTCTTTTCCTCTTCTCTGTCCCTAGACACCAGTCTGTCTTTCTCCTTCAGTCTGTTATCAGGGCAAATAGCCTCCCTCTCCTGAAGAGTGTCAGCTTTGTCATTGATTATCTGTTCATTCCTGCCTGTCACAAGCTTGACTTTTTCACAGGTGAGCTGAGGTGATCTTGGCAGGTCTCAGATACTCAGTATGCTTCCTTCCTTGAGAGGGGGGATTCCACGGAAAGCAGAAATCTACTGTGGTTAATGTGTCTTAGCTCCAAAATTAGATTAATTTTTGTGGGTTTTTTTTCACCATAGACATGGTGGTACCAGCTTTGATTCCATTTCATCTTGTCATTGTTAGACACTGTCCACTGCTAGAAAGCAAAGAAATAGCTAACCAGCCCTTCATTAAATACCATTGTTTCAAGTAAGGGTGACTGTCAGAACATCATAAACAACAAAGAACTAAAAAGGTGAGATATGTCTGCTCAGTGTTTGGGGTGAAGCAGGTAGAGGCATCTATTCTGTATATTGTGGCTGTAGCTGAAAGAGAAGGTCTGTCATATGTAACAAGAATGTGGAAAAAAATGTAATAAAGTTCATATCTAAGAAGCATTTTAAAAGGATGAGAAGCTTTCCAAATCACTACTTAAACAATGTTGGGAATCAAAGAAATGTCACAGGATTTGAGAAAATGTGTATATTGTTTCTTGCTTAGAAGAGGTAAAGAACAATGACCAGGCAGCTATAGGCAAATTGGCTTGATATTGATCCTGTGTAAAATAACAAAACGCTTGATTCAGGAGTTCATCAGCAAGGCTTGGAAGCTAAAAGTTTAATTAATACTAGCATAGTTATTTAGAAATAAAGACCTTGTCAGACAGGCACTTAATATATCTTTCTTTTTTTCCTTTTTTTTTTTTTAATTAGCGGAAAATGGGCAGGTTGATAAAGGCAAATTAACAGACATCGTGTGCTTGAACTTCAGAACTTAATACTGCATGACATTTTGATTTAAAAGCTTGGATTTAGCTGGGTGTCTTTTTAAAATTGAGTCATTGGTAGAGCTCAAAAGATAGTTGTGAAGAGAAGAGAGGTCAATCAGCAGTACTCTTTTTGTAGGGCCAGTAGGAACTGAGTTGTCATAACATTTAATATTTTCATCAGTGATTTTAATTGCCAGCGTAATTTTTTTGCAAATCTTACAGGTTTTGCAGCTATTGGTGGAGTAGTAAGGAAAGAGAAGGCACATTGCTTGTATTGAGTTATCCAAGTGTGTTAGTCGGTTGGTCACAATTGTGAAGGGCTATCTTCAAGAAAACCAATGCAAGGCAACTTGTGTGGGAACCATAAGTGTAAACTCCATGGACATGAAGTTTTTGAGCATACTTAGGTGAGGTTCAGAGGGCTGCCATAAAAAAGCCCTTAAACACAAGCTCTAAATAGTGCTGTGTCTGAAAGGAGAAGCGATCTTTCAAATAAATGAAGAAAGTACTTAAAATGTAAGTTGGAAAGTGATCTTCTGGGTACAGCCTTACCAAGATTGTCACAAGAATTTTTGTGCCTTGTTCTGGTGCCAGAGCTTCAAGGGATACAGAAATACTGAGCAGAGGTTTTAAATAGGTTAGAAATATTCCTGGGATTGGAGGGGAAGTTTAGGTTCAGTTTATCATTCAGTTAATTTAAGAAGAGGCTGAGAAATCACATGGCTGGAAGTAGATAATAAAAGGAGGTGGAGATGGGATACAAACAAGGTGGACCAGTGCCTGGACATTGCAAGCATGTTCCTGAGCACATCCTCTTTTTATAGCATAGTTCTATGGTTAGCGCAAGCTGACTACCAGATTTGGATTGCAATACTTTTTCTTCTGCTATTTTCTGATTATTGGACTTTGCAGGGATTTCTGTTTTTTTCTGCAGCATGGGTATATTCCATATGTTGGGATCATGTCTACTTCATGGGCTCAAGTTTTGGGGTCTACCTATTGTGCACTAAATTTTAGGAAATTTAGGACTGTGGTGTTCTGCATTGCTGAAGATGGTGTGCTGGACAAAGTTTAGCAACCTGAAATGTGCAGAAGAGTAAACAAAACACATGATATAACACCTGCTTCTGTGAAGGCTTAAATTCTGTAAAAGCAAGGAAGATCATCCCTGGTAAGGCACCACAGGGACCTGAATAATTGTGTGTAACTTATATCACTTGGCAGCACTAAAAACAGGATGCATTTTGTGGAGGCTGAATCATCTGGATCCATCCCTGTTGTAAAGACATAAACTTCTATGCCCTTGTACTTTGGATTCTGTACTACATGAAAGGTCAGACCAGACATTTTCAAAAGTCCCTTCTGGCTGAATTCATCTCTGAGTTTTGCATGCCTTTGAATGATGCAGAAGTAACAAATAATCGAACAGACCTTGAACTGATGTCTTATTTACATAGCAAGGAATTCAATATAAAAGAGAATAGGTTTGAAGATGCGAAAAACCCTTCTTTAATACACATGCCATATGGCTCAGTGCCATTTAAGACTCCTTCAGATAGCTGTGAAATAGCTAGTTTCAAGAAATATCTACAAGGATGTGAGCTCAGATCCCTCAGGCTACATAGCAGTGACAGCACGGCCTCCATCTGAGCTGGTCTTTCAGCTGCAGAGCGGACATGCTGGACGGGCTACCTCTGGTTAAGATTGTGTGACACAGACATGAGGCACTGATCTCAAGAGCTATCTGCTTTCATTTGAGGATATCAAAGCATCTAGATTATATTGATAGAGTCATCTTGATCTAATGAGGGGAATGGAGGGGCGATGGATAATAATATTTCAATGTCAGAAAAAAACTGAGGCAGGGCAGGTTCATCAGCCATTGAGTATTTTAGTAGTGTAAAACATAATTAGCTGATTTTGATGTTGTCATGGCAGAAGTATGAACAAAGGATGGATTTAGTGTGTGTATACACTCGCCAGCCCATAGAGCTTTTAGTGTTTTGTGCCAAAAATGCACTTTCAAAAACATCTCAGTAGGAATATAGACAATAGGCTACTACAATGGGTAAGTACTGTGCATTTCCAAATTAGTAATCAAAGAATGCATGTATTTAGCTGATAGACTACAACAGTTACAGTGGATAAGCAAATATTTTGTTTCGAACAGGGGTAGGGATGGGGACACAATACAGAAATAAACTAAATACTGTAGTTATATATATTTATGATTAAACTGACTGACATGTGATAACACAGTGCTATTAATGTGTCTCAACACAAGTTTAATACTACAATAAAATGGTCATTCAGACAAACCCCTACATTTAATCATTAAGGACAATGAATAAAACCCATAAAAGCAAGAGATTTTAAAGTGAAGGCAGGGAGGCTGTAATTAACTCCATGTAGGCAGTGCGGCAAACTGATGTGCAATAGGTAGCATTGTGGATGTATTTAATTACTTCCTATTAACTAACCTATTTGCAAAGGCTTTCTTGGCCAGGATAATGCCATTTCAAAATGGGGCATACTGAAATTTCCATCTCTGGAAGAACTGAGCCAGGTTATGAATGCTCCCCATGCAAACACAGATAAAAAAAATTCTTGATGCACAGCCCAAATATTTGTCTCTTAGGTTAGATCATGCATTTTCCTTTTTTCCATGTGTGTTTATAAAACTGAGAAAGGGACTAGCAAATGCCAGTTGCTAGGATCTGTCAGATCTTGTGTCAACACCTGTTTTCTCAGGAGAAAAAACTCAGCCACTGTAATTAGAAGCTTGAAAATCAAATATTTGCAAAACAGTCCACTCCTACTGTTTAATCAAGAAAAGAATTCAGATCTCCAGGAACATGCCAGTGCCCAGCTCATTAGATCATGATGCCTCCATGTGATTTGTCTTTGTTGCTAATATGCTTCTTTAAAGTATTTTTTTCCAAATATAGTGGTGGGATCAGCTAACTTTCATCATAATATGTTCTCATTTCTCACAGAAAGCAAAATATATAATCTATCATTGTGGATCAGGCAGGTGGAATACAAAACGTGTCCACCTCCAGCAGCTAGTGGAGAATTATAACCTAACATTCCTACAAGCAAATATGGTTCACTCTTGAGGTCAGGAAACAGTAACTTATAGTACTTTGCTGCTGGTATTTGTGTGCTTCCTTAGAGATCCACTCATCTTTGTTAATGCTCACTAAACTTAATATAGTATAAATTTTTACCTGAAACGATTGCATACTTGTTTAATACTCTCCCTTCATGTCTCTTCAGTTGTTCTACTATAAGCAGATATTATTTATGTGTTTCTACAAACCTAAACACAAACTGCAATTGTGTAATTTCTCTGGGCAGCTTTCTGCAACTTGGGGGCAGATAAGCCACTAGCACAAGTCCAGAAGAGAAAATACTATTTGCCCTTGGAGAGAGCTGAGCCCAGCATGTGTGAGAGGGCTCCAGAAATGTGCTGGAAGTGTTCCAGGTGCAAGTGGGTTCTCAATCCATCCGATCAGACTCAAGAGGTGCATAGCGCAACTGTCAGGTGCACATCACTAGCTGTCCCACTCTACAGATCCATCACCACTGTGCAGTGCTAGCTGCCGATGTAGCTACAGCTGCACACAGTGATACCTTGTATAGTGAGAACTTCACTATGCTTAGCAAGTCTCTGGTTTTTGAAGCCAGTGACTTTGGTTTATGTCTTATTTGGTTTCATTTCCCTTACCTCCCTTTCTACGGGAGCGCACTCTGATGTTTTCTTTCAATACAGTATAGAAAAGTAGGCAGATGCAGCTTCCCTTCATGTGCAAATCTCTTAGGTACCCAGTGCAGAAAACTCTGTAAATAAACAGCATTGACTTTTCAGAAGCAGTCAATGTTTGTGCAGTTCTCCTGCTGAAGTCAGTGAGACTGACTATGGAGTGAGTACAATGGTAATCCTACTGGGGAGAAATACAGTCATATTCTGGAATATCCATGTGCCTTTTTTTTTCCCAAAAAAATCCTTACACTGCACTAGAATTGTGAAATTCTATGTTTTTAGTCTGTGTGGCTTGTTTTCAGCTTTAGCAAGATGTAGTAATAAGAATTTGTTATTCAGTCATAACAATTAGCATAAAACTTATTGTTAAATTATTCATAAGTAATAATTATCTTTTTTCCCAGCAAGTCATATATTAGGCCAGTACATGCTTGTGAGTTTGCACTTGTGCCAGTGGCAATGTATAGAAGCAGTGCGATTTCCTGATTTTTCAACAGTTAAGAGTAACACCGATTGCCAGTACAAGTAGTGTTCTGTAATGCATTTTATAGTGGATAATAATCTTTATTTCAAGAGTTGCATCCTTCCTTCCAGGTATGCCTGTGCAGTTCTTACCTAAGGGAGCATCAGTGTCTAACCTCCTTCGGAGTTTTGCACCAATGCCCCCATTTACCATTTCAGTAAAGCTTTTTCAGAATGTGTACATGAGAGCAAGATTTGGTTTGAAGACTGTTCTATTCAGAATACATGGTAGGTGGCTTTGATGAGTGCAGCCAACTTAGCTGCATTTGTATTATGTTTCACTTTTTTTATTTCTGAAAGGAAATAAGACTATTTGAATTAAAACACTCCCAACAGCTCATGTATGAACTCAAGGACAGAATCTACAACAGTCAGCTCTGCATCAGTTGTTCGAAAGCTGTGGTCAACAGTCTGTATGTGCCATTGGGAGGGGAGGGGTGAAGCTGCCACAACAATGCAGGGCTGCCTATGCCTAGGAGCCCTGAAGTTCAACTCACTCTGAAATATTTTTTTTTCACTTTTTTAAAAGGAAATGGGTTAAACTGGATTGAGCTAGGAATTCTTTGCTCAGTTTGTGTGTTTGTTTTTTTTAAAAAAAAAAAGCCCAGAGAAGTTAGCTGCTGCCATTTGTAAGGGTACAATGCATTTGTACACAGGTTTATTCTTTTTGTCCTTTAATAGAGTCATCAGTTTTCCTCAAGGTGCAGAAGTTTCACACTCACTCTCATAGAAAAAGGAGAGTCGGAGGATGGGTAAATAGCTGTTTTCCCCTGGGCGATACACCAGGAAAATAACATGTTCAAGGGCAATACTGCACTTTGTTACAGTCTGAATTAATAGGAAGAGCAATGGTGGTTTCTGTGATGAGGTGCAGTGTAAGGGAGGCTCATGTTACCTGTTAGCTAAGGACTGAGCAAACAGGTTGAGCCAGTTGCAAACCGCTGCACTCTCTAATGATCATATGGCTTGATGTCACTGTTGCCAGTTTGACCTAATTCATGCATATCCCCTGAGCTAATGTTTATTGGGTATCTGAGTTACAGATTTCACCAAACAGAAACATTCCTTCACCTACAGTTTTTATGGTTTACTGGTACAGCTTTGAGAAAGCCCGTGTCTTCGCTTTGTTTTTTTCCCTTGAGTGCAGACTAAAGCTCAGACACTTGAATCTCTATTTAATGTAGAATGCCTTGATGGTTTAAGAAAGGATGTAATTCCACAGCTCCATGCTGTGGGATACATGATTAAGTCACTAAGCCATTACGCTAGCTGAATGCAAGTGTCTGAAAGTTAATGGCAAACTGAATTTTATCCAGTTCACATACTTCTAATTATGACCGGCTGGTGTTTGTAGGTCTTCTGCCAATAAAGACATCCAAAACCTACAAATGTAACTGGATCAGAGAGCATTTGGCTTTAACTAGCTGTCAATTAGGAGGAGAATGATGGATTCCAGATATCTTTTTGTGTCTGTGTGTATGACTGTGTGTTCACTTCTTTTTTCCTTCACCAAGCTCCCTCTGCGTTGGAGTAATAGGATGTGCCGTTTCAGAGCTACTTTGGACGAAAAGTCCCCTAGATATCTCCTTTTTGGCAAAGTGTACCATGCTTGTAGTGTTTTAGCTTAGATAGTCTCTTCAATTGCCAATTAATCTAGTTACCTCTCCCTTGAAGCAAATTTGATAATACATTGATTTTAGGGGAATAATATATGGAGAAAAAAATGTACAGCTTGTCTAAATGAAGTGATTTACCAATATAGCTGTATCACTGTAGCTTTACTGTTACAGTCCTGTATATAATTTCCCATGTGGATGCTTTTAATCAGGAATAAATGTCACCTAACTAGAAAAGGGCTATCTTATACCAAAATAAGTGTTATAGCATTAAAGGTCTGCTTCAATGTTCTCTCCCAACTGCAGCTTTTCTAGCTGTAGAAGTTAGCACCCTGTGTCAGTCCTCTGCTCCCTGTTGCTATTGTGTGGGTGGAGGCAGCTGCCCCCTCTGATTTATCTTCTATTTGTTTTCCAATTAATATTATTAAAATAAGTTTAATTAGCATAAAAATTTAAAATTGTAATGTAATTTAAAGTTGCAAATTGAAGGCAAAATAATGACCATTAAAGGGGCAGGGCTGAGTGTTTAGGGCCATCTCAGACATCGCAAAGGCAGGCAGGAGTGGCTTTCAGCCGGAGAGCTAAGGACACATACAACAGAACTAAGCTGTGCCTGTTCAGATGAGAAAGAGCAATATTCTGAAATGTTAATCAAAGCTGATGGAATTAAGTGAACTGAAAATATAGTTTGTTCCCTTGTGTAGCATCAGGTACTCCATGTTTAAAAGATCTCTTGAGATCTGTGTGCTGGAACCTACAAAACACTTTCTCAGACCATCCCACTGAAAATGAAGTGTCAAAATGAAATTCAACTTCATCGGTATTAATCTGCAACTTAGAGCTGAATGTACAGTCTGAAATTTATAAGGCAGATTTTGGCCCTATCCCGCTGATGAATAGAAGAGTGAGTGTTCACTTGCCAGAAGAGTGAGTGTTCACAGTTTTCTCTGTGGATTTATTCAGCACCATTTGTCATGAATTAATGATCAATTGTTAATTCAATATTCACTTTTCCAGCTGCACTGATTAGATGCAGGAATCTAAAATAATAAGTCACATGGCATTGTCTCTGTTGCCAGTAAGATGAGTCTAACTTGAATAAAATCTGAGCAACTCAATTCACATGAGCTAATGGAAATTGAATTTTAAATATTTCTTGTGCATTTCCCATGTACAAGCATAACATTTTGTTTTCTCAAATAGCCATTACTGTGTTAAGATGCAAGAATTGTATGTGCAATGGAAATTCATAAAATCATACAATGGTTTGGGTTGGAAGGGACCTTAAAGATCACTCAGCTCAAACCCTCTGCAGGGCCACCTTCCACCAGCCCAGGTTGCTCCAAGCCCCGTCCAGCCTGGCCTTGAGCACTGCCAGGGATGAGGCACCCACAGCTGCTCTGGGCAACCTGTGCCAGTGTCTCACTGCCCTGACAGTGAAGAATTTCTCCCTAATTTCTGATTTAAATCTACCCTCTTTTAATTCAAAATTATACCCCTTGCCCTCTTGCTACAGACCCTACTAAAAATTGTGCTCAGTATTTTCCATTGTTTACCTTCCACCAAGAAATGTCACAAATTAAATAGTTTATTTAAAAAAACCCCTCTCATTAGAGGCAGGTAATCAAGAGTGCTGTGATTTTTGTGATCAGCTTTTCACACTGGAGTGAGCTAAACCAAGACCCTGTTCCACACTGTGGGTGTGCTTTGAGATCAGGATGGAAGACTGATAAACTTTGTCCCAAAGAACAGTCAGTATCATGGATTTTTCTTGAAAGGGCAATTGGCATGTACTGAGAGCATAGACAGGCAGCTCTAGTCCTGAATGGTTTTAAATTGGAAAAGTTGAGTTTTAGATGTTTAAGTCAGCTGCTCCACCATTTTTCTTGTTGTTATTCTAACTTTGTTGTGAACTGAAGAACCTTTGGGATGTAAATTCAGTAATGGAAGTGGTGCTGAGTAGTGATAGTGCCGTTGTGTACTGTGCTGTGTAAGACCCCCAGGGAGATCAGTCAGTCAAGAGCATTCTGAATGGATGGGTGCATCAAAGCCACGTAGGCTTGTCACCTCAAAGAAATCTAAGGGACATTCCTGGACCACTAAGACCTTATTACTCAGTAGTGTTCAGCACTCTTTCTGTCTGCCCATAGTGTGATCTAGCAATTTGGAGTAACAAGTTGCAAGGCAAGTACATAGGTAACAGTGCCTGGTACCCACCTTTGAATAATTGTTAAAATAGACTGCTTTAGAACTGGAGTCAACGGTGATGCAAACCTAGCTGACAAGAAAGAATTGGATGTAAATGACGGCTTCGTATAATTGATGCCTACCTGCCTGCTGTAAACGGCTTGTAAAACACATGCATCTTGCTTTGATTTGGTATTTTGTAGTAGAGTTGTAAATGATGTGTAGCTAAGATTAGGTAGGAGGATCTTGCAACCCCTTGCAACCTGATTTGCAGTTCCTAACAGCTGCCTCTGCGGTGACAGCTGTAGCTGTGTAATCTGCTGAGAGGATTCTTCAGGTGCAAGACGTCATCCGCAGGCCCAGCTAGCCATCTGTTTCTCAGGAATACAAGGAAGGGGAAGAAAGTTAAATAGGGATATATTGCCTGCTGAGGTTGTTGCCTGACAAGAATAATATTGGCGTGGCTGGTACCTAAGGATATAAGGAAAGCAGAACCTCGAAGAAGAGGTAGTTTTTTCTATTAAACCAGGTGAAGTAGCTGGAAAAATCAACCAAGCTTCGAAGACTATAAAGTGTGTGTCTGGATCCTTGGTTATCCTGCAGGGTCCTGAATGCAAAAAGCCATTCCAGGAATGGACAGTGCTGATCTGTGCAGCCTCTCTTTGTGTTTTGAGTTTGATGTTAATGAAAGGTCAGATCTGCTGGTGTGTCATTGTTTGCATTTGCATAGGTTCAAGCAGAACCAGCATAAGTCCAATGTTTTGTGGCAGATTTTCACTTAACTAGGGGTGTGCAACAGTGAATCAAGCCCTTTGTACAAAACTCTTGTTAGGTCACCTTGCCCATGACTTTGAGACACAATATCTTGATGTGAAGCTTCAGCATGATCATTCATGTAAGTTATACCTGCTTTTATTATGTTTGATTTGGCTTTCACAAGGTACTAGTAACTGTAACTGTTAAGTAAGTTTTATTCAGCTTTGAGTAAAGGCTTATGTGTTGCTTTCTGGGGGAAAAATAATCACTACTACCAGCAAAAAGCAAATTATTTTCTATTACAAATCATGTAAATAATGTCTGTGTTCTGGAATCTTTGGGGGGTTATAGGACTGGATCTCTCCATGTATGTTGCTGTATCTTTATTTACTGTATTTTGTCCTGTCACCTTGACCTTGCATATTAACAGCACACAAAAAATGTCACCTGCTGTGACTTGTAACTGTTCAATCTGAGGCTACACATGTAATTTCTTTGAAATATACCCTGGTAGATTCACACATAAGCATTTGAAGGGAAGAGTGGAAGTCACTTCAGTTGGGTGGAGCAGTATGGTTTTCAATTTGATTTTCAAAACAACTACTTGTTTGTTTTGGGAGAGGTTTTTTGTTGTTGTTTTGTTGAGGTCGCTGTCCCCGTCCCCCCGTGTCGTCCCCCCCCCCCCCCCGCCATGTTTGCAATTTTCAGAAGATTTGCAGGCATATGGCTCTGAAAAGAATTGTTCGCACAGTTCCAGCTCACGTTGTCATTTAGTGGCTGGATTCGATAAATTACACAATCACGTCTCACAAACTATCAGTAAAATGCTAGCCACTTAGGATTATTTTGTGTGTTTGGATTCAGGTAATAGTTACTTTTTACTAGCTGTTTCATACAAACTTAAAAGAGAACTAACCTCTGTGACATGAGAAATGGCAGTTTCATGCTATTCTGATCTAAAATGTTGGAAAAGGTAATGCAGTTACATACACTAGGGCTTCCTGTAAGGTATTGTGGATAGTGATATGTGATTATTGGCATTCTTTGAAGCAATCAGGCTTAAACTTCTTTCAGCAAAGAAAACAAAAAACAAGCTTAGTGGAAAGGGAACAAGCTGAAATATAAAGAAGAAAAAATCTCTAAGGAAGTACATTTTCTAAAGATCTTTCATGTTTACATTTCTTTTTTCTGTACTGTGAATAGAGCAGTGTGGATGCGGTAACAGCAGGGCTCATTTGAAACTTGTCTAGAGGACTTCTTCATATGCAAGGCACACAGAATTTACCTTTTAAAGTAGTTTTTTTTCTTCAAAGTACTGAATCCTTATACTTTTATTCAAGTCATTCCTCACAGAAGCTTTCTAAAATCATTAGGATCCTGGGCGGAGAGTTGCATATATAGTACCTTTCAGAAGTCAAATTCACTTCTTGGTTTATACCTGGCACATTTGGACTGCAGAGAATTAAATTGGAGATTTTGGTCAGTAACTGCCACATGTTTTGTACTGTTATGATAATTAAATGATGTTTGGGCTATAACAAGCAAATGGGTTTCAGCTATTTAAGAAATTGCTGACATTCAGTTGGTAACTTCATCCTCCCCCTCCTCAACCTGCCCCCAGCTGATACGGGATAATTGGCCATGAGTAAATTCCTAGTTTATTACAGTATAAGATTATACCTTGTAGGTTAAGCCAATTTTAATGAAGATGTTTTCAGTTTACACAATTTGGACTGAGAAAAAATGCAGTATTATTTTGTCTCAGTTAAGGATGGGATAATTTTCAGCCAGGACATTCTTAAACTTCTTGACTTTGTGACTTCTGTGTGTCTGGTCATTCCTGTAGAAAGTTTCCTCAGACTTTTTAGCAGCAGCATTACATTTAACGCAGTTTTGTTGTTGCAGATGATGAAGCAACTGACATTTTTCTTCTTTTTTTCCCTCTCTCTTTTTTTTTTTCTTCTTTATTTTCTCTCAGCTAAAAACCATGACAATTATGACAAGAGTCATAGAATCATTTAGGTTGGAAAACACCTTTAAGATCACAGCATCCAACCATTAACTGCCAAGTCCAGTGCTAAGCCATGTCCATAAGCACCACATATATACATCTTTTAAATACCTCCAGGGATGATGACTCAGCTGCTTCCTTGGGCAGCCTGTTGAATGCTTGATAGCCCTTTCACCAGTCCTGCTAGGTCTTCGTCTTTCTTGCAAAAGCAGGTGAAATAGCCTGGTACAGAGCCACTCAAGGCTCTTCTCCGACGGTCCTTTCCTCAAGGGTAATGACAGTGTAATGGTTACTACCTAGAGATTGGCTCATATTCTAATCAACGTACAAGATTTCCTGTCATGGCTGCTGCTTCTGACTGCACCTGCAGAAAAGAGGGTTGTTGGGAACAACTTGTAAGCCACCAGAGTAAATAGGATATGTCACCATCCTGCTATCTGCCTTGGTTGAAGTCTTTAGGAAAGTGAATGGCAATGGGTCAGAGAGCTGTCCTGGTGGGTCAGGTGTAACCCATGGAACCATAAACTGCCTAACAAGGCTTGAAGTCAGCAGGACTCCTGTCTGTAGTCATAGACTACAGTCTCCAAAGACTGCACAAGTGAATAAGTTAAGTTATGCATGGTCAGTGTTCTGGTGTTTGTGTCTGAGTTTCCCCTGATATAAATAGTTTCAGGAAGGTTAAAATATGTCTCAGAGAACTGTAATAACAACTCACGATTTCATAACTCTTTGCTGGTTTTGTTGTCATCTTCTATACGAATTGTCTGTGCCTGCCTGCCAATTTATTTATATAATTCTTGCTGCAGACGTAGAATCTTGAACCAAATGAGTGTCCTTGTTCTGTTGTGCTTTAATTTACCTGTCACTTAACTGACTCTGCAGCTTGATATTTTATGTATCTAGTCATTTTCCAGGCTTCACCAAATTTGTTTTTCCAGAAATATTGCACCTGGAGTATCACACCTCAAATGTGTATCCTTTGTGTTTTATAGTCATATTGCATTTCCTAATGCTTACATAGGAAAATATTCAACTCTTTTCTCTTTAGCTTTCTATTTGCACTTGCTTTTACCCTATTTAGGAAGTTTTTTTCACATTTATAGCCATTATGAGACTAATTCCCTCACTGCATCACTTCAGTTGTACATGTGTATAATACTCTGGGTTAAACTGGAGCACTATCAGCAGAGGAGTAAGCTGTTGGATTCAGGATCTGCCTCTCATTTTAGGGACAGCATTTTAGCACAGATTTGTACTTGACAACCTTCCTTCTCATCTTCCTTATGTGTGTGCAAGTAAAATTAGTTATCATTCAAATTAAGTTCCGTATGTGGAATCACCTATTTAAGGTAGTGACAATTTTATTTGTTCTATCAAATAAGAAATGTAACCTTCTTTATTTAGCTATTTTTTAGAAATTATTTTATTTATTTTTTTTTAGTTTTCAGACAGTCAAACATAGAAACAAGCTGTGCGGACAGGTTGCAGTAGTCTCCATCCTGAGGGGTTTTCAAGACATGAGTAGGTTAAGTGCTGAGTAATCTGGACTGATCTCATAGCCAGGCCTCCTTTGAATAATAGGAGTTTGTGTTAGACACATCCTGAGATCCCTTTCAGCCTGGATTTTTCTGTGATACTATAAAATGCAACTAACTTTAAAAAAAAATTTAAATAAATATTAATAGGAAAAAAGATACGAAGTATATATATTTAGTGTGTGCAATTCTTGAAGCAGAAAGGTATCACCTTGCAACGTGTCAAGGAAAGAACTGAAGTCCATCTAGGATTTGTAAGATAAAGTTGCATTTCAATGACCAATATGTGTTTCAGATAAAATTAATTACGTATACATATATTTCTGTTGCATTTAGTAAAACAATTCTTCAGAAAAAAACATTGAAACATTTTTTTAAACCATACAATCTCGCTGAACTTGTTGATGCTTTTATTTATTTTAATACAATATTTAGAAAATCTTTATAGAGTTTTAGAAGTGCAGACATTTCTAATAAGTACATATAGTATCAGTCCGTCAAATACTCATGTATTTGAGTGAAAGACAGAAAATGCAGTAATAAGGCAGCTCTCCTCTGGACATCAGGGAAGAGCCCAAGTATAGCCTAAAGCAGTACAACATGGCTGTAGAAGTTGATGAAGATACCCTTTAAAAAATGACACTGCCCAGAAGCATGATCAGTGACTGGGGTGAATTGTTTGAGTGATCACACGAAGCAGAGAACTGTTTGAACCAGTGTCTGTTTCTGGTATTTATACGGTATTGAGTTTCCACTGAGATTCTTCCAACTAATATGCTTATACTTCTAGTATGACTGCAAAAGGATGTCAAATGCTTTTATTTTAGAAGAGCAATAATATACTGGTGCAAATGATAACAAAATAAAGGATTATTATGTATGGAATGGAGTGTTACCCAGAATAATTCTCCTCCATGTAGAATTCATTTCCCCTTCTGCTTTGGAGATGAGGTATATAGGTCTGATCTGCATAAATGTGAATATTTGGTTGAAATCACATTGCCAGGAATAATGTCATATTAAGTGGGAAAGTGAACCAACTACATTCTGCAAGGTAAAACTTGTCTGTCTTATGTGGATGTTATTCTAATTCTTGAATATACTTGGAAATATTTCCATTAACAGTTGGGTACCACTTGTTCACAACAAAAACAAAACCACAGGAGAAATTTTTACTTCATATGTTATGTCCCTAAAATTTTAAGCAGGTTTCTGTGATCTTCCTTTTGTCTTTTATTGCAACTTGCAAGTCTGTGATAGGTTCACCTTGAGTGCTCTGTTCTGTCTTAACAGCTGATGCTTAACCTTTGTTCTAGATGACTACTCAGTGTCTAATTAGCTTGGTCTTGAAAACCAAAAAAATCCCAAAAACTTCTATCAAGCATGTTATAAAATCCCTCCTACTCCCATATCTTCTTCCTCCCCAGCTTCCTCATTTTGGTGTCTGAAATTATGCAGTATTACTCCCTCTTTTGTATTACCCTTTACAGAATCCTTTCTGATCTCCTGGTTACCACAATCTTCTTTGTCACTTTATTATACACACGATTATCTTTTCCTGCAATTACAATACTGGGGCTTCTTCTGTTGCTGGTTTTAGTGATTATCATGCTTGTCATTTGTAAGCTTCTGTAAATATTAGCAATTCCGGAGTGTTTCACTTGTTCCCTAATTTTGTCGACTAGTTTTTCAGCAATGCAGTTACTGTTTACTCTTACTTCATTAGTTCTGAAACCTTTCCGATTTTGAAATATATGATTTGTATTATAGCAAGGCTACAAGTGCTTGTTGTACTTACCCCTTCCTTCTCACATTCTGTAGTCACAGCAGCATATATACCCTCTGTTATTTGTGACTTAAGGGAACCTGTAGTGTCATAGTGGTATTTATGCAGCTACCGCTCCTTGGCGACTATCTGTTGTGTTCTTATTTTATTTTATTTTACCTTGTTCTCATGCTCTTGAGATAACTTGAATTTGTGAATTAGGTGGAAGAATCTCGGAATTCTGTCTAGTGATGACTTGTGCCATGGTCCTCTTCCTTTTTCATACAGCAAAAGCTTCAAACTAGCAAAATCATGGCTTTCACTCTGTCACAGTCTAAAATTAGGTTTTATTTTCTTGATATGCCAAATATTGCATCATAGTGCTCAAGCCACTGTTTGCCTTTGTGCTGTTGTTCTGTTTATAGAGGTTTTAGAAGGAAAGCAGCAGATTCAGAAATAAGATAAACAAAAGCTACGACATTGCCATAGGCTTACTGATTATTTAAAACAGACAAGCAGAGGTCATCTGGTTTAAGGTTCAAGAACTTTTTTGACTAGATTTTTGCCTATCATGGAAAACCTTATGTTTGTTTTAAGTTGTCAGTTTATTTTTTTTTTCTTCTTGTGCATATGCGGGAAAGGAAAAAGGATGCTTAGAGTCCTCATTTGGCCCAGGTCAGTTATCTCTTGTACGCACAGTGCTCTATGCTTGAGAGGTGTGTGTGTGTGTGTGTGTGTGTATATAGATATGTATATATAATGCTTTTTCTGTTTGTTGGTAGCTTTTGTTTCCCTGCTCTATATTTACCACATTTTTTCCAACAGATATTTTCAGCCTCTATCTTTAATTATATTATTTCTACTAAAAAAAATATATATACATCAAGAGATGAAATGTCAAACCCACAAAAATTCAGTGGATTTGAAATCAGAGAACAGTTGAATTTGTTTTCCTTTACCTTTAGGCTGTGCTCAGATCACTCACGTGGACGAGACCACAGCAGCATTCCAGTGTACACAGAGCCCTTTCCTCTAGATGCTGCTGCCGTATCCAAAGAAACTGGTTTGGTCCAGAGGGTTTCTGATGGGTCATTTCTGTTGACCGTGTATCACTTTTGTAGCCCCTTTAATGTGTCTATAGTACAGAGCTGCAAAATAATAAAACTTTGTGTCAAAATAACTGTATCACATGTTAATCACTAAAGTAATCCCATTCTTCAGGTAGTCAATGTGTTCTGTTCTGCTAGATCATTGTTAGAAATATTTGAATCCTATTTAAACAGCTTGACATTGCATCAGTGAAGCACACTTCCAATTGCATTCTCCTTTGATTGCTCTCACTTTTTTTGTAGTGTGTGACATGATGTGTTATGAGATTGTACCTGGGGCAATATTGTTCCTTATAGCCACCATATAGCTTAGTGAAGGTCACATGTAGAGAGGTATCTGGCTACCTATATTTAAGATTTGTGCCTACTTGGCACCTTTCTGGGTGTTTTTCTGTGCTTATTACAGCAAACTTTTCTCAGGTTTTCAGCTGTCATAATTTTTTGGACAGTCTGAAAGTGTTTTGGTTTTTGTATTTTAATGCATAAACATTTACAGTTCTCTGTAGTATGTTTCTTATTTAGTTCATAACTGAATGCTTAGCAAAACCAGTAATTTTAGTAACCTGAACAATGATAAAGAAACCATCAGAAACTTGCAATGTGGCAGTTACTTTACGTGAAAGAATTAGTAAGCAAGCAAAGAAGTGAAAGAGAGGATGCTTATCTATTATTTGCTTTGTGCTGCTGCAAGTCAGCCTAGTTTGTACAGCTCCCATCTCTTGAAATATTGTTATTCTGTTGCTGTCCTGCCCAATTCTTCTTTTTTTTCCCTGTGCATAATTATCTCATAGTATCCAGTATTCCATCTCTTTGCTCTTTCTTGCATGCAGAACATGTTTCCCACAATCTGTTCACTTCTCCCTGAGTGTCTTTCTTAAAGGAATCAGTTTACATTGACACTGAGTAGACAGTAGAAGAGTCCTGCTGGGTGCCCTCACTATAACCTGATTTTCTCCCTATTTGTTCCATGGGAAATGGTTACCTGCAGTGTTTAAACACACTTTTAGTCTGCTGATTCAGAACTAAAGAACTTAAAAAGCATACAGAAATGAGATTTGCAGGATCATTTGGAACGTTAAGGCTTTTGCTGAAAACATTTTCAGACAGCAGTAGTTGTAGTTATTCTTACAGAGTGGCAGAAAGTTTGCAACAGAGAAATTAAATTATTGGTTTTCCTAGTCATGCCATATTATTGCCTCTGTCTGGGTATAAAATTGAATTAATTATACCTCTGTGTCTTGCCAGTTGTCTTTTGTCAAGCTTCAGAATATTTTTCTTGACCAGATGGTTTCAAATATTAGTTTCAAATACTTCTCAGGATCTGGACGTCTCAGTGGTTTTTGCAGGAACTGTGGAGCAGCTGACAGTTCTGGGTCTGGCTCAGGTAGGCAAAAGTCTTTCTTCATATAGAAGACAAACAAAAAAGCAAAAAGCCCCCCACTAACTGGCATTTAGCAGCCTGCGAGAAGCGATTTTTGACTTGCTTAGTCAATCTTGAGACATAACTATATACCCAAATGATTAGTTGTTGATATTAATCTGCATTTAGGTTAAAAGTCACTTTGGGATTTTGGTTTTGCAAACCTGGTGTGCTGTGGTCTTTGAAATAACGGTTAGTTCATCCCACCATAGAATAGGGCTGTACCACAGGGACGTAAAAAATTACCTTTGTCCAAATTATAATTTAATTTAAGATTTTGAAATATGTCAGGATGAAAGGTATGACATAAATATAAAATATTGTGTGCTCTTATAAATCTTACCTACTCTAGCTGGGCTATGATAGAACCCCTTAGAAAATATAGCGGAGTTCAGTTAGGTGTAAAACCTTCAGAAATGTGTCATTTTGACAGGATAATTAGATTGCGAGTCTTAACTCACAGAAGTGGTGAGCCCTTCTCTGGATTTGTATTATTTAACAAACTAGAATGTTTGCCTAATCAATGATATCAGGACTGTGTTCCTTGTGCAAGGTCTAAATATAAATCTGGAACAAATCTTATCAATAATCTGGTTTTGAATGGAGTATAGACACATTACCAAGACGTAGTTAAATGGCCCTTCCAGCTCTGATATGTCAAATTTAAATCCTCACAAGTACAGCAGAAGCCAAAATGCATCCAAAAGTAAACTGACAGAGAAAAGAAACAGAGTTGCAACTCTCTATTTAATGTTGAAGAACAGATATTTGCCCGGACATGTACTTGACCTGTTTGTTCAGCTGAAGAGCAACCAGTGCTTCATCCAATAAGGTATTACAACTGTATTTCAAGACAGCTATTTATCAAAACCAATGGTCTCTGTAATCCATCTAGTTTTCAGCATCCTGACATTTTAGTACCTTCCACTGATTCCCAGTGCTTATTTGTCACTCATTTAGGACTTTGGTCCTGATCCTCACAGCCATCAGCCCTTCTGCCACTATTTAGCTACTGTATGATTCCTTACATGGCCCACCAAGATTTCTGTGCTTTCTATTTCTTTTTCAAAAAGCTCGTAAAGTCAACACAGAACACTGGAACCAGCAAGAAAGAACCCGTCTACCTCCGCCTCTGCAGCAGGTACCTCCTAGCTGGTCTTACTAACTTCAGGTTAATGTCACTGCTACGTGGCTTTTCCTTGGCTCACAACCAGGGAGCTCGCATCCCTCTGCAAAAGACTGTGCAGACACAGCTAACTACGACTTTATGGGGGTATTTAGTCTTACAGATCTGAAGCTTTGTGGTGTCATTTGGCACAGCTCTTCCTCCCCATGAAGGCTTCCAACTCTAATTAGGACTGTATGTACTTGTGCTTGAGACTGCACAGCAGAATGGAAAAGTGAGGGAAGAAAACAAAGATCATAGGAAAATAATATCCCTGCTTCTTCCTCTCCCTTTATTTGAATCCATTAAATGTTCAGTGTTTTCAGAGACTTCACCATATTTTGGTACTCTCATGCTACCCTGAATTCTAGGCCTCTCTATGCTTTTACTGCCTTTCAGAAATTGAATTCCTGGAAGGAATTTTTGATAGCATTAAAAGCACCCACAGAGGGAATGGGTTTGTGCATCTGTTCTCTGTCTTACATATACTGAAAGGCAAGAAGTTCTTCAGTTACAAAAGCTACTTTTTCAGATAAATTTCACAATAAACAGTACATCTCCTATAGTGAATACTAGTGCAAATATCTGTCTGAAGTATTCTGTGCAGGCATTCATTACATCTGTGACAGCTGTTGTACATTATGTATCCAAAGCCTTTGTCATGCATTTGGGAGGAACAGGCTTACAGCTGATATACGGTTCAATCTATGTACCTTCATAACACAGAGAAACTTCAGTTAGGACTTTTCAGATATATATGCATTCACAGGAAAAATGTGCTATTATTGTAACGTATGGCAGAAATAACTGCATTGTCAGGCTATCATTGTTAACCTATAACAAAGGGCTTTTGAGGAATTGAGGATGAACTCTGAATATTAAGAAGCAGCTAAATATTAGAATGGAATAAAAGGGAAACTCTTCTTCAGATTCTTCCATTTGCTTACATACTAAAAATAGGGATTTCTCAGTGCAAATTACTGGAGTAATCTTATGGAGACCAATACAAAAACTTATAAGTGATACTGTTTGGGTTAAATTGTGTATCTGAACACTAAGATGGTCCCCTCTGGGTTTGTTATATTTGCCTTGGATTTCATATAGTTGTCTTAACATACAGTGTTTACATGATTTGGCCATTTACGTACTACCTTTTAAACAGATTCAGATGGATCCTTCCAAATGATATCAAATTTTGCCTGTTGTAATTTGTAAAGTCTTGTTGCTAGTATAATAAATCTCCCTGTTTAAAAAAAAAAAAAAAAAAAAAAAAAAAAAACATGTGTATGTAATGAGGAGTAAGCAAAATATTCAGGGAACTATGATTACAGTCAGACTCTGTCTGTCGAAACAGACCAGTGCAAAAAACCTCCCGTGGTAAAAAGGAAGGATATTACAAACTCCTGTGAGATGGTTTGTTGCTTGTAACTTCTGTATAGGTGTTTCTGTGGGTTCAGAAAATTTATTTATAAACTAGAACTGTATTTTTGCCTTGGGAAACTCAACCCGGCAGAACATTCTGCAGAGTAGAGAGATTATAAAGAGTGGTAACTAATCAGTTATTTATTAGTATTTTAAAATTTCATCATTATTTTTATTCCTTGGAACTTGGGAAACAATTTACATATAGTTTCACTTCTTGTTTTAATATAGAATAATTCACCCTTGAGAGATTCATTATCATTTATTTTATGTACAACAATAATAATGTGTTGTATCACGAAACGTAGACAAACCCAGGATTTATAACAGGTCTTATAAGTACATGAGAATTTAAGTCAGATCTAGAAGAAATGGAACATGGTTCTTTATATTTGTAACATAAAGACGTTCCTGGAAACTGGAAAATCACTATCCTTTGGAAGTTACTCAGCACACAGTTGAATCTGGCCTTCTCTCAAGCTATTACACCATTTTAGATGTCTTATGGTTTGCATGGGCTAGTACAGATTTTACACATACCAATCCCAATAGTTTCTCTTTGAGCATGCCAAAAGTACTGAGTATGTACAGATGAAATGCCAGGACTGAACTTTGGAAGTAACAAATGGGAATAAATAAAAATAAAGCCTAGCACCAAACATAAATAAAATAATAGATAAAAATACACAAAGTAGACTTCAAAAATGTGTCAAATAATACTCTGGTGTTATACAGTTACCTAGGGATCTAACACTTTTTGACAGAGAGTATCAGTCTATGTACTCAAAGCCAAACATTTTATTACAACAAAATATATCAGTTTTTAAACATGCTATGTATTCTGTTCCCTGAAGAACCCTTTGAGAAAGATGTTCACTGAATTTCTGTGCAAGCTGATGAGTGATTGGAGCTAAAAAGCAGAAAAACAATTTTCAACAGGTTAGGCTTAGTTTGATCAACAGTGCACTCTAATACACCGCTTCTATAATAATGCATCTATCTTCATATGTCAAAAAAATGCATATTTGTGTATTATAAAGGAAAGTGCCATACGGTAGGTTTAATGAAGTATTGTATAAGTATTTCTGTATATTTTTTTATTGTATAAAAATCACAGAAAGCAGTTCAGCAAAATGCCCATTATAGAGGCAGGTTTTAGGCTTCATGAACAGACCCCAAGATGTGTCTTCATGGAAGAAAACTGTATCAGTTCTCAAGTGGGGAAACTTTCTACGTTGCCAGGCTTTGACAAAGCAAGTTGCTGTTTCAGCGTGTTTATCTTAATAAGTTATCAGCATGCAATGAATACACTTTTGTCCCTAGCCTGAATATCGCTATAAAAAAACAATATGGAAGCATAAATGCTATTCATTGCCATTTGTGCTTCTTGCTGCCGAGTTCTCCATGAATATGTGCATGCTGATTCTTATGTCTTTGCAGAGTCTAAGCTTAGACTGGAAGACTACTCAAAACAGTAAAACTCCAAATGCTTTCTCTAGTTTCCCTTCCAAAAGTGCCTGTGGCAGCAGAATGCCATTGGAGGGCACAGCCACCCCCTGCAGCTGGACATCAAGCTATGCAGAAACTTCTTACACAAAACAGTAACTAGTGGTTGTGAGATACTAAGGAAAAGACGGTTGAACAAAACATGCATTCCTTTGCTGTTTTGGAACCAAAACAATTGTAACAGGGGTTTGAAGTAGTCTGACCTGCTACTGAAGAGAATATGCCTGAACATACCTGAACAATAACCAGTTCTCAGATGAGAAATAGCATCTGAGCAAGTTAGAGAAATATCTTGAGCCCATTCAAACCTTTTGTTGCTGCAATCAGTGCTGTGCAGTGAAAACAAGATTTTAGAATAGAATTGTCGTTAGATAGGCAATTCTAGTGATGAATCTGTTCAGAAGTCTTTATTCTCCTGCAAAACAGCAGTGACTGATTGCAGGTGGACTAGGCTGTGACTTTTCCTCATAAATACTAAAACATTTTCTTTTGTGAAGTTCAAGGAAATAGGTAGTGCAGGACTGTATCAGTGAGGTTGAAACAATCTTTTTCTCTAAATAAACTATCCATTTATAGACACAGAAAACAATGTTTTGCAAACAAGGAATGCATAGATATGTATCCGAAAGCTTGTATTCACGTTCGACCTTTAGACCTTCCTCTTCCATTTATTTTGGGGTCTGTGTGATTATCTCTTCAGACCTTGTTTGATATAGAACTGTAGTCTGCAGCAGCTGCTATAGATGCATTTCCCCAGTGTTAATTTTACTGTATAAAATAAGCTCTGGCAACGTGGTGACTAGTTAATTGAACTATATAACCTTTTCTGGAATTGGTGACTCCAAGCCACTGAACAATATAATTCATCTCAGACTTTTTATTAAAGTCCTCAGTGAAATTGTAAGTCTATAGTGGTATATTAGAATGCAGAGACTACTGTGTGTAACCAAGAAAGCTACCTCTCCAGTGGGCCTTTAATAAAATAAACGTTTTCTGATGGTGCAGTACTTATTTTTAGCTTATTTCTGTTTCAGCTCAGAAACATTGCATCTAGAACAATTCAGAAAACTGTAAAATGTATTCAAGCAAAGGAGGAGGAGGAGGAGAATGGAAAAGGTCATGAAGAGATTTAAATGTTAAAGTAAAAATTTAGAAATCAACATGATTGTTGCATAGCATGACATTGTGATCAGTAGAGTACAGCGGAAATACTGAATTTAGAAAGAATAAACTGCCTAACAGCATGCTCCTGAACCATTTGTTATTTCCTAATTAAAGCTTGTGAAAGGGCAGTTTATAGACAATTATAATAAGCTCAGTGTGGGAGATGTCAGAGTGTAAATCAGACTTTCTACAGCAGTGGAGCTTTAAACATCTCTAATGACAAGTGGTGGTAGGTAGATGATGCAAAAAGACTGTTTTGACAACATGATTGACTGAGATCTTGAAATATATAAGCAAACAAAAAATGTGAATTCAGCATGAAACCAAAACTGCATGCTCTACAGCAAATAAAATATAAAGAATGTGAGGGGAGGCCTGTGGCAAAGAAAGTTTAAAGCCGTATTTGAAAATAAAAAGTAATACTTAAGCAAACAAGTGATTGCTACTCGAGTCAGGATTTATCTTAAAAATATACAAGCAGTTGTATTAAAGGGTACACCTTGCATCTTAAGATACCACAGTATCTCTCTCACTCAGTTTAAGGGCAGTCGCTCCTAGCATTGAACTTGTCATCCACTCTGCAGCACGCACCGATGTGCTTTACTGCACCTGTTTTAACGCACGTTCTATTTCCTCAGGTGTCTCCCTCCTCTGTATGTCTGTCCTTCCTCTGTTGTCCAAGTCTAATCTCTCTGTTATGCTCAGGAACCTGAGAACCAGACAGTAATCTCATCTCTTTTGGGAGAACAGAGCCCTAGGAGACCATGGCACTTATCAATACTACTTATTCACATCTCTTTGTAACGTTCATGCTTACAGGTAGGACTTTCAGATGCGTCTGTTTTTGACCAGCCTATGTTTTCCAGTTGATTAAAATAGGAGCACAAATAGGTCAATGTTAAGTGCTTTTTCATATACTCCCTTCTGTGGAGACATAGCCAAGTACATTCTGTGGCAAGCTGCTTAGTTCAGCACGTGGTTCAAAAATATCACTGGGGACAGAGGGGTAAGAGCGGGACATTTTAGATTACTTCCAGTTTCGTTTTGACCTTTGAAAGATTTGAGAAGCAGACACAGCAGAGTGATTGGGTTCTCTATACTCATCTCTCTTAGCACATTAGCAAAATACCCGTATAATTAGTAGAAGAGCCTCTGTTAGTGTGTGTGTGTGTGTGTGATTTTGTTAAGGTCGCTGTGTGCCCTTGTGTTCTGTTTGCCACTTTGATACCTATTTGGTCTTTACTGCCCCAATTTGCTTACCAGTCTTAATAGATCCTTGCTTTCCTGCCTTTGCTGCATGAATCATTGTAATAGTTTGTGAAGTCCCATGCAGATTGTTGGGTGAACCAAGAAACAAGCTTCTTGCTACACCTGCATGTGACCTGACAGTTATGGTATTAACAAACACCATTTATGTAGAACCCAACAACTGGTATCTGGCTATTGGATGCAAGACTTTTATCACCCGTGTCTGTCATATTAATTACAAACCACAATTAAAGCTGTTGACACTTTATGATTGACATTGTATTTTGTATTTTTTGCTCTGCCAAAGTCTGATCTGTATCTTCTTCTTCTGCCAATCTAGAATAAAATTTCAAAGATAGTAGGGGATACCTGAAGGATTTGTTGCCATTAAGGATGGGTTCAAACCCAGAAGCCTTGAGTCTGCAGGAACCTCACATAAGTTGAGGTCTGAATACACATTTTGTGGACTAGATCTCATTGGAAGCTTCTCTAGATTGTTGTTCCTGAATTCAAACCCATGTGTCTTACACAAGCTTTGGGAATATGCTATCTGCTGTTATTGTCTGAAAGGGGAGATATTCAAGCACAGAGAAGGAGCTGGCAGTACTTCTCCAAGGGTATATATTTGTCAACCTGCTTCTGTTTCCCAAATGCTGATGTTTTATTTGAATTTATAAAAGGCTAGGAGAATAGAAGTTATGCAAATTTAGATTTATTTAGAGTCAGTTGACTGAAATACAGTATTGAGAAGATCTGATTGGCACTTTCACTGCCATAGTATCAGATCATTCCCTACCTTCTGCCATCCCACAGTATAGAATCAAGGATTCAGCCACTGAAATAAAGGTGAGAAATTCTATATTAGAAAATAGCTTGCTTGCACAATAATTTCATAATCTGGAATTAACTAAAACCAAAAGGTCATGAAAGCAAACATTGTCAGGGAATTTCAGAAAGGAGGGGTTTTTTTTCCCAGTTATTTTCCAGTGTAGGATAACTACAGGAGTAAAATATTGTGGCTGACCAAGGATCAAAGTGCAATTTATACACGCCCATCTGCTGCAGAGTGCTACCTGACTATGGCTGTGTATAATAGATAGTTGGGCATTTGGTTTTGCCTTTTTCAGATCCATATTTACATAAAAAATTAGTGAGTGTGTACTACCTGTCACACCCAGCCATGTACTGGCTTCTGCAGCCTGATAGTCTGTGGCGGTTTAACACACTCAATCAGAACACGAGGAAAGAACACACAAAATTATCTTTGTTTTCCTTGTAGCTATTTTTCTGTCCTTTTTGCTTCATGTAAGCCCATACATCAAAGTGGCACAATTGTGGCATCTGAATCATACGCGGTATGTTTTAGAGCTCTGCACAATTTCCATAGAGGTTAGCAGGTACTGCACAACTGTGCCAGCTCACTGAGCATCTTGTTAGGTGTTTTGTAGGAGGTAACAGGACAGTGGGTGTTTGATACCAGCCATTTAAGTTCCACTTCCTATGATCTTGCTTGATTTTTTACTTGTAACTGTTAATACTTTTTCTCTCTTCATCCCTCAAAAATCCCTCCACACCCCCATCCCCACAGCTGCAGTCACTCTGGCAAAGGCAAGTTGGTCAAACGATCACTAGAAGCTGTAGAGACTCAGAGGTACAAAAGGGGCATTGAACTGTCTGGTTTCTTTGGAAGGAACTGTCTTAGTTCTAAATTAAAACCTGCCAAATGCTTCCCACTGTTTTACACGCTGGCTGAAACAGCTTTCTACACACCTTTGGCTATCTTTGTTTTGGATCTGTAGTTGAATCTGTTAAGCTGTTGAGTTTAGTAAAAAGGAGAAGTTGCTGAAGAGTTGGTAACTCCGTTTAACCTTCTGTGAGATAATGGCCATGGGGTGTCTCGAAGCACCTAGATTGTCCTTCAGATACCAATAGCGTTAGGAAAATAGGATTTTCATTAAATGCAGTGGCTGATTTTTCTTTTCAAGATGGAAGTCTTTTTTTTGTGCTGTGTCATTGTTATTATTAAAGGTTTGACCGTCCTGCACAGTGTATGGCTATAATCTCTCAGTGGAGAAACAGTCTGCTTTTCTGCTGTGATATCACTGTGTTCATCCAAGATTTTTTTTTCTTTCTACCTCCTGTTCTTTTGCCATTGCTTGCCAGTATTCATAAATATGCGTTATCAGCTGAACCTCTCCAAATTTGCCTGGCAGAATGTATCTTTCTTTTCCAAAGGTCTCTATTTAATATGAACTGCTCTCCAATCATTTCTAGCACCTGTTCACTGGTTACATGGTGCATCAACAGCAATTTTAGAATTCTTCAGCAGCGTGACAGCTTGAAATTGTTATTTCTTTATGAACACTAGATGCACTGAAATCATGTTAGTGCAGTTGTCATTTTTCTTTGCATTCAAGCAGTAGATATGTTTTTGTGAGTTGAGATGGGTGGTGAACAGCTTTTCACTAAGCACCGTGCTCAGTTTCCAGGAAATGAGAAGGGGTCTTTTGAGCAGGGCATATGTCAATGGGTATCCATAGCAAGGAGAATGCTTTTTGAAGTGGTAGATATGGTCACTTCATCTTAGCACGCAGATGATGATGACACATGAAGGACTTTTTGAAGCACTTAACTTCATTATAATAAGTGGAATAACGTTACTAGCAGGGATTGAAGCAAATAATGATTTTGGTTTAATATATGTAGCACTAAGGAGAGAGAGAGCTTTTCACTCAAAACTGAAATGAAGGTATAAATTATGTGATACTCAGCAGAGGTAGCATTCAAATAATTTTATTGTTTTAACACATCACATTAAGAGTATCTTCATGTAATCAGATGAATGAATGTGTATGTTCTCATGTGTGTGGTTCCAGAGAGGATTATTTTCGAACGTCTCCGTGGTTTACACAGCTCAAAGCATTAGGTATTGATTTTATAGCCAAATGTTCATTGACACATTCTAGATAATCTTGGAAGGGTTTTTGTCTGGTTTTAGCCTTTTGTATTGGTAGTTTAAAATCTCCAAAACAATCCACGATCTCACCGTGCCGACTGCTACAAGTGCTGGAGCAGAACTTCTGCAGAGTGCCCCAGGGATTTACTGCCTGTGTATGAGACAAGATAAGTGGCAAATTCTTGGAAATAGGGCAGACAGTAAAATGGAAGTGGCTGTGCTGAGAGGCATTAAGCTAATCCACCCAGTTATTGGAACCCTACAAGATTTTCAGTGTACATTTTAGAAAGGGATGTTTTAAGAATTAACCAAATGTCAGACACTTCTGTTCTTTGGTTTGTTCAAGCAGTGCGGTGCTCCCTTGAGTTCAGCAGAATCTGCTGCAGGTACCGAGGTCTGCACTAACTGGTAATGACCAGGAGCTGGTACTACAGTGTGGCTGCTCATTCACATATGGGAAGTGAATGAAGGGGGTTGATGTGAAGGAAACCCCAGCGTTAGTATTTGCCCTGTTTGATGTTGGCAGCAGAATAGCAATGGAACAATCTCCTCACTTCTATATAGGATTAAACTATGAATATCCATATATAATTTGACAGGAGGCTATGGCAAATCTAAGCTATTCCTGGTCTTTATGATTTCGTTTTGCATAACTAAAGATGATAAATTTTAATATTATTTTAACTCTTCCCTGATTCTTAGAAATAACTGTATAGAGTAATTGTAAATACTCATCAGAATACTGGTATCAAAATAGTTCTTTATTTCTGTTCTATATCAGGCATGATGAAGAATCAGAGAATGAACTGTGAGGAAATAAATGTTTTTGAAGAATGGCTAAGCAATGATAGATTAATTAGTGTCGTTGTAATTAGTTAAGATGTGTCACTATTGTGTTTGAACTTTTTGGAAAAGTTTTTAGACTTCAGTTCTGTGCCTGTACTTAGACTAATACTACAGCACCCTGTTCTATATCTGCAATACTTAAATCTTTCAGTTGTCTGAAAGCTGCAAAATATTAATTTAGGTTGACTACTTATTGTGCAAGCTATGTCACTATCATTAATTACTTTACGTACTAATTAATACACTTCTCTGTGTTAAGGTTATTTGTAGCAGAGTCAAGCAGAATCAAAAAATAATCTCAGAAACCATTACTCCAGCTTCTTAATCAGACAGTTCATGTCTTAACTGATAGGCCATCATAGTCAGCTTGTAGGGGATTTCTGCTAGTATGGTAATGATTGAAGAATAATTTCTGGTGTTCACTGTTAAATTACTCCACCTCTAGCTCTCTCCTGCCTTCTGTGACATGCATGAATGACATAGCCAATACTCGTATTCACATGAATCCTAAATAACTGTCTTTCTTCCTGACCTGTCATCCAATTTCTTGAACTACCACTTTGAAATAGTCTGCTATTTTTTGACTGAACGTTACCATCTTTATAGCTGATCTTATCACCTACCTCTTCTACTTTTATCTCTACAGTGTTGATCCAGTCATTCCTTACTGTCTATCTTGTAAATATTATGTTAACTTTGACATTTATAATGGTTTGCTTTTCTTTCCTCTATTCTATTCATATCTTACCTTGGAATCTATGTATTGACTTAATTATACTCCTCCAGTCTGAGTCTCTTTTGCTACCCCTATGGATGTGCAGAAATTGTCTTCTTCCCATTTTGGTTCTTTCCTCCTTTTGTTCTCGCTCCTTCCACATATTCCTCAGTACTGTTCATCAGTGAAAATTGTCTTCTCATTGTTACAACCTTTTGTTGTGCTATTTCACTCAATCTATTCATCCCTCTTCCTAATATGACCTTTATTTCTTTATCTTGACTGTCTCTGGTATAATTAGCTCATATCTGGAACTATCTTTCTTTCTTGTCTACTAAGTAACTTCTCTGTTTTTCATTGAATTCCTCCATAAATTCTGCCTAGAAAATCAGGTCCACTGAAATCATTAAAGACACTCAAGTAACTTTAGGATTTTACAATATGTCTTAAGCAGTCTTTTAACTTTCCCTTATCAATAGCCTAGGTAGTATCGCTTAAACTTCTGTCCGTTACCAAATTGCCCTTCTGCCCCTCCCCCGTATGCAGTAGATTATAAGGTCTTTGAGGAAGAGTTTCTGTTTCAGTCTTTTCATGTATAATAGACATGCAGTGGTAAATAAATTTTATTTCATCATGGAAATAGTCTTTGAATGCTAAGGAAGAAGTTATGTTATTTTAACATTTAAATGGTCACAAACTGGAGAGAATGAGGAACAGAAGGAAAATATACATGATTGAGCATTAATATTTTACTGTAAAAGAATTAAATATCCTAAGGAAATAATGAAAACAAGTTACTTCTTCCAGATGATAGTTAAAGTTTGATGAAATAATAATAAAAATTTAATCTCCCAGTTGAACGAAAACACTCCACATGTTGTTAAATATGCCTAAATTTGAATTCAATTTTGTTGGTTTTCTGTCTCAGCCAACTGCTGTTTATATGGATCAATTGGCTATAAATAAAGACCAAGACATCCCTTTTTTTGTGTGATCATCTATAACTTTTATCACATGATTTTTCTTTTGGATCTTACTGCTGTCCAAACCTTAAGGGAAAGACAGAAGTAAATGGCTAAAGAGAGTAAATTCATGTGAGAAGCATTTGTTTGTCTATATGTTCACAGAACATACTGTATTTAAATACTTACAGATTAAATACTGATTCTTTTTTAAAACTGAACTGGTGCATTTAGGACCATTGTAACCATGGAACAGACACCTTATGGATCTCAGAGCATTGTTTTATATCTTATTTGTATTTTTCCATCTGCCAGTGCAGCTGTGACAGTGGAGCTGAATGACATTCTTGCACTTTGTGTTCTGCATCTGCTTCATAACTCTGTTTATCTCAAAACCTTTTTGTTCTGTGCCATTCTTCACTCTGCTTGTTCTGCACACTCTTGATCTTTCTTCTGTTTATCATTCCTTGCACTCTAGTATATATTCTCATGTACAGTATCCTTCCAAGTTCATTCTTCACATATGCTGAGATTGTTACAACTGCCTTCTTGCAATCTTTTGCAGCAGACTTGCTTCATGCCCTAGACCTTCTATTAGAACTTCTATTTTATTTCTGTTTTCTTGAAGCCATCGTTATTCCTTCTAACAAGCACATTTTTGTAGCTAATGCCAGTTGACTTCATCTAACACTCGGGTCATTCTCTCTGTGTCCACCATCATCATATCTCTCTGTTAGTAGTCAGGCTAAATGCATGAAAAATGTTCCTTCTGAAAAATTTCTCATCTTCCTACCCTTTTGTTTTGTATAAACTGGTGATTTCCCATGCAGATCCTTTCATTTTATGTGCCATTACTGCAAGATCTACCAATTGCTAGAATATTCCTGCAAATCTCGGATACACTGTGTTCATGTCATAATTCCTGGTGCTCCAGCTTGATGTGTTTGTTCCTGTGCCAGTCACATGCTTTTTTTCCCACTCTTTCTCCCCAGTGGTAAATACAGCCTTCGTGTAGCTGGCAGTTGCCATCTTTCAATGTGTTTCTTTACATCCAGTTCCCGTGGTCAGATACCCAGTGAAAAACTTGCCTTTAGGAGTATCCCATGTATCTGAGATATTCAATGGGTTGTTCTGGTGGTGTTGGCACCAGGTGTTTTGCTTGGTGATAGTTTAAATACAGGAGCATTCACACACTTCAAAAGCAAATTTCATTTTTCACTAAAACTTGTTACTGTCAGCTGTCACACTTGATGGGTAAGCTAGTGAAGGCAGGATCAGTGGGCATAGCCTTGCGTGGCAAAACTCAACAGGATTACCTGTGAAAGGTCAGCCAGCCACAGGATCGAAAATATCCCTTGCAGGTTTGTACCTTGAGTTTCGACAAGTGCCCATCCTAAAGTTAAGGTTATCACTGAGCCATTCTGTTGCTGCATTTGCTATGCTTCAGGGCTGCATTGCTCTAGAAAACATGTAGTGACTGTGGCACAGCCAGCAGGAACATCCAGATGTTTCAGAATACAGTTTACAGGATTGGGATGTCAGAGGGCAACACTGAAGATTCAGTGGATTTAAGAAGATGGGCAGGGACTTGGGCTCCTAGGCTTTGAAGAGAAAAACAGTTCCTTAGTATTCACCGTGCAAAGATAGTCAAAGCAGGCGATCACTTTATACTCATTTATGCGTGATGTATCTCTGTACATCTTTGTAAAGGAATCTTCTAAGAAAATAATGCATGTGGCAAAAAGCCAGCCAGGGGAGCAGCCAGAGGAAAAGTAACTGAAGTGCTTTGATTCACAGGCATGAATATTCTAAGTAGACAGATACATGTTAACTTTACCTGCTACCTTTAGCACACACATTTTGTTTAAACTTGGTACTGTGCAGAAAACATTAGATGCTTTTGACAATCCTGCTGCCCACATTACTTTTAACAACTCAGCTGTGGAAGCTTTTTCAGAGCCTTGGGGTGTTGTACTTCAGTATGCTCACTCTTCTCAACTTCTCCTTTTTTAAAATAAGTTTAATGAAACACATATTTAATTAGCATCACACTAACAAATAAATACAAACAGCTATGCACCTGTACACAGTGCTATTGAAGAAGAATATCAATGTGAATATTAAAAATTAAAGCAAATATGACAAAAGGCAAATATGTTGAATAAATAATAGCTGCTACTATTTACAAAGCACACAAAACAAGACGGGAACCTCCCTTGTTAAAGATGCAGAGATTGGGGGAAAGTACAGAAAATCTGGAAGTACCTGCAACAGAATTTTATTTTTACTGGGTTTTTTCTCTCTTTCATTCTGTCCCTTTGGGATATGGTCTAGTTCTTTTTATCACACTTGTGAATGTGTCAAGCAACGCGCAATTCAGTGGATTCAGCTCAGGTGCTGAATTTCAGAGGATGAAAAGGCAATACTGCTTCCACTGTATGAGCTGCATCTTTCAGCCATGTTACAGCTTTGAGCATAATGCTGGTTTAACTTTTGCAGATGTTTCTGTCCTTAGTATGTGTATGTAGACATTTAAAAATCTTCTAGACTTTGTGGCAAAGAAAGTACAGGGTCAAGCTATTTTTGTACCACGTTAATACCCTTGTTTCTTTTAGTTTCACTGATTTTCAGTATCTTCAATTCCTGTCCTAAACTATGTGTAGTGACGCTGTACACTGAAGGGTGCTTGACTTTGTGTGGTGTATAGGTGTGACTGAGTTTCAGTGGCAATTTCTTCACTGGGCTAAATTTGGATGTATTTATCAAAAAAAACTATTCTTGTAATCTCAGTACAGATAAAACAATTACCATTCTGCAATATACAGGCTATAGTTTCTAAAGAATTTTAGAAAACTCCAGAGGGAAACATGTAACAGAAGTATCAACTTCTTGATCAAAATCAAGGATTTATAGAAGTAATTTTTTATCACCCATATTTTCTGCTACAATACTGAGGTTGGGAGAATGATAAATGCATAATGCAAGGCCTCGCATAATGCACCTTTAAGTATTTAAAGATATTCTTGTAGGATCCTGACTATCCATTTCCTAAGTTCTCAGTCAAATTGTGTATTTCACATCACATTTTTTTATCTTGAATTTTAAAAACCTTCCCTTTCAATATAATTATGATCTCTACTCTGCCAGCTTGTATCTAACCAAACTCTTTGCCTTGGGGATTTGAGGATGTTGAATAAGTAGTGATGTGGAGCAGCAACACATTTTCTCTTAAGATTCAAACATAAAAATAAAAAACAAATTAATGATCAAGAAGTAGCCTCACACAGACCGTAAGTATTCTGTGATGATATACAGACATATTTCTCCTTTCAAAAATAAAAATATATCAGAACTGAACCCAGCATTCACCTTGTAAAAGTAGTGTTTATTATTCATTGTTAACAGATAAATGAAAAGCTGTGTTTGTAACAGTTACGTATCTCACACATACAAGCATATATTCAGTATTTATTCCCATCAGCCATTTTCATCTGTGTAAGCAGGAGAAGCCTTTCACGACAAGGGTAAGGATCAACAAGAACTAGAAAGGTCGTTCACACAGTAATGTTACTGTATATAACTCACTACGGATTGGGCCATTTACTCCCACCACATTGCACATACATAAAAAGTTCCAAATTGCAGCTGGTTTTATAAATAGTGCAGGGAGTTGTCTAAGTTTTCCTAATGCTGGGGGCAAAGCACCTGCACTGGAGGCTGCCTAGCTGTAGTGTTCACGCTGTCTGCCCTCGCCCCTCTGCTTGTCTTCTTGCTGGGGCTGGTGGGGAGCGCACGGTCCACTGCAGGGAGTGGAAAACCACACCATTTGTGGTTTAACCCCAACTGGCAGCTAACCGGCAACCACACAGCCACTCCATCACTCCTCCCCTGTGGGATGTGGGAGACAATCAGAACGGTAAAAGTGAGAAAACTTGTGGGCTGGGATAAGGACAGTTTAATAGGTAAAGCAAAAGCTGCGCACGCAAGCAAAGCAAAACAAGGGATTTGTTCACCACTTCCCATTTGTTCAGCCACCCCGGGAAAGCAGGGCTCCATCACGTGTAATGTTTGCTTAGGAAGACAACTGCCATAGCTTCGAATGTCCTCCCCCCAGCTTTAAATGCTGAGCAGGACATCATATGGCGCTGTATCCCCTCCCAGCTCCTTGTGCACCCCCAGCCTCCTCACTGGTGGGGTGGGGTGAGAAGAAGAAAAGGCCTTAAATCTGTATAAGCACGGCTCAGCAACAGCAAAAGTATCCTTGTATTATCAACACTGTTTCCAGCACAAACCCAAAACAGAGTCCCATGCAAGCTGCTACAGAAAAAATTAACTCTATCCCAGTCAAAACCACCTCAACACCCCTGGGCTTTATTCTGCCTTTTCCCTGGGCCTAGCAGGATAAAAAAGAGGTACCTCCTGTCTAGGTTTGTGGCTCTGATGGCTGCTGCTGTTGCCTTTGGATGCAATGAGCTAGTCTAGAAAAGAGATGTTTCTGTAGGGAATGAGTTTATGTAAAGATGGAAATTAGAGGAGAGATGCTGTCCTTGGTGCAAGATCAAAGGGAAGGACATGGGCATAAAATTCAGCTTTGATTACATTGCTGAAGAGTCCTGAGCTGACTGTATCCTAAATCTAGTCTGGAGATTGGTGATCAAGAATGGTGTATGTTGATCTTTCTGCATGACCTTTCTTTTTGTTTCTTTGGGTTTTGTTTGTTGGGTGGATTTTTTTGGGGTTTTTTTATTAATAGGAAATTTTCTGGAAAGATAATTAAAAAACTTGTAATAGCTTTTGAAGCAGTAAGCTCTTGCTGTTTGCCTTCAGAAACTGCAGTTAGACCACAGCTGAAGACCTGAAAATCCCACCTGCACACTTCCTTAATGCAGTACTGCTTCTGAACGATGTTATACAGTCACTGTGGGAGTGAAGATCATTCTCAGGATCACAGTAGCGAGGGAACTCATCCATGAGACTGTATCTTTATTAAGCTCAGGTCCATGCTATTAAAAATTTTTGAGATTGCCTGTCCTTTTAATGGACTGTAAGTTCACTTTCAAAATGTTACTTAAAAATGATTCAAAGTGTGTCTGCCCAAAATATGGAAACTCTCATCTGATATATATTTACCAAAGTAGTCAGAATGCCATGAGAAAAAAATAAGAGAATACTTTATTATTTCTTAGATGTGGCATAGTCAAAGGGCATTCACATAAAAATATATGTGCTAAAAAGAAATATGACAAAAATATTCTTCAAAAAGCTCCTTGAGGAATATCAAATGGATCCACTGATTCAAATGTGAACAACATTTTCACATTGGTGGTCCATTAGTCCATCTTTTTCAATGAACCTGAAGATAAGACATTACAGTGCAGTCTGGACATGCTTTCCCCTCGTCTTCTGTTACTAAGCAACTTCAGTGAAAATGGAAAGATGAACTCACTGGTATTGATGTGGTGGGTAGAAACACATCTAGGCTGCAAACCAGGATGTTGCCTGTGGAAGAGAGAAAAATGATCATTTGGAATAACAGTAAAAGCCCAAATCAAACCACACTGGCTAGGATGCACGCTTCTTTGCTGTTTCCCCTAGTTTTTGTTTTAAAATGTAAGACAAGTCCAAGGAGAATTACAGCCTAACACTCATCCAATTTCCTTGCTACCTCAGACAGACGGTGGATGAAAAACTGTGACATAATGTGTGCGTTGAAAAATACATGATGTAGCAACCTGTCACCTCTTCACTCCTGCCGCAGTTACGCTGCCAGTGCACAGAGATGTTCACTCCAAATTGTGCAGGTTATTCAGTTTATCTGATCATCAGGAAAGGACTTTAGCAGCAGCAAATCACAATTCTAAAAGGCCGTGATGGGTGTAGAAAGTAAAGCTATTGCTATTGCCAGAGGAGAATGGGAAGGGAAGAGTAAAATGACAGTGTAGGATTGGAAACTTTTAAGATGTAGTAGTATACAGCTCACAAGTCAGCCTGAAAGCCTGGCTAAGAGAATTGGGAGGTAAATACAAGCATTCCCTGCAGTGCTTTATAGTTTCACTTTAGAAGGACTGGGGAGAAACAGAAAGATACTAAATGAATTGAGAACTTTAATCAAAAGGACTAAAAAAGAGATAAGCTGACGAGAGGAAAAAAATGCAGGTTAGCAAACAAAGAACAAAGAGAGTGTTTGAATACAATTACCAAGAAATAAGGAATAGAAATAGGGCACTCATGCAGACAGAGAACAGGGAGGGAAGGTTGAGCAAGACAGGATTTTTTGAAGATCCATATGGAGTTGTACAGAAGGTATCGGAGGGAAAAAGGATGCAGAAGTTCATCTGTCTCTGAGAACCTAATTGAAGTGATGGGTGGAAATTGGGTCAGAAAAAATAACAAAGCCCTCCTTCTCTTCCTCCCAATTTTCCTTCTCTTCCTTTAATATTTATGTGTGTTATTAAAGAAACATTTCTGGAAGGCACTAAGAGCAGAAGCTTTAAGTATCCCTGCAGAGACTACCTTGCTATAGCAAAATCTTCAACATTAGAGACTGACTTCCTCCAAACACAGAAATAGTGACTGTAAACTGCAAATGACAATTGGAAGATAACACGAGAAAGGCCAAACTCAGATAAATGACAGTGCAACCAGGGTAATAAAGGAGACATATGAGAGGACAATGAGAAAAAGCAGTATCTGCCTGACAGGAAAGTGGGGGAGCAGAAGGGATAGCAGTGCAATATATAGCAACCTGCCACAGTCAGGAGCTGACACCACCAGCAAATGAATGGGAGAGTCTCTAAAGCTGCGCTGGACTGATCTCCCATACCTCTGGCTGACCCCCCCGGGGAGTCGCTTTCTCCTGCTTAGAGTGTGGCAACTGGCACATAGTTTGTCATGCTAAAGCAAACAAACAAAACCCCACCTTTTTGAACTGAAGAGTAAATAGGATATTGACAGTCTGTTCTCAGAGAAAACATCTTCTAAAGTGGCAGTCAAAACCTGCATTTTGGTTGAATTTGGCTTGTATCTTAAAGCTGTAGTTTGACAAACATTTATATTGGTGGTAGTACTGGCTTAAGCAGTTTGTATCCTTCTCCATGCCATCCTGTCCGTTGTGACACCAAACTGCTCAAGGGTGCAGGGGGTGAACCAGACCAGTGGAATAATACAGGGCACAAGCAATCCAGAAAGTGTTTATTTTTAATCTTTATCCATGCCTTGATCCCATTCAGAACACAGTGCCAAAACCAATTGTACTGGTCCAATGTGTACTGGGAACAGGTGAAAGTGTGTGAATTTAGACTGACCCACACCCATCACGGGGTGTGGGTCAGTCTAAATTGGCATCTTCATGACAAGAAAATACTTAAGTACACCACTGGCATCTTGATTGGAAAGAAAAGGGGAATTTGGTTCATTTAATTTGCAGATGGGTGGTAAGTAGACACAGATGTATCAGTATATCTAAAGCTTGGAGTAAAGCCACATTTTAGTGTTGATCCCCTGGGTAGGCACAGAGATAAATGGCTTGAAAGTCTGATTTTGGACTTTACAATGATTTAAAAGTTTCCATCAATAATAAAGTCTCAATTGCTCTATATGAGGGACTTATTTCTTTCCATCATGGAATTTCTTTCCATCATGGAATTTCTTTCCATCATGGAATTTCTTTCCATCATGGAATTTCTTTCTATTGATGTGCTGTTGGGTGTTGAGGAGTTACAAGTATACATATAATTGTAAACCTCAGTGAAGCAGGTTGGTTTACCAGCTACTGTTCTTTCATAATAAACAGGGGAGTAGTTATACATTGTTTAATTTTAGGATAGCTGAAGAAGTCAGGCTCATCTAGAACAGTGAACAACACAGAGATTTCCCTTGAGCCTTGTTGCAGATGCAGGAGCGGGATGATGGGTGGAAAAAAGAGTATGTCCGATCTCAAGAGCAGTGAGTACAAGTATTGCCTCAAAATTAAGCCTGAGAATAGTTTCTTTTGACACAGGACTTGAGTGGTAGGACAGCTTGGGTTTCTGAACAAGAAACTCTTGATCGGTTTTAGGATTCTTTTTTTCCCATTTGGATTTACAGAAAGAAAATGTTGTCTGTATTCTTGCTGTATAACTGAATTGTTCCAAATGTATACCTAGTTCATATAAGCAATTGTCTCCGAACAGAAGCAACTTATTGAAGCCAAACACCCTGGGTACCTTACAGGATCAGTGCTTTATGATGCATTTATTAGCATACTTTATTTGAGAGGCAAGATGTTTGCTTGCTTCCCAAGAATAAGTGCATTCTTCACACAATGAAGAATTCTCTGTTGTGCTTCTTTCTTTGCAATGACTCTAAGTTATTGATACTTTGGTTTTCTGAATCAGGATTATAAAATGCTGTGGGATTATTTCTTAATGAAATGTGCACAATGGCCTCAATGTCTTACATAAGCAGGTGACTTTCTGATAGACACTACCACCTGATTTAGCTTTTGATCCCATGATGAAAACTTCGGTTCTTTTTCTACTTTCGTAAACCCATCCCCATAACAGCAGAAAGACACAAGCATTCAATTTCTTACCCACCAGGTAGGCTTTATTCACATGCAGGCTTTCTGCCAATGATTAGAGGTTGCAGCTGGCCAGATAGAATTTTAATTCAGTCTCCTTTGGTCACCTAGGAAAACTGGTAGTAACACCAAGAAAAATGAACAAATTTCTGACAAAACGGAAATTCACAGTACTTCAAAAACCAATATATAAAAAAGTATATAAAATGACAACATACAAAAGCTACAATAGTCCCCTGAGGCTGCCCCATTTCTAGCTTGGAAAAGAAAAATGGTTAAGATCTAGTAAATACCAGATTACTCAATTCGTTGCAAGTAGTTGAAAATTGCATTAATCAAGAGAGGTAGCTGTTGTGAAATGTCATCGTTTCAGTGCGAGAGCATGTGGCTGTTTGTTTGTTTGCCTTTCTTTTTAATCAAACACACAAAGCTTGGTGAAACAAATAGATTAAGAAGCAAGAAATGAACAATGAAATTATTAATAGGCTAACAGCAGGCCCACTACTTTGGAGGAGCCACACTCATACTCTGCAGGTGTCAGATGATCTGATTTAGGCATCCAGTAGATGATTCTTCATCACTGCTCTAACCTGCTGAATCAATTAGCTCTCTCATTAGTGGTTTTACCATCATATTCATCTCTCGGAGAGGCTATATTTCCATTTAATTGCATCTGCCCTAACTGCTGCATTTAGTGGTTTTTTCTTTAGTCAGGGAGAGGTGGCAGTATCTCCCTGGCCCTGCTGTGTGCTTCCCAATTTCTCTCTCACTGTTGGTGGAGCAGATATGAGTAGGTTCTGTTCGGTATTGTCATTACAGTTCCCAGTAAAATAATATGAAGATACTCTGATTTTGAGTACTGTTTTCATCTCCATGGGTGTCTGAACAAGGTATATTGAGCATATTTTTACCTTTTAAGAGTGTATTTCTTTTTTAAAAATTATTTTGTATAGTAGTATACACATGGTTTACAAAGAGGGAATCTTTCTGTAGCTTACTGTAAAACATTCTGTAAGATATTACCTGCTGTCTTCGGAAGAATGTCTTCCCCCTCACATTTTACTCTGTTGCTTGGAACCATCCTTCTGCCATCCATCTTCTTGAAGGACCAAGAATTTCTTATTTTGTTCTCTTTGCTTGGAGAATACTAGATCAAAATCTGGTTACTGTCTTGGTTTTGTGACTGTTCATGGAGGTCAGAAAGGCATGAAGGGGAAAACAGTCTCTGGAAACTCTACCTTTATTTCACCCACTAGAAAAAAAAGTTCAGAATTGCCCAGAGCAACAGCAGTGATACGCTGAGCAGTCTGATGAGAGGTAAGCGTCTGCGCTGTCACACGTCAGCTGGAAGCGAGGACAGGGCCAGCTGAGCACCAACCAGCTGTAGTGTGGCAATTGCATAGACACTTCAGCACGTGCTGCATGAGGAAGCCCTGCTTTTCTCCTGTGTTCTTCAGCTCTGGGTCTAATGCCGCTGCCCGGTTGCCAGATCAGAGCTGGCTAACACCTACCAGCTTGGATTAGTGCAGGTCTGGCATGTTACCACCCATACCTGCCCAGGTAGACATGGCATTCATTAGCTTTGTTGCTCTTGGATCCAGGCTAGTTCGGTAATAGTTCTGTATTCACCCACAGCACTGTGCTTTGCCACTTAGGTATATCTTATTTTTTGAGTTATTTCACTTCAATCAGTGACGTTATAATGATAGCAAGGGGAAATGAGGTCTGTTGCCCCCAGTCAATACAGACATATTGTCCTATCTACTGAGGCAACGTTTCTGAACTTGAGAGAGGGAGCGAGATTTCACTGGGAGTTGTGCCTGAGTGAGCAGGACAGAATTGGGCTACCATTTGTAAACAGGAGAAAAATTGAAGGAAACACCTGCTTTAGTTTTCAGAGAAAGATTAGTGTTTGTGATGGACATGTTTTTGCAAGGTTAGTCTGGCAGGTCTCTGCAGACAGCACCATCCTCCCCTCTGTCTTTTACATTTTCCGTAAGTATTTCAAATGAGTTTGAATGTCTCAGAGGAACTGAACACTCAGGAGCAAAAATACATTCTCCTGCAGATCAGTAATGACTAAAATAGCTTAGATCTGAGAATAAAGAGCAGCCTGTAGTTTGTAACCAGGACTAGCTGGCTGCTGCTGGAGCTGGAGTCAGAGCAAGGATAACACGTATATGTGGTCACTGGGGGAGAAGCAAGAAATCACCATGCACCAATACATGTTTTCAAGCTCTATTTTGGGATTGTCAAAAGTTTTGGTCTTAGTAGCCTAGGCATGTCTATTGATTTGCATGCTGTGGTTTCTGCTTGACAGATACGCTGTAGATTTTGGAATACTTGCAGCTTAAAAGAAAACTCAACAGCCAAGGAAAGCAATTCAAGTACTGATCTCGCTTTAGTCTTCTCAGACACAGTTACTATCACAAGAGGAAGAAAGAGAAATAGTGATATCAAATCAATAGAGAGAGAATGAGTCAAAAGAAGATTGCAGTGTATGAGGATATAAGAGAAAAGAAAATAAACCAGGAAATGTGTTTTTGCTTATGGGAAACGTTTGGACCAAACCCTGATACTTTTTGAATTGGTTTGAAGATAACAGGCAGGATTTGGCCCTTGATGATTATAAGTCCCTCTTCTCAGCAATTTACTGAAGCTTTCAGTGAAATTATTTCTCAAAAATAAAGATGTGTGTGTCAGTGTAAACACTGTGATCAGTTAAATGCTAACTAGCATAGGTTTGTGAAGTCTCATTCGTTAATCTTTCAGACTGTATAAGAGAAGCAGCTTTTGAAGTGCAAAGTATTATCATCACCATTATACGTTCATAAAGCAGGTTTTGTGCCTCATTCAAATGTGAGAACGCTGAAAGTGGCACACAAGGATGCCAGATCTGTGCCAGATTCTGAGTGTCTTTTGGCTTCCCCACGTTCTCCTCACTTACCCAGAGAAGTCTGAAGGGGTGACAAGTTGTCTGATGTGGAACACCTTGAAATTCCCTATTCAATTTCTTCCTTTCTGTGCTTGAGCTGCGATGGTGTCTGCTTTGTTTCTGTTGATTGCTTTTAGATTATTTCTTTTTTCTGAGGGATGTCCAGCTCAAATACCTCTGACTGTATGATATTATGTAGATGCAATTTAATAGATGACTCTTTCTCTAAAGTACTTGTGTGCAGAGAAACAGGTACTAACGACTGGAAAATTAGTAGAAAGGGCAGAGATCACAGTGATAGGAGCATGAGTTACAGGGAATTCATGCATTCACACAGCGCGGTAAGCCAGCTGTGAGCTTGCTCTGCCTGCACTCCCGGTGAGCCAGTCAAGAGCTCTAAAACCTGGTCACCAATCCGAAACTATTGAGTCCTGCTGGGAGTTAAATAATATTGACCTGGGCTCAGCAGTGTGCCACATAAACATACACTAGTTATGAGTATGATCATTTGCTATTGTTCATTTTAAAGTTGTCTCTTGCTAAATACATTTAAACCAAAAAGGGAATGAAAATCAGTGTTACTGATTCATACGGGTCACTCATCTTGCCTGGTATGAATTGGCCTCCTGATGCCTTGGAAAGGAATTTGAAGGCAGGCAGAATAATACCTTTATAGTCCAGCCAGGAAAAGCATCCTGTATATAGGGAACAATGTGGAAAAGCTGACTTTTTAATGGCTTGGGCATCTCTGAATACATGCAGGCACACAGTGCTGGGCTTCCACAGTGCTTCTAAAGTCAGCTGTGAAATTCCAGTGTCTTGTAGGAGCAAAGAAAAACCTGTTGCTGTTTAAACCATTGCACTTCTCCTATCTGAAACCTCTGTGAGTCCTTTATCTTTATTCTTAAAGCAGCAGTAGCCAGCTTTTGAAAGCAGTACATCATAGTACAATGTAGCTACCTGGAAAGGAGCAGTACATCAGAGAGCCTTACTGGGGGTTTTGCCCCTCATTTTTCTTTTCTTCTTCAGACAAAATCTGGATGTGTCAGGCTTCTTGGAATAAAGCTGTGAACACCGGAGGGGGCAGGGAAAGGTGTATCAGCTGAACTCCTGCACAGCACTCTCACCTCCCGCTGTTCATGAGGGAGGTTAAGGGAAAAGGCTCCTATGGGTAATCTCAAGTATTGATAAATAAGTGGAAATTGATGTTTGGCCCTGGAGTTCAGTACTTGAAAATGCCAATGAAGTAAATGGTGCTATAAAATCACTGACTTAAGCATCTGTCATACTAAAGAATCTGTAAAGCAGCATGGCACAGGCACAAGGCTTGTTTATCTCAAGGGACGAGAATAACTCTCAATAGAGCTGGGTAGAAATGAGAATTCTCCCATGGGGATTTTCAGAGGAAACCTTACCAAAAATTTTCTTAAGAAGTAATTTTCTTCCTGTGTTAGAATTAAAAACAGGAGGAGGTTGGGAGAAGGGGAAAAACTTTTCTCATTTTTGTTACTTTTTTCAATCTGCTGGAAAACCATGTGCAATTACAAAACTATGTTTTCTTCTTCTTTCTTGTGCCTCTTTTCTAGCCAGCAAAGCTGCAAGAAATTTTAAAATGGAGGAAAAACATAGTGTCAACTTCTTTACTGTTTTCCATGTACTGAATGATGCAAGCCATTCACAGAAAGCATGGAAAGCTGCATCTTCTATAAAACATATTTTCACTTTTAAAATTCACTTTGCCAAAATTGTCACTTCTCTGTGAAAGAAAATCTTCTTTTACAAAATATTTTTTTGTTGAAAAACATTCAACCAATTAGAGCGTTCAGGAACATGCAATTCCTCTTTGCAGTTTTTTAACTTCATAATCTTTTTTTTCCATTGTCTTACCTTGATTTTAAGGTTTGTTTTGCTTACCAAATTGATTTCATGGTTTGCTCTTCTGCTTCGTATCATTCTGCCTGAGCTGCTTATTTATTAGCGAACCTTCTACATAGCCAAAAAAGATAAGAAAAAGCAGAAAGGCTGAGTATTTTGAAAATAAGTAAGACCTAGAAATGGCAAACTGAAATGTTTCACTCTGATGATGAGCGAGTTGCATACTGATTCTGTGGGTGATAGATCTCTTGAATAAGATATGCTTTGCATTCTTCAGTGCTGTACACAACAGAAATCCAATTTTAAAATCTCACAGCAGCTCCTGTTATGTTTATGTTCTTCAAAAATCTACATAGTCTGAAAAAATTACCAAGATGTCTACCATTCTCTCACCTGTTTATAATAGCTATCAGTACTGATTCCTAATTTATGCATACTGTTCAACTTGAAAATATTTCCTTTTATGTGCTTAGCATGTGAATCCTGACAAGTTAGGTAGTTCTCTAGCACCTTTCAGCATCTTTAAAAGATCAATTAGTTAATTTCTGAAATGACATGGAACCAGAGATATTTCACAAACCTCCTTTCCCGTGTCCTCAAATAAATGAAGTTATTGGTAAAACTCCTGCCTCTTGAAGTAAGAAACACAAAGATATTTTGATACGAGAAGCATATGATAACTTGCAAAAAATTGCAACAATAATTAATTTTTAATGTGTCTGATAATAAAAAAAAAATCTGCTTTCATCTGATAATTTGAAGTCACGCATAACCTGAGCTGACTGAGACTCATGCTATGTAAGTGTTATTCTATGTAAGCTATGTTTTCAGCATTATTCTGTTCATTTTGCATACTGAAGTGCGACATACACGTTCAGAGAAGATATACTGTTGCACCCGAAGTCAAGCTCCCTGTCCTTTGGCTTTAACTGTTGTTCCTCAATACACTTTTAACAAAAACATTGAACTGTCAGGCGTTGTAAGTGCTGCAAAGTTACACTGTTAGAGTGACATTTTGGCTGATTGCTTTCTTACTAACTTACTAAATGCAATTGGATGGGTGCAAGTAAGTGCTTTTGTTTGTTTTCTAGCAGAGCTTGGCTGCTAGCATGTAGAGTGCCTGGTGGTTAGATGGTTTACCTGGAAATCAATTTACACAAAAGAAAAATCACTCAAAATTCAAAACTAATGTTAAGAAAAGAAATGGTAAAGCTGGTCTGACTGTTCTTTGTGGACCACTGAGTCATTGGGCTTGGTGCTGATTTATAGTTTATTGCTTTGCTTGTATTTGCTTGCATTTCTTAGGGGTTTTTTTTTGTTGTAGGTAGGTCATGATAGCAAAGAAGTTTCAGAAAATTTCCAGGTTAAACCCTCAGAAGCTGCCTGGGTTTGCAGGAGTAAATGCACACCTGTGTAGAATGAGCACCTGAGTTTGGAAGGTGGCAGGTCACACCATGACACAGGGGGAGCTTGGGGGCCTCATTTCCCATTAGTGTCTGTGTGAGTACCACAACAGCTCCATCTTGTTGTTTGTCATTTTCATACCCTATAGATGTCTTCAGCTAGAGGTAAGAGAGATCTGTCAGCAAGCAGGTTCAAAGAGGAAGGTTTTGTGAAAAGGAACTAGTGTGACTGAGCTCATTTAAACTGTTTGCAGATTGTCTGAGGAGATCAAGACTGTATGGATGTGTTTGTTCAAACTTGCTCAATTAATAGTTTTTATTTGATCTGGTGGATAAACTGTTTGCAGAGCAGTTCAGTGTGAGTGTTCCATTGATTATTTGATATTCCATGTTTATCATTAGGTTTACATTCCTTGTGTTATATACGAGATGCAAGATTATTTAAGAAATGCCTCATCTATAATGTGTAATAGATCTTCCATCAGGGTAATGAGCACCAATCCTCAGAGTTCAATAAGAGGACCAGTTAATGTATTCATGAACACAAAAGAGTGCTATAACTTTGTGATTTAGCTGAGTTATCTATGCAAAGAAATGGGTGGACACTCACAGTTTTGTCCTCGTAACTTCTGCCCGATTGCCTGGATCATAGGGGAACACAAAACAGTAAGAAAAGTCACAAGGTGATGAGGAGGATAAAAAGTGACAAAGTAATGCTGAGAGGCACTGTTTTTTCTGCTTTCCACTGGGAAAGGGAAGGAAGCTAATCTTTCTTTATAAAACCTGAATAGTCCCGGTCCCTACCAAGAAAAAGTTTGCTACAGAACCCTGACAGACAGCACAACTTTGGGCATTGCAGGCCTCGGCAGAGGAGCAGCCTGTGGGGCAGCACAAGGAACAGCTACTCTTTTCTGGCAAAGCGGTCCAGTGGTTGTAAAACAAATTACCAGCAGTCATTTAAGCATTCTGGAGCTTGTTGTCTCCACAGAAATAGTTGGATTACCAGAATTTGACCTCAGATGTCTGTCTGCTTGAACCACATAAACCTTCTTATGGGTATGTTTGCATAAAGACACACACACACACACAAACACACGTGCAATGCTGTGCTTGTTAGAGAAACTAGTGTGTGTGTGTATATATATATATAGTGTACATATATATATATAGAGAGAGAGAGAGAGAGAAAGAGAAACTATCTGCAAAGTCTGGAAATCTGGGGTGAGCCTGTGTGCACCAGGGAAGCGTGGCTAATGAGTAATTTTGCTGTAGGTGCTGCTTACCCTGTGTAACTGACTTTAAAGTTAGAACTAGGTGCCAGCCTGAGTGTGGGAAAATCAAGGCTGATATATTTAGCTTGTCACTGCCGTCTGCATAGCCCAGAAAAGTAGGATGAGTGCAAGTATTGGCAAGGATTTATAACAAGTGTTGGTTTTAATGTAAGTTCTTGCTGTAATTAAGTATCTAGTGAAGATAAGGGTTAGGGCTTTGGAAAAGATGCAAGCTTTAAATTATCAAGTCTGTTCTTGTATTCTGTGTGGCCTCAAAACCTAAGGTGGGCACTAGTGACTGCAGGGGCTAAGGGCTGATGTTCAGTACTGGTCAAAAGAAGCCTAACCAGGGAAGGGGTAAAGATAAAGGTGGAAAAATACGCATTCATACATTGCATTTGTGTTTCATTCAGTAACGCCCAGAAATCAGGAATGAGTAGAATTACCAGTAGGGACAAGAGACTGACGTAGCATTTTCAGCTGTCCTGATGGCCCAGTAATAATCATAGCTGTGTTTGGTGCTGTGACCACAGACAGAGGAGTAACTGGGTTTAAAGCTGCGTTCTAGAAGGTGAAGAAACTAAAGATGCACCTAGCACTGGTAGAGATGAATTTTCGTGCAAGTACTAATACCATAGGTACCATAAAGACTAGCTTAACAGTTCAGTTTGGAGTAAAAGGTTAAGATTAAGATTAGTATTTGGAAAGAATCTCTGTATGATTGATTTAAACTCTACATTCTGTATGGACCAGAAATATAAGTGTTAGTAGCAGGGAACAACTGATGCTTGTTTTTCCTCTAGGTGCAGAAGCACATATTTCCAGAAGGTTTTTAGGTCTTTTGTCAAACAAAACAAGTGACTAATATGTTTTTTTCTCTGCCTTGGTCACACAGATATAGTTAATAAGTGGAGTTAAGGTTGGAAGTAAGGTTCAGGTTTAGGGTTAAGGAAAGGGCGTATGACTTAAGGTTTCTTTTGGACAAGAAATAAAAATTGAATGAAATAATTGCTACTGGTCACCTAGAAGTGACTAAGAATGGGCTGTGGAAAAGCACACCTGTATCAGTTGAATTCATTGCTACATTATGGGAGGCTTGGAAATGTTGGAAAACTGCAAGTCTTATCAGGAATGAGTGCCTGATGTTCAGTATTTGGTGAAGTGAGGGTCCCTCAGTTGCAGTGAAAGCTAGGTATAAGGGAAGTCTGGGGAATCAAACATTTCTAAGTCAAATTTATTTCTATATTCTCTAGGGCAGGGAAATGCAGGATGAGTTTGCGCTCATCTTAAATGCATGATGGGGCTAGAATCAGCTTCCCTCTAGGTTTTGGCTCCCTGCTATGGTGAAGGTTAGTGCTAGGGTGGTGGTTGAGGGATTATGATTGAAGAATTTGTGAACAGAGGCATTTCTGAGTTAGGCTGAATGCTGTTTTCTATGTGGAGTGTTACTGTAGGATAAGTGAGGTTGTCAGCAATGATGAATGACAACTGTTTGTTTTTCTTCTGGATTCTGTTCTCCTGGGTATCGTTAAGGCTAGTGATAGGATTAGGGACAGAAAAAGATGTATTTATGAATCAGGTTTATTGCTGCAGTACTGCTGGTTTTCTAGGATAAATGTGAGTATAAGCATGGAAGAATAGATAATGTTTGGTTTTCATCAGGGACAAATCACCTTGATTCAGATGAGGAAAGTGGTTATGCTAAGTTAAATTTAGAAAGGAGGAATTGCTGAGTTAGTTTTATTGCAGTATTCTCCCAATCCATGAAATATCTGGGATGAGGGCTGAGGTCAGTGGGGAGGAGTTGCTTGTGTTTAGATTCCCTGGCATAGTGATCTCTGTGGTTAAGGTTGAGTTTCAGGACAATTTTTGGCAGAAGAAACATTTATGCATTTGTTTTGAGTAAGTTTGCGTAGTTTTGTGTAAGTAATAATGTCAGCAAAGATGAATGACACAAAGCCCTGTTTTTTCTAGTTGTCCTCTTGAGTGAGGTTCAGAGAAATAAATTATTAGGATTAAGATTTAGAAGGAAAAGTCATTTCTACTGAGGTTTGTTGGGACGTCCTTCTAGATCCAGATGTTAGAGTTTAATAGCAGTGTCAAGGTAGTATTTGATGTTTTGGTGTTATGCAGAATTCCAGTTACAGCAAAGAACAGGGTATGTATTAGGGCAGGATTTTGGGAAGGAAATATGGCTGAGTTCAGTTTACTGCTGAATCCTGAAACTGCTGTACTCTGTGTAGTCTAAAAATAGACAAGAGAAGTGGGGTTTGTCTGCAGTTCTCATTACACTCTCATCATTTGAAAATGATTAAAGGTAGTATGAACCTGATGTTGAAATAGGATTGGAAAGAGCTCAGTTTATTTCCAGATCGTCTAGGCATTGGACAGTTGGTTTAAGGACTGACATGGGCACGGATGGTGGTCTATACTGTATTTAGATGAAAGTAATTTTGTGCCTTTAAAGCTAGGAGTAGGCTTTAGTTACGATTAGGATTTGTGGAAGAAAGGATTTAAAGTCACAGTGTGCTGTTGAATGCTTCATACCTAGAAACCTGTGATGGACCATAATCTCAGTAGTGATGATGGTGTAAGTCTGAATACTGGATTGAATATACTTGAGAACAGTTGCTTAGTTTTTAAGGATGAAAAAACAAGGAATCCACAGCTATTGCTGGATTTTTCAGGTCGAGGAGAGTTGGAGAAAAGGTTTGATAATGACAAATACCATGTTCAATTTGGATGCAGAAATCTGCCCTGTTTGTTGAAGGTTTGGGGTTTTTTTTCCCCCTCCAAGTAGTTGCAGTGCTCCACAATCCATATTTGCCAGCTAAACCATCTTGTTTTGATATCCACAGATTAAAAGCTCTGAAAAAGAATTGGCTGTCATTGCTTGTTTTTCTTGATCCTTATTTTCCTTTATTTGTTGGAAATAACTGCTCTTCTACCTGAAAATATGCAAATTTGGGGGATGAATAGGACTGATTTCAGTTCATGCTCGATTATTGAAACTCCTCAGAAATTGCTTCAGAGATTTGAGTATCTTCTTCCTGACCTGTCTGCTTTATTAGAAGATAAATAAATAGCTAAATGCAGTATATTAAATTTTGACACATGATGATTATTGTCTGAAGCAAACAAGGGCTCTTCATATTTCTAAAGGAAACTACTATTTTTTGCTCCTTTTGTTTCACTTTGTAACAAAATTTCTGCAGGACACTTGTGCAACTCCTCTGCAGTTGGCACCATTTAAAAATTAAATTAGCAAAGAATGAGGCAGTACAGAAATATTCTTGTGTATGTGTGCTAAATCATCAGTGCTAACAGCAATTAGCAAATCGACAACATGCATAGATAAGATGCAATTTGTCAATAGTTTTTAGTGTGGAAGCACAATTCTTACAATTCTTGTTTGTGTTCTGTCTCTTTACAGTATTGAAAGTATTGCAATAATTAGAAAGCATAGTTTTTTCTCAGAGTAAGCTACGGTTAATCTTACTGGAGCGCCTATTAAGTGGATATTGCCTCAGCTGTTGGCTGTTTGAAACCTGGCACTGATCCTAACAAAGCACCAAAGGCATGCACCAGTGGCCAGGTAATGCAGACCCTGTAGTGCCTCATTTCTTCTTTGAATTTAAATTCCTTTCCCGGACAGGTGCTCAGTCTTTGAGCTTTGCTCTCTTTTGCCTTAGAGGACTTTCGTTTGTGAACTTGAATGACTTACAATTTCAATATCCATGGATAGAATTCTTTTCAGAGGGGTATCTCTTAAATCTATTTTTAGTTTTTAAAAAAGTAAGTGGATAACATTAGTTTGCTTTCAGGTGTGAACAGGGTAGAATATATTTTCTCACTTTCCTATATTCACGATTATTTTTTGTAGAACAAAATCAGACACACATGCAGTACCCTTTAGGAAAAAAAGCAAAGAAAGGACTAGCTCAAGCGTTAATAAAAGCCATTTAAAATGCCAGATACAAAACATGGTTCAGACTGCAGTTCTTAATTGATACTTTTCTATGAAAGAACCTAGACCTCTTCCTTAATTTCTGTAAAATAAACTTATTAAGTTTGAGGAGTTCAAGACTTCCTTTGGCTAGCTTAGGTAAGGGACAACAGGGTAGGAGATTTTTTTTACTTTTAGGTATTGTTAAGTATTGCCTCCAGAACAGAACAGCTATTTTAGGACAGCTGAATGTCAGCTGTGTGATCAAGCTGGTGATCACAATCTATGTCCCAGTGAACAAGCATTTCTTCACAAAACCCTGTCTGAGAAACTTAATGGGCACTGGCCAGTTTTATCAGAATCAAGGGGTTGTGGCTTTAATCCAGCAAAACACTTAAATACATGAGAAACTTTGAGCATATAATAATTCCACTGAAATCAATCAGACTGTGGATGTACGCAAGTGCTCTGCTGGATCAGTGCCTGCAGGAATGATGACAGGGCTCTACCTCTTATATTTTAAACGTGGTTTCTCCATGGACTGTCCCTGAATCATAATGATCAAATGGTATTGGGAAGTATGTGTTGCTTGTGCTGTACCTTGTCTGTGGATAAATCAGTTTAATTCTGCCATGCTGCCTGTCTAACAATGTTCTTGGCACTAAATTAACCATGGGGGGAAAATGGTTATTGAGCAGTGTACCTGATTAAAAGTTCTTATTTTTTAAATATTTTATAAGTGAGTCATAAATTGTGGGGGTCACAGGGAAGGTAAGTTGATTTGTTTCATAATTTGCAGACATTAGAATTTCCAAGATGGAAATGGGAGCTGACAGAAGCAGGTTGCACTTTTCAGGATTGTTCAAGACTTTCGATGGCACCTTGCCTGGACTGCAATGAAAGCAGACTCCAAAAGCTACAGGAGAAAGGAGAGCAAAGGGGATCAGATCTTTGAGACAATATGTCCAATTATCATAATGCAGAGTGAAATAAAGAAGAACAAATAATTCATAGCACATCAGGTGCCAGATAACAGGATATAGCAGTGGAGATGGGATGAATTGATATTTAGTACTGTCTACCACAGATAAACCACTGTTGCAGACAAAAACTACATCTCAGTGCTGTGTAAGGAAAAGAAAGAAAAAAAAGGAAAAGGGTAAAAAGGACAGGCAGTTTCTACTCTAATTTTTGCTGAAGGGAGTCAAGAAAAAGATCATTTTCAGTGGAGTTACTCTGGAATAAGAGGGGAGAATCCAGCTCTGAGAGGTCTGTAATGGAATCAAATTGATTCAACTGGCAGAGAAGAACTACATTTGAGCAGAAAAATAATGTGCAGAACTTATGCTTTTGAAGCACAACAAAGAACCACAATGGCCAAGCAGGACAATGAACAGGAGAAGAAAAATCGCCACAACCAGTAACAGCTGAAGGATGGCTTTAAATTTGACACCTGCAGAATGGTAATAGTAATTATGTTTTGTTCTTACTGTTGGAAAGGGGAAAAACCATTGAAGGAGGGTGACATCAAATCTAAGAATCAGGAGTGGGACAGACCATGTAATTTAGAGCTATTTCAAAAGGATGCTAAATGGAAAGATGGAAAATAATAGCAGGAGCTAAATTTTCCTTCTGCAAATGACAGCAGTTTCAGTCAGAGACGTTTAAGTGCTTCTGGCAGAAAAAATGTAAAAGAAATTGTCTTTTAAAAAAGTGGTTTCAACCAACAATTGCATTTGCTGATAATGTAGGGATTTCTTGCCAGTTTATTCTGCATGGCTACTTCTCTACAAATCACAATGCTGGTGGTGTTTCTACTTTTGTCTCAAAAAAGTAATCCCAACAAACACATATCACTGCTATATTTAACACCATGAGAGCCTTAAAACAAGGTGTAGCTCATATGAAATAAATAGAATCAGAAAAAAAAATTATCATAAGAAGTTAATTCACTGAATCTTTGTGAGATGAAATGTTGTGAACTTGAACAAATTAAGGACAAATTAAAAACCAAAAGATAGAGATTGTAAAGAGGCAAAAGATTCAGTGCTAGATCTTTAAAAAAAACCCCAAAACCGATTGAATGTTTGGAATGAAATTCATTTTCAGCTTGGATAGCATCCATCTAAAGATTTTTTCCCCTCCAAATTAATAGCATAAATGTCCCAGGCTGTGATAAGTCTTATTCAGAGCTATTGTGTTTGCTAAATGGAATGTGACAGGGATCTGAAACACTGCTATACTACAGAAAATAATTAGTTGAGAAGTAACTTGATAATTTTACCACTCTGAAGAATAAATGGAAATCAACCTTCACTTTAATTATGTGCAAAGGAGAAGTATAATTACCTGCACAAGATACTAATCAGTGAAAATGATAATACATTCCTCTCTTATCTAGTAGATAGCAAACTAGCTTACTTAATCTGTTCACCTCTGGTGTATCAAAGATAGCAAATTAGTTACTGCCGAGCTATCTATATTTTAAGGTTACTTGAATCATTTTATGCAGTCCTTGAGATAAATGCTTCTGTAGAAATTTTGAAAAATAATATTACCAACCACTATTTGAATATTCCAAAGTTAAAGGAAAAAGTCAAAATACCATTCTGCAGCTCCAGAATATCAACGAGCTGTGAAAATGTAGATGCCTCAGTGGTAAGAGGTGGTCAAGAAATGAGGATGTTACCCCGGCTAGTTTGTCATAAACTTCATGTTTCCCAAACATGGTTGCCAGCAGTGGTTCTAAGAGTCCATTTGCATTGGCCAGATTATTAATGCTTTTCTACCTTCTGTAGGAGCAAAATCAGGACATTGTTCCTGAAAGCAAAACTCTGTGCCTCAGAAGCAATGCTTATGGTGGCAGACATCAACAAGCCCCTTCCCAGCTCCTAAATGCCCATATTTAAATTAAGCAGAGAAGTCAGTGCTCCTTTGTCTTCACCATCGTAGGTCAGGAGGCCGAAGGGGCAAGTCTGATTCTGTTGCATGGAGGAAGGCAGAGAGGACTTAAGGGGATTTTTCGAAGTTTCATCTCAGATACATACTGTGTAAATGGGCAAAAGCCTCTGAGATTTTAACACGAAGCCTGGTGGTTCCGTGTGTGTAACATTACTGTGCAGACAAGGAAACGCAGTGACCAGGCATGTTTCTTCTAGAGGAGGCCTATGAGAAGGCTCTTTCTTGTAAATGCAGTAATGTTTGCTAATGAAGTTATACAGCAGCTGAAGGCACCCTCATGCCTGTCTCCATTAAAACAGTAAAGAACAAATCAATAAAGTGAATCAGGAGATCATATAGTTATATTATGGCAGTAGTCAGAGAACATCACAAGGTCAGGAAGTATTACAAACTAGTATCAGGGCATTCCCTGTGTAAGGAATCTTCTGAAATCAGTCTATAGAAATCTGCTAAATACAACAGAGCTTTGAGTTTGTGGAAAATACTTACATGGCAATCATTTAATCAGAGTCTGTTTGTAACTTACTGAGAATGCTGTGTTCAATTTATATGAAATTCTATTTAATCTTTTCAAGGATGTTCCACAGTCTGTATTTGCCTTCTGTTTGATCATTGAGGAGTCTTCTCCACGTGTTTATGTCAGCTTGTGGGTCACTAGAAATTTAGTGACAGTGTCAAGGAAAACGCTTGAGCTTCAGGGTTTGGAGAGGAAATAATGAACTGAAATTCATTGTTCCTATTTCCATCTTTTAGTCATGTTGGTCTATTTGTAGCAGTAAAATTGTACTGGTCTCAATTCTAGCTCTCACAATGACTTCATGCAGTTTGAACAAGAGGAGAAGAACATTAAATGCATCCCTTACGTCATCTCAAGCTTGGCAGAGTTGCACTAGAGGTGTCTTTGGCCCCATGTGCACTTAGCCAACAGGACATTCTGTATCGTAACCTGAGTGTGTCAGTGCTATTTAAGAACAAGGGGAAGTTTCTTAAGCCATGTCATTTCATACTCAGTCTATTCTGAAACTCAAAGTGTGCTGGGAGACTTGGTTGTGAATAGGGTGTAAACGTGACTGAGACTGGCGTGATAGAGATGAAGTTAGCCTAGGCATGTAGATAAGAGAGAACTGATATTAAAAAAAATAGTTTGGAAATGTGCTGTAGGCTACCAGGGTAACATTTTCAAGATGTCTTATAATGGTACATTTATGTGTTTTGGTAAAAACTAAATATAGCTTGAAGTTAGTACTGTCTCAGCAGTACAGAGCTGCACCATTGACCATGGCCATGTGTGGAATGAATGCAAAATAAGGGTGAACTGCTGGAGCCCACAAAAGATAGTTACGAGCCCTCTCTTTCCCCTCCTTCTCTGTTTGAAAACTGTAATCAATGTCTGTCTAAGAATACGTGTTTCTTTCTGAGCTGAGAAAAAGCTTTTTTTCCTCTTGATCTTTGACATACATGACAGCTACTGATGTACAGCAGTGGGCAAGGACCAACTGAAAGCATCCACTTTGATGGCATACCTTTTCCCTCTCCCTGTCCTTCCCTCCAGCTCACTTATGTTTTATGTACCTGTAATTTATTTTAGCCACCTCCAACGCAGGTTTTTGAGGCAGACATTATTATGTGTGCAGTGATTAGTACAACAGAGCCCTTATGCTTGCTCAGTATTTCTAGCCACTACAACAAAATAAGTAGATTCCTGAAGAACTGACACCAAACTACCAAGTTCCCTGCCTTTTCCATTGCAGTAGCAGATGCCTGCTACTTCTTTGGGAAACGCTATTCTGTTTTTTTATTATTATTTATATTTTAGCTCTTCATCCAATTCAGAAAGAACAATTTTTTTTTTTGCAGTCGTTCTTGACCAAACTGACAATGAAGCGTCTTTGTTTACTTTCCCCCAGTCATTACTTAAAACATACTAATTTTCTATTTTCTTTCATTTTTTAAAGAAGTGTCTGTCTGCAGATCTGGTCCTCTAGTACGTAGATGCAGAATTCTGCCTTCTAGAGAGAGAGCACTTTCATATTGTTCTGCCACTGCCTGTCTATGCCTCCAAATTAAGTTTTGGTGTTTTTCCTTGAAAAAGTCATTCTTGCTTTATGAAAATAGAACCAAATATTGTGCTTTACACATGAATCCTAGAACCAAAGAGTCAAAGAAAATAATTAATTTAATTTCTTTTTATTGCCTGTGTAATTAGTTATATGTCATAAAATATCAGATTGCATCTGGAGTTAATTCCCTGAGCCTCATCTTAAATTTTCTCATCAACATTAAATTAATCCTATATATCCTTTACATTCCCCCTTCCGCAATTTCCAATAATATTTCATTGCATGTGAACTTCTCTTCTGAATCTTCTCACTTACCTTAGTGGCAATTAAAAACTGCTGTACTAAATCCATGTTCTGGAGACCAAATTTGTAGACTATGTATCTTCTCTTTTGACAGTTTTGCGCTTAACATTTGTACTGCCAGAGATGATAAACTGGTGTGGTATGTATTAATGTTAGATTACATTTTTTCTTGATTTAAATACTTGGCACATTTTCTTCTCATAACTCTGTCCATAGAAATTCATCAGTCTATTGGATCTCAGAGGTTTGGGAAATCTAGTGATTTTGATTTTTTTTTTTTCTGAACCACTGATAACTTCCTGGGTTCTGTACTGTGTGCTGTCTTGCACAGTTTGAAGGGTTTCAAAAAAAAAGTGGAAGGAAGCAGGAAAGAAGAGTACCATCCAAAGCAGAATGCAAGTGGGTGTATGTCTTTCTGAGCTTTGTCTGTCATTGAAAATAAAACCTTGGCTTTACTTTATGAGGAATAAATAGGGCTGATGACAAAGAGAGATGAATGAGGAAGTGAGAAAGAACTGGAGAGACTTAAGAGAAAATAGACGTGGATAACATGAGAAGCATGAGACTTAAATTTTAGCGAGAATTTCAAAGAGACATTAAGAAAACATTTCTTTTGGTGACAGCAGTTATGAAGGTCATGGATTTTCACTCACTGCAAATTTTTAAAGACAACTCAGATAAACATCTCTTAGAAATGTCTTGGGTGTGGTTATTGGTGCTTTAGGTGGTGATATGGGCAGTGCGATTTCTCTGTATCTGCTTTACATTATTTAGTAAGGTGGGATGTAAATGAGAGGGAAGACCAGGGATGAAGATCAAATGGGATTTGGAAGGCATGTTGAGGAGAAAAATTTGTTGAGTGTCTGCGGTGGCATGAGGACTGATAAAAGCCAGGCCCAGCAACAAGTGAGACTATCACAGAAGAACATAGCATCAGTTTAGAGTCCCAGTGTTAGAAATTTGTAGGAATATCATTGAGAGGCTGTAGTGCTTCTCTAAGCAGTTTTTTCTCAGTTTTTTCTTATGGTTACTACAACCAACTTTGTGCAATTTCCTGCTTGTCTTTTATATGGTAAAATCTGTCTCATCTTCTGTATTCTTAACAGCACTGATGTGAGCTTATATAGCTGCTTTCAACTTTCCATTCACAGGAACAAGTTTTAGAACATCCTTTCATTATCCAGTTGTATGGAACTTATCGCAACTTTTACTCTTCCTTTCTTTGTTGTGTTCCTCTGCCAAGCAAAGTCTTTTTCCTCAGACATGTTTCTTATCATCATCACCTATACAAGAAGAGTTAACATATTGCTACGTTTGCAAAGAGCCTTTCATTTGGATGATGCAAAAGATACGTGGATGTACACGTCCCTGTTTCCATTGAATGGTTGCTTATTATATTAAGAGGTAAACAGCCAATTAACCAGTTCACATGCACAACTGCTGGTACTGATTGAACTAAGGAGCGTATGTTTAGATTTTTGGATGTATACAAATTTAACGCACACTGGAAATTTTACTTCTGATGCTGTTTTAGATCATTGGCTATGGGGAAAAAAATAAAAACAAAATTCAAGCTGTTTTCCAGATTAGATAAACAAACCCTTGGGCTCATACAGTAAGCTTTTAAGACAGCTAGACAGAAAGCTCTAGAAATTGTATTATATAATGGTTCTGTATGCAGTTTCTCATTTCAGTGAATCACAGCTGATAGTGGGACTTCTTATCACCACACTTATCTGCTGCGAATACAAATGTATTAAGATGAGTTACTGTGTAATTACGATTGCTCCAGACAGATTTATGATGAAGTTACCAGATTGTTACCCCTAAAAAAGCCTGTCTTATTTCATGATAATTATGCAAACTGGTGTCATTTTTGTGCACAAGTTCTTAACTGATAATAAAGCAGGCACTCTGCCAGTTTAAATAAGCAGTAGAAATTAGTTACTCTCAAAGAAAGAGGAGATGGGAAACACATGATTTATGCTTACAAAATGTTCATCTGCAGAACATGCAGGTGAACATTTTAGAGGTTGAGTTTCAGATACAGAATAACGGCACAGATGGACAAGGATACACAATACACAAATGGAAAAGCTACTGAAGGAGGACATCACACTAGCATTGTGTCCTTAAGTTTTGACCTTTAAATACTTTTTTTATAAAATTCTTTTTATCTGGAGGAGAGTGAGCATTATAGCTCATTGTAGTTATTCGTGCAGTATTACGTATAAATTAAACTAGAACTTATTTAGTCATAACTACTAGGTTCTTGTTATCATAACAACAGCTAAATTAAAGCTTTTGCAATGGGAAGGGTGGTGTTCCTAAATCAAACTCAGTCTCTGGCTCCACAGAAATTCATCACTAGTTTCCCAAGAGAAATAACCAGCACAAAGTTTTACCAGAAATTCAGAGTGAATTTGTGGATTCTGGAAGAGATCTGTCACTTTCTTTCTTGACATGCTGTGTTTTCACGTTCCTCTGCTGCCAGCTTCAGTTCATATAAATTGTTGAAGTACCAATAGAAAGTCTTTCTTGATGGTTTGACTAACCTAACCAGATGTGGGTAACATTGGGAATCTTGTTCTAAGCCTGGACTAAAAATTTTTTCCACCAAATTTTGAAAAGCAAAGGAACTGGAAAATAGTTGAGTGTCTGAGAAGGACACTTTATTTTTCGTGCTTATCCACATACTCCCTTCCAAACTTTGGGACTTTGCCAAATGCTGCTTAAATCTGCATTCATGTCCTTTTAGAGAAGTTAACATCTGTGCTGATACTGACTTTTCCAATGACTTTGAGTATAACAGTAGCTTTCAAAATATCATCATTTTTCAAAATAATATAAATAATTAACCTAAGAATTCATTGAAAATACACAAGGACACAACATGCCAAAAGTTGTGTGAACACTGACAGAATAGATATTGATGAAAGAAAACATTACAAAAAACCAAAAAAAACCCCAAAAAACCAGCAAATGAACCATTGCCATCTGTCAGGTCAAGTCAAGATGAAGACACTGAAAACAGCAAAAGTATAGCAGGAGTTATCTGCCCCATCTTCAAGGAAGTCTTCAATGCCTTTTTTCCCAGTATTTTATTTTTTGATATCTCTGAATTCAGGCTTCACATATTGTCAAAAGACAATAGTCTGTCTGTGCCAGGAAAAATGGATTTTATAGATTTGTTGTTCCCTTGCTTAGGTAGAAATCCACAGTAGTTTTGTTTATCATTTTTACTGTGTTGTGGAGTGTAAATTCTTAGGTGTTTTTTCCATATTTTGAAAGCAAGGGATTAAGGTCGCTTTACTGACTTCATAGTAGTTTAGATATTACTCTAAATTCTGTCACAGAGCATATGAACATTGCTGCCTGAAAGCCTAGGGTTCCGCTTGTGATGGTGTAACTCCACCGGACAGTAAGCATTCATTTGTGCAAGGTGATGTATGGCATTCCTTAGGTCACCGGTTAATGTAGACTGTTGTAGTAGAGAACCCAAGCTCATTTTAAGAATGAAAAGCACATCTCTGAAAAAAAAAAGTCATTATTCATTATTTAGAAATTTCATAAATAATTGACTCTTGGCTAGGGAAGTGGATGAGGTTTTCATCGTAATGAGGTTTTTTTTCTTTTGGTAGAAGAGCAATGTATTTTTCTCAAACAGGTTTGCTAATGCATGTATTGTATACAGCCTCTTTGCTTTGAAGAAATAATAAAGCCAAGTATGTCTTGCTGCATACTTTTGTCACCTGGAGTATTTTGCACTATTCTTTCTCCCTGATAACTAATCCCAAATCCTCTTTGCTGCTTTTTAGACAAAGTCATCCTGAGTTTTTTACTTCCGTGATAAAAGAAAGCTATTTGAAAACAAAGTTGTTTATGGGGGGGAAATATTTTCTGCATTGTATTTTCTGATACATTTTCACTTGAGAACCTCCAGTCTTTTCATTTCTTGGTGAATAGAGTTACAGATTTATGTACATTTTTATATAAATATAATTAATTGATGTTTTGAAGTGAAAATTTTGTATTTTTTTGGTTGAATTACCAAACAAGACATTATTTTTATAACATTGGAATTCTGCGATTTATTGTCACATCTGTCCATATATTGAAATCCTTATCTACTGGAAATGCCCAGCAGCGTCAGCTAGCCTCTAAGCATAATTTCAGATACTGCTGCAGCACTGACTGTGTGTCTGTGTTTCTCCAAAGTAACACAGCATGCTTGAAAGGAGGCTGCACCCATTGTGTTCAGCAGAGTGTTTTGACAGAGAGAGTTCCCACCATGTATAAAACTTTAAATTGTATTTTAAATTAAACTAAACCTTATGTTGGTGGCAAGGAGACCATGTTGCTGAAAAGAGACATCATTTGTGACAAAAGCATTACAGACATTGAATGTCAGACACTGTAAAACAGTTTCCCTTCTGCTTTAATTGAGTGCTTTCTCAAACAGCTGAACCTCAAAGGAAATCGCAGTGATTCCCATTTTTCCACAAGCAGTTGAGCTGCTTTAAACTTTACTTAAAAAAAACTAAACTGGGAGTTGTTTTGAGGATCCCAATTTAAAGTATTTTTCCAGGCTGTGATAAGGAAGACAAAATAGTTACCAAGAACAGCAGTAGGAATGAATGGCAATAGTCAAAGGGTTTTTAGTTACCATTGTGGCTGTATCTGTTACTGGGTCTTTTAAAATAATTTAAACAAGGTGAAGGAAATGTACCACTTTTTCCCCTTTCATTCCATTGCTTTTAAGATCTAAATTCTCCTTTTCCATTGTGTGTGCATGCATTTTTTTAGCTTGAGTGATCACCTGGCATCTAGAGATCAATGGGAAGTGTTACACAACCATGTCATTACATATATTTCAACAAGCAGATGCTAGTAAGAAGAGTTCTTCGACCAGTTTTTGAAGCTGTTGTCAAATTGTGGCTTAAACATCAGAAGAACATTCTGCAAATTTACATAACCTCTACAAAGCTTGAAAAATTAATTTATGGTGAACATCACTCTGCACTCATTTCCAAGGGAAAAAAAAAAAACAACCCAAAAAAACCCAACAGAGCAACTCTTTGAATGTCCTTTTCAGTCGAGCTCATATTTATAAAATTGCAAAGATAACAACGAAGCAGATTAACAGCAACTGCATATGTGCAAGTGCTGCTTTGGATGAATACATTACAGAAGTCACAGTGAATTAGAACCATGTGAAATGTTGCAGTCTAGGACTGGAGTGGGGTATAATGTTGTCATCCATGAGGCTAGAAGCTGAAAAGTAAGATTGATGCTAAACAAGATACTGCTAATCTCTGCAGATGGGCATATACTCTGTGGTTTTATGATGCGAACATCAAGGTCTTATTCTCAGAACTGTTTTCTACCTGTTTTCTTCTTCTTTCACCTCCTCTGTTTTCAGTATGTCTCTGTTCAGTGCAAAAAAAAGAAATATCTAATTTGTAAACTTCAAAGTTGAGTGTTAAATTCAAAGAGGTGATGGACAGGAGAGTCTGTTCTGATCTAGATTAGTACTGTGTTTTCCATGTTTTTAAAAAGTCTGGAAACAAGTATGATTCAGGTCTGTGTTTTCCATGGTAAAAAAAGATTTCATAAGCTCTGAACCATAGTGGTGAATTCCTTATGATATCTCCTGAGCCTGCCAGGTGTTTCTTCCATATTGAATCTGAATCACAGAACTGGTCTTTAGATTTTTAAGTTTTAAGGACAGGAGGGGTTAGACCATCTAGTCTGACCCACTAATAGCACAGCTATTGTTTAGTTACTCTGTGAGTCCAATAAAATGTGCGTGATTTAAACTTTTACTTCAAAAAGATACTGAAACCAGGTTCTGAAAGTGCACAGGCTGGTTTTGTCTCTTAGATGTCAACCCAGAGGGATCTCTCTCTGTGTTTGGATTTTATTATCTTCCTTCTTTTCTCCCTGAAAATGCAAAGGAGTTCAATTTGTAAATTCTGTGTTAGCTTCTTTGCTTCAGACATGGGAAGACAAGAAAATTAGAATTTCTTTCCAATGTAGTAGAAGAAACATTTTGATGTGTTCCAAATGCTAAAATGTCAGGGATAAAAGGACTTGCTTTGTTTTTAATCCAGGAGAGAGAGAGTTAGAAAACTTAATATTTGCAGAACTGCTTTCGTGCATTTTTAAGCACTTCAGTAAATGTGTTCTTGATTGGATGTAAACTTTCCCCTGTAGTGTTTGCAACCCAAGAGAATATTAAAGTAAAAAACCACTTTAAAAAGTTGGAGGACTCTAAGTGATTTTATATATATTCCAGTCTTTAGGGTCTTAATTTTTCTGACTCGTATTAATTCTATGCCGTATTTATAACTTAAGTGAGAAGAGAATCAAATTCAAGAGGTCCACAACTGTGTATAAATAATTACTGTTTATGAATATTACTACACGAATTATAAAAAGAATGGCAAAGCAAGACAGATGAAGTGAAAACCTCTCCTGAAAGATATCGATGTATTCAGCTCACAGTGGTATATCAGAAGGGCTTAGAAGTACAGGCAGTTTGTATATTTTCTAGATTGTTTATTTGTATACTACTAGCCGTTGAGCCTTTTAGAGGAAATTCTGCTATCTTGTTTCAAGCATTTAATTGAAGAGCTTGTGTGAGCAAGGCACTCACTGCTGGCCTCTTCTATAACCAAGAAGACAAACAGGCACCTCTAGCTTAGCTTTTCAGTAATATGGGGGGAAATCTTACTTCACTCTACAGGTAAAGATGTAGGAAGTGGCAAAGCTGAGAGAGGGCTAAAGGAGTTTTGTGCCTTGTGCCCTGTTCTCTGAAGCAGTGTGTGAATTTGTACCAGTTTTCACCAAAAATGTATGCTGTTAATTACATTAATCTGTAATAGTTACTTGTTTGGGAGATTTTCTGTGGTGAAAGGACTCTTTGAGGGTTTCCTAGTAGTCAGGGCTAAAGTTTGATTTCCTCCCCCCTCCTCCTTTTTACTCAAAAGACTCCATACCATATTTATTTACATATATGTTAAATTGAGAATGCTGAATACTATCTCAAATACTTGGCTTTCAAGAAAGTCTCCTGTTCACGACCTGATTAAACTTAGTCTTTCTAAGTTTGCAAATGGATGAGATCAAGCACAAAATAAAATGGACTGCTGCACCGTGCCTTGATTTCTCCGAGCAGACCACAGCACTGAGCCGAGAGGTCAGAAACAGAACTCTCACCTATCTCTCAGTAACTGTTTCTTTTTTTCTTGTAATTGGGATTTTAACGGAGGTACTACTTAAAGTAAGATTATGGCCCTGTTTGTATACCTAGGAGTGCAAGACAGGACATTAATAAGCCCCTGATGGTTGGACCAGCTATTTACACCATCCGGGAAACGCGGGAGAGAGAAGCTGCGGACCACAGAGGCAGGGAGAGAGGAAGGGTAGGGATGAGGGGACTAATTCTCCACCCTCCGCATTTAACATCATTTCCAGGTCCATGTGTATCCTGAAAGAAATAGGGTATCTCATTAGTAGGTTGAAGCAGGAAAGTTACCTCAGAGGCTTGTAACTCTTGGGTTTCTCTACCCACACCTGTGAGCACATGGCATTGTGAAATGGCTGGCTTGCACAGATGGGGAAAATATTCCTCAAATATTAACAAGTTTAAAATGTATTTAATAAAGCAAAGACCAGCAAAATTTGAAAATGGATGCATAAATATTTATGAAATTACAACACAAATAAATATTACAAAAGCTTATCTGATTAAGACAAGAGCTATGACAATTCTTGTGAATTTTTAATATTAAAAATAAACATTACATTAATGAGTCTTCATTATATCATTAAACATTTTACTTTGTTTTCTGTAGAGAATTTTATTTTTACTTGACATACTTTTTAAAGTGTCTAATGGGTTCTTATGACATTTGTAAATGAGGCAAAACATAAGGAATATAAGAGTTAATTCTTTATATTCATCACTAATTCAAGCTAATTTATCATAAGGGAAATAATAGGGAAGTAATCTTTTCCTTTTTTAATTTACATATAAATAGGTCTAAATCACAAAATCAGGATACAGATTTTAAATACTCCAGAGTCCAAATTGACTTAATGTGGGGTTTCATTTTAATTTATTATAGCATAGCAAGGACCTGGATTTTTTTCTTAAAAGAAAAATAAAATATTCAAACTATTCAGGGATGCTAGAAATTGGAGATCACTCTGATGTATTTCCAGTGGCTTGTGTGGAATCAGCAAATATAAACTACTTGAACCCAGTTCTTTTATGCCTTAGGAATTAAGCTTTTATATATTATAGCCTGGTTTTGTCCCACAGTATTTGTCATACAGCACTGATTTTAGACTGTAATCCATGCGTTCCTTCTGTCAGTGAAGAAAATAAGTAGCTCTGGTGCACAATGTGAACTGGGAGCTCAGCATGTCTTGATGCTTAACGTAGGTGCTTAGTTGCCTGGCTGGCTTCAGGTGGGATGAATGGGTAAGGTCAGTTTAGGAGAAGCAGTGAGCGTGAATGAATGGTTTACCATTTAGCATGACTGCCTTCGCTTTTGCCTAACGTTTCATTTATACCTTTCCCACAGTGGCTACGGTATATTATGGTGATATTAGAGCTAGGTTTGCAGTTAGTATGTTTGTGTGCAGATGTACTGGAGATCTGATTTTTAGCTCTACATCAGTAATGCGAGCAGTAAATGTGATGAACTCAGGAGTGAATTGTGGTCATGTATTTATATAACAAGTCCAGCATAAATGGAATTCAGCATGCTTTTGGCTTCGCTATCGTGGCTGCAAGGGAACGAGAAGCTCCTGATCCTGTCTTGCACAGTGATATGGGCTGTTCACTCCTCAACAAAAAGCATATCAAGTGAGTGCTGGATAGGTAGGGTGATCCTTCTTTTGTTAAAATTGATCTTTTGCCATCTCCTGTCCATGTGGGTTAGGGAAAAAGGGCACCTTTGACGAGCAAGCCTAACCATAACACAAATAGTGCATTACAAATGTCCTTCTACCTGCTGTTCCACACAGCTGCTAGCTAAGAAATATTCCCTCCAGCGGTGGACCTCCACATCAAGTCTTACTGATCCTCCAAGAAACCTGCCTTGAGGCTGCTGGCCTTTATGCTCGCAGAAAGAGTATGACTCAGAGTAGCAGTATTGGTAGTCCTCCTGCATTTAATATCATGGATCTCATATTGCATGTGGTGTTTCCGTGGATGATATTAATCCCAAGTGTTATTAAGAAGAGGTTGGTCAGCCCAATACAGGTGTTAGCTTCTTAAAAGCATAATCTGATCCAAGACAGTTTCTTTAACATTTTTGTTTAGGATATCACCCATCTCTTTGTCATCTCCCCAGGCCACGTCTTCTGTATGGGAATTTACACTACAATGCTTCCATTACTGTGGTTCCATCAGTGCACCTTCCAGTAATTTATTGGATTAAGCAATATCTTTGAAAACCTAGGTTTGCCCCAGTGCGCAGCATCCGTGTTAATGGTTTGCACTGTGCATTCACAGTAATGTTGTTGGAGTGGATAGCATTTCTTTAACGGACAAAGGGCATCAGTTTTGTGAATTTGTCTCAAATCCAATACTGTGTTAAGACCTCTTCTGCCATTAGATTTATGCACCCAACTAAGCAAAGCAAATACTGATGCGCTCTGTGCATGGAATAACAAACACATTTCTTCACAAACATTTGAATTTCTGTCAAACATTTTAGCACATTTACTTTTTGCTTTGCCCTCCCTCTTTGTGCATTTTTTAAGCAAATTAACTCAGAAGAAAAAAAGTAGTTTACAGATCAAAAGGAAATGTTGAATTATGCACTTTCTTATTCTCTCTCTCCCAAGACTGGTAAATGCCTCTTCTCAAATAGAAACTTGAATGCTGCCACATTTTTCACACTTCTCCACTGATCCAGTTCCAACGTGATTATCTTACGCTGTTTATACAGGAATGAATTTTACAAGAAAGGCAAGGACCAGGAGTCTCCCTACTCCACAGAAAAAGTGAGCTGCTTTAGGAAGCCGGCTGACCAGTCTTACCAGTAGGTTCACCTTGACTATAGCTTCACCTCCTTTTTTTTCTTTTTTTTTTTTTTTACTTTCCCCACTTTTTAAAGACATCAGAGAGCTCTGACGATTATTGATTTTTTTGTGATGACTCAAGAGGTATGGCTGGAGCTGAATGCTATGTGCGTTGGAACAAACTAAAGTTGTGACAAAACAAGAGAAATCCCCTCAGCCCTTGCTTTGCTTTCAGGTCAATTTCTTTAGGGTTTCCAATAAAACAAACCAAACAATAAAAACCTTTATCAGGCTATTGAGTTACAGACTTATTAGATACTCTATATTTCATCTTCATTTATGTTCTTTTTATAAAACATCTTTCTGTATAACACCATGGTGCGTGATAAAAACCTGAAAAGTAGGAGCCCTCCTGTGCTTTTAGTTTTCTCAGGCTTTTCCTAAAGTGATCTCATCCTCTGTCTGGTCTAGCTGTTCAGAAACTTTTGGGCGCCCAGGTAGGTATTGTACAGAGAGTGGCTAAATCCTACAATTCAGACTAAACATCTAACAGCACCGAGCTGTGAAATGAGGAAGGGAAGAGGGACTACTGAGATGAAGATTTATACTTGCTTTATCTTGCTGTGTAATGAGAAGTAACTCACCCTGTTTTGAATAACACTAGGGGAGATATGGTGGCATTTAGCATACAGATCACCTCAGTTCCTTACCTTTTCCTGGTCTTGCTCCTTCTTGACCTTTGAGGATGATGTTTGTCTTTCTAGTACAAAGACATTACTATGTGGAGAATGAGGTTAGGGCAAGGCATGCTTGTGTTAATGAAGCTTTTTAAGAGCCTCCTAAGAAAGGACAATCTGTAGTTTTGTGCAAGCATCATGGAACAAGATTTCCAGGTTTGGTTTTGCTGCAAAACATAACTATGCTATGACCCTAAAGAAGCTATTAGGTTTTTGGATAATTTATATTTCAAATGGTATCAGTGCCTGAGTCCCAGAAAACCCTACAGGGGGAAAAAAAAAAAAAAAAAAAAAAAAAAAAAAAAAAGGAAATAAAAAGAAAAAGTAATGTTAAACATTTTATTTGGAAAGAAATCAGAGGTCGGAAGAGGGCAAGGACTGAATACATTCACATATTCTGTTGTTCTGGCCTTAACGTAACTTCTGAAGCATATTTGAAATAATTGGGTCTGCTGGAAACCTTCCAAAATATTTCAAGGGGCAAGAGAAGAATTGGCTATGCTGTGTCTAAACTTTAGTTACAGAGTCTTAATTCTTAGATGTATAAAAGTCTTCTAAAAAAAAAGAAAAAAAAAAGATTTTCTTAGAACCCTTCACTTGGTCTTATTAAAATAGCACTTCTCTGCAGAGACGAGTTAATCATGATTGCCAGACTAAAGATTCTGTTAAACATAAAAGCTGTCACAGCCCTTGTAGTGAACTGCGGCTTAGAGAGAGAAAAGGCTGAGATGATTCTGTTAGAGAAAAGGTTGTTCAAATTGTACAGACACCCATCATAATTTTGTGCTAATGATAAACAAACATGGAGCAGAATAAGAAAAAATCAGCAAAAGAGTTCCTAACATACTGTTCTCTCAGTCCAAACATGCTCAAAGAGGGAAATTGTGCCTTATCTAGAGGAATGCCAGAGATGTTAAAAGGTAGAAAAAACCCAGATTCATTGCAGTTAGCTGAGCTGGTATCATTGTTGCTGTGTGTTATCTCGAGCAGCTCTCTTCTACAGCAATGTCTTCTTCAGGATCAAATGCCACCAAAAAGCATTGCTTCTGGGATGAGATCAGTCTGCTGATTGTTCAGTTCTACAAAGTACAACAGCATGAGAACAGAAGTGACTTGACATCTAATTTACTCACACGAATAGCCACGCATTAACTGACTGGCAATTTCCCTTAGGCAACAGCAGCTGGCTTGCTAGCAGTAGACTTTCTGGTTTTCTGTTCATCCTCCTGAAACCAGTCAGACTTACCTGGAGTTGTCTGTAGCAGACTGCCCTAGCTACGGTAGATAGTACCTTGTCAGTTATCTTTTAATGGGCAGATATTAAATCATTCCTTTACTATGACTTCTTGATAGCTCCAAGAATGCATAGTAACCTTGACACCTCTTCAGAAATCTTCTTGTCTAAGCCAAGGAGTCTGGAGAGACATTAGGTTGAGAACAGTCTTTGACTGACTGGTCTGGCTTTGTCAAATACTATGGGAAGTGTTATCATGAAGAGGCATTGCTGTGAGCCAAGTGGAGCTACATTTTGTATTGTACAGAAGGTAAGATATATCGGAACACATCTGAGGGCTGATCAGTAAGAACAGTCATTTTACAGCGTTAGGATTTCCAGTTAATTTTGTATTCAGGTTTGAGAAGTGCTGCACTTCTTGCAAAAAGAATTGTATAAGAGCAGTTTTTAAAATTACAAAAGAAAGGTGGAAAAGGCAAATTGCACTAATCCAAGTTTGAAGAGCCCTTCTTGTGATCTTTAGGGATTGAGTCCCCGAAGAAAAGATCAGCTTGTGGCTGAGATCTGAAACAGGGTTTTCTTGAGTGTCTACTCAAAGATGCAGAATGAACCCCTCAGGAAAGCAATGAGAATGTGCCAAGCAAAGAGACTTGCCCCACATGGGCTGAAGTTTCTTGAGAACCTACAATCCTTTCCATGCTTATGCAGCATGAGCGTGATAGCGAATATAGTGCACAAAGGAGAGCTCAGACAGCTACCTCTGACAAGTGCGCTAAGCCTCCAGGAATTGGCACAGATTACCCTGCTATAAGAAGGTGCCACAGGAGACTGTCTATCAAAAGTTATGCTGGCAGAAAAGAGGTGTCATGTAGTCTGTGTGAAGACATGAGGAAAAAGGAGATACAATTTGCAGAAAAGGCCACTTGCCATCATTTAGTAAACAGTAAGTGTAAAAATTAGTATGAATAGCAAGACGTTTTAATTTGCTGCTCACTGTATATGTATTTTCTGAGAAGCTAAGCTCACCATCACTTACACTGTTGCAGGATTTGGGTCACCATGTTTATCTCTTATTTTCCACCCTAAGAAAATGAGTGTTGTTGACAGTGCTTTGACCCACGCTTACATTATTATTGTCACACCGTCTTTGTACAGAGCCATTCTTGTAAACACTATTTTGCCTTGAAGGGTGGGACAGGACAGGACTTTGGGAGAGGTAGGAAATGTTTAACCAAGAGAAGGAGGGTTGCTATGAGATCTCGACTTAACAGGTATATCAGGGTTTGAGACTTTTTGGTGGATAGAAGCAATTTTTCTCAAGGCATGTGAAAAACTGTGCTGCAATTCACAATTGCCAATTACTAAAGGAGTAATAAAATATTCAAGTGCAGGTTCCTGTAGTTAAGGAAAATGTTTTCTTCACGTTTCTGCTGTCTTTTAAGCTATACTGTATTTCCCTCCCACTACCAGGCTGCCAAAGGTTCTCAGACCCACTGTGGTAATTACCACTTCTCTGATTGCCTTTGCTAAATGTTACACTTCTATCATTTTAACAATGGAAGATGGAGGAGTATGGCAAAATATATGTGTGTATGCATGCGTGTGTGTGCTCGTGTATATGTTTGGAGAGAGGTTTATTAGATGATGCTGTCATATCCCTAATGTGATGCTTCAGACCTGAACCTGCTGGGTGCCTTCAACTCCCACAACCTGATTTTTCAGAGGTGGTGACTCCCTGCGAATCTGATTGATTTCAGTGGAATTATGGCTGCTCAGCATCTTTGTAAAGGCTGGCCCCTGCTGTCCTCGGTGAAGGTGCTCAGCATCTTGCCACATCAGGCTTCTCCCAGCGCATTTTCAGTCATACACCATGGCTAGGTAACTCCAAAGCTGCCAACAGTCTTTTCAGTGTTTTTATCAGTCCACACCACCCAATGAAATGTAGTCATGCCTGAATAGCTTGCAACTGGTGATGAATACTACAGTTCTGATAAAAAGTTCAGGAATATCACGTATCTCCTTTCCTTGTCCCATCATTCAGATACTCCGTATAGTAATTCTTTTCCTTACTGTATCTCTCAAATGCCTTCCATCCCTTGATCCTGAGTGCTCTTTATAGTGTTATGTCAGCGATCCCCTTACACTGCATATCTGTTCCTTGTCCTGCCTCTCAAATACTTCTTATAATACCGCATCTGCCTTCCCTCTAATCTCTCTGAGAATACTTACAATGCTTCCTCTCCTTGTCATACTTTTCAGTTGCTCCATATATTATAACCTGAACATTTCTGTGCTCACCTAGCCAGAAAGATTGCCAATGCTCTGAACGACAAAAACGATCAAAAGAAAGATGATGTAGTGAAAAAGTAAAAAGTTGCATCTTACTGCACTCAAGAAGGATCAGTGTGGCTTTTCAGGTCTACTAGCCAAGCAAGGTCTGCAGCTACAGCATCATTCGTAGTTCCGATTTGACTAGCAAATATAATGAAATTTCACAGTTCTGGCCATTGTGTTGCAAGAAACCTGCACTGGCAGCATACAAGAAAAGCTAGACATTGATATAATTCACTGAAAGGAATTTCCTGTCCATCAAACACAGAATTAAGTCTCCATTAGGTAGAAAGTTGTGTATCTTCATTCAAACTACACAAATAATTTTCCACAGCTTAATTTGGCAAAACATACTGAGAAAGACAAATTCTCTGCAATCGCCCTAAAATCGGTGGAACCATACTGAGTTTAAACCAGCTCCCAGTTCGACCTAAGCAGTTCTGCAAGTTATTTGACTAAGCCTGTTCCTTGAAATGCAATACGAGCATCACTTCTGCTGGTGCAAGAGGTGTGCGCTACATCTCCCTCCACCTCCCAGACCTTCCTTCAATATCTTGCTGTGTGCTTGGCCATGGTACCATCACTGGGGTTAAAGCAGAATGAGGTGTGAATTCCCAGTGCAGTATTCAACCAGAGAGGAATGGGAGCTGTAGGAGTGTGCTGCTTTATCTCAGTCAAAAACAAGAAAGGGAGATATTTTCAATTTGTATGCAGGGATACTATATCAGGTAACAGATTTAAGTTTATACCTGTAGTCTCTTCAGTTGTACAGGAAATGCAGGTCATAGGCAGCATTTAAATATGTGATTATACAGTGGTGGTGGCTCTGTGGTGTGTGGTACCAATGAGCCCTCTTCCTTTGCATGGGTACTACCTCCCACTGTTTATACCTCCTGTACCAGGTTTGGTGCTAGCACATCCACAGCTCTGCTTAGCACAGGTGGGAAGTAAGGCCCAGATGTTACCAGGAGTTACCAAGTTCTGATGGGGGTGAATTCAACAGTCCCTAAAGTAAGTACCTCCTCTCTACTTAGCCCACATACACCATAACCTCTCTGCTGGTGGAGTATAGAGAGCCTGGTCAGATCAGTGGCTGCCAGTCTTAGACAGCTCTCTTTCCCATCCAGTGTTTCTATATCTGCTCCTCTGTATTGTCCTTCCTTTCTGTACCAGGGGAGGGTTTCACCATTCTTTGCTGTAAAGCCCTCCAGAAGTGGCATTTCTGCCCTCCATGATTGCAGCAAATGATTGCCCCAAGGCAAGCCCATGATTTGTGGACCTGGGTGATGCAAGTGTGCTAGTGCAGCAGTGACAGCCCATTCCTCTAGGGCCCCACTGCCACCAAGGCTGCAGACACCCTGCTCGCAGCTTACTTAGGCTTCATCAAGGGTTATAGGCAAACTAAATCAGAAAATACTAATAAAACCTTCCTCTTTTCCATGTACTTTTGTCTCAAAATTTTAGTTGTATCGATCCACCCTTGTCTGAATGATTGTCAGAGTGAAATTTTTATGTCTATTAGGCATTTTGCTGTTACTTCTGCTAAGCAATGTGATACCATCACCACTTACTTTAAGGCTGAAGTCTTCAGTCCCAACTCTCTCTCATGTCAATTTTTTCTTTTCTTTTTGGCCAGTGGTGATATGTTTCCGTTTTACTCTTTCCTCATTCATCACATGGAACAGGCTCCCTATCCATTTTGTTTCTTCCACCAATGTGTTTTGCTGCAACTACTTTGATTATCCTTCTGCATGGAGGTAGTTCCATTTGGATGGGCTCTAATCTCATTAACACTACTTTCGTTGTCTCCATCCCAGTGATGACATCTGCAATTCCATCAGTGTGATTAACATCCCGGTCTGGCTTTTGGCATGATTAGTCCTGATTTATGCCCGTATGGGATGAGAACCAGGCTATCTGGCTTTCTCCAGCTTAGGAATTTGATCCCTCTAGAGAGTTTTTTTTGGGGGGTTGCTTCTATTTAAAGTATGATCCAGCTGTTGTTTTCCACATTCTTCTGTATTATCTCGCCAATGAAAACGGTACTCTTCCTCTAAACAGAGAATTTTAATACTGTCACACAAGTGTAAAATTGCTTCTTGCAGATCTTCACTTTGAAGATTGAAGGTATAAATCAGTCAAGAAAGTCACATCGTATCGGTAGATATGCTTGTTTTTTGTAAATAATTTAATCTGTCTATATATTGAGCCATGCTAAGAGGCGACTTGGAAAATACTGATTTTATGAGTGACAGATAATCTACTGTGGTGAATGCACTGCGATTTAGTTCCACAGCAGACTTGTTACCAAGGCTTTGCAAATTCCTTTCCTGAAGAATTTGACATTGACTGTTATTAAGTCAAAAAAGCAGCATTTGCTCCTTTTTTGGATTGCAGAGCTGACATCATGGTTATGAATATTTGTTTAATCTTTATTCCTTGTTATCTTGGAACTTCTGCTTTAGGTAGGCCTCTTGTTCTTTTTAAGTTCAATTTTAATTTCATTGTGGTTTTGTGGAAGTTGGGCTTTGCAGTGGTGTCTTACCCTAGCATGTGTCATGGAACAAGTCTTAACAGGAAAGGAATATGTTTGAAATGAGCGGTAATTTTCAGTGAATGTCAATCTTACTGTAAACTAAAGGAAGAATAGATTGGTTTGTTTTGGTTTGTTTTTCCAGAAAATTATTACCTGAAAATGGGAAGTTAAGTTATTTCTGGAGCATACCTGGGATTCTTTTCTGGTAGTGCTTGTGGTGCATCCAGACTGTAAGATAGGCAGAGAGATGTAGAAGAAACAGAGAGATTATAGTAGAAAATCAGACAGTGAACAGCACTGATGAGTCAGGAAAGTCCTGGAAAGAAGGTTTACAGTACAGAATGAAGTGAGAGAAGTGTGTGGAAATATGGTCTTGAGAACAGCTTTTCAAATTCCTTTTTAAGCATTAGAAAGATTAGAAGAATTGCTTTTGTGATTTCTTAGCATTGCCACGTGACAAAGACATTCAGTTTCTGCCCTGCTGACCAAGAATCATCTCCCGCTGCTCCAGCTAGAAAAGTCTCTGCCTACTGCAAGCACTTTGTATCTGAAAAGAAACACTGGGTAGAAGATAATAAAATATTCACTTCCAGTCCGCTGAGCTGGTGAAAACTGATGTGGTCTCTGGTTATCAGCTTACAAACATAATTACACCTTATAAATCAAGCGAGGCCACTGAAGAATTTGGCAGCTCTTCTGGTTTAAGATGTTTACTAAAGCTGCTAACATTATGATAATACAAGAAAAGTTATATAAAAGTAATTGGTTTTTCTCTTATAAAAGTAACAGCCATCTATAATTGCTCTTCCTTGTCTTCTCCTTGGGAAGAAATGGTATTTCAATGCGGAAAAGTTGGCTGCCCACTGTTCTCTTCCTAGCTGAAGCAAGGAGAGTAGAGAGGGCTTGGCCTGTGCCTGGCCGCGGACGGTGGCGGGGGACAGTGTGAAAGCAGGAGTACCTAAGGATTAATTTTGGGAAGGAAGCAAAAGCAAGGGGGAAGGGAGATTTTTGGCACAGGAAGGAGGAGAGGAGTAGTTTCTGTAATTTTTATTACGTTAGAAACAAGAGGCTCTAGCTCAGGCAAGAGCCTTGCTGACCTGGTGTTTGGCACTCGGTGTAAAGGAAAAGCAGTCTTGCACTGGAGTGTTTATAATCTGAATAGGAAATGAATGGGGAAAATTGTCTAGTCTACTCTCTGGTTTTTTAGACAGGTAAACAGAAGAAAATTGAATTTAAGTGACACATCCAGAGTTACATGAGGATTCTGTAGCACAGCTGGGAATAAACCCGGATAATCTTTCTTTGAAAGCTGGCAGTATTACCCATCTCATTTTATAGTCAGGTCATTGAACCCAGCCCAATGCCTTTGCCGGGACTCAGAGATCTATCTTGAATGCATCCCAGATCTGTCTCTCTTTCCTGATCCAGAAACACTTCCAGAAATCTCTCACAGCTTCTCTCAAATGCAAGCAATTTTTCTTTTTCTGCTTTTACAGGAATTACACAACCCCAGTAGTTTTTCAGCTCTGACAGCATTCTGAACTGCTTGCTTTTCTCCAGTGAAGATGAGAGAAGCTCTTCAGCATTCGTAAGGAGAAATTAATTACTGAAGGCAGTAACGTTTCTTCTCTACTATCTCCTACCACTTCTAGAGATGGTTCTGTCATCTAACAGCTGCATAAAACGTCCAGAGAGTTACATGTAGTTTGTAGCAAGCTACAAAATTCAGTTTTAAGAACAGCTGTTGTTAAGCAAAAGAGGTCATAGTCCAAAGGGCACAAGAGACATGAATGTTTTCACCTCACCTTTTTGCTCTTGGTCTCTACTGAGCTATTATCAGTGCTAAAAGCAGTATGGAAACCACTGCTCAGATTCTTTCTGTATTACCATAGCCTCATCTGTTACAGGGAAAAACCACTTCTTTGTTAATGTACGCATCTAGTACCTCTCAGGTAACTACGTGAAAAATTAAAAAAACAAGGAAAACAATCCCTCTTACACATTCTGTTAGAAAGAATGATGCAAATTGGAGGAGTTAAACGAGGAAAGCAGCAGGAGAAGCTGAGCAGCTCCTGAAAAGCTTCCACGTAGAAAAACGTATTTGATTGCAATTATGGTGTGACTTTTTGGCTGCAAAGAAAGGTCTTTTGACCCAGCTCAGCTTTGCCCAGTTTGGTGTGAGCACCAGGTTTCCCTCGGAATAATGAAGCAGTAGGTAAACTGGCAAAAGACAGCAAAGGCCAAAAACATACAGTTGTCTTCCTTCTGTTGCTAACTGCCATGTGAGTCATTTTGGGCTTTTGCAGTTTATGTGTGCTGTAGGACTTCAGAATTAAATCAAGACTGTCCCAAACTGACAACTGCCATGTTTCCTTACGTGGAATGGAGTGTGGCTGGGCAGAGCTTCTCCAGCACGGGGAGCAAGCCTGGACCCACAGAAACTCATCCTAAGAAGTGCTAAAGGCTGTGGTGCAAAGCAGTCATCTTCAGTCACTGCTACTGAAGCGCAGCAACGCAAGGGTGGGCTTCTGGGTCCCCTCTGGTAAGCCTGCACAGGGCTGTGCTGTGCCCTGGAGATTTCCTAGCCTGGGTCTTTGCTTTATTGCCTGGGAGCTATCAGGTCAGTCCAGTGAAGGAGCCCACTGAAGCTTTAATGTAGTCAGCAGTTACACTAGTTGTTCAGTATCAACTTAGTGCCATTGCTTGTGTCTGTACTTGTTCATAGGTGATTTCACTTTTTAACTGACTCAGCTTGAATACTAAACCTATGCCTTTATAATTAGAAACCCTCTAAATTCAATATGGGATCTGAAATTCCTGCTAGTTTCTATTATTTCTTGCACTGTCACAAACAAGAAAGATTCCAGAAGGTAAAGATGGCCGGTAATTTTACCGCTAATTCTCAAGGGAGTCCAGGATCCCATTTGTTCTTGCATTGTTTCACTGAGTCTGTTGTATTACCCTCTGTAAACATGGCACCCTGAGCATTTGCAATCTGGGTGATGAGCTTCTCAGCTGTAGTTCAAAATCTTGGCCCGTATCTTTAAGAAACTTAACAGCAACGTTAAAAAATCAGTAATCACTACTTATATGAGGAGTAAATGGACAGTATATCACTTTGCAAGGTAGATTTATGAGTGCTGTCTGTATAAATAGAATGTATAATGTAGTCAGTAATCCACATACTGAGAATTTGCAAACTAGTTTCTTAAATATAGAGCCACTTTGTCAGCTCATGTAAATTGGCTTCATTCTCTACTGCATGTTATAACTCCACTGAAACAGACTCATTTACCAGACTCTTCTTAGTGACAGGGCAAAGGGCACAAACTGCGGCACAAGAAGTTCCTTCTGAAGATGAGGAAGAACTTCCTTACCGTGAGGGTGGCAGAGCCCCGGGACAGGCTGCCCAGAGAGGCTGTGCAGGCTCCTTCTCTGGGGACATTCAAAACCCACCTGGACGTGACTCTGTGCAGCCTGCCCCAGGTGACCCTGCTTTAGCAGGGGCTGGACTCCATGACCTCCAGAGGTCCCTTCCAACCCCAACAGTTCTGTGATTCTTTTTTAGTCAATGTAACCAATGGAATTTACTTCAGCCCAGTATCTAATCCACAATTAAAACTGGGTTTACAGTAAAGATTTTCTCAAAGCAAAGCTCCTGTATAGAGTTTGAGGTGATCAAAATTTTCTCTTGCCTGCTTCTTGGTTCCTTAATCCCCAATTAATTTTTAGATCTAAACACACATGTGACTTTTTCAAAGAACTTTCAAAGAATACTCTGAGTCACTCCAATCAGTTCTGAAGCACAAAATACCCCTTGGTTGACATTCTGAGCTCATGAGCTGTGGTTATGTGTATTTCACTGTTCACATGGTAACAGAATCAAAAGAAAATCATAATGAAACACAATGGCTGGATTCAGAAATAGGTTACAAAAACATTCTTTTGAGCACTCTTAACAATGGAGAAGAGATGAATTTACATTGGGCCAAATTCATCCTTGTTGCAGTGCCAATTAACTCACTGAAGTTGTGCCTTGGAATAACTGAATAATTAGGTAAAATTCTTTCAGTTAGACTTGTGCCACCCCTACCCTCCCTCCAATGCTAACCTGAAAATAACATGGCTGCGAAAAATCAGAAGTCAGTATTTTCATTAACTCTTTGTATGGCTTTGTTTTTTAGTTCATTAATTATTTAATGCCAATTTGCATTAGAAATTGGTATTGAAGCTGGATTTATCAGAAAAGATGAGCCTCTGATGGTTTAAAACAGAAACAGCTTCTGTATAAGCATGAGAAGAAAGGGATGAAAAAGACTTAATTCTGTAGCTCTAAGCTGTCCTTTGTCTTAAAAGGTAAGAAAAGAATTACCATGGAAACCTGCTCACTCACTTCTTTTCATAGAAAAAGAGTTTGACTTAATTACTATGAACTTGTACTATCTTATCTTAAAATAATATTCCAGGTCTTTTTCCCAAGTAGTGTATTTATGTGTGTCAGAAAGAACTGAGGAAAATGCTATCAGAAGGGAAATAAGCATTTGTCTGTGTTTAAATCATAGCTCTCGCTCTGCAGCAAACATTTTTATTGCTGTTGTGAAATTCACACCTCTCAGGAGGAAACCTTCTTATAGAATCTGCTGGTTTCTTTCAGCTCCTATACGTGTATGTAAGCAACTGTAGCAAATCTCTTTTAACTGGCAACAATAAAGAACAGTAATTGCACACTTTAATTTAAAATTACAAGAATGTTCCTTCCTTTTCTGGAGGGAAACCTCTTCTGTGGGCCACTTTCCAGAACTAAATGCCTGATTCTCAGAAGAGAAAAGCATCGTCTTGTTCAGATTTACAGAGAACACAGCAGTCAAAATGTGAGACACAACAAAGAGCTCTGAGCACTCTGCTTTTTCACTCTTCCTTGCGCTTACTCCATTTGTACTGTTAGCTCAGGTGTTAATGAAATATTAGACGGCTGTGGTGTTGTGAATTTATACCTGCAGGTCTTGGGTCCAGCTTTGAGCAGGGTTTGCTCCTGAAGCTGTCATGCCATGAATCATACTGGTATTCACCCTGCTTTTGAGGCACCGCTCCCATTGTTCTCTCTCCTTGCCTTCCTTCAACTCCTCCCTTACTCTGCAGGGGAATAAGGTCCTACAGCTGTTAGGAGGTGTAGATTTCTTCATAGATTTCTTCTAAGATAACTTACTTTAGCCAGCAAGACCTGCACTGTGCTCCTCACATGTGAGTTTCATCCAAATATCTGACCGTCTTACCCAGCTCAGCAGTCATTGAAAGTGGGACTGGTTCCCCAAGTGAAATTTTGACAGTCTAACCCGCAGTAAATGTATTAAACATCTTACAATTCACATCTAAAACTGTAGCTTCCCATGTATCTCAAAGTACTGCACAGGCTTCTGGTAGCGGAGCTTCAAAATTTTTTTCCAATTAGCTGGCCCCCGTAAGAGTGAAGCCTGCATTACTGAGTGATGTAGGGATAGAGAGTGTATTGTTATTTATCTCTGTGATAATCCTTGGGTTTCATATCACATCTGTGAGGCTTCCAGTTTTCTTATGCAGTTAGACTGCCAAGAATTATATCTGTGGGAGTTAAGTTCCCTCGAAAAAAGGCAGAGAACTTTCAGTCCAAAGTAATTTAATTTAGTGGAAGAAAAGCCTTCGAAACCAACAGAAAGAGTTTCCATGAGAGACCACAGGAAACACCTCTCTCCTGAAGCTCTCTACTTTAATTTTAGAACTAAATGGCTGATATCTTTGCAACCCCTTGAAATGTATGAGACTTAATAATTACAAGGCACTTTGTTTTAGAACAATATAAATCCACGGCTATCATAGATGTATTTAGTTATGCTAGGATAAGTTAAGTCCTGTTTCCTGCCAAAAATTGGCACCTTCGCATTGTAACAGCAATCAGTAAGTTTCTCCGAATAAGTGAGACTACCAATACACTTAACATAAGAAGATTTAAGGTGTCACCTTCTTGCTTAGTTTGGCCATGATTTTGCCCTGTGTTTCTCAGGGTGGAAAAGACAGTAAGACACAGAGAAGAGAACATGGTGAATTTGCGTTGCATATAAGAAACTTGTTGTAGTATGGGTTTAAGTGCAAAACATTGAAACCTGAAAGCACCACTTGGGCAACATACTTCCCTGCATCACTACCTCTATGCATCAGGAAATTTGATATAGCCCACTTTTATATCGGGGCATCAAAGCCATAGAAGCTTCAACCTTCAACGTTTTAATTCAGCTAGTTTTAATAACGCTTACAACATAGAAAGATCAGCTCCAACTTTAGTGAGGAAAAACTGTATGTTCTGCTATCTGCTAAGCTGTGTGTCATGAGTTTCTATAATAACTACCAGGATTGGGTTAATAGCATTACAGCTGGGGGGGTGGGGGGGTGTGTGGGGGGGGTACTTCTGGCTTTGTGAGGGACCTGTTTACGATTTACAAGGTTGGAGTGATTAGTAGTGCAGATGCAGGCTCTGCTGGTTACAACAGCTTCTGTTGGCTGGAAAGCATAGTGGATTCGTTTGCTGGAATACAATACGGTATGTTACAGCAAGAACTGTTGCTGGGTGTGGAGAATCTTGGGCTCATTAAGGGTCTATTCACAGAAGCAAAATAACTCTCGATAACATGCTGCTAGGGTTTCCCCCACCCCAGTTACTGGGATGTCATACAGCAGCGTACATTCCAGAAAGTTATGAAATAAACTGGTTCTGAAAGTATTTGAGTGGCAAATCCCTATAACCCACACAATGACAATAAGTTAGGTCTTCCAGGATCCCAGTTACATGGAAAAATCTCTTCATTATGAGGCATGGCTTAGAGCCTGACAGTCACTACAGAATTTGTTTGAATTTCATTTGGAGAGTAGCTGTGACCATCCCTCACTTCAGCCAGTCTGCTTAGAAGGAATGTAACATTACTTTATAGCGATGTTAAACTTTCATGGGGAATTCCCAGTTTCCATTGAACTATGTTTTTACAGGTAGATACTTCTTGTTGATGTTCTGGACATCTTCACTCTAAACTAGGCTTCCAGCTGTGTGCGGTCTTTCATCTAATATCTTGACCAGACATGCCCTTCATGTGAAAATGGTGGTTTAGAGACTAGCATACTGTCAACTTGACTAATGCCAACTATCTTTTACTCTTGAAAATTCAGATTTTCTGGTCTAAAACTTTGAAGCAAAGTAAATAAGATTGTTGCATCGTTGAAGACCTGATAATACAAAGAGCAAAATCTGTCAGTCTTTATATTAATTTTCCTCCTTTAAATTGTTGGCACCAGTGTCCATGGCATTGCTAACCATGATTTACAACATCGGAGGCTAGCTAACACTCCTTTCATTCATGGATTTTGTCAGTTTTCTGGTGCTCTGGTAATCTGTTTGGCTTCTTTTCTCCCAAGTAGTTTCCAAAGATTGACATTTCCCATTGGTATACTATATATTATAAAATGGAAGAGTAATCATTCATACAGACTGTTCTTCAAGACATGGGAAGGAGTGATTAGACTCTGACCACAATGGTGAAAAGCCCTATGTCTCATTTAATTCCCTTTCTGCTGCATTTCTCTTAGAGATGTCTTACTAGTGACAGCTTTCTATAGATAACCGGGCATGGTGTTGGAATACTTCACACTCAAAGTGAAGCTGACACAATTTGCATTTGTCAGATTTTACAATGAGGTTGAAAAATGGCACCCTTTACTCAGAACAAACTTCAGGCATAATTGCTTGTAAGCTAAGCAGATACAAATTCATTTGGTCATAAGTTAAATCACACTTTGGTTTTGCACATTGCAGCCTCCCAAAAAAGGACAGTGTTTGCTACCTTTAGCTGGGAGATTTAATAGCATCTGAAAAAACGGATATGGTATATGATGTGACTAATGGAATACCAAGACTTCTGTGTCATCTTCAGACATAAAGACAGCCTGATTCTTCTCAGACTGCTGTACCTGTCCAACATTTCAATGTTGCTCCAAGATGCTGCCCAGTCACAAGGACAGTTGTGCTAACAGCGCTTACTTCAACCGACCTGTCCTGCATACCAAACGTTTGCAAAATAAATTGGGTCCTTGTGAAGAGCTTTAGTCTAAGGAGTGTCCTAAATTTATCCTCCAAGGTAGTAAAAGATTATGCTAGTTGAAAATTCAGTCCAGCTTTCCAGGAGGCTTCCTGTGACTGCTGCTGCTGGGAAGCTCCCATGCCAAATGGCAGCTGTGTTTAAAAAAGCATGACAGTCAGTGACTCTTAGCTTGCTCTCGTAGCAGAGGACCTTAAAAATGCTTCAGTGAACCTCAGAGAAAATTCAGATCACAAGAGAGACTCTTGCAAATTTGCCTAGAGGAACTGAGTTGTTTGGGTTTGTTTTGTTTTTTTATTCCCTTCAGAATGTATTTCTTCTGGGGGGTGGGGGAAGAGAGAGACAAAGACTGTCTTGTCACAGGAAAAGGTGGCTATGGCATGAAGAAAGGGTAATGGGGGTGGTGGGGAATTACAAGCGCTTTTTGTTTGCTCGTATGTGTTTTAAGTGCTATGTTGCTGATGCTACTTATGCCATATGGTGGAACAGCTGATGGTTAAGTGCTGATGCTGAAACATGATGCTGACACAGCAGATGCTAAAACGTGATTGTGGCAAAGATGATAGCAAAACACTGAAGGTGAAACGCCAGTGCAGAAAATGTTGATGATAAAAGAGAAATCTCCAATGTTCCTCTGTTAGAAACTGTATTTCTGGAGCTGGCAATAACTGTAGCAGCCCAGATGATGTTTGGAAGGCCAGACTGGAGAGCTGCCAGATGCGTGGGAAACTAGAAGCCTTGTCAGCTGTTTATTAGCAGGAGACAGTGAGCAAAGTTTCTTGCTCTTGGCTCTGAAGGGAAGGACGCAAACCCTTTAGGAAGAAGCAAATCAGTTGTGAAACTTTGTTTCCACCTCTTACAGTCCACCCAGCAGAAGCTTGCATCAGCTGTAGCTGGTCTTACAGACATGAGAGAGGCTGGCTGCAAACCAGCAGCTTTCCAGCTGGTCACAGCAGAATAATGAGGTCATCCAACACACACACAGGCTGTTTGCTTGCTTGTCTCCCTTAACATTTATGTATTTTTTATGGTCCTAAACATTTAGAACAAGAGTTTTAAACATTTAGTTGCAACAAAATATGGTCTGTGAAGGGTTTTTTGGGGGTTTTGTGTTGTTTTTTTTTTAACAAGAAAAGTCATTCTGGGGTGTGCTTGCCTGTTTCTGAAAGATGGCTTTGACCTTACTAGCAGATATGTGCTGTGGTCTGGTGAAGCACGGGAATGGCATTTTGTTTATCCAGGACCCATGCTGTTCCAGAAAACTGAGGTAATTTGCAAAACTGGGAGAGGGCCAAATAACTTAAGTGGTGGTACAAAAGTTACAAGAAGATATATTTTCAGGTATTAAATATTCTCCAATCCATTGGTCTGTACCCTCGAAAATCCAGGGTAAATTGTGCATCTCTCTGGCATCAGAAATAGCTGCTTCTGTTCCCTGCAGACCAGAACTTTCTCATCTTGTTTGCTGAATGCAGATTGAATTGTAGAATATAAAATTCATATTATTAAAGTACTTTGTGATTATTTCAGTAGCCATTTACTTGTCAAGGGTGTCGTAGTATGCATGTGAAGGGGAAGTGGAGAAAGTCTGGCCACTAGCATGTGATTATTTGAAAAGGAGGGAGAGCACAATCAGCGTCTCCCAACAAATACTGAGGGTGTTCAACCTCGGTGAAATGTTATTAGAAGCCTTCAAATTGTATGTTTCCTTTGAGAGTACTGGTGTGTGTTTTACTTGTTTATTTGCAGCTTACTGTGTCCTCTAAAAGAGTGTAGGTAGAGGGGGGGGCTTGTTTCTGTCTGTGGTACCATCTGCTGTGGTTTGGCCAGATGAGCTCTGTGAACACAGACAGGCCTGAGGGATGCTCCTGGAGTACAGAGAGGGCACAAAGAGATGATGATGAGAGATTTTGGTGGCAAGTGATGAGAAGAGCAGAGAGATGCCAGGACTCAGACATGATACAAAGTGTGGGAATCACTTACCTAACCGCTGATACACAGTAAGGTTTTCAATACCTAAAGGCATTGAGCTGTCTGCAAGAACCAGCTGATGAAACGCATGGCCTGTGGGAAAGCAACACCCTCTGAAGCCCTGGTCCCTCACATACCCTGTGATGTCTCCAAAGGCACAGCACGCTAGTGCTAGGTACACATGTCCCTTCCCAGGGCTTTCTGTCACCAGTACATACCTTGTTGCAGCAACAGAAGCCACTGAACACTCGCTGTGTGGAAGGGCAGGCGGAGGGAGGTCGGCTTTCCAACTCTTTGATTCTGTTTTGAGCAGCAGATCTCTAGTTTAAAAGTAAGATGTTCTAGTTCATGTTTAGAGATTCAAAATCCTTCTGGGGCCTTTGTTTTAAAGAGAAGGACACAGCAATTCTACCCCAGGCCCTGCCTCACCATGTTCGGTCCTGGGGGGATGCTTCCAGAGTAAGCACCAAGTTCTGTCACTGGAGAGGTGCGTAGGTTGGGTGTCCCTGGTCTGGCTGTGAGTAACTGTTAGGGAATCAAATGCCACTGTGTGAGGAACAGGAGTGCTGTTTTTACAGACTGCCACTCTTGCCTTTTGAAGTAACGAACCCTATCAAATAATGTCAGTGTTAGAAGGGGGTTGACAGTAGCAACACACATGATTGTCAACTTCGGACAGGTGCGTGGGAAAGCAGACAATACCGTAACTTTCCTCCAGAGAGAAACTTTCATGGTTGTACACTAAAAATGTGAATTAATTGGTTATTTTACAGTAAATTGTATGACTTCAGTTAATTTTGGTGGACATTCGTGTCCAACTCATGCCTTTCCTGGTTCTGTGGTTGCAGTCTTTATCCCAGACTAACCTTTTTTTGGACTTCCCCTGGGAGGTGTTGTGGTGGCTGTTTGTTTCCTTGGCCAAAGTGACAAAAAAACCAAAAAAAGATCACTATGGAATATGACTTAGAGTTTACCAACACTTAAGTCCAGAAAACCAGCTCCAGCATCCAGCTAGGTGTCAATAACTAGACAGAAGTCTCCAGCACAGAGCCTGGGGGAAGGAACGCAACTGTTGTCCCTGGGAAAGTTCATTCCAGTGTTAAAGCTTGTGGTTAAATCAGTTCCAAAAATGTTTTTGAAAAGTAATTTGCACCCCAGTGATTTGGGAAGAGGTTCAGTGTTTGGTGCCTAATAAAGATAGCTGGCATTGGAGGGGATGTTATTTTAATTATAACAACATGGTGATGGCATTTTCAGGAAGGGATCCCACAGAGTTCTGACTGCAGACGTTTCTCTACTTGCAGCATTAAACAGCTGCCAAAGGGTTTTCATTAGCAGGTTATTTGGATAGAGTATATAGAGGCTTATGCTGTGCTATCACTGCTTCACAGCCCTTCTTTCACTTTCTTGACTTTCTTGGAAAGATGAGCCAAATAGATTTGGCCAGAACTAGTGTCTTAGATTAGAAGGCAAGAAAGCAGCAAGCAATGAGAGGCAGCCGGTATTGCAGCTCTGTACCAGAATGCAGAGTGAGACCCTCAGCCGTCAAGATCACCAGCCACTGTAATCCCACTCCATAAGTAGAGCATTTGCAGGACAGCTTTCAATGTCTGCACATCCGAGTTGACTGATCCAGTAAAGCCCTCCTAAAATTTGTGTTGTAACCATACCAAGGGACTGGGAAACTGCAGCTTCAGTCTTTACGTGAAAGCTCTCTAACTACCTGTTATTCTGAGAAATCACACCATTTGTGACTTGCTGTCATTTATTATGCTGGTGTAACTAATTGCCAGTAGCCTTGCTGGTATTTAGAACAGCTGAGGATCTCACTCCAGGGCAGGAGCCGGGACCCAGCATTCCTCTGCGCTGAGTGACGCATGGTATGGCCAGGTCTCGTCTCACGTGTATCGCCACACACGAGCAGTATCCCCACGTAACCGTGTAGGAATCCTGGAGCCAAACCGGTGCACAGTGAGAGTCAGGCCCAGCCACTCATGCTGGCAAAGTCACTTCTCCTGAGAATGAGCATCTCTTATTGTGCTCCCTCGGCACAGCCTGAGTAAGAGGAGAATTCAGGGAGCACCCGGCGCCTGTCAGAGCTTGCAGCAATTCTCAGCTCAATTCAGCTACACGTTCACATTGCTTAGAAGATTTTGCAAAAGCATTACCATCCCAATCAGATTGTGGTGCTCCATTTTATATATATTAGAGTCTCTAACCAACAAATCTTTATATGAAAAAAAACCTGAAAATAACTCTGTGTAAATTATCATCAATTTTTTTATTATTCATTAAAATAACATTAATCATAAACCTCTTTGGTATTCATGTGGATGTAATATGTAGTTCCAAAGGAATTATGGATTAAAGGGGACTTAAGCTCAGAACACTCAGTTCTCTATGAACATGCTGTGTTCATTATGTTAGATTTAGTGTGAACTATTTTCTTCAGTATTATTAGAAGGGAGTAATGGTTGAGTTTCGCATTTATTTGAAAGTGATTAAAGTAAAATTTTCACCTTGAATAAAACAGCAGCAACATATTAACAATTTTTATCATGCCCACAAAAGAAATCACTTCTCAAAAGATTGGAAATAATCCTCTGAAATCTACCTGCAGCTGATTATATTAACCCGTGTGAAATATACATTTCCACCTCTACGGATTATTTTTTTTAAACTTTACACTGTTGAGGTTGTTAATATCTCTGCTACTCACATGCACCTAGGGGTAATGTTAGGATCACTGCTCATTCACTCTTCTGTTTCTGACTTCTGAAGGCTCAACATTAATATTCTAAGAATCATTACTGATGTAAAAACTAACTGGTTTATTGAACATTGCATGTCTTGCCTCATGTCTGTATAGTACTAATTAAAAACCACAAACTTCTTTACCAGCAGGAAGCTTTGTAAAATGTGGTGTGGATTTTTTAGAGGATTTAATCCTGTTTCTATGTATATAAACCAGAGGGCATTTTATAGTCACTCTTGTAAGTTTGGAGGTATTATTTACAGAAATAATTCTATGATGAGTATACTAGGTTGGGTTCTGCCTAACCTACCGTTTTACACCACAGTACCAGCCAAATTAGTTCTAGGCATGAGAAGTCTGATGGTAAGAAATTAATTTATCCCAGGAATTGTGAAGGTATGGGTCACAGTGGACCTTGTTCCTGCCCCTGAGCCTACCATGCAGCTGATAACATTTACTTTCCAAAACACTCACCTTACCTGAAAGGCAGAAAGTCCTCCAGATCCAGGAGGTCAGCTCATGTTTCAGCACTGAGCTGTTCCTGTTTGAATGGAGATTTACGTTAGGACCTTTATGAGATAGCATATAGGGCCATATTTTATCAAGCAGTGGATTTCTTTTAATTTTGTATTAGCAAAGTGTGTGTAATCCTAATTAAGAAATAAGTTAATCCTAATGTCAACTGGCATAAATCCTTTGAGGAGGAGTGTTTGCATTTACAAAGTACTAGCATGTATTTGCTTGCCCTTGGTCTCTGTGTTGTCCTTGTTCCTGTGCAGCCTAGTCTAAGGTCAGGAGAATCACAGAATCGTAGAATGGCTGGCTTGGGTTGGAAGGGACCTTTAAAGGTCATCTAGTCCAAGTCCTCTGCCGTGAGCAGGGACTTCATTCACTAGATCAGGTTGCTCAAAGCTCCATCCAACCTCCTGACCTTGGAACAGCGGTTGGTCCGCTGCCCTTGCAAACGCTCATCTTGTTTGGTGGAGTGTCATAAGGTGTCTTGTACTTGTATGGACACTGCTTAGACCCCTCACCTGTCCTCGTCATCCACAGTGCAACTCTTTGTAAACCCTTCAGGTAACTTTTGAGGTCGGTTTGTGGGTTTTTTTACTTTTATGAATTTTGAAGTGCCAAAACTTCCAGCTACTATTCCTACTATCAGATATTTAAATTTCCTACCACAGGTGTGGCTACATATTCCACATAATATTCCATATTAGCTTCACACCACTTAAACTAGGTTTTGGGGTTTGGTTAAAAGCTTTGACAACTACATTATTCAGAAATGGGAAGAAATAGTAAAGAGACAGAATTAACTCAGATTAAAGTTCCAAACAATCCTTTCAGTCTCTCTCTGAGCTACGGTTTGGGTTGACAGGATCCCATTTCAGCTTGAGCTCCTCCATGACAAGTGCCTTCCCCACTGCCAGGTGCTCCTGATGGCCGGTCTGTGCTGCTCCCAAAATGCCTGCAGCCCAGTTCCCCACAGAGGGGTCCTTGTAAATATGTGCTGGCTGAGGACCACAGTTGTTGCTGCATAGGTACCATCCTCACTGTGTATCACTGACTTCTGCTAATCCAGTTAGAAACTCAGTGTGGGATTTTTTCCATCCTCTGCCCTCCTTTGCACAGGTGCTCAGAAGAGAATTGTACAATTTCTTAGAGATTTTGGGTTTATTCTTTGATACGTGGTTCTCTTAAGGACAAATCCAGGTTTCAAGTCATGATCTACTCAGTGTGATTAGGTAAACTAACCTGGCAGAGGCAAGGAGCAGTATGAGCCTGTGCTCTGACAGATGGGATTTTTGTGTGGCTTTTGAGGGTGCAGGTGAGAAAAGAGCTGCCCCCAGGAATGGTTTGGGGCAGAGGATAGAGCCAGAGCAGCCTTAGGGCTAAAACTGTTGGGAGAAAAGGGAGGAAAAAAATCCTATTCCCTGCCACTCCATAGTACATTGAAGCGTGGATTCCGTAAATATGCTTTTATGTAGAATAAAGATGTCTGTGTAAGGAAAGCTATAGCACTAAACACCTTCAAATAGTGCCTTCTTTAGTCTGTAGGGAACCTTTATCTGCAGCAGTCACAGCTCTCCTGCTAGAAATCAACCCCTTTATCTCTTTTCATATGAAGCATGGTGCGGGGGGGGGGGGGGGGGGGGGATAGAAGGGTTTCTGCTGTCTCATATGGCACGCATCATAGTGTTTCTGAACCTCTCAGTTATTAATAATAAATTAGTCTTCACAACACAAATATAAGGTGGTTAGTAGTGTAATTTTTGGTTTAAAAAAGTGGAAGAATTGAGAGATGAGGAGAGCTGGTCAGGGTTGTACTGCACCAAAATGGGAAACTGAACGCAGGTTTCCTGAGTGCTATTCCAATGCCCTAGCCAGCTTAAGAACTTCAAATTTCTTTTATTACTAGCTTGCCCTGAAGATTTTTTATTTTTGTCCTATTTCTTTCCCCTTTCTTTTTCTCCTGTCAGTGTAGTACAGAGATCCATGTTAACACAACTTCGTGTACTACCAAAAAAATTGAAAGGCCTCAGGTCACAGTGTATTTGCAACATACAATGCCATTTTGCAAGATTAAAATCATATTGCTATTACAGAAAATAGTAAGAAAAAACCTAATGCCAGTATTGCAGCAGTCCATGTTGTTGAAACATATATGTCTGTCCTTTTCTCGTGACTATTAGCTGTTCTTTTGTTCCCAGTGTTTCCTTCTCTCCTTCAGACCACAAGCTGGCCAAAAGCTACTTGCTGTTTTGTGCATCACAGAAAGAAAATAAATACGGGAATGGTTTTTTCACTGCAGGTTTATGACTGCCTGTAGTGTGGAAGGCTGCCAAAGGGAGCGTTCACACGCTCAGGGACTGGCATTGCTGGTGCTAGTGCTTGTGTAAGCTACCTGGTAAGCTGTGGGCTAACACTAACTTTTTTTTTTTTTTCCCCGGGGGGGGGTAAGAAGATTGACAGCATTAACTTGCAGCTGAATTAGCTCTTTTGATAGTAGCCCGAGATATAGTCTTGAAGCAATCACTAAATCAGAGCAGCTAATGCTGCTTTGCTGCTATGTAGTCTGTTCATAGACCCAGGAGCACTGTTGTCCTGCTGTGAGGGGATCTGCAGGCACTGTGTTCTGTTACAGGTTTTTAATCATGTGTTTCCATCACCTGCTCGTAGGTATCATAGGTGGGGAGGGAAAAGTGCCCAGATACCTTTTGATATTCAGCCAAGATAAATTGCAGTAACGTTCAGGCTGCTCTACGGTGTCCTGAACAGAGCAGCAGCAGAGCCGAAGCAAGGAGATGTAAGCTGGCTGTACCTCTGCTGAAGCATGCCCCAGTTTCTGCCCTGAGGAGCTTTGCTGTTCCTGGAAGGTTTGGGATAGGGTTTCTCTTCAAGTAACAAAAGAGGAGGACATGCCCGATACTTCCTCTACACAGCCCTCTGCTTTGCTCGGAATACTGCCACCTTTTAAGTGCTCCTCACTATTACTAGTAGCAGACGTGTTTAACACCATTTAACACCAAAGCGAGAAACTCTCCTTTCAGCCTCTAACCAGGGCGCTGTATCCGTGCTCTGATTATCAGGATGAGGAAAAAAACCACACCGAGTGAGTAAGAAAGCTGTTAGAGCCAGAGAATCCCAAAACGTTAAGAAAAAAGCTTCCTTGATGAAGGATTTTTACTGGGCATGGTGGGAATTTGCTGTAGGGAAAAGTAAATCTTGTGAGTAACAGGGCTGTGAGTGGGAGGAGGGGAAGAGCAGGGCTCCAGCCCGCGGCTCCCACCCGAGGCTGCTGCTCTGTAGCCCCTTTGCACCTGTTCAGTTCGGTGGCACAAGAGGGTGGCCGGTGCCTCACAGGGAAAGGTCCGTAATGAATAAACATCTTCATTTTAAATCACTGTAGGCTCCTGATTTTGCATTTCATTTCCAAATGCAGTTATCCAATTTTCAGTTTAGGTGTTCTGAGGTGTAGAAAAATAGAGGTAAACTGCAGAAGAGGGGAGAAAAAAACCTCTAAAAATCACTAAAATGATGCACAAAGCAAGAGAAAAAAATGACCTTTGGTTGGGCATCCAACAGTGCAAAGAAATTCTAAAGTAGTTTACTTTGAAGTACATTTCAGTCAGAGGGATTTTCTAGCAGTAAAATCAGGCACTTAGCAGGGATTGCATATAATTTCCACTCTATGCCAGTATAAAGCTTCAAACTGTGATTATTTTTTTTTTCCATTCAGCACCAATAACTAAAGCCCTTAGTCATTAATAATGACTCATTCTTCACCTGCACTATTTGAACTACATTTGTCATCTACTTACTAGCCTTTAAAATAACTTAACCTGACTCTTTCTTTTGCCTTGTCTTCCAGTTTGAGTCATTTTCTCTACAAATGACACACCTTAGAATCTGACATTTACATAGGACGCTCTACCTTACATTAGAAGTGCTTTTAGATAGCATTTGTCTTATTTTTTTTTTCCGTTGCTATTATATATTACTGTATTTTACTACATTGCTAAGTTTAATGCTCCCATAAGAATATCAGGTCAGGAATGGTAGGGGTTTGGGAGGAGGCTGGTACGGTATCTCCAGCACCAGAACTTTCTGCCAGGTATGAGGTGGAATGATTCACCTATGAGGCAGCCAACCTGTCAGAAAGGCTCATTGGACACTAACACATTTTTCCAGAAAATCGGTCATTGGCATCTGTAAAATGACCTAGTTTAGTATCTGGATGAGGCAGCCAAGCAGAAGCTGGTGGCAACCAGTCATCAATTAGGAGTAAAAGCGACTTTCTCAGTACGTGAAATCCAGCAATCTGAACACTCCGCAGCAATGCCTGTTGTGGTTTTCCTTGCTTTGTTAACAACCTGGGTGTAACAGGAGGTAAAAGCTGTTTCAACTCATACCCTTCCTTACATGTAAGATATGGCTGAAGACCAGGTGAAGGGTAACAACGTTAGCCCTTGTGTCTGTTTTCTGCACACATCTGTAGGTACCGTCGTATCAGAAAAGTCCAGTTGTGCAATTCAGTCTGCTGCTGTGCCCTCGAAAATGGCAAGGTCCTCTGGTCTAAACTTTTAAGCCTCTTCCATACAAGAAGAAATATTTCTAGCTAGAAACTTTGTCTGATTAACATAAATTCTGTTGGTATTCATATTAGTTTTAGCCCAAGAAATGCTTTCTGTTTTGCCAGTTACAAAATCCTGCATTCCAGTCGTGTGGCAGCTGCAGTAACCGTAAGCAATGCTAATGAGGGAAACAAGCCTTGCTCCCACCAAAATCACTGTAAGTTTTGTCAGTGACCTTCATGTCAGAAAGAGCTGGCCCTTTTACAGAATTCAAAAATAAACCAAAACTGCAAAAACCATAGTATTTTCTTAAGGGAGTCATCCTTTTGTGTTTTCTTTCAGTGCCTGAAGTGCCTTTTGTAGAAAGGTTACTAACCTGCAACAGATGAAAGTTAAAAGAACACAGTTAGAAGGCAAAGTAAAAGGTAGTTATGAACATATGGTTGGTAGAATTATTTTTAGAAATGAGATATAAAACTGTTGAAAAGATAGGCAACCAGTGCAAACAAATGTACCATAAATTGGAAGAACTTCGTAATCAAATATTTATGGCTCTCTTTGCAGTGTTTGAAAAATTAAATTATTAAAAGCAAATATTGTGGCAAATAGGTTCCCATCAATCTCAATAAAAGTTACATTTCACTATCACTGTCACATTATTACTTTTTTGCTTTCAGTCTTTTAAGATTGAAGGGAACAGTAACAAACTCTAGTAACAAATCAAAGCTCTTCAGTGTAATTTACTTGGTGAGTAATTTCTAATTGATTCAGACTGATGGGGCTGCATAGTTTGATGTATTGCCGAAGCGAGAGATACTTTGGACGAAGTGAATTTATAAGCACCTCTTCTCCAAAGAAAAATGGCTACTATATTTCATTTTGTCACTTTTAGCTATAGCAATGTTCTTGTATACCTATCTGTGTGGACTCCCAAGAAAAGAAAAAAACCCCAAACAACACGTAGGCTGTCAGGAACCCCACTCCTCTCTCACAGCGGGGCGAGGAGCCAGCTCCCGCGCTGGAGCCAGGCACGGGCAGCTGGACACAATGCGTATTTACCCCTCACTGGCAGCCTGGTGTGCGTGTACCGCTCACTCCTTTTCTCTCTCTTTTTTGAAAGTGTAGTTGCTTAGCAACATAATTTAGTCACCTGCAGGTCAGGGTTCAGATCTTGTTAATGTCATTGTGAATTAGAAGGAGGAAATGACTTTGGGGGTTTTACAGCTTCTTTGTGACATTGCTGTTAACCAAGAGGTTTGTATCCTGTTTGGTAGAAAACCTTCAGTGACTGCTTGTTTTTTATGTGATTATTTCCGTACGGATTCTGCAATATTTCCAAAGTGAAGAGGGGAAAGGGGAGTATGACTCAAGATATGTTATTTGATATATACATTGTGGATGATAAAGGTAATAAGCAGTGCTTTGCACCCATTAACATATTGCTTCATTTTAGGGCAAATTAAACTCCTTACTTTGGAAAGAATTGTTCCAGTGCCAGTCCTGCCCGTCCTCTTGTCTTTCCCCACAGCACATGCAGGGAGGCTTTCAGGAGAGCAGCAGCAAGTTTCCCTGCACACATGTCTGCCACTTGATTTCCCACAGCAGAAATCCCTGAAGGCTGATGCCCCAGGGGAGCAATCTAAGTTTAGCAACCACAAAATTAATCTTGAATTTTTGCTCCATACATTTGCAGTCTCCTGGATACTTGCCTGATACTCTCTGCTTCAGCCTGATGTAGTAATAGCTTTAGTCCTCCCCTGGCACCCTGCTCTGGTCAGATGGAGAGATTTCCCAAGACCGCGTGCTTAGTTTACCACGGAGGTTCCAAGGCATCCTCGCTGATGCAGTCCCAAATGTGGAGAGACTTGCGTGGCCACTCAGGCTTGGAGAAGTGTGTGCTTTCTAACCTGCTTGGGCGCCTCTGGGGATGCTGCACACCCATCAGATCCGTTCAGCTCATCATGCATGCCAGGAGGATGGGGCTGTAGTGCAAGGCTGCAGATCCACAAAGGCTCAGAAAAGCAAATGGGTTTTTTGCATGTTCTAGATGTGAAGGAAAGGCTTTGCCATTTTGATAGAAATATTTGTGTAGAGCTGTCAGAAGGGTTTTTCCACTTCATCAGCATAACCAGTTGAAAGGAAAGCATGTCTATATCCATGTGTACATATACGTATATCTAGTGTGTGTGTTCTTATTATGGATGAAGTTCCAAATTTGATCTGGACTTGAACAATTTGGTCCAAAATTAAAATTTTATTTCATTTTCAGGATGATAAGCACTTTCTGTTGCCATTTTAAAATAAGGTATTCAAATCACAAGTAGTAGCCTTACTGAAAAATAAAAACCCATAACATTTTCCTTGGAAAATAACAGATTTAAATATTTTGCATGTGCTGGAAACATTTCTTAATCATTTAGAGTCAAAACAGTTTCTTCAAATTCAATCTGAATTCATGGGTGGTTACTATCCTCCTAAAATAGCATTTCTTGTCAAGCTTATTATTCACCAATTTTTTTTAACCAAAGTTTGTATTGGATTTCCTGATCAAATTTGTATGCATTGCTGCTGTCTCTGTGGTTTGAAATCCTGTGATAAAGGCTCTGTCCTGCTGAGGTTTTCACATACGCATTGTTTCACATGGGCTTTGTGGCTCAATTGTAAACTGTGCGAGAAGCTGCAGTTGTGTTCACTATTCACAAATACTAGCAATCCCAGGATCATTTGCATGGGTGATTTGTGGTCTGGAGTTCATTAATCTTTTGCTGTGACTGTTCATTATTTGTGCTATGTGACTGGTCAGCTAAGACATATGGGGCCAGATTGCCAGCTGCTGAAAATCAGCGTGGCTCCGCTGATGGATGGAGGCAGGCTGGTTTCCGTCTGTGACGGATTGGATCCTGGAACAGAGTGGCTTCCTGCTTGTTTGCTGGGCTTTGAGGCAGGGTATGCTAGTTTTTGTAATATATGAGCTTCTACACAGGTGAAATCCACCTGTGAAACAAGCTGCCTTCTGATACCTTGCTTATGTAAACATTTGGGATCTTGTAAAAAAAACCAGCGTGAGCAGGTGTTTTTAAACAGAAGTTAAAAAGACAACCAATAAATAGCTGAACTGGAAAACATGGACAATTTTTATTTTTGTTCAGGTGACTCCCCCAGTGCAAACCCAATCATTTCTCAGGTGGCTGTTTTACTGTTTCAGCTGATTTGCAGACCATATTCTTGAGTCCATTTCCTGCAACAGCTTCAGTAGCGACAACAATATTATGCAGCAATTGTGCTAACGTGTAAAACCTGAGTAATGCTATAAACCATTATTTACAGGGATTGATACAGCAAGCATCACTGATGCAGGGTAAAGCTTTATAAAAACTGATAGTGGCAAAGGCTACACTGCCAACTTGTAGTGAGCTCTGTAAAGGGGAGTCCAAATTACTGGCAGAAGGGAACTTTACCAACTTTTCTGTGTTTTCATTCAGAATTGGGTGGCCATGAGCAGCTACGTAAAGCAAAAATGTCTTGTGGGTCCGCCTTCATATGAATTAACTCCAGGAAGATTTCAGGTTCATTGCCTGACTCAGGCCCTGAAAAAGCTGTTGGTGTGTGAGACATCAATCACTCATGCAACAGGGCATCTACCATCAGGGGTGTTAATTGAGACTAATGTTGTGGGTAGCTGGTGAGATAGCAGAACAGCGATTAAAACTGAGGAGAGGAAATATTTCCTCCCTCCTTCCTTCTGGGCAGCATTGGCACTACAATTTTAGGGTGATACCTGGACTTTTCAACCTCTACCTGTATTATGCCAGTCTCCGGCAGCACCTTTAACATATGACAGACACCAATGGACATAAGACCATCCTTAACCCATGATAGGGGTTTAAAAGGCTGTGGAGATGGAAGTTTTGTATCGTTATTGATTATTCCCCATCCCTCTTTACTTCTTCCCGTAACATTTGACAGGGAGACTATAGCCAGTAACAATACTTGGCAGTTACAGGAGGTGAAACTTTGAAAACTTTTGGAAACTTTTAGTCCATGGATATGAAAATGCTTTTTAGACATTGACTGTCACAACTGGTTTGTTAGTTAAGGATAAGGCTGGGGGAAAGGGAAGTTACACACTTTGCCCCATGGTATGTGGAAAATCAGTAGCAAAGCTCAAACTAGAAGTCAGAAGTCTTTCCTCCATCCCTCTGCTCCTTCTCCAGACAGTACGTACTGCTCTTTGATCTCATTTGAGGAACAGTCAGGTGCCTAGTAGGGATTAGTTAAACTTCCGTACCCTGATAACTCCTAATAAAAGCAAAGTCAATTGACACACACAACAGTAGAGTGAGGAGTACATCAGAAAGGAAAAGTCTCACTGAACAGCTAGACATTTTGGTTTTGATCATGAAATTCCACATTTCCTAGCCACTAGAGATCTGGGGGTTCAAACAAAAGGAATGGAGTACAGATTTTAGAAAGGCTTCATATGTTGTTTTATCTATCACGTATTGTCTCAAAGACATCTAAACCTACTAGCAACCCCGCTACATGAGACTGCGGTGCTTAATGTTGGTGGCTAGGGACAGGTTCGTATGAGAGCACAAGTCCCTGGGTTTTGTTTTCTACGTGTGCCTAGTGCACCAGGGCACCCAGAGTTAATGAAACATAAAAATGAAATGGTTAAACACAAACTTCTCTGTAGGCAAAGTTTCTTTTCTTTTCCTTTGTATTTTTGGAGACATCGTACCTGTTTTGTTTTGTTTTGTGTTTTCCTTATAAAGAGAACCAACAGGGCTTGAAAGGAAGTGGATCTGTGGAGCTGTCAGCAGAATCTATAAAAGAGACTCTCTGGGAATCCCATCCACCTCCCCACTTGCAGGCAAAAACATGGAAAATAACACATCAAACCTACATTTCTTAAATATTTTATATATAACGTCCAACGTTCCAGCTTTCACAAGAATGTCAGATAGCTGTATTTCTTTAGTGTTTTATATATGATACTTTAAAAACATCTGAAGTAAGTTTATACCTTGTATCGGCTACCTATAGCAAACTATCTTAGAATCAGCGCTATATGTAGTTCTGTTGCATACCATTTCTTAAAGGTGCAGGCAATGTAAAGCTGGAGCTTCTCTCTCCTGAAGTACCTGTTCTTCAGCTTATAGAAGCCAGCACTGTTCTTGAGCCTGTGTTTAGGACTGCGATATGTTCCAGTGGCAAAACTACAGTCAGGTCTCAGATGAGTCTGTGATTTACAAGAACTGATTGACCAAACAAATATCCTAAGCCTTCAGGAGGCACAGTAGATTGAAAGTTAATTTGATGTAAGGTTAATGACTTGGTGAAACTCTAAATGTCACTGAGGAAATTATGCCTCTACTGTAATCACAAATCCATAGTGATTGCACATGTGAATGGGTAAAGTTAAATACAAGTTGGAAAATTTGGAATTCCTTATTCAAGAACTGATATAGAAGAGGAAAACATAACTCTACATTTTAGCTAATTTGACAGCATAAATCCAGATTAAATCTTTCTATATTTCTTAATTAACTGCAAGATTGCTTTACACAAACACAGTTTCGTGTACATATTTGTGTGTGATTGGTACAGAGATCAACCATGTCAACTTTAAGTAAGCACAGGCATACTAACTCAAACAACAAGATGTTTGCACAGCCAGGCAGCGTAACTCTTGCAAGCAAAGTCACTTCTTCATCTTGACTTAGAAAATCTTGTTTTCTTAGTGTCTTTCCACAGTAGAAACCCTGCAGACTTGCACTAAACAGTTCTGTATGCATGCAATCAAGTGTATTGTGAAGTACCTTGGTTTTACTTACTGGTATAAAGACACCTGCAAGGTAAGGCTTTTGAGATCTGGCTGCCTGACTCAAAAAACAAACTATTGCAATTGTTACCCAGTAGACCAGAAGATCTGCTCTAGAGCAAACCTTGACCTTCTTATTTCCATTATTTGAATTAATGTAATGTTTCTGAGAGATGCTGGAGAAACAGCAGTGTAGCTCAAAGTCCATTATGCATCCTATAGCCAGTATAATTGAATCAAAGCTGTAACTTGCTTTTCTCGTTATAAAATCTTGGTGTATATTGATCAACGTATTCACAAATGTGACTCCAAAATACTCATTTCCTGAAGAAGGTACAACACGTAAGGTCTGATTTCCAAGATTCCCTCGCATGTGTAGGACAGGAGGGGCTGGGGGTGGGAGAGCTGCCTGCAGTTTGCCTTCCCTCTGCCTGCATTTCAGACCTGTGTGGGGGGACCTGCGTAGCCTCTGGGTGACTCAAAGAAACCTCACAGGCCACAGGAGACAAGGTAAACATCACGGAGCAGCAGCAGTGGAGCTAATTAATCATAGAATGGGTTGGGTTGGAAGGGACCTTAAAGATCATCTAGTCCAACCCTTTCGGGTGGTGATTTTCCTTGTACTTGTGCCTAGACCATGCTACTTGGAGCAAGCAGGAGCTGGTAGCAGCTTTCACTCTCTGAAGGCTTTGATATGATCCAGACTCCTGAACTAAGAACTGAATGATGCAGAAAATATTTAAAAAGGTGCAAAGAATTTCCTGCCAAACAACTTTAATCATTTCATACTCTCTTCTCTCACTAAAACTGTGTTTATAGAGTCTCTGACACTGTGGGTTGTGAGCCCAGCTGGGTATTTCTGTGGACAGACATCACAGCTCCACACAGCAAAGACAGAATGTGACTCACCTTGAAATAGAATCTTAAAAACAGGATTTTTGCAAAATTGTTTTGTCCTGTCCATGTTGTGGCAGGCTACAACAGAAGATGATCACTTCTGTCTGGAGCTGGTCTGCTGTGGAAGAATTGAGGAGATGAGTGTGTGCAGTATTTTATGTTGGCTTTGGATAGATTTTTCTACCTGGACTTCTTTGTGTCTGACTTCCAAGTCTGCCCATACATCCCTTCGGAGAGTGGCTTGCAGGAGTAGAGCAGCTAGGGAGGAGGTTAAGGATCACTGTCTGCTGAAGGTCTTTTAGCTTTCTTCCTAAAACCCCCAGGGAGGCAAGGGGGAAGGTGATGTGGGATCAAAAGCAATAATGGAGGAGCATTTGCAGAGGTGATTTTTTTTAAGATGAATTGTTTGGTTAGAGATATTTCTTTCTTTTTTCTCTAATACCCAGCTGCTGAACTGAAATCTAAATGTACCTGGTTAGTGCAGAGCATTGCAAATCTACACTCCAAACGTCCCAGCCATTTCTTGCCTAGTCTTTTCTTACTCTACCCAGAGCAGGAATACTTCCCATAAACAAGTAAATCCTTGCCAGCCCCTCACACACAGGCACTTTCAAAGCTCTTTATAGATTTAAGAGTACAGCATCCAAGAGCTTTAAGACACTATTGCTTCAGAAAGAAGGGAAAGCTGCCATCTGTCTCTTCCTTGCTTCTCATTCCAAATGGCAGGAGAATACTTTTTTCTGGCCTAGCTCTTCCTATCTTTTACCCCCTAAAGCATTAGGTAGAATTAAATGTCAGTGTGTTATTCACACGGGGAAAGTAAGGTAATTTATTTACATGCCTGTATAGTGGAACATGTTAGAGAAGGTAGATAACTGAAGGAGGATGGGTCATGTGTCTGAGAAGAATAGACTGCTTATTTAAGAATTAAAAGGAAGTTAAAAACAAAAATTTGTATTCCTCTTTACATGCAGCTTTGAGTAAGTAGAGTATTTTATGCCATCCAGCTGACAAAATTACTTTTAAGCAAAGTGTGTAAGATCCTGAAATGCAGGAAAGCAGAGCTGTGGTGACTTTTCCTCTAATCAAACAACGTGGCAGGAAGAAAAGCACAGATGTAGTTCTGGGGCTTTGAGATCAACAGAGCTGCAACAACAGAGGCTGCAGCTTCACCTGTAGCTGAGAGCAAGACAAACAGTGTGCTGTATTCAGTGTATCTTCAGCTAAAAAAAAATAAATTGCTATTGCTGCAGTCTAAAAGTAACACAGCCAATGCAGGTACTGTTTTTTGGGGTGTTCCTAGAGAATAGGGGATCATATTAAAGAGGGGGTTTTGTTGGTTTTTTTGTGGATGTTGGTTGTTTGGCGGTGTGTGTGTGTGTGTTTGTTTTTTGTTTTGTTTTGTTTTTTAATAAGAGACTCCTGTAGTTGCACAGTGAAGTCTTTACTTACTGTGAAAATCAAGTTCCTACACAGAACAGCTTGGATTTCCCACTGGACCAAGAGAGAGTGAGTTTAAGAGGGAAAACAGCTGAGTTTGGCTCATAGTCTCAGTCATGGGGTCTTTTTCTGTTTTTTAAAAATGTGCCAATGGCTTTTCTGGTTGTAAGATCAGCCTTTGGGGCAATTCTTCCCTGTGGTGTCAGAAAGAACCACACCCAACCCTTTAGAAATATCCCTCCCCAGGCTTTACTCTTTAAACTTTGAAATCTGCCCTTTATAAATAAAATCTTTTAAACCTGAAGGTGGACTTGGGGCAGATAAAGGAGCAAAAAAAGACTCTCCTGAAATCTGCACTCCTTTGAAGTAGCAGTAGAGGTAATTGGATGAAAATTATCTTCCAATTCAGAATCTTTACTTGATGAGTTTGAATTTAATATAAACAAGCAGCATACCCGGGTTTGCTGAAAGCTGCCAGTATTCTCTTGGTGCATGGAAAGGACAGGAATTTTTCTTTTCATACATCATTTACAAGTAACTGCAATGACTCCACAAAGTCAGTACAACTCCCTAACACAAAACAGAAAAATGTGCAAAGGAAAGGATATTTTCTTGCTGCTTTTTAAACAGAAGTTCTCTGTAGGCATAGTTCAGCTGCATTGGGGTGGCATCAAAGGGCCAACATGAATGACTCTCTTTCACCTCCTGGAATCTGGATGTCTCGCTTTTGTGTCAATTATCAGTACTCTTTTAATTACTGAACAGCGCATCATATGAAGACAGAGAGGTAATTTGGTATTTGCTTACGAAAAGCCCATTTCTAAAGCAGTGGTACCGGAATCTTCAGCAGCTTTCACAGGGACCATTTGCCAGAACTTCAAAGAAAATTATTCTTGAACAAACAGACATTCAGAACAGACCTGTGTTTTCTATAACCTGGGGAGAGTAAATTTTTACTGAGAGGTGAAAATTAGTGAAGCAAAGCTTCAGACTTTTTGTGCGCAGTCCAAGCACCATAGCTTTCTCCTTATGCCCCCTTCTCACATGCAAAAGCCACATTTTCCCATTTTCCTCTAGCAGCCAGCCTCAAAGCACTGTCATTCCTGCAGCTCAGACATGATTTTCGGATCAGGCTGAAAGCCAATCTTCCCACCCATCCTCACTATTTATTTGCTGAAGTGATGACAGGTCCAGCCAGTAAAAACTCAGTTATTCCTTCCATGTGAGACAACATTCATAAGCACAATTTCCTGCTGTGTGGGAGGGCTCCTGTTCATGTCCCAAATGTCTCTATTATCCCTTCTGCCTACACCGTTCCAGGTAGACAAGAAGGCAGATGAGATAACCTTATATCTTTTCCAAAAGCGCCCCAAGCTTGGTGCTTCGTGATTGAGAGATAGCGGTGAGCAGAGCTCTGTCCCTACAGCTGAGGCGATGGGCCAACTGTGCAGCGTTTTGAGAGGGACCAGTCACAGAGAGAGAGCAACGGAGAGATAGGAGGTATCAAGTCAGAGAGAGAACAAAAGGAGAATAAGGCAGGCAAAATTCTACATGCAACAGAGTGGAGAAGGGTTTAGAAAAAATCCTTTGTGCTTGTTAAGATTTTTGTAAATCCCAGCCTTCTTGAACATGGGCTCGTCCTTCAGAGAGCAAAACAGCTGGCAGAGGAAGAAGTGGTTAGAAAATTACCTTCTTACATTAATTCCCTGGATGGAAAGAAATTTACTTGTAAAGGTATATTTTTTATCTTCTTATAGGTCTTATCAAGCACAGCTCTATCTACAAGATTTTGGAAACAGCAAGGGTTGTTTTTTTACTTTGTATCTCTGAGGTTCATTGTCAGCTGTCCACAAAGAGCTTAGAAGCATTTATCCATCTCCCCACCAGCATGACAGACCTTGTTGCTATTCTGTTGTCCTCCAGATACCCCTGTCTTAGAAAAACTGGATCTCTCTTAAAGTGCTGCATTCCTTTTCTTTATGCAGCTGAGTGAGATGGAGTGGTATCACAGCATGTGACACAGTTCATAAACTGGGTGAGTCCTCCCTTTCCTACCTCTGCCCCTAGATACCTCTCTTATTTCACTACTTCATTGTCACATAAATATTAATCAAGAATGTGTAATGTTCACATGTGAGCTTATTATGCAACTGATTATTAACAATCGTTATAAAAATCAGTCTGGCTCTGGCAGTCAAGTGGTGCTAAGCTGTCTGTGATGGGCTGAATTCAAGGCCACACAATTTCTGTTCTGAATATCTGAAAAACTTAAGGCTGCCTGTCTTAAAAGCTTAACTTTGCACACCGCCAATCTTGGAACAGGCTGCTCAGGCAGCCTTGTCCCTGTAGTTTTCCAGATTTTCTGATTTCATCTTAGTTAAAGCTTTATTTCCACAGCCCATCACTTTTAGCCATCAGTATGTAGTATATCTAAGCTTCCTGCATATCAAAAAGCATACACACAGAGATAAATTGCCAAGGAAAGATACGTTCAAGGGGCAGACTTTAAAAGGCATTTAGATGGTAGAGGGGCACACTGAGAAAAGAAATGATCGGAGGAATTACAAACTGACACATGTTTTGGAATTCTCAGTCTTTAAAATCTGCCCCAAGCTCCTTAATTATGGAACAGGTCCTCAAGGAAAACCGTAACCTATTTCCCTTTGTTCAACTCTTTCTGGTCGGAAGGATTTATTAAGCCAGTGTCAATATTCTTCCCATCAATTTTGGAATGTCTGATTCTTTGTTGAAACAAGCTATTAGCAGCAATAAAAAGACACAGGACTAGAATAATTTGTCTGGAGTTCTCTTGTGTGAAATATTCGCAATAGTGTGAAGAAGCCCGTAAGTAATATTATATTCACGGCTTACTTTGGCTCACAGGTGGCAGCAAAATCAATTAACTACTTCTATCCATAGGAATTTATTGACTTCCACCCATTTTAGAAAGAAATGTGACTTTCAGTTGGTAAAGTTACAAAATGCTTGTCTCATGCTGTGCAGTTTTGTGATGTGCTGCAAGACATACGTTCTGTGCTAACCATCCTGGCTCTGGGGCAATGTGCTTCATCTGGTTATTCTTTCCCAGAAAGCAGAAGCTCCACCAGTACTGAAAGCCTTCCTCACTTGAGTGAGCTGCTAATCTGTGTTTTCATTTGAAGTTTCTCAAACTACTGGTTGGCACTGCTACTTACCTCTGATTACTTTTTCACAAAACTCGAGTCAGCAAAATTTGCAATGCCTGGTATGAATCTCATAATAGCATGAGCAGTGGGAAAGTGTGTTTTTGCAGATAAAGCACCCCACACTACTCATTTAACTTAGTACGATCCCCACACTATGTACCTGGCACCATACCAGAGAAGAATATAGGAGAAAGAAGCCAAGCTATTATAGCAGGTAGATCAGTACACATAAATTCAGGCAATCATTTAATGGGAAGTCAGCTAAACAAGCTGTCCCTCACCTTTTGTTCCTTTATAGATGTTTATGTTACTAATTAATCTGTGGGTTTAGGTCTACAAGGTATTGAGGCTCTTCCACCTGCTGATGTCAAAATATCTGACTGTTTGCTGATACTTTAAATAAAAGCAGGTAGGAGAGCAGGCTGTAGTAATTGACTGGTAGCCTGCAAGAGTTGTTTCAGGGTAAATGCTGGAGAGGATGGACTGGCCTAGAATATTACAAAGAAATGTTGATTTTTCCAGAGGTTGCCTACTGGAATGTTTCCCTGAGAAGTCTTAGCATTTGGTAGTGTTCCTCACTCTAGGTGTAGTATGTACTAAGCCTACATCTGGGTTTTCATAAGGGAGCAGATTGTGTGTGTCTCTCTTGTATAGTCTAATTAAAATAACTTGCATACATATGTCAGTGTTCCCACTGAGTCTTATGGTATTTAGTTAACTGGTTTTCATTTTGTTGAATGTAGACTGGGACAGGTTTGTGTTTCTAAGCTTTTGTGGCTGACAAAGTTTTAATTGAATACATAATGAGTGTTGTATTTAGGTAATTATTTAAACCTTATGGCAGTGACAAACTGAAATCTAGCATGCTCTGGTATTTTGCTTTACATTTAAATAGCCCTGTTTGAGCGTTTTGAAGACCTGAAGCTGTATTTTGGGCTACATGTTTTGATTCTGGGCTACAGTTGCATGGGAGACCTCTGAGGAACAGTCCAGGTTTACAGAGCAAGTCTGGCAATGCTATACATTGCTCTTGCCCTTTTCTGCTCCTTCAGACTTTGACCCTGAAACAAAGCCGTCTTTACAGTGCAGTTCATCACAACTATCCAAGATGAGTTGTAAAACCTAGGTGCTGAACGCTCGCTATGAAGTTTTTCAAGGGTAAGACCATTAACCTGGATCTGCTGGCCAAATTCCAGGTTTTGTATTTAACTTCTTATCTGCGTTCCTCTGGTAGTTTCAGTTATCATGATCTTCACCCTCTCTCATCTCTCTAGCTGCCATGTGACATTTCCTCACTTCAGCAGAAGTTGCAGATTACCCAGCTCTAGTTTTAATTCAATAATCAAGCATGCATTTTGGAAAAACACATTGTTGCTAAAGAACGTTCATGTTTACTTAATCAAATACTAGGTTAAAATCTAGATCAACATATAGGAATGAAATAATATATTTGCATTTCTGAAAGGATAACAAAGCTTTTTGCTAACTACCAAATCCAATCGGGAACTGCCATATCAAACTATCTGAAATGAATGGGCTGTTAACAAAGCAAGTTATTAAAGCACCGTGTAATAAAAAGGATTACACGTCCCTGTATGAGAAAGGTTTCAGCAATGGGTTAGTATGGCCTGTATCTACTGTTTAAAAGTAGATAAAAAATCATAGCAAAAATAGGGGTGATATGATAAAAAGGCAACTACTCAATGACTTAATGTGTGAAAGGAAGTAACAAGAGTGGAGAAATCAATACCGTAATATAGATAGGTTAGCATGGGTTCAAGCAATAAGTGATGTAGCTTTTCCTGAATAGATCACCTGGTTCAAATCCAGATTACAAAGCAAATTCTGCCTTGGCATAAATCACTTATTTAACCCCATCGACTCTGGTTAGTAAAACTAGGTCCTGTCTCAGTGATGACTTACATTCATTACTGCACACAAGAAGAAAAATTGAGAAAGAATACATTACATATTCAAAGTTTACTTATTTTTATGGTCACGAACTGATTTAAAAACTTCCTGATTAATTTTCATAGTTCCTTATCCAAAGAACTTTCTCGGGGTTGAAGGGTACTGTTTTTTCAGTTGTTCGCTTTTACAGCTTAATACCTGCTTCATGGCTCAAGAACAGTGACTATGAACGTGGTGGATTACTGTATAGACTGAAGGCTTGTCTGGACTTTTTTTAAAGCTATTGCGACTTCAAGCTTTTTTAAGGGAAAGACCGTCTGAATCAGAAAACTCTACAGCAATTTTGCTGAAGTTTCTTCTGGGTCTCATCACTCAGATTTTGGATTGTGCCCAGAAACAGAAGTTTGAATTTTCCTTAAAGATGACCAAAAGCAGTATAATAAATGTTGGTTTTACTACTGAGTTCTTGATTCATGCTAAAACTGAGTGATCAGAAGGAATATTACGATTTATGATCTGTTCTGAATAGGGGTGTATTAAACACAGGATTGAAATTCAAGATCTAAGAGAGAAGACCAAAGAACAGGAAGGAATGAAGAGGAGTGAAATGTGTCATATTCGTGATTGTAGCCAAGTTCTACAAGCCCAGTAAAAATAGCTTAGACTGCGCTGTAGTATTAGTCCCTGGGCCAGCTATTTAGCACATTGAAACTGAGGCATCTTCTCATCCTTTATAAAGAGAAACTCTCCGCCACAAGATTAAGACCTGTGAAGAAAAGGTTTGAATTTCTGATGTTTGCTAGAGAGTTAGAAAAGCCAGGCTGAATTTAGTTTAGCCTCAAAAGTACTTTAAAACCTGATCCTAGTTACTGATTTCTTTCCCAAATAATGCATTCTTTTAGCATGTAAAAAAGAGATGCAGCAAAGCTGCCACACGAGCATAATGCAGGAAATAGACCTTAATCAATATTACAATCAGCCACCTGTGGGTGACTGAGAGTTGCTACTTAGGGATTCTCCCAGGTAAATAAAAATCTATTTCTTCTCTTTCTTTGAAGGAAGAGCTGTCGGGAAGTTTACTTTTTGGGGAATTTCTTTACTTATATGAGCAATAGTGTTCTTCCAAAAAAATGAAGTGTTCAATGAATTCAGTCCTAGCTTTCAAAAACCAAAAATCCTGCTTAATTTTGACTGCTAAAGGGAATGCTAGATGTTTATGTATCAAATCCAAGCTGGTATGAAATGAGTACAACCCCATCAATTGCCATGGGGCTGAGCTGAGTGATACGCACCGTGTGATAGTCACACCCACACTTTTGCAGCGAAGATAGGGTTTGGATATTTTTATTCTTTTGTTGTTCAGAAATTCTTATCTGAAGAAAACAAGAAGCTGTAGCTTCTTGGAGTTGACACTGCTATGACCTCATTGATTGAATGAAGGTTGCTATGGTAGAACTGAAGAATCTGTTTGGTGATGTAGACAGTATCACCACTGAAAGCCCATGATCTGCCAGATACCACACAGTGATAACTGGGAGCCTGCGTTTTCCCTCCCGCCTCCCACCTTCACATAGTGCCATATGGTAACTGTTGCAATCACTGACCTTTAGTGCCTATGAGTGTGTCTTCAAGCTACCTCTTTTATTTATTAAATCATTCTTGTTTTCAGCTGCAGGACTTAGTTGCACATCAGAGTTAATAGGATCACTTACTACTGTGGATGTCTTCCTAGAAGAGCTGACTGTCTTGTCCTTTGAAATCTGCTAAAAAATAATTACAGGCAGGCTGCAGTTTTCTCCCCAAAGGAAGCAAGTCCTCCCCCAAGGTACCTGCTGTGCCAGGCTGGTGGGGTCAGAGCTGCCTGCAGGCAGCAGAGGCTGCTGCCCGTGGCTGGGATGCTGCTGGACACGGTTGGGTGGCTGGGCCCATACAGAAGTGTCTCGGCACACGGAGACTGGTCTTTTTTTGCTTCCAGAACTGTTGTGAGGCTTTTTGCAGACAGTGGTGAGTGCAGCTCAGAGCTGTAACTGCAGGATGCTGGTGGCTGAGGAAGAGGTGAGGGCTGTGGGCAGGATTACTCACGCGCTGCCTGTCCACCAGGGACGGGGGCAATATTAATATCACACTAACGGCAAAGCTGTGAGCACTCCATGAGGCGTGAGGTGATTCAGCTAAACATAAAAAAACAGGTTTATGTAGAATGTGTCAGCCTTGAGAAGTGGGGGGAAACGTGTCACAGCAGTTTAAAGCCACGTGTCCTGTGGCACTCTACCAGGGAAGTCAAAAGCAGCACGCGAGGTGGGCGGCTGGGGGGCTGACGCGGGGGAGGTCTGTTTGTACGGTGCTGTCCCAGAGCAGGAGAAGAGCTTGAGCTGTACTTAGTCTCCTTCTGGATATTGGATGAAAGAAGAGCCAGTGTGTGCTGAGCAAGGAGGGTTGTTTAGAAAGGGAGTGGAAGAGAGGGAGAAATTTGTTTACCTCAATACTGAGGGGAAGGCAAATGTCTGTAAAGAGGAGGAATAAAAGTCTGTTTGCTCTAATACAGCTAACAGACACTAGACATTTTCCAGCTACCTTTTACCCCCAAGTATCTGAGTTTTTCCTTTATCAGTTCATTTAAATGTCAGTAAAACATAAAAGCAAAGCTTTAATTTCTTCTGGCCGCATGGTATCAAGAGCTTTCCTTGCAGCTTTCTCAGTCTTCTCTGAAACTGGTAGAGATGCCATCCTTTATATCCTGGATTTGAGCTATTAAGATCAACCTGAACTGACATGAGAGAGTGTATCAGCAATGAAAAAGTCCTGAATCCCTGGGTTTAAGGTTGTCAAATCTCTGAAACTCCTTCAGGGATCTAAATAGCATAGTATCACTCATACATACTCTATGTATATTAGAGTGTTCCTCCTAAATTTCATGCTGGGTTTCTACTTTTTTCCAGTCGCATACCTATACTATATATAATGCTCTTTTATTCTTTTGCATTAAATACACAGAACAGGTAGAGCAGTATGAACAAAAGTAATTGTCATTTTACTGCATCATATACAAAAACCAGCTGATACCTTCTAAGATGTAGAACAAAGAGAAAGGAAAAGGAGAAAGAGCGTTTTTGAAACTCCTATTTCTCCAATGATCTGTCAACATATTTTTTTTCTTAAGGGAAACTTGATATCAGAGCCTGTCATGTCCACTACATTTTTACCAGTGAAAAGGGCTTTACTGATCCTTTGATTTGAAATTAAGTAGATATATAAGGTTTTAGTTATAAAATAACAAGGTTTTTCGCTGGTAAAGAAATCTTGTTTTCTCTGTTCCTGCTCTCTGACAGTTGGTTGGCAGAGAAAGGAGGAATAATAAGTTTTAATTATATCTCCCCAAACAAGCAGATTTGAAAGCAATGCAGGGATTACATGAGAATAAAATCCCTTCAAGCATTAACTGTCGCTGGTAAAAGGATGTTAGATATAATCCTATAAGGTTAGATGTCCAGACATTCTGGTTTAACCAGGACAGTCTAATTTTTAATTTAACGTTCTGTCATCCTGATTATTTTCTTCGGGAGGCTCATATGTCATGTTTGCCTTTGTGCCATACTCAAGAGTGGCACAATCATGAAAATAACACTTTAAATCATCATGCAGCTTTTCTCCTCCAATTTCATCAACCAGCATCACATGTCAAAATGCATTGAACATCACAAGCCAGGAGAATAGGAATTGTATTATCTTCTGCATTAAAAAGGAATAGATAAGCAAGAGAACAAAGGAAAAGTAATAAAGAGGAGTGGGGAAAATAACTCCAGATCTATACATGCCTTTTTTTCTTTATGAGGAAAGATGCCCGTGACAATACACAATACACTTGTCACTTGCTTGTTACATAGAGCTTGAACTAAACTACTTCCAAAAAGCTTCAGGTGCCGTACCCTTCAGACACTTCTTAGCTGGCAAGAAACTAGTAAGCAAATGCCAAGTGGAATAGTTAAGAAGATGGAAAGAATTTTTTTTTTAAATTCCACCCATGAGCTTTCAAACTCCCTCAGACAACAGATGGGTGATCCAAATTGGGTCTAATAAAGCAAGGATAGGTATTTTTTCTGAGGCTAGAAGAAGTTTGGTCAGACTTAACAGAATGTTTATTGTGTTCTTGCATTTTTTAGTTTTAGGCTGAAAGCAGAAAACTCTGCTGAAATACAGCATAGTTTCCAGCTGAAACCAGAACAGCATTGTGAATCACATGAGAGAAGCGGATCCTTTGTGATTTCTAGGCAGAACAGGTTCAGAAAAGCATCTGAACTCCTTCAGGATTTCATGATCATCCAAGCCTGAGGCTTTGCTTTTCTCATTCCTCCACCCTCTCTCTGAGACTCATTGTGAGGGTCGCTGAGTGCTCCCTTTGTCCAGCTTCACTGTCAGGTAAGAACATTCATTACCTCTGAGAAGGTGTCAGTGTTTTGTAGGATGAGATCTTAAAAATACCATGGCCCAGAGGTAATGCACGAGGTTTTAATAAGCATTTGACTAAACCAACTGGTTGTTTTCTTTTCAAAACAGATTTTCTTGTATAAATCATTTAAGTCTTGTTAATGTATTGCTCTTAGAACCACATGTTCATCACCACTTCACTTAAGTCAGGACTTGTGTCTGTGATTCATTTGGAATTTCCCAGGTGCTCAGAGGCTCTGTGCACAGAGCCAGCATCTCAGCCAGCCTCAAGGATTTCTTGAAGGTCTAACTACTACACAGCTTACTCTTCCCTTAGGGTAGACAATAGTAAGTTTAATAGATGTCTCGTTGGATGAATAGGACATGTCGTGCTCAGGCTTGGGCCAGACACTGTGCACAGGTCTGTCAGTTGTTACATCCTGGCTGCTTTGCAAATATGCAAGCACAGGGTAATGTGCTGTACAGCAAAGCATGTTAGTCATGCTGAGGGAGGGTCCTCTGGGAGCTCTCTCGGTGAAAGAAAATACCGCTGCAAGAATTAAAGATGAGGTGTGAACAAAGCATTACCACTCCGAGGAACTAAAAAAGCTCTTTCTTAAGTAAAGAACATTCCTGGCCTACTGCTAAGGAGTCAGCAGTCAGTGGCACTTGGAGCCTGTTGATCCTCAAGCATTCATCCACCTTGGATCCAAAGGTAGAGCGAGCAGTGCGAAGGCCGTGTCAATAAAGCAGTGGAGATCTGTTCTCTTCACATGCTCACGAAATTCCAACTGGTTCTAACTGGAGTTCTGACTGCTTTCATGCTATGGTAGATTTACAGCAAGCTGGTCAGTAAGAAATGGAAGGAGCGCTCTACCTCTTGGCACAGCCCCCTGGAAGCAGTTAAGCACTGTAGCAGAGAGGGTGAAGCCAGTTACTTGTAGCAGAAAGATAACATAGGAGCCCTTGGGTAGATGTAGAAGGGTGGGATAGGATGAAGGGTGGCCAGGCCTCTTCCATTGCATTGTGTTCTTGCAAATGCAATGGTAAAATATCCAGGCTGGAGCCACAGCATCTCTACTGTCCACCTCCAAACGGGATATAAAGTGGAGAAAAAGTTCTAGGATCCATTAATCTCTGTTTCTCTCCTTCTTACCAATTCTGGCAGACTCTTGATAGTTAGATTTTGCTGTCAATTTTTATCATTTTTATTTTACATCAAAGAATGAAAGAAAGAAGCTTTCTGTTCTGTCTCAGCAGATGAGCTCATGGGTAAATGAGTAAAATCAGACCACTGAAATCTCAGTGCTCTGAAGTTTGATGGTAGCCAAAATGACAGGGGACAATCTTCCAGTTGGGCAGGACACCCCCTACCACCCACCACTAATTCTGTCATTCAAGATTATGACTCAGGATGCTTTGGACAAGATTGTGATTTCAGATACACCTATTTAAATCTGGCATCAATCTTTCCTTCTGCTTCTATATTAATTAATGTCTTGTAGGCTGTATTTCTGAAGCTAGATAGTAGGCTGCTTTGGATCCGATTTATTTCACTGGATCAGGCAATTTAGTTCTCTTTGAAGTTTCCATTGTGATTTATATTTGGACGTGCCTTTATATAACTCAGAATTAAAAATTACTATTTCTGCCTTTTTGTTATTATTATGTCTCTGCGATTAAATGCTTGTCTTTAATAGTGGGTTGTGACCCAGGAAGTCCTTTCCAGTCCTGCATTCCTCTCCTGAAGGCAGCAGGATTCTGGGCCATGCAGTGTGATGTGGATGCAGAGCTTAGAATGTGGTGGCATGGAGAAGGGAAACAGATTTTTGAAGACAGCTTCCACTGAGGTTCGCTGCCAGCCGCTCAGGGTGTTCAGTGCAGTAAGAGCAGCGCTACCAGCCCTGCTGCTGGTGACCCAGCTATTGCACCGTCGGCTGTAGTTTGGCTTCAAAAGAAATGCCACCTTTGCATTCCCCAACTCCATGCCAACACTGAGGCAGAGTCCTGGGGCAATGAGGATAGTTTTATGAACCTTTAGCTATGAAAGGCACTATGTAGAAAACCAAACACATATCTCCCAGCCTCAGGCTGGACTCAGGCATGATAGTTTGTATAACCACCAACAGCTGTTCCTTTGCTGGCTGGGGCTCAATCTTCATGGAAGCAGTGGAGGGAGAAAGATTAAGTAATGTTGCAGGCACAGCTGCATCTATTTTTCCCCCCTGTGGCATCACCGCTTTGCCACTTGTTAAATGAATAGCCTCTGCTGATCCCTTTCCCCTTCTGTGCAGTACAAAAGCAGGATGGACTTGGACTGTGCTTTCCACCCCATAGCAAAACAAACAGTCTAACTTATTAACAGCCAACAAATTAAGCAAGGCAGTTAAATATAAGGCCACAAATTATTCGTTTTATCAACTCACTGAACTTTTTTTGGTTTGCTAGAGCATTCAAAGTTTTACACCTGCAAAGAAAAGGCAGGCTTCCCTACCTCAGCTCAGCATCTCTATCTCAAAGCACTCCACTAGGACATTTTAAATATCACATCAGACATGGGAGCATGTCTCCAGCATGTTGAGGAGAGCTTGGCTATAACCAGGGCAAGATACCACTCAGACAGGACTCTGAGTGCACTTGGGAATTTACCTGAACAGCCACATTCCCAGTTTCTTCTTCTCGCATACCCTCCTCCTTGCCGTCGCTGTTAGCCTAGCACTGCACCCAAGGGCACAGCATGCACTGGCAGGAGCACATTGCTCTGGAGAAGCAGAGCTAAGCTTCACTGTCCCCTCTGTGTTGGTTGGGAGGTGCAAGGTCGTTACTTGAGGAGAAATCATCCGCATTAATTAGGAGAAGCCCACAGTACATTTTGTTACGTACACGGAGAACTTGGTACAACCTTTCTCATGACAAACCTTTGGCTAGAGGAATGAAAATGTTCTGGCAATAGCTAAAAGGAGCAGCGCACTTTGGGTAGGAAGATTTCTGGCTACTCAGTCAAGGAGAAGCTCACTTTGAGTTGCTGCCTAGTGTAAGTCTCGCTTTCTCACACCCTTTCTCTCATCCCAAGGAATCCTTTGAGATTCCTGTCCTGATACTCACTCTAGTTCATCCTTCAGCAACCGAACAGCTCAGCGAAACTTTGACACAACTGAAATCAGTAGTTCTCTTGCCTTTCCTGAACCAGTATTTTACCCCTATGTGTTTGCAGGCCTTCAAAAATGTTTGTTTTATGGATAAGAGTAGCCACTTCTTTCTCTCCCCCTATAGGATGTTGTGTCTTTTGCTATCAGGTGGCCACATATGCTTATATGGTACTTCTTTTTTTGCCAGTTTTTTTAACCCAGGGGTAAACTCTTTGACTGTAGAAGCTGTTGCCATTACTGATCTACACTGGAGAAGGGTAAATCAGATCCATAGGTCATGAGTAATGTAGCAAAAGTACTTTCTCTTCTGTTTACCTAGAGAAGGTAGTGCTGTTTAGGTGCTAAATAATGAATATCATAAAAAAAAATGCACTACTTCAGCGGGTGAGGTGTCCCCAGGAAGAGAATTCCACCAGAGGCACAGAGGATTGAAAAGCACAGCACTTGGAGCGTAGCAATATTTGGGATGATTAACTGGTACTGTGGAAGGTCGTGGCAGAAGCATAAAGAACATGCTGTGGAAAACAGTGATTCTCTTCCATAAATAAAATAGCATTGTGATCTTAAAGAAGCAGGACTTGGAAACAAGCAGACAATGTAAATAAGTAAGTAGCAGGGGGAATGTGAGAATATCAATCAAGAAATTAAGCCGACAGCATAAATAAGCAGGCAGCCATAGCCTGGGGGGTGGATAGAAGAACACGAACTCAAGCAAAGATGTCAGAGGAATAGTCAAGAGAAAAGAGAATCTGTGCTATGAAGACAAATGGTGTGGTGGAAAGAGTCTGAAAAAGAACTTCACCTCAAATACTAAATTCATGATAAGCAGGGCTGGCCAACAAACAAATTAATATAAGTGAAGTATAGGTCACAGTCGAAGGGACAGTATAGGATCCTTGCCACTGATAAAACTACATTAGACTCAAAAAGTGATTTTGTATTTAAGTCACTGGTTTTATATCTCAGAATATTTTTTTTAAATACCACACACTATATAGGCTGTAAATGTGCCTAGGGAGGAATGCATTATGCATATAAAACTGTCAGTTATTCTTTACATTTCTAAAATCCTTCACTTTGAAAACCCATAAATGAACTGTAGGAGGGCATTTTTGAGGCAGGCGGCTGTGATTTTTGTTTTTACTTTTAAGCTGTATCATTAGCAAATACTTTTATTTTGCAACTAATAGTTCTTGTGGGATGTATTTGAATATTAAAAAAGAGAGAGAAGGTCAAAAGATGCGTGTGGTAAACTTGGTTTTGTCATTTGACATATTTTCTTCCATAAACCATCAAACTTTCTAACTCATTCTGTTTGGCCCAGTGAGCCCATCTCAATTCTATTTCATTAACAAAAGCCGTAGAAAATATCACCAGTGACAAATTAGGAGGTGTCTGAAGAGGTGTTCTCTGTTCGTGAGAAAGCGTATGTGTGAGAGGACAGTTTGGTGCAAGAGTTAGATATGCAAAGAGAAAGAAAGGAAACCCTTTCTGTTCTTAACAAAGAAGTTGTTTCTTTGAGATTAACGAAAAAATTTGCTGAGAATAACAAAAGAGGATAAAGCAGGCTAGACTGACAGAGTACCCCTATGGCCATTGAAAGCAGTGAACACGATTGAGAATTTAATCAAAACCTTTTATATCCATGGGTGTAGTCTCATTCATTGGCACCCCCTTGTAGAAACAAGTCCCTCCATCTTTCTTCAGAACTAATTTTGGAATTTTTTTCCCCTTCAGAGCCACGTACCATTAGCTGCTATGCTCAGAGACTCTAAAGAAGGGGAGAATTATGTTATTTCTTTAGATTTTCCTCTTCCAAATCATTATTTTCCTGCATTTACTTTTGGGAAAACCTTGATTAGGTCTAGCTTGAGCCTAAGAAATTTCATGACCTTTCAGGGCTGGGCCCCAGGGTTCTCTTGTTCAGAATACAAAGCTTGCTAATAGGTTGTGAGGGCATTCGTTATATCTTTAGTTCTTGGAGGAGTTGTGTGTGTTGGAGGGTGGATGCTTTTAATCAGTGCTCTGGAGGCTCACTGCTCCAAGGCCAGCAATCTGCTTGCTCTGTTTACTATACTGGGTTTCAGTGGTGGTTTTTTTTCCTGAAGAAAACAAAGTGAAATGATCACATTATGGGGCAATGTATTTGAGTTTTTTAAATCAACTCCGATATACTGGGTAAGGATCATGTTGTCTCCTTTTTTTCTCCTGTCTTTACCTTGTGAACTTATTTGGCATGGTTAGAAAATCTTCTATTCTTCTACTTTGAATTTAGTTTCCTCCTCCAGAGAGCACAGATCTCAGTACTTTGTGGAGTTTGCCTGCTAGCCTGCACAATACAACTTTATGTTGTCAGCTGCTTCATGCAAACTGCATCCCCAAATACAGACACAAAACAAGGCAGGAGATAGAATATGACATAAATTACAGAAAACACTCACTCAGAGATAACGTTTGGAAGGAATACGATGAGCAATCAATCACAAAGCTCAGGGGTAAGCTCTCTGGGACACAGCCTTTTCTGTCTTCAGAGCTGTATTCACGTAACAGCAAAGCCCTTGTCCACAGTGGGATTTCTAGGCATTACTACAATACAAATAATAATAATTAAAAATAAGGTGTTTAATTCATTGCAATTCCAAACAATTCTCTGCAGAGTTCTCTAAGAATTCTGCAGAAGATAAACAACTTAAAAGGAAAGGCTCCGTATACTTGATTCTGCTTGCTCACAGCTGTGATAAAAGCGATTACCGATTTAGACTGGCTTATCAAAGAGGAGTATCAGGTGTATCAAAAAGTAATTGGTAAAGAAAAGCCAGCACTACTTATTAATTAGCACCTATCACTGCTGCACAGATGACTTTGCAGAAGAGGTGGCCTTAAGTCCTGGCCAAGTCCTGTCATTCATCATTTATAGTTTTTAGATGCTATTTTTTTGCTTTACCTGAGTGAAGTTTTCAAGGTCCAGTGGGATTTTTTTCATTACCAATCCCAGCTTTTTCCTTTTCATTTTTCCACCATGTTAGGAGTGAACATGGCTTTCCACTCCACTGAAGTGTTTGAACCAAGGAATTTGAACAGTCTCTCCGGGCGCCAGGAGAGCAGGGAGCAGGTTGTCCTGTTTGCTTGCTGGAGCAGCTGCAGGCAGCCAATTTATGGGTCCGGTCAGTGAAAGATAAAGCGTTTGGGGGTCCTTGTTTTCTTTAGTCCAGTGCTTTGTATGAAGTCATGAGATTTCTGAAGACATTAATGAGTATTTTTACAATTTTATTGAGCAAAGGGATGCTCCTATGGATCTAGTCAAATAAACAATTATTTTTTTAAAATCTTGAGCACTTTGTTAAGACCCCTTCTCATTGTAGTCCTGTCACTGTAAGATATAAGCTTTTTTTAATAAAAAAAATTTCAATGTTGCCAGCAAGCAAAGATTGACTGGTTTTGATGTACATTTCAATTTACAGTGCTTTTGGAGGCCATGAGGGAAATATATAGTCCAAACCGCTTAGCTGAAAGTCGCTGTTATGTCAATACAAAATCATTATAATAAAAAACTCCTGTCAGCTCTGAACTTAAAAAATCTTGAAATAATTTGATATGTATTTTATACAAATCCATAGCTTACCTCAGTTGGAAATGGTATTGTGGTTAGCTCCATTATCATTATCACAAACTTATGATCATAATCATGGCACCCCTGCAGAAAAAGTTCTGAAAGGCTCCGCAGCCCCTCACTGCTGACAGGCAGTTTCTATGGAAGGCTTTACATCAAGGTAATGGATCTAGTTAACTAGCTAGGACTGGGATGGAGCAGTCACTGTATGCCAGGGCATGCCACCACGACCTGAACGCATTGACTCTTCTGACAAAGCAGCGGACTCTTAGTGCACGTTGGAAGGGAACTCTGGAGATCACCTGGTCAAATCCCCTCCTAAAGTTCGGCCAGCTAAATCAGGCTGCTTAGGGCCCTGCCTAATCAAGATCTGGGTATCTCTTAGGATGGAGATTTCCCAGCCTCACCAGATCCCCGTTCCAGTGTCGAACTGGTACATTTTTTTCCTCTAACATCTACTTGGAATTTCCCTTATTGCAACTCGTCCACTGCCTCTCATCCTACCATCTGTGCACCTCCGGTGGTCCAGCTCTGACTTCTCTGCACGCTGCCATTCAGCAGTTGAAGACAGCAATGAGATCCTCTCACCTTTCTCTTTTTAAGACCGCCATACCCAGTTTCCTCAGCATCTCCTCATCATCATGTACTCCAGGCCCTTGACCAATGTGGTGGCTCTCAATTTCTTGTTCTTCCACACCCCAGGGACCGTAATTTGGGGTGGAAATTGATGACTCCACAGAACTTAATACCTGGAAAAGGAAATAGGGATTGGTACAGCTCCTCACAGAGAAACTCACCGTTGGATCAGGGATGCTGTCAGGACCAAGGGCCGCCTTCTGGGGATGGAGAGCTCATGCCTGTTACTCTTGGAGGTTTCTGGCAGGGTGCTTAACCTTCCAAAAGAGAGTTCGGTAAAGTTTGGGAGATGATGTATGGCAGGGTAGCAAGCAGTTTTCAAGCTCACTAGATCAGGTGATGTGAGAGGAGGGTGATGATGAGCTGACAGTTAAAGAATATAACAGGAGAGTTCTACTGTTTTACTTTCCAGATGTGTTTTACTTTCCAGTAAGGATAGGCTGAAGCAGAAAACTAAGAGAACAAAAATCCCCTGTATTGCTGAGCTCCTAGTGAAGCAGAAAACAGGTCCTTTTAGTAATGAACTCGAAAAGATTAAGAAATTTTGAAGGTAGCATCTATCTGTCTCTAGATTCAGCTCCACATGTGACAAATACTTTTGCTATGAGAGCGAGCATCTGACCTTTTCCTTCCCATCTCTCCTGCAGCTGCAGTGCTTAGACTGCTCATTAGCAGTACCTAGGCATTAACCTCGAAATAATCCAAGAGAAAAGCCTAGAGAAAGCTGCAGCCTCCGTTCCTAAATACTCCATTGCAGGCTAAATGAATGGAACATGTACTGTGTTCCTCCACCCAGAAGAGTTCCCATGCAGGTGACCCATGCTTTGGAAACTACCAGTATAATCCTTTTGAAAGCACTGATGTGAATATACTAGAAATGTTTTGGTTGACCCAGTAAAATCCGTAAGGTGTGTGGATCCACAGCTTTACATGGGGTATACAAGAAAATAAAGCCCATCTTCCCACCTCTTTCCTTCTTTGCCGTGCACAGACATATGCTTAAAACATAGGAAGTACAAAGCAAGGGTTTGAAGGGAAAGGTGCTGGCAGGAGCCTGCTGACATCTCTGATGCTCTCTGACATCCTCAGATGCTGGTTTCTCGCTGTGGCTATTGCAAGCACAGCTGCTGCTTGTTCAATTGCTGTCAACACCCCTGTGCTGCTGGTGGAGGGCCTGTAGGGAACAGAGAGCTTTGCTGTTCTCATACTTGTTTTGAGAAACTTACTGAGAGTTGTGCTTAAATATAATTTGGAGCCAGGACTGGTTCCCAGAATATACCTGCATTTTGAATGACAATGGGGACAGAGGCTTGCAACTCTCTCAAATGGAGGAGAGCTAGATGGTAACAGTGAGTGTTTACAGAGCCCCACAGGTAATTACTTGTAATGTTGGCAGCACTAACATACCTAAGAGATTGTTAAATTGTAGCTAGCCAGAGTACAGACTCATGGTCCTATCCATTGTTTGCCACCAGCTTTTGCAGAGAAGTTGCTTTGTTTTCTTCCCTTCCTTTAAGTTAAGTTTGGTTTGGGGAAACAATCAAATGTACCTCCAGAATACTTTTACCTGATACTGCTAAGATCATTCGCCTACTGTTTCTAATATTCAGTAATTATATTTTAATTCATACCTCCATATTTAATTGGCAAGTTAGGAAATCTATAGTAACAAACCTGGAACCCAGCTGCCTTCTCTGGAGGCTGTGTCAAGGTATGCCAGCACATCACCGAAGTGAGCCAGTAGCTGGCATCCCACTGCACAGCCTCCAGCCATACTGATATGACTTGCAAAAGCCTCTGGATGCTAGTTTCTCTTCATTTTACAAGGCTCTTCAATAAATGATCAGGTTCTGTACTCTCCAGTAATTTGATATTCATCTTAAGGCAGTGATATTTGTCATGAGCTACCAGATTTGCTTTTTGCAGAAATAAAGGCCAGAGACCAAAGAGCTGCACGGCCATTTGGTCTCCTTCCTGATAAAGAAATGTTTTCTTCTGTAGATTTTCTACATCTTGCAGCCACCCTCCATGATAATTTTGCCAGCTCACGTAAGGTAAGGTAAGGAGGGTTAGTTAGTCCAGGTTACTCAGATGCATGACTTCTAAGAAACAGCTTGGCTGATGAAGAGTGATGTCTGTCTGGTTCAATAGGTGAATAGTAGCACATCTCTGCTACTAAAGATGCACTCTTTCAAACAATACAGAAAACAACTTTTTGAGCACATACTGTCATTAGATAAATCTGACTACACTTTTGAAAGAGGTGGTCTCAATAAATTCCCATTTAGGTAACCTCCTGTGAAGTATGATTCAGGAAAAGAAATACCCCAAAACATACATGAGGCTTTTTGTGTCATCATGTTTCCAGTGTGTTCCTCACCTGTTTGTATTTACTGTTTTTCTTCAGACTTGTGTAGGAAGTGGAACGGAAACAGTAGTAGCTTATCTGATCAAGTATGACTAAGCAGTATTCATTCATTTGCCAACCTATAAAATTAAAAAAAAAAAAAGAAAAAAGAAAAAGAAAATTAATGAATAACAATGTGTTAAATAAGCTGAGGTTATTTTGAATTGCCAAAATCCCACAGGTAAATTGATTTTATACTTTCTGCACTTTTTTTCTGTACTATTTCCTCTCCCTCTTTAAATTCCCTTGTGCCTTCAAATCTTCAAATGGAAAAGATGTTTTCTGGTTCCTGTCAGATGAACTCGGATAGTGCTAACATGTGCCACAGCACAACTGCATCACATGCTGGATGCGTGTAAAGCAGTCCCTCCAAACAGATTCTTGGGAAGGCTGTTCTTTATTACTCAGGGGTACATAAGGATGGTCAGACGAATAAAAAAACACGTGTTAAATTTCTGAAGCTAACCTGAAGGAGAGACAGGGTGGTCTTGTGTCTGTAAGAATTTACCTTTCCAGTAATTCTGTTAAACCACCCAAGCAAGGGATGCCCAACTCCAAGGCTCAGGAAAATGCTTCAGAACTGCCATGCTATCAGTGCATTCCAGCTATACCTAATCCTTCTCATCATTTCTCACATGAACAGTCTCACTGACTTCAGTTGGACTTCTCCCAGTCCTCAGTTCAGGAATGGAATCAAAGTGTGCCTGTCAAAGCACAGCCTCTTGCACCTTCATTTGCCACTCAGCACTTCTTCCTGTACAGCTGTTTTAAACAGGTACCTCGTCCTCCTCCCTGCTCCCCCTCTCCCCACGTGAAGTGTAGCCCAGAGTAAGAAGGGAAAAAGAAAGAATCTCTTGGTATATTAGCAGTGGTTTGGAATAAAAGGGTGCTGTAGAACTGCATGATGGAGATCATTATCACTTATCTCTTACTGCCAAATGTTCTCAGCTGTCGATCTAGTTGAGCCTCTCAGATGAACGTATCATTATGACTTGCTGTCCATTTGAGATCAAACCAGTCTGTCCGTCTACCTTCTCTCTGTACTTTTTTTCCCTATGAAAGTAAAGCAAAATCAACCCTCTGCAGCATATCTCTGTCAATAAATTGTCTGCATTTTGCATTAACAAAAACAATCCTTTGACAGTTAGGGAAGATGATTATTACTTAGTGCCTCTTTACTCACTGCTCTGCTCCTCCAAACTCAGCTGCATGCGTTAATTTAAAAGAAGAAAAATAACAATAATAAAAAGAAAGAAGACCTTGTGTCATAAGAAGCTCAGTTTGAGGAGTTTAACTTCCTACAGGGAGTTATGCAGCAAAAACCTCTCTAGATGCTTGCCTACACCGTTAAACTTGGCACATTTTTGCAGATGCCTGGTTTTACACTATGCGGTCAAGTCATCCAGGTGCTAGAAGCGTGACACTGTAGTTGGTGGAAGAGACATTAGCACTTGCAGATAACAGACCAGACTCTTCAAGGTTCTCTCTTGTAGGACCTGCCAATGCAATTTTCAGAGATTTTTTTTTTAAAAAAAAAAAAAAAACAATAGCTGATCTTGCTTCCTTCTGCATGGGTATTAGAACAGGGGTGTCAGCATTCTCTTTGGGAAAATGGCTCTTCAGCTGTATTACCTCTGCGGTGTTCAGACCTTTATCGTTTCTCCTTTATTTTCTTGAAGACTTGACAAGATGCTTCATACTCAGGTATTTATACATGTCACCCTAGCTGTCCCCGGGCACCAGTACCTACTGATACATTTCCACTAAGTACGCAGTTGCACTTCCCACTTAAATGCATCTACTCAAGGCAAATAGGCAGGTACAGACCCATTTCCCCCTGTAAAAGCTCATCAGCAGAATCAAGAATAAGCCTGAAGGGGTTCTCATTAAAAACAAATGGTGGGTGCTGTAAGGGCGCAACTAGTGATTAAAGCAGAGCTCAGAATGCTAAAAAAAAATTCTAAGTTATTACGATGAGAGCTTTTTTCTCTCCCGTGAATGGTAAGGAAAGGACATATCTCGGCTCTGACATCAGAGAGCTCCTTGATCATTCCATCATGCATCAGAAAGCTCCTTGATCAGGCCGGTGATTGGTACATCAGCGTTCAATTGTCATTTCTGTGAATGTTTTCTTGTTAATTTTCATTTTACCGTACAGAAGAATCAGATAGAAAACACTTACTGCAAAGGTCCTCTGAGGTTAGGTATTAGTGTAAAGGAGTGTTAAAGCTCTTGGTCATTTTGCTATGGACAAAGCTAAAGGTCTTTTTCTGAGACCTTCATCACTCGCCCTTCTGGCAGCCTTGCCAGCTTCTCCCTTCCCCCAGCTGTCTGTGCTGGCAACTGCTCAGCAGAACACGAGGTGGAATTTGGCCTTGTACCTACCCCTGTAAGGCTGTAATTTGTTGTTGTTGTTGTCCTTTTGTACCTGATGTGTTTGGGAAAAACACTGATATCTTGGCAAATATCTGGACATCTTTGCTGTTAAGAGAGCAGTGATTAATGTGCTTTTTTTGTTTTCTCTGATTAAATTAAAACATGTATTCTAACATGTCTTGGAGACATTTATAATTGTCCTTCTGTAGCCCAGCTTATCAGGACACAGTAGCAGGTGTTGTCAGCTCAGCCAGCCAGGATTTTTAATCCTGTATGCCAGCCTCTCTGCTGAAGGCCAAGGCCCAGATGCTGCAACCCTTTGCTCATGCTAAGCAGGATTTCCACGAGCAGTCCCGCTGCCCGGGATGGAGGCTGCGTGACTCTGAGGACCACGACAAAGCCCTCCTGCAGCCAGTGTGCTAAGCAACAGTGCTGCACGTGGTGCCTTCAGAGGTTTCTCCACATTAGCCCACCTGGCTGCACTGGAGACCAGGGAAGGTGGCTTTTTAGATTTCTCAAGATCTGTGAGTACTTGAAACAAACTTTACTGGCTTTATCTTAAATAGAGCTTTTTGCTAGTTTATCTCAAGGTGTGTTTCAGTGGAGAGTAGCGGCAGCTTTGATGTAAGAAAACAGTTTCTGTGAAGAGCCCTCTCTTCCTTGCCTGTTGATATAACCATGAGGAAAGCGTCTCTTTCTATCGTACTGCTGCCCCTCCTGTCACAGGGTACTTGAATTGAAGAGGATTGAGCAGATCATGACTGTTGAGGTGGCTGCCTTCCCAGTCTGCCCTAACCCCTGCCCCTGTGCTCGTGTCTCATCTTATGGAGGCTACTCAATTCTCAAGGCAACAAGTTTGTCTGTCTGGTGGTCACTCTTTACCCAGAGCTGGGATCAGCTTTGTGATAATTAAGCTCCTTCCCTTTTTCTGGTGAATTTTAGGCAAGTGGTGCAATCTTCTCTATTTTCAGCCTCTTTTGAAGGGGCTGACCTATAGGCTAATACTATAGAAAAACCTATCCCTCCAAAAAGCAGTTTACAGACTTGGAGTCTATCCTTCGTGTTCTAGAACAAAGTTGAAATACATTTTATTTGTACTTTTGCCATCTTTGTGTAAGGCATAAAGAATAAACCAATTGATAACATTTGCAGAATTGCAGGAGTTATAATCAAAGGCTCATCTTTTTTCTGCTTCTACCATTTTGTCATTATTTTCCTTTAAGGAAGTTTAGGTCCATGGAGATATTAACATGTACTGGTTGAATGTCTGAACAAATGAGTATCAAAAAGTTTAAAAGACAAGACAGTGTTTGCCATGATGTATGCGGCAGCTGGAAAGATGAATGCATGGTTGTGATATTGTTCTGTTGTGACAACTCCTTGGCAATTTTTTCCTTGCATAGGGAAAAGAATTAGCAGTCCCTAAATATACTTAATGTTGGGGCATTTTTGCACTTGTCCATTTGTGTCACTTAAGTTTCCTTTGCCCATCAGCCCTGGTGTCACTCTAATTCATCAGTTGTGTTTTGGGGATGTAAATCTATTTGCTGTTCTGAAATGCCCACAGACAGGGATCTGGTAGGAGCTCTGTTAGGGCATTCATCAAAAAGCATCACGTAAATGGTGTGTCTGATCACAGTAACGGCCACTCAGGGTTATCATTGATTTAGAAGCAGATGTGCAACAGACAACTGAGACTTTTATCAAAGGTTTTCTGGGCAGTGAGTTACCATGGCAGTTGCACTAAGATAAAACACCGTAGGATCTTTGAGAAGGACTCTGTTACAATTTTGTAATTCTATAGGTCATATTGTCCAAGAATTCAAAGCACCCCATTAAGTTTCACTACACTATTGTAAGGTGGGTAAATATGATTAGATCCATTATTAGACTGGCAAAATGAGGCACAGAAGTGATCCGATTCCCCCGCTGTGGCATATATAGCACTGGTGTCGAGTTGGTGTTCCTCTTCTGCCACGTAAGCCTGCCACAGCCCAGAAAGGCAACTGCAGGATGTCTGATGGCTCTTTTATGCAGTTTTGCAGGCTCAGTTGCAGTTGTGTTTTCCCAGTGGTGTCTATTCCGGGTCTCTCAGAGATTCACCCCTGTAGTGAATATTTTACATATTTTACTTGATGTATCTAAAAGTAGAGTTCATTAAGCAGTCCGTAAAAAAAGCCCTACCACACAGTTCATGCCTTCATTAGCGTCTGTACACTGTCAGCGCTTTTATCAGCCCCCTCACACACTTGAAGTGTTATCCCATTGAAATCAGCAGTCTGTGCCTTTCCTCCCACACAGTGCATTTGTGGCCGAGACCGTACCTTCCCCCTACCCACGTGCCCTAGACGCTTGCAGCCCTGATGTTGTACTCTCGGTGTCCCTACCACAGCTCCTTTTGATTGCGGCTGCCCTCCTGGGAGCCTCCACACAGACAAGCACAGGCCAGAACTTCCTCCTGAGCTGACTTTTTATTAAAAATCACTCCCATCGGCTGATTGTTATTATTATTCTTTTTAATCCTGCTATTGTCTCCCTTAGGCCACTCAAACTGAGAAGAGACGAACTTTAATCTGTGATTGCTTTTACACTTGCTTGTGTTTCACACGTGCTGGGAGGTGGGAGGCTCCTGCATGCACTCTCCCAGTGTGCTGCTTCATTACCTTTCTGAGATTCTTTTTGCAGTTGATTTTCTACTTTTAAAGGTGATCTGTACTCTAAAGGAGAAAACATCTCTTTCTTAATCCTGTCTTCCCTGCTCGTGTTGCTCTACCTTTGTCAACACGCGGGATTATCCAGGGCATTCCAGTGGTAAAGCATTTGGGATGTGCAAGGAAGCAGGACAGCCATGCCTAGCTTTAAATCCAGCCTTAAAGAGATTCAGCTTTCTCTGGGAAAGGGCCAGCTGCAGTATTTTACATTTGACCTTGTTCCAGCTCTAAGATCTTGTCTAATCTGTGGACACAGGGAGTTCAGCGTGCTTGGGAAGGCCAGCAGTGGTCTTTCAAAGGGAGCCTCAGCAGTCCCTGTTCAGTGCCAGCCCACCAGCATGACGTCTGGACCTGCAGGGCAGCTACAGTTCTAGACTATGGCCCAGCGACTGGTGAAGTATAAATGCAAACTGAACCTGCAGTTGTGCGTAACGGCAAGCCTTCTGTTCTCTTGAAGCATGAACACCTAAGCACTGGTGATGAGAATACGTGTGTGTGTGTGTGCACTGTGGGCCCAGACCTCTGAGACTGCAGAGCCAGCTCTTTGCTTCATGTTCTTTCTCGGAAGAGCATGCAGAAGGGGCACAAACAATAGATCAAACAACATTTTAGCTTTTTAGTTTAAAAAAATCGGTGCTGTTACTCACTGCATCCTTCAGAACCTAGACTGTCCAAGTCCTTGTTGTTTCCTCAGTTACCAGCCCCATGGCAAGAAGATAGTGTTGTACACCCTTCTGCCATTCCATCCCTGCTGCCCTGTTTGTAGTGGCATCTGTCAGCCAGGGATGGTCTCTGGAAGTCAATGGTGTCTGGAAGCCATGGCATCTGGAAAACCAGCCCCTCCTTGGTTCCTTCTGCCGTGGCATCCGGATAACAGAGGTATCTTTTCTTGTCCACTCTGGTCCCCTTTAGCTTGGTTTATCATACCCCCTTTCTTCACTATTTTGTGATCTCGTCAAGACTGACTTCTTAGTCATGTTTATAGAGCATGCTAAAACGTTCTTGCCTGAACCTTCCCAATCTTTCCTTTCTCAGCCCTTCTTTTTACAAAGGGCTCCTATGGGAGCCCTGCTCTTCCCTGTGCTTCATTTCATAATCCTCCACCCTGGCCTCAAATATTACATGATAGATCTTGCTGATTCACCAATTAAATTGAGCAGAATAATTTTATTATTTTAAAAACTAATTTCTAACATATCTTAAATCAGCCTTATTGATTCTTCTCTCACTTGGCCCGTTGTTAGGTGTTTTCTGAGAGGGGAAAAAAAAAAGCATTGCTTTTACTCTTTTTTTCTGACTTCTGGCTTTTGTGGCAGCACAATATTTGACTCTCTGCTCTTTGTCTTGCTCTGAAACAGTTTATCAAATCTCCTTCAACAATTACTGTCTGCTCCTCTATTATTCACTTTCACTAGCTTGATTCTTTCCTATCATTTTGTCGCCTTTTCCCTCTCCAGCCTGTATTCTGTCAGCATAAAAGTTTCCTGCCTTGAACTGCAATCCAGAGTAAATGTGGACTTTTAACCCTTCCCACGAGTGCCCAGCCCTCTATATCTTCATGCCAATGCAGCAATTATGTTTCTGTCTCCCTAGTTCAGCTTAAACTGTTCAAGATCTCCATCATCTGCTCACTCTTTCTTTCTCTTCACTTTTTAGTGTGGGATTTCTGAGTCACTAAAATGGTCTTCCGTAGTTTTTGCTCGCCACCCCAATGACATTCTATGTTTCTTCAGCATTTTGGTGGGAGCTTTAAGTTTTTATGGCTAAAGCAAAACCTACTGCAGTCCTACAGCTTCTCACTGGTTTCTGTGGGTTTCAAATTAATCCATGCCATAAAGCTCCCCACACCATGAATATCTCCTACATCTATGTAATTGGCTTCAAGTAAGATTGTGGCAGATTTTTTTTGCTCCTGAAAACAAAAGTTGTCCATTCATTATGACCACAGAAGTGGGTTCTGCTCCATGTTCTGCTGTGGCCTATAGCGTGTTCTTGTCATCTTTACTTCTGAACCGCTCTGCATCCTCCCTGCCCCCCGTTCCATCACTCAGAGTGCCAGTATTGCTGGGTCCATGCACCTCACAGCCTTCTCATTTCTATTTTAGAGTCTCTCAGAGAAATTGGTTTTCATAAGTAGGAAGTAAAACTGGTTTTATCATAATCATCCTATGGGTTAGGACTCTGTAATGTAGTGGGGTCCAAGAGAGCTGGCTCATAATAACAGGACAAGGGGCAAGGGACACAAACTGCAGCACAAAAAGTTCCTTCTGGAGATGAGGAAGAACTTCTTTACCTTGAGGGTGGCAGAGCCCCAGGACAGGCTGCCCAGAGAGGCTGTGCAGGCTCCTTCTCTGGGGACATTCACACCCGCCTGGACGTGACTCTGTGCAGCCTGCCCCAGGTGACCCTGCTTTAGCAGGGGCTGGACTCCATGACCTCCAGAGGTCCCTCCCAACATCAACTGTTCTGTCATTCTGTGATTAATAAAGCAATTAATTTGGTCCATGTGGTAGAAAATTTGAAGACCTTTGGTAGGTCATGCTTAAAAGTACATGTCTTTGTATCAGTTAAGTGTTAAAATTCAAACGGAAACGAGAAAAGTTTTCTGCTCTTTCCATAAAATAGGGGGGGTGGGGGTGGGGGGGTGGGAAGTGCTAGAATTTTGCTGGATTATTAAAGGAAATATGTCAGGGGTATTCTTACTCAATGATATTTAGTCTCAGAAAAAGATGTGAAATACTACAATTTTCCATTGAAAAACAATAGTTTTAAAGGTAGAAAATACTGTTTATGTATGAAAAGTATATAATTTTGTACAATCCCAAAGCCCATCACGGAACTGTTCTGGCAGTGGCGTGCCACCCGTGGCAGCAGTCTGTGCACAGCAGTGTAAAGCCCGTGAGCCAGTGGAAGGACGGACTCCTACGCTGCGCAGGTTAGTTAGTGTCTGACCGTGCTGCTCGTATGGAGGGAACTGGAAAGTATCTGTGCTTCCTATCAATTAGGATCAAAGCTACTTAGTTGGCTGAGATATGCTTTCTCTGAATCCTCATTCTGGGTTTCTGTCATGCTTCTCTAATCTTCTACAAAGTTACATTTCCATAAAAAACATTTCCATTTTTCCTGCTTATTTTTGCTAAGTGGAAAGTCTCCTTAATGATGTTTTCTTGGATTCAAAAACTCCTCATCTAGGTCAGCATTTTCAGAATGCCAGTTTCCCAGTTGTTATATTGCTACGCCTCAAATCTTTAATTTTAAACAATAAAAGTCTTGGAACAGTTCTTGCTTTTCTTTAATTTCCTTTCTTCTGAGAGCTGAATTTTTCCTCTCATCGCAGTCTCCATCCCAGCTTCAACCCATTTATCAATTTATAAGTCTCGCTTCTTCCAGAATAGTTTTTCAGATACATATTTTTAGATGAGAGCTGTTCCATCTTTCCAAAATGATCACTTCAACCTCAGCCACTGGAGCTCAGACATACAATATTTAAATTATTATTTATAGTACAGGAACATGCGGAGACTTTCATTAAAGATAAGGCATTAGGCATGTGCCTTGATGAGTAAAAGCACAGTGAATGATAGTCCCTACTCTGAGCAGTTTGCACTCTTAAGCCTGGGTGGACTTTCTGGAAGAATTTAAGGAGAAATGTAACCCAGACACATATTAGCATCACCCAGGGTTGAAGGCAGTCTCCAGGTCTTGTCAGACTTACCCAGGCCTGGCTTCCCTATCAGCACCGCTCCATCTCAGTGTGATGCTGCTGTTATCTCAGCACCCAACAGGCAAAAGAGCCAGCAGGATGGGATTAAACAGAGGAATAAGGGAACTGAGCGCCATGAGAGCATGATCACCCAAGGGAGATGCCAGGGGAGCACGGATGAGCACATCTGCCTCTGCGGTGCAGTGCAGTAAGGCAATCCCCAGAGCTGCAGTCATGGTGGTGTGGCTCTAGGGCATGGCAATGAAATACGTTGAGATAAGAGATCACATATACAAACATGGCCAGACAACTCCCGATTCGATCGTTTTTCTACTCATTGCTACAGGTCACTTTTCTCTAGTGTGTCCCCCATTCCTTTGCTTCCTCAGCTGGTACCAACTCACGACCTGTTGGGCTTCTACAGAGACTGGTGCGTGTCTGTACTGAAAGAAACCTTTCTACTTGGATTACCATTTATAGCTCCAATTTTTTTCACTAAGTGGTGAAAATTAGTTCTGTGTGACTTGATGGATTCCCTCCCTCTCCCTTGACAACAGTGATAAAAGATCTGACCCCTTTCTGGGTGTTTGTAAAACCAAACATACAAAATCTAATTTGTTTAGGGCCGAGCTTTTAATTGCTTTACCATCACAATGTGAAACTGAATGCTTTAGCAATCTTGGGGATTGATCGACTGATTTATAATAAGGGACTTGACCTGAGAGGGGTTATCACCCTTAGATGTAGTAATATAAAGCTTGTTGGATGTTCGGGATGTTGGTGCTGATCTCTGTGGGGCAAGGATTTTGTGTACAGCTTCTGAACCCTGCTGTGGTTGCTGATGAAATGTCCCAGTGAAATGGTCTTCTAAGCTGCACTTCTTATCAGGACTGAACAGTAGCAGAGAAATAAAGCTTAACAGCACTGGCCAGAGTTTTCCTCTGCTCCCAGGTGTCCAAAAATCAGGCCATGTTCCCTGACCTAACAGGGAGGAACGAAATCTCCTGCAGGTTTGAGGGGGTTGGTTTGGGTTTTTGACTGCTCAGAATTAGGACTGCAAAGCAAAACCAATACTTAAGTGCAGAACATGCCTGGTCTTAAGCTACCTCATATTAATTTAGGGCTTTTTGCCCTAGACCATAGATCATAAAGCCTTCCCTAGCCTTTCAGAGGCAGCACTGGTTTAGCCTTCTGTTTGTCCTGATTAGTATCCAGTCAGAATATTTCTTTTTTCCCCAGAGAAATCCCCCGTGTTTTACTTATAAATAAAAAAGAAAAGGAAGAAACATTCTTGATGGTATTTTTGCGATTTGACTTTGCCATCAGAATAGAACTGCACACATACAGCACTTGTCGTCCCTAAAACTTACATTTTGAAAGTTCTTTGAAGATGTAAATTACAGATCTTTCATATGAAAAGTTAATGAAGGACTCTAAACAAAATAAAATAGAAATGATGACATGAAAGAGCCTTCTTATGGCTTCAATAACAAGATAAACAGTTTAATATTCCACATACTGCATTAAAAATAACAGCTGGGCTCTATGGAGACGACTCCCTAACTCAACTACATTGGTTTTCACATTAGCCGAGGACAGCTAAGGAGACTGATGACTCTCCCTTAATTGTCACCTCCTTTTGGCCCCCAGAAACACTGAAGGCAGCCAACACCTGCTAAGTTTTAGCAGACACCACAAGTATTTTACAAATACAGTAGTAAAGTGCCATTACCCCCAACACTTCGGTAGCCTCTGAAGTGATAGACGTATATGGTATTGACAGCCTAGAATTTTAATGAGCTATAGCTGTTTCAGGCCGTATTGATTGTTCTTTTTTTCTCTCCCTCTGATTCAGACAAGAGGAAACAAGAACCAGCATTTCATTAAAAGGAGACTTTGTCCACTGATTCATATTTCATGAATACTTGTGAGTGAACATGTCCTGTAAAATAACCAATTAATTCAGCCGTGTTAAAACTAAGGCTGAAACCCAAAAACTACAACGCTACATTTACAGAAGCCTGGGAAAGCACAAGGTTCAACATTTCCTACTGTACAAAAAGTTCCCAAACAAGATTTTGAGCCACATCCCTTGGTTCACTTCTACTTCTATACTTTCTACTTCTCGGCTTTCCTGACAGCTTCTCCTGTGTATATCGTTCTGTGTGACTACTGTGCCGTGCCGTTCGCAGCTCAGGATGTTTCAAGATACAATGCCCATTTTTCTGTGCGTGTTTCTTGGTGGTGGTGGATTTGACAGCATCGCAGATTCAAGTTAAAAGAGGCAAAAAGAGCGAAGGAAGGAGTAGCCTGCAATAATGATTTGCAAATTGTGTTAATTTCATAGTGGGATCCTGCTTTTTGATAGGATTTAATGCGTAATGAGCTCCTGAGACGTTATTTTTGCTTCAAAGCTTTGCTGAGTACTAGATCCTATTAAATTCTTGCAGTGAACACACCAAAAAATACTTTGAGCTAATTTTAATAATTTTTAATTGAAGGAATATTTTTATTCTGATTTGAATATTCAAGCTGTTTAAAAGTTAACACATTCTTAAAGTATTCATCAGTCATTTCCTTCCATAATATCCTCTTTTTAAAGAAGTTTGGCTTTTTTTTTTTTTTGGGGGGGGGGGGGGCGGGGGAAGGGTTTTTTGTCCCAGAATTATGTTTCAGACCCAACGGAAACAAATTTAGATGGGTTTTGCTATTTATTTCTTTTAAACTGCATGCTGCAGTTTAATCTCCATTCTTTTTATTACTGTTTTATAGTCTACCATAATTGTTTGTTTGTTTCCTTTTCTTTTCCCTAAAAGCAGAAACCAAATACCAATTTCCCTGTTAGTCCTTTCTTGTGTCATAGCAGGAGCCAGATTTGCGTGTATGTGTGTCACACTCGGTAATGTATGTATTTCATTCTTCATAGCTTTGTTATATTACGTTAAATCTTATGGACCCCAGCAGAGACTGGCATCCCAGGTTGCGAGGCAGCTAGCAGGAGACCAAACAGCACCACAATCTACATGCATAAGGAAGAATTATGTTTTACAACCGTGTTTCATGAAGGGAAATAGATGCAGAGAGATTCAGTGACCTGGTTCAAGCCTTCCTAAAGATCCAGAATTGGTTCCCATTGCCACAAGACTGTTTCTCCAGTTGATTTATCCTCTCAGCCTTATTCCTGCTCTCCAAAATCGCATGGAAAGCTGGAGGACAGCGGGCAGTCGTATGACAAATGAAGCACAGCTGTGTAGTTTCTCTCTTACACAACTCTGCTTAAAGTGGCAGCTGTGCTGAAGGGAACCCCTGACGAAACAAAGCCTGAGGCCCCCCTACACGATGACCACTCAAGCTATGGCAGGCATGAAGAGGTCTTGAGCCCCACATCTCTACCTGCAGCAGGATCTGGAGCCAGCAGAGGTGAGCACTGGTGATGCTCGTGCCAGCAGAGGTGAGCACTGGTGGTGCTGGTGCCAGTGATCCTAGCCTGCCCGTCATTTCCTTGCAGGTGCCAGCAGGGAGTGTGAGGCCAGGCACTTTGGTGGCAGGGGGATGGCGTGGCCGTGGGCTTAGCTGTGAGGACCGAAAGCCTTTGGTTTGGTGCTATGCCTGCCCAGGGCTCTGCTCCTGGTGTAGCTGGCACAGGTGTGGCTTTTCCTGGTAAATGAGAGTGACCCTAATGAGGCAGTCTTTCTCTCTCCATCTCCATGTTAATTTTCAGGAATCTGAGACAGATGGTTAAGAGCTTTGAGATGTTTGGGGTGACCTTGGGGAGGCTCTAACTGCAACACAAAATTGCAAATGGTAAATGCTGTAAGCAGATTAAGAGTCTGGCACTCTGGCGAATCTCAAGACCTAGTCTTGTGTTGCTATTTTTCCCCTATGGCAAACTTACAGATTTCAGAATGACTTTGCTGTAGCAGTGACTTGAAAATTATAGTGAGTGAGTGTTCCTTTTTAAATAATGGATTATGAGGCAAAGATTAATTTTTGCTCAATTTTCACACTAATTCAGTGCCTTCCTGCAAGCAGAAGCACAAAGAAGGACATGAATTCACAGTGGCTTTCTTTTCTTTCAAAGTCTTAACGTGCTTTTATTGGATGGGACTGTTTGTAATAAAAGTCTCATCGTTCACATCTGGCTGGCTACCTAACCACAAGCCTCTGACATCTCTGGAACATCCTTTGGTCAATGTCATCAGTGAAGATTGTCAAACCACTTCTCAGCTTGCTCAATACCTGTCTAAAGGAAACCAGTCCTCTTCTACTATGGACAGAAGGTCATACACCAACAATCCCTGCGACAGCCAACACTCTGCAGCTGCCAGGTGTCACTTATTTTTAGGCCAATTGAAAAAGAGGGGAAGAGGCAGAGAGGGAGAAAGAAAGGGAAGGAAAAAGACAGATGACTGGGAAGAGGTGAAACCAGAAACACTATGTCCCAGAGGCATTTATCAGCCCAAATGAAATGGAAACAGTGAAAGGGAAACACTGCTTTGCTTTTCTCAAAATTGTATTTCCAGTTGAATGAGTCGAAAAGAAAATACCCTTTCCTTTTCCTGTGATTTTGAGAGATCTGTTTGCTAAGTCTGCAGCCTCAGTAGGAGAAACAAGGAGTATTTATTTTCTACGTACATTCGTAATTTATGAGGTTGCTATAAATGCAGAGTTTATGGAAGTAAAATCAGGCCATGAAATAAAAAGGATTTTATTCAAATATCCCAGCTTATTATTTCTTTCTAATTCTTTACAGAGAAGGAGATGAGTGAGGATGCACGCAAGGTTTACTGAATTTTAAAAGGGAGAAGATCCAGTAAAAGTGGCAAATGCAGGTATATTTTCAAAATAGAAGGGGAAAGATAAGTGAATTTTATTAGGGTTTGAAATATAATTGAATTTTCCTTTTCCTATTTTGCCATCAAAGATGTCAGAAAGAAGTTTGCTGTTCTGGGAAAGGGTCTTGCATTACTAACTAACCTGCTTAAAGTGGCTTCACCTTCTTGTGCAGTAGGGTGTGACTGACGCGATGTAAATGCAGCTCTTATCTATGACACATGAATGGGTGGAGAGGAGATTTAGAGCCATAAGGCAGAAATAAGATGCCACAATTGCTTTCACTGGGAATTAGTGTTCCACCAGGAGCAGAAATGGGGCAAACGCGTCATTCTTTATGAGTTATATTCACTACCAGTTCTGCTGATTACCCACCGGTATGCATGGCTGTGTATTGCGTTATTGTCCTGCCTCAACCTCCAGAAGCTTCCAAGAGGGTGAAGGAGTGGGAAAGGATGCTGTTACGTGATGTGCTGTAAGAAACATGGAAAGATAGAGGTGCTGATAAAGCATCACAAAGGCTAAGATGCTGTACGTGACAGCCTCAAAAGCTTTCAGAAATCTATCTTTTTTAAATGTTTTTTGGAAGAAAATAGCGTAGCATGAACCTTCAGTATCTGCTGGCTTCAGGTCAGCAGGCTTTCCCTGGGCATGCCGCACTTCCCAGTGGCTGCTTTACACTGATATTTGGCTCTGGAAAGGGAAAGCCCATGAGTGAAGGTGTATTGAATGCTAGATAAGTATGTTAGCTGATATTGATCTTAGAGTAAAACAGAAAAATTATTTGGAGGCCTTCACCAGACCTAGTCCTGTTAGCCAACTTTGGAAAAATGTGAAAATCCCAAGAAATAACTCCTTTCTTGGCAGATCCAGAGGCCCTGCACTGCTTTCTCCCACCCCTTACTCTCAAGGTTTGTAAAATCTGAGTATACTCAATATTGCTCAGCTGTCTTTAGGGTGTCTGTTACCATCCCGTCCTCCCCCCCGAGACTGACACTTCATATGCTTCTCGATGTGAGGGACTAGGATACAAATAAAGCCCATGTCCTTCATAGTTGGACCGTTTTCCTGGTTAAGAGGAGCAACTCAGTCCCCAGAATGTTGGAGCAGCTAGCAACAGCAATCGTCACCCAGCTCACTGGGCTAAATGAGATGGGGAGGACAGAAGCTGAGATCTGTTTCCTTGAATTAAACTGATTAGGGCTCTGTAGCTGAGGCAAGTGGCATAAAATGAGGGAAAAAGTCACTGCAGTGATTCTGAGTGGAGGCATAAGCCTCCTTCCCATCTTGGCATCTCCTGACCTTGCATGTCCATCTCAGCTACTCATCTCTGCAGGGGTTAGCTGTGATCCCCAGTGCCCCCATGAGTGCAGCTCTGGCAGAAGGTACATTAAAGGTGGCAATGTGAGGCAGAGGAGCAGCACTGCTCCTGGAGAGTCAGTTGGCCGGATGACACAGAGCAGTTTCACAAGGCAGGAATAGACTAGAAGTCTGTGATGAGACCATGGGACAGAGGGGTTTGAAGAAAGACTGGCTCTGGAGTTCCTAGTCCAGCGGTACCCTACAGGGGGCTGTGACTGGGGCTGTGATAGCAAGATGAGATGAGCTGCAGTTTGTGTAGTGCACTAGTAGTATCGCAGTTCGTGATACTTTGGTGTCTTTTTTTGGAATGCTTTTGATAGTAAAGGTGCCATGTGACCTTCTGTATTGAGATCTGATGGCTCAGGAATTCCCAGCTAAGCTATTGGCCATCAGTCCCTATTCTTGTATACAGAACTATTGCCAAGGTAAGAAAAGCCTTAGAGAAAGCTGGCTTTTCAAAGATGCAATTCCCATTGTTGCATTCGCCTAAGACTCCTGGACCCCTGAGGCATACAAGGGAGTGTCTGAGTTGTAAGTATCAGAAGGAATTAATTATTCTGTATTATAATTAAGATTTTTTTAAATAGCTGAATAATTTAAAAAAAATTGTGTGTTACAGTGCAGTTTTTCACATAGCCTGATAATCTGAAACTTTAGAGCTATTTACCCGGGCAAAAGAAATTTCTAGCATCAACAATTCTCTTTCTGTAATAAAAACAAGTAAATAACAGCTCTACTGCGGCTGCAAGAAAGGCAGCTCTCTTAAAAAGAAGTCTGTCAAGTCAAACTTGTCCCTCAAAATGTATGTTTTGTAAAAACCTTCAGAAAATGTTGGGTCGAACTGTTTTAGTGTTATTGTGAGGAAATCGATATTTCCCTGCAGCCTTTGCAACCCCCAAATCGTAGCATGTTGTTTGTGTAGAAGAAGCTGAAAGTGAAACTGTCTAAAAAAGAGTGAAGTGAGCTGGCCTGTTTCTATAATTTGCCCTAAAAGCACCTGAGGTAAACAAAATGGCACACTAGAGCAGTCAAAAATGAAAAATTCTTCTAATGTAAATAGCTGAAGGGGGGGGGGGGGGGTGTTGGTGGGATTTGGGGAGGGGGTTTTGGTTTTCTTCCACCCTTTGTCCCTCCTCCCTCATCCTTCCCATCTCCTTCAATGCCCTGTTACTCGTATGCAGCATGTCTTCCAGGCTTTGTGCCCCAGTGAAAGCATCAAGGAAATTGTGCAAGATCCCCATATGCTTCGACACTGAAATTAGTGAATTGCCTGCAGTGGCTGCTCTACCACTGGAGAAGAGAAAACCTTGTTATATTGCCCTGAAATTCCAGCATCTAGAGCATCAAACAGAGGTGTGATCACCAGCTCCACCAGACATTGTGATGCATTTGGGACCCTTGAGCTGGCAAGGATACAGACAGCAGTCCCGTGTATTCCTGATGCCCTGCTACATACAAACTCTGCCAGACGACATGGCCAAAGGCTCTGTAGGGTTAGAGCCTGGTCAGGTGATACCAGGAGGAACAGGATTTATGGTCTTGGATACTGTGGTTGTAGATGGATCTGTTAAGTTGCTGAAACTGAGTTCAGAAAGGAACCACCTTGGTTTGGGGAGCCTGGCTGAGACCTTTGTCAAGAAAATGAAAAGGGAAAACCTGGGAGATGCATGATGTGCTCATAGATAGACCAGTGTGGGTGCAGCAGCTTTACAGTGTCGCATGTTCACCTGCATCAGGCAGAAAAAAAAGGTTAAGCCAGGTTGTAGGAGGAGGGCAGAGAGCAAAGGACCAGAGAAAAGAAAATGCTGCGCTGACTGGCAAAGAGACTGCTCTCTTTGTGTTCTTTGTGCTTAGACTCAAACATCTTCACAGGATATTTTTTCCTCTAATCTGGAAATAATTCTGATTCATTTTAAGCCTTCTATTAAGACAAGTCACGCAGCACTGCCTGGCTGGCAGTAGGAGGTTGTGTGTGCGCATGTGCATGCAGACATGTGTGTGTATTTCCAAGGGTGCTGCCTGCTTTCTTTTGTTGACACTGCAGTCAATTATTGTGTTTTCAATTATATATAAAAGGCAATGATAGAGTTTTTCAGCTTTTATAGCACCACAAATCACAGGGCCCTTCACTGTACAAGCAGTGTTGTTGCCACAGTGGAGCATGGCAGATCACAACTTTCATGTGCAGACTTACAGAGGAACCAGTGCCACCAGGGACCCCCAAACAGCAAGAGGACCACCTTGGGGCAGGCAAGCGCTTGCAGGCAGCTGCTCCTCTGCGTGGTCCTTTAGCCATCAGACCCTGTCTGACAGACAAGGAAGGTCAATGTGGTCCTTGGGCTGTGCCATGGAAAAGCAGAAAGACCTATTTTCTGCATGCTTCTCATGTTCAGCAGCAAGTTTTTGAAGGAGCTGTGAAGCTTGGATGAGCGAGGAAGGGTTACAGAGGCCAGGTGAGGAGATCATTCATGAGAAGGGTCACGATACAAAGAATTACTCTGGCTACAGCACAACTTACCATGAATACCTTAGCCACACAGTGGGTATCTGGCTAGCCCAAAGTAACTTGGTAAATCTGAAGCAAGTAGGCTGGACAATTGTTGGAAACTAGGGTCTGTTTCACAGAATGATCCTTTAGTTGTACATAATAAAGTCACATACCTACTGCTGTGTTTGCAAAGCTAACCCTATAAAAAAGCAGTTTGGACTGGCAGATCAGGAGTGTTTTCCTTTGAAACTAGCCTATATAAGGAAAAACCTGAGGATGTAATGGTGTACAGGCACCATAGTCCTCACCAGTAGCCAGATGATGCCACCTACCACCCAGGGATCCGAACAAGACTTCACCACTGTCAGGCTTGATCTTCCCTTGGCTTTGGCATTTGGGTATGTTAATGCACATGTAAATGCCTTAAAATTGCCTGGCACCAGGGCAGCACTAGCAGTTCCTCCAATTTTGTTTAGTAAAGGAGATGTTAGCCAAGTTGGTTTTATTCTGCTCTGCACTGATGGGGAAGGGGGTGTCTGGATGCATCATCAGACTGCATTTTACTTGTGGCAGATTGGTGGTAACCCAGCAGTCACGTCCATGAGAGTGAGGCTGTGAGAGTCTGAGTGGAGCAGGAATAGAAATCAAATCATTGCCACATAGGGTGAACAAGAACACTTGAATTCTGAGACTCCAGTAAGCAAGTAAGTAAGAAAAATAAACAGAAGTTGTCAGCTAAGCGGGATATATTGACTGTAGTACAAACTGGAGAAGGAGCAGTGACCCTGATGACTGGGATGGAGACATTTCACCCAGGCCGTACCCTGGAAATTTGTGGTCCTTTGCATAATGAGCTACAAGCGCACAGGCAAGGAGGATCCCATCATGGTAAAGAATATTGTCAATTCAGGGAGACAGAGACTAGCATGAGAAAGAGACCATTGGAAGACTCACTGTTAAATGGCGCTGGTTACCACTCAAGGGTGAGTTTTCACTAGGGAACTGGGACTTTAAATAGGTATATTTGTGTGGAGTGGATTGGCGCTTCAGGTGAGCAGCCCAGTTAGACCAATTCTAATGAGAATCCTGGAGGTAAAGCTGGCTGAATGCCCACTGACTGGACTCCACATGACACTGAGCTCCACGAGCCTGCAGTGGGAAGAGCGAATAGGCTATGGTGGTTGTGATGAGTGTCAAGATTTTTAACTGGTTTGGAATCTAATCTGGAAGAAAAAGAAACAATCAGATGAGGGACTGGAGTCATGTATTGCTAGAAAATTGCTCCTGGGATAGTTCCTGCATTGCTGCTGGGGGACACCGAGGTCCTATTGATAGTGAACCGGTATTCAGAACTGCTACGCTAGAGGTTAGGCATGACTGCAGGACCTGGGATTTCAGCTAACAGAAATGAGAGGCAGGGGTGCATGCCGGGAGGGATGGAAGGATACTCTGGAAAGAAAAGGAGCTAGAAACAAACCTAGTCAAAGCAATTGGTACCAGTAATAATCACTTTCGCGAATCAGGGTCCTGAGGACAAACAAGGCCAAAGCTCTGGAGGATGAGGGGGAACTTTACAGTCCTGCAGTGTGCGGCACTCTGCCTGCGGGAAGGTAGGGGGTGCTTTGTCTGGACTGGATGAGTCTTGGAAATGGCATTTGAATTCGATGTGAAACAGGGTTTGGAAGGCACTAGAGAGCCTGGGAAAAGATCTGGCTAGGTGGAATATAAAACCCATTAGTGTCTTAATGCATAAATTGGCAGAACTGTACAATAGCAATTAAAAACAAGATACTGAGAGCCCAAATTGTTATTAGATTCTGGTGCCTCAGTGACTATTGAAATTCCTAGTTTGCAAGAGTGTGGGTACCTGCAAGGTACACCATACAGATAAAAGTGTACAGTGGTCGCCTGTGGTGCAAAAAGCATTTCAGCTCTGCTCCTACACCCTGGTGCAAACTGGAGAGTGCAGTTGGGTTTTCTTGTATTCAGCTTCATGTGCAGGATAAAAAATGGGCTTTACAGCAGCCGGTCCTTAAACAAAATAGGTTATTTTAGATCTTGCTAACTGTGGAAGGATAATACAGAAATAGAAGGGACTGATAATTGTCTTACCTACAAAATTAAGTACTCCTGTAAAGGCTCCTGAAATACTCAGAAGACCTCAGGATGAGGGTGAGTTACCTTTCTGCAAGTATAAGCTTGAGATAAGTTGGAGTATGGAAAGATTAATGCCTTTGCTTTAATAACAGGGCTTGATCCAAGACTGCAGAAACGATGTAAGTACCCAAGCGAAGCTCAGAAAGCCTGGTGGATCAAGGAGTGCCAGTGCAATGACCCAGTGTGTGTAATTCCCCTGTATGGCTGGTATTAAAGGGAGATAGAAAGATGCATCTGACTGTGGATTTCAGAGCATTAAATGCTGTAACTCCACAAACATCACCTCTTCTTGTTAAAATGCCAGAAATTACGGCTGCAATAGTACAAGGAGCTAAGTGGTTTTCAGTCATAGATCTAGCAAATGCATTTTACTTCAGCCCTTTATCAGAGAAATGTTGGTAAAAGTTTGTAGTTACATTTCAGGAGAAACAAAATTGTTTCACATGAGTTCTTCAAGGATTTCACAAGCTCCTGTGATTTGTCACATACACATCACACAAACGTGGAAGAAATTAGCCTGCAGGTTCTGGAAGCATGTAACATCATACGTGGATCACACCTGAATTCTGAAGAACAAGCGTGTCAGCAGACAGGAAGTTTTGGCTGCAATCCAGGAGGAAGGATTGAAAGTCAACAGACAAAAGGTTCAATTAGTGCAACAAGAGGTAAAATATTTAGGAGCAATACTAGATATTGAAGGCCAGACTCCAGATAAACAAAGTGTGGAATTAATTCAAAAGCTCCCCAGCCCCACCACTCTGCCTAGCTAAGAGCACTGCAAGGCACGTTTAATTGTATTCAGGATTTTTTTCTGATGTTCACTGAAGTGAGTCATCCTCCAGCTAAGCTTTTAGAGGAAGCTAGATGGTGGGAGCGGGGTACAGAAAAGCAGGCAGCTTGGTCAGGCTGAAGCCAGCCCTAGCTGAAGCTGTGGTGATGGGCTGTCAGGACCCAGGAAACCTCTTAGTGTGTGGTTTGCCTCTCTTAGCCAGGAAAGGAGTACCAGTTTGGCACAAAAGAAAGATACCATGTCACAGGCTATTCTCTGTGCATCTCAAATCTTATTGACACCATAACTCCTTGTCAAAAGGAATGAGTATCTTTAGCCGGGAAAACAGAAAAATTGGATTATACCGTTGGAGGAAGGCCAATGGCACAACACAACACATGCTTCCTTGAAATACATTGTGTTCAATAAAGCACAAGACGGTACATACCTAGCTCTAGGTTGGCAAAATGGACCCTCACATTAATGACCTGAAGCACCTCCATACCTTAATGATGTGGAGGGTGCTAAACATGAGTGCCAGATATTGCAGCCTTCTGACGTGCAGGTTTAATTGCCTTTGTCAAAATACATCCACATAAACCAGAAATTTGATTTACAGGTGGTTCAAGTTCTCATAGGATAAGGCTTGCACAAGATATGCTCCAGTCCATGTAAAGAAGAGCAGGAGCTAGTGGGGCAGGTCTCGCCTCACTCCGTACAAGTGGCAGAAATCCCAGCTGCATTGTCAGGTATGCTTCCCAGCAATGTGAGCAAACAAGGGTGAAGGATTTCATTTGACTGAACAAGTTTTTTGCCCAGCTAGGTATAAAGCAGAAACTACACGCAGCAGAATACCCGCAAACCTCAGGATACAAAGAATTTGGCTTCTAAAGGAACCTTTTAAGGAAGTTAGTACAGGTGAGTGGCAAAAATTAGAATGTAGTATTCCCACCTAAATGGCTCCACAAATGCCTACAGCCTGCCGTGATTATATTCCTTTTAAGACCATGACGCGAAGGGAGATGTGACTGACAGCACTGGTGGCTAAAAACTTCTGTGTCAGATGAATAGCAACTGAAAGGTCACACAGATTAATGGATAAAAGGATTTGACAAACAACTGCAGCAGGATAATCAACAAATAGCTGAGCAATTAAGGCAAAATGTTCATAGAATAGATAAAAGGTTGGAAGTGGTAAATAACCAACATGAAGAATGGCAAGTAGCGGGGCAGGTAGTATATCATGGGTTTCCTGGAAAGAAGCACAACTTGAGCTGTAAGTGGGATGGATCTGGCACTAGCACTGATAAAGGCATTTCCATTGCTTATTAGTTCGAGTAAGTTCTGACAATGTCAGGCAGTTTCATCAATCACAGCCAAAGCTTTGGAAAGGAGAAAAAGACTAAGCTATATAAAAAGTTGTCTTTATTTTTCAAGATCACATAAAAGAATGAGTGTTAATCAGTCACCAGACCTGGATCAGCATAGAAAACATGGATTTGCTGTGGTGTTTAAGAATAGGTCTTCCAGCTGTTGTACAGGAGTTCAATGTTACCAAAGCTGGGAACGTGATTGAACAGTGTTGGGTTCTTTCTGTTCTGCCTGTTCTGTCAGGGCAAAGTCTGTATGCAGCATGGCACCGTCTGTGTTTTGCAGCAGGGAGAACAGACTGGAGGGAGCAGAGCTGTCAGGGATGCTGCCTGAGATAGTTGCATCCACCTCCTTGGTGTTTTGCACCCTCTTTGTATGAGCAAAGCACTTTCTGCAGTCATTGTGGGTGGTCAGTGTGACAAAACCATTGTACAGGCCTTGACACGCTAGATGTATCTAGCCCGTATCGCTGAGATGTCCGAGCTCCCTGGTCATCCAGAACCAGACGCGTGCAGGGATGGCTTCAAGCTGCATCAGCCCCACTTTTCTGGAGCTAGTCATGCTTTGCTGTGGCTGTTAGAAGAACACAGTCTCACCCAATAGTTCAAAAGTCCTCATGTTTGGTTTCCTTTGCTCTTCCCTTCATTTTACAGAGTCCCATCCACTTTATTTTTAAAAGTATTGTATTTAGCAGGAGACACCCCTCTTTCCTGAGAGGCCAGCATGCCCATGACAAGTAATGTAGACGTAGCCATGCACTATTGTTCCTGTCACCTCTAATTATGCAGTGATCACCATCACACTAAATCCCTTCCTCCCATCTACATTCTTCTGAATCATATTAAATACTCCCTCACCCCTCAGTGCAGCCTGGGCTGCTCTTGCCTTCTCCATCTTTGCCCTTCCCCAGCCTGTGCAAGCAACCCAGTGGTTCCAGATGGGAAAACTGCCTCATTATGGTGGAGGGTCCCTAACTCGCTCCTTTTTCCTGTCGGAGAGACTACTTTCCTCTGCCATGAACTAGAATCCCATGAGCGAAAGCAAGCTAAAAAAGTCTTTCAGCAGCCTTTTCTTTTCTGCCCTCCCAGCGCAGTTGAAAATGAGAAGGAAGGGGGGGGGGGAAGATTAAAAAAAAAAAAAAAAGCAAAATTCTTCAAAGAGGTAGACATTTCTAGAGCCCAAACAATCAGTCAGACAGTAGGAGAAAATAATTCCACCTCTGCCGGATGGGAATTTTAAACCCCATGTCTGCCAGAGGTGGTAAAAGACCTAAGTGATCCGCCTCGGCTCTGAACGTGGCGCCTTGGTGATGAGCTGAAAAGCTTGTTGCTCACGTTGCAAACAAAGACTTAGCGGAGGGCAGAGGTAAAACCAACTGGGACCCGGCCTTCTAATCAGGCCCGTGCTGTGAGCTCGTGGTATTAATCCGACAGCCAGTGACATCAAGGCAGGAGGCCTGCGTGACCCCGAGCCCGTCCAGCGGTGGCTTACACTACCCAGTACCGTGTGTTCCATTTAATAAACTCCATTGATATATTTAATAAAGACACCTCACACTTCCACAGTTTCATGTGTGACCTCTCTGTGGTTGCTACCAAAAACACAAAGAACAAGAGTCAAGGATCATTAGCTGACAAGGCAAAACTGCCCCTTCCCTTGCTCTTCTATTTTTCTTGTGAATATCAACTGCTTGGGAGGCAGCGATTGCTTGTAATCCTTCCTGTCTCCATTATTGAAGGGACAGATTTCTGAGAGCTTTGGAAAAAATTGCAACATAATTGCCTGCAGTTTGGGCAGCTCACAGTCCCACTTGCCACCTTCAGACTCCTCATGCCAGCACTCATCTTCTGCCCAGAGGCTGTGTCGATGGGCTCCTGAGAGCCCGTAGAGGCTGGGTGCTGCTCCCACCCCATCTCCCCCCAATTTTTTGTCGAGGCAGGAATAACTGCAGACACCAAAGGCCAAAGCAAACCATTAGCAACCCACGAACCCCCTTCTGAGGGTCCCTGGCTGCGCTGCACCAGCCAGGGGACTTTGGCTTCTGGTAAACGTCATCTGCCTCAGCAGGGGAAGAAAAAGATGGTTATGTACATCTAACTCTTCTAGTCAGGGTAATAAAAACTTTGTAGGAAAAATGATCTGTTTTAAAACCTAAAAAGGTAAGGGTTTGTTTAGTAGATTTTCTATTAAGTTTCAGACTTTATGTTTTGGGGGATTTTTTATTATTATTATTTTATTGGCTGGTTGTTTTTTTGCATTAGAAATGTTGTCAGTTGTCAAACAAGACTCCTGATTGATTTGGGTTTTTTATGTCTAGCTTTCAACATCCTCAAAGGCATCTAATTGTTCAGGATACACTGAGTATCTGCACTTAGAGAAATCAAGCCTCGAGTGGAACTCCCCTGAAAGCAAGGCACCGGGAAGCCAAGATTAGTTCTCAGAAAGTAAGTGGTTTTCATTTTTTGGTTTCTCAAGGACTCTTTCAAGGGCCAAGCAGATGGCTGGGAGATCCACAGAATGGAAACCTGCAGTTCTAATGGGGACAGAAAAGTCTGTATGGAGGGGGTTGTTTGTTTGGAGTTTCTTTTACACTATTTATGCAGCTGAAATGCCAGTGCATTCTTTTTGTGTGGACTCTTCCTTTTCAACAAAGGGCTGAGGAAATTGCCACGCTAATTCTCTGAGCTTCCTAGCAGCTCTCAGGCATAACTAGAAGAGCAATTTCCAACTTTAAAATACAAAGGCAAACAAAAGAATAAAAGCATGCACAGACCGGTTCAGTTCAGAAGGCCTCTTGAAAACTTTAGGCAGCTACAGTTCCATTCTCATTGCATTTTGAGCACCGACTTGGCCCTGTGCTGAAGACCAAGCCAGCCTTAGCTGCCCTGTGGCTTTTTCAGGAATATGTAAGGCCGTGTCAGCTTTTGGGGCAGCCCAGAGTAACAGTCAGCCTGCTGTGCCGCCGGACAGGCTGCCCGCGTGCCCTGGCAGCAGCGACGTGCCCCGGGGAGGCTCTAAACCTTTGCCACTGCAGGACCTGCCGGCTGCAGGCTGGCAGAGCGCGTGGGACCGGCAGCAAAAGCCGCAGGCGCCCCTGTGGCACCCAGCCCTGAGCCTGGCCAGCCAAGATATGGCACAGCTGCACCCCGAGGTCCCAGCAAAACCAGCTCTTTGTACGCTGGTAAGTGGGAACAAAACTAAAAGCCAGCATTTCAATTCTTATCTAGTGCGCACCATCTGGACCTACCAAAATGCCTTGTCACATTAGAAAAATAATGCTTATCCGGCATCTGCAAGTGGGGAAACTGAGTCTCAGGATACCGGTGGTGCCTCTCTTTGGGGAGCCCCATGCATTCCCGGGCATCCCGCGCCCACTGGGCACGGGCTTCTCTGGAAAAGTGTACACACACCCCCTCTCTGTGTCTATGTTTGCATGTATTTGCTATATAGCTGTCCCACACATTTTCCTTGCTAGCCTGTCATAACCATTACTAAAATATGCTTATCTCATATATGCAAATAGCAGGATATTTATAAGGTTCTTTGAAATTTCCATAATTGTGTTATAAAAAAAATCTCTTTGCTTATCTCACAAAGTGTTGTAACCACAGTGTTACTTTTATTGAAATCCAAAAATCACTCAGCAAAATAAGAATAGTTAAAAAAGTGAGTTTTTTATGTTTTTGAAATAGAAGGGAAAGAAAGAAAGCAAACCAGGCTTTATTATTTTAAATTAGAAAGTTTAATGCTCACCAAAAAGGGTATAAACTGTAAATGTATTTTAGCAGTTCCTAGAGAAAAAGGCAGAGGTTTTAATAATAACACTGTGTGCTCCTATATCATTTTCATTAGAAAAATCTCAGAGCACTTTCTGCTTATTAAAGAATGGAATGCCTCAGAAGACTCTTGGGAGGCACTATAGAAAAGTAAGGTAACAAATATAAATCCACATTATGTTCCGTGGTGTGATTACCTGGAACTTCCTAGCCGCCTCAGGGGTGTAGAGCCCCCTGCCACGGCTCAGGATCACAAACCTGCACCCCAAGGCACAGCCTCCCCCGCTGGATGGCTGTTGGCTGTGGCAGCACGAGGGGCTTCACCGCATGTATCTGCTCATTTCGTGATGAGCAGCCCAGTGCCTAGAAGGTTTTTCCCAAGCTCAAAGGTGAAGAACAGAAATGAGGATCAGGGGTAGGGCAGGGACCCTGCTGTGCTCATGGGGGGTCCTGCCCCATAGGGACATGTGAGGAACCCTGCAGGGATTCCTCTGCCTCCACGCAAGTTCCTCACCGGTTACAGGAACATTCCCAGGCAGGCTTTGACCATTCACCTTGGAAATGATCTGGAGGGGACAGAAAAATAAGATACTAACCTAAATTTAGTAAGAGTCATCAAATGTTCACAGAAACAACAAAAGGAGGAAGAGATGCTGTAAAGGTAGAGGATATTCCCTGGACTGATGAAGTAAATAATGTTAAAAAAATCCCTTGCGTTTAATTTCAGAAAATACAATAGACTGAATGAGTGCCCAGAAAAGGAACAGCATGTTAACATATCTTAGATAAACAGGAGCCAAACTGTTAGCCTGACAGAAAAACAAGAAAGCCCATCAATGCAGTGGGGGAAAATAATAAATTAAAAAACAGATGGTTCAAAGATGTGATTGCATCTTCAGCTTCAGTGAGAGGAAAGAAAGGGAATACATATGTATTACAGGCAGGCCAGGAACACAAAAGCTGGAAAAACATACATGAACAGAAGAGGCAGACTCGTCATAATGAAGCTAATTAAAATAGCAGGACCTCAAGATATTTTAGGTCCTAGTGGTAGAAACCCCAGAATTCCAAGCCCCATTCTTTATTAATACAAAAAAGTTTCCTATTTCATCCATGCTCAGAAAAGGGACCTCTTCCTTTCTGTGCTAGATAGTGAGTCAAGGCAGATGGGAATTATTCTGAGCTTGGAGAAAACAAAGCAGCACAAATTAACGGCTTACTGGCAGAAAGGCAGCTTAAAGCACTTTGCCAAGGCACATTTTATTCCTACACTTACCCTACATACATTTTTTTTTTCTTTAATTCTGTTTAGAAGTGCATGACCAAGCAGAAATACATATCTCTGGTGCATATAGGCTGGAGTGAGCATTAAAACAAACAAAAAGTAGACAAAAGAAAAAAGGAAAAGGGCCAGGCAGGGAGGATCTATAATGGCTAGTGCAATGACTTAACAACTTGCTTCATGTCACTCAGTACAGGGAAAACAGAACAACCCCTCCTGTTGCCAGTTTGAACTCATCCCATAATTTCTGTATGGCTTTATATGCATCTGCTTCTGTCACACGTATATACATATATGTACTTGCACACCCATATATTACTGTTTTGTATGAAGAAGCACTGATTGCTTGCAGAGGGTCCTCATGGCTGCAGGGACCCTGGCCAGGATCCTTGTTGTGACATGAGAGGGTTTGACTTTGGCTTCAGACATGGCAGGGGTTTCACTGCAGCTTCCTTTGCAGCAGTAAAGCTTTAAATCTGCAGCTAGACTTTCTCTGCCCAGGAGTATACTTCAACCACTTGTGTGAGAAATCTGGAAATGATTTAACTGTGCAAATTAACCATGCATAAACAATTTAAGATATGATACCGATTTTATTTCAATCATAATTTGGCAAGATGATGGAGGCAGAAACTCAAACCGTACTTGTGTTTGAATAGTGTTGATTATTTCATAACTGTTAACTCTCCAGACCTCAATTTTAAATCCTTGGGGAACTGTGTTTAGGGGATTAGAAACAGGAGACCAGGAGATGTAGGTTCAGTTCTCGTTATATGACTTTCAGCTGCTTTCTTAACTTCCTGCCACCTTTTTTTTTTTTTTCCCTTGCGTAAAATTAGGATATTGGTATTTCTTCACATGACAGCTGCTCAATGCATTTATGTCTAAAACGTTCAGGTGAAAGGTGCTATACATTTCAGAGATTATTGTTTATTTTTGTGATAGTTTCACTCTCACATATATAATAAGGGTAAAATTTTATGAACATTTTGCCTTATTTTAAACTCAACACGAATTTTGTTCTGAATTATTCCTTTGAATAGAATTATTCCTGAACTACATCAACTGGGGACCAGCTGCTGACCCCAAGTGTTTAAGAACTACAGATAATCATGGATGAAAAGAGACAAAAATACATTTTATCTAAGAAGTATCTACTGTTGTGATAGAGACTGAAATTAAAGTATAATCCAGAGAGAGGGAGAGAGGGAGAGTATTCTTTAATTAAAATCAGCTACCTCAAAAGATGGATATTCTCAGGAGCGAAATTTGCACAGTTCTCAAGGCTTTCCACTTAAACCCTTGATGATGCAAGGAAAAAGAATTCTCAAGGAATAATATTGGCATTAGCAGATAGCCACTTGCCACTGCACAATAAAGCAAAATTTGAAGAGAAAAAAAATATGTGGACAATAGAATGGAAAGATGAACAAAATAGGAAGCCATCTGAAACACAAACCCATGATTATCCAGCAATAAATGAATAGTTTGGCAAAGAAAGAGACCCAAGATAGAGACTTGGAGATAGAGGAAGAAAAATTAAACAAGAAGCAGCAGAGAGCAGTGAAAACAATCAGCACTTTCTGCCAGGAGATATGTTAAAAAGACTGAAACTGAGGCTTTAGATAACATGTTCAAAATGATCCATTGTTCCACCCACCATCTCCATAGCAATTAATGGTCCCAGCCAAGGACAAATTATGGTTCAAGCCGTGGAGACTGTATGGACCCCCATGAAAGGCAGCACATGAAAGGCACAACATCCATTTGCAGTAATTCCTAGGCTTGTGGTAATAATGTCTTCCTCACCTTCGGAGAGATGCTGCTTCTGGCAATGTGGGAACCGCAGAGCGGAGGGAAGTACTTCTGACGAGCATCTCATAGCGAATCCTGTTCCGTTCTCATTTTAGTTACCATCACAGATGGCTTCCTGCAATACAAAGAAGGCTCCTGGCGAGGCAGTTTGCTGGATAACGTTAGAATTGGATGTGATGGAAGTATTACCTCACAGAAACACCAATTCTCCAGCATTTATATCGTTGGGTTCAGCACAGATTTGAGCAGCTACTTTGCACTGGCACTGGCTCCCTTGCACTGCGCTCACATACAAATCTCTCTTGCGTGAATCTTGCCTAGCAGCCTGCAACCAGGTGGTTTCTGTGAGAAGCAGTTACGCTGCAGTGAGGAAAAATGTATCCTTTTTTTTTTTTTCCTTCCTTTTTAAAAAATATATTTCAGCGGTAGAGTGGACGAGCTGCCGCAGTGGTGTAAGAGGCTCTCTGGCTACATCTCTGGGGACCACGGGCAGTGGTGGGGACAGCAGCAGAGCACCCTCCCTGTGCTCTGGGCACCTTATTGCTAGGGAAAGGATGCAAATAGCTTCAGTGCCTATAAATACCTTGTAGCTTTGTGGCATGTGATGCAAATGTTTTTCTAGAAAGAGCCTAAAACCAAATAGTTGTCCAATATTGGCAACAACATATTGCGGCCAGGTTGGATGGGATATGTAGCAGGGGACTTTTTAAAGTGTCAAATTAAAAAACCTTTGCAAATCTTGGCTGAGTCCAGGTTCCCAAAGAGCTGCTGTGGACTGAGGACAAATTTCAGTTCAAGCAGAAGGGTTGGCTAATCATTAAAATACATCATACAGGTAATCTGGCTCTTAGTCCCAGACGTTTAAAGGTATTTTAATACCAATAGTACTTTAGCACTAAAATGGTTTGACCAAACTTGGCATTAGTTACCAACATCTCTTTAAAAGGAAAAAGAATTCATGACAGTAAAAGAGCAAGACCCCCCTGGCAATGTTATTTACGCTGGAAATTAATGGATCATACTGAGCTGACTTACAAGTTCTCAAAGTCATGATTTCTTATAGCAGCTCTCATCACTCCTTATTTGCCCAGTCCCACCAGCCTTGCTCACGTGGATGTCACCGTCCTGTGGAGCCCCTCTGAGCACGCAGGGCTGGTTGTTTTGTAGGAGAAGACAAGTACTGAAAGTCCAGCGATGGTGGTGCATGCTGGCGAGCAGTGTTCACATATTAACAGATTTGCACTCAAACTGGCAAATAGAAATGTCTATGTTAGATATGCTGTGTGAAAGCCAAGGCAACAAAAGTCAAAATGTGCATATGAGAATATGTGGTACACACAGTATATGTCACAATGTTTACCATCACTTCAAAACATGCACCCGCCCACAGTTCTTCACTAGCAGCGTCCTGGAACTTCTCCAATTGGGATTTGCTATATGAAGCAAAAGTCAATTAAAATCAGCCATTATTGTACAGATCATGAGATCCATAGTACAAGATACCATACTCATCCCAGATGCTCATTAATAGCAGTGTGTTGCAAACAAGTCCAGGACAATTGCATGGGTTTTGTATACTTTTCTGATTGCTGTGTTTCCTCAGTTAGCATATAACATTTTCAAATGGGTTGGTTTAAAATTTTTAGTAAATAGCAAATTCCCCAGAAACACAGTTCTGCTGCATTCGGGAACTGTTGCAAATGTAGGTCAGAGTCAGCAAGTAGGTTTGGCTAATGACAGTACAGGGGGGCAGAAAGATTTCAGGAAAAGGAAATTCTGTCTATGCAGCTTGCTAGAGGAAAGACCTGTTAGCACCAGCTCACCCACCTTCTTTTACCAAAGAGCCTGCTGCTGTGCGAGGTGCGTGACTCATCTCTGCACCACACTAATCCTCCGTTTTTAGCTCGGAAAGTAACCACCTGCTAAAAACGTGGGGTGCTTGGTTGGGTTCCCTCAGTTTCTTGTGGAGCTCTTCCATACAGTTAAGAAAACACGATTTTTCAGGGAGGTAAGCTGTGTCAACTCATGTTCAGGAGCTCGCGTGCTTGTACAACTCCAAAAGCCTGATTCCTGCCACACATTTATTTGTGAGGAAACAGCCTTTACTGGCCCAGTTCAGAGAAACCCACACAAGAACAGCCTTTAGCCAAGATCATTCTGCTGGGTGGGGGAGGCTTCCAGCCCTTCAGGCAGAGCCAAGCACTAACGTACAGCTCCCAGCTCCCAGGTACAGCCTCACCGGCGTTACAGACCAGCAGCAAATCTGGCCCTTCGCTTCCTGCTTGGAAGCAAAACATCGACAGTTTTTTTTTTAATTAAATAAAACATTCACTCAATACAAAACAAACATCTTTGTTTTGCAAAAAGATTCCCCCACCCCTACACACACAGAGAAATGCACAATAATTTTTAGGGTTGATTTATAAACCAAAAAAATCTGTAATTAGCACAATTTTATTTGTAATTAGCAGGGATAAGTTGTTTGCTTTGGTGCCAGTGTTAGTGGCAATGGAAGTGCACTCGCTCTTTTGTTTTTAATTCTTTCACTGCCTCTTTACATATAGTTTCAAGGTAAGACCAGTAGCTGGAAACATGATGTAATTTATCCTGTTATCATTTCATGAACTTCAGCAAATCTACTCCAGATAATGTATTATAATTATACCGATGATCAGAACTGGATTTGAAAATGCACAACGGCTGGCATCAACTGCCACTGTGTGTCTGACCATATCAGAAAATGAAAACAACAGTTACTGGCATTTATTATCAGAGGAGTTCCAACCCAGATTTGCAGACAGATATGGACTGCAAAAATTAAATGGCTGTTCACTTCATGCATGTACCTCATTTTGTGGATTTGGGGACTCGCATCCTAATCTCTGTTACACTTTTTCCCATTTGCTTCTTCCAACAGCACCGGTTTAACAGAAGCTTCCCTACTTTAAAGCCAAATGCAATGCTCCCTGCTGTGATGGATTCCTTCTTTTTCCTTCCTAATTGGAGGCATTTCATCGGATCGAGTTTTGACAGAGATAGTAATTGTCATCCAATTTTAAGGTAATGACAAGATCAATATGAATTCTCAGATGACAAGTATTATTACCAGGTGAGCACAAAGAAACAAAGAAAATGAAAAATCCATGTTCTTGGGATCAAAACAGTTAGAGGCACACGCTTGCCTTGATCCACGTGTGCGTGAATCCTGTTGACAACAATAGACACTGTGCATGTGGATGGATGGGGTAGAACAGATGGCCTTTGCCAGTCAAATAGCGAAGGAAAACGAGCACCCAGCACTTTAGTACGTTGCAGCTTCAGTAATGTGGGAGTCAATTAACTCACCACCAAACAGGCTTACAGGGAAAATTACCCACAGCCCCATCTCAGAGAATTCTGCTTCTCCTTAACATTTTGTACTCCTCCTGTTTCCTGAATGTCAGGAGTAAATACCTAAGAAGCCCCCGGTTCCTTAAGGTAAATATATTCAATGTATACTTATACAGGCAGAAGTACTTGATTATTTTTATAACATTGTTTAAATGAGATTATCTGATTAGTTAATGGCCTAAAGAGTTCAGATAGGGTTCAAATAAGAATCTAAAATGTATTGCAGCATCTTTAGACATTTTCCCCACAACAGTGGTTTTGGGACAGATTCTGCCATGTAGGCGTGACTGTTGCCAGATACTGTCATTTTATTTTAGTAGGTTTACCCTGCAACAAGACACTTCTTCAAGGCATTTGACCCTTGGAGCTCATCTCTTGTTCCACATTTGCTACTCAGTGTGCATTCAAGTTACTTCTGTAGTGCCACTATGCACACATTTATCATGCTACTAAACCAGACCTCCTGCTTTCCCACCCCCAAAATGTTAAATCTGAGGAAATAGACATTTTCCTTTTTTTTTTTTTTTCTTTTGCAGTATTTATATTCAAAATGCAGTTTAACTGAGGAAAGGGATTTTGGCAAAATAATACATGATTGTTGTACTAATTGGCAGCTGCAATGATAACAACCATGACAAGTTTTAGCTCTGTCCACTTCAACCCAGCCAAGTCATTAAAGGTTTCCAAGCAGAGGATTGTGTTATGAAGCTTAATATACGCTGGTAACTACACTGGTATCCCTGGGTTTCTAAACACAGTTTTAGCCACCCAAATGCAGGTTCAGTAGGATTTTGATCCATGGAGGAAGGTCTCAGCCAAGCACTAAAAAGATGTTTGTTAGCCTCCAAAATATAAATAAAATATTTACAAAGAGAATAATTGACTTTTGATGTTTACTTCAGGCTATGGTTAAGCAGGCAATGTCTGTGCTAAGCAATGCAGTGACCACCTGCCACAAATGCTGTGATATTTGACAGATCCCTTTCTGCCAAGAACTATAATTCCTATTTAAATCTAAATAGAGGAGCCATGAATGCAGATTTCTCATCACAAAGACGCTGATGTTAATCCCCAGTACAGAAAAATAAGAAAAGCCAGAACGTTTTATTGGATTTTATATGGAAGATAATTAAACAGTATTTCTTCTTTACTTGTTATACGGCATCCCATCAACATTCCTGCTGAAATTTGTTTGTAAAGAAAGCCAGAAAGTTTTATTACATTTTTATGTAAAAGAAAATTAGCATTTTGTATATTTGAACTTACGTTAGAATAACAAAAAGCAGGTAAACAAAAAACGACCAAAGAATCATGAAAATAAACAGAAAAAAGGTAAGGAAAGCACAACGCTGTTCTCATACACACGGTTTCATATTCTAAGCATGCAAACAAAATAAATGTTTATGTGCATATGTATGTATTGTATATATTTAAGTATCAAGCAGTTCTGAAAAACTAAGCTCCCAGAAGTTAGGAAATGCTAGAATTAGATGTGCTTGCACATCCTTAATTTGGCCTTTCTGACTGTATACACGTGGACGTATGCTTTTTTTCTTTTCCCACCCCCCACCCCCCACCCCACCCCCTATACAAAATGGTGCAGTGTAGGCAGAAAATTGGCTGGGAGAGTGATGTAATCTCTGAGAGAGCTGCTTTGCAGAAGCCTGTTTCTTTTCTGCCCACAACCCAGTTTGGTATTTTGGATGTACCCAAGGAAGTTATCTTAGCATGTTTCCCAGCAGGTGGGTGCTGCCAATCTGAGTCTGTAAGAGAATGTGTCTCAGTGTGCATTTAAAGCATGCTTATTAATAGAGGGGAGGAGGGGGGTGGGGGAAGCTGTAGCCAAGGTTGCATCCTCGGCATTTAAAAATGTTTCAGTTCAGCCTGTGCTGCCATTTACTGCATTATGTGATGCATGTGGATTTTCCAAACAAAAGATGTTTATGAGGAGAGTATATTTTAAGATCCCTTTCACGACTGTACAGACCCCTCTCCGAGCAGATGGCCTGACAGTTGCAAGAAAACTATTCATAAGCCAAAAGTAGCATTTAAAATTCTTTTAAAAAGACAGTTTGTTCTCCGTATACATGTACATTTTAAGCAGGTACTAATTCTGTTCACAGCGGCACCTTCCCTGCTTTCCAGCGCATTCCCAATCTGACAGCACCAACTGAAGACGCGCAGGCTGCGGGGAGCCCAGCCTCCAGCAGCACCAGCAGCACAGCACAGGACTGCCATGTCGTATCAGCGCCCTGAGCCACGCTCTCTGAGGCTACTTTCAGCTCTGGTTGATGCAGAGGGGACCATTAAAATTCAGACTCCACTCACCGGTAGCTTGGAGTAATATTGGAGGTACAACAGTTTCTCTTTTAAACTCAAAATAGGCTATATCCACAGTGAACGTGTTTACTTACCATTTATAAGTGCATAGAAACAAGCAGGATTAGCAATGAACTTTCCAAGGACAAGAAGATACTTAATTTCATTTTCATACACAGCCTTGACTATTACCTAGCTGTAGTTGAAGCTCATTGGGGAAAATTACCAGCCGAGAACAAAATAACTAAACCTGAGCCACTTGACCATTACTAAGTTTATGTATTCGGGAAGAAATCTGTTGGCAATGACTTCATACAGCTGCATTTACTGACCGTTTTAATTGCCTTCTACAGAACCTCCTGCTTGAAGGAAGCAAGCATTCCCATATCATGTGCTTGATAAATAAATAATGCTGTCCCTCTGGAGACAATAATTCCATCTCTAACCAATCTAAGTACAAGGACAGGGACTAACCGTACTTACAGTTTGGGGAGATTGTTTGGTTTTGCTTTTCCTTCACCTAGGTAACTCAGACTTGTTATTTGTAGTGTCTAGCACATTCAGAAATATTTCTGAAAAATCCACCTAATCCTGCAGCAATGAGTTGCAGGGTTGGTTATACACAGCACAAATGTTTCCAGAATTTTTCCTTCACCTTTACATGCACATTTGTTCTTCAGGGAAAACAGAATAAATAGCCCCTTCTCCCTGCTTCTCTTGTACCATCTTTTACTCTTGTGTTTTGCAAACTAAACAGTGCCAGTCCTTTTAATCACCTTTTAGACGGAAGCCTCTTTCCTCATGTGTCTAATCATTTTTGCTGTACTTCTCTTGCTGCAGAAGTACATACGTGTCAGCCTACACACCCCTGGAGTAATCAAAAACTCTATGAAGAACAGGGTTTAAGGCTTAGCAGAGGTTTGCTCTTTGCTCCCCAAACAATCCCTGTTCATCTCATTCTAAATTCACTTTAAGAAACAGGGTCCCCAGTGCAGGTGCTGAGATGTGCGTGTAGATGTGCAAGATTAAAAGTGAGGAACAGGACAGAGAGGGCAGGAAGACTTCATCTCGCATTCAGCAGCGTGGTCACCAGGCCAGTCCTGACTTGCTGCAGAAATGAAGCCAGAGTCTGGCGCGGGGTAAGAAATCGTTTCTTTTGTATGAGGATGAGCTTTCTTAAGCCCATATCTTTCAGACATGACAATTTGTAGATGATGCTGTTTCATCTTCCTGAGGCTCACCTTTACTCCAGCCTGCCTTTCTCCTTCACCCGCGCTGTGCAGCGCTGCAATCTCTCTTTGAACAGCGGTAGTAAGTTCAGATCTGGTGCTACAGCTCTGCTCAGCCTAAAAGAGAACATGAAGGAGAAATGAGAAGCTGGCAAAAAGCCTCAGGGAGAAACATGCTCTCAGCTGGGACCAGTGTCCTCATAGAGGTGCAGTCAAGGCAGTTGCTTCTCTTTTGGAAGCCTTTGGTTTTCTGTCCTACAGAAGATTTTCTCTCATTGCTTTCTGGATCCAGAACGTTGTGTGTATTACAAAGGCCAAAACCTTAGCTGGGGGAACCAGCACACGCTCTGTCAAGGGGGGTGGGCTGGGTCTACGCAGATTAGCTGAACACCAGGCCCAAAAATGTTTGGAGAAGGATTCCCCTAGTCTAATTGTAGCCCTCTGAAGCTTGATTATCCAGTCCAAGCTTGTTGCTTAATCTTCTCCTGCAGTTGACAGAGAGATGAGTTGATTCATCCCATCATAACATTGGGGTTTGAGATAGAAGGGATGGCCTCCTGCCCCAAAAGTACCTCCCCCGTAGGGGAGGCTGTAGAGCTGTATAAATTAAAAGTTCCAAAAGTACTTGCTCAGAGATCCTACTCTTAGGACCACTTAGGTTGCTGTTACTGATCTTGGTATGAGCTCTGAGGAGGCTCTTACTACCCAGGCTGCCTTACAACAGCGCCTGGAAAGCATGATCATGAGTAATGCTGTCACAGACCTATTGCCAATCGCACTACATCAGTAAGATTTATATTTATGATGGTGATATATGGTTACTAAATAAACTGCAATATTCAAACTGGTGTTTGGGGGAGAGGAGGGGAAGGTTGGGTTTTACCCTCATCTAATTATAGCTTCTCTCTCTGAACCACTTTAAAAAAAAGAAAAAGTGAAGGCACTGAACTTTCCTTTCGGTCTTAAAAGCCAATCCAATATATCTTGTCCTTGGAAAGTTTTTTGTTAATCCTGTTTGTATTTTTTAAATGCTATGCAAACATTTTCATTGTGGATTAAAGTGCTGTTTCAAAGCAGTTGAGATTTTAAGATTGTCATTAATTCAGAGAAAGAGACTTCTGTTACTATTCCAGTTCTTTCGGAACTAATTTCATCCAGTGCCCTTTCTGAGGCTTTGCGCTGGAGTGCTAAATGCATACTATCAAAGGCCGTATTAAAGAGGATTGTATATAGTTGACCAGGGTTCATACAAGGGACTAGTTTTAGATAGTGTCTTACATTGAAAATATGCTTCTTCAATTATACCTCCTATCGCAGAAATGAAATTACCTTGAATGCTTGGTCTAGTAGGCTTATTCCTCAGAATACAATAGTAAATGGTCAAATTCTTCCTCACAGTAAAACATATCTGATTTAAAGATGAAAGAGAGAGTGAGAAATGTGAAGAGGGAGGTCAGTTGTAGGAGCCCTGAGATCAGTGAAAGGACAGCTTATATAAAAACTCCATTTGAGTAGCCCAAATAGTTCTAGGACTGCCTGGATGCTTCAAGCAGGAGCATCTAAAGTGCCTAATGTTCTTCCAGCTGATTCAGGACACTGCAAAGAGGGGTCAGAGGGCCAAAGCCTCATAAACACATTCACACTATTCACAGAGGGCAATAAAAGTGATTTGCAAATATGTCTTCTTAGCAAAAGTTAACATCTTTGAGATCACAATCATAAAAAATAATTGATACAATTAGGGAACTGAAGCTACGTTTGGTGTGACTGCAGCAATTCACATTTATTACGTTTCTAAGTGTTTTCTTGTCTGCTTTCCCAAGTCATAATGTACATCTAATTTATTTGGAGAATAATAGTGATTTGTAGTCCTTCAGTGTTCTTTTTTATCTTCTGCTCCACACAGATGTTTTAGGTGTGACTTCACTGTGCAGAGGGTCCAGCCCTGGGAGGACACACCAGGCCTTGGCCAGGCGGCGCTGGCTGGCAACGCTGGCAGGCTGGTCTTGGCGTTTACTGAATTGAGTGCCTACTGCTGCTGAATATACACACAACCTCAAGGCTACCTACTGTGGTGTTTCTAAACAGTCTGCTTTTCTAATTCCAGGATTACAGCGCTTAAAGGCACATAAGGATGATGAACAAGTGGAAAGGATCTTATGTCCTTACATCCACAGGGAGTTTTGTGCCTCTGCCCTGTTGGCATTAGTCATGTAAGCCTCTCATTCATCTACCTTGGGAAGACTGATTTGCTCAGCCTTTGGTATTTTCATCTGTTTTTGATGTGCTAGCTGAACTAACTCAATGATTGCTTATGTGTATGAGAATTAATTATAAATTTTGACTACATAAAGCAATCTTGTGGACTCAAGCTTCATTAGTAGTCTGATCGGTTAGTCACTGCAATGCTAACTGACTTAATTTGCACTGCAGATACTATGGCTAGAAGGCAGTGGACATTAGGGAGGAAGATGGGATGCAGAGTTTCACCAGCTCTGCATTAAATTCTTAGCATCCTCCTCTTACCCAGGGAGCGTACGACGAGAGGACAGAGCACAAGACTACGTATTGTACTCCCTGCTGAAAACTTGTCTTATGACAAAAAAATCTGTTGGTTGACCAGAGAAAGCAAGCTACTCAGGCTGCAGGGGTCTAGCTTGCTGGGCACAGATGTGCACCTTGAGGCTCTTGTGCTCTCACTTTCTTCAGAGTCATAGTAAAATGTTCCAAGAGCTATTGTTCAAAAGCGTAACAGGAGTGAAGTGGTTACTCTCTTCTTTTAACTACTTTCTTCCTTATCTTATTTGTAAAATGATTAAAACTATTCTTATGAACATATAAAACACTTTGAGACCCTGACCCACCGCCTGGAGGAATCTTATTGTTTGCTAGAAAGGAATCATTCTTGTTTTCAAAAAAAGCTCTGAAGAGGATGAAGAAACATTTCTATATTGTATGCATGAGTAAGAAGGATTAGACAGGCTGTAATCTTGGTCAGCCTGACTTCTACAATTATGGAAAATTACAAAGATTGATGTTAGTTGCAATTTATCTTATTGCACAAACTTGTTCAGGATGAATCTTCTCTTTTAAAATACATATTTCACTAAAACTAGCATGTATATGAAGTGATTTTGTTCTCTTTTTTTTTTTTTCCCCCATCAGACTGATAATAGACCGTGTAGGAAAGTGCTGAAAAATACGAAAAGAAAAAGTTGGAGCAATTTGAATTGTCATGGCAATATCCTAGATTTTTCAAGAACTTTGGTTCTGTTTAGCTAGTCACTTTAATTTTCCTTCGCTAACTTGTCTCCATTCTCTGCCATAATGATAATTCTTTATATGACTGTCAGCCCTTTGCATTGTGACAGCTTAAATTAATGTTTTGATATTTCTCTCTTTGTAAGAATACAACAAAGAAGACAACTGCCAAGGATAGGACAGAAACTGTATGAATGTAAAACAGACATTGCACACCAATAAAGCCAGAAGGAATAATTTTCATTTTATTGCCTTGTTAATAAGCTTTTGCAATACCTAATCCTGAAGACTTTGGATTCTATAGGTTAGTGTGGCCCTTCTGCTTCATCTGGGTTGTGGTAAACGTCTTACTGGGGACCTTGGACACTTCTGGGAATACTTCAGCCCATTTAGGTCAGGGAGGTTTAATACCTGAGGCAGGCTGGTTCAGCCTCGAGTCCTACACCAACTGTACATGTAAGCTCTGGTGGGTTAGCTTGGTTTACAGTCATAATCAGAATAGCACTTGTTCATAGCAGAGACTCTGTTGCAAACTAATGTATGTTCATCTCATTTTCACATGCCACCTTTCCAAAAGTTAAGAGGATCAATAATAAGAATTCCAAAAGGAAGATGCAGGAGGAGTTGGAAGGGTTTAATTTGGCACTTACAAAAGAAATAGTCAAAAGGAATTGTCTTATGATTTTGTTGAGGTTTATCCCAGTCCTTATGTAAGGTTCAAGGCCTTTAGTAGCATCATTCCTGTTCTTAACGCATGCTTCGAAAATCCCAACCACATCTGGCATTGCCTTAAATGAGGATTGACTTCAATGATGACGGTGTTTTTCAATGTTCTTTTAGAAATCCTTTTTAAAAGATCTGAGATATTCAGATGCAGTTTAATGTTTCAGTGTAACTGAGGATTTCCTTATTACCTTCTCTCATTTATATTATTTTCTCTCTGTTTTCCCTCTCTCACATTCCTTCAGGACCTGGCCTCACCCAAGAGATGAGGAATTTAAATGAAAGTAGAACAAAAAAATCAATTAATCCATTCTTTGTGGCAGAAGCCACCAGATGATGCTGTTACTCTTACAGCTTCTGAACATGTGAGCAAGATTTCAGTTTCTGAAGGAATGCCGCATTGTTATTAGTTTAGTTTTACAGTAATCCTCTGAGAGAAGCTGGCAGCAGTGTGTTTTCTGCTTTATTCTCTATAGGATGCAGTTCTTGGGACAAATTACTTTCCTTAGAGTTAAATTTCAGTGCCCAGCTGGAAAGCAGTGCTTTCTGGAAGTAGTAAGAGCTTTTGTGATGACTGCAGATACCACTGTCACATGGTTAAAAAAAATAATTAAATTTTATAAAAGGCATAATGAAAATGGGCCTCACTTAGGAGAAAGTCCACATTACTTTCCGTTCCATCAACAGGTCAGTACCAAAGTCCCAGATTCTGTCCCTGTACAGAAAGGAGTGATGGTCGTCACAGATGGAAGACACTGAAGAAGTAAAGGACACTCTTACCGCCATGGATGTGCTGGGCAATATGAAGAAAGCTGTAAGGAGAGCACTGCTTAGATCTCAAGATCCTTTTGACCTGTACCTCTCCCTCTTTAACAGATTTCTGGTCCCAAAGAGCTTCAAAGAATAGATCAAAAGTGTGAGACATACCATTTATCTTAGTGGACCACAAGTGCTGAAAGCTAGGGATGAAAAATTTAACATCAGATTTGTCAAATATTTCACTGCTGATGGGATCATTTTAGCAGAAATGACCAACAACAGTGCTTATCCATCAAATTGAAGGTTTAATATAAAAAATAAATAACACGGGAGATAGAGCTTTTAGTAGATGATTCATTTATGCATTTTAATTAAAATTCTTGATTGTTTAAATGCAAATGAAGCAAACACAGAAATGCCAGTGCATTGCATTGGCATGCATAAAATCACAGCAGCAGAGATTTGGTTCAGTCAGGTATAATGATGATAAGATCCTGAGTGAAACATATAAGAAAGTTTTACTGTATCTGCAGAAGATATTGCCATCGGCTGTTACTTACTCTGCTTCTGCCAGCAGAAACAACCCCCACAGCAGTCATCTGAAGAAAATGAGAGCTCATGCCTCAGCCAAGCTGTTGCTGGACAGTGATCTGTTAAAGTAGAAAGTTTTACTGAAGGGCGCATGTCACCGGTCAAACATTTCCAGATCGGAACAAGGTAAGATTGAACTATTCTGCTGCTTACGCTAGGAGGACAGAAGTGGTATGCATATACCTGAGACTGTCTTTGCCCTGGAATTTCTAAGCCTGACTGCCATTTTATGTAAAACAAGTTCTGTTTACTTTTTATAGATCTTACAAGAAAGAATAAGCAAGCACATACAGAAATCAAGCAAGCACATTATAGTGCTAATGCATCCAGGCTTTGCTAAGCCAATTAAGCAATCAAATCAAGGTCACAGCTGAAATGGACTCAACAGATCAATGAGACTGAATGGCCAAAATTAATACACTAGGAAATTAAATCAAAAGGATAAAGTTGAGACTGAATTTGTTTTATTGGTCTTGGGCTGGGGATATTTAAAGGGAAGCTAAATATCTTCTTTTCAGTCTAAAGTCACAGCCAATATTCAGCTCAAAATGTATGCACCTGGCCAGCAAAAGATACAGGTACTCAAATAATGTTTGTGTCCCTCAGGTGCACAAGCATCATCTGTGCTGATCCTTCTTAAGAGACCCTCTAAAGCAAAGGGTGATCCTGACCTGTTTCATTTAAGGAGGAGGTGCAACAACCATAGTGCTGTCAGCAGCTCTGCTTCATTATTTTCTGCCTTAAATCTCACTGTTGTAACAAGTTATTAGCTTGCTGTTCTGATTTTCTCTTTCTAACACAGAGAAAATCTTCCCATAGAAGTGACACAGATGACAGCCAAATCAAGCAGTAACAGCTTTGGGGAAAAATAATAAATCCAGAAGAATCTTCCTAATTATACGCAAGATTTGCAGAGTTTGGTGTTTACTTTTAGGGACCTGTATGTAGTGCTGTTTCTCCATTACAGAGTGCAAATATGCAAGTGTGTGTTTGAGATAAGGCAATATAGTCCTGGTATAATGAAAAGGAAATGAAAAGAAAGAGTTCAAAATGCTTTATATTTTGGGATCCTTCACTTGTGCTGTTGACAGCAGCTGTAACAAAGTTTCAGGCTGAACATAACTTACAATTCATGTTGAACATCTCGGTCCGTAACAAGTCTTTCCCCTCTTTTCCCGTGAATTGTACAGTCACAAGAGGGAAAAGTTTTATGGCCAGAAGCTGTCCATGCTGGCTGGCAATGACTGTGCTTCTTCCCATCAAGATCCTCACTCCTCTGAGTCCTATGTGGTGGTTAGGACCAGACCTTGCTATAGATCGTATTGCCTAGTGGAAAGCTTGGGCCGTGTGGCCACCAGGATGAATGCTCGCTGCCATGCAGGATCTGCTAGTCTAGCAGGCTGCTTGTCAAAAAAATAAAAGAGAGATGGAGGGCAGGCTGTAAAAACCTATGTTTACTTTCTGGCTTAATGAAAAATATCAAGTGGACAGGACAGTAAATTCGTTCAAAAATAAATCCTTTGTGAGTTCTTCCACAGCGGTTACTTCCTCACCCTACCTTAGGCAATTAATTCAGATAAATTCATATCCTGCACAAATTAAAATACTGCCCTTTTTTTTTTTTTTCCATCAGGCTAAATGTTGCTCATAATTAGAATTTTTCTAGGTCCAATTCAAATTGATTGCAAGGAACCTTTGTTCGAAAGGAGCAGCTTTTCCTTTGAGCATAGGCTGGGTGACCCCGAGCCCAGTGAACTGGGTGGCAAAGCCTGGGTCTGCCACCCCCCTCGGGCTGGGGCACGTGGACCCTCTCCTCCCCTCGCCACGTGCCCCACTGACAGGACACAACTAGCCACTTGCCAGGTCTCACCAGCCCCCTGCCCCACAGCGGTGGTATCGGGGGCACTGCCGGAACGGTGGTGGAAGGGCACGCCTGAGAGCTGGGATTCTGGCTGGAGGTGGGAGGGGAGTTTTCTTGTGGTGGGATGGAGCGTCCCTATGGACTCATGAAGCTGGAAGCCCGGTGGCTGCCCGCTGGCGCTACGGCTACTGCCACAGCCCCGGCAGCTGTGGCACGACTTGTGCGAGCAGCTAGTGCCCGGCGTGAGGGGCGGGCTGCGGCACCAGGCCTTCTGCTTGGGCAAAGCCCAGCAATGCTGCTGAATTAAAGACATAATTGAGGTTTTGGCAAAATGGCAACACAGCTGCCCAAGGTCATCTCCAGTGAAAGTAGCCGAGGAGGTTTACACAGATGATGTTAATTGGATTTTCGTTTTCTCTTTAGAAAGGTTTAGAGCTATCGGATCTCACCACACTACAAGCTGCATGAATATGTCCAATGATATTGTGAGCTGATTATTGTTCATTCTTAACGGCTTTCCATCTCCGTAACAACGGTATTAGCATTAATATTGTGCCCAGGGCTCTGAATATGGATACTAATGGAACTCAATCAGCTCTTAAAGAACAAAGTAACCCTTTTACATGGCACCCTGTGACAGTCAGAGGATTGGATTAGCAACTTGTCAATCCTCCGGTTTGCAGCTTTTTTTTGATGCGCTCTTGAATGTGCAGATAGTATGCAGAATTACATTATCTGAAAAATTAATACAAAACATTAAGTGAAAGCTATGTGCTATTCCCTCCTGACCTGATTATTCTAGATTATTTAACTAAGTAGCCAGCATACCCCCTAATTTAAGTGCTGAATTTCTACAACTCGAAACGCTGTCTTTTCTCATAAAAGAAGCCCACGAAAGAGCAAGCTCAATTGCCAATTATGCTTCTTCCATGAAATCTCTTCTATCCCCTTCAGGATAGGTTTGGGTAAAAATATAATTGCAATGGATAAGAAAGCTTAAGAAAAGATGTAAATGAAAAATGTTATGTGTTGGCATCTGATTGATCCGTTTGAAAGGAAGAGAAGGAGAATTTGACGAGATGGTAAGGAGCTCATATTTTGTTTCGAAGGAACCCGGCATTTTTAACCTGTACAGGGTGCTGAGCTATAATTAAGAATGGCAAGTCGGTGAAAAATCTATTTAAACTCATGACAGCTTCTCTAGATTAGCATTTTTGACATCTACATTCACTCAAGCAAATCACTAATGTGATTTTTTTTCAAAATTATATTTTTATTAGCATTCTGCATATAATAACAAAGTAAAAATGATGTTACAGCCTGGACAGGTCTTTAGCTCAAAAGCTCAGTACTTACAATGTGCTTAATTAGCTGCCTGATTACTGTTTTATTCTGAAAGAAGTTTAGTAAATGTGTTTTCATCTTTAAGGTGAAAGCAACTGTTTGATTCTGTTAGCTGGTGAAAACCGTAGCAAACCCTGGATAACAAAGCACTGTGATTAATTGATGTCAAGATACTCATCTCTGGTTTGTTGGTTGGGTTTTTTTTTCCCTAGAGATGGTTGAAATACTGAATAACAAAACAAATATTTGTGTTATTTGAGTTATATAAGTCTTTCCCATTAATAATTATTCTGCAAAGGAAGAATATGGCTCAAGCCTGGCAACTTGGGTATAGGTGTAATATTTTAAAACAAATCAACTATCTTCCTTAAACTGTGAAGAACTTGCAATAACATTTAAATCAGATGCACCGTAATGTGTTGGTTTTAATTTGATAGCAAAGAAATACCACCATTAATTAGAATGCTTTCAGATTAGTGTTTGTCTTGCATAATTCAACATTTGCCAAAGTTCAGGAAAGATATGCACTAAATAGAAATTATTACTTTGATAATGCCGCTACATTTCCTCTCCTTATTTTTAATATGGCTTTTTAATTTGGGTAATGAGTATATATCACTAATCATTTTGAAAGCCTATTACCAACACCAACCAATCTGTCAACTTGAGTTAATAATTTAGTTTATTATAAAAATTGGAACTGGACATAGCTGTGGAGGACTGAAGGAAAGAAAAAAAAAGCCTTCTTAACAGATAACCTATTTTCCTCTGTGCAAAAAAATGCTCCTTGTTCTGCCGGGACTTGTTTTCCCACTGCTGGAACTCCATTGGTAGCCATTAAGCTCCTGCTCGAGACACATTCCACTGCAGGGCATTTGGAAATTAAATGCTCAAGGAATTAGAAGAAGACGGTCTTCTCCCATACTTAATTTTCCTGTGTATTATTAGTAGCTGCCTCTGCACTGCTAATGCCCTTCTCCCACTGTGTAGGCATGAGCTGGCAAGGTCATTTATTTTTTATCGTGTTTACTGGAAAAATGCGGTTGCATCTGAATGATTGTTTTGGGAAAAATAAAAATCTTTGGATGAGTCATAAGTGAAGAAAAAAAGGTCATTTGAGAAGATTTCAGTGAGAGGAGAAATTGATAAAGAATATGGAAATGCATTCTAATTAGAATGAAAAGTTTGAAGACTGCACCCTGTAGTGAAATTAGTGTCTGCAGCAGACAATGCTCCTCATTAACAAATCGGGACCTCACTTTTATTACACTTAAACCAAGATTCTTCACTGTGTCCTACCACTTAAAAATATGCATCAGTGACCACAACGCTTGTGCCAGTGGTTATTCTTAACCCTCTGCATTCACAAGCAGCCAGAAACTTTGAAAGAAGCACTAGTCAGGTAAGGGATGATACCGAGATACGGAGTGTATTATGCTGAAATTGAATCTTCCTTTGAATAGTGGAAGAATAATAAGGACCCTGCATACTGAATCATGTTAAACTGCAGCATTTATTTATTTTTAGTACAGTTTTATCTGGTGACAACGCAGTCATTATAGCTTTTTGTTGTTAAGGTGTGTGTATAGTTCTATTTGAAAACCTTAGCATAAGAAAGGCATGAACAGTAAAGCTTTTAAAATCAATCCCCTCCAAATAATCACAGCCTTAGCTCCCCCAAGTTTGGATATTTTGTCATTACTGGGGGTCGTTATATGGGAAGGAGAGAAAGGAAAACAATTAAACGAGCAAATTTTCAGAGAAATTTAAACTAAAGTCTTTTCTTTAGTAAGATCTTGCTTTCAGCTGCAGCTTGAGGTATCATTGGCCTTTGCATGAATCGTGGTCCCGTTCTTCCCCACAGCTCCTGCAGGCTGTACTCCCCTTCCATCACGCCCCAAACCCAGGAGATGAGTCAGCCTCGGCAAGGCCAGCAACGCCTCTGGAAATGGAGCACTGCTCACAGAAAATCCCGACAGCCCAGGTGAGTGCAAAACTAAATATAGACCAAACCTGACACGTTCCAAGTCAATGAAATACCTTTTCAGGTTTTTCAGTGGAATATTCCACCAAAAGCCAACTATTTGCACACAGGGAGTTGAACAGTTTTCCATTTTCTGATGGAAAAGTGTTTCCCTGAAATACGGTGAGTGGCGGTTTATTGCTGCATACAGCCCACATGCTTAGAAAGCAGAAGCCGCACCTCCAACAGCTGAACCAGCCCCGTCTGTCCCAGTGGCTGCCTGTGCCCCTGAGCTTGCCCACCCACCCCTGGGCCACTGCCGGCCTCGTTGGCCAGCACTGGGGCTGGCTGGCCACCCCGTGCCCGGCTCTGCTGTGCCAGGAGCTGCTCTGCCAGAAGCCTCGCCTGCTCTTCCCCCAGCAGCTCCCGGCTGCAGCAGCGGTGCTGGGTACCCAGGCTGATCCCTCAGCTCCCGACGCTCCGTGGGCAAAGGGGTACCTCGTGGCTGCTCCCTGCCCTCCCAAGACCAGGCAGCGTCACCCGAAGAGTGCTGCCAGAAGCAGGCCAGCGCTGGCAGGCACCACGCTGAGCACAGGGGTGCGCCGGAGGTAGCCCCTGCCGACCCGCTGTGCTGGTGCAAGGTTCCAGCTGGGCTCTTGTGCTGGCAGGAGGCTTGATTTCCCCAAAGCACCTGCGTTTCAACCCACCTGCAGCTCGCAGTGAGCACAACATGTCTCTAACAGAGATAAAACCTGACTAGCATATCAAGAGAAGGCTACTTTTATTTACTTCTTTAGTCTTGTAAAAGAAAAGGGGAGAGGGAGGGTGTAGATAAAGGTAATAAACAACTCCAAGCTCTGGTAACGTTTGAAATGATTCTGCTGTTTATGGTTTCTTTAGGCTACAGGTAATTCTGTGTCTGTTAAATAGCCAGTAGGGCCTTCCGACTGATAGAACCAAATCCCAGCGCGGAGCTGAAGCCCCGGGCAAGCGGATGACAAAGAGGAGGCACACCGGGTACAAGGCAAGCATCTGTCTTAAATTCACCTGACTCGTCTGCTGTTTTATGGGCCTTGTTCTCCTCATTCACACACTTGTATTCCATTGGTGTCAGTACAGCAACTTCAGTGAAGTCCTCCTGTGTAAGAGCACTTCAGACCCTCCAGACACAGAATAGAAAGGCTTTTCATGCCGTGGCAGAGCCTGACTTCACACACACACACGCACCCCCTACACCTGCCCCCAGCCTCCCGGCTCTCAGGTTTGTTCTCCATGCTCCAGCATTCTTGCTGTGTAGCACTGTTAAGCCATTTGGGTAAATATTAAAAAAAAACAAAAAAAAACCAACAAAAAAAACCAAGTTATTTTTGTTACCTACGTTGTCCAGGGAGCTGCAAGAGCTCACCTTGCTGAAGAGCTCTGAGATCCCTGCTGCCACCCAAGCAGCACCGGCTGGTGTCAGGGGTCAGGGGGGTGTGCCTGCACAGTGGAGAGGGAGCTGGGGGGGATGCTGGAGAGCTGCAGCTAATTACAGTCAAAAATCATAACTTTAGACAACTCTAATGTTTGCAGCTGGAAAGACTTAAAAGCTATTTGCCTCTAATCTCCCTCTGACAATCAATGAATTGAACAGTAAATGTTATTAGACTAATTTACTGTTCATCAAGTGTAAGAAATGAATAGAATAATTTACTATTCATACATCCAACTGTGTGACATGTGTACAGATCAGTTTGAAAGAAAAAGCAACATTAGGGTTCCAGTTCTCCTCCCCTACCTTTTTTTATTCCAATTTATCTTCATTCTCATCCGTAAAGCTGCTCTGGCTTTGCCCCAGTGGCAGAATGACCACATCTGTTTGGGTATACATCTGCTTTGGTACATAGAATAGTTTGCTACTTACCTAACCATCTCAGTATTTTCCACTGGGGGAAGCAATCACAAACTGCACAACTGTAAAGGAATCATCAATTCATAGAAACATTTAGTCTGGAAAAGACCTTTGAGATCATCAAGTCCAACCATTAACCTAGGACTTCCAAGTCTACCACTGAACCATGTCCCTAAGCACCACATCTACGCGTTTTTTAAACACTTCCAGGGATGGTGATTTCACCCCCTCCTTAGGCAGCCTGTTCCAATGTTTGACCACCCTTTCAGTGGAGAAAATTTTTCCTAATATCCAATCTAACCCTCCCCTGGTGCAAATTGAGGCTGTTTCCTCCTGTCCCATTGCTCGTTATCTGGAACCCCTGCTGATTCTCTCTGTTCTCTGTGGGAGGCATTTACCTCCAGGTTGCGGGTAGCTCCCGTGAGGATGCTACAGTCGTGCTGCATCCCAAATGCCTCAGCTTTCTGCTGTGGCTACTCTGGTTATTTGGAAGTTTGGAGCATATAAGGAATAAATCGGATTAATTGCCCTTTCTAGGCCAAAACTGGGATAGTGTTAGGCATTTAGAAATGCTGGGAAAAATGCATTTGTTATAGAACCTGGCAATAGTCGTATGTGGAAAGAAACCCAGGCCTACAGCCTCTCTGATCAAATAGTGTCTGAATATTTTAGGTATTAAAGAGAGAATATGAGAGCATACCATTCACTTTCTAGGTGTTGCAGACCTGAACAGAGGGAAAACACGTCAAAAAGCTAAAATGACTGGAGCTGAGGGTCTTGGTGGGGTTCACGTTACCTGCTGGAGTGGGTGCTGTTCCAACCCTCAGCGATGGTTTCCAGGGTCAAAACTCTGGGCTACCTGGCTATGATAAGTGCTGTGGCAGCCCTGGTGACCTTATCTCCCAACCCAGCACAGGACCAATGTTCTCCCTGTTAATTCTCCTTGGCTAAATTTTTTCCTTTTTTTTTTTTTTTTTTTTGCAAATTGCACCAGACAGAAGCAGGTTTTTAGTTCAGAGGAAATAGCTGGTAAGTGCACACAGACAACATCTCACTTCAGCTATATAGTTTTTCCAGCACCTCAGGAGATCCCACAGTTTTTGTTTTGATAAACAAGATGCCACCTACCATCTGCCATCTCCCATTGCCTCTGTCAGGATGTGCGGGTTGGAGAATTCTTCCAACTGGAAGTCTCAGCTGTCTCTTCACTTCAACACTATCCTTTCGTGTAATCTTCAAAGGTCTGTCCACAAACTCTGAAATGCTAGTATTGAAAAGAAAATCTGACAAAACCAAAGATTTAATCTTGAAGATTTAGGATAGATTTTGCTTTAAAACTATTTAAAAATCAACAACAAAGCAAAAAGTACAGTTTTATCTTTTTTTCTTACTTCTGAGGTGCGTACCTTTTCCCGGGACCTGACAGACAGGCTCATTTTTATCCTCCTTACACATGAGCACCAGTAAGAGAGATCCCACCAGCTGAATGTTACTTCAAGTCTCCTAAGCAACTCTTTCCTCAGAATGTCTCCTTTCATACATATGAAATGTAAGAAGAGTTCAGCAATGAGCTCAGGATGAAAGCTTTCCTTCCAGGTTGCCACCCATGAAGATGAGCCCCAGAGTCAGTGATGCTCCAGTAGAATTTGCCTTTTTCTGTGACTTGCAAAAGGGATGTGATGCTTCCTCTGGAATATGCCACAAGGAGTTCAGGTTCATCTCAGGCCACCTGTCTTGCAGGACCCCTCACCCGGTGGACCCCCATGTAGACAAGCTGCGAACTCCGAGCCAGGTAAAATAAGTTGCGGTACAGTTTTAGCTGGTGGCAGCACAGTCATTACGAGATTGCCATCACTGTTACAGCATTAGCAAGAAATTGTGCCAAAGGCTGGCTGTGATCACGTAAATAGTTCATGGAGGAACACAGGGATTATGATTAGCTTGTGCTGGAGGTGGGGAAGACACCTGAGAAAAGATGCTCAAGCCCATGTGGGAGCACAATCCTTGCCCACGGAGACACGGGGACTGGGCATAGCTCCTGCCCTGGAAGGCAGAAATGTTGGACTCTGTAGGGCAGAGCTGATGGCTGGCTGAGCTGCAGCCAGCTCCGGTTTCTGTGCAGGCAATGTTTAAAAAATAGAATCAGCACATCAAATGATGTGTCACGTAAGTTTTCCATGTCAAGGAAAATAGCCTGAGGCCCTTCTTCCCACATTTGCTGCTACAACAGCCAGACAACCTGGCCCCAAAATTTATTCTGGTCTTTAATCAAGCAAAATCCCTGTGATCTCTGAGGTTGGGCTTCACAGTTTTGGAAAGAGATGATACGGTTTACTAGAAGGAAGGTGCTTGCCCACTGTTCTTGAGGTCTGTGGTCACCATAAGAGTCACACACGTTGTGCACTGCCTGCTGAAAAAGTGGAGATGTTCTCATTTGCCCCAGTCATATCTGTGCAATAAACATCCAGCATAGCTGCTTCAGAGCCATTACTCATGCTATGTTTCCTTCTGTATACACAAAAGCAGATGCTATCCAGCACCCAGATGACCCTGAGTGCTGCTTTCATCCTGTGCTAGTTTAGCTTGCTTTTTTTTTTCCATGCTCTTTGTGCTGAGGTTTACCTTTCCCCATGACTATGTTGCTCCAAGAACAAAGCTGGTCCTCCACACACCGGGCATGGCAAGGCTGCACAGGATGCAAGGTCACTCCTACTCCTGATTTTTTGTTCCTTCATTTAGGGCACAAATACATTTTTCAAGGGGCCAGAGTGACATTTCCTCTCCATCCACACACTGTGCTTCCCTTTCTACCTCAAGTAGCTATTTCACAGGTTTCTTTTTACTTGGCTTATTGTGAGATGGTGATTTTTGCCTTTAGGAAAGAGCAGCAACCTGAAGGTGTGTTCAGCTGATGCAGACTCCAGTGACTGCCAACTCCGGGTGGAGTAGGACAATCGCAACACTCACGAAAGTCTCCATTTCATGTTCTCAGGACTCTGAGTCATCCAAGGCTCTAAAATGAACACGCTCCCCAGGAGAGAAAGGACATAAAACTGGGTAAGAGCCTGGGTTTAAACAGCAAACCCTAAACAGGCTTTTAGGCCAATATGCAATTTCTCTGGCAGGCAATATGGTTTTCTTGTATATATAATAAACCTCAGTAATCGGTATTGCTCTGAGCTGCCACAACCCACTCTCTCCCGTGGTGCAACCCTGGTTGCTCTCACTGATGTGTGCTATTTCTGAACTAAAGCATAAGGTTTATCATCCCTGCTGTTCTACCCTGCAAGCAGGAGTAAAAAAAGGTCGACTACTGTGTTCAGGCAGCATCAAATTACTGTAAAACAAGTGAGATACTGCAGGGATATATGGAGAATCTCAGCATCTTCAGTTCTCTTTCAGGTTTTTATTATAAATGGGTCACAGACTATTGCGTACCTAACAGAAACAGGAGCCATCAACTCACACATCCCTTCCAAGCTAATATACAGTATGGATTTGCAAATGAAACTGGTTTGTACCTGGACATGCTGTGGACCACCTGGTGTGCTTTGTCTGAGGTATGTAATGCAGAATTTGGTGTCATAAACCAGCTTCCAGACTGTCTTTGGGCTTTGTATAGCAAAAAAGATGATATGAAGTGTGCACAGCTACCTAGAGGGTGTCACACACAGCTCTGGGCACATGAGAGGAGTTGGGCACTGCTTAATTGGGCTTTTCAGTCTCCCAAATCTGAGTGGGAATTACTCAAAACCCTGCTGCTGTAACACCAACCTGCGCTCACTGCCCAGGCAGCACTCTGACCGAGCAGCCACCCAGGCAGCACAGGACCAGCATCAGTCCTTCCTCAGTCAGACACAGCACACACCTTTATCTTTTCCAGCCGAAAGCGAGCCATGCGATTGATCTGCGTCTATAGACCGCAACACTCCTCTCATTCATCTACGGAAACATGTGTACCTGACTGCTTCTGAGTCCACAGACAGCACTCAGCATAACACCTACAACTAATTGTGCAGCTGCATCCCGTGGGGTTTGGTCTGTTGTTAATTACTTCGCTGAAATTCAGGCAGGGCTGATGACAGGGAGGTGCAGCCCACTGGCTCTCTCACCTTTTTGAAGATGCAGAGGGTAGCAGGGAGCTGGCATCCTAAAGCAAAGGTGAGGTGGGCGGGTTAGTATGGAAGTAAATTAAAGGGTAGGAGCCTGGACTTGTAGCTGCAGGTGAGCTGATGGAGTTACGAGGTGACGGCTGAACGCACCTCCTGTTAACCTGCACCTCTTGGGCACCAGCTGACCGCTTAGCACAGTCCCCATGCTGATGTCTCCAGTGCCACAAGATGCTGTTAGTCCTAAAAGCAGCACGTCAGCCAGTAACCCCAGAGGTCCTGCTGGCTGTGACCCATGCAAACCGCAGCTTCTCTGCTCCCGGGCTAATGGCAGTGCCAGGAGCTCAGCCCTGCAGCCTGGCCAGGAGCAGTAGGCTTCACCTGGTGGGGGCCTGCTGGCAAATTGCAAAAGCTCTTACCATACCGAGAAAGAAGCTGATTTCTTACCAATTATTTGCCAAACAACACATAATTAAATAGCGCAGAACTGTCTACCACGCATCTTTGGGTTTTTAGGCCATTGCTCCCCGCCGTTTTGTGGCACACTCCTACAGCACTTCAAGGCTACTGTACGCTGCAGAGGAACAGTGTGATAATTGAACAATTAACAAGTGATGTCATAAAACAATGTACTTAAAATAGAATGCATAATTAAAGTAAGTGAACCAAAAAAAGATGCAACAGGATACAGAAAAAGCACACACAAAAGGATGTTGACAGTAAGTCTCATGTAGGAACTGAAATATACAATTTAAAGGGAAAAAAAATAGCACCAGAGTGGTTAAACAAAGATGTGGCATAAACTAGCAAGCATCTCAGTGATTTGCCAAAAAATATAATAAGGTTGCAAAAGAACCATTCTCTGAAGTTAACAAGTTTGGACCATAAAACAGTCCTTTGGTGGCTCCCTGTATCATTATTTGCTACCAAGACACTGCACTGATGGGCTCAGTGGGATCGCTGGATCCAGCATTAGATCAGTAAGCAGGAAAGCAGAGTTCCCACCAGATTTCCTGCCTGGAGAGCTGTTAGAATCCGTGCTAGTTCTTTAAAGAGCAGAACTGTGTACAATACTGTGCTCAGAATGACCCCTTTAGGAATATAATCTTCTGCTACAAATAAGATGTTTGGGGGAAAGAAACCTAGGAAAGCGAACAGAAAAGGAAAAAACCCAGCCAACAAACAAACCCACTTGACTGAAGTTCATCCTAAAAATGCAATTTTTGAGGAGTTCTGCATGCTGCCAGTATCTCTGCTCTGGGGAAGCCAGGAGAGGGGATTTACCCGTGGCCACCGCCTCAAGCCAGGCTCTGGGCTGCTCAGCCTGGCTCACCCCAGCCGGCTGCCGCTGCCATGGGGCATCCAGCACGGAGCTGGAGGGGCCGGGAGGTGCACGCACCTGCAGTCATGTTCATTCACAGCAGGTGAAGTCCTTTACTCCAGTTTTTCTGCTTTCTTTCAGTGCATTTTTTTTTAAACTTGAGACACTAGGAAAGATTTTAAAGCGTGAGGCAGACGTGCTTTCCAAGAATAATTGCTCTTTGGCTGATGCACAGGAGCTCTTGTTCATGCATTTCTGGGAGATGCCTGCAGACTGCTAACTGCTCTGGAAGCCTTTCAGCCTTTGCTGCCTGCAAATGGCATTATTATTCACTAATAGCCTTGGCTCACCATGTTGTCTTTTGGTTAGTTAGCAGCTATTCTGCAAGTCAGAGACAGGGAGAGAGGAACATATGTTTAAGCAGTAGCCAACTTCTGACCTGTAAAAAAAAAAAAAAAACAAAAAAAACCCTGGAGGGTTTTCTCAGAGCAATCCCCACCATTAGCTGGGGAGCGATTAGGAGGGAACATGTCAGCACTGAGAGGGGGTGTCCGTCCCACCTCCCACAAAGCAGCTGTTGTTTCTCAGACGGAGAGAAGGATGCAGAGGATATTCGTGCTGTCTCGCTAACCATAGGATGGCTGCTTCCACAGGGTCACAAAACAAGCAAGGGTTCCATGGGGGTAAAAGAAAGGAAACTTGATGTGGCATCTGGCCCCAAAAATCCATGGCACAGCATTTCCAGATCTAGCTGGCTACCCTTTTCAAATCACTTAAATGACAAGTATTCATACATCTCATTAAAAGTCAAGAAGGCTTAATGATAGAAACCTTGCTGCTTTGTTGTTCTTTTCTAAAGGTTAGGGATTGGGTTTGTTTTGTATCTGTAAGGTTGCTTGCTCACCTGCTCATTTCTTTTTGGGTATTGTAGGATTCTGTTATTTACTGCTCAAGCGATCCCAAGAACTGCTCTACTGACATTTCACGGTATTTAGTATTGACCAAACACTACATGATAAATCTTTATAATACTCCAGAGAGACCATCAAGGGAGCAGTTACAAATATATACATTGCAGCATGTTGTGTTCTGGGTTAAATGAAATATAAAATCACATCACCAGCCTGGGTACTAATGGCTCTATCAGTATTCCATCACACCCCAGCTGCAGGTATGGTGGTTGCCATTAAGACATCAACATTTGTCGATCGCTGCAGATGGTAACTGATGGATCACTCTTTCCCTCGGTACGTGGGGAAGGGAACGGGAATTGCAGTAACTTCTGTAACCTGCTCATACCTCACAGGGAGTGGTGAGCCTCGGCAGACGGAGGGAGGGACGAAGTGGCACAGCCAGTGCCATGCAGCACCTCGGCACGGTTGCTCTCTGCCATCCGGCATGCTAGGCTTCCCGCGCCAGGAGACACGGCGTTTTCAAGCTCTCCAAAAGTTCCAGGTTAGTTTTGAGTTTTGCGTAATTTATAGCCAAGTTGATTTCACCATCATTAGCTTTTGTACGTTCAAACAAGGTTTAATTTTCTTTGGAAGATGCAGACGTGTGTACAGCTAGATAATACCCTGTTTATTTTACTGACTAATTCATCACTTAAAGTGCAGGGCTATAGGTTGAGAGACCAAGACTTATGCACAGTCCCATACCCCTAAATCAGGCCAATAAAAGTTAAATTCACACTGTTTGCAAGCACTTTATGCAGATGGAAAATGTCACCTTGTCTGAAATACTTTATGGCGCGATGCTGAAGCAAAAAGAAATCCCACAGTGAGAGATTAAAAAGCTTCACTAATGCTTAGCTGGGAGGCACAAGGCTCAGCGCCGCCTCCTCCCCGTGTGGTGGGAGTCTTTTCCATGAAGCAGCATCTGGCTGGTACTCTGGCTGCGTACGGAGCGGCTCCGTGAGCTCCGGTGCCCCAACACCCACCTGGGCATCATTCAGCCCAGTCTCGGGCAGTGCTGAGCAGGGGGGCTGCAGGGGTCATGGTCAGCCCCACCGATGAGGAGCCTCCTGGCTGCTGGGCAAGCTGCCAGGGCTGTGGCATCGGGTCAGTCTCTTGTCCCACAACGCGGCTTTAGTGTATCACGCAGATTGCTGGACAAGGGTTTGAAGAATGCTCTGAAGCGGATGGTTATGACTGGTATATTTTACCATTTAGTTATCAAGATCAAGGGCCTTCTAGCCACCTCCGTGCTGTCTTCTGCTGCCCAAGACAGAGCCGGGACAGTGCTACAACCATGGTGGGAAACTAACTTTTTAAAAATCATCTTAAGAATTACAGATGGCAAAGGCTAACTTGGCCGATGGGCCACTGCAGTACAGACCCGAGGGGTGCCCCGCTGTAAGCCTGGCTCCTCGGGAGTCAGGGACGTGGTGCCTGGGGGAACCAGGTATGTACGGAGCCCAGCCCCCTCCTTCTGGCCCTGCACTGGGCAAATACAGACCCTCTGGAAATCAGCATGCCCAGCCCCGTTAAGCTGTGCAGAGTTGCACTCACTGAAGCAAAATCAACAGTCTCAAAAGCCGAACTCCCAAGGTGGGAGAGAGATAAATCACAGGTGGAGCTGCTGCCCTGCTGCCCACCCCCCTGGCCCAGGCTGGTGGCAGCTGCCGAAGCAGGGCAAGGCTGATTTCCACTGCAACCTTCACCAAGCTGCCCTGAATCGCTTTGCCCCTCTCCTCACCAAGAAGCAGGGGGATCATCTCACTCCCCGTGCTTCAGCAGCGCAGCGGACTGTAGGCAGAGCATTAAATGCTCTGAAAGCGTTTTTACAGTGGGGAAGTGGAGACTCTGCAAACAGCTAATGGGTGTATTTCAATTCCCTATTAATTGCATATTTATTACTCGGCTGTTGCAAGGAAACGTCATGTTACATTGATTAAAGCTTTGCAAGCTGTACAGTAAATATTTTAAACAAAAAAGGTTTTGATCTCTGTTGCTGTTGGGAAGGGTGGGGGGAAGCTGCCATTAGAGTTGCTATAATTAGCAAGCTCCATTGCAGACAGTATTTCCCACAGGCTCTACAACATGCTTTGTGTGTGTCTGCCTGTATTTAGGCAGAATATTATTTTATGTATACGTTATCTATAAATGATATATATTTTTATATGTATCTCATGTGAGAGGAAAAAGGGAGAGAAGCAGGAAGCCTGCTATCTCACATCTTGCAGACAGGAAAGGCAAAAGACTTAAAAGGCAGAAAAGAAAAGGGGATTTCCGCACGTGGACTGAAGTTTGGCAGGGCAGAGGTGACCCGCCTGCTAGCCCTGCTGCCTGGACAATGTTTAATTAAGCCCTTGCCTGTACATGCTTCTGTTACTTACTGCCAAGTCTCTGCACACAGGCTTTCGGTCTCCCTTGCTTGATGGTGTCAGGAATGGACCATGTGTACGGGAAAGTTTCACTGGACAAGCCTTGTAAACATCACCCAGACGTGGGGCAGAGATGACCATCCACAGACATCCTGAGCTTCATCTCCTGACCATCTGTGTGGTGTCATCAACGTCTCCCAAGAGCAGAGAAAAAATCCAGTCTGTATTTCTGACAGACTGAATCATCTTCATCTCTCATACAGCCCCCACTCACCTTCTGCGCAAGAGGCTGCAAAAAAAACAAAACTCACAGTAAAACTACAGCGGCCATATGTGACCAGCTTTGCTCCTGTGCTCACTTCAAAGGTGCTCAGGCATGGGTCTGGTCCCGGCCCACAGTGGCTGCAGGGACCCTGGCCCCAGCCTGGGACCCTCTGCCCGCTGCCCCTGTGCTGGCCGAGGGCAGCTCCCTCCTCCCCAGCTCTGCTCTTCTCAACATTTGACATGAATTAGAGGAGACACCAGTCATACCCAGCCAAAGAACCATGGATACCTGCCACAGGACAGGACAAGCTAAAATGACACTAATATGGGAGAGACAGCTCCAACTAATAAGTCCAGTGATCTGCAGCTGAGCGGAGTCACAGGCAAACCAGAGGGGTATTGCTGGGGGGGCTCAAACAGCACAAGCTCAGCCCCGGGGCTGAAAGACCAGCTCTAACACAAAGTAGTGCTGAGCTTTGGTAAACCTCTGAAGGGCCGATACCCCCTGAAGAGAACAAAATCATTACTGTCTTCAAACCTGCTGGCTGTAAGCCCTAAGCCGGAGAGCAGTGCCTGGAGGAGGCTCCCAAACGCACTGTGTGGGAGGCAATGCACCCATCCCTCGGCACGGGGGGTGTTCGGCAGCATCACAAGTTGTGTCCAAGCCACTCTTCAGCTTCTAGACTGAGTTAGCAAAGGCTTGGTCATATCATGCAAGTGTCTACGGAGTGGATTATTTCATTGTGTAGCCCTGAGTGCACTTGTGGTTCTCTCTGTTCCCATCTTGTTTTCCCAGAGGTCGTAGCTGCTATAGGCAAACCGATGGGCAATTTTCAGGAACAAAATTTGTTGTTGTCAAGTCTTGGGAGTTTATTAAGCTGCAGTATTTGACTTGGCTCATTTCCTACAGTGGCTCCCTCTTGGAACTGTGTGATTGCAGGGGATGCAGCGGTTATTAAGAGTAAAACAAGTTTCAATCTCTTATGATTCTACATGAAGGCTCGGAAGTGTGAACCTTCAAAGGCACAAAATACAGAAAGCAAACCCAGAAATTATTCAGAATTTATTTCTTCAACAAGGGTTTTTGAAATCCATTTCAAAATTCAAGGGACCTTACGTCTGATTTTTGAAACAAAAGTTGGCAATGCTAAAACTAAATGAGCCGTATTTGCATCTCACTGATTTCTGTGAATGAAAGGGGGGAGGGGGAGGGGACAGGGGGACGGGATATGACTCCATTTGGCAAGTCCCAGTGCAGAGAAAAGAAATTAAATAAACAAAGTAGGAACAGAGTACTTTCAAAAAGAATCAAACAGCATGGACCATTAATGTTTTAAAAGATAGGAGCTGTATGTGAGCCAGCCATCCCCAAGATATTTATTCCCTATCTTTAAAATAGGGAATTGCATTAGAACAGGTAGAAACTTTCAAAGAGGGGAAAATTTTTAAGGGCACTCACTATACTTTAAAGAAGACTTCAAAAACCATCTCCAGTATTGAGCTGAATAAGTTGGAGAGATTTGTAGGTTATAGCAAGGGAGAGTGATGGGAATACATACGGAACAAGCTGGTTACTGCAGTAAACAAACCTCCCCCAAACTAGCAGCAAGGGCTTCAGCTCGGGAACAAATGGCTTCACATCTAGAAATACATTTTAAAACAAGACAAGGTGCTGGGTAAACACCAGCCAAGAGCTATAAACTATTGTTATAGAAGGTGAAAGCCAACTAGCCTTGGCCATCGGGTTGGCGAGGAAGAGCAGAGCTAGAGACTCCGTTCTTCATAGGCCAAGATGTAGCCTTGAGGAAGCTAACCCCTACAGGCTTTGAAATTAAAAATGATGAAAAAGGAGAAGTTTTCATTACAAAGGAGGACAGCATAACACAGCTATAGAGGCAAAGCTTCAAACAGTGCTGCTTTAAATCTGCAACAAAGCCAGCAACTGCACCGGAAGAAAGCGAATCTGCTCTTCTATTCATCCTGCACCATCAAGGGCAACATGCAGCTCGCCTCTCCGTGCATCCCGGCTGGTTTGTAACAATGAACTATTTTATCTCAAGGAAAGAGACATTATCATTAATTGACTTGCATAGTGCTTTTCACTAATGGCTGGGTGCTGTAAACCAGAGATACTGTAATCATGCCAAAAGTTTTAAAATTAGCAAAGATTGCCGGGCTTTATTTCCCCTCGAAAAATGTGTAAGAAATGTCACCCCTCGGGGCCCGCCAGCTGGCAGCACCGCGTAGCCAGCGGTGGCCAGGCTGGTGTCCCCAACACACCGAGCCCCAGCCGTCACCGTGCCGTTGCCTCTCAGCACCGGTCACCTTCGCTCCCCACCTGCACCTCTGCAGAGCTCTGTGCGGGCCCGGTGGGCATGGCCCTGGCACTGCCGTCCCCAGGTTCTCTCCCAAGCACAGGAGCTGTGGCAGGGACTGCAGGAGGCTTGGTCTCCCATTGCCAGTGTGCCCTCTCCCTTGTGCAGCAACCCAAGCTTCCTCACTTTCCCGCAGCTCCTCTTCCCACGATCCCAGTGAGACAGAGGTGATTGTGCCTCCTGCATCCTTGCACTATTGCCCCATCCTGTTAGGATGTGTTATTATTAGTCATTTTAAAAACCATTTCCAGGTCTTCTTTTTCAGGTTTTCTTATTTTTTTTAATAATTTTTCTATAATATAGAATAATTATTATAAGGATTTACTATTAAACTTACAACAATCCCTCAGACTCTGTCAGCTCTCAGAGTCACTTCAGGAATGGACTGAGGGGTTCAAAGGCTTCTTTGTTTTCCAATTGGGTGAGGCGGATGAAAATCCCAGCATCCCCAAGGTTGCTGTAAATGGGTCTTGTTCCTTCTTATCCCTCACGTGCACTAGCAGACGCCTAACGTGGTGCAACCTGACAAGCCTCGAGCCCGACTCTGCCTGTGACCCACAGCAGGGCTGAACACCAGAGCCTTTGCGTCAGTCCAGCACTGTTCAGTGAGGTTACTTGCACATCATGTGCATTCAGGGACACCTTTCCTACCTTTCCTGAAGGCCAGCGTGTTCCCAGATAGCGTGAAGGGTCCTTAATATAATATAAGATCAGGTCCAGGATACTCCATTACCAAGAAGATACTTAACTAATGTTCTGCTTGTAGTAGGAGGTCACAGGAGATTTATCTGAGGAGATGCACATAGAAAGAATTAGCAGACAAGCCATTTCACAACCTCCAATACCCTCACCTTCTTAGCTGCTCAGCTGAACTGCCTTAAGGGATACGTTTTACAGGAGCTCAAAAGTGAACTGGAAACTGCTTAGATCACACAACTTATGCATTTTAAATAGCAGTGTAAAATACTGTGCTTTACAAAAGCACACTGTTGTACCAAGCAATAAAGACATGCTCCGAGTGGTGATGCTGGAGAAGTTGCAAGAAGTACAATAGAAAAAACCCACATACAGCAAAACAAATCTGTGACTTACTGAAGTTTATGATTAAAATTTAAAGACTGTTCAAGTTTTATTCCCCATAGCTGCTGCTCCCTGGACAAGAAGAGACAGAGAGAGACTGACCTTGAATAATTAAGCTGGTCTGTGGCACCAGATCAATTGCTGGTATTGGCAGAACTCCACAATCAGGCATTTTGAAAAGCAAGTGTCAAAGTGCATGTAACTATGGGGCTTTTGGTGCAAAGCAGCCAATATAAAGGAGAAGAGGTGAAGAGTGAGAGAAAATAGATTGTGGAGTCTCGAGCGCAGTCATGGAGGAGGGATGGGAAAAGTTTCCATTCACTAACTCTAACAGGGCAAAGCTTACAGCTGACAGAAACCCGGCATGCTTTTTTTTGTTTCTCTAACCTTGTAGAAGTCACCTGGAGTGAGCTGAATTGTCTCCTGAGTGACTTAAATCCATCACTAGTTCTGGAACAGAGTCTGAGCAAGTACCAGTCAACAGTTTAATTGAAAATAAACTTTCTAAATCCAGGGAAACATCTCTGTGCAACATCAATTACTGAACAAACCCAAAAGTGTCTGAAGCCAGGTGGAAGCTCCCCGACATGGTGGGCATTTTTGCTGCTGTTTCTGCACTGCCTCTGATCAGATAGCACTAAGGTGACCCACCAGAATGGAATGTGGTGAATTTTATAACAGCCAAGAAAGGCTTTATATTAATGTCAGCCAAGTAAGCCTTTGTATTAATTTCAGGAGCCATGGGAACTCCTATTTAAATCTCTTCCCAATCCCTTGACCTACAACTGTGTACGTGGAAGAGCAGCATCAGGCAGATAAGATAATCATTGTGTTCCCAGTGCAACAGTCCTAGAAGATGCCCTTTATGCTGGCATTATTCCTAAAGCTCTCTGCCAGACACTTCTATCCAAAATTCAAGACCCCTTAGGTGGTCTTCCATAGAAAAGGCAAGGGATAGCATGCAGAGAGGATTTTTTTCATGTACCCCTGCCCAGTGGCTCTCTCCAGCCACGAGGAAGGTGGTAAGAGGTTGGCACAGACATCACAAGACATCAGGGACTGTCCTCTTCCCTCTTGCAGGGTGGCCTGTGCAGCTTCTGCACAGAGGGAAACCCCGCAGAAACAAGGGAAGGGACAAGATATGACCATGTCACTCTCAGTCTCATAATTTTTATAGCAAGTTTTGTGGTGCCTGGTGTTCTCCAGAAAGTTCTAGCCCCTAGAGTCCTGTGATGAGGCAACATCAGCTTCCCTGGATTTAGTTTTAGAGCTCATAGTGACTTACCGTTTCCACTTTTCTCAAGTACATCTTATGGCTTCAAAATCCAGAAGGAAATCAAAAACAACCTAAACATATTTTAAAAAGAACATCAATTGTTAAAACAATTAATGAAAAGACTTTTTAATCAATACGCGGGGTGGCCGTTATGTAGTGATCTAAAGACTTAGCTTAAAGTAAAGCACGTGGCAACAAAGCCTGATCATGGACAGCTGCTGGCCAGATGGGCTGGGAGGGAAGGAGAAGGATGGACATCTTCCTCAGGTTCTCCCAGTCCATGAACACTCTTGCTAAGTACAGGGACGACCTTGAACTCACTCCTCTGTGAATATAATGGAAGGCAGGAGGCAGTTAGGAGAGCAATAAGAGATGGAAGTGTTTCTTGACACTTACAGGGCTGGCTGCTACACCATCCCCACGCTACTCCAGCTCCCACTAACGCTGGCACATTACAGGCCTTTCAGTGCCTTTGTTCTCCTCTTTCCATTTCATGGGCTTTTGGTTCACACAGCTTCTACAACAGAGTGAAAGGGAATCAGCAGCCCAGGCTCCCCTCCTCAGTGGAAATGCTTTGAAACTTTCAAAGAACCCAACTCTTTCCCCACATCCCCGTGTTAATATGCACCAACTCTGCTCTTGACGCACTCCATTGTAAATGATGTATGAAATGAAATCTCCTCGCTCGCCTAATGCAGAGAAGAAAGGCTCTGTAGGCAATGCTACAACATTCCCATCTAGAGAAAAAGGCAGCAAAACCTCAGACTCCCTATGAACGATGTGGGTTTTTTTAAGTTGTTGCTCTTCAGTGTTGGTGTTTTTCCCTTTTATTTTTTGTACTGAGAATGGGGATTTGAATTCAGATTTCACAGGGAAACCCAAACCACTTACATATATTTCTAAGCCTTCTGCAGTAATTGTGTGACTGTTCCCATCCCCTCGTCAGAGGGAATAGCAGCGGTAAACTCATTAGCCCCATGAAGCAGCAGAGTGAAAAGAATGGCTTAAAACGTGCAGGAGGGAAGAGACTGGGTGCATGGGGGAACAGCAGTGGGTGTTAAGCTTGATCTGGATTTAAGACCTCCTTCTAGTTTTATATGAAGCTGTTTCAAAACCAGAATGTGTCAGCAGTCTCCAAAGGGAAAAGGGATCAACGCGGACCAGGCACTGTCGCGGAAGCAAAGCCTGAAGGTCAGCAGTTTAAAGCAGCAGATACAGCACGTGTTGTTTCCAGGGGCCAGACCAGATGATGGATTAGTTGAGGGCAAAGTCACTGAAAGGAAGAGTGGAGAAGGTGACTGAGACATTGCAGGAGGTGCTGAGAGAGTATCTCCTAGTGATGAATAGTCATGTATGGCCCATGAAGCCCTTAGTACGAGTGTATTGCCGACGGCCCGACCACAGCAGCCCCTGGGCGCCCATGTGCCCTCTGCGTGTGCGTTCCCAGCTCACCCCCAGCCCCCGTGGAGCCACCCCACAGCTCGCTGCCCTGCTTTGAGGAGGTAGAACCCAGCTGGGGAGGAAAGTGCCTGCACCGGCAGAGGACAAGGCAAGGTTACAGCTTCTCTCCAGTGCCTTTTGGCAAGCCCGGTGCAAGTGGGTGGGCTGGTCCCCGCTCTCCCCACATCCCCAGCAGATACCTCATCCTCTCCAGTATGACACTGGTGCGATAGAGACGACTGGGCAAAGCTTTGCAAGAATAACAGAACAAGAAGCCATGCTGTGTGAAACCAGACACAAGGACCCCCTGCAGCAGATCCCACCTCTTAGGTCAGCTGACAGTCTGCCACACTGATGGGCTTTTTGATTTCCTCTGGCAAAGTGGCATACCCTGGCATGACTGCCTTTGTCTCCCCTGCAGCCGGGACTGAAGGAGACCCCATCCTCCGGGCTGACATGCATCTGGCCAGCGCTCCCAGTGCTGCTCCTGCACGATGTGGGTACTGCACTCTTTTCTTTGGCCACGCCATGCCTCCTGAACACTGCCATCACAGCACTGCTGCCGTGAACACTAAAGTCTACTTAGACCTTATAAAGCTTTAGTAAACTTCTAGGGATGATATTTTTATAGCTGACAGATGAACCACCTTGATGGATTATTAGACACCGTTAGCCATCCTTGCAAGACTTTATGTTACTAATGAGTTTTAGGGGGGTTGCTTTCATTTTTCTTTCCTTTTTGTTTGGTCTGAGCAGCAACTTTCAGAATGACAAAACAAAACGCTTCAAGGCAGCAGCTGGAGCTTGAAATTAATAATAAAAAGTACTTGAGCTGATGTTTCATTGCAGAGTCATGCCAGTGAATGCGTGTTTCACACAACCACAGTACTTGCAAGCAACCTGCTTTGCATGCCCATCTCCGCAGAGCTGCTGCTGGGCTGGCACATCAACGCTGCCTGGGCAGGCAGGTGAGCAGGAAAAGGTCCCAGGGCTAGAAACAGCCAGACAGCTCAACAGCAAGTTTCCCTGGGCACCACTGAAACCGGTGACAAATACGAACAATTCCACAGCAATGAGGTCCCCCTCGCCCGGCTCCGTGCTGAGCCTGCCACCTGCCAATCACCTCGCCCCGCACGGCGCTGCCCGCTCCCGTGCTGCTAATTGCAGGGAGCTTGCATCCCTCAGCCCCTGGGGAACCCACATTTATCAAAATACCAGAGACATGCTGCTACACCTGTAATAAATCTGCCCTTTTTAGATACAGGAAGGTAAAACCTGCGTGAGTTAAAAGTCTTTAAAAAAAAAAAAAAAATCTCAAAAAGCCTAAAAGCCCAAAACCTTTGAATAGGCAAGCAGTTCTGGCACAAGTTCAGCTGCAGCTGACCTCCTTACTCCCCCTTATTCATGAAGTTAACAGCAAAAATATCCATGTTTATCTGAGAATGGCACCATTATTTCATAAAGCTGCTTTATTTCCCTTTCTCTTTCTGTATTGGAAAAATTCCCCAACATAAACTGAACATTTACTGCAGGCAGATTTTCTTCTCATTGTTCAAGGATAAGATGTGAATGGGAACGGCAGGAGGCCAGCTATTCTCTAGCTATATAAAGTGAAAATGATATTTTGAAGAAGATCAAAACCAGTAGCAAGTATTCAACCACTTCCATGATGTGTCACATTATTTTGGCTGCAGACAGGTGACAGCAACACAGCACATCAGTCCTTGTGAGTAAAATGAGGTGCAACAGTTTTTAATCAAACCCTGCTCAGGGAACCTAAACTAGAGAAAAGGAGAATAAATAATAAAACTGATTCTCAGGCAGGTTTACTTGAGCTGTGATTAACGATAATAATACTTAATATTCTCAGACTCTGCCTTACCCTGTACTGCTTTTGAAGGGGTGACATCTTATAAAAAAAACAACGTATTATTCCCTTCCCAGGACTTTGAAAGGGACAAATGTGACAACCAAGCAGCAAGGGTGCTTCTAGCTGGATGGCTGCGTTGCACAACTTTAGTGAAAACTGAACCCCTCTGGTGTCGCTCTGCAGGCTGCTTCTGGTTATCCTTTTGCAAACACATAAAACCAAACACACAAGTTAAACCTTCAGAAAAACACACATTGCATTTCCTGGCTCAGAAATTCCTTCTTTCAGGGCAAGAAGGTGTTCACGAAGTGTTCATGACGTATTCATGACAACATAGCCATCCTTCCTCCTATTTGGTACCACAGGTGGTAGCTCCAGCAGGATAAGCTGCTGGAATAAACAACCGAGAAGGCTCAGTCCTGGAAAACATTAACTGTGCGGCAGCTGCTCTGTCGGGAGTTTGCTGTCTGACTGATGCTAATTGACACCCCAGGGCAGGTTAGTGCCAGGTGGGCAGGAGATGCTCATAGTGCTGCTCTCCACAACAGGGTCCAGCAGTGAGGAGCCCGTCCCTGTGCTCTCCCAGGACCCACAGACACATGAGGGTAGAGGTTTGCTGTTTGCAGGTGTTTCTGGCCACCAGAAATCTGCTATTGCGAGTCAAGGAGGAGACAAGAAACACAAAGCCAAACAGAGGGGGTTAACCCAGCACTGCACTCTTCCAAAAATCTCCAGGAGACCCCTGGGGCAGCCCTAAATAAGCCACAAGGGACCCAAAGGTGCAAGACACAACCTGCTGTAGCTGCAGAGATAGGCCCGGAGAGCTGGTTTGATAAACGGAGCTTTAGGGGCTTTTCATGTCACACAAGTCTGAAAGGATACCGCCTTGGAGAGCCACCATTATTAAGCTCATAAAATTCATGCAAAATAAAGCTGATGCGTACCATACAAGTTCAAGCAGAACACTTGAGCACTCCCTGCCCACAAACCACCACTGCTGTCTGTCGGCAGGGGGGATTTTCATCTCCCCAGAAGGAGTGGGCTGGTGCAGAGCACCCCTCACTCCCAGCGGGTACCCGCGCGATGCCATCCTCGCACACGTGAACATCAGACATCCCACACACAGGCAGCCCCGCCGCCAACCTCATGTCAGGCACGTCAAGTCAGAGAGAGCCCAGAGGGCACAGTCCAATTATAAAGAAAAACTCAGGAAAGGTTTAGAGTTGGAGAGGGGCACACAACAGCTTTACATGCAATTGCTCAGCCAAGCCCATAAACTTTGCAAACCCCGTTCCATTATAGTCATGCTAATAATAATCGTTAATCAGTTATTTAAAGTCATTCACATGAAAAGCTATGCGCACCTTCTTTTTTTTTCTTTTTTTTTTTTTTTTTTTTTTTTTTCTTTTGAGCTGGTATAAATCAACCTTATAGGCAAAAGAATAAATACAGGAAGACAGCTGTACAGATCACACTGTCACACCAATCACTGCTTAAAAGCACACACTGTAAATAACAGACAAAATTCACCCCCAGTGGAATGCCATTGACTGCATGGGCTGGAGCTGCAGCAGGGATAAATTGGCCTATCAAAAATACATAAAAATTTAGAAACAGAATTCAGTGATGTGTGGGAGCGATTTATCACAGCTATGTCACTTAAAATGACATTATCACTAGTGAACCCATTAAATATTATGGGCTCTGTTAAGATTCCTAAGGGGCCAAACAAGAAAGGAGGCAGCAGTGGTTGGATGGGGCAGGAAGGGATTCACACACCGACCCGGTGGCCAAGGCCAACGGCTACTCACCCAGTTCCTATCCGAGCCCAGGGATGGACACAGCCAGGGTGCTGCGGGGTGGCAGCCTTCGCCTGCACCAGCAGCACATGGGAATGCATGTTCCTGGTGATGCTGGCAGGAGAGCAGAGCATCACCACCAGCTCCTTGGTCTCTTGTCTTACAAGCAGGAGAGTGAATTCCACCAAAGCATGGCTTTGGGAGCTCAGCACGTTTGTCCTTGACCTGCCTATTTCTGCTACAGCATCCCAGCTCCGTAAGGCCATCCCAGTGATGCTGCTTTAGCTGGCTTCCCATTTTCAGCAGCTGCAGTTTGCAAAATGAGCCTTGCAGGCAGTGGGAGGGAAGGAAAGGAGACATCTCTTTTTTGTGACTCTCATGGTGTTACCATGATCTCAGACCTTTAGAAAATCATCAGGCTGCTTTGTAGACCACTCATCAGCAGTAGGAGCCAAGCATGTGGTGCTGTCTTAACAGCGGAGTACAGTATTGAGCTACAGTAGGAGTCATTACATTCGGTGCACGGGCTCATTGGGGAGCATTGCAGAGACATTGTGTATCACAGTATGTATTTAATGACAATAATCAGGTTTTCATGGAGATGGGCTGAGGAATTTTACCCTAGTCTGGAAGCATCCAAACTCAGCAGTTCTGCTCAGGGACCTGGATTCAAGCAGTCATGTGGCTCAGGATGGCTTCACCGACGCTGCAGCAAGCAGATGGTTTGGGAGAGCACACCCCGGCCAAGGCAGAGCACACCAGAGGAGGGGAGTGGCTGGGATGCAGACCCAGGGTGGCGGAATAAAAGAACAAGCAACTGTTTTCTCCTGGGGGGAAAAAAAAAAAAAAAAGAAAGAAAATACCCCACAACTTGATAAATTGCCTTACCAGGATTTGATTATTGCAGCTACTGGGCTAGGCAGTGTCAGTCACAAAACATTTGTGGGAAGCAATTTTATCAGGGACATCAACATAAATAAATAGAAGAATTTTTTCCCAGTGTCCTTCCACACTTGTTTTGGAAGGCTCTCTTCACCACGCTCACAGTAGCTGTCGGTCGTACTCTCCCGTTCTCCTGTGCAGTATCTGTGGCAGCAGCACATGGGCACCCCGACTTCTGACCACACGTCACCATGCTTTGGTCCAGTAGCTCTGCAAACTCCCTCTTCATATTATTTTTTTTAAATTGTTAAGGACCGCAGGTAAGCAGGAGCACAAATAGAATCGTTACCCCTTCAGCGACATGGACAGGGAGGTCTGGCAGCAGCGCGGGGATGGATATGCCGTGTCCTCCCTGCTGTTGGTGCAGGGACCATGGGGCACCCTGGCATACAGATGGGCCACCTCCAGCCCAGGCGGCTGGTGATCCTTCCCATGATGCGGTCCCAGGCTTTCACCTAGAAGAGAGGGGGCAGGAGGAGCAGTCCATATTTCATGTAATTGAGGTGTCACGATGCATTAGTCTGGAGACGTAAAAGAACAACAATTGCATCTTAAACTGTGATAGTTAATTTATTATTGCAGAACTGAAAGGCAAAGTGTAAGAAGGTTTTTTTTCCTACCCTGGATAGTTTGTTATAAAACAGATGCATTAATCTCTTTTTTTTTTTTTTGGGTTGGGTTTCCCCCCCCCCCCCTTGGCTATAAAAATAGAAAGTTACCAGTAGAATCAAGAAAAGAATTTTAGGTCTCATGACAGCTTATGCCCCTGAAAAACTTCACCAAGTATTTCTAGCAGGAGTGTCTAACAAACTCAAACCATACAACTGCATGTTGTACTTCTGCTAATTGGTGGTTTTAAACAGTACGCTACCTCATCCCTGCTTATTAAACCAAATTTTATTCCTTAGCAGCGCAATCAGCAATAGTTTTTTGGGCACTTATCCATTCAAAATCCCAAAGTATTTTCCACGGACCTTGTAGGCAAAAGCTTTTATCCCCATGTGACCGAAGGATGCACCAAGGCAGCAAAACTTGGTGCAACTTAAATGATGTCATACATGAACAGGCTGCAAGCCTAGCAAGAGAACAGGCTTTCTTCCCAGCACCCCCTAACCCACCGGAGGCTTTTTGCTTCTGAAACAGCCATGCAGAGAACATTGTTTGGGTTTGCATCACTCCCCTCCTGACCACACCTTATTCCTGAAAGGAACAATGATATCCCAGAAACAACTGATTTCTTGGGAGAAGTACAGAGAATTTGACTTGTTTCCTCAGCTGGTTATATTTCAGCTCCCTGAGGCCAGTGTCAGTAACACGGCTTCCGTGCCCGTGCCTGCTGTGGAGTGCAGCAGCAGGCGGGCTGGGGTCCCTGCTCCCACCGGCACAGCCGCTCCCGCTGCTGCTCCTTGGGTCGGGTGCTCTCTGTATGGCCTAAACGCTGGCTTGGGTGTGGAAGGGAGTTTCACCTATCTCACTCACCTGTCCCTTCTCCTGAAAAGCTGGGGACTATGTTTGCACAGTAAGGGTGCTTGCAAGCCACCACCCCCAGCCTCCGGTCACCCTGCCCACATCCACATCAGTGCAGCCCACACGCAGCCCTGCAGTCACCTCCAAATATAAGCTTCTGGACAACACCACAACATAACTAAAATAATGAAAAGAAACATAACTAAAAGAACTAAAAGAACCAACAGAAGTAAAAGAGGGTAGCTTCAGGCTAGATATAAGGAAGAGATTTTATTCAATGCAGGTGGTGAAACACTGGTACAGGTTGCCTAGAGAAGGTGGCAGATGCCCTATCCCTGGGATCATTCAAGGTCAGTTTGGGGACTCTGAGCCACCTGATCTAGCTGAAGATGTCCCTGCTCATTGCAGGGCGCTGGACTAGATCTTTAAGGGTCCCTTCCAACCCAAACTATTCTATGATAAAACCTGGGGCATTACTTCTTTCATAATCAGACTCTTTCTTTCCAAAAACCAGGTACAGCCAAGCAGCTCCTGCATGGCAGACGACCACAACCCGTTAGCATCCAGAGATGCTTTGAAATGTTAGTGTATCAGTTCCATGCCCAATGGATTATGCTATTAATCAAATCTGACATATGACTAGCCTGAATACCTAGGCCTTATTCTCAGCTGGAAACGTATCTGGCTTGTATTCAAAAACAGCTTAATCAAGAGGTGGCCTTTAGATTAAAGACAAAGTAAAGTATTTTTCCAAATTTTGATTACTGGCTGTGAGTAACAGGAAACGAAACATAATAGTAACGTCTGCGCAGCTACGCAAGGTAAAAGCAGTGTAAAACAAGCCACTGGAGGGTTTGGCATAAGAGTTGGCTCTTGGACGACATTTCAGAATAAGAAGACTCCGTTTCAGAAGAATTCAGCCAGTAAGATAAAAAAGGCGCTAACAAGGATGCTGAACTGGAGGCTTTGCAATGGGGCTCAGCAATCCTGACCCTGCTCCCTTTGTGCCCATCAGGCTACATCTTATGGCCTCACTTGTCTATAAAAACTGTGGGTGCAAATTGGACACACTGCTGGAAGCAAATATGGTGACTTTGTCCACAATGAAAGTTTTCCCCACATTAGGAAGCAAATAATTCCAGAAAAGGATAATTTGCGTTCTGTATACATTGTAATTTTATAGGACTGCGGCAAAACAACTGCAGAACCCAAAGCGACATATTTCCTGATTCTCTCAGTGTGGTTAGAGTTCAGTGCAAAATGGGATACCAGATTAAATATAGCTATCACAGGCTGATCTTCCTCCCTGAAATATAGTTATACACAATTATACGTTCATGCATAACCACACATATGTCCCCACAGCCCTTGTGTGCACACCAATCCACCTACCAGCAGAAGAAAGATTTTTTGGATATTCTGCTGTGACATTTATTGACAAAGTCCCAGGGGTATTGCACCTATTCTTTTTGGCATTACCCATGTAATGCAAGATATAAAATTCTCGGTAGATGTTCAAAGTTTGTATTTAATAGACCTGGAGGCTCTGAGTGCCTTTTCACAGATTGCGTTCCAGCTGTCTGCCGATATTGGAATGTGCAGGTCTTGGTCCCATGCTGTGCAAACAGGCAGCCTCCCACACATTTTGTGTACCAGGAGTAATTTATGAGTCTATCTATAAAGGAAATAACAGTGCGTTAAGAAGGGGTTATGTAAAGCTCTGAGATTGAGAAGTAGCTCAGTTAACTCAGTAAAACTTCCCAACATCACTGTTATGTTTCAGCTGATTTACAAATACAGGAGGCCTTCAGCTGGTGATTCATATTCCTTCTGAAGCAGATGGGGGGAAAAAGGTATAATAACTGTCTCTGCATAAATTTCATGTCACTGAAAGGCGCCTACCTTGAAACCTCATATTCATTAACTATCTTTTGCAAATACGAGTGTCTGAATTGAACTGCGAGTCCCAAGACACTGTGGGATATTCTAGTACCAACCAAATAGGGAAAAAAATAAAATAAGAGGTGCTGGCCATTTATTTTCAATCTCAAACCACAGGGATTCCTTCCAAATTGTCACCTAATGCAGAGCCTACAGGCGATGCATTGAAATCCGCATTACGAAAGCCCACGCAGAGCAGGCGAGGAGTGGTGGGACCACAGCGGGGCCGTCCTGCCTGCCCCACGCCACGGGCAGCCGAGGGCAATGCCCCACTGCCACCCACAGTGACCCAGGCTGGGGCTTCCATCTGATCACAACCAGACCGTTCATTTGCAGCACTCTTGTTTTTCTGCCCCGCAAAGAGGAAACCAGCCTGCAGCTACCAGAGACACCAGTTTTGCAGACCCGTCTGCATACCCAGCTAGCAGATAACAGGGTCTGAACAGCAAATCCTTCCCTAACTGCAGGGCAGGCTGTATTTAGAAGCCTCACATTGCTTCTCAATTGCCAACAAGACACAAAATGCAAAAGTTGCAAAGCCGCTCAGCTTAACAAGTTCAGCATTATTTATTTAATGTCCCTTAGAACATGAATATTTAAAGTGGAAAATGACCTCTAAACAGAAGAAAGTTATCAAAATCCATATGTGCCACCTCTCCACCCAGAGGGCAAGCTGAGTTTGCTGCTCAGCTTGGGTCAAAGGGAACCAGAGCAGAGGCTTCATCCTTCATCTTGGTAGCTAGTGACCCAGCTGTCCTCATTGTGGCACTGACCTACAAAACGCACCTTTCTACAAATCTGCCTATAAACCATTTGTGTCTGTCATCAGCTGGCAGCTACTTACAGGCAGCAAAGAAAGGGGGAGCAGGCAGTGTCCGTCACGGTGCCACAGCCGGGGGCCCCGTACTTGATGCTGATGCTCGAGTATGTCCCCAACACGCTGCGGAAGGGGTGGCAGGGTCTGAAGCTTCGGCAGATGGCCCGGCTACGCAGCCAGTGGTCACAGCCGTTATGGTGATCTGAAGGCTGACATGAACTGTCAGATGAAAGATTTTATTACAAATGATGGTTTCCAAAAACATTTCTCCCTACCTTACATCAAGCTAGTGCCAGCATCAAATATATCTACTCTCACAAAACATTCTATTCATTTCTGTTCTTTTTTTTTCAAACTCTCCCAGTTTTCTTGAGACTGTTACTAACGTTATGTACCCTTTCTGCAGACATTTCTATAAAAAAAAAAAAAAAAAACTTAAAGAAAAAGATCTAAAAAACCCTGACAATTCTCCCCAAAACTCATCAATTGGTTTGATTTGAAGATTTCGAGATAAAGCCAACAACGTGGGCATGGCATTTTTTCTACATTTCTCAGCTGACAACATTGCTGGTCTGGAGGGGTCTCTTGGTGGCTTTGGGAGTATCTCCAGGAGCTATCATGGGGCCAGCCCCAGCCCTGCCCAGCTGCACCATGGGGCCAGGAGAACCAGCACCACCACCTGCATGGGACGGCACCATCGCCACCATCACACAGGCCAGTGATGTCAAGCAAATGGACCCACGTGGATCAGGCTCATCTGGAAATTAGAGATAATATTTTCCTACCTTGCAGGCCCATTACAGATCTTCATTAGAACTGGAGAGGCAATCAGAGCATCACCATGATGAGTGCCATAAAAAGCTGTCCGTGAAATGTGTCAATCACTCAACCAACCAGCCTGAGCCCAGTCCTACCCTCTCTCCTCCTGTCACACAAGTGAGACAGCCCAAATTTAAAAGCCAAGGAGCTGTCTGCCATTTTCTCTGGTATTTTAGCCACTGGGACACAAGCTTTGCCAACTGTTAGCACCTAATGTTGCAACCAGCACATTTCAGCTTCAGCTTGTGCGATTTCTGGCATTTCACTTAAAAAGATGCTGTGTTCCTAAAAAAAGCACTTTTTGCAATAGAAGCTTCTCATGCAAAATGATTCACACCCGTTTTTCACCAAAGTGTGTTAAAAAAAACCACCAACCCAAGGAGAAAGCAGCAAGCAAGCAGCACTGGAAAACACCCCAGGGAGATGAGACCCTGGCTGGTGGCATGACAGTGTGACAGCGTGATTTGCTTAGGTGTCTGGTTTGTAGTCTGGGACCTTCACAAGTTTCTCCATCTGGCCAGGAAGAGGAAGAGCTGAAATAATTATCACCAAGTCACAAAGCTACACAAAACCCTCCCCACTGGGAGGTGAATCTGTCGTTGTTTGGCACAGAGACGCTTGTGCCACCCAATAGAGTGTCTGGACTGGGACCAGGATGGACTCTGGGATGGCTCCATTCTGAACTCACTGGTTTCCAACAGCTCCTCCACAAGAAAGCAGCACTTCCCAAATGCATTTTCACCTCAGTGACCAAAATCCCAGCTCTGCCAAGCTGTCGGTTTTTGCAAGCAGCCCCAGCACCCTGCCCTCCTCCTCACACTGACAGCTGGGGATAGACAGCAGATTTTTGGGTGCAGTCTGACACCAACCTGAAAGTTGGAGATCAAAGAGGATGAGAAGTAGATTCATTATAGACTAATTAATCCAGCAAAAGACTTCTGGATAAAGGTTGGTGACATCCACTTCAGGATAATTTTGAAATAAATATGAGGATTCACAGAAGAAAAAAAACACAGTTGGGAAAAGATTATTTCTGAAGCATAAATATAGCTCATTTCTAGACCCCCTCCTCCACATATCAATTAATGAAGCAAATCATCTGTCTGAATCAAAGATGTGGGAGAAAAACATAGTTATCTATTTGAACTACAAAAAAATTAAAGGATTTAAAATGAAACATATAATTAGCCTGTAGGACTCTGCTGTAGGTTATTGAGGCAAAAAAAAAAAAACAAAAACCTTTCTAACTTTCAAAAAAGGCCTCGACAGCTACATGAATGGCTTCTGCTGCTCTGTAGAGGAGGGGGAAGCGCTCATCTTCCACAGACAGGCAGGTCCAGCCCAGCTCCAGGCTACCAGGTCTGTAATCCTGTCCCTGCACAGGCTCCAGCCGTTATCACATTCTGCCCAGCTTTGTGTCCTTTAATTGCTTTTGATTTTACTGTGTATTTCGTTCTCTATCTACCTGTGCCGGCATCCCCCCCGCCTGCCGCCCCAGGTGCCCAGCCGCTCACCCTGCACTCGCAGGTACTGCCTGACAAGCCCTGGTCCATAAGGTGAATTAGGAGAGCACGAGCATCAGTGAACAAAACCCTTCATGTGTCGGGTCCTGTGTTGATGCTATCCAGTGATTGTAACTGCTGAACCTCCATCAAGGATGACGGCTCTCGGTCCCCTGACATCAGGCAATCAACAGATAGCAACAACACAATACCTGGCATATGAGGGGTTTCATTCACTGGTGTTTGTGCTCCTCTGATTGAAGGCAGGCAAGAAGCACTACGCGTGGCTATTTTCATCAGGCCCTGGTGCTGCAGGACACATAGCTGATGAACACCAGCTGGCAGCGGGAGGACGTGTTCCCACCAATTAGCTGTATGATGATGCTCTGCAATCTCCTCTGAAGCATCTGGCACGGGCCACTGGCAGCCCCGGCTATGGGATGAATCGGTGCTCTGTTGCACTGTGGTAATGCTCACGTTATTAAAGTTGAGATTGAAATGAGGAGTTCAATGTCAAATCTACAAGCCCAGCCAAAGACGCAGCAGATGCTGCATATATAAACATATACAAGGGTTAATATAACTCTGGACAAGTCTGACACTAGCTTTCATAGATAAATTGCAAGAACATCCCTTAACAGGCATCTTTTTTCCAGAGATTATCACTTGCATAAACATGAAATACCTATGGGTCACATCTGAAAATTCCTCTTTATCATTACTATTTATTTGCAAATGCAGTAGCTGCGAGAGACCTCAGGCAGGACAGGCACCACTTATCTTCCACCAAGACTTGGATCCCTGCCTAACCTTAAGCGTTTGTGTTGCCACCACTTGCATCAATGCAGAAGTAAATGCAAAATGCCATCCTAGGGAGCTGGAAGCATTTTCATACACTCTTATGCTGCTGAAAACACCTACCCAAAACAGAGAAAACACTCCTGCTTGGCACCTGCTGATGAAGTTTTCTGAAACAGGCAGGTCAGCGTAATCCAGTCATTCCCAAATAAATGACCATTTGACATCTCCAGAAGCAGAGCAAAGGTTTCACTGGCTCAGTTAAAAATTTACAAGTCACTTGATGACAATCTCTTAAAAAAAAAAAAGCTAACAGAAAATTATTCCCTCGCAAATAAGATCCCTTTGACTAAGTTACTTGCTTCCCTTCAGAGGAGATTTAAGGTTTTTCTCTCTTCCTCTGCAATCTGGCTCCCCTTTGAAGTTAAAAGAAAGGAAGGTTCGGGGGCTTTTTTATTTAAGAAGAAAAAAAAAAACCCTTCTCCTCTTTGAAAATATTTTTCTTAGACAATTGCTGTCTCAAATTTTAACAAATACTCACTAATTTGCACCTTGTTCAAAAGCCAAATGGTAAGTTTGATTATTTTTTTTTTTCTTACTGAATGTTTCTTTGTCTTAGTGGCAGAAGGGAGAGTCTTAAAGAAATCAAACTACCAGCTCCATTCCAGATTTCCACAATTTGCTATATAATTTCTTAAAAGGAGCTGTAAGGCCACTTGGAAGAAAAAAAATCTTTTAAAAAGAAGAAAGAAAATAGATTTTTTTTCACCCATCTTCTTGTAGATGAAGTAGATGAGACTATAAAAGGTGTTTCATTTGAAACATTGTATTTGAGCCCAAGAAAAAAAGCCAACAAGGTGTCCCTGCTAGGAAATTCATTCACAGGGAGCAGACAGTGGAAACCAAGAGACTTTCTTCAAGGACAAAGAGAAAGGAAGTTTTGAAAAAGATGAGCTCAATTTAAAACAGCTTCCTTTTTTTTCTCCTTCTTTCCCACCCCCACCCCACCCCCCCAGCTGCATGAGAGGAGGCGCAGAGTTTTGTTTTCCCGGGGAGGAGAATTTGGGTTCTGTGTGTTTCGGGTACAGCGGGTACATGAGTAACAGGCAGGACGGGGAGCATGCAGGGCAGAGCTACATGTACGCCTCCTGCAATGCTGCCTCATAAATACCATAGGGCTTTAACGACGGAGCAGTATTTTATGAACCAGGTACTCAGGGCTGCTCAGGCTGCTCTGTGTTGCTCCAGCAACAAGAAGCTCCTCTGAGTGGCCAGCGAGCTTTCCCCTGTGAGAAGAGAACCCCACCAAGATCTCACAGCCATGGGTAATGGGGAGAGAAGAGGGTGGGCGCCTCAGTCTTCTTCCACTCAAGGGTTTGCAGCAGGTGACACATCATCGCTGGGAGCATCCCCATTACTCAGGGACCTGCATCTCCTCTACAACTGCCCCGCCTGGGGAGGCTGACCAGTCCTACTTACCAGGACTGTGGCCATGAGTCAATCCTCCAGACAGCTTAATGCATAAGTCCTTCTCCATCTCCTGCCGTGCACATGCATACGCACATGCACCAGCGTGCACGTTCATACATATGCATGGCCACGAGGGAAGCATAATGAAATGCATCCAGCCTTTCCTTTCCCAGAGGGAGCAGATTCTCCGCGGCTGCTCGTGGTGAAGCACCGCCACCACCCAAACCACACTGATGGGCACAGCAAATCCAGCTTTTCCAGTCTCCTCCTCTGAGATGGGCTGAGAGCATCTCATTCTCCTGTCCACATCTGGTCCAGCTCCTCACTGCTCTGCAGCTGGAGAGAAGCCCCAAGGCTGCTGTGTGCATGTCGAGCGCTGCTGGGGGCTGGGGAGGCTCCAGACCAGAAGGGAAAGGTGAAGGAGCAAGAAAACAAAGTGAGGGCCAGAGGTCATAAAGTTAAAAGTGATTCTGGGGGAGGCAGGCTGATTTTCACACCAGACATTGGAGCTGGGCAGGGGTGAAGAAGACTAAATGGCTCTGGGGAGAAAAAAGCAGCCTCTGGTTTGTTGTTATTTATCAGTTTATGAGCACTAGTGTATGCTGTGGTGGGTGTGTTTGCACATCTCTAATCAGCTAAACAGTTTGTATGCAGCCCTGGAAGAATGGCAAATTAACCCAGGATTCTGGTGCTGGAGACATTTTGTACTGAAAAGATGCATTTGGTGGCAGACTCACAGATTCGCTCCTGGATCACACATTTGCATCCAGGATGTTTTCTCTCCAATATAAAGCCAGTGAAAACAAAACCAAAGAGCCAAACATCCTTTCCAACAAAAATAAATGGAGTTTTAGCATCAAAACATATCTGCACGTTTCAGCTATTTGCTTATAAAAATAAAAGTCAAAACCTTCAATCGCAGACTTTTAGGTCTTTTCAACTCAGAACATCATTTACGAGTTTCCTCCACTTTTTAAAATGCTTTCAGGTGAAAACCAATCCAAAATTAACCTGAATGACATTTTCCTTCTGCTCGTTTCATTGCTTTTTTCATCAAAAATCCCCCCCGAGACGGCTCCCACCAGCTCTCAGCTCTCCAGGGAGCTGAGGACAGGGCTGCTCTGCAGCTCCGCTCAAGGACGCAGAGCCAAGCCCAAGGGGTTTCCACGGCCCCGTTCCTGCCCACACCACATCACCTGAACTCCGGCACCGCATAAAACACTGTGGCAGGGCCAGTACTGGGGCCAGCCTGCCCTACCTGTCTAGGTGCGCCTCTGTTTCTCTCCGCTGCCGAAGAAGATTGCATTTTTTTCCACCAAGCCTCAAGCTGCATCTTCTTGGTGAGGTTACAGCAAAGCAACCACCACTAACAAGCCAAGGAGCAGGAATGTGTGCATCTGGTCAAATCTTTTCACGAATAACTTAATAACGTCATGCAAATGAAAAGTATTCTGCATTAATATAGCTTTGCCACAATGCTATTACAATAAAGATAATAGAGATGAGTGAGTCAGCACTGCATTAGGGAGCAGGCTTCAACTGCATCTCGCTTCATTAGCAACTGCCCCAGCCCTCATGCAATCGTTAAGGGCGCACTCCCGAGCTATAGGCATGTGAGGGGGACAGGGCCAGGGTGAGCGAGGCAGACCATGATTTCAGGGACCTGTTTCTGCTCCTTCAAGATGCACAGCGGGGTCAACACTGTTTGCTTTTTCCTCCCTCTATTCTTTCCCTGCTTGGTTTTCACAGATTGGAAAACCAGGGTTTAGTTCTGCTGGCCCAGATTGCTCCTCCCCTCCTCCCCAGCATTATTAAAAGCCACAGGAGGGTATTTATGTGAGGAAATCTTTGCAGAGAATCCCCTGCTTGGTCCCTGCAGAGCATCAGGTTTGTTCTTCCCCAGCTCCATGCAGCAGAAAAGCTGCTTTCAAACCTACCTCATGCAAAGGCAGCTGTGCAATCCCCAGCAGCGATGAGGCCGTTCCTGCCTGAGCTGCCTGCATTGCCCCCACCCTGGGCACGTCCCAGCTCTGCTTTAGGTGGCACATGGGATTCCCGTGCTCCCACATCCCCCTCGGGAGAAGGCAGCTCAAGGCTGTACCGCCACTTCCACAGCACATGGGACCGATTCCTGCCCAGCAGCTCAGTGAGACAGACAAATATCTCAACGCGGAGACATTTCTGCAGTTATTATTTTTTCTTACCTTTTTGGCAATAGACACGGGGAGGCAGTAGCAGAGGTCTCCTCCTCGCTGCTGGCACCCTTGTGCACCCAGGCAGGAGCAGTTCCCACAGCCCCGCTCTGCAACTAATTGCCCGAGCTCTTCCCCTGCACCCAGGGGAGAGGAAAAGATCATTATCCCTTTCAAAATGAGACTGTGCTTTAAAAACACGAGTTCAAGCAGTAATTGTATTTCCCAGGGCTGGAGGGGCCCTTTGCTGCCAGACCCGCAAAGAGCCCAGCACCAGCTCCTCGTCCAAGGCCGGCTCTGGGCAAACAGCACATCAGTATGCAGGGTGCTACGGCTTGACATAGGGCAGAGAAGAGATGTGATGCTGCCCTACCCTTTCTGTGGAAAAGGGGATGAAAGGTGAAGGGACAACCTCCACCACTGCTTCCACAGCCCCAGGCTTTGGCTGCAGGGTGCTGCCCGCTCCCAGCCTCACCACGACTGGGATTAGCAGGCTTACATGGGAGCACGGCCCTGAGAAAGCCTGGCCCGGGCAGGGCTGGCCTCACCATCCACACTTCCAGCCCAAACACTTAGCAAAAGCCCCACGACACCTCGTGCTGCTCTGACACAGGGTGGCTCACATGCCGCCGAGCCTCCCCGGTGGGTCCCTGCTCCCCGCTGCGATGCTCTGCTGGTTTCACCCCAGCAGCTGCTGCAGCCCATGATCCCCTACGGCTTGTTTGGTTTGAAGCTGTTGTGTTTGTTTTCTTTCACTGTTAACTTTCAAGTACAAATGTGCAAGCTGGGGAAAGTGTTCCTAATGCCCCATATGTTTCCCCTCAGGAGCAGAGCTATTCCTTCCTATGCTTTAAACTTTTAAGATGTTGCTGCTGCTTGGTGGGTTTTTTTTTTCTCCCCATTGATACAGAGCCACGAGCTGGGCTCGGGGGGCAGCCGAGCATCCCCTGCCCTGAGACAGGCAGCAGGATGGGGCACACGGCTCCTGTCCCACAGCTTCACACTGCACCCGCGAGCTGGACTACCTCCTTCCAGAGGCTGTAACGAAATGCTTTGAACCTAAAAATGAAAAGGGAAAGGAAAAGGATGCTCTGTTCCCTCCCCGATGCATGGACATGCACGCACACACTCCTGCGGACTTCTCCTTTGCCTGGTATATCAAATGGCAGCGTCTTTTTGAAGTTACCATGGCAGTGAGAGCAGAGCAACAGCACAACTCACAGAGGAGGAGAGAGCAAGGGAAAAACACTGGCACAGGGATGGGAAGGACAGGAAGGGGCCAAGAAGCCCCTCTGATGTCTGCAAGATGTGGTGCAAGAAAGACTTTCCCACCGGAGAAATTAAAATAAGCAAATAAATATCCAGCCATGAGAGGGCAGACAAAAAGTAAAGAAATGAGAGATCTAAGAGTAGAGCTGGGAAAAGGACTAGTGGAAAAGCAAAGCAGAGACAGAAATTCAAGTAATTAGAGAACAAAGGGTGCACAGAAAGAGAAACAGAAGAAGGTGAAAGAGGATTTGTCATCGAAATCTAGAACAAAAGTTAATTCCAGGAAGCAGCAGGTTTTGAAGACAAAACATGCAAAACCACCAGTGACAGACTGCTTCCAGCACCCGGCTAGGCCACCGCGCTGGCCTCAGTGGGGGTCCACTGCCGCCCTGCGCCCAAGGGGGCACCCCACATCGCACCACCCCTGATGCTGCAAGGCCCAGCCAGGGCCCGCTGGACACCCTGGTGGCTGGGGCTGGCTCACAGTGAGCAGCTCAGGGCAAGGCTTGTGCTCAGTGGTGCTCCTCACCAGGAAAAGCCCAGCCACCCTGCTCAGCCCGGCCACCCTGCTCAGCCCAGCCCCACGGGTGTCCCTGCAAACCCAGGCTGACCCCACACACCAGCCACGTTCCCACCGCGTGTTTGTGTCTGGTAGCAGGTAGGCATGTGGTGGGTGCTTCAGAAACCTGGCGCCCAGAAACAGCGCAGCGCAGGGGGAGGAGGGACAACCTTATCCGAGGCCAGCGCTGTTCCTGGTTGCGCACAGCCACGCCGCTCTGCGTCCTCTCTGTGTGGTGAGCACGCCTGCTCTAGGTTCAGGATCCTGCCCTCACAGCACGGGAGTTGAGCTGAGCCTTCCCCCTGCACCTCGATAACATGAACCCCGGTGCTCACTTAGAGCCCGTGACCAGCCTAAGAGGCCCTTTGCACAACTGGCTGGGAAAGCACCGCTGACCTGTCTTCCAGCCAAGATCAGATACCTTCTAGGGCAGATCTAATCTACCCCAGCACCAAGGACCTGACATCTCCCTCTTGGGCCATTCCACAGATTCCGTTGCCAGGAAGTCATTCAAGGCATCCCATTTTTCTCAGCATGAGTCTGTACTCCCAGTAGAGCCATGCTAAATAATTCCTTTTTGCTCTGGAAGTTTAAAATCTTCATATGTCATTTTGGCATTGTACCTTATTTAAAATGGTTGACATTTCTTCGATTCTGGGCTTACCTGGAGGGTGCTAAGCAGAAGACCATGAGACTGGAAAACTTTGCATAACAAAAATCTTACGGAACAGGAATGTAGGATGAAAACAGCATCCCACGCATATTTAAACACCAACACCCAGAGTGAGCAGGATTATGATTGCTTGGCCTGAAACAAATGGTTCCACTTTTGCTGCTGCTAATACCATTAAATAACCAAGACAGCGAATGTTACTGATTAGAAAATAGCACAGAACATTTGTGAACACTAATCAACTTTACAGAAATGTTAACTTTCAGACCTAAAAAACCCTTGACAGTGTCCCTGTGAAGTTATTTCGGGTGAGGCTCTGCATACCGGAGCTGTCCCTTCGCATTAGGCTTGATCCCTGCTCACCGTGCGCGCACACAGCAGAGTGCACCCTTAATGCTTTTCAATTACATGACAAGCAAAGCAACTTATTGGTGCTCTTTATGTTAATGTCCCGATATTTTTCATGTTTATGATATCTAATTACGTTTGCTCCTGATAGTGATGTAATGTTTAGGTACTGAAGATTGAGAAGACTGCTCTAATGTTAATATATTTACATTATTAAAAAGTAATACATTACATAGGCAGTCTGCTGTGTAGGGCTGGATTTCAAGATGAGCTCTCAAGGCAAATCCATTATCTTCTCCCTCCTCCTGTCCCCTGTACAGATTCTGATAACTAGGATTGACTGGCAGTGTTTAAAGTGACTGCAGCTGGTATCATGGTGCCAAAGGGGAAAAGGTATCTTACAGATGCATGAAATTAAATAGGCCCAGGGGTCTCAAAGGACCACACTGCATTACCAGGCAGAGGGATTCAAGACATTAGCTCAGAAGATCAGCATTGCAAAAATGGTGAGGAAAAAAAAAAAAAAAAAAAAAAAAAGACGCCCCTGTGCAGTGCCATCAGAGGCGCTTTCTGTGAAAGTCTGTTAGCTGGAAGAGAAGTCTCTGCAAGCGCCTCCGGTTTCAGACTGCCTTTTCCCCTTTGGTCATGGAATTGCACATACCTGATGATCACCAGGGCATGCTGCAGAACCTGTTGCCCTCTTCAGATCAGGAGACATGGTATATTTATAGGAGAGGTTGAGTTATTTTATTCCCTAAGGATCACCTCCTGGGAGGGGCACATTCCCTTTGGGACTGCATGCTCCTCCAACACTTCTTCACTGATCACGTCTTCAGAAGTTCACCAAAGAAGGCAAGACCTGGGCCGGTGCTTCATACATTTTTTAGACACACCTCAAAGCAGCTAACTCAAAGCTAAAATGTGTTACTCAGTATTACATGTCTAGTCGACTCAGGAAAGATGTCAACTGCAAGTGAAAACTGGGGGGTGGGATGCAGAAGCCGTGGTTAGCCTTCCATCGGGGGATATCCGCAAGCTGAGCAGGTGCCAAGCATCATCTTCTGCTGTGATCTGTGAGAACTGAGCGTGAGCTACACCTCCCATACAAACGCAACGTCTCAGATACTGGCTCCACATCAGAAACCCTGAAGAGCCCTTCCCTTATAGCCAAAATGAGTCATAAACACGCAAGAGGACGCAAAGATGTCCACCACTAACAGCCCTGAAGGATGTATTGAGAGACCAGCCTATTCAGGTTTCATTTACAAATTCCTAATAAATGACAAATAAGCACTTTAATGAACAGCAACTGCAGCAGCAGTGCAGGCGCAGTGGTCTCAGGGCTGGAGTGATTGACACTGCAGAAGGCAAACAAGTCTGGGGCACACAAGCCCTGTTCATAAACACTAGATAACTAAACAAAAAAGCATAAGTAGTTGCAGGATCCTTACACACTACAGCAAGGTCTAACTGATCACCCATGACCTGCTTATAAACTATAGTCTGTCACCTATATGCTGCCAGCCACACGTTAGAGACCTACTGCCCGCTGGAAGCGACACTCAGCAGCAGTGCCCTCCGGTGCAGACAGGCACTTTTGCTGGTGTTTAGACCCTGGAAAAATTAATTGGACGATGAGGAGCTGAGCAGGTGGACCTCCAGCACCTGCTTCAGTGTCGGTATTTCCATTCGGTACAACATGCTCGCATCTTTCAAAAAGAAAATATATGAAACTAGGTCTTCCTGGCTATTTCTGCTCCTTTGGATGTAATTTCTGTCTCCTTAGAGTGATGTGTGCTTACACTAAGGAATTGGAAATGACTCCTGAGTCAGTAATAGTGGCAGGGAGGAGGGGGGTTGCTTGCAAGTCAGAACTCATCTACATTGACAGAGAAGTTGTAAGGCAGCTTCTGTGATTTCCACCCAAATTAAGCCTAGCACAAAGGAGGATTCTCAGCCTCTTCTTTTAATGAGCACAGAGCTATAAGGACAATTACACTGAATGAAATAAAATTAATTAACGCACACATTTGGGGACTAAAAATGCTTATTATCTAATATGTATGAATTTGACCTAGCTTAAAATTAGTGACAGAGCCAGAATGTTCATGGCATTCAGGTTATATAAAACTGAAATAAACATGGTGCAAAGAGAGACATTGCTGATCCCTGTAATATCAGTACTGCAAGAGCTAGGAAGAATGGATGAAAGCATGTGCTATACATAATTTTCATAGAAATTTCCTTCAGTTGAGCTTGTACTTTACATGTGTTTTAACAACTGAACTTACTGGCAGGAATGAGCTTGGCAAAGTGAATATTAGGTAATACTTCTATGAATATTTTCTCAAGCTGAAATTCTCTTTTGGAAAAAGACTAGCACAATGCAGCACTTCACTTTCCGGGATGCCAATAACACTTACGTAATTGATTGAGTTTGTGGTTGCCTGCATCCCGGCGTTTCAGCCAGGATGCCTGCTTTAAATGCTTGATCAGGAATTTTTATTCTTGGAGGATTCTTTCAAGGAGAAGCATCCATCCAAGCTGAGAACAGAAGTATGCCATGTGGCCTACTGATCCAATTAAACTGACCAATACATTTAAAATTCAACATCAAGAAATGTGCAATTAATTAATCACTTGCATGCAGTCGACAGATCACAACTTATTCATCCAACTTATCAAGCAAGAAATAACTGAATTATGAGGAAATTCAAGAACATCATAAATTGTCCATGGCAAGGCAAAGTTTATTAAATAGCTCACTCCAAATTAGTTGGGCCATATTATGTATGACAAAATAGTTTCAGTGCATAAGATCTTCTTGGATGATGTTAAAGGGCAATCCTATCTGGATAGTGGCTGTGAAATCACATCTGGCATCTCAGGAACTTCAGCTCAGCATGCTTCTCTTATTACAAAAATGTACAAATGTGTAGTTTTACTAATTGGTCCAAAAAATGAGCTTAATGGAAGTAAGGCACCATGGGTCCGCCTGTGCTTTCTGATAATGGGAAGAAAAGCCCTCTTGCAGACTAGAGCTACCAACCATCCACACTGGAAACCCTTAGGCCTATGTTTGGAGAATGCTACCAGAAAACACCCAAGGATGTGCAAATGATAGAAATAAATCCTCATATCATTGTGTTGAGGACAGAAGACCTGTGCCTAATTATAGTGCTGGTTTCCTGAGCCAAGGCAAGGCTCTTTTCTGCAGCGATGCGTGCACGGAGCATTCCAGCACTTCCCCTGCTCCTACAGATGCGGAGGAGGGAGGAGAATTGGATGCACATGGTTCAACAGGATTTGGACCAAGGAAGTCTGAAATTTGGCACGTCTCATGAATCGAGCAGTCTCCTACGTATACAAATCCAAACAAAACTCTGCTTGAAAGGAGCAAAATAAAATCTTCCCTGCTTATGCACACATGGTCTGCAAGACCCTGAACCTACCCAGGCACAGAACAGAAGGGTGATGCAGAAAGGATAGAATGAAGAGGTGACTTCCCATCCCTCTGCAGATGCAGTTGCTAAGAGCACACTTGGGAGCAGATTTCCCAGGGTCAGCAGTGCCGAGGTTGGGGAAAGGACCACGAGCAGCTCTAGGTCCCTGCATGCTGTTCCCGGCTGCTGCCAACGCTGTATGGCAGCTGTTGGGATTTGCGAGGGAGGACAGGCTTTCTGCAAACCCCAAATGCACAGGGGTGTGCGGTCAGTGCATGGGGGCAAAGCCAGCAAGAGTGCCCTTCCCCATACCTATGGTGGACTGAGGCTGCTCTAGGGACACAGGAGTTGTCCCCGCAGCACTGGTGTAGGGACTGGCAATAAAAAAAGGATAAAGACATGTAATTCCCCAGTCAGAAAGCCATGGATAAGAGTTTTCTGAACTAAGCCACAGGTTTATATATGTAACGCTGGTTTTCTACAGTGAAATCTCCCATATATAACTCCCATGTAATTATTTATTCAATATTTTTATAATCCTGTTTTTCTTCTGGGGAGATTTCCTTTGCTCCGTCTGCCCCCAGATCCACATCAGGATATAGGTCTGATTTATTCCCAAGGGAGAAAGACTGCTACCACTCCTCCCAGCTGCCGTGAGGCAGTCCCTTAACCCTGCAGAGGAAGGACCCTTTCCTAGTCACGTTATTAGCATTCCCTACTACTTGCATGTCATTTTTCTTTTCCTCTTCATTCTCTCTCTCTTTTTTTTTTTTTTTTTTTTTTTTTTTTAACTTCTGCAGTGAATTCTGCTTCAACACCCACATGTCTGCTATTGAAGCCAATCAGCAGGATTGACTCAGGTAAGTTCTTTTATTAGGTACTGATTTCTTTGTGTCTGATGTCTTTATCCAGACTCCTTTGAAAATCCCATTTTGGCTGAGCATATTGAAGCAAATGCCTCTCTCACTCTCTTTCATTAGCAATTTTAGGGCAGCACTGGCAGGTTTTTCACTCCTCTCTCTTGAACTTGGGGGAAGAAAAAAAAAAGCTGCAGCAGTTTTATCTCTTTTCACTGTCTCCCTGAGGATGTCCTGCCAACACTCCCGCACCTTTAAAATCGGACAGGAAAATGTAGGTCTTCAGTAGTCTGATGGGCTGAGATTTGGAAGCAACAACATTTCACGACACTGGCTTTCTCATTTCCTCAGACTAGAATTAGTTCTGCCACCAACATTTTGCCCAGGGCCCCCAACCCCAGGAGTGCTCACAGTGTGTGTCTCTCTCTCACAAATTATTATGCTCCAATGAGGATGTTCCTAGCAGAGCTCTAACGTGTCTGGCACGGATTCATGTTATATCTAGGTTTTGACATTGGGCCTGCTCCTATAGAAGTCAATGTCAAAATTCCCTGCGAGTGTTACAACACAAGGATCAGGCCCGCTCCTCTGATTTATGCAAGTTATTTTTACATGATAGCGAATTGGATGCAGTATTATAAAGTCTGGAATTAATCTGCATTCTAATACTTTATAAAAACCAGTAAAAAAAAAAAATCCAAAATTAACATCCTCCTTAACCTTTATTTTTATCAAGTGTACTAAATCAACTGAAGAATAATTGCTCTGAGGACTATGCCAAATGAGTGCACATTTAGTTTACATATTCCCTAATGTAATATGAATTGATGAACTTTCTGAGATACACATGATATAAATGATCACGATGTGCCATTCTTAATTTCTTTCAATTGTCTCTGCAAAAACACTTTGCTCTTAAAATGAAAAGTGCATTACGTGCATACTGGGCCCACAGGAGGGAAGGAAACGCACTTGTAAGTATTTGCCCTTTTGGCAAGAAAAGAAGCTTTTCTAAACAAAAAGGTCGGAATCCTGCTGTCTGGCGGCCGGCTGGAACCCGGATTATCACACAGGGCAAGGCACAGCCGGGAGCAGAGCAGGGCCCCACCACTCTCAGCTAAAGAAAGAAGAGATCTGAGCCTGCCCCACCGCCCCGTGACGGTCCTTCCTCCGTGCCATCCCCCCGTGAATGCACACCTCAGCCCCCACCTCGCCGCTCCTCAGCCTGCCTCAGCTGGGGAGAAAGGCTCACGCACCAGCAGCCCCGAGTTAGTCCGGCTCGGGCCATGTGCCCTCACACCCCAGCTGCAAGGGGAGCCACAGGTTCACCCTCAAGAAGGACAAAAGGTGAGCCAGAGATGGCCCACTGTGTTTGACTTGCATCTGTTGTTCAGTGAACGCCACAACACCTGTACCTGCTAGCCAGCTGTCTCCTACAGGAGCAAGTATCTCCACGAGTGAAAACCTGACAAGGACCTCCTCTGCTTCTCCCCCTGACCGCTGTCAGGGACTCTCTGTGGCATTGCTTTGCTACAACATGCAGTTACCAGATGTTTTCCATACCCTATGAGCCTTCCAACCTTGTACGACCTTGGGCACATCTTCTCTGGTCCTCAGTTTGCCATCTGTTAACTGGGGCATAATAATGTGTTACAGGTTTTAAAGCCAAATAGGATAAGCAATCATCTGAGTTGGAGCACTGTATAACAGAGGCCACTGGACTTCCCTGAATTCTCTTTCAAATCAAAGCAAACCTCTTAGAAAATGTATCCTGCTTTGATTTACTCATAGCTAGACTCCAAGGATCCAAAGGAAATGTGGTAATTGTTGCCAACGTTAATTACCATCACAGACAGATATGTCTGCATTTAGTTCCCTGCGTGGACTCCTACATTTTGCTGAGCAGAAGAGTCCAACAAAAAGGTTTGCTCCTCAGGCAGATACAGACCGTGATCAAATCACACCCTCCCTTTCCTGTTATGGCACCAAATTATAATAGCAACATTATAATGGTAATATTTATCAAATGTTCCAGTCTCTGCCTTCAACCATATGGTTACTCCCCAGATCTTGCCAAACTCCGCTCAGCGGATTGTGCACCAAGGCAGGGATGCCAGTGCTGAGCTGGCTCTTCCCATCTCCTCTGTGCACATCCCAACACTCCCCGGCAAAAAAGGGGCCGTGTCTCCATTAACCTTGATAGGCGCTCCTGCAGTGCAAATAATAATGCCCATGGTGATCACAGAGCTTGCTGCCTAGGGAGAAACTTTTCTTCTCTGACACCTGTGAGCAATCGGGAGCCATTAGCCATTTCACTCCAATACTAATGATGCTCCCTTCAGTCATTATCACTTACTTTTTTTGATAAAACCCTACAGTAAAGCTGAATCTAACAGGTCATTAAAAGCCTAAGGAAGCCCTGACTGACTTGATCCCAATTGTTCCTTATGTCTGACAAGATTTTCCCTATTGAGCATTTGACTTGCATTTTATGTTGCCTCATTAAACTGTGCTAGACTTTAATCAAGGTCAAACGGGGGCAAATTTGCCTTTCCAGAATCCAAACAGCTTGTGCCAGGGTGCTGATCGGCAGCTTGTGTTGTTGCACACGTTTTCCCCACAGATCAAGCCCCGTGGATTTCCTTAACATGGGGCACGACCTGTGCCTCATGGGGCCTGTGGAAAACCTAGGACCCTTGGTTGTTTATACTTCATTAAAGCCTCGTTCAAATCCTTCCCCAATGCCTCTGAAGTGAAACGCCCGGACGAGGAGATCAGTGAAGAAAGAACGCCGTGTCACAGCATGAATAAAACATATTCTAATTTTATCAACACCTAGAGTCCCGGTCTTTAAAATCCTGGGGTATTTTTTTCTTTTATAAGGTATATGATGAACAGCCGATTACATTTTTGATGTCTTTTAATGATCATAATTAAGTATGATCCATCATTGTAATTTCACCACTAAATCAAGGTAGATCGCCATAACAGTCATGATAAATCACACTCTTTGCACAACTATTCCTGAAGATGAACCAGAAAATGAAGTTAGAGGACTTCAGAACCTCTCTGCTCCGTCAGCAGGATACTTGGCAGCAAGTGCTCGTGCCACCGCGATGCACGATGTGGTGAGTGGAACCACTCCTCGCCCCTCGGATCCAAGGGCTTGCGTGGCTCCTGCGAGAGCTGTGCCTCTGGCCCTGCCTTCCTGCGTCACAGGGAGCCACTGCCTGGGCAGCCATGCTGTTTATTTTGCTTCCTAAAAAGCCAGGTTCAGGGTTCCTTATTTAAAGGAAGGTGGTACCTAAAGAAAACAGCTCCTTGCGCTATCCTCTCTGCAAACCTGCGTGTTAAATAGAACGCTGTTTTTGAGGAATGTGAATAACTGAAGTCATGCCAGTTGTGACTAAAGCCCAAGTCCTCTCCACTGGAGGTCAGGTAAGACCCCTTAGCACTATCCATATTTAGCAACGCTCTAATTTAGTCCATAAGGAAGTTTACGATGGGGCACTGTATCTTCTCAGGGGCCATTAAAGCTCCCACATCACTTCTGATATCTCGTCATATATTGCTTAAGGGCAAAAATCTTGATAGTACTAATAAGATGGATTTTCTTCGGCCACATTCAAGTCTGAGGGTCTACGCAGTCTTTTACTGACTTTCCTGTGTAATTTCAGTTCTGTTAGGCACTGTTCTACAGCGTTACATGCCACAGATGGCTGCCTACCCAAGAAATGTGAAGAGAGCTCTTGGGAATATAAAAAGCAAAAAATTTTACATAAGTTCCTCAGCCCAAAAGTTGAGCAAATAAGGGCTGAAGTATCTTGTTGACTGCTCTAGGACTGTCTGGAGGAAAAATAGATAGACTTACTAGTGTATAATAGTGACTTTTCCACCTAGTTCGGTGTGATGGAACATGCTTCAAGTTCACCAACCAAAGCTCTCAGCAGCTCATATAGAAGACGTACAATACTCATCACCAGACAAATGGGAAAACTGGGTTCCACAGGTGTCAAACGCTGTTGTACAGCATGCCAGTGGCAGACTGTCTCTTTCTCAATCCATTAGGTATGGTTTCCTCTTAAAGACCATGAGAAGAACAGAACAAGGTCCCTCAAGAGAACAGTAAAGACAGTAAATTCCCCTCATCATGGTCCGAATGAGAAGTACAGTAAAGGTGATACATCACAGCTAGATTTCCCACTCTCCCGCAAGCTAGAAGAGGGATCCCATCGCTCTTGGTCTTCTTTCTCACATTCATTTTAATCAAGTCTCTGTCATTTTCAGGTTCGGGTACAGCACGCTCAGCTCAACCTGCCTTTGGCTCTGTGTCAGGGGTGTCATATTATCCATCCATGTTACAATGGTAATGCTTGATAGCCAGGAAGGTCATTTAATCTCTAATAATTCCCCCCAAAGGGGATATGAAGGTAGAATTATTACAGAGTCATATACCTTCTTGCAGAATACCTCATCCTCTTTGTTGCTAGATTATTTAAATGATAAATGGAAATTGGCCAAGGGAAAATCACTTAGAAATGAATTGTGGTCATAAGACACAGGAAACACATTAGGTTTCCAGAAAGACAAAATAAAAATCGTCAAAGGTTACTCTCTTACTAGATACAGACTAAAAACATCTATTGAAGTATTTCAGATTTAACACTGCATACCTGTTATTGGGGGGGGAATACCATGAGGCAGGGTACTGGTTCTACAGAGGTCCATCACTGCACGAGTGGCCCAGTAAACTGACACAGCTTGTTGAAACTGAAACAGCTTGTCAAAACCTGGACCAGGTACTCTGATGATCCAGAAAGAAGGCATGTGTACAGAGAGACTCTGTAAGCCCGAGGCACTCACATGCTAATCTTCGACTGTGCCAAGCTAAGAGGAAGCAGTGATGCTCCTGTATAGCTCAAAAAAACCTGGGAGCTGAGATCTGAGCTCTTTCCAACACAGGATGACAATATTGTAATTCTAAAAAAATCCAAAATGTATTAGAAATTTTCTTCACAGTCATCTAAAGTTTTGCTTTTGCTACTGCCTTTGTTCACGTTCTTTGAAATACAAGTAAATACCTCTTATAATCATCCCTCTGTGCAGTCAGCCGAGAGACGCGAGCAAGGGAGTGCCAGCGAGCATGGCAAGGTTCACCCCCTAACTGCCTCGACGCAGCTGAGTAGCCTTGGGCTACCCAACCCAGCACCACAAATCTGTCTCAGATCTCCTGATTGCAAAATGAGGATTGTACTAATGCTGCTGTGGCTCTACGATGCTTAATTAACATTTAGGAAGATCTCTGCATGGTATATACACTGTCAAAATGTCAATGCCTTTGCGATGATGCTTACAAGATAAGAAAATGACAGCAGGTATGTTGTGGTTGTGCTGGGGCAGCCTGCATTGCGCTGAGCAGTCCTCACCGGTACCACGTACACGCTTGTCTGTCTGCTTGTGCCCATCTACTGTCTCTTGACTAATGTTTAAATCATAAGCTCTTTAATGCAGAGGCATTTCTTGCTCGGGATCAGTGCAGTGTGGGATCCTGGTTCATGGCTAAAACCCAGAGGTATTGCAGGAGTGCAAATATTATCAATGTAAATGGTTGCTCTGCTTTGTGGCATAGGTTTAGTTTGTGGGCATGTGCTGAAATCCACCTGCTTTTCCCACCTCTCTGTGTTTTTCTTTATTGACAGTTTAATCACCTTTATGTCTGCTGCTTATCTTGGAGGATTTTCTATGAATTGAATTCACTTACTTCCACTGTGACAATATCTACACTTTACTAATTAACCACCTGGTGGACAGGGTTACAAGCCACAATAAATATTTTCTGTAACAAAGAATAATCACGATGCTGCCACTTGACCTGAGGGTTTTCACGTCTTTAGATGTTGGTTTTGGGGGATTTTTTTCTTTTCTTTTTCTTCGATTTTAAGACTGTTAGCTATCTCACTGCAAATGCAAACAGATGTTTCGCATCTTATGACTCAATGACCCATTCCACAAACCTAAAACAATAAAACTTCAGGCACTGATGTTTCTATCAAATGAAAAGTCCATCTACTCCTTTCAGCCTAGTACAAAAGATGAAAAAAATAAAGGTTAGCCTAGGGGAGCTTAGTCTCCAAAAACCACCGAATCCTTGGAGACTACCAACAATATTAATAATTATGGTTCAAAGCAAAGCTGAGTTGGCATGGAGACCACCAAGAGCTGGGTTCTTTAAGAGATCAGCTCCTATTCAACATATATATTAAGTGCTGTATTAAGTACCTACTGAAGCCCAGAAAAAAATATAATCACAGAATTATTTCTAAATGGACTTTCTAGTTTTTTGTAAGTCAAGAAAGGGGGTCATGAATAGAATGGGCAAAAATCAGCTTGGAGAAACATTTACCTCAGCCTCTCTGGGTGCCATTAATCACCCTTTCTGCAAAGCCTTGAACAAAAACCATTAAAATTTAAGATAGGAGAAATTGCTGCTATTCCTACAACTACAGCTATTGCTGCTGCTACCACTCTTAATTAAGGTCTGAGAGCAGTTAAACATTTAAATATGATAAGGCTTAGAGGTGAGCTGACTTGCCAAATGGAGGAAGAAATCATTGCCAAGCAGAACCAGGGAGAGAAGCCCAGGCAGCGAAATGAGAGGGGCAGAGAGATGTGGGATGCGCTGCCGAGCACCTGCGCCGGGACCGACAGCTTCTCCTGAGAAAAGAAGCCAAAGTTATGCTCCGTCTCAAGCAGTAAATATGAACACAAATATGGATTCTGAAATGGCTTTTCTGCAGAGGTACCCTGAGACCATGTCTCAGTGGAGATGGCATTCCTGAGGGCCGCCTAACACAGGAAAGTAAGGAGGTGTTGAACAAAACCACAGGGAACCTTCCATGGAGAAAAGCCCAGGCCAAGAGCTAATATGAAACAGAGTAAAAGCCAGAGCCAGAAGCTCCCCATTTTCAGTTCTAGGAACCCAGGTCTGGAAAACCTTTGGGTGATAAAAGGGGTTTGACATCATTGCCAAGCACAAACAACTCAATATAACTTGTGCTCAGAAGCGGCTCTGAGCGTTACCTGGGAAGTTAGTGTCGTATTGTATAATCCGCATTTGCTTTATGATGACACAGTGTCTTCCCTGCTGGATATTTTACCTTTCAAGCAGTAAGACAATAAACTAGAGTCCCTGACAAGAAATGTTTTCACTGCCATTGTTTTAGAAACACATGTTTTCCCATTCACTATCAACACCACCTAAATCAAAAGAGGTGACTTTCACAATAAATCAGACGAGAATGGCTCAAAACTGATACCTGCCAGCTTGTTTTCTCCCTTAATGGTGCTCCTGAGGCAGGCTGAGATGCCTTTCCCCAGAGCAGCCCAGAGGATGGGCGTGAGGAGGATGGCAAAGCACCAGCGGAGCTGGACCACCGCATTACGGCGATCCCGGACTGGTGTGGGCGATCGCTGCGCGCCTGTGCTGAGCACCTCTCAGGCTGTGATGAATGACGTTGCATAAAGTAGAACAGCATGGGAAGTATGCAGAGAAATGCGTGAGAAATTAACCATTTCCAAGCCCTAAAAAATGCACTGCTGAGCAGCTCTCTTTCAAGTCTTTGCAAGCCTATGGTACAAACACAGCCACTGGCAAGAGAGTTTTTGCCTTAGTGATAAGTGTGGACTTTTGGCTGCCAAACTGAGGATGCTGAATAAAAATCCAGTGCTGTGGTTTTGGTGCTCACAGTTAAGGGCTCAGAATTCTCTCCCCTTGCCCTACAATATCCTGGGATATGCAGGGTGAATTAAACATGAATGACCAACGGAATCATCATCTTCAAACATCTAAGCAGATGTTTGCCCAGCTGGGGGTAAGCACAGGTTGTCTCAGCAGCTGTGAGTCTGCACTGCACACCTGCACTCCGCATCCGTGGATAAACTGTAACCCTGCAATATTCCTCTGCTCTGTTGTTTGTGAGGTTTCTGGGAGGATGAAAGGGTAAACGGAGGTTCTGTGCACTGCAGTTCTTCATTTTGGTTTGCTGAAGCTGGTGAAGCACCACACCGAAGCAAGGCATCAATAAGGATACCTGAGAGCAGCAGGTGGGTGGTGATGAGAGTTATTTTTTCTCTTGCCCTAGGTGAATTTTTCCTTGTGCTAAAAGAATGTTTGTTACACACAGGCACAAAATTTACTTTCTGCGATTTTTCTCCATGCGCAGTGGAACCAACTTCTCCCCTTAAAGCAATGGATTTGTTCAGATGCCTCAGTCCCACAGGGTCCCAGGGACCATGCCTGGATGGACTCAACACTCTCATTTTTCCTGATTCCTGCTTGCCCAGGAGACCTGCCAGGCCAGCAACCAGAGCTAGGGTATCTTCTACACTGCCGCTGCGCGCCAGAGCTATGTGGGGTGTACTTTCCCACCGGACCCCAGACCAACCAACCATAGGGTACAAACCTTCCCCAGGAGCAGCGAGAAACTCCATCACACACTGCCTGGAGAGACTGACTCAGGATAGAGTCAGTGCCAACACTGGGAAGGATGCATCTCCTCACACACTCAAACCCTGGTTCCCACCTGCTGTGGTGGACACAAAAACCTGCACAGGGAGAGCTTCAAATGCCCGTATGAGTCATTAGCTCCAAAGAGCGAGAGCTCTCGTGCTTGTCTGCTGGGATGCAGTGGAAAGGCACATGCAGGTCAGCAACCCCACAGTAATCTTGCCCTGATAGGAAGGACATCCTTTGCCCTCACATGATCCTTCCCTTCTCATATTGTCACTGTGCTGCTGGTCCTTAAGACACCTTTACTCACATATCACCTTCCATTTGGAGCCTTTACAACCTCTTATCTACAGCATGCCTGTATTTTAAGTTCTGCATTATGTCTCCTTGCATTTTTTATTCAGCTACACAACCAGTGCTGTTGTCTGCACTCTCATTATCTCAGACCTCCATTAACATAACATCCTCCCTGATCTTGAGGAATTAAAGCTCACGGTGAACACTGCTGCCAAAATGAACATCCTTCCTCACCGCATGACCGCTTTGTACAGCCTTCCCATAGCATAGCCCGCAACCCTGTCCCACCAAACATAACCTGTACATCTCTGTGCGTTCTCCACGCGACTGATCATCGATCCCAGTCCGAGGAGACACTCACTTCTTTAACCCAACGGCACAAACCTCTGCTGTCCTGTTCCCCAGGAAACACATTCTTACTTTCTCTCCTTACCAATCATAATTATATAGTCTTTGTAAATTCACTTTATTGTTCTCCCCAAACATTTCCTTAAGATGCCAGTTTGTGCTACAAAAAGAAAGGCATTGATTAGACTGCTGATGTGTTGCAAACAGCATCTAAAAAGGTGACTAGCATGTCCGGACCACAGTTTCATTATCCTCTACTTTTCCACCTCAATACCCGCATTTCTTTTTGTCTTATCTCTTAAGTTAAGTTTTGGAAGGTGGGGACAAGCTTTTTATACAGCAACATGCACATCATGGTCCTGCTCCACGCTTAGAATCTGTGGCTGATGCTATAGCAATAATAAGGAAATTGCTTCTTCCCCCTTCAGGTGCAGAGCTCCCCATGCAATGCAGGGATGGCATCTCTTCCAGATGTCTCCTGCCGGCTTCTCCTTCTGCTTAAACCCTGCCTGTTACTTGTCCAGCATCTGCTCTCCATTTCAACCTTCTTGCCTTCTCTGCTTTCACCTGTCCCCAGTTTTTTGTCTCCCTCTGGAGTTTACGTCCATCTGCCTTTCCACAATTCAATCCCCTTGCTCCCATCACTCGTGACACCAAAAGCCCTATTTGTTTATGCCATCTCCGGGTCCCTGGGTCTGCCCTACCTCTCTGCTGCATTTCTACTTCCCCGAGCTCTCCTGCCTCCCTCTTAAGTCTTTCCACTGACAGTTCAAGTCACTATCTCTGTTCATCTCTCGAAACACAGGCACCTCTCACAGATGGAAATAAAAATACATGAAGAGGAATGGGGGCTAAGACAAGCCCCATTGCCTGTCTCGTCCAGTACACTTCCACTGGCACAAGCTGTTCTAGCCAAGAGTATTAAAATCCCATGAGCAGCCTTAGGATTCAAACTCCCCCAACAGGAACATTCAACTGTAATCCCTAATAGTTACAGATCATTCTGTGTCTTAAGGCGGGAAGTTTTATGTGTCTGTATTAAAACATTATCATTCAAGACATGGATATCTCATTACCATAGCCAGATGTGGTAAGACAGGACTTGCTGCTTTTCCAGATCATGACTTAATCCAAGGAGAGTTATCAGGTATTGTTCCTGCCTTGCTGTGATGGAGCCAGGAGCAGGGGGGGCAGGGGGGGATGGGGGGGCGCAAAATCCCATCTCCAGAAGACAGACATACAAACACTAATTTTGTGTGTTGAGGGACAAAGTGGCATCCTGGTGACTTGCTTCAGGTTATCAGGACAACAGCAAGTCCCTAGGAGTGTCCCAGACAGACAGCGCACCCTAACACAGGCGTCATGAGTACGTGCAAAAGGACCAAGTGACTACTGCAAATTCGCCTTGACTTTTGCCAAACCCCTGAGTGCACAGCACGTGAAAGCGCAGTTGGCATCTGAGGGTGAATTTGCTGCCACTGACACCCAGCTCCTCCAGCCCGTGTCACGTACCACTCGCGAGCATCCCATACTGACAGGGCCCAGGAACCCCATCACAATTTGGGTTTTGCTACAACTCTGGACTGAGCTTTCACATTGTAGCAAACTCAAGCCCATGCTTTACAGAGTTTATTAAAAAAAAAAAAAAAAAAAAAAAAAAAAGCTTTGTACAGCTCTAATTTTCATTTCAACACCTCCAGGCTTACTAGAAAAGTATATTTGTACCAGCAGAAACCTTGATTTGTATACAGAAAGAAAACAAAAACCTCAAAATTAAACATATGAATTCAATTGCTGAAAAACACCCTTTTACTAAGGGTTCAAACGTAATGACACTATCATTTAGAATAGCCTCATGTGGGTGTGTGCCTACCGAGAGCCGTGAGAGGAAAATAAACCACATTAAAATACAATTCCTCTAGCAGTTTCTGAGATGCAATCAAAACCTTACAACAGGGATTTTTCAGAAGACAGAATTCTAGCTCAATAATATCTATAGATTAGGTAGTCCCAAATGGCTCATGTGGAATTTTTATTCCAATCTAAAGGTGAAAATAATCTTTATGTATACGTGTGTGCATATATAGTCTTCACTCCTGGAATAGCCGAGTGCCTCATGCTTAGATTCTTGTCCTTGTACAGCCCACATAAAACTAGAAACTTAGTATGCGAGACAGAGATTAAGACAGAGGCATCGATGCCACCCATTTGTAAGCAACCTATGGAGCTGGCTTCAATAGCAGGCTGCTCTCCACAGGTCATCTCCCGGGACAGACACTCTGTGGGGTCACCAGTGGGGGAATAAAGGGAATCTAGCTGGTGTAACCTATGGGAGTCCTCAAAGCGCTGTTGGCAACGTTTCTCACCAAAGGGCTTTAAAGAATCTAAGAAGTCATAGTGCAAAAATAAAGAACTTCTCTTGAAATAACAATTGTTCAATAGAAACAAAAATAAAAGAGGGAGCAAGTGCTCAATACTTGCAGTGGAGGAGGTTTTCTGCAGGGATCTGTGCTGCTCAGGGCTGCCCAGCATTTCCATTTGAAATGGGAAAGGTGCTGTTTCAGTCTGCAGCTTCTAGATATGTTCAACTGGAAATGACACATAAAGAGCACAGATGTGACCACAGCTGTGGAAGGGCTCCCATCCAAGAAGCCATTACCTGGGCTGGGCTACCCTACCCCTGGGAAAGAGGTACCTAAAAGGTTATAAAATCAGGAATGTCATGCAGGAAAAATAAAGGGAACCATTATTTACTGTTTCCCACAGTACAAGAAGTAAGAGACATGACTGTCTAGAAATGATTAGTAGCAGGTTCAAACGAAACCAAAGAAAGCCCTTTCCACAATGCTGCATAGTTCAGCTAAGGCACAACTGCACCCAAAACGCCTTCTGCTGGCACAGTGTTGTCAGTCACTGATGCTCGTGGGGTGGAAGCTCTTTTTTATATTAAGTAAAAGTATGTCAGAGAAGACTCCCCAGGCACACACGCGCATGGGCTTTGTCAAGCCTTCAGAAGACAGCACTTCCACGAATAGCCCCTCCGTCAAGTCAAGTACTCTGAGAAAATCCCACACGTTCACAGCTTCAGCAGTGCAAGGACCTCCAAGGTACCATAAGAAATCATGGTCCCTTGCTCCTCGTCTCTCCAAGTCCCCATGTGTGATCGGAGGCAATGACTCTCACCTAAGTATCCCGCAGGCTTTGGTCAGCCTGCTCCAGTGAGGTCTGCACCAACCTGGACACCCAGAAACGGAAAGCAAAATATTAATAGGATTATGCGCTGAAAACAAGTCCTAAATACCCATCTCATCTAGGATCTTCTGGGCTTATCCAGCTGCGACTGCTGCAATGGTCTTCTGTGGCAAAGATACTGGGAGACCCTGGGGAGCATTCCCAGACAATCTCCGTGCATTTTTCAATCAGCCCTGCTTCTGGTGGCTGGGCTCACCAATGCACATGACTCACTCCCAGAACGTTGGGAAGCATGAAGCAGAAAAACATCCATAAAGGATTAGATCACAATCCCAGTGACAGCACTGACGATTATTAAGGGGGGCAGAAAAAAGGCTCGTATTAAAGACTTTTTGCTAGGATGAGTATTTTGCAGCATTTAAAATTCTTTGAAGACTAAGTCTGTGTTAAAAGGTACCCTTACTCAGAAAGAAGACAACCTTTGGCCAGTATTACATGATACAGCTATGTGGCCATCTGGATTTTGCCTTCAATCATTTTCATTGATTCAGAGGCATTTTAAAACGCTTAAGCTAACTACATTGGATTTAAATTTCAGATCAATGTTGTCTTTGCAGAACTGCTCTGTCTAGAAACACGGCTGAGCAAACCCCGCGCAGTGACAGCGAGGGGCTGTGCCAGGCCAGCGCTGGAGCTGGGACCTCTCTGGTGCAGGCAGCTATTGAAAAGCATCCTCCCAAAGCTTGTTGTTTTAATTCTGATGCAACCTTCAAGGTCTTAGACATCTTGGATAGATGAAGGTCTTTGTGCATTAAATTCTTCTACTGGCGACAGCAAAGACCACACCAATTACCATCTTCATGGCAACTTCTTAACAAGAGCCAAACAGCCTTGGGGTGGCTTCGTTGGGTCTGTGGGTGGTTGGCGTCTGCTTCTCCTTCATCTCCATGCAGTGCAGTCAGACGACCAGTACCACACTTGCTGTCCACATCACCTGAACTGCCGCGTGCTCCAGGAGCAGCCTCTCCGCTCCTCCTCCTCCTCATCACAGGAGCTCTGCGTGCTGAGCCGGCACAGCATGGAGCCGGCCCCTGCTTTATAGGGCACAGCAGAAATCTGCCAGGTGTGCTGCTGGGAACTATCCTCTCGTGCTCAAACATAATGAGCCACGGGCTCTTGCTAAATTATCTGCTTCGCACAGCGAAGGCAAACTTCTCCATCACACTCCCCAACACGATTACTCTGCTCGGCCTGGCTCCCAGCCCAGGGGTTTCCTTCCCCCCACTGTGCCAAGCCTTTGGATCATGCTCGGCTGCAGAATTTGGTTGAGGCTTGCTCCTTCTCCTCTGCTCCTGTCCACTGCTTTGCAAGAAGCCCCTACAGAAGGGATATTAGTTCAATCCCCTGGTGCCTCTTTTCCAGCACTTGTGCAGGGAACAGTGCTAATTACTGAGTTACATCCTGCGGCTTGAAAGGAATTCACAATGAAGCTGACAGAATTGGACTGAACACGATGTAAGAAAGTGAAACTTGACTGTCAGCAAAGCCGTGACAGCGTCACAGGACATAATTCAGCCAAATGCATCTGCCACTGTGGGTGCTTTGCCCCACAGTAAAAGAAATTAAGATTTAGTGATAAACAACAGCCTTGCATTGGTAACAAGAAATACAACAAGAAATACAGCTCCTTCTGGCTGTAAGGGGCTGCAGAGGCTGAACCATAAAGGCTTCTGCTAAATTGCACATGGACAGCTCTCAACCAGGATTATATTTTTCCACTTGAATTTTGGTACAAAACAAATACTGTTTTACAAAGCTGGAATGAGAAAAAATTGCTTCCTCCTTTCAAGCTGCACACAGTCATTAAAGCTTTGTTGTTCCCTTAAATACCTGACACCAAAAATTCTGAAATCAGAGGAACTATCATTTCCCCAAGCTTTCAGGGCTGTTATAGGGGGGTAAATTGTTGGCTGACAAACAAAAAGCCAGTAAACCTTAAACTAACTTTAGGAGATTCTTCCTCTTTTTCTGCAGCCTCAAAACATGCATTTAGGGATTAGTATCCAGGGCACCTATCATGACAGTCTTTAAACAGGATCAATAGAAGGAGAAATGCATAATCGATACATCGATGAGAACAACTTGACCTTTCCACAAGAACTGCAGGGACAAGGAATCATCTAAAGAAAGTTTAGGTAAGTTTTCATAAAACAAATTTCAAATTTGCAGAAAGTTCTCAGCTATATATAGATCAGGATGGGGGAACAGATGTCAAACGATTGCATATGTAAAGGGCCTCTGGCCAGCTTCTGGTCCAACTGCACCACGCAGCCCATCTCCTAGCTTATTTGCACGGCAGCCCAAGGTAAAAATACATCAAGTAGGGGGAAAAAATAAGTAAGTCTCCTGCTATGGATGCAGGGAGATCTCGGGCAGGTCAAGCCTACCTGCCAGTGCAGCAGGGTGAGAAGCACATTCACAGGAGCCAGGGCTGCTGCTGGCCCCATACCCCCTGCCCGTGGAGGGAGAGCCCAGGAGGTGCGTTCACCTCTGCAGCAGAGGAAAATGCAGAAATGAAGGCAAAACTCTGCCCCAGCAGCTCTAGAGCTGCTACAGCAGCAGAAAGGCAGAGCTGACCCTGATGTTTCGAGAAGCCATGCTATCACTGCAGCGCCCATGGCATCAGCAGAATAACTCCCTCAGAGAAGTACACAGCTAATTAATTCCCCACGTACTGTGCTCTGTATGTGCTGCTGAGCAGTCGCCATTGCAACAAGAAATTAGTCCATGTGTGAATATGACCGAGTAGTCAGGAGCTGACTTATTTTTCGCCAACCTCCAGCCACCCATCATTGTGGCAACACCAGCCCTAATGAGAATTTATAACAAGCCACCAGCCAGGGAAGCTCACCTTGGGCTGGAGGATGGGTCATGAACCAGGATCTGGGCTTTTCTTTTGCTGAGAGGGCAGACAAGCATTTTACTTCTCCTGAGGAAAGGGAGAAGTGGTGCTAGCATAAATCAGAGCAGGGAAGCGCTCAGTCTGCTTCATGCAACCAAAACACTTTGTTCCCCAACAGCCGTGGCCAAATGTGGGAGTGGGCCATCGCAGTCCCCCCGCAACAGCTCCTTTTGCTGGGGGTCAGCACCCTTCACTCCAAATCCCTGGGTTTAGCTTTCCACTCCTGCTTGCTGTGTGAACACACACAGGGATGAAGCCAGAAACATTGTGTTCATCATGGCAGGGGAGGACCTGCGTGGAGGACCTCCGTGGAGGACCTCATGTCTACCCAGTTATGACCAGGGACTCAGGCAGCAATCTGAAAGGCATTCCAGGAGATCTAACTGTAGTAGCAATCAGTGTGAGGAACTGTATAATCTTTCCCTATAGGTGATTTTGCAAGCAATTATATAATTACCGCTTTCAAGATTGGCATAAAAGCACCATAGAACTGTGCCAAACTGATCTCAGGACTTAAAAACACTTGGAAACCTTTGATACAGAAAAGAGGTGGGACAGGCTCATATCTGCAGTGCTTGGAGGGGACTCAGCGACAGGCTCAATTTTTCCCTCTGCTGCAGATTTCCTGGGTGGTACCAAATATATCATTTATCCCCATTTCCAAAATGGGAATAGCCTGTTTCTGTTAATTTGCAGCAGCACTGTAAGCTGCTGGAGGCAGCTGTGTGTTGCCCAATGCAACAGGGTGTCTAGCCCCATTAGAATAAAACCCTCAGCATTAATAAGTGTTGTCAATGCAGGACTGGTATGACATGCCCAGAGTTTGAAAATTCCTAAACAAATACAGCAAAGTACAAGGCTCTGTCTTGCACTGAGAGTGTATTTCATTTAAAACCTATTATAAGCAGATAAATAGATATTACAAAGTATATGTTATATATACATATACACACACACAGAGAGTTTTTCTTTAAAGCATCTCTATTACATTTCTTCTTTAAGTGCTATTGCTTCTCCTGTGCAACTTCAAACTAGAACCAGATATTTTAAAGCAAGGAAATTATGACCAAAGGTATAAATATGTCTTAGCATACCACTGACTGACAACATGAGCTTCATTTTCATGCTTTATAACGCCACCTGAATCACTAAATATATTTCTGTTCTTGTAAGACAGCGTTCCACGTAACTTTTATTTGTGAATAAAACACGCACACTACTAGAATCAGGAATAAATTATTTCAGCAGAGTCCATTACTCGGGGAAGCAGCCTGAATACCAAGCTGGCAACATAAATATAGACCAAGATTAACGCTAGTCCGTCACCGGCATTCGCAACATTTGTCCCATTACCTCTGCTGAGCACAAGTCAAAGCACCATCAGTGCAAGTCCCCCCGTTGCTGCTGACAGGCCCCGAGTCCAGCACCAAGGGGCTCATTCTGCTGCCATATGTTAAGCAACACCTCTGCGTGTTTCAAGCCACTGACCATTGTAAAAAGACAGGTGCTGCTGTATGCTGAGCTGTGCCAGCGCCCAACAGACCCAGTGCCAGCGCCCTCATCGCATGTCTGGGCACACACAGCCCCATGGACACCGCAAACAAGGGGCACTGGGAAGGGCTGGGATCCCTTAGAGGCAAGATCAAAAGCAGAAAATTCCCTGGGGTTGAGGGAGCACGCTGGTGCTTTTGAAGAAAAAAAATGGAGAGCAGTTAAGGAGGACAGCACTGGAAAAATAATTTTTTCATCTAATTCTTAAAAAAAATAATTGAATGACAATCAAGAGAAACACAAAAACATCATTCAGTCACACTGCTTTTACACTACATCCCCTCTTATTCAAGTCAGAGTTCCCACCAAACCTGCCCAAGGCAAATGTCACGGATGGCTCTGCCATGCTACCCACACTGCCCAGCCACGGCTTTGCCACCCTGGTGTGCCAGGTCCTGGCTGGCCTGGGAGCACTGCAGACAATGGCAGCCGCGCTCAGACCCCAGGGCTGCAGCTCCGGCCAGGTTGCCAAGCCTGCCTCCAGCTCTTTCCCTGAGATTTGGTGTAACCACACTGAGTGCAGCTGACCTGACAGCTCCTTCCAGCCACACATGCGTGGGGGCCCCGCCAGCTCTGATTCCTGTTGGGACTACTCGGCTTGCACAAGCTCTGGGCACAAAATGGATGATGTATCCAAGCAGCACCCAACAATGTCAACTTATGGAGGCAGGTCCTCATTGCTACACCTGCACCATAATCTATGTTCATCTTTCGTTGAACATGAGAGGAAACCTCTCTGCTCTATATCTGTTACGTCCAACAGTGAATGTGGAACAATCTCCATTTGGTGTCAGCCCTGTTCCAGCCATGATACTGAAGGTCAAAACAGCTACGGGCAATATGTACAAGAGTGCTGCCTGGGTTTAGAGAGCCTAAAGCCAGTTGTCTAAGGTACTCATGACCATTTCTTTCAAATGCTGCTCTGGTTCTGAGGACTATGTAAATAACCATAGTGACCGCATCTTTCCTGTCTATCCACTACTTAAATGCCTTTCGCACCCCAGTCTTCCCATCAGCAAAGGAGAACCTCAGGATATCCTCATATTTCTAAATATTCCAGAAACTGCAGATGATTTACTCTCACAGTCCTAATGTAGCTCAATCCATTCTCATTTTCTATTCGTGACAGCAGTAGTTTGCTAAAGAACATCGGCTCCTATCAGTTCATATCGTTCATGACAACTTTACAGTATCTGATATAATTTCTAATTTTTGTGCCTCGAACGGCAACACGCATCCCAGCAGCTGCGTGTTCCAGGGAAGCGCGAAGGCACAGTCTGCATCCTGCCACCAGATGGTACTCCATATGGACACAGCAGAGGAGGACATACTGGTGCTGCATCACCAGTGGCAATCCAGGCCCTTCCCCCTCACCATACTCTCAGTAAAGGCTGTACATGGTGGTGGGAACCGTATAGCCCTAGATCTCCATTCTCTTCTGCATGCTACATCGACTCAAAATGTGGTGGAGGCCACTTCACTTGGTGCCATTTTCTGCTTCAAGTTGTTGCAGGCAAGTGTGGCAACCCTGCTTGCATGCACTCTCCCCCAGGCTGGTTTTCTGAACTTGTACTCTTGCCACTTTGCCTGCAAGCTCCTGAGCACCATGAGTACAGTTATAAAAACTCCATATGGAGATAGATGGCATTTCTCCAGGGACACAAGTGTCCCGGTATGGTTTGGAGGCCACAGACCAGTTGCCATTTGGGTGGTGCAGAAAAATCAAAGCCCTGCCTGCTGCCAGCCAGAAGACATCCTGGCCTTGCTCCTTCTGCCAGTGCAGAAGAGGGAATCCCAGAGTACTAGCCAGATCCCGATTTCTGTAATTACTTATTGACCTGAACATCTTAACTTGTACCTTCAGGTAGAAAATCTGTTTGACATTCTGGAGCAGAATCGTCCAGACAGGATGATTGGACTGTCACCAAGGAGATTATTTTTCAGTAAAGTCACATACCCATCCTGCATGAGCTATGGAACTGACAAATCTGTTACTGGAAGGTCCTTGGTACACTTCCACTATGGTTACTCACTTCCACACACAGGCACTAGATCAGTTTTTACTTTTGTACACAGAGAGCAAGACTTGTACACCCCGGTTTTGTGCAGAGCCTGTGCTCCAAAGCACATCCCACATACCTCTGCTTCCCTGCAGACGATGGCACTAAACATCAAGGAATATCAACCAAGTACGTGCCTGGAGGCTGGACTCAGAAAAGGGATGCGTCTACCTTTTTGCTGCAGGAGGAAAAAGAGAATCTTCTGAGCCACCGACACCCAGTGAAGCCTGTGTAATAATATATGTACATAGACGAGTTTTCCTTGAAAGCAAATACTAGCGGTCACCAGCACAGTGACCACTGCAAGAGGAGGACAGTGGTATGACCAGCATCAAGTATTCCAAAATTCTGACTCATGACCTCAAAACGCTTGAGTTCGGCTAAATAATGATAAAGAAAATAAGTGGTGGACTGTTGTTTGCTTTCTTGTACCTGAGCCTTGAGGATGCATTTTCTTCTCACGTTCAAGAGTCCTGATGCAAACCCATCTACATGTTTTTGTGTAACCACACCATCCCCTGGTGCAGGATCCGCATGTGCAGCAACACCCCACGGCTGGTGGAGCAGGTCCAATCTCTCTGCAAGCAGCCACTTCAGTACTAGGAGAAGAACACATCGTCATCTGCTCCCATGGCCACATCTACTGCTGACCCTTGCCCAGGCCTGGTCTGCCTCATGTTTTGCTCATCGACAGCTGATGGGCTGCCAAGACAACATAAGCCTGGAAGCAGCACGCGGTCATCTGCGAGGGGCTAAGGGAGGGGAAAAGTGCTCGGTCCCGAGAACCTCCCTAGCTAGAGAAACTGCTGAGGCTTTGTTGCCTGAAATCCCACCAGGCAGCAAAATAGCCCGACAGCTCAGCGCCGGCTCAGGACAGCTTCCCCACAAAAAGGAGCTCCCAACCTCGGCACCGCAGTCCTGCGATTCCCACTGCTCCCTGAGTGCAGAGAGAGCCATCCAGTCATTACATCCCCTTTGATCTTTTCCAGAATAAAAGGCTGAAAAAGAATAGATTGTTTTCTTTAAACACGGGGGGAAGGTGGGGGGAAAGGAGCAAGGGCGAGGAGGAGCAAAATTGGCCTGCTAGGTTCATCTCAACCATAAGAAAAATCTTTTTAACTTCTCTTAATGAGGACTACTTTTTTTCCAGATACTACCTAATTATTGCAAATTGCTTCATCTTTTAATTGTTACTGCAAGGCAACTAAACATTGTTACGTTGATTGCTCAAGAGTGGATTGTTAATGGCTTTAATCATTTGATAATCCAGTAATACAATCAATGTAACTCTGCACCTTGTAGGAATAATTTTTGGATCCACATGCTAGGAAACATATATTGCCTTACCATATGTCAGCCTCCGTGGGCCGGATTCTGCCAGCCTTCCTCAAGCGCAGCTGTACTCTCACACAAGTCTAGTCCCACAGATTTCCGTAGGAACACCCAAGTAGCAATGACTCATTTTACATAGGGCCGGCCAAATCGGGTTAGGCAGAGGGGAAGCCTACAGATCTGGGTTCAGCAGCAGATGGATGATCTATTGTCGTGGGAGAGCGGAGATAAGTTCACACCTGTGCAACTGTCACCAGGGCTGGGTGCTTGTTACGGCGCGGAGAATTATGCTATAGAGCATATATTCTAAAGGAGAGTCCTGGAGCTCTGGAGCTGACAAGTGCACAGATGGCGCAAACTGCCTGCGGTGGGGAGGAAAGTGGTGGCAGGGGCTGATGCTGATGCTGGCAAGGCAGGGGACCTTCTTCTAGGGGCCTCCAGAGATCAGTCACTGTAAGTGCCAGAGCTACTTCAGCAGCTAGACAGGGCAGCAGAGAGGAGCTGTGTTTCTTGCCTTCATGCCTCTGGTCTCACTGTTGCTCGGGACCAATCCTGGCAGCTGAGGTCCAATGTAACTAGATCCAGGGCATCTCCACTGCCTCCTTCACAGAAATACAGGATGGCTGGGATCAGAAGGGACCTCTGGAGATCATCTAGTCCAACCCCTGCTAAAGCAGGGTCACCTGGGGCAGGCTGCACAGAGTCACGTCCAGGCGGGTGTGAATGTCCCCAGAGAAGGAGACTGCACAGCCTCTCTGGGCAGCCTGTCCCAGGGCCCTGCCACCCTCAAGGTAAAGAAGTTCTTCCTCATCTTCAGAAGGAACTTCTTGTGCTGCAGTTTGTGCCCTTTGCCCCTTGTTCTGTCGCTGGGCACCGCTGACAAGAGCCTGGCCCAGTCCTCTTGGCCAGATTTTCAGCTTCAGACCAACACTTTTGGAAGCTCAGTTGTCCACCAAGGATGCAGGACAGGACCAGATGGGTGGGGTGGGACAGGACAGGATTAGCTGATCCTTCCATGCAACTGGTTCTTGCTGGGGACCATGGAGGCTCGCCAAAATGCGCCTTTGAGGCATAAAAACAGCACTGGAGGGTGAATTCCTTCAGAGTCATTACGAAAGAAGGGAGAAGGAGCATCACCTGACACAGGCTCAGTCAAAAAAGTCAGTTCTGACAGACAGCAAGGAGACTAATAAACTAAAAGAGTTGCTTTGATTTAGTCTTCAAGGAAAAGGAGACAATTAAGAGGCTGTGTAATCCAATAACAGTTAGCAGGAAAAGGAGCTGTCATAGGCAGAGAAAGGAGCACTGCGCGCAGGTACCCCACAGAGGAGCAGGGCAGCAGGGCACAGCCACACTCACCCTCGGGGACACAGGGACCAGCATGGGGTGAGGTGACCCATGGCTGTCCCCAGGACCCCGGGGAAGGTGAGGGAGGGTGATGGGGCAAACATCCTATTTCTCAGGAGGACAAGGGGAAATCAGGATAATCACAGATCCGCTTCCCTTTACTTTCAATGCTGGATAAAATGAAAGGGCATTTGATGAAGCACGCAGGAGGACTACCCACCAAAAAGCTAAAAAGATGTTGAAAGTCAGGTAAGACCCATCCAGGGCAAAGCCTGCCAGAGGAATTTAGCCCCAGTTTATCTGGAACTGTTTCAAGATCAGTAGGATTAATTTTTATTAAGGCTTGATTTTCTCACAGGCTGGGAACGTATTTCCCATCAGTGGTCAAGGGACAGGCTGACATTCACCAGCCAGGGATCTGCAGTGTCAGCTGGGACCTAAACCGAGGGGATGCTCCCAGAAAACGCTGGCCTTGGAGACTTCTCTCGCAATAGCAAATGGAGCAGTAGCCAGTGCTGGCAAGCAGCAATCACTTAAAACAGTCGTGTGAAATGCAAGCTGGTTCTGGCAGTCAGAAGCATCTAACTGAATTAGTGGGATTTTTTTTTTCCCCTGTCACCTCTCCTTTTTCTTAAAGGCAGCTTCTATCCCCAACAGAGTGAAGAAAACCTGCTAAAGATAAGCTCTTTTGAGGGGCAGAGCATCTGGTTGCAAGGCAAGACTACCCAGGGGCCAGACAGCCACAGGAGGTGTGAGATGATACCACCCACTCTGGTGCCAGGGACTTGACCCTTGAGGTTATCTCCTTGCTCTAGAGACCAGCTTCATCACCTGACACCGGCTTTGCACAGCTCCTAACTCTGCAAACTGCCCATGATTATGCTCGTGATTAATCAAAGTCCACAGGACTCTGAGCAAGCTGCTTGCTGATGCGCCTTCCCAGAGGACCAGAGAGCTGCTGAACACAACTGTGCTCCAGCCACCAGCCTGGCCAGCACACTGGGTGGGAAAGCTCTGGGGAATGGGGGAATCTCGTTACACAACCAAGGCCTTGTAGGTATTTTTGACAATGCAACGTGATATTTTAACTTCAGACTTTACATGAATTCTGCCCATTGATATTGGCAGCTCATCAACAGACAAGGGCTTAGAGACCATCATGTCAAATACTATTCTATCACTAGGAAGATCCTCAGGCAGGTGGCTCGAACTACACAGATCATCATTTTACTATCAAAACATCATATTGCTCTTTACATAGTGTAAATAAGATGAGCTACAAGAACAAAGATGTGCTGCTGATTAAAAATACATGTGTATGTACCTCAACAGTTCAGAGTCCAGTGGGCAGAAATGTTAAGTGGGGTCCCACTGAGTGCCCTGTGAGGTCAATACAATTCAATAGTTTTATTAACAACTTGGAAACCGGACCAGGGGTATGCTAATGAAATCTGAACATTTTACCAAGGTGGGAGGGTAGCAAATAATTTGCAGGACAGAAATAAAATACAATACGAGCTTGATAAATTAAAGAAGTGGCCCGCAATCAATACAAAGAGATTCAGCAGGACAAATGTAAAAGATTAACACATAGGAAGGAATAAACAAAAGGACAGAGGCTGTATGGAGATATCTAGCCAAACAGCTATACAACAGAGAGTGGTCTGGGGGGATGATCGATTGAACAGAAGTCAATAACATCAGGCTGCTGCAACCCAGCAAGGTAATTATTCTGCTCTTCCCAGCGCTCATCAAGCTGCTGTTTGAAGCAGCACACCCAGATCTGGGCATCACATTGTAACAAAGACAGACAAGCCAGAAGGAGATCAAAGATCAACAAAAATGCCAAAAGATCTGGAAAACAAAAATCTTTGTACGCATGTGAAAAATGAACCACAAGTGCAAGACTTGACTCTGCTTTTGTTCCCTACTGTTGCAAGGACACTGTGTAGGCTGGAGGAGTTACAGCCTTGAGAAACTGAAGGTGGTCTGAGGTTGGTCTCAGACATAGCATGGGGAGAGACATGCTAAATAACAGGATGCTACAGATGGGCAAAGGGGATACAACGTAGGTGCAGGGATTAATTAGGGCTCATTTTGCCCTTGGTGAAATTGCAGCATTGGGCCAAAACTCCAGCAGAGAAAATTTAGAAGAAATTTGACTCTGTAGTGTTTCTGAAAATTCAAGCAATGAAAAGCAATAAAAGACCAGAGCCCTCCTCTTGGATGGAGCTCAGACCAACCAGAACACCAGCAAAAAGAAGAAAAAGAAAATAGGTATAGAATGCCCAGAGAAGTCTGTAAAATCACTCCAGTTGGAAATGCTCTACCTGCCTCCCTGCCAGATTTGAAGCAAGCGCTCAACTCCTGCAGACCCTCCTGAGGAGGGGTCCTGTGCCACGCTGCAGATACCCCACATAGCTCAGGACTGAAGGTCAACTTCTCCCCTATAGAAACAATGCACTACACATATACTGCTCCCACTGCCATCAAACCTGGCTGCAATTAAAGCAGAAACATGCTCTTTCCCCTTCAGTGATGGCTCAGAACTGTCAGAAATCAAAGGTACTTGGCTGCAGCTGGAGGAAGGACCCACAGGAGCTCCCTCCTCCCCAGGCAGCTCTCTCAGCACCGAGAGCTGGAAGAGGGAGCAGGAGCTGGAGGAAGGCAGTGCCTGGAGAGGAGCCAGAGCATCGCTCAGTGCTCCAGCATGGAGACGGAGGTCTGCGACTCCACAACACAGTGTGCAGACTCCTGCCAAAAGCCCAATTGCACCATCTGCCAAATTAATATTCCTATTTTTAATATCTCGTTTAAAGGGAAACATTAAGGGGCGAAAGGAGAGAAAAATAGAATACCACCATGCTGATTGGATTTCTAAGCTCTGTAAGTGATCGCACCAGACACCAGGTCTGCTTCTTTCCTGTCCTCCTGCGATCAATCCTCTCTCCAGAGGTGCAGGGCTGCTGGGTCGAACTCAGGGAAATGCACCGCTGAACACCATGCTGCTGCTGCCACTGCCACTTAGCAAGGAGAGGAGAGCAAGAAGGCTGGAGAAGATGAATCAACATGGTTCATTTCTTTGTGAGGAACTGTTAGCTTGTCCCATTTCAATCCGGGAAGCAGCCCCTGCAACCTTGCTTATCCTGCAAGGCACGTAGGAATTGCACCCTAAAGCAAAAGGGGGGAAAATGGAGGAGAGAGAGACAGACAGACGGAAAATCTCTCTGATGAACAGAAATGAAATGCACAAGCCATGTGTCAGGAAAGAGACAGCCTGTGGAGTGGGCAGCAGCGATTGATGCTGAATTAGCGGGGGAGCGCAAACAAGAGGCAGATGCTGGGAGCCACGGCGGTGTTAGCAACTGCTGCTGGCTGATGGGCTGGGGCAGGGCCTGATCCTGGCTCCCAGCCAGCCGCAGGGTCCCCCTTCCAAGAGTGGCACCTCCTGAGGCTCATTCAAGCAGCTCCCAGGCTGAACAGCAGCCACCGCTGCTGATGCTAATGGAATTAAACATTAATATGCTAAACAGAACGAAGAGTGAGAGAGGGGCTTGGATTTCTCTAGGTAGCAGACATGTCTGAGGTTAATGCCTGCCAATTCTTATTTGCTCTGCGATGTCAAAATCAGTGTCCTTATTAGCTAGCCCATTAGTCCCCTGAGGCTAGTAGCCCATTAGTTCTGTCTTGGTCCTCTCCAGCACTTAAGGATCTCAAAGAGACTCACTCCCACCACCGGGCAGACCCTTTATAACTGACCTGGTGCCACCTGGCACCCCCAGCCAGGAGCCCTTGCAGGGGACCAGCCTGGGTTTCCGAGACCAGGCCAGAGGCATTACAAAGCTCGCCTCAAACAAAGTCCTCAGGGAGTGCTGGTTTTGCCTCTGCCACCCCGCTTTGGTGGCGAGAGGGGTCATCCTGTTGTGTTCTCTGTGCTCTGAAAGGCAAGGTGAGCTTCCTCACCTTCCTTGTCCTCCTCCAAGACATTCCGCATCTGTTCCAATTCTCTCATCATTGATTCTACACTATGGATCTGATCCTATGGGACAGGAAACTTGTCTTCTCTTTGCCTATAAAACACTGCTCTGTACATAATTAATACTAATAATTAGTAGGCGTAACTATGAGAGACAAAAAGAGTACCAAACCACATAAGTATGTCAGTCCATTAAGCTCAATACCTGTTGCGTGCACGAGCACAGGTGCAGTGAGGGGTCTCCGGCTCCCTCTGATGGGGCAGCAGCTGTGGGAGCTCAGGGCACTGCTGCTGGGGCACTCTGCATCAGCAAAAAGTTCAGCCTGTCCACTCTTACTGCTACAAATACAGATTTTCTGTCAACACCTTGTGAAGCACAAGTGAGACCTGTATCGTCATCCCCATCTGCAAGATGGGGAAACCGAGGCATGCAGGGCACACAGGGAGCTGTATGATAGGGCTTGACCAAAGTCAGGCAGCAAGGCAGGAACGTAACCCAGATTTTCTGCAGCACTCCTATTTCCCAGCTTTAAATTAATCATAATATAAGATTAAAAGGGTGTATAGTGCCTTCTTCACCTCCCCCCAAGAGGGGAGTTACTCACTTTCATAGTTTTCTTACATTTACATACCAGGCCATGGCAGCATAATAAATTTCCTTCTCCTGCAACCACGAGAGAAAGCAGTCCAAGCCCAGTTTGGAGCCACGTTTTCAGTGTGAAAAACTTCCCAAAGAAAGATTGCTGAAGACACCACGATGTGGATAAGAAGTTTGCCCTAGGACCAGTCTCTTGTCCCTCCAGAGTAAACATTTCCCCAGAAGGTCCCCCCTCGGCAGGCAGGATCCTTCCATCTATTTCTGTTCCCAGACCTCAGATTTAGCAAAGCACTGAAGCAGGTACTTACCTTTAATCAAGCACATTAGTCGCCCCATTGAAGTCAATGGGACTTCTCAGGTGCTTAAAGCAAAGAATGTGCTCGGAGTGTGCTGCTAAGCCAAGGGAAGTGGTGGCTGATGAAGACAGAGAAAAAGCAGTCAACAAATGAACCAGAACCATCAGCAAATGACTCCCAACTGGGCAGGCTCCTTTCTATCTGCTTATACTGCTTTCCTTGCTGAAGAATTTTTCATTATGAATACAGAGCTCCTGCTGCTGCTACTGCTTTTAAATGGTGCTTAGTGATGCTAAACCCTTGGGGTATGGCACAGACACAGCCGGAGCCTCCTTCTCCCTGCTCGGGCACTTCCAGTGACTTCCAGTCATGGGTGGGAGGTCAAAGCATGGCCGTGCTTTTGTCCGAGTGGGGAATAATCCCGGAGCCATCATACGGGAATAGTTGTGAAGCTGTGATGGAAACAATCCTACCGGAGTTAGGCTAGCCCAGACTCAAACTATGGCTCAGACATACAGGTGATGTCCTCCAGGGACAACCAGTATGCACCGCTGCAGGGGAAAACACGGTGCAGCTCTGCATCCCACAACGTTATCCTGGGATTGCTCTTCCCTGGTTGAGTTGTAGCTGGTGTGAGTGAGGGCACCTTGAAAAAGGTTTCCCACAAAGTAATCTCTGAAAGTCCTCCTTCATCTACCCTACCTGCTGTAAGCGAGCAGTTCAGAACCAGCATGTGGTCAGATAGATTTGCTGGTCTGATGTAATCGTTAAGCTACGTCAAAACCTGCGGTCTGCAGACTGCTGTGGGAAGGTGGTTGTGGACACTTGTGAGAGAGGCTCTGCAGCAAGTACTGTGCCTTGCTCAGCTACTGTAACTCTTAGAATGAGCACTTGGTATAAGTGGTTCTTCCTAAAAGCTCCAAATTCATGTTTTACAAATAAGCCCTTAAAAATTCACAATTTTCTGCCAGTAAACTACTATAAAACATTCACAACATGCAAAGTTAATCTGAATGCAAAACAATCCTTTTTCAGGTGAGAAGCTGCAGAAGATGTTACCCCCAGCTCCAGTCCTGGGAGGCAGAGCTGTTTCAGAGTGGCTTGTGTATGTTCTCGATTGCTTTTTAAAGACATTATAGGTGGCAGATTGATTTTTATTAATTATTTCTATTGCAGCAACTCCTAAGGCTGATCTGATGTTGCTCTTATATTGTGTAGGAGTAGCAAATAATGAGATTATCAGGTTGTGTACTGCCTCTGAAAATGCTGTATTTGGGACTTGTATCATTTGTTGCAATGTACCCTGTAGACAGTATTTATCAGAGCAACACAAAAAGAATCTGTAATATTCAGCTGGCTGTTGCCGCCTCCATGATAAGATTACGATGGCTGTGTCAAACACTTGAAAAAATTTCAGTGTCCTCCCCATAAGGGCTGCACATGACAACCACCAAAGACAATAAAACACAACTATCATCCTGCTTCAAAATGCGTCCTCAAATGGAGACATAACTTACAGACACGCACTCACAACCCCAGGGCTGGTGGCGCTGGTGCGAGTGGCAGTGGTTGACTGCAGCACCAAACGACACCTCCAGGCATTCACAAACCAGCTGGGGAGCACCAAACCTACCATCATCTTCAATCCCTTCATCCAAATACTTGCCCTTATTAACACAGATGCATACGTGCCAGGCAGGAGGTGGGTATCTATTCAAGAACAGGATCCCCTATGCATGAAGAGAGAGAACTGCTGACAGAAAGAATGTAACTTACTATTTCAATCCCACTTTAGGGGGGGGGGGGGGGGGGGGGGAAGTCTTTTTTAATAAAATTTCCTTAGAAGAGTCTCTCTTGTGTACACAAAGCTGTGGGGAAATTTCCCAAAGGGTACAGCAGAGATTACAAGATAGAGCTTAGGCTGGAGCATCAGGGGGTGGATGCTTTGAACTCAGGGGGTTTCTAAAAGCACAAGGGAAATTCTTCCCGAGTCAGAGTATTTCAGTGTTTTAATAGGTGACAAATTACTCATATTTTTTTCCACCCTCTGCAGATCTGCCAAAAGAATCACAAACATTTTTCCTCCCTTAAATCATTCTCTAGTGAGAGTAATAACAATACATCCCCAATAGTCTAACTCCACCTACAGATCTCAAAGCACTCAGTAAAGTTTCACAGGTTTCATGAGAGCTATTTTTCAGGGGCAGGGACAGGTGAAGTGACTTCACTAAAGAGCTAACGTAAGTAGTTGAATCAAAAAAGACCTTATTATAGTAACACAAAAGCTTTGTTTGAGATACCACGATTTGACATCATCCCAAAAAATATAATGCTTTAGGGCATGACTCCATAGCCATTAACGTTTGTGTAAGGCTTTCCACTGACATCGGTGGAAGCCTTTTAAAAGCTATCCCTTCATCCACTCAGACAAGTCTTTTTTTTTTTTTTCCCCCCCTTCCCATTTGCAGCTGATGTTCTCCAGCCTGTTTTCTGGAAAGCGACAACTTTTCCATTTTCACATAGAGCAACTTTATTTCCATGGTACGCCAGTCTGCTTGGGATGTCATGGCATGGCTCACAGCAAACACTAATGTGACATGACAGGCAGATGCAACTCGCTGAGCTCTGCCTTGGCAGGACAAGCCAGGGAAGAAGTTTAAAGCTGCTTTTTCCCAAGGAAATGTGAGGAAGAGGAAGAGGAGAAGGGCAGGGCTGAATCCCCCATTTCTGCTTCCAGACAGAGACACCCCAAGTTTTACAGCCAGGTTTCCTTTCTGGCACAGCACGGCATCATGTCCCCTGACCCAGCAGGGACAGCAAGGGCACTGTCAGCTGAGCTGAGGATGACCACAGCATCCCAAGCCAGGGTGACGTGTCTCTCTGCATGACTTACCAGCTCACAGTCACACAGCCAAGTTGTGTGCAAGCCCGGGTTCGCCTCTCCAAACACCCAGGAGACATACTTTAACAGAGGGACAAAAAGAATAAATCATGTCGCCTACCCAGGCTGTAATACCTTGGAGTGATGCCAAGACATTAAAGCACACAGGCAAGTGACAGAAAGAAGGAAACGTCCCATGTCTGTGATGGCACAGAGCAGCTTGCGGATGTTGGGGAGGGTGAACTCATCACCCAGCTGGGCTAAACCGGGACAAGGACCTGCACCGGGTCCCCAGGGACCCTCTGGAGGGGCGATCAAAGCAGGAGCTGGGTGCCTCCCCAGCTCCCTGCACTGCCAGCGGAGAAGCAGGGTCTGGGCAGCCCCGCGGCGGGTGCGAGTGGCCCCCGTGTGCCCCTGCTGCTGGGCTGGGGCCACTCGCAGAGGAGCTGGCTCAGCAAGGTGCCCTGCCTGCACCTTGGCTTTGGTTTCATGGCAGCCACGCAGATTTCTCTGGGAATACTCCTTGGCTCCACCACTTCATTGTCTGCACATGCTCCCCTGCTTTCCTGGGTCAGGCCTGAAAAACTCCCGGCGAGAACGAGCGTTGCCATCAGGGATGAAACAGCCAAGTATAGCTTTGGGCTAGAGCCTGCCTGCTTGAGGTGCAGTATTCCAGCCACACACCAGACACCGTCACTCCTTGGACAGGGTAAGTATTTATGATGACCCCAGAGCCTGCATTAATTCATTTCCCCTGATCCAGAGACTGGAACACAACCCTCAGCTTCAATAGGACATTGGCTCGAGCCCATATACATCAAACTATCTGCAACATCTAAGCTGTCCCCATCTGTTACCCTGACTGTGAAGTTTACAGATAAGAAGGAGGAAAAGTTATAAAACACAATGTGCAAGCCCTGCTCTCGTGCAGGCGCACGAGACACGTTTAACTTCTCACAGGGAGCGTAATCCCAGCTGTCCCCATGGATGGCCAACAACGCAGAGACGTCGGCACACATGCGAGGCTGTCAGCACACCCTGCTCGACGCAAGCAGAATTAAGGCCAGCTCACGTCTTGCAGTGCCCCAAACATGTACTTTTTCCAGGAGCTTCAAGCAGATTGAGATAATATCAATATTTATTCATATTCATTAATAACCATTCTATATAGCATAGAATGAAGTCTCAGGAACCTGAGGAGTGCTCTCTCAGCTCACTCTCAGCAGGCAGGATTGCTCCTGCCAGCACATTTTGCAGAACTGTATCTCCCCAGCCCCAGCACCAGGAGAGCCACAGGCTGCACCGTGTGATCCCTTGCCCACCCTCCCACCCTCACCTGAGGCACAGCCATCTCCACATCTCCCCGGGCAGGGACCAGCTCCATGTGGTTTATGACTCCCTTTGGCTGTGCAAAGCCTCCAAGGCCCAGGAGCATGTGGGTGCCTACCCCAGGGGGACCAGGGAGCCTTTTGGACACCCCCGTGCCAGCACTCCGGCACCACTGCCACCTCCCTGGCACCGCTGCTTGGCAGCCGGCATGGCAGCCACGGAGCAGGCACTTCCCAGGGTCAGTGTCAGGACGAACAATGACTGCATGGCACAACAGACTCTCAACACAAAAATTACTCCAGGCACAAAGAAAACACACCAACAAAGATCATACTTCACAAAGAGAGGCAGGAATTTCACAGCAGAATAGAAGAATAGAGACTTTAAAAGCTGCTTTCATTTCACTTTGCAGCTCTGTACACAGACAGTCAGACTCCAGAAACATTACGGCTCAGGGCACGCTGCGGGTCACCAGGATTTCCTCATTTATTGCTTATTTCTTATATAAGCTCACTACAAACACAGGAGTCCTCATCCTCCTTGTATTGTTTGGAAACAGTAAGAATGAATAGGATCTTTTCTTTTTCTCTCCTCTTCCTCTGAAGGGCTGCAGTAATGAGCGGAGGATATAGTTCACTTCTCTGAGAGAGGAGGCTATTAGAGCTGATGCTAAACACCCACATCAGAGCGGCTGCAAAGCGACGGCTGCCTCCTCTCCTCCTCTGGGAAGTGGCAATCCGGCAGCTCCACTCAGGAAAGACAAGGAGGAAGGCACTACTGAAGGACGCTGCCGAAAGGACTGACTGCCCCCGGTCCCACACACCAGCAGACCCCCTCCGGGGCAGGGTTTTGCTGTGGGCAGCGGGGCTGAGGATGGGATCAGGCCCAGGAGCCAGGACAGGGCAGCCGCAGGGAGCAGGGCTGACGGGAAGAGGATGCTGCGGTCAGTATCCGACAGGATACCCCCCAGCGCCAAGGAACTCAGTTTCTCTGAAAACCCCTGTCACGGGGCCAGGTTGAGACCTGCTGTGACCCTAAAGTGATTATCGCCTTAAAGTAGGTTAGTGTGTTAATAAATTAATTATGCACTGAGGTAGCCAGCTGTCTGAGGAGAGAAGGATTAAAATTACCTCCCAGATAAATTAGGAGCAAGACATCCTGTGGGGAAGGCAAAGAAGGATCTGAACCCAAAGGAGTCCTACAGGCAACCCAAAGAAGAGACTGAAGGTGAAACCTGCCCTGCATGCCCATCACCGGAGCGCATGCTGTGGTGGTGGGAGCCTGCCTGGAGTCAGCATATTTGGTAACTGCCAGCACCACCATCACCTGGCACAGGACCCAAAGGGGATGCCAGCTTGCACCTAAAGCTGCCAGAAATGCAAGTCCTGTCACCAAACTAACAGCACGAGGAGATAAACGCTCCAGGAGTGCCTCGTCCCTCCTCCCCCGAGCAAGCAGTGATTACTAAGGACATTTCCACGAGCAGTGTATGATCTTTATTTTTTTTCATGCACAATGACCTTTAAAAGTACTGGCTAAGCTATTTGCATTGCCTAGCCCAGAGTTTCAACAGACAGCAGGAAGACGAGCATTAACCTTAATGGCTAAATCACTTCATGCCACTCCAAAGATGGAACACTCCCATGAGTCGGCAAAAGACCATTTTCATTTGAGTACTATATATTTAAACAGCAACAAGCATCTCTTAAAGCTCAAAGTTACATGCCTGCCAACGCTCCCCTGCTCTTCTGGAGGGTCAGGCCAAGAAACGCCCCTGCCTGGGGCTTGAGCAGCACTTCAGGATGCTTTGTGGAGGGAATGGGACACCTTTGAAGGCACCTTGTTGAGATGGGGTGGGGTGGGAGAGGCTGTGCCCTGGCACGGGCACGCTGCCTGCCATGGTTCCTCTTCTCCGCCCATGCAGGAGCAGGCGTCTGAGAGCTGTGAATTCACGCCTGACCCCCAAACCACCCTGCAGCACTTAGCCAAGGTTTGCGACTCCTTTGAGCTGGGATCTCACACATTTTTGGGGGAGAAAAAAAAAGATTTTGTAACGTGTAAGTTATATTTATATCCACAGTAAAGCAGCAGCATAAAGAGCATGTAAATAACATCACAGCCCGCTCAGCACGCTGCCTAGGTGAAAATACCTGCTCTGGAGCAGGTTTATTTTTATGCTCATAAACACGAAGCCCAAAAGGACTAAGCAATGCTGAAATAAATTCCTAGAAATTGCAATGCTTATGGCAAAATGTTGTGTGTTATTCAGCCAGCTCTGATAATTAAAGCCTCACATCCAGCCAAGGTCAAAATATGGCCCTTGTCCAATGCATATTTACTTCCATGCAAAGGTTTGCACTGATCCTAAGAGATACCCAGAGAAGATCAGTTCACTATCCCTCCCACAGGCACACAGCCACCTCCGATAATACAGCTGTTTCCTAGACACTCCCAGCATTTCTCTGCAATGATTTTGGAAGGAAGATGAGAGCAAATGCTACAGTAACCAAACTGCAAGGTGTGCATGCGTGCTCTGACCCAGCCAGGGCACCTGCAGGAGCCTCTCCCCCTTTATCACATCAGCTTTAATCACTGTTTAAAATCCGGACCTTGCAGGGAATCACAGGACCCTCTAAGCCACAGCCAGTGCTTTAATTCTGATCTAGAGTGCTGGTATTAAGCCAACCATGTCCCCCCTCACTGCAGATGGCTTGCAGCCCACCCAAGCACTGAGCACGTTCTGCTCCAGCAGCTGGGTGCGACTGAGCAGCACCTGTATCTCCATATATCTGCACATGCACAGAGGGGACGCGCTGCCTACCCGTGCGCCGAGCAGCACTGCTCACCCAGCTCTGCCTGCCGCTCGCTGACTGCTCCCACCCACCCTCCTAAACCATCCCAAAGAGAGCTCCAGGCTGCAGAAACTTCCAGGCTCATGATCCACCCCTTGCACACACAGTGGAGCGTGTATATATATATATATGCCCTATATATAATGTATGGGGTTGTACCTGGCCCAGACAAAAGGTGAACACAAAACGAGCCCCGGTGACGAGTCCGGACCTGAAGCACGGACACAGAGCAGGGAACGTGCCCAGGGAACTCACAGGCACCTGGAGAAGCCAGCTCCCTGCCCGAGGTCTGGCTGCTGGCAGAGGGCACAGGAGACACCAGTAACATCTCCAGCTACCAGGGGAAGATTTGACAGAGGACATCTGTCAGAGCCCTGGTACTACAAACTACTCGAGAGGAAGCATGTGATCGTATTATTGGAGCTTGTATTGTGCTGCTGAGCAGCGCTATTCTTCATGTCCTTTTGTCATTTAAGAGAGACTTTTGTGACAGCATTTGCCTATTGCTTGTAATTCCATGCAGGTTTGTGAAGTGCCCTATTTTAAAAAAACACCATATATTAGATTTTCCCATTCTCATTTTTCTTGATGTACAATACTGTCTAAATCAGTTTAAGATCAGGCCTGTACATCATCTCTGGAAATGAATACAAATACCTCTTATTCCAAGTCAAATTAGATAATCAGGAGATACAGTGGCCACTCACATATTTAATATGAAGAAATGCGAAGCCCAGAGCTTTCTGCTGCTGTGAAAGCACCCACAGCCCAGACACTCCATCCCCAGCATGGCCATGCCAAGGAGAGCCAACACCAGCACTGCTCAGGCCAGGGGATGCACCGTGAGGAAGACACCAGCCCTGTGCCAATGGCTGCATCCAGCAAACCCTGCACAGGCACAGCTCCAGCAGCAGCTCCGGTGCTGCCAGCGCCGAGGGGCGGCACCAGCCCCTCCGCAGCACAGTACACCCCTTACAGCAGCCTGGGGCTGCACGTGGTCACCAAGGAACCCCCCACCACATTTCTCCCCTCTAAAAGCCAGAGGGATGCAGACACCAAGCGTTGCATTAGCAGGTTGCCAAGGGTCTGGGGACTGCCCCCAGCCACATTTAAGTTTTCATGCGCATTTTATCCAAAACATACCTTGAGTCTCGGTGCTTGCTGCTGCTTGCGCCTGCCTGGCCAGCACAGACTGCATAGGCTCCTCAGACCCACGTGGAGCAGTGCTTGCCCTTATCAGGGGCAGTGGGGTCACAGCACGGCCACGCACCCTGCCCAGGGGTAACAAGGGCCACCTGGAGCTTGCAAAAGGTGCTAACAAGGAGCAGCTGCCTCCTGGCAGCTCCAGCAGCCTTGGTGGAAAGAGAGACTGGGAAAGCATACAGGGCCCCTCTTGAAACCCATTACCTCCTTTTAATTAGCTGCAATTATTCTAATTGGATGCAAAGAGGAGGAGCAGGCATGGAGGCTGCTGGGGCTGCAGGTACTGAGCCCCTAACTGTTCCTGGGGCTGCAGAGCAGTGTGAAGCCTCAGGGTGCCAGGATCCTTCAAGGGACAGTGGGGGCACCTTGCCCTTCCTGGGCACCACACGTGCCCCCACAAGGCAAGGACCACCACAGGCTCATCAAGCCCCATCACTGCCTGCACCTGCACTGCCCTGGGCTCTTGTCCCCAGCCCCAGCAGCTGGCTTGGCCACCCAGCTCACACCTGTGCTTTGTATGCCCAGCCATGCCTCCAGTCGTCGGTATTAGCCTCCTCCCCGACTGCTACAGAGTGATTTTGTTTGGGTGATGGAAGCTGAATGCAGTAAAGGCTGACACATAACGCTGATTGATATATTGGTGCATAAGAGTTTTTATGTTACTGGCAAGTGACTATCAGGCGGTGTGACTAGCTGCATGCCCCTTTTCAACTCACCAGCAAAAAAAACAAAACAAAACAAAACAAAAAAAACCCAAAGCAGTAGTGAATGTGGCAGGAATGCCCAGACACAGGCTCTGGAGAGCGGTACCTGCCCCAGTCCCAGCACCTGCTGCACAGCCCGAAGAGCAGAAACCACCTGCCTGTGGCAGCGGCAAGGAGTTCAGTGGCAAATGGAAGACGGGACCCCCAGGTAAAGGAGGTGCCAAAATGTGTGCTTGGGATGAACAGGACCACAGGGGCTGTGCCCAGAGATGGCCAAGCATAGCTGTGTCCCCTAGCCCTCCCTGAAAAGGATGTGGGGCATCCTTATCAGAAGCGTGCTTGGTCTGATTGCTGGCATCGTCACGCAGAGCCACAGGCTCACCAGGGAAGCAGCAGTTGCTCTCCTCTCCGCTGCCCAGCTTCCCAGCATCATCAGCCGGGATCACTGCTGCCCGAGTCAGAGTCCCAGGCAGCGAGTGAGGGAAGTGGACTCGAGCATGGGACTTGAGTAGTAGCTTTTATGAGCTTTACACAAAAAAATTATGCCTTTATAAAAGCTTAACAGCAGGTAGGCATAAGGCCATGAGAAACAGGGAGGTGGTAATGGTCTTTTGAAAGTAATTCCTTTCAACCATAAAACCAAGACTTGATGAAAATGATAAGCCATGGGATGTGGCTGCCTGATAGCGTATTAACATAAATGCTTCGAGTAGCAGCCGCAGCGGCCTCGAGAGCCAGCAGGAACAGGGGGAATTAGCAGCCTTGTCAGCCGACGTGGGGAGCTGCTGCACAAAGAGCCCCGCGAGGGAAGGAGCAGCGATAATTAATTGTTGGGCTGGAAATAGGCCCACCTGCGTGAGCTGCCTCTCCTGCCCCACGGCCCTGGCAGGGGCAGGATGGAGAGTGGGTACTAACGGGGTGAGAACAAGGTGCTGTCCCATCCCACCCCATCTCATACCATCTCAGCCCATCTTATCTCATCTCACACCATTCTGTCCATTCCAGGCAAAATGCTCCATCATCACCCAGTGCTTGCTGTGGAGAGCAGGAGATCTTGTTTCCATCTCATTTACCATCTTTGTGTTTTCTTCCTCTTGCTCCCTGGGAGACAAGCAGACATCCCTGCAGAGAGGGCTCTCAAGAGACCTGTTCCCAAATTCAAATCACCATCCCCAGGGAGATGCCCACCTGCACAAGGCTGCAGGTCTGGCAGGCTGGGGGCAACCCCCCTGCCCCACGCTGCCTGCAAAGCTCCCCCCGCCCACTCCCTGTAATGGAACCATCATTAGAAACACAACTTCTGACAAATGAATTTTCGGAATTCAAATGTCCCCTTACAAAACTAATATTCCAGTTCACTGGTGTCCCTGCCAGGAGGATGCGATTTGGTTGCACAGTCTATTATGTTCCAGAACGTGAAAGGTCAGGCTTAAATGGGATTTTTCATTGTAAAAGTCACCTACATGAATGACACACAGTACCACCACAAGGCATTTGTAAAGCAGAATCCAGGATTATGGATGCACCATTTACTTCTGTTTATCCCCCAAACAGAAAACTGGAAAATATTTGCCTCTCCTGAGCCTTCAGCTTAAGAAGTTTCCTGGAGCTCTGTGGGCTTTGGGGGCAGGCTGTCAAAGAGAAATGCCGGGAGCAATTAGCATGGCTGGGGATTGGAATCCCACCCTGAAGTTTCATTCTGCCTTGGGATCCATCTCAGCGGGCATGAAGACGCTCTTTGGTTGGGTCCAGGTGCTGGCAAAGCAGGATGTTGCCTGCAGCGCAAAGGGCTGCAAGCTCCGGGGTGCCAGCGTGCCAGGGGGTGCTGCCTGCGGCTGAGAACCACGCGGTGCCCGCACATGGGGCTCAGTGCTGTGCCCTAAGCCAGGTCACGGGGAATGGACATGACGGGACACATCAAGTCTGACCACACAGTGGTTCACAGGGAGATGCAAGTGCCAAGGGCTATGGGTATCCCAGTGGGTCCCCCTTGCCACTCAGCAGCATCCTGTCCCGTCCCAAACCCACTCGTCCTGGGTATAAGCCCCATCTCACTGCATCATCTTTCAGATTTCTCTTCATGCTTGTGATTTTTACTACTGGGATAAAAGGGATTTGAAAGCAGCCTCCTCCGAGGACTGAGGAAAAAAAGATCAAGATGTGAGAGTCGGGCTGAGAGGGGAAAGGTTTTGGGGACAAAAGAACAAAGCTGCTTTGCCCTTTCAGGATCACGCATCCTGCTCTGGCTTACCGCAGAAGATCCAGAAGAAAGGGAGAGCCCTATCAGCATGGAAAAGCAGAGAAAGGTTCAGCACAGAGAGCAGCAGGAGTGAGAGCAGCCCCATTATCTGACAGAAGTAGAAATAAGACTGGGGGAAAGAATGACTTAAAAATAAAAGGAACATTAAAACCAATGTTTCCCAGAGCATATGCGTGTGTGTTTCTTTCCATGAGGAGGGCATTTGGAGGGATAAGCAGGGTTAAAGAGCCTCATTCATCTTCCCCTTACAACTGTGCTGACTCAGAACCTGGTCAAACAAGTTTAATCTTTTTAGCAACAACAAAGAGAAGTGGAAGGAGGGTGGAAAGGAGCCAGCCTGGATGGGCAAAGAGGGAGAAAGAGAAAGCACAGAAAGAAAACTTCCCTTTTACAGCTCTCAGTTATTCATTCTACCACAGAAATCTGGTCTGATGGGTTTAGGGAGAAAAAAATATGTCATTAAAAGCTGTAGGTCTGCATCTGTCCCCTCCCCTGGTGCTGCCCCAGCAGGATGGCAGGCACCTGGTGGGGATGACCCCAGCGTTGCCACCCAGAGCCCAGGGTGGAGGGATGATGGAGGGAGGGTGGCTGGGCAAGCAGGGGCAGGACAAGGAGGATGTCTAAGAGGTTGCTGGTGAGGATAGAGCCAGAGCCTCCTTATTCGCAGGCTCACACGCTGCTGATAGTGCATGGTGCCTGCCCAGTGCCAGCACCTCCCACCTCCAAGACACTGGCGGCAACCGCCCAGCCAGCCGCACGCTGGAAGCCCTGGTATCCAGCTGTCCCATGAGATACAGACCTCAGCCTCCATCTCAGCCCTGAATATTGAGTTCCCTGGGCCAGAAGAATACCAGGGCGTGTAAAGGAACAGCTTTTGTCCTTTTTGGAGATGAGCGGCATGAGGACACTGCCATTGGGTCTCGCTTGAAATGGAGACATTCATTAGCAGCACTGCTCTTTAAGGAAAATGGCCATCATCTATGAGGGAGAGAATACTTTAAAAAATCAAATACACTGTACAAAATTATCCTACACTGGCTGGAAGATGAGGTCTTTTTCATCCTTAATTTCTGTAATTCCCAGTCATGCTGAGTATGATGCATCCTCATTTATAATGTAAGAGTTAAGGTTGGGGCAACAATTATTTTCAGGATCCTATAATCTCAACTGTAAAATTTCACCCCAGGCTGAAAATGAAAGAGCAAATCCTTCACTTTGGCATGAGCTGTATAAGACACAAAGCAGTTCCACTGCTAGAGAGTTACGCAAATATAAATGCACATTAGATTCCCCACTTAACTTTTTTTTCTGATCTTGAGCCAAAAATAAGATCTGAACCAAAATATGAATTTTTCATTGCATGTTTCTGATTCAAGATGTAAAAACAGACTTCCGAGGCTGCAAGCATCTACCTGTTTTCACCCACCTCCAGAGCCCTGGGGATGGGTTTGCTGAGCACACACCCTGCAGACAGCTACATCATCTTACAGCGCTGCCGGCCGCTGAAAAGCCTTTCAGAAACGGCTTGCTCCAGTCCTGCTCCAGATTCTGTACCTGGCTGCATGCTGCCAGTCAGCTCTAGAAATTAAAGGAAAAAAAAATCCTGGCTCAACACGGCAATATTAGCAAATTCTGCAAAGCACAGACCCCCTTGGAAAGGTCTGCGCAACAACAACGGTACGCATAAACACAGAATCCCAGCTCAGCAGCCAGCATGCAGAGCAGCATCTGCACCCAGCCTGGCCACAGCCTCTGCTGTTTGCTCTGGTCTGTGGTGCAGTGAGCTCTCCTGACTCAGCCACAGCTCTTTGGGAACACCCAGCCTTGGAGAGGAGATTTTTTTATGGGAAAGTCCATGCTCTCCCAGGTCCGCTCCCCTCCAGACCTCAACAAGGCATTTTTACTCGGAAAGAGGATGCTCTGACATGAGTGTGTTTTGCAAATGCAGACACGAGCCTTGCAAAGCACAGCAAACATTGAACCCATGAGAGCTGTCAGGGATGGCACGAGCAGAGACCCACATGGATCGATGCTGATGGCAGCTCCTCGGCACCCGCCACCAGCAAACACCCACACGTGCGGGGAAACCTGGCCACGGCACAGTGTGGGCTCTGCTCCTTTTGTTCAGTTTGATTTTTTTTAATCTCATTTTTGCTTCTTTAAGGAAAAGCATCGTTCCCTGCCACTGGATCACTGCCCAGCAGGTTGGGCAGGGCAGGCAGCAGGCTGGGAACCTGTGTGCAGAGCTGCTGCCCTCCTGTTTGAGCACAGGGACAAGGGAGATAAGCCCAACAAAGTGACAGGGCTGAAGCACTTCTTTTGTTCATAAAATCCGACGGTGCTATGACAGACTGGGGAAATATTAATTACCATTACTGTTGCTCTGGCCATTAAAAGGAGGAATGGTCTCTGCTCTAGAGAGTTCTGCCCTGGTCTGATCTGGGAAAGCATCCCAGGACAGCCCTTATATACCTGCTTAACATTCAGCTCACACTGAAGTGTTACCCTCATTTGGACTGGAGTAAGCAAGTGCTTAAGCGTTGTTTTTTCCCCTCCAAGCAGAGCAGACCAAGGCCACACAGCCACAGGGCTGGGAGAAAGAACAACGGGGGAGTCTTTTCCCCTTTTAAAACACCAAGATGCTTTGAAAAATACAGCAAGGCTGAGTCTGCAGGAGAGCCCGCACCACGGAGAGGAGAGGACAGGCAGCAGATGCATTTCCAGGCCACGAAGGAGAGGGAAGCACGGAATTTCTGTGCAGCTGCAGACAGCTGTAGGTGCAGCTGTGCTGGGGGGACAGACGCCCCTACGCCTGCACCGCTGTAGCTCAGGCAAACATGCCCAAAACGAGCTTCAGGCAAAACCCTTCGTCTTCAGTTTAAGAGTGGAAATGGCTGGTCTAACCCAGCCCGACGGATTTACCTGGAGCAGACGGTGGCGGGGGCTGCTCCGCCTGCAGATGGTGAGAGTGGCAGCCCCAGCCAACAGTGCTGAACACCACAGTGGGACGTACCCTTGGCATCTGCCTCCAGCACCAGCTGAAGAGGGGAGACCCCAGCACTGAGTAGCCTGCAACAGCTCCACAATGACCTCCCTGGTGATGCTCGTGGTGTGAGCAGAAAGTCAGAGCACCAATTTTAAACCCAACCACAGTATTTACACACATGTACATAAGCCTGAGAGATGACAGAATTATATAATTTGCTTGGTACAGATTTGCTGCTCAATTTTGCAAAATGTAGCGTGTGATGCAGATTGCTATGAGTGTTTGTTTTTAAATACCAGATTAAATGGGCACATAAAATTACCGTAGCCTTGAGCTGATCCATTGCTCTATGACATTTAACGTTGGGTTACATCAGTCATGCCATGTTGCGTTGCATCACATAATGTAATGTGACATGACTGATGAATCCAGACCTCCTGCTCCATCACCAGGGAAGCCTCACCAGCCTGAGAGCCATTGCTTGGACCGACGGCGCAGCTGGTGCTGCTGCACTGCTGCTTCTCCGTGGGCTTTCCATCCAGGGTCCCCCCCAGGATGTGCAGGCATGAGGGAGGGACAAGCAGGGTCACTGGAGCCTTAACGTGCTGTAACAGGCTTTTTGAAAAAAAAAAACAACCAAAAAACTCCTTTCCTTGGCTCTGGAGTTCCTCCACAATGTGTTTGCCTGGCACTCAGCACCCTCACTTCTGCTTCAGCCCCCAAGGAGCCCTCAGCGCGGGCAGGCTGCCGGCAGGGTTGAAATGCCTGCAGGCTGGCAGAGGGCTGCACACCCTAAGTGGGCTGATGAGATGGGGATGAAAATCCACACTAAGCTGCAGGGAAGCAAAATGGATTGGAGAGAGCATTAGTTAAATCCCCCAGTGAAAGGAGCAAGGGGGCTTGCTGTGCCTCTGATGCTGCCTTTGAAGCATGGGAGATAGCGCTCCTTCTATGGCTGGGAGGGAGGAGGCAGCCGGTGGACCTTGTGCCGGCTGGCCAGCGGGAGGTAAAGGAGAGAGGACAGGTGCTAAAGAGGCAGACAGAACTGCGAAAGGGTGCCCTGCACCTCCTGTCTGTCCTAAACCTGCTCTGAGAGGGAGGTGAAGAAAATCACACATTTTTTCCCCAAACCCATCAAAAGATGAGCGACCACTTTGCAGCACTAAGTCCACCTCCGCAGGCCCAGCTGTGCTGCAATGATGCAACTCATCGCCTTCCACGAGATGGAAATACTGTGCCTGCACCACGCGAGGTCCCGCCTTCACCGCCCAGCGCACACTGCAGCTTCGGCCCGGGATGCTCAGCCCCCCCGGCTTCCCCCTGCAGCCCACCTGCCTGCAGCTCCTTCTGGGCAGAGCCTGTAAATCAAATCAAGGAAATGATCTGGGCTAAAAATAACCCAGATATAATCCTTTAAACTGCCAGGGAGGCAATCAAAATTATGATATTTAGGGATTTGCATGCAGTAGCTAAACGAAGATTATCGTATTTAAATTAGCAAGGGAAGGAAGGTCCATCCGGCAGGGCCAACGCAGCATCCACACGAACGCCAGCAACGACTGAGCCCCGCTCCCTGCCCACTCCCTGGCAGGACCAGCCCCTTCACAGCAGAGCCAGGATCCAGCCGGTGCCTGGACTCACCTCAGCCACACTCGGCAGAGAGGCAGTTAATTGTGCTAAAACGGGAACAAACGAAGGGAGCCAAATTGGCATTTAGTACTTGGAACAAGCGTTATCCCCGACAGAGTGTGCACAACTGCCTTCCAGAGAACGATGAGTCGCAGGCGCGCAGGGCACATTCCCTCAGACAGCACTAAATAAGCATGATTTATTCATCCGCTACCACTCACATAATTTTGTTACAAATTATTATTTTGTATATGTGCCACTCTGCCTGGATGCTTGGTAGCAAAGACGTGGCCAGAGCAGGGTCAGCCTGGTTTTGGCCTAGCATGCCTGTAGCAGCACATCCAAAAACACATGGTGGGAAGGGAACACGCATCTCGCCATCACTGCTGGGTGTTTGCTGGTCCTAATCCAATGTATAAAGCCTCCTGGGATACACAATGTTTGGGCACCAAAATGCATGGGGCTTAGGAGCCTCACCCCCACCGAGCCCAGAGACACAGGCTGGGACACAGGACCACAGCAGCTGTCACGTGTGTACACCCAAACCACAGCAGAAATGATCTGTGGAACACAAAAAAAAAGAAGCAGAAAACCTCCCTAAGCCCAACATGGGGTTAAGCTTTGAAATATCTTGCCACAGGATTTTGCAGATGATAGAAATTTACTTGAGTTCAAGAAAAGAAAGGAAATGAGTAGGAGAAAATTCCCTCGTGGCTGAGGCATCCCACCTCATCCCATCCTGTCCCAGCTCCTCCAGCCCCACCGCGGTGCTGGGGGTGGCAGGAGCCCTCCGGGAGGCGGTGGGGCAGGTTCGCCTCTTCCTACGCGCTTCTCATGGTTTCGGCCAAATCCCCTCCCAAAGCCAGCAGCTTGGGCTGGCTGCCCCTTTGCTCTGACCTGTTATGACTGCTCTTAAATCCTTAAAACAGCTTAGTTTAAATGTCAGTGAAAGACCACAGAGTAAGAGCACATCTGTACTCTACTATCACGGTTCAGCTGACAGGAGGTAATTTGTTATGCTGCTGTAACTCAATCCTATCTCCGGCAAGTCCTCACATGCTAACGTTAGTTTTGAAAACGGAGTATGGGCAGTCCGGACATGAAAGGGGGTTGGAAAACTTTGCCCAGGATAGAGGCACTGCCCTCAAATTCCCCTAAGATGTAAAATCCCTTCTATCACCTTAATCCCGGCAAAGGTGGGGTTAAACATCCCTCTGTGATCCTATATGCAGCGGTATGTTATTTAATACCTTTCCACGTGGACTTGCAGGTCTCATATATAAGTATATATATATATACACACACATCTTCTATGTGTGTATATATATACACACAGTGCTGGTGTAGGTAGTGAGGGCTGTGGGGACAGGACCCAGGCAATCCGTACTCCTGCTGCTCCCGAGCACAGCCACAGCCCAGCTCACCTCTTTACGATGATTCTCTGGACACTGTAAATAAAATCCATTTCTAAGGTCTCAAACCAATGAATTTTCCCAGTGGATCTTTACGAAGTTATTTAGTTCAAGCGTCTTCGTAATTGTGATAGATTGAGACAATTCGCCCCAGCTGTAGAGTGGGCAGCTGGAGGGAGCAGGGATGAACACGGACATCGGCTCGAGCCCCTGTAACGGATTTTATTTACGCCGGGGACATTCATCAGGGCACAGCAGCCAGAGAGGCACAGTCCATCTTCAGCTGGAGAGGGAACAGCAGCGGGAGGCACAGCCCTGGGAATGAGCTTGTGCCAAGGGCTGTAGAGAGCCCGGCTAAGGATGGCAGCCTTCCCCTTCGGACAGCCTGCGGGGCTTAAACAGTGAAGCCATCGGTCACCTCAGCTGACTGGTGTGATGTAAAAGCTTCCCAAATCCAATCGTTTAAGGAACAAGATAGAAAACTATAGCAACACCGGGAAAAAGAAGTCACTAAAACACCCCAGCTCCTGAGAGTCATACAGCGGGAGCAGCAAGGAAGCTGTTATAGCACAATCTGCTGTAAGGCTTGATGTTAAAAGAAAAAGAATTAAATGTATAATTTTACACAGCACGTAAAAAAAAATCTCTTTTCATTTTCAGAGATTGGATTTCCTCCTTGTCCTTCTCCCAGGTCATTTTCTCTCTATTCAGCCTTATCTTGGTGATTTCTCATTGTGCTTCCAGCAAGTGTGAATGGTGAGTTGCTTTGCAAACTCTGTTCCCGCTAGACTTAGATTATTATTCACTATTGATTCATTGCATCCATCCACAAAGATGCGTATTGCAAAATATCCAGGAGCAGTACAAGAAAAGCAATACAAAATACCATTAAAAATGTAAAGAACCAGTCATCCAGACAAGACGCGGGATATGAGCAATGGCAGGTTCATCAGGCTGTGGCATCAGCTCCCAGCTTCCCTTCAACAAACCCTAAGGAATCTGAGGCAGGAGAAGGAAAAAGCTACTTTCTCGTCCTGGCTTTGCCCACAAAGGGAGTGAAGGCAGCAGCCCTGGTGGGAGGTGACTGTGGCAGGTCCAGCTTCTCAGTGCAACCAACAAGGGGAATTCACAGTGGTGTGCATCGTGGCAGCAGGGAGAGATCCCAGTGCTCCAAAAGTCCAGTCTCAGGTATCCCACTCTGTTTTCTAACCATCTAGAGCAAGAACACTTCCACTTACTTACCTGTGTAACCCCACACTCTACGGCTGCCCAAAGCCACAGATGCTGCCAGTTCCTGACAGGCCACCACACTGAAGGGGCTGGTTGTGAGAGGACCCTCGGAACTGGACTTCCTGAAAATACAGGCAGGATTCCAAGGGGCTGACCCCTCTGCCATGGCTGCAGGGGGGTGAGGGAGCCCAGCTCCCCACCCCCCCGCCCCCGGCAGGGCTCAGGCACAGGGGCTGGCTGAGACAGCTCCTTTCTGGGAAGAACTGGCACTTCCCCACCACCCTCGCTCTCCCAGCTGCAAGCCAGATGTGTGATTTAAAGCTCATCTCTGCAGACTCCACTGTGAGCAACACCTCACAGTGATGCTCTAGGGGCACTCAGAATTTTTCCATCTTCCTTCCCCTGGCCATTCCCTCCAGGGCTCACGTTGCCTCTCATCCTTTGCATATAGAAAATGAAAGAGAAAGGAAGGGGGGAAATATATGGCTTGCCGTATACTCCAAGCAGAAAAACCAACGTACACAGAGCACACAAATCATCTCATTCAGGGCTTTGTTTGCAGGAGTTTAATATTCATAATGCACCTATTTTTATTTTAGTACTACCCATGAATATAACTGAATAATTGCAGCTGATTAAAGACAAAAAAGAAAGGAAATGTTAACACCGAGACAAACAAACACTGACTGTGTGGTAAATAGAAACACTCAAGGATTTAATTCCCTGAATAGGAGAAGGGAGGGGGCAGCGAGAGCAGAGAGCTCCTGCCGTTGAATTCCTCAGACCCGATTACAGCTCATGTTCTTGGCTGTACTTTCCTACAAATAATTTACAGTGCTAATGCAGTTTTTGCTGTACAAACGGTCGTAGCCCCAGTGTAATACTAGAAGTTTTTCTTTTCCTATCAAATACAAGACTCAGTTCATATTTTCCGTCCTGTGCAGGGCATCACAGCATCTGCTGTAGCTTCCACTGCTGGCTCGTGCAGCTGAGCCAGGCGAGCTGGGACCATTTCAGAGGGCAAGGGGAAAGCAGCATCCAGGGGACAGGGGAATGGTACTGGGGAAAAAAAATCCCTCTCCCTCCACCTTTCCATGCACTTGGCCCTGGTCCTCGCACCCCGGCACAGGGAGGTGCCACAGCACCAGGAGATGTGCTGTGTCCCGCTGCATCCCTGGCCTCATGCAGGGAGCATCCTTGGGTCCTTCTTTGCTGTGACACTAAAATAAAGGCCTCTGTCAGGCAGCAATCTTGAAAAAATGCAATTGATTTTTCTAGACTTCTGGTCAGATTTTCCACCAAGTTTAACACCCTACATGTCATGCTCAAAATATAGGCTTTAAAAGCATAAGGCATTTATTGTTAAGGTTTATTTTATTATATAGTATTACAGCCATTCGAGATAGATTGTACCCCCTGGCAGTTTGAAGAAAGTTTTTTTCCCCTTGTATTCATTAGAAGCAAAATAAAGTGCTTGCAAAAACTGGGAAATCCCCAATTTCAGTTAAATTGAGAGCATTTCAGGGACTTCACCTTCAAGAAGGCAGCAAGATAATTTACATTCTGACCTAGATTTCTAACCCAAATGTATTTGCCTGAATGTGAAATGACATTTCGTTTGCTCAAGGGTTCTATTTATTTATTTAATTATCAAAGAAAAGAGGTGTGGGGGGAAGGCTGTCTTTCTCAGATCCTACCAAAAGAGTTGGGAAGAGACAAGAGTAATTCTCTGGTCACACATAAGTAGGGGAGGAGTGGTCCCTGAGAGGACACTGCACCTACACATCTGCTCCGTGTGCCGTGCGGGTACACAAAGCCATGCTGCAGTTCAAGCCTAGCTTCAGCGAGTGCTCTTGCCCAGTGGGACCTCAGTCCACAGTCACCCTCTGCTCTCATCCACGTGACACCAGGAGCTGACAATGGGAAAGCCCAAAGATGCTTGGGATCATACGTGTCACTTTCTAAATGTTCCCAGAAAGCTAAAGTCCCAAACAATGTGAAATCAAGGTTTCTGCATGTAGGAAAAATACTATCTCCATCTATGGGAGAGTCCATGAAATAGCTCTGCAAGGCCTTCAACCATGGGACAGTTTACCTTCACAGTTTGGGAGCTTTGGGATTTCTTTCCCAGCTAATTCAGCACTTCAGCACTGACAAGGGCCAGTAGTTGCTGTTTTTCAGGATGGAGGAGAGCAGCAGCCAGCAACAGATCAGGCAGAAGTCCTGGTGACCCCGTGTCTCCGATGGGCACCTCCACATCTCCTCCCAAACCCTTGCTTACATGCTCCTCTAACTCAGAGCATTGCCACTGCCCTTAGGAATGTCTTATCTCACCAAGAACAGCACTGCACAGTCACGTGATAATCCTTCCCTGCACCTCTTCTCCATCTGCACATTTCTGATGGAATCACACTCTATCGGAAGGTTCCCGGCCCCAGGAAGAACAAGGGCAGCAGCAGATCTGAGTCAGATAGCAGCAGGACCCTCCAGCAGGCACTTTGAAGCTCCCCACCTAACAGACTGTGTAAAAGGCACATAAGGAAGAAGAAAGAGCCTTAATATTGCACCACAGAGCTAATCGTCATAGAGAAAAGCCTTCGTGCATTGTGAAGTGCAGGTCAAAGCAGCTCAGCTCGAGTGCAGTCAACAACCCCTTGTTCCGACACAAACAGATGCTCACCATAGAGAGACAGACGAATGGAAGAAGCTAGAGAAAATGACATAATCACAAAGTAGCACCTTTGAATATAAGAGTGCTAAGATAAAATTTGCCCCTGCTCTCCATCCGCTTACTGGCAGGTCCCTGGAATAGTTATGCTCGGTACATGACAAGAATCTAGTCATTAGCTCTGTATTTGCTGGCAGCCAATGCCTGACCTGCTGAATTCATCTGGCTAAGAGGTTTATTTTCCTCTACTTTATTCCTGACAATGTCATCTTTCAAAAGGCACACATTTCTCCATCCTAGAAGCAGCTTAGTGTGGTCCCTCTGAGGACAGGAGACGCTCAGAAAGATTTCCAAGTGAAAACACCTGAAGTACACCTTGATGCCTCTCCCCAGGGACATGTTCCTCAGCCTGCACATGTCCATCAACAACACTTAAGAGCCGTTGGAAACTAAAAACTCCCTTATGGCAACCATGGGAGTCTCTGCAGGGCCTCTGCCTCTTCACTTTGCTGCTGAGCTTCTGGCCACCAGGGTTAGCCCCATCCTTGCAGCATCTGCTGCTGGAGATGACCCCAGCACTCGTGCGGCTGAGGCTGCCCCTGTGCACATCTCTGCACCCCGGAGGAGCCCCGTCCCGGGGCACTGGCTGAGAGTCACCCTGAGGTGCTGCACCCTGAGCGCCCCGTCCTTCACCTCCAGTCATTCTGCCCCAGTTTGGATTCGGGAGAAGCAGAGTTCAGCCCCTGCACGTGACTCCTCTGGGCGATGGGTGGATAATGAGAGGAGCAAGTGTTTGTGCTCCATGGAGCTCCCACTGTTCCCAGCTCTTTGTCTTCCCGCCCGACGCTCACTGGCCACCTGCCTTCCTCCCCGGCCCTTTGCAGAAGGATTCTTTGCTTCCCTTTGTTGTCCTCGCTGTCCCAAGCTGCCCATGCCGCGGCGAGGCGCGCTCCCACCTCTGAAAGGAGCCAACAAAGAGACAGGGGACAGGCAGCACTGCAGCACGGGGCAGGCACAAGAGCAAGACGAGGCAGTAGGCAAAGAGCGGGTGTCCCATGATAAAAGCAAACACAATAAAACAAACACAGCAGCGGAAATGTGTGAAAGTGAGCCCGCCGCTCATTATGGGAAATATTCATACAGCAGGCGCTCCTCGTAAATTATGCACGAGCTTCTTGATGAGAAAGGCGGTGAGCCTGGCTAGTGCCTTCCCCCGCCGTGCCCAGGCACCAGGCAGCAGCTGGACCACGCGTGGCAGCCCTGCTCACCGCCCTCCCCACACTCCACGAGCTGCACGGGGCCCTGCAGTAAGCAGCAAAGGCTGCAGCCAGGAGACGGCTCTGACCTGGGCAGGCAGCGAGACAGAGAGGCTGCACATCGGAGCTCAGGGTGGGCTGGCAGCATACCTCAGCAGCGGCCAAGCCCGAGCAGGACCCGCTGTAAGTACAACTGGCAGCACGTGTCTGTCCGGGGGGATGCAGTTTCTGTATCACTCCTGCACCATCCAGAGCCACTAGCATCTGTACAAAACTCGGTGCTACCTCTTCCTGCCATAACGGTGGTTCTACTGGGCTGTGAGCCTGCAGCTGGGAGGGATGATCCCACTGGAAGTGTCTCATGCCTGCATGCCTCAGCAGGACACCGCTTGGCCACAGCCAGCTGCCTGGCATGCACCCTACTCCCCAGCATACAGCCCACTCCCCATTGGAGCCCCCTCTGCCTCGGGGTGCAAAGCAGCCCCGGTGTGCATCGCCTTCCCACAGCTCTCCTACCAAGGAGGGCGAGCAGTCACTTGGGCACCACCAAGAAGGGACTCGAGTGGCATCAGCCGTGAAAAGCAGAGCCACCGCAAGAAGAGGTTTTGCAACACAGGTCTGCTCACACATGCAGGAGCCACCTCCAGCCCACCCTGGGAGACAGGGTGACTGCTCGGCACAAGCCACATACTGCACTGATCTATGTTCAGGACAAAAGTCTTTCCATCGGCATAAAACCAGCACACTAAAATAAATAACTATCCACTCAAGCCTGCAGACTGTGAATGTAGTTGAAGGAATAAATTGGTCCCAGCTACCCTGTGCCCTCCTGGCCCCAACCCGCTAACGTGTTTGTGCGAATGCTTGCAGGTCACAGCCTGGTTCACCCTGCCTCACCTGACGCATCCCAAAATACCAGCCCCCTCAGGCGAAAATCACAGAACTGAATTAACTATGGTAATCAGCTCCACACATTTCTCCTACCAGACCCGGCAGCGCAGCTCCTGTTGCCTGCAGAGCCAGGCGCCACGCCGAGATAGCCCTGCCTGGCAGGATGCCCCTGCCCCGGCTGCGGCTGGCTTTGCAGCGCGACCCTTACAGCCCCTTCCCATCCAGGAAAGTGTGTAGATGCTGTACTGCAGCAGGAGATAACTGCTGCTGGGAAGCTGCTTTACACTACAAGGAGCACTTGCATACAAAAAGGCTTACAAAATGCTGGTTATAAGGAAGGTACTTCGTGCTGTAGCAGTATATTGCTCCAACCCAGTAAAGTATAACGCGTACCATAGCACACAGCTTCTAAGTAAGACCTGGCAGCGCAAGGTTTATTTTTTACCTAAGTTATTTTTTACCTCCCTCTGGTCCTTGATTTACCCTGCATGGGAGGATTTGTACACTCCAAAAAGCCTGCAAAATCCTTTGCAGAAAAGTGCAAAAGAAGGGCGAAACATTTAGCAAAGATGAACACACGTGCATTCACTGCACTGACATTTGCTGCTCCCGCATGCCAGAGGGCTGGAGGCGGCTGGCCAGGGATGTGGGAATGGCTGCAGGGAGCAGAGGAGGAGTGAAAGAGGCTGCTGGGGTGGCCACACAAGCAGCTCCAAGCGCAGCCCCCCTTCCCACCTTTGCAGTGCCTGGCAGGGGGACTGCAGGCAGGACGAGCAGGGGACTGTGGAACGGGTGGCAGGAGGTCTGGGAAAAGCATCGCCTTGGCTTGCTCGGCCTGCAGCTGTGACCTACCCGGCACGGGGCATTGCCCTGTTTGCCTCCCACAGCCCTGGGACTTGGCGGGGAGATGCAGCTCATCCCTGGCCTTGGCCAAGACAGGAACCAGTGGCCTCGGCCAGCACAGAGGCTGTCTGCTGGGGTTGGGAAGGACAGCAGGGCCAACAGCCCTCGAGGATTTTGGTGGGCGCTTCCCATCACCACTAGCAGGGACACAGCTGTGGCAACCAGAATGTGTCGGCAGAAATCCCCTGGTGTCAGCAAGGCTGCTTGAAGGGTAGGGCAGGGGAAGCCTCCCCCCCAGCGCAAACCCCATCCAACTAGCATGTCCTGGCTCCCATTCCCACCCGGTTATCTCACCACCCACCCCACCCCCGGCGCCACGTCCCAGGGCCTCAGAAAGCACGCTCACCCTATGGAAACCAGGGAGCTGCCCTGGAAAGAAAGAGGAGCAAAACCCAAACACCCTCTCACCACCGGCGCAGACGCTTGGCTCTAGGTGAGCCAAGCCTGGCGGAGGAGCAGCTCTCCATGAGAGCTTATCTGGGAAGGTCCGGCGGGATGGCAAACACACACTGGGTGAGGGGGTGGGGGGAGGGATGACATTTAGCCCAGTTTCCTCAGGAAATGAGTCTGGTTGAGTCACAACTATTAGTCACAGTGCCTAATGGATTCTGAGCCCTTTGGCCAATTTCAGAAAAAAAATGACTGAAAGGGGAATCCTTGAGACATCACGTTCCTAGGAGCTTTGGGGGGCAGCAGCCCCAGCTGCAGAGCCTGTTCTGAAGGGGGATGCAGGAGCCCACCTTGCTGATCCCACTGCTCACACAACTCTTGGCTCCAGCCTGACTGATGCGACCTAAATCTGGAACCCCGAAGGGGAGGCTCATCCCGGTGAAACACCCATAGCCTAAATTTTCTCTGCGGCACATCCCCGGGGAGTCGGGACACCAGGATGGGCCATGTCTTGCCGAGGGGCTGTCAGCAAGAGCAGCCTCCATGCCCGGCAAGGAGTTTGCTCTGCTCCAGCTCACAGTTTGCTGATTTATGTTTAAAACACAGACAATTAAATTACATGGGAGCTGATGCTGCTTAATGCATAAAGGCACTGAAATGCCAGGCCTCATCGGGTTGCCATGTAAATCACCATGGTTAAGCGGGTAACTGAGAGCACAAATAGCAGGGGCTGAGCATGCGTCACCCAAAACTCCCTGCCAGCAGCAGAACCCAGAGGTGTTTCACAAGGATGAGCAGGGCTGAAGGGGAGCAGCCCCACCGGGTCACAGCCAACAGCAGGTGGGCTGGCACAGGGGGCTTCACTCCCCCGGGGGGGATTTTGTTTTGGAGATTACACCCCAAATCAGAGCCACACAGAAAGGAGAGCCAGACTCCAACAATTTACACACCGAGCGGTTCAGGTTTCAGTGAACTAAAATCAATACAAATAAAGGAATAATAAGAGACGCTGAAAGGATGGATGGAGAAAAAATAGCTAAACATCTTGCTAGGAAAATAGCAGCAATCCTGCCGAGCTCCAGGCACTTCCCTGTGGGGCAAGTTTAGGGTGCTGCCCTGCTCCCCCCTCCCCCAGCCACATCACCCTGCCCTGGCCGGACACCAGTGTTTGGCTGGTGGTGAGCTGAGCTGGGTCGAGCAGCTGAACCAGCAGAAAAACTAAACCTGCAAAATACAGCCCCGTGCGGGTGACAGAGCACAGGAGGAGAGCTCACGGCTGGCTGGGCTGCTCCAGAGGCACCAAGCCCTGGCCCCTGCACCAAGTGGTGCAGCTGGCTCGGCCACAAGGCTGAGAAGCGATGGAGCAGAACGCTGTCCCGGCTGCCAGTCGCATCAGGGCCCTTTGCAAACCACCATCCAAGCCATGGCCGGATTTTCTCCTGCAGGGAAGTGTTTGCTCCTCTCCAGGATGTAGCCCAGCCTGGGAAGCACCTGCAGACATGCCCTTGCCCTGAATGCTGCCTCAGAAACGGGCCAGAAGCCACCAAACATGGGGATGTTTTGCTTCACTTGCCCTTTCTTAACAACTCTGGACTTCTGCTGTTCATTAATTAACCCGTTGTGACAAAACAGCTTTCTTCTCATGTGTCATGGAAGAGGAGTTGAGTGCAGGGACGGGGAAGGCACAGGAGACCAGGAGGAGGGCACAGGAGACCAGAGGAGTGGCTTCTCTCAGCAGGAGCAAGGGAACTTATGGAGCTTTGGGGATTTCACAGGAAACATTAGCACTGCCAAAGGTCATCCATTTCGTGAGAGCTCCACAATTCAAACAAGCAGCCCCTGCAAGCCAATTAGCAGCAAATGTGACAGAACCGGATTTTATTTATGTAGCATTGAGCAAACAAATGCAGATTTCAGCCCCATCTAGCAGGGACGCAGAGGCTGGCAGTGCCACACGCCAGGTCACCTCAGCCCCCTCGGTGCATTCAGTGTGTCCCCGTGGGCGTCGGATCTTTTACAGCACCAGAGGCTGTGGCAGAAAGAACACCCTGCAAATTACCACCAGGGCCACAATGACATTCCCAACCCATCCTTGGGCATATGAAATTATTAAATAGTAAATTTAAGTTAGAAAAAAAAAAAGAAACCCTTTTCCAACACAATTACATGGTATGGTTTATTACCACCAGATGTTGCAGTAGCCAAGAGCACAAGCTGCTTCAAGAGACCAGACGTATAAAGGGGGGAACAGATCAGCTGGCTACCGAGCCTGGCAGCCTGGCTGCCATCCCTGGCTCGGGGTGTCCCCGTGTCCCTCACTGCTGCAAGTCGGCAGGCTCTGCCATGGGAAAGCTCAGCCCTTGCTTCTGAGACCTTCTCCCCAGTGTCTGCTGCTGGCCAGTGTTGGAAGCTGCGCACAGAGTCCTGAGCTGGGCTGGCACAGCCACCCTCGTGCTCTGCTCGTGGGCGGGAAGGTGCTAAAGTCAACGGCACCCTGGCAGGATCCCGCAGGTGATCCAGCTGTGTGCCGCAAGGCAGCCAGTCGAGCGAAGGTTTAGATCCAGCACCAGCCAAGCCCTCCTGGTTGGGGGTAGCTGCCTGCAGAGGATGTCAAGCTTTTCTTTGTTGAAAGCGGGATAACGTGCAACAAGGCAGCCCATCCTCACAGGCTCACCTGGGGCACCGCGGCAGACCCTGGGGATGAATTCCACATGCCTTGGCTGGACTGGCCCCGCTGGATACCTAGAGCTGGGAGCTCCCCCAGCAAAACAGAACAGGACCCCATCCCTGACAGCCCAGGCAGGGCACCCCTCCTTGTGCTGCAGGCAGGCAAACCTGGCCAGTGGTGGGGCTCACACCAGTGCCCCCCCAAACTCCTCTACACCCGAGGACAAGGAAAACTACTCCACCCCCTTTGTCACCAATTTAAATCCAACATGCTTCTGCTTTGTCCACACTGCGAGCCGTTCAACAGCAAAAGCACATGGCGCTGTTGGATTAATCACTGCCACTCACTGGCACGGTTCACACACACATCAGCCCAGCAGGAGTAGTACGGAGCTTTGTCATCACAGAAGTACTTTTCAAATATACATATAACAAACCTAACATCAAAGATCCTGAAAGAGAAACTTCTTTCAGATGATATCCTAGGCTCAGCCTCTACAGAGCATAAACAGAAGGGATGAATGATGTTGGAAACAACAAAAAGAAGTAAATTGTCTCCTCTGGATGAACTCAAGCTTAAAATCTAAAAAGGAACTTGTCTTGCTTTTGTCTCTGCAGAAAATCCACCTCCTGCCTGGACAATACACGGCTGTTCGGGAGGCAAGAGGCAGCCGGAGAGCTGGGATGGAGCCTGGTCAAGCTCTATTTACACCCTCCCAGCTCACCAGGGAAACAATAGAACCCGAGCACTTGCTTTGATCAGCCTATTCAGATCTCCATCATATTAATGTAATATGTTAAGTAATAGCAATAGGTCATGCTTTTGAGGTGCCTTTTATTCAACAAACAAGGGAACTATCAGTGCTCATCCGCACCCCCCAGCACTGAGGTACGTGAGGGTCTCATCTCTCCCTTTGCGATGATTAGATGGAGGAAGAGAGGATCTGGGCTGCAAACACACCCAGGATGCTGGGCTGAAATGGGCTTTGCAGGGCAGCCCTCGGACACCCTCAGATGGTTCATATGGAAAAATACCCGGCACACCTGGCATCCTGCTGGAGCCAGCACGAGTAGCTCAGGCTTCAAACCCTCACTGCAAACCACTTGTACTGCGGTCCCTAGGGTGACGAATGCGGCATGGCAGCATCAGGGACCATGTCCCCAGGGCAGCAGGAGGACAGGCAACACCTCTCTCCAAAAGGCAGTGGTGAGCCAAGGCTGGGAAACATGAAGCAACACCCAGCCACCATGTGTCACTTAAGGAGAGGCATCCCCAGCCATTATATAAATTGCTGATTCGCCATTTAAACAAGTTAGCATTAATATTTACTGCAGCATGTTCACAATTGTAAAGATCTTCATTTAAAATGTTTTGTGCCTTACACCCTGTCAGCAGGGAAAGCACTATAAGGCAGAAAGCAGGCTTGCAGGCTCTAATGCAAAGTGATGGCTCCAGCTTCAGAAGAGAAGCCTATTTCCAGCAGGAACATCTGCTCTAGAAGTGGAAAGCAGGTACCTAGTCAAGAAGGCTGGGAGCAGATGGAATGGGAATGCGTCTCACCCTCTTGCCGCGGTGAGCAGGGCTCATGGCTGCACCGGGTTCCCTGCGTGATGCTGCTGCCGTCCCAGGCTGCATCCCCACGCACCCTGCTCCTCTTGCTCCAAAGCAGGCAGGAAGCGGGAGCAGGGGCAAAGTGCTTGAAATGTTTGGTGCAGCAAAAGCAAACCCAATTCAGACGTGGTGCCAGCAGCTCTCCATCTCTCGCACGCCCAAGGAGCTGCAGTCACTCTGGCGAGGAGTGGTTTGTGCCGACGGCAGGGAAGGCGAGAACTGCCTGTGCGTCAGGAGGAGAGGTTGAGGCAAGGGAAAGGTGAGAGGACTGTGAAGCAAAATAAAGATTAAGGTGGAAAAGTGAGAAGAACTTAATGCCAAGATCTGTTAAACCTCCCTCTTGCAAAGCCTTATGCAGGTGCTTAACTTTGCAGGCTGTGAGTAATCCAATTAAAGTTGTTAAATCCCGCAGAGAGTTAAATTCAGGGGAATTAATGATAGTGCGCAAAGTTAAGCGCACACTTACTGGGTAAAATAGTGTGAAAAAGGCTCCTTAGGAGAAAGCTTCATGACTTGGAACTTTTAGAAGTGGAAAAAAACACCATCAAATATATCAAGAAATAATCTTGCACTGGGTTGGAAGAAGCGTTTGATGTGACCTAAAAGTCTCTTCCATCTCCGACTTCTATTAGTCTGTGACAAGACTTAAAAGGTCATCTAGTCCACCCCTTTGCTAATGCAGGATTATTCCCCAGAGCACAGTGCCTGTTACTTTGTCCACTCCAGTTTTAAATGAAAAGCCTTGCAAAACTTCCTCTTCCCAAGGACCATTATCCTCCCAATTCTAATGTGTTTCTTTTTGTCAATAGTTCTGTCAGTATAATGAAATCCTTACTGTGCTAAATTGCTAAAAAAGATCTAAAAGTCGAATCTTCTTCTAATATGACATGAAAGTGCTAGTATAAAAATAGGATTGTATTAGCGATTCTCCACTGTATTGTATTAACATCCTATTTCACTTAAGAGAGGCAGGACTGAATTATCTGCAGATTCTTCCAGCCACTACTCTTACAAAGCTGTGTATTTGGGGTTCAGAGCTGCATGACTTCCCATTAAAGCAATACAATAAAATCCTATGCGGCATGCAAAACGCTGAGGCAGGAGTTTAGGGCACGTGCCAAGCACAGAGCCCGACCCTGTTTTTCCTTGTACCCAAGCAAAGTCCACAGGCTGTGCGACACTGCCAGGGACAGGGGAAGAGGTGAGGGAAGGCAGGCAGGCAAGACTTGAGTCCACAGGGTTAGAAAAAGGGAGAGGCAAGGGTGTAGGAAAAGGCAAGACTTAAAATGTGCATTGTGATTCTCCCATTCTCCCATTCACAAGTCGGGGCTCTGGGCCACCCCAGGTGATAAGAGGAAAAAGCTGGTGGCAGAGACTGTGCATCCTTAACACAATCAAACCAGACATTTGTAACCAATTTTGAGGCCGTGCCAGGAGGAGTACTGATGCTCACAGCACACTTCAAGGAACAAAGCTCCTGGCATCCTTCAGAAGGGATGGGGAGAAGAAGTGGAGGGGCTTGGGACCAGCATGGAGCCAGCACCTCGGCCAGGAGCTGGGACAGGCAGTACTCAAGCAAGCAGAAAACAGAGGCGATGCTCCGAGCTGTCTCAGCCACCGCCAGCATGGCCTCGACCCCAGCTCATCAGCAGTTTGTGCAAAATGTTTGCCTGCTGCTCAGTGGCAGGTACAGGTGCTTTCCGACTGCACTGTAGCTTTGAACAAGCTTTCAGACCAGAAGCTTTGTGCATTCCATCCCTACCAAGATTCAACAGTTTAATACATTTTCACATAAGATTGCAATAAAACTCAACGCTACTATAGCCATATTTTTTTCTACAAACCGAGTCTTCATGTTTTGAAGGGCCCTGAGCTTCAGTGAAGCTGTCCGTAGCATCCCATTTACCATGAATCTGGAAAAAAACAGTTTCATCTTGTTTCAGCCCCATTCTAGTCACTATTCCCAGCATGTTCTGCAGCCGTGCCCTCCCTGGGATTTACAGGGGCTTATTTTCCCAACACATGCTCTCTCTTGCTATTCTTTTTCTTTCTTTTTTTTTTTTTTACTGCATAGCAGAAAGCTATTGAGTAGAAAGCCAGTGGGAAGCCGCAGCTATTGTATCTGTGGTTTAGTTCCTTATCTGCTGAGGGGTCCTTTTGTGATTATGTTGAGGAAGGACATGCAGACAGTGCCTTTTATCACCAGCACGGCATCTCTGGAATGAAAGGAGAGGCAGCAGGGATGCAGATGTGACGTTAAAGTATAAAAATCCACCATATGGTAAAGATTGCTTCAGCTACAGTCTGGTCAAGACGTTGACACTTTGGTTATGAAAAGCAATATGTATCTCTCTTGGTGGTTTCTGTTCAAATTAAATGTTTTGTATCAGGCAGAGAACTAATAACAAGCCAGGTTTTCCCTTGACAGAGGAGTAGTAACAAATATGAAGTAATGTGAAAGCTGACTTGAAAATTACTATTCCCAAAGATGCGATAAAGGTAGAGATAAGATTTGCTTAGAGGACTTGAATGAGATAAATGCTAAAGGTGCTGGCTGGTGGAAAGAGGGTCCAAGGGGGACAAGCAAAAGCAAAAAAGTAGCATTTAAAAAACACAGTCTGATCTGTCAACTTTTCCATTAACAACAAATAGCTCCCGGACACCAGGCACTGCCTCAGCCTGCTGCAGAACCCACCTCCTTCCCGCAGCTAAGTGTGAGCAAAGGACCGGAAAAAAAAAACAGGTATCTGGGTGCAAACCATTGCGCATTCAAGCCCAAATGGCACAGCGTAGCTTTGAAAGGGATGATGTGCCCCAACGCAGTATGCAGCCCTGAAAGAGGCAGGACATGCTGCCGGGGGCAGCTCTGCAGGCAGCAGGGCTCAGGCACAGCCCCCATGTCCGGGGATGTGCCAGGGCTGGGGGTGACATGGAAACTCAATAGCAGCAGCACCGAGAGAAACCCAGGTGCAAAACCAACACAACACCAGCTGAGGTTGCTCCTCCGACCAACTGCATTCTGGAGACGTAGTGATTCCGGTCTGGCTCAAGCTAAAATAAACTTTACACATCAAATATTTAATACCCCAAAGTGTCTTCCTGAGGCTACGCCCCACGGCTGCATACCCCGTGCAGACAAGCTCCCGTCCCGGTGTGCCGAGCCGTGCATGCCTCTCCCCACGCACCCGGCATCTTCCAGTGCTTAATGCGAGTTAACAGCAGTGGCGATGACTTATTTAAGAGGAGATCAAGAAATATCCCAGCTCTCTTTGGAGACTTCAAAAGCAGCTGAATGCTACCGGTATCCTCTGATAAAGACACAGCTTTGCTGTACCATCTGCCTCAGGGGAACCTTGCACCACCAGCAGTGGGAAGGGGAGAGGCAGCTGCCACAGGGTTATCTCCACCGAGGGGGACCCTGCTGCCATCTCCTCCCAGCACTGTGGCTGCCAGACCCACTGCAGGTAGAGGGGGGCCAAGACCACCCTTCCCCTGCCAAGGGTTCACATCCTGTTCATGGCCCTGGCGGGCACTCAGCCTGCACCCACTGAGAAGGTGGGATGTGGTTGCTTTGGCAACAGGAATTAATAAAAATATTGTTTTTTCCCCCAGGGAAGCATGGTGTTAGTGGCTGCCCATGCCAGGGAAGGGGCACTGGGGGATGCAAAGCCTTGCTGGGGTTTGTAGGCTGGGATAAGTGATGGAGGAGGGATGCTGCAGACAGCCAGAGCTCACTCTCACCGAGCACACCTGATGCCTCACCCAGCCAGGCCGGCCAGCGCCATGCTACACCTTCATGCCTATGAGCGCCTTCCCGACAGAGGCGGTGAGCGAGCGAGAGGAGAGCTGGGAAGGTAACTGGCAGGGGGTCTGGAGCCCCTCCACCAGCAATCAGAGCTGGAGACTTCAGCCCTTGTCTCAACCACAGCACAGACAGGTGGGGCTGGAGCAGAAGGACAGTGCGAGCGACGTGCTTTAATAGAGACCTTGGGACTGGCTTGCTGGCCAAGGATGAAAACATCCTCCATCAACAGATGACATTTCCTACTGGAAACCAGGGAACCAAAGTCCCATGGCCAAAATCTCCACCCCAGGCTGCGGTTGATAGGAGATTTGATATTGATTCACTGGGGCTGGGATTTCATCCTGTGATTTAAACCTAACTCCTCCAAAGAGAATAAGATCAATTTTACAGAGAATCAAATAGATAAAGAACAGCCTTTGAGCTGTTGTGCAGCAGAGGCAGAGAGGGGAGTAAAAAAAAAGGTTTTTTCCTTATCAGGAAATTTAAAAAAAAAAAAAAGAAAAAGAAAAAGAAAGGAACCTGGAGATTGTTGTTTGCTCATTTTTCCTTTTCCAGTCAAAACAATGCTGCCTCTGCCTGCTTTCTGCATGGGCGCTGAGGCAGCTGAGCAGTGGAGGGTGGAGGGTTTCTCAGAGCAAGGCTGGGATGGAGCTGCTGCACTCCCCATCCCTGGAGCCCCCCCCCAACCTGGCTCCCAGCCCTTCCCGGGTGGCCGCTGCCCTGTGAAGCTGCCTCAGCACCATGGTGGTGAAGCTGGTCCAGCGTGCTGGGGGCTCACATCTGCAAAGCCTGCCACAAGTGATGGGGATGACAATACACGCTGGTGATACAGCACCTGTAAACGGGCTGGGGCGCAAGGGTGAGGTGGGAAAGGCGGAGATTTGGGGCTGGAAAAGGGAAACCAGCTTGCTGCAGCAAGGGAGCAGGGCTACGCTGGTTCCCCCTGCTCAAGGGATGCAGGGAGCCCCTGCCCCAGCTACCTCCACATCTGGGGGATGTGAGCTCCCACCAAGCAGCCCCAATCCCCCTGTCTGGGTAGCTGAAAACCCTTGCAGCGAGCTTCTCTCTTGGAGGTTTGATTATTGTAATTCCTTTTTATTTTGGCCTTGGAAGACAATTCATCACCCTCAGGCAGCACAGACTGGCCCCCACCAAGGCTGCTGCCACTCTGGTCCTGCGCCATCTCCAGCTAAAGCACCGGACCAGCTTTGAGTTTTTTCTGTCCTAAAGCTTTGCAAGGGATCAGCCTCGTGCTTGTCTTCGAGCCTCTGCTGCCATCCCAGCCTCCCTCGCTCACCTGGGCAGGAGCACCCGCACGCAGCACGGGCCCCGTGGCAGAGGCTCCTGCCGGCAGTGATCCCCCTGCCCATTATTTAACCGCAATTGTCCAGAGACAATTTTTCTTGAGAAAAGCTTTTAAGCTTGATCAGTGATGGGGTTAATATTGTTTGCCCTGTGTCTCAATTTTTTATCTGTATTAATGGAAAGTGCCACGGCAGGGTTTCCTACAGCAGTGCTACGGTGCTGCTTTGTTGGGGTTTTTGTTCTTTTCAGCGCCGGGTTGCAATGACTGATCGTGCTGCAGCGCAGCAGCCACCAGCCGTGTCCCCACAGAAGCTGCCCAGACACCCCTGCCAACGGCACTACCCTAAAGCCCAGAGTTTGTCCCCAAAGAGCCATCCTTCCTGCCACAGCCTGTTCCCGTCACGGAGGGCTGGGAGCAGAGGAGGGAGCAGCGCAGGGCCGCGGAGGTGAGCTCTATAATTGTACACCTGCCTGTGTTTGTTCTCTGATGGCTCTTCGGGGACGCTCGGTTACATCACGTTCAAAAGAAAAGGACAACAACACAAAACAAAAAACAGCTGCAAGTTAAACAAGTGGAAGGCCCGCTGGGGCTGCCGCTGAAGTTGGACTCTGGTTTCTGCCCAAGGCGAGCGACCGCAGGCAGCAGCGCGGCAGGCGGCACGTCCCACCTTTCCCCACCGCAGCAGAGCCTGCATCGGGGAGCAACAGGAATGCAGGACAGGCACCGGCACCCCCCGGCTACTGCCCTGCCCACAAGACTTTGCCTGCAGAGCCCTGCTTCAAACAGAAATACATTCTATATATTTTTGTTCTGTGCTTTCAGGCCTTTGATCCATCCAATTTATTTGTTCTTGTCTTTGTGGGCTTACACAGTCAAAGTGTATGATAATTCATTGCTTGTTAATCCAATTTGGGTCTATTTAGATATTCCAGTTTAACATCAAATATAATACAGAATAATGTCCAGGAGAACCAGAAATGAGATCTGTGCCTATGAACCTGCCCTGAACCTCGCCTGGTGAGGGCTGGCTGCTTTCTTTGCTACTTTATTCCCTCTCTTGCTTCACCAAGGGCTGAGCCCCTCACTGCAGCCAGGGGCACAGCAGGGTGGGGGGCTCTGCACTTTGGGGTGCCATACAGCACCCCTAGAAGCTCTCTCCCATGGGAGAGCGGGGACAGCCAGCCTCAGGCACAGCCCCAGGGAGCCTCTCCTAAGGATGCTCAGGGACCACGGGCTGGGTCCCCCCAGGGCTGGGGCAGTCTGGGGGGGGGGACTGCAGCTCCCTGGGGTGCCCAGCCCACCCTCAGCACCCAGCCATCTGTACCAGCTACTCCTGTTTATCAGCCACACATGGCACAGACCGAAGCCCAGAGACCTGCTCGGCCAAAGCCAGCCCAGCCGCAGGGACCTTGCCGGGGCTGGCTTCAGCTCCGGATCCGGCCCTCGGAGACCTTCCGAGCAGCGAGATTTATCACACCCCTACGGGTCAGCAGCATTTCCAGACAGGCACACTTGAAATAAGAATCCCTTTTTTATCTGCAGCGGATTCTCAATCACGCTCCCTCCTGCCGCCCACCTCGGCCGTTCCTGGCACTGTTATTTATGCAAACCTCCGTGCGCCGAGCTGCTGCTGGCTCAGCAGAGGCGACGTGCAGCTCTTTGGGGTGTGCCGGCGGGGACAGAGGACGGCGACAGCTGGCCGGGGAGCACGGCGGGGACATGTCACCAACCTGACATCTCCGAGCCCCCAGCTCGCTGCAAGCAGGAGCCCGCAGCCGGCACGGCAAGCTGGCTGGCCTTGCGGGGGGTCATTAAAGCCGGAGCGAGCCCAGTGCCCACGGGGTGCCAGCAGGTTCTGGGCAGGGCTGACCTGGGGTGCCGCAAGGGGAGCCCTCCCCATGGCAGGGAGTTCAGCCCGGTTTCAGCTCCCAGCTTGGCCCCTGGGCTGGGGCTCCACCTTGCCCCGCTGCCAGCCCCCGGCGAGCCCCCAGCAGCCTGCCCCCCACCTCCAGCGCCCACCCAGGGCAGCCCACTGGGGCCATTCCCCCAAACAAACAGGACCGGATCCTACCTGGGAGATGAGCCCACGCTGCAGTCACAGCTCCAGCACTGGGTCCCCAATGCAGGCAGGGGGACATGGCTCAGGAACGCCGCGACACAGCCCACTGCTTCTTCAGGCAGAAGCATTGGTCTGCAGCAGCACGGCTGCTCCCCAGCCAGGCTGCAAACCAGCAGAGCAACACCTGCAAACCCTCACACAATCACCAGCCTCCCCTTCACAGCCTGGCTTTATCCCCTTTCACCCACCTGCCAAACGACTGGCTAGCGAGGGTGCAAACGGGCCCCAGGTCCTGGTGCTGGGCTGGCTGCAAACCATTGTCTGGGGTCCCCGCGCCAACACACACTGGTGCCAGAGCTGAGCCCAGGGCAGCCGGCCAGACCCCACTGGAGCCTGGACCATGGGCTTACAGCAGTGGGGGGCCCACCCAGGCGGAGTGAACCCCAGCTGCCCCCTGCCCCCCGTGCACCCCAGCCATGCGGGGTGATGCTCGGGCATACACCTCAAGCATCTTCCCACCCCGGGGAAGGCGTTTCGTGCATCGCTACTCTTGTGCCGGTCCCACCTCAGTGCCACCCTAGCTAAGCCACCGAACAAGGAGAGGCCATTCAGGGAGGGCATTTACCCCTGCTAGCCACAAAACTCTTGGATGCTCCACATGTAAGAGCGGTCCATGAACAGATCATTAATTCAGAGGCAGTGGATGAACCTCACCATCTTCTTGCAGCCTCCAAAGTCCCCTCCTAGGGAAAATAAGTCTTTTCTTCTCTACTATGCCTCAGCAGACAAGAAGTGTGTGTTGAAGGTGTTTCCCACCTACCTTTATCCCTTTCAGAGCGGTTTCCCCCAAAGGTGAGGGATGGCGATGCAAAGGACCTGCTGGGTTTCGCAGGGTGAGGAGAGGGGCTCACAGCCTGCCCACCCCAGTGGGTCACCACAGTCCCATGGGGACAGTGACGACCCCTTCTCGGGGCCAGGAAAGCTCTGCCCGAGGTCTGTAGCCTCTCAGCTGCCAAAGCGGATCAGCCATGGGAGAAGTGGACAGGGAAAGGGCTGGGGTGGCACCCAGGGACGCAGGCGGGGCCCAGCCATGTGCCGGCTTCTGCAGGACCAGCACCTGGAGCCCGTCAAAGCAAACCCACTTAGGCATGGTTAACCAAACACTTACTTTCCATTTTATTCAATAATTGCTTTAATACTAAAATGCATTAGATGCTCAAAGCAGAAAAAAGAAAAATCACATTTAGGTGGAAAACAAAGTTCTCATCAGATGAAAAAAACCCAATGTGGCAGGTACACCATTTTGAAACAGAATTGTAATAATTTAATAAAGCTGCTTTATCATCTTCATAAAATAGACAGAATGGTGATTTTTTTTTCCTTTTTCCATTTTGTTGTTTACAATGATTCAATCACTGTGAAAATGTACATAACATACATATCAGCATATACAACAATTTATTCTTCATATACTTGGCAACGGAGACACCATGACGAGACGTGCCGCGCTCAGTCCCGCGGTAGCCCTGCCTGCTGCCGGCAGATGAGCAGTGACGGCGCTGCCGCCGGCTCTTCCCGCGCCACGAAGGTGCCGGTGTCACGGTGCCAGACCCAGGGCTCGTACCTGCCGCCCCGCCAGGCTGCAAGGAGGCGCGTGCTGCTGGAAACCAGTTTGCATTAGGTGCGCTGGAAGATTCCATCCCAGCTTAGATCAGCTGAACATCAGCTGATGCCGATAAAGGATCCGTCTCGGCAGCGCTGGCAGCGGTGCGTGCAGCAGGGTCTGGGCTTCTCCCCGACGGGTACCGCAACTCACAGGTTGGATTAGAGATTACCCATCGCTGCGAAAGCAGCTGTAGCAACAAGATCGTAAATTTTCCCCAATGACAGACAAATGTGTTTCCATTCATAATTAGATTTTTTTTTTTTCCCCCAAGAATAATTTCAATATATTCATCAGACAATGTGTTCTTTACAAAAGCAACTTGTTTCCTATCTGGAAAAAAAAAAAAAAAAAGGAATTCACTTCTGCACAATGTGTGATCCATAGGCCACCTCCAGCTTCACAACAAATAGGGAACGGCAACAACCTCACCAGGACAGTGCTCGGGGGGGATTTTTCCAGCCATCAACCACCCCCCGCCAGCCCTCCATCACCCCCCCTCCATCACCCCTCCCAGTGCAGCCCTGCAGCCCCAAGGGTGGGAAAGGTCAGGGGCTCCCAGGCAGCCGGGATGGGTCCCTGGGCTGGCACGGGGGGGGTCACATACCACCACCCCCCCAGGTCCCCAGCCACAGGGCTGCTGCAGAGGGGTCCTCGTCATGCCGGGGGGAGAACCGTGGTCGCTGCTCTCCTGGATAAACAGGGGAGCAGAGCAGGTTTGCCTGAAGGAAACCAACAGACTGCAGCAATTTTTCCTAATCCAGATCTGAGCACAGGTTTAAATTATTAAAAAGCACAATAATTACATCTGGAACCCCCCCCTCAACCCCACCCCCACCCACCCTGCAGCTTTGAACATTTTTGCATGGCCAGTTTCGATGCAACTAGGAAAAAACCAAGACAGACTGGGATTTGCCCAGGAGCCCTGAACTCATCTCAAGTGACACAGAGGGACAGTGACAGGAGTAGCAAAATATTCAGGAGAGGGCCGAGGCGGCGGAGCAGGGGCCGCTCTCCGGCTCTCCCCTCGGCCCCGCACAGCGAGGACATGCCAGGGAAGGGCCCCTCGCTCAGCATCCCTGGCTGCAGCCCGGGTCAGCCCAGAAAACTGGTGTTTAAACAATTTTCTTGGAGGCATAAGGGTTTGCTGACCTCTTTAATGCCCCCTTTTAATACAGAATTATTTCACATTCCTTCTCGGCTGTGCTTTTATTCAGAGTGGCAAGGAATGTTTCCTCTGGGTAAATTAAAGAAATGTTTCTATTTCTTTTCTTTTTTTTTTTTTTTTCTTCCTTTTCAGTTAGCATCTATTTTTCATCCAAAACGCCGGGCTGGTGGTGGCAGCTCCGCAGGCAGAGGGCAATGCTCAGCAGAAATTAACGGCTGGCACGTTTCGGGCAGCTGGGGATGATGGCGGGGTGCCCGTGGAAGGGGGGACCAGCGCTCGTCCACGGGGGGAGCCAGGTCCCATCCTGCTGGAGGTGGGGGGTGGACAGTGGGGCCATGGGGGGCCATTGCCTTGCAAAGCCACGAGGATCTGACAGACGGGGCATCACAGGCTCTGCCACTCAGCAAACCCATATGAGAAGCTCCCCACTAAAAAGCCCCCCCAGAGCTGACAAAAACAGGTAACATCAGAATAAACCCAGCCCAACAGTTACAGAAAATCCAGTTACTCCAACAGCCCCAAACCAGCCCCTTTCTTCTTTGTGTTACAATAACACGCACATTTGGGGAAAAAAACCCAGAAATAAATGACAGCAGTAGCAGTATGCAGGCAGGAAACACTGAAGGAACAGAAATAACATATCCCTGAAAAATGGGCTCAAACTGCAGAACAGAGGGGAAAATCCCCAGTTCGCTTTCCGGAGGGATGCAGGACATCACGTTAATGTGTGGGATGGGAGCTGAATGAGGTAGTCATCAACACCAGCGAGGGAAGCGTCACAGAATTCATTAGACAACCATTTTTTGACGGTTCTTCCCCAGTTCCTGGCCCTAGCATGTGGCAGGGGAAACAGACTGACTGCGGACCTGTCTTGGACCAGCTATGGCTTCAGGCAGGATCAATTTGCCCTGAAGAAATAAATGGCTGGAACTTAATTTCATTTTGAGGATAATAATGACTAGAGCTTGTTTTCTTGTTGACGTTTTTAATTTAAATAAATCAAAGTAACAAATATTTTATCATGATATGTAGACCTAGAAAGACTATTTCTCTAGAAACCACTAATTTCAACTTGCTGGTACAGCAAACATTGGCAAGAGCTATATATTTTCCCTTCCATAATCAATTTTAAATTCTAGGAAACATTATTTAGGGTAGAAAAATCCATCTGGTGAAGGGTTAATAACAATGATAATAATAATAATAATAATAATAATAATATGCTAACTGAAATCCTCCTACCTTACTCATACCTCACTGAGGAATTATCACTGCAAGAGAGCAGAGAGCTGTGGAACCCCTTCCCTCTCTCCCTTCTACAAAATGGCTATTAAAGTAGCTCAATTTTTAAATCAATTTTATATGAGTAAATTTGTACCCACACAAAAAAGTCCTTAATTATGAGAAAAAATAATGAATTGCTTTAATTTTTTCTCCATTAAGAAGGCACATTAATTGAATTAGTATCGTTGTTACATATCACCTGTCTGCCCCTAAATTAACATCACTATTGCTCATTCCATACTTATTTATGATGCAGGGATAGAAAGAAAACGGAACAGTTTAAAATCCATGCCATGATGACATACATACACACACAAACTTGGCATAATCGTGACTGGGAAATGCTGACTTAGAAGTGTGTGTCTAATTGAGAAGGTAATTTAGATCTCTTAAAGAATTCCATCACTTTGACTTGGAAATGATTGGAGATGGGGGATATCTAAGTCTGGGAACTGGAAAAAAAACCAGAAGAACCAACTTCTGGAAAAACTTTCCATGCATTGCCTTGAAATTATGCAAAAGAAACAGAGAAGGGAAAAAATTCAGCACAGTGCATCTGAGAATTGCAATCCAGGCAGAATTTTCCCCAAAACATCTTCCCGCAATGCCCTGTCACTGCCCTGCAACAGCCGGGGTGGGCTGCAGGCGATGCGGGGGGGGCTGGAAGAAGCGCTTGCTCAACTGGGTCTGAAAACTGCAGGTTCCCCAAAGTTTAAGTAAGACGATTGTGATTTTTTCCGCTTTTTTTTAAGCTTGAAAGCCTTTTGCCATCACCAGACATACAGTAATTTGCAATATCAAATACAATAATAGTACAGATAAGCATGTGACAGCAAAAGGATTCATAAATGCAGAGGTGTCCATAGCAAAATAGCAACATCTTAAATTACAAACAGCCTGATGTTGGGTGAATGTTAAAACTCACCCGACTGTCACTTTGAACAGCCGCACACAAGAAATGGCTGCTATTTTGTCTAGACTACAAAACCACCAGGGTGATTACTAAAGATGTCCGAATAAGGAATTTGCCATTCAATTCTTTCCAGGAATGGAAATTTTTCTTTGTTTTGAGATATAAAAATATATAAACTCCGAGGAGGGGATACCAAGCGCTCCTGAGGACCAGAGAGGGGTCTCGCGCCTCTGCCCCCTGCCACCCCACCGCCTCCCGGCAAAAGCAAAACACCAGCTACTTTGCTCCGGCTGCACACCCCTGCTGCCTGTTGAGACCAGTGGGATTGTCACATTAACGATAGCTTCATTTATAAACAATACATTTAGGGAAAGCTTTTAAATACAGCAATCTGTGAACCATTGGTAAGCAATAAAAACAATCTGCGCTGGGAGTCGTGCGGTCCCTCATCATCCTCCTCCTCCTCCTCCTCTTGCCAGGTGCCGCTCAGAGGACGATGTCTTTTAGTCTCCGGGCGCCAGGCGAGTCCTTTTCCCGGCGTTCCTGCAGGAGCGGGTTGCCCTCCTGCCCGCCGCTCTCGCTGTCCGCCCCCCGGGGCTCTGCCTCCGCCGGCCGGGAAGGGCCACTGTTCCCAAAGGGCTCCCGTTCCCGGTTGCCAGCGCAGTGCCCGGCACCGTAGGGTGCCGCCGGCTTGCCGGACAAAGGGCTCTTCAGGTGGAGGGGCGAGGTGACGGGGCTGACGGCCTCGCAGCCGTTGCCTGCCTCGCGGACGGCGCCGCTCACCTTGGGGCTGCAGGCGGCGGGGTCCACCGTTCTTTTGCCTTTGGGGTTGGCGAGCCGCTCGTCGGCGAGGGGCTCGCCGCCCTCCTTTCCGAAGGTGGCGAAGGTCCTTTTTGTGCTGCAGTCTGCGTAAGGCTCCGCGTCCACCGCTGTCGCCTCGATGGAGAGGGCGATGACATTCCTCCCATGCTCAGGGGACTTGGCGCGGCTGGGGACAGTGCCGCGGGGCATCCAGCACCTGTCCGAGTGGCCCAGGATGCGGCACTCCTCCCTGCAATGAAATCCCTCGCTCTGATCTGTGGGGAGAAAACACAAGGGATGGTGAAGAGGGGAGGCCCGCCGGGAGTGCCCACCGCCCCCCTGCCCCATCTGCCCGAGGGGGGACCCCCACCGAGCACCGCTCCCACCCAGCAGTGGCTGTCCTACCCCAGACAGCAAGTATTTTCAAGGCAAGGCTCGGAAGAAGGATATTTACTGCCATTTCTCTGCTGCCCCAAGGACTGGAGTTCAATTTCCAACAGGTTGTGTGTCATCTGCCACTGCCAGACCTGCAACCTGGGGGACGGAGTTACGGCTGCGAATCCATCACAGCGGGTCTGTCCCACGTGTCGAGCCGCTCCAAGTCAGCACTTTCTGGGTTTAGCAACCAGCCACTAAAAGCCACCATGTTTTAAGCTTGGTTTGACGTGACATTTAAGCTTGACTTTTTGCAAAGCGGGGAAAGGAACAGAGGGAGGAGGGAGTTTTCTTACTTTTTTTTTGGTGTATATGCGTGTTTTAACTTTCTGCTTAATCCCCACTGACCTCCCACACAACAGAGGCTTTATAAATCTCCAAGACTGCCCACTCCACTGAAGATTAAATGTGTCATTCCCAATGCTGGGGCTTTATTCATACCAGAGCAATAACATTCCCTTCTCTCCACTCTGGGCTGTCCCAACACCACTTTACAGGGCTGAAACAGGGAGCAGTGGTTTAACCCTTTCCAGGGGCCTTCCACACGCAGGTCTGAGGGCTCCCAGGCAGGTGCAAACCCCGGTGCCCATTGCTTGCATGTATCCCTGTGCTGCTGGCCGATCCCACGGGACTGCACGGCCTCAAGCCCCCGTCGCAGACAGACAGACTGGGGCCCAGGGAAGCTGCCAGGCTCAGCCAAGTGCAAAGCTGGAAACCAAATCCAGGAGTCTCAACGTCCCCAGCCCTTGCTGAGCATCCAGCTGCGGCTCCCACCAAACACTGCAGGCTCTCGGCTGCTTTTCAGTCTCAGCTTGTGACTTTTCCTTCATTTGATAAGAACCTGTGACTGCAGCTAGTCCTCATAAAGCACAACCTTTCCATACGCAAGATGTAGCTCCTTCCTACCGTAACCTATAAACACACAAAGCAGCGTTACAGCACTAATGCCATTACCCACACAAGACCGCGCTCGGTCGGTGCTGGTTTGATGGATCGAAGCCTGCGAAGGTGCAGACTCAGCCTGGGTTTCCTTCCCGTCGTTCATTTTGATGCTTTGTACATCTGTGTGCATAACCTCCACTCCTCAGACACATTGGTATTTCCACCACATTCGAGCACTAGGGCGGCTGATAAAAATTCTCAGCACATAACACAATGCACCAAAATATGAGCAGCTTAACACTTAAAGAGAATAAACGAGTAAAAGGCAGACCTCCAAAAAAAAAAAAAAAGAAAAGGGTTTTTTTTTAAAGGAGAAGAAGCCAATTAATTGAAAAATCTATGGGTAAAGCATTAGCTTTTTCTCTACATCAGAGCAGCTACCCGGTGGTGCGGAGCACGGCACCGGGTGCATGTGTAGGAGGTCTGGGTTTCGGCAGCCGCCTTTACAGCAGTTTGAGAGAAGGATGCTCTGAGCCTCACATGCAGAACAACCTGCACCGAGATCTAAAAGCCCATGTTCTTATACTTTGATTCTGTTACTTTCAAGTACTTGAGCAAAATTAAAAAAAAAAAAAAAAGAAAAATTGCCCAGAAAGTGTTGCTGCCTGCCTATTTATCCACAGCTTACCTTCAAAAGGCTGCTACGAGCATACAAAGTTGTGTAGTCTGGCTGTGATAGCAGAGGACTTGGTGATGGCTGGAGGGGATACAGAAATATCTTGGGTTCTCATCCCCGATGAGACACTGATTTATTGTGCTGTGTGACCTTGGGCACATTGCTGGAGCACACATCACTTCAGTCTCTCCACAAATATGAAACACCAGATCTGGGTGCACACTGGGATGGCTGGTCCAGCACAGAAAGGCACAGGGGGAGCTGCTGCTCCTCACCCTCCCTACCCAGCATCACAGCTCAGTCCCACATCCACAGGACCACCGCAGCCAAGGCAAACTGCACCCCGGACAGAACACAGGGGGGTTTGTCTTGCCTTGAGCCATGTATTCCAAGCTGGCACGTTTTACATTTTAAAACAAACTGAGGACTTCACTGATTACTGCATTGCAAGTGGATATTCCTCAAACCCTAGAAAGGGACCTGTGCTCTAAGAGCAGTCTTATTGAAGACAGCTGGCGTGGTGCCTGTCTACCGAGGACTCGCGATCTTTGTACACCAGGATGCTTGCCTACAAGTTGCACCGGTGGCAGCTGAAACACAGGCAGGAGAAGAGATGAAAAGCATTACATACATATACTGTTTCCATCTTTTATTTTATGAAGGAAACGTAACATGTATGAAAGATGCCGGGCCGACAGGCAGAGGGGCAGGAGTCATCATCCATCCACAGACCTGAAGACAACAGGTAGCTCCACCACACATTCTGCCTCCCTGCTCCTGTTCCCGCTTTGACCTGCAGGGTCCTGCAGCCAGAAACCACCCTGCTCTGAGGGACAACACACGTCCGGGCTTCCCTGACCTGGCAGCAGACCCAGGGACCAGCACAGAGCCCTGAGCAGCAGCCACTTCTCCATGGCACTGTGAAGATCATACCTTCAGCTACCCACCCATCACTGTCTTAACCCCGTCGCTGATATAAAATACTATTTTTACACCACAAGCATGCCCTGTTGATACACACCGACACCACACCACTGCTCTGCTATCCCAGGCCCACAGAAGGCAAGCTCAGAGGGCGGATCCCAGGGCTGTCACCTCGCATCCTCCTCCTGCACAGGAGCAGCTGCTGCCCCAAGGCAGAGGCAGGCACGGAGCTGCCGGGCATGCTCCTGGCGCTGCCCTTCACAGCCAGGTCTGACTCACCCCACCTCAACGGCACCCAGGACAGTCATTCACATTCAAGGGCTCTTTACTGTACTGTTCTGTCTTGGTTTTTACCACTTTAACAACCAGAAATAGGACAACAGGAAATTCTTTTATAGCCCTAGACCTGCCCTAGTCAATACAGCTGTTACTGTCTGCACTAAAAAATGTTCTTAATGCAAGGAGCAAAGCCCAGGTAATAACCACTGTACCACACATGACACGAGGAGTGGCAGGTGGCCAAAACAGGCAGCTTGCCACCACCACCCCCAGCGCACCGATAGCAGGGGGTGAGCACGTTAGTGTGAAACTGCTGCCTGACAGGGCCAGGCAAGAGGCAAAGGGAGGAGGGAACAGCAGAGGGGCAGCACGGGGTGAGCAACGCCGCAGCTTCAGCGCTGCTCTGCATGACCCAAGGAGCAAACACCTCATCCTGGAAAGCAGTCCCCAAGGAGCCCAACGCACCAGGCTGGCAAGGACCCACCGGCTGGCATGGGCTGGAGCAGGGGGACACTGCGGCATGGGGCTGCACAAGCTGCCCTGAGCTGGGCTGGGCCTTCTAACAAGTGGTGTACACTACACCCACGCTGGGGTGAGAGTCCTGTTGCTCACGGGGCTGTAGGGACACCCGTGTCACACGCAGGCAGTCTGCAGAGATGCTGAACAGCTCGCCCAGCGCAGGTGCCACGCGTGGGTGATGGCTGCGCAGTCTGGCACGCGAGGTGCGCGGGTCCCACAGCAGCAATATCCATACTTCATGCCTTCACCCAGTGCAAATCCAGAGTTTTGTTTCAGAGCACTTTAGGGCAGGGTTGCTTTTAAAATGTTCCCCAGGTACAAAACATCTTGGCAAAAGCCTCGCCATCAGGAGGTGAGCAGTTATCCTGTAGTCAGGCTTGGCAGACAAAATGTGTCATTGCTAAATGTAAGCTCTCACACAGCAAATATGAAATAAAATAAAACCAACAGCCACCTCTAGAATAAATACGCTCCTTCACAAGTACAGCAAAAGCCACGTTGAGCTCCAGATTTCAAACCTGCTCTACTTGCACCTCAGGGGACCCACACAAAGGTACTAATAAGAAGCCCCAGCCAGCCCCGCGTGTTGCCTGCGCTGCCTGCGCTGCCTGTGCTGCCTGCGCTGCCTGTGCTGCCTGCGCTGCCTGTGCTGCCTGTGCTGCCTGCGCTGCCTGTGCTGCCTGTGCTGCCTGCGCTGCCTGCGCTGCCTGCGCTGCCTGCGCTGCCTGTGCTGCCTGTGCTGCCTGCGCTGCCTGCGCTGCCTGTGCTGCCTGCGCTGCGCTGCCTGCGGGCTCTGAGCCAGGCAGTGGGCTCTTCCTGCGGGGGGAGGCAGCACCCGCAGCTCCTCCGCTAGCAGACACACAGCCACCCCACCGGTGGGGTACGGAGCTGGGGACAACAGCACAGTGGCACAAGAGGCAGGGAGGTGACATGAAACACTGGCAGTGCCCTGATTCCTGGGGCCGAGTGCCCCGCTGCCTGCCGAGCCGAGACCCTCAGCATTTCCCAATCCCACCCTGATGCCTGCCCAGCCGAGACACTCAGCACTTCCCAATCCCACTGCGAAAGCTCTTGGCTAGAAAGGCAGGGAGACAGGATGGACTCCTGAGAGCCAGGAGCTGAGAGGAGCCCAGGAGGAGCTGACAGAGGACACTGGGTAGGCACTGGAGCAACACAGCCTCCACCTCCCCTCTGCACAGGGCCTCCTCTCATTAAAAGGAAGGATTAACGAACGTCCAGGGTGTACAAGTGCTTTCAGTCTCCTATTCAAAGCCTGCGTACCTGCGACAGAGCAACACGAAGCCGATGTGCAAGGCGCCCATTCAGCTCTCAGAGCAATTGAATTATCTCCAGTGGAATCGCAGCGCTGGCCAAAGAGACAAAGTTAAATCGTAGCAAGGTGCAAGTGCCTGGGAATGTAATATTCCTGATAAATGGCCAGATGACACGTGCTGTTATACAATCTAAGGTGCAATTTGGGCGATGACAATAGTCCCTGGAGTTTCCATTTTCAAACAGCCGCTCAGTTCAATCCAATCCATGTCAGAGCAGCTTTGCCGAGGTGAGTAAGTAGAGCTCATTTGTGCTATTACATGGGGAGCAAGGAAGAGGAGCGGAGAAGTCGCTTGAAAATGGAAAATAAGAACAGAAGGGACAACTGGAAGAATCGCAGCCTGGCTGGGACGTGCATGGGGTGGGGGGTGCACAGGTGAGCATGGTGCTGAGCGGCCCCAGCCCAAGCCCCCAGCCCCATAGGGCACGTGTGCCCATACCTGGGCCGGTACCGTAGGTACCCCCCGTGCAGGAGCCTGGCTTTATCTCCATATTTCGGTGTTTCTTCAGCAACCGTATGATTATACTGTAATCATGATGACACTGCTCCTGGGTACAGCAAACAGCACAATCATTAAAAAATTCATTTCAAAATCTTCCTGGAAGCTAATAAATTTTACAGCAGTTTCAATCCTTTCTCATTGCAACAAAGAAAAGCTTAGTTCCAGACAAATTAAAAGTAAATTGATTGCCTTAGGGGAATCTATTCAAATATCACTTTTCCATGTTAGAAATCTCTTCCTGAAACAAGAAGAGGAGAGCCAGGGAGAGCCAGCACGGGAACGATGTGGAAAAGCAAATCATTAAATCTCAGTTCACGAAACTAAGGGAGGGGGGATCAAACTTAAAATAAAATGCAAATGTCTCACTGGGGTGCGGGCCTAACATTTGTGACGGAATTTATGAATAATAAATATGAATAAATAGTAAACATGAAGGGATCAAACACTGCTGTTGATGTTTACTCACGGTTAGCCATCTTTCACGGACAATGCGCAACTGCATTATTTAACACTCCTTTTCCAGCTACTTTGGGGTTTCTTTTTAACTCGAGCACCTGAATTTTCTCAGGGACGTATGCCACAAGGCACGAGGCACGTCCCTGAGCCCCTGTGCAGCACCCACCACCCTCAGCACACCCGCGGAGCCCACCTCCCCTCCACCTCCCCAGGAGGGGCTGTTCCCAGCTCGGGAGCAGCGATCCACCGCATTACGCTCCAGATAAAATAATAAGCCCGAGCAACATACAAACAGTCCCCAGCCATGGTTCATTATTTGCTTGTAAATTAAGACTCTGCACCTCTCCCTTATCTCCCATAATAGCATAATATCAGGAAACAAGAGGCAGAGAATAGCGTATTATATTTTTCACCTATGGGCTTTTACAGAGCCTTCTTCACCTTTCCTAACAAGAAATCTTCAGCCAATGCAGAAATGTAATCCTGGCATAGCTTCCCTTGCACAGTGCTCGAAGGATACTAATAACCAGGGACAGTGACAAATGCTTTTTACCACAACGAGAAGCCTTTCTTTTCCTCTCTTTCGCCATCGTTTGGGATTTCTGCAAGCTGAAAAATGCTGTATTTTTAATCCTGGATTGTCTGTCCCAACACAGGAGGTCAACAGTGCTTGGACAAAACAAATGCCTGTGAGGAATTATTTTAATGAAACAAGGGATGTGAATTAGATTAATTTATCAGGCAATTGCTGATAAGGACTCATGGCTGAACTCAGCTCATGGGCAGCACTTCTGTCATGGTCAACGGAGAGACGCGATGGGGATCATTCCCAGCTGCTGCAGATGCATACAGCTCCCAGCAGCACCAAGGACCCACACTGATTTACACCAGCTGAGGGGTTGGCCCATTCACCTCCTTTCCTGCTCTATGTTGCTGTTAATGATGCCTGTTCTTCTGCAGAACGGTCCATGTATCACGAGCAAAGACTGCCACGCCGACACCCAGGGTGCCTGGCTGGGGACACACCTGAGGGATAAGCAGAGATTTGATGCAAAAGATTTTCTCTGGAAAAACGCCCTCCCGGGCATGCCAAAGCTTTTGGGATAAGAAGGCTGTGGAAAGGAGGGCGATCACACAAAGCAAGAGGAGCTGGTGTTTCAGCATGCCACGCAGTACAGCGGAGTCAGACCCAGAAGGTATTATGGGCTAGAATGCAATTTAATGCTGGCCACCCTCCTTTATCTGGGACTGTGGGCCGATCCCCACCTCATTCGCAAGACAAAATTAATTCCCTTTCAGAGGGCTGGTGGAACACACCATTTAAACCCCAATTAATACTTTTTCTTAAGTGGTCTGTAGAGCTCGTGCTGGCCCCTGAGCAGCAGGGATTTCACCTCTGAAACTTTGCTACTCACGCCTTGGTACAGGGCTCATTAGCATCCTAGCATCAGTTAGGATGCAGGATCTGGTCCTCAGAGAGGAGAGCACTCTGGGTTCTGATAGACCTCTTCCATCTCGAACCATTACGGCTCCGTAATTCATAGGCACAGCTCCCATTAAGGCTAATGCAAGTTACTGTGCTGCCTGCGTGAGTGCAGAATACAACCCTTTGACTTCATTACTGGAATTCAATTTCATTAACACTGGATACAGAGGGATTGTCCTAAATACACTTTTTCTTATATTTTTTTCATGTTAATGTAACCATTTGAGTATATTATACCCTGCAGAGATGGAAACATTTCTAGTCTGTTTAAACACATTTCCCACAATTGGGAGCAAAACTTTGTCTCCATTTATGCCTTTGACACCAGCTGCCTTCCATTTAATGGGACTTTAGTCGCTAAAACAAATTAATCCAAAGGTTACTTTTCTCCGCTATTGTCAAATCCGAAACCGACAAATTCACACATTCTGTCAGGATAACATGGGACCAGCCAGGCGGCCACATTGCAACGGCAGCAATAAATCGAATAATTTCCCCATCCCGAACAAAATTAGGCATTGCTCAGAAAATAGCTACTCGACGATTCTGATAAAAATCCAACAGAACAGAAAGCACAGTTGGGGGAGATAAGCAATTCCCAGCTGACTGTACCAGGCCAGCTGCTGGCCCAGCGCCTGTCGGAGCAGCATCCCTGCCCTCGCTGCAGCCACACCGACGTACACCCTTTGGGGGCTCGTGGCAAATGTGTTATCACAGTCGGCATCTCCCTTGGCCAGGACGAAGCAGAACAGCCCATCCCCATCCTCTCGCTGCAGGGATGCAGAGGGCCAGGGCGCCGGCAGGAGCGGGGATGCAGGCAAGATCCCTGCCTGCCCCCTCCTCCTGTGCACCCACCCAACACAGCACTCCCTTCCCGGTGAGGTTTCTGGTGCTTCCACACAAGTGAGAAATCAAGGAGCCGAGGTTATAAACGCTGATACATAATTTACTCCTATTATCAAGATTAAACACATCTTTGCATGCTTAGCATAAAACAACTGCCTTTCCCCAGATTTCTCAAGGACATGCATAAACTCCATTATTATCTAAATAATCAAAAGAGTATTTCAATAGAATATTTAACTGTCTGCCTACTGGAAACTCACAGCCTTAATCTAAAACTGATCCTCTGTTGTCCTTCATGTAAATATTGTTGGGACGTCAGCCAAAGCCTAGGGAAGTGAGCTTCATCTTGGTGGATGGGAATCTCTCGTGTCAGATACAGTCAGCCTGACTAATGAGACCTACAGCTTGCCAAAACCTACAGCCTCGCTGTCTGTTCCAGCCATTGAATGCGCTCAGAAACCCAGTGGCACTAGCCCAGCAGTCTACAGATCCCAATCAACTATCAATAGCTTAAGTGTAAGTGATTGTGTATGAAGTACGAGCCAAATGTGTTTCCTTTTTCAGTTTTAGGACCTCCAGTATTGTTATTGCACCAGTAATGCTTGCACGGAATTAATCATAGATGTACCCACAAGGCAAAACATTATGAGGAGCTCTTTGTACTTTCTAAAAGTGCGCAGCTCTGAAGAGTGGAGAGAGCTGGAAGGCTTCCCAGCACAATGGGGCGTTCCCCACCGTCAAGAGATAGCTAGGGAATTTTTCCCTTTTTTTTTTTTTTTTTTTTTAAGCCAAAAGTGTTGGTTGCTGGCCATCTCTCATCACGACATTGACCTCTTGCTCCTCCACCCTGAAGTCCGGCATTATCCCCTCCCTGGTGCTCTACTTTAACTCTTTTTTTGATGAACACAGGGTTTTCCATGCTGGTGGACACTCTCCTCTGAAGCACAGGGATGTCCCACAATGAGATGCTGGTCTAGGGTGGTGGGTGCATCAGAAAATCCCACAGGGAACCGGGACAGCTACGGGGGCAGGTCTGCAAAGTCTGCTCTACACTGTCCAGCACCCAGCAGTGCCTACAGCCTGATCTGGCACCACGACTCACCACGACACAAGGACACTCCTGTTCCTCTGCCCCGGCCACAGGTGTACACGGAGGGCTCGAACAAGACTCCAGTTCCATGTTGACGAGGGATAACGGCATTGACAGGGGAATGCCAGCTACAGGTTAGACTAGCCCCACGGCCACCAGAAGACGTCATGACATTGCCAAAGTCTGGGGAATCTAGCCCATTTAATTCAGCCGAAATGTCATTTTGGCAATTAAGTTTCCCTTCATTAATTAAGAGTGTGATCATAGTGTATAAATATGCATATAAAATTAGCATAAGGTCAAGTCAAATCTAAACCCTCATTATACGCTTAGGGAAACTACATTACTTGTAAGTCATGGACGAGCTGAATTGCCAGCGATGCAGGTGGCATCCCATCCCATCCCATCCCATCCCATCCTGTCCTGCCCCATCCCATCCCGTCCTGCCCCATCCCTTCCCATCCCATTCCGTCCCGTCCCACCAGCCCTGCAGCCGTGGGGACCAGATGGAGAATGAGCCCTCGAGTTTGTCTGGGCTGTAAACTGAAGAGCCATGGGGAGAGAGCTGAGCAACAGGAAGGAAAATAACCATATTTTCACAGCCTCTGTAAATACTGCAAGGCAAGCAGTCAGCTCCATGGCCGCAGCCCTCCCGGCCAAACTGACACCAACCCACGGGCACTCGAGCGCTGATGCAGAGTCCAACGCGGGGGGATCTGCATGCAGCCCTGGGGTCCTGCCACGTGCCCCCTTGCTGTGGCTCCAGCGCAGGGGGCAGGAGGCTCCTGGCCCCCAAGGCGGCTGCTCCAGCACTGCTGGCACATGGTGAGCTTCTGCCCCACCTCTGCCTGCGCAGCCTCCCGTGATTCCTGATTTCTCCGAGACGCGTTTCTGCAACATTGCCCTGAGGTCAGGCTGGATTGTGTTGGCTCCTGGCCCCAGTTCACAGGGCTGTCAGCTAAATTGCACCACAGCATCGTTACTCGTGGTGACGGTGTGACAGACAGACAGAGCGCAGCTGGATTTTCAAAACCTAAGCACTCTGCAACACTGACAGGCAAGAAGAAAAAAAAAAAAAACCACCAACCCACAACCCTCTTAGTCTGAGCAGGTTTTATCTGGAAATACCCAAAGCTGGTAGGTATAAGACCCCACAAACTCATTCCTCCTGAATGACTTTTCTGACCAAACATTTTAACTGTCACTGGGAAATAAAGAGCAATAGGTACCAGCCCCAGCTGGTGTTACCTGATTAGTCTAGTACCCACCGCATCCTTAACGCAGCCTTTCTTCAAAGGGATAAAGCAAGGCTGAAATGACTGATGTAATTTGGTGCTTTCAGACAGAGTTAGTGCGAGGAGAAGAGTCAAGCTCATTACACTGGATTTCACCACAGGGCTGCAGCAGTCGAGAAGAAGCGGCTGGTGCTGGGGCTGAGCCACCAGCCCGGCACGTGCTTCTGTGGCTGGAGCATGAGGTGCACCATAAGCAGGTAGGCTTAACCCAAACGTGTCCCTCTGTGGTGGGAATCAGCCTGATATCCCCCCTGCCCGAGCACAAGAAGGGGGATGCAACGGGAAGGCAGGCAGTGCGGTCCTGCAGTAATTCTGCTGGAGCCTCTCTACAGGGATCCACCCTCGCTGTCTGCGGCACACAGATGTAATGCTGCCTCTTTGCCACTGCACGCTCGCCTCATTTCTAAAACACTTACACATGCAGCATGCATTAGAATTAAAAAACCATTAAACCTCGGAAAGGAAAAACTTTGACAGGATGCGTAATATACTAAGTATAATTAATTAAATTGGATGAGGCACTGGGGGATGAGAGAAGAGTGGATGGAGACTGTTCTTGGAAAAGGGATGGTAATGCACTAATGTTCAGTGTGTGCCATTAAGTAAGAAACAGCCTTGGAAAAGGCGAGGATGAGCGACGGGGTTTTCAAGAGATGGCACCAGCCAGTTGGGCACCTCGGATGCATAGCAAAGAAGGTGATCACACGGAATGTGGCCAATTAGAGCTCTAAAAAAATCATAATGAAGGTAGAAAAGGCACCCAAGAGATGGAAGAGCAAAAACGGCACGCAGGTTGCTGAACAGCAGTGCCCTACCCATGGCAGCCTCCTCCAGAAAGCCCCTCTCACCCACTCCACCAAGCCTGGGGACCACCTTCACCGCCCAGCACCAGGCTCCTCGGGGCTGGCAGGGCATCTGAGCAGGCGAGAGGAGATTCATCCTGAAAAGCATCTGCTTCTCCGTGGGGTTATTCTTTAGTTCCCTGTAACCCTGGGCACGGTTCCCCAGCGTGGGTAGCACCCTGCTGCATCCATCCCCCTCGGCGGGCACCGGCAGCAGCTGAGGCGGGTGGGAAGCAGCAGCCAAAGCCGGGGCCGGGGAGTGAGCATCAAAGACGGCCCCACTCAACACAGCAGGCACAACGCGATGAAACAGCCACAGCCTGGCTGTTCAGCAGGACAAAGTTTTAACAGGCTTAACAACAGCATCAGCACTGATCATTAGGCAATTACAAGTGCTGAAAGTTGACAAAGCACCAGGACCAAATGAATTATCTCCCCAAATCCTGCAGGCAGGAGCATGGAAAAGAGAAAAGTCATCGTCAACAGCCTCTGATAGCTCACCGGGTGCAGAAGCAGTAACTAAAAACTAAAGGGCTGCTCGTTTACTTGCTGTTTGGAGAGATAAAAGGGAAAGGCCGGGAAACGAGGTCTTCAAAAACACTCTCACCATTTAGGGAGCAGCGGGAGGGAAGGTCCTGGAAACACTAATACAGCCAGGATTGCTCAGCCCCAGGGGACATCTGATTCAGCGAGGAAGGGACTGCATGTCTTCCGAAAGAGAAGGCAGATTTTGGCTGGGGGAGTTCACTCCTGAATCATCTCCAGCATGGTTACTTACTCAGCCCTGCACATTCCTGCACAGCAGCCAGCACCGGCCAAGGGGACAGTCGTGAGCTCTTCTACTCAAGGACGTGCCAAAATCCACTCCTCCAGGGATCTGCAGAGCTTAATCCACGCAGGACCACAGTGACTCCCTGCTCTGCTCCCTTGCAAACCACAGGATGCTCAGCTTTGTCACGCTGTGCTTCTCAAGCACAGCCCTTCACTTTGAGTGACTAGGCACGCTTTTAGGAAAAAGATGCAAATGTGAATTAAAGACTCTAAGTGATACAGAATATATCACATCCCTTGGGAACCTGTTCCAGGGGGTAATTATTCTAATTCCTAAAATCATGTGTCTCATTTGCAGCTAGAATTTTCCAAGGCAAACCTCCATCTTCCAGCAGTGGCTCTGCCTTGTTTGCTGAATTAAGACAGATGCTCAGCAGCAGATATCTTCTCCCTGAGCTCACTTCTGAACTCCAGCTTAGATGACCGATGTCTCAAGCAAAATTCAGAGCGTGTCCCCCAAGGATGCCATCTCTCTTGGGTCCTATTTCAAGCCCAATGGTCTCAGCTGAAAGAGTCCTGCTGGATTCAACAGGCTCTGAGTCAGGTCTTAGATATCCAGACACACATTTGGGGAGTGAAAGCCAATGCCTTCAGTTAGACCCAGAAGTTCCTGCTGCAGAACAGTCTCCAGAAAGCGAGGGGACATTTTTTGCACTGACAAAACATCTGCTCTCCACCCGTCTGGCATAGCTCGGCAGTCCCTGCAAGGCACGTCTGCCCAGTGAAGGGCTTGCATGGATTTCTATAGTGAATTAATTGAACATACCTACCCAGTAACAATGGAGGGAGACTAACAAAGCAGAGGTCAGGTGATTAGGGAATTGCAGGTGGAATTGTTCATTTTAATTACTTGTCTTCATTAATTTGAGGTTCCTGGATCCTACAATGATGATTAATGGATCAAAGTATTTGCATGAGTGAATATACTTCCACAAAAGGACACATGGCTAAAGGGTGGAACAGATACAGAATTTCCTTGGGATTTTACAAGGGCTTTTCCACCACAAGATGAAGTGATTTCCCAGAGCCCGGCAGCATAGCGGAGCGGAGCAACTCCAGATGCAAGACAGACATTTTTACCAGGCACAAAAGTGCCCAGAAAAAGCATGGCTGAAGGTGGAAGTAAGTGACAAACGAGGTAAAACATGGGTTATACTTGAGCTGTTTGTGTCTCCCTGGCACTTGAATGAGCCGGATTCGAGCATCACGGCTACCTGTTCTCCTGACAGCACTGAAAGGAAACAAAAGTTTGGAACAAGCCAAACACATTCAATTTGCCTGAATAATTTAGGCTGCTGAGTTATCATGTGCTTCATGGACTGTCATCGAGAAAAGCTGTATTGCAGAGAAAGGTCTGTAAATCAATGCATCTGAGGGACCAAAACTAATCAGAGAGCGGCTGCAAAAGCACTGCCTGTCAGAACAGATGCAGGACATGGAAGTCAATCGGCAAGTGCTGTGAGGCAGACGGCAGCCCTGCGTGCCCCGGGATGCCTTCTCAGGAGGCTGCTGTAGGAGACACAGCGAGGCCGTGCAGAGCGGAGCCTCCGGAAGGCACGGCTCCCGCTGAAATGTGCTGGTGAGCAACAGTGTCAGTGGCACAAATAACTCGGCTGGTAAACAAGAGTGAAACCCAAATGAAAGGTCGGTATATACATAGGGCCCACCCAGGGACCCACGCGAGTGTGCCAGACCCTCCCCACAGGTATTTATACCCTCCACTAACACACCTACCGCTCCCAAAAACACTTCTGGCTCTGAGCTTTCCTGAATCACTGCTATGCGTGGTTCTGACTTCAGGTTTCTAGACAAATTCCTCTTCCTGAGCAGGAGCTGCCCCTTTATAACTTCTCACTGAGCTGCATCATGTCCAGAAGCACAGTGAGTTGCATTAAGAAAGCTGTTCCTCTCGCAGGATGAACCCTGAGGCTCCTCGCCTGCCCCAGGAGCAGCTCACCTACTAAACCAGCCAACTGGGAACGTGCCCCAGCAGGCGAGGCAGCACTGCCTGCTGCATTCGCAGCAGCTGCTCCCCTGCCTTGTCTCTTTAATGAAGCCGACACTTCCAAAGTGATTCAGAGGAAATCAAGTGCCCGACCTATTCTGGTTTGCGAGAGATACAGGCACCCACCATCCTCGGGCTTCTCACAAAGATTTCCAAGCAACGCTCATCACTCTTTCATTTTCCACATAAAACAGTGCAAGAACAACTACAAAACCTACTCTCTCCGGCATGCACCCAGCGGAGCAAAGTCTTCTCCCTGGAATGGGCCAGGAGCGCCCAGCAATGGGATTCAGCACCCACCCCCCCGCCTCGCAGGCAGCCCCAGCCCCTGGCCGCAGGCAACCTCCCGCGCCTGTCCCCACATGTCCCCCACGTGCCAGGGAGGCTTCGTGGTACACAGCTCACGAGTGCTTCCATCAGACACAAGGTAGCATCTGTGGTGAAGTCTCACCAAATGATCCAAGAGAGTTTTCTCCAGCTGGGACTGATTGAATATAGCCTGGGCACCGGCTGATGTGGGAACTCAGTCGTAGCCAAGCACAAATCGCATGCATAGAGGTAATTACTGCAGCACAAGGTTGGTAGCACCGCTACCCACATGACAGTATCTCTCAGCAATTTTCATTTCCTATTGCTTCAATTCAGAGAGGGTTTTTTTAACCTTTTTTTTTTTTTTTTTTTTTCGATTTTTTTCTTTCCTTAGAGGGACTGACGTTAGCTCAGGATTTCTTCAGGATAAAGGTCCACTTTCAGTACAACTACTCATTCCACATATCCAGATGACCTCCTCCTTCCTACACCCAGAGCCCGACCCCAACCTGTCTCCACCCAACTCCACTTCCCTGCCCCAAGTGTGACTGTCACTGCCCAAAGGGGAAGGGACACAGTGGTGACCGCCGGTCACCCGCTGCCATGTGCTGTCACCCGCAGCCAGCTGTGGCTATCAGTAATGACACACAACATGTGAGTAGCTAACAAAGCTGGTTACAAAGCAACTTGTTCTCCACACTTGAGAAAGGGTGAAAATACAATCAGGAAAATTGAACAAGAAAGGCTTTCTGCTGAAAAATAAAAACACTAACAGAGTGAATGCTGAGAGTAGGGAAGCTGATCATTACTATTAGAGACACTCAGCAAAAATAGGGCCACATTACGCTTACCGTGATTATACACATTGTGGCTAGCATGTATCTATAGTATACTTGGCTGCAAAGAACTTGTTTGCCAAACAGGCACAGGGGTTAATGCAGGACAGAAAGGGAAATCACCGAGCAAAGGCAACACAAACCCAGCCGGAGCCTGGCACAGCCCCGTGCGCCCGCTTCCCAGCCTATTCCGTTGCATACCTGCGTGTCTACCGCGAGGAAAGGCTGCCGAAATTCTTAATAATTCTGTGGCCCATTTAGAAATATCTACTCTCTTACATTCATATATGCTGTATGAGAAATAAAATATAGTGCTCACGAGTTTTGAGTGGCAGCGCTTCCCTTAAGACAGATAAAAGCTGCAAGTTGTCTTTGCTGTTTGGTACCAATTATTACAGAGTTTTGACTTATATATTATTACATAGATCATTTAGTAAAACAACCTACATACAAACCCAGTGGTGTGTCTCCCTTCAGCAGTTATCTGCTGGAACCAGAGCAGTTTAGACACTCACCCATATACACTGTATTTCATAGACGGGTGGGCTCCTTGCCCTGCACCCAGGGGAGATGCAGTCCCCTGCCCTACAGCTCTCTGCAGCACACAAGCATAATTAAGAGAGCTCCAAATGATTTATCCTTATTGGATTTATAAAGTTAGCTGCACCACTTTTTTGAGGGGAAATAAACAGGCACCCAACGTGTGCCAGCCCCTCCAGAGATGCCAGCCCAGCACTGCTCCCGCATCACCCCCGAGCTGCCTGTGCGTGTTTCCACACAGCGGGAGTGGATTTAACCCGACGGCAACTGCCCGTGCCTAGAAGGATGCTCCGAAACTCACCGTGCCGTGCCCCCCGCGCCCGCAGAGCTGCGGGTCAGCGCACTGTTTGCGGTGATTATTCCTTTAATAAAGGGCCCTGTATTTTCCAGCGGCTGCAAAATTGATGCAGGTTGCCATGGTAAGCACACACTTTCACATTTAGTGGAATAATAGACAGCTTTGTATAATTCACTGATTTCAGATGATTTCTCACCCCGAGAGCAAGTCGCTCAAGTTACATAAGTCACCTGTTGTTTAGTCAATCTGGCAATTTTAATTAGAATAAATTTTTATGATTCCTCTTTGCAACACTTAGAGCTGCTCTGCCACCAGAATGCCGAGATGTCTGTAAATTATACAGGCTCCAATCACATCTTTTTTTGCTGTTTTAATTACAGTAACATTGCAGCATTAATCATGTAAGCCTCTGTTAAACAAGTAACAGCCATCCTCCATCATAATTAAAAAGAAAGGCCAAGCAAACAGGAGCTTTGGAGTTTACCATATTTCCTCCGAAAATTGTATTTTAACTTAAGAGTTTCACAAACAGTAGTTTTATTTGGCTCTAATTAGTGTTGTGAAGGAAACACCGAAAGGTTAATAAGAGATGGTTAGTTTGTAATGCAAGTTTCCCAGTGCCAGCCCCAGCAGTTCAGTCTGTTTTCAGAGTCATTAACGATGTAGATTGATTACAGGAGGAGATCGGGAAGTGCTGGCTTGCTGCGTTAGCAGAAGGTTCGGTTTTATTCATATACCTTCCCTACTGTTAAATATGATGGCCATTACCTTGACCATTTTGTTCGTCTTAACTGCTGTGAGACAGAAAGTGTTAATGGTTTCCTTGGGGTTACTGGCAAAGTAAAAAAAAAAGGTCCACGTGAGCCTTTTTTTGGCTTGTTTATAAGGGAAAAGGAAGCTGCAAACTTGACTGAACTGTGTGTTTATCTTAGAAATATTTGAAAATCCAAGTATTGTGTAGTGGTTTTGGAAAAGGATGCTCTGGGAGAGCCAGGGGTTAGCACCACCCCATCCTTCAGCTGAACCCTGACGAAGATCTTCTCCGCAAACCTTCTGCTTGGGCTGGAGTTTAGAAGAAGTTAACAAAACCAAGCACAAATAGAAGCTGAAACTCTAATCAGAAATATCACTTCTTCATATCTCCTATAAATTGCTCTCCAGTCACCCAGCAAAAATATGGGTAGGCAATAACTAAATTCGACAAAATCTCATTAAAAAGTACAATAAAACGCTAGAAACTCTTCAACTTTCTGGGTTGATCATTCATCCATTACAAACCTACACAACAGGGCACGGATCCAAGTTTTAATTTTCCTCTCCAAATTGCCAAAATGTTCACATCTGGTGAGTGTCTTCTGTGCTTAGATGGAAAGGACTTGAGGATCTAAAAGTTGTAACTTCTGTGACTGTGGACTGAGTAACTTCAGTGATGGAGGCACTGCAAGAATATCTTTGAAGGAAGGAACCTGAAAACTGAAGGAAGAGTGCCAGGAATGTGGGATCCATGATAATGCTTCTTATGCAAACAAAGGAGGTCGCACATCTGTTTGTTATTTAGTTCTGCTGTTGCAGAAAGGGATTGGCGTTCATTTATTGCTGTGGATATGACTTCAGTGTCAACCCTGCCCCACCATCAGTTTCCCGCAAGGATTTCTCCAAGCTGTGCTCAGTGCTACAGAGCTCTGAACCTAAGGAAGAAGCAACACGAGGGATCTGTCCATGCCAGCCAGTACATCTGTGTGCAGATTAAACCTCCTGGAGCGAGCGCCTGCCGCCACACAACGGGGGGGTGAGGGAAGCTGAGCCCATCGGTGGGGCAGCCCGACCCGCTGCCCAGTGCTGCCTGCCCACATCCCACCCACTGAAGGTGGAGCTCAGCACCACATGCCTGGCAGCAGTAAGGGTCATCCTGAAGAGAGACTTGTTAGTCTGAATGCTTGGCATCTTTTTTCCCAGTTACATTCACGGGTCTAATAAAAGATATTATGTCCCTCTGCGAGCCCCGCTGAGCAGCGATAGCAGCAGCAGGCGCATGGGGAGGATGGAGAGAGAGTGTGTACAAAAGCATCAGTATCCACCACACAGCCATCCACAAGCTTAGATGCTCAATATGTAATCATGTAAAAGTGAAGGAATCATAAGACAATCAACTCCTCTTCCCAAAGCCCGGCTTAGCCACTCGTCATAAAAATCCTTCTCTGGGGTTTCAAAGTACTCCGAGAAGCTGACTGCTCCCTCCAGGCTGGCCACTGCAGGAGCACCACTGAGCTCGCCGAGGCTACTTTACTGAGAGATCCGTGCAATAATACAGAAATCAAAAGAGCTGTAATAATTGACATTGCCCTGTAAAGAAAGCTTACAGCATTTATCCATCTTAAGGGATGTGCTGTCACTCACATATGAATGTTATACTTTATGTCTTGTGCTGCATACATGAATACAAGAAAGTAGGTATTTTTATTAATTTGTAGAAACTTCCAGAGAAATGCAGCTGTATTTCCAGCCTCCAAAGCCCTACAATATGTCACTTAGGTCTTCACGTACATACAGCTCTCAGAAAGGCTTTTCTGCAGAGTAAAAGGGAGTTGCAGGTGGAACGACTGCTGGAAATCAGCTTACAAAATCAACAGTTTCTAATACCTGTGTTTGCCTCCAGTTAATACCATTAGTCATGTTTTCAATTCATGACTGAAATGCACCCAGATACTATGGAAATGAGCATAAGAGCCAATTGGAATATTCTAAATAAAACCTGATCCCCTAAATGACGACGTATCTGAATAATTTGGGATGCAACCAGCAAGAAAAGTTCCGGTGAGTATCACGTGCCTGGCTCTCCTTTACATCCAAGCCTGTTCCTATACTGTGTGATAGTATAAAAAAGACTTAATGTAAGCATTTAAATATAGCCCATTTCTATTCAAAGAACCCTTTGTCTTGCTGGAGTTTATGAGACTCAGACACAATTAAACCACCTATGTGAGCAAAGTTACTCAAATGTGGAAATGTATGCAGGATCAGGTCTTTCCAGATGACATTTCACGCCAACCTTTACTGCTGATCTGGCACCAGAAAAGTGGAAGCGATGCTTTTAGAAGCAATTCTCTGTAGAGACACATTACTGACATTGCTTAAAAACCCTCTCACTTTGATTTGAAAGCTTTTTCACTATTTTATGGCTGTGGTGACTGTTTCTAACATTGGCTTCTTTATGATTAGTGTGTGTTTATAATTTTTGCATTTTCTTTTGGATTCTATTTTTATCTTAAACAGCAAATCGCTGCTTCATTGGGCCAATGATTTTCTTTCTACGACTGATGGTAAAAAACACTGGCCAGCACTGGGAATTAAGAGAAGTTTGAAATCTGTTGCTTCTAACGTTAAAAACACATATTTGAAAAAGTTCTTTTCTGATTTCTATGCTGGCAAGAGCTCCTATGACTTACAGAGTACAAGGATGGCTCTGGCTCAAGGCAAGGTGAAAAAGGTAATAGAAAACATTTAAGCAGATCTAGACGCCTGTATGCATCCACACAAAGAAAACAAGCCAGACCTGCACAAATGTTGCTTGGAAGAGGGCAAAGGGATTTAAAAAATAAAGTCCCAGTATGCGCAAAACCAAGGGAGGAGTAACTACCTGAATCACAAAACAGAGTATCTAACCTCAAAGATGCTAATTCAGGTCCTGAGGGATCTAATCAACCTCTTTGTTGAAGTAAAGATAAAACTTTTTGACAGCAAATGCTTTCTGATAAAATGGAATTTTCAATTACCCTCTGAAACATCTGGTCTGCGCTGCCATTTCCCAGGAAAAGCACTACCACGCTCTGCAGTGTTGGAAAACATTTCACACTGAGATTTCCCCACGTTGCTGGGAGGAACAGGTGTCGGGAGCTGCCAACCCGACGGCAAAGCTCCGGCGGCTGCCAGCACCACCCACTGCTGTCCACAAAGGTGATGTCAGCGGTGGGTCTCCTGCCCAGCACCACCTCCTTGCTGGAAATCAGGGCATCCTCCAGTGCTGGGCTTTGGGTCAAGGTTACACCAGGATGTGGAGAAACTCCACACCACATTGCGGTGAAATGGGCCAAAATACAAAGGGGGACCCAAGGATTTACCCCCATCCTCCAGCAGACTTCTCCAGCCAACCCAAAACATCGCCGAGATATAACAGCCACTCAAAACCCTCCCTTTCTCCAACAAATCCATTTGGAAGTTCAGCTGAGGACACCATTAGGAAAGGAGTGCATATAAACTTCTAGCAGTGCTTAACACATCCACAAATAAACAAATAATTAAGCAGCGAGGCAATCGCAAAAGGTGGAGCGGTGCCGGTGCCCGCCTTCCTCAGCGTCCCATTTGGTATCAATTAGCAGGGGAAGGAAAACAATTCTGGGCGATAATGAACTCCAAATTGGGTACATATTAAAGCAATTACAGCCATCTTTTCAACTGATGAATTTATAATCAATAATTAAGATCCTGAGGTAAAGAGGGACTGGGCAGAAGTCCTACTCCCAAAATAAGTGATGTGGCTGAGCTCCAGGCAGTATTTCTGATGACCTGCTGCTACCCACTAAAGCTCGACACCCTCCATGCTATGGTTTGCCATTTCTCTGGAAATCTAGGTCATTTCCAAAGGAAAAGAAAGTGCTCCTGCCAGCAGGACTGGCAGCTAGTGTCACTCCCACCCAAAAGCAGCACCAGCGCAGAGAAGGGGTAGAGGGCCTGGAGGCTACCTGAGCATCTGCAGTAGGTCCCTGGGGCTCCCATGGCCACGTACTCACCACCGGTGCTGGGCTCACTGAAGAACACTGAAGGAGCTTGGACCCATCCATGCCTACCCCATGCCTACCTCTTTCTGCAGAAAATCCAGCATCTGAGTAGGCAATGGCTGGCCAGACAGGTCCCAGTGCCACCACAGAGGGGTTGCCCTCTACCCTTGAGCTGCAAGGATTTCTGCCAACCAGCGTCTTGCTTCAGCAGACCCAGGATTACCCACCAAGCAGATAAAGATGCCCAAATTACCTGGACAAAGTCTGATAGCTGGCCACTCACAAAGGACTCATGGTGTTACAAAGCGAGGTCCAAGCCCAGCAGAGCCTGGCCACGGGGGCACCTCGCCGGGCCCCCAGGCAGGAGATAATTAGCACTGATGAGCAAACTCTGATGACTCTCCCACCCCATTTCTCTGGGATTATATCAGATGTGGTTTGGGCAGGGATAGGAGCAAAGGCAAAGCATGGGGACGTGAGCTGCCAGGCTGCTGTTTGGCCACGGACCACGTGCTCAGGGCAGTGGGCCACGCTCTTGTCCTGCACATCCTTGGCATTGAACTTGTGTTTCTTCCCTGCCCTGCTACTCTGACCCAAAATCGGGTAAAAATTACCATGCTAAAACCATCGCTTTAATCATGCAGGAACCGCTGTTATCACCATCATCTCAGCATCTTGATTTTCCTGATTATTTTCTGCAGTCCCTGCTTGACAAATCAGCTCAGAAAATGTTCTCTTTAACCTTTTTTTCAGCTTCTATGACAGTAACTGCTAACCCCCCTGCCTGCGCTGCTCCTCTCATTGCTCCACAAACATCCTGACAACCTCGCAGGTGAGTCCCCACTGCTCCTCCGCACAAGACAGCATGAGTCCTGCAGGATGGGAGCTGGCCCCCCAGCACACCTGCCTACAGGTCCAGCTGCATGGCAACGCAATGCTGGCATACCAGCTTCCTCCCAGAAACAAACCAGAGCCAAAAGCCCCAAGCCCCTAGCCATCGCAGCACTGGGAGGCAGACATACAGGTTGCTTTTGGAAGTCGCCTTCTGGCAATACTCCTCATTTTGGGGGAGTCTTTTACGTGCAATGAGGAGTTCATGTTACAACAGATTGGACCATATTATTTCCATCTGAATCCTTCAACAAGCTCTGCCTCCAACTCATCCTCTTTAACTTATTTGCATTGTTATCTGGTGCACAACAGAGCCAGCATGAAGACTTATCAGAAATGTAATCTCTGTAAAACCCTATCTGCAGTCCATTGAGATTGGTTTTTTTGCTGAAGAAATGTGACAAAAAATTAACAGATGTTGCTCAGACCATTCAACGGGATGGGAATCAATTATGAACATTTTTGCTCCTACAGTCATCCCTTACTGCAAACGCATCTTAGGAAACCCTCTCCTGATCGAAATGAAAAAGCATTTCTTTGTAATAGAAGAATAATAAATGATAGCTATCAGCCTGCATTCTCTGACACGGCACTGGTCCGCAGAGAATTAAACTGCCACTGTACAGTTATATAAATGTTTAATTTTTTTCATCTTTGGCCACAGTAGGGTTGTCTGGAAATACATTATCGCTGCGGATGCCATCCCTCTCCAATTAGTGTGGCTGGCAGCGTGGAATGGGTAGGTGACCTCCACGTTCCCCTCCTCGTGGAGTCTTACAGGGTTAACTACGGCCATTTAACAGACTCTATCGAGAATTAATACAGCGATCAGCTCCTCTCCAGCAAAAAAAACCCAACAATCGGTGGCGCAGATGGCAAGAACTCTCTCTCCCCCATTTGACTCTTTTATGACAGCAAAACAAAGGCTTTTAATGATGTTTACCATGAATTGAATTAAACAGCTGAAGACCAGTTCATAATCACAGCATTTTGTTTTCATATCCTTAAGTCTTTTAGCAGTGGGGCTTCCAGTTGAGCCTCAGCTACAGCTTATCTCAAGATATAGCCAAGCGCCCCGAGGCTCCCCTGCGCCAGAGCACCAAACCGCATTCAGGCTTCTTAATTGAAAAAGACAGGATGTTTGCATAGGATGTTTGCATCCGTCAGACATTAAAAGCTACATTCATGCCCAAGTACAAACGACGGGCTTGGGCTCAGCTGAACTGCTCTGACTTCTTTCCTCTAGCTAATACCAGCCTGGTTCCTGCAGGACTTCATCCCTGCGCGTGGCGATGTGTAAGAGCTGAAAGCCCACCGCCTATCTGGGGAAAAGATGCAAACCCTCACCCACCAGCCCGAGCTAATCCCTCGTGGGATGCCCAGCTGATTGCCCACACGCTCTGCTGACCTTTCGGAAAAGTTGCCCAGACGGCGCCCGCACATGAGCTCCGGAGATGGCGAGCAGGGCGCGCAGGGAAAGGCGCACCAAGTGCCAGCAGGGACCAGCCCTGGGCACGGCACCGGTAATTCCTGCCCTAATCCCAACTCCGCCACTCGCTCGCTGTCAGGTGGGTGCTCATGGCCTTGGGTTTTCTGCCTGTGAAACAGAAGATAATCCCAACTGCTCACTTACCTGACAGGCGCGGCGTGAATATTAATTTATATCTACCCAGCACCCTGATGATGTACAGCATTATCCCCTGCAAGCGCTACGCATCCCTGCTGTGCACCCACTGAGGCAGCACCAGAGCCACCGACGGGGCATGTGGGGGCTGGGCGGGTGGTGGGCAGCCCCCAGGGCACATAGCAGTGGCTCACCTTGCTCAGGGCCCTGGGAACCCATGGAGGGGACGCTGGTGTTCAGCACGTCGTTGACGGCCGTGTCGCAGTAGAGGCCCCGCTGCACATCGTGCTCGCTGTCCGTCTGGTCACTCTCCTCATGGCCGCTGTCCTTCAGACTGTTCCCCTCCAAGTCCTTGAACGTGGAGCTGCTGGGGGAGACACAGTCATGACTTATTGGGTGGGACAAGGTGGCCCCCGCTGCCCCATGGTGTACAGGGAGACCTGCGGTGGTGGCACTGCTGCCACCACTCAGCCTCGCACCCTGCAGGGACAGGGAGGTCCCCTGCCATCCCAGCACCCAGCAGCAGGGCTGGAGCTGCTCCCCACACACACAGAGCTGGTGCAGGGAGGTAGGGGGGACACCCCCTGCTCAGCACCCTGAAACACAGCATCCAGCCTGTCCCGCCTGGCAGGCTGCCTCTGCCCATGGGGATGGTGTCAGCCATCTGCTCTGGGTAGTATGGAAGCTGAGAGTGAAGCAGGATTGGAAAACAAAATTTAAAATATATACACTGAATGAGCCGTTTCTATAACTCGGCTCGCTTAAGTCGTATTACCACATATTGAAGTTACACAGGATCTAAACCCTAATTTTTTAGGTTATAGGCCAAATCCTGGTTGTTTAAAGTTTGAAAACTAAGGTCTTCCTAGAAACTGGAATTCATTTTCATGATGACAATGCCATTCTTATTTTTAAAAATAACCCGGCAATGCTGCATCCAAGTTCTCACAGCCTTAAGGAGATCCGACACACAGTTGAACTCCTTGACATCCCCTGCAAGCACAGCCACTGCCGGGTAGACCTGAGCTGCTCCCAACTTCCCCCAAGGGCCAAGCAGCTTCATCACCCCACAGCCGCTAGGCTGGAGGGATGGAAGAGTTTCATTTCTGGCTGCATTTGGGATCCTTCTGCTGCTCACCACCATCCTGCAAGGGGTGATGCCCCAGGACACCCAGCAGCAAGTCACAGGGACATCTTGAGATGTGCCTTCCCCAGGTGGTACAGCCATCAGTGTCCCTGGGCAACCCACCCTGCGCCTCCTTCCACACCCAGCCTTGGCATGGGAAATCTGCATCCATCGGGGGGATCCACCTGCACCCACGGCTCCAAAATTTCTTGCTGGCTGATTTGGTGTGAAACACCGGTGGGTGATGCGGCCTGTGCTTCAAAGCCCCAAAGAGCTGGAGATTTTCATTACTTTGAAAAACCCTTTTGCGTCTCCACGGAAACCAAGCAGACCACCTACCATCTGATGCTTTGCAAAAGCACACAAGGGGGTAGCTCTGAAATACATATAAACTGGTAAACCTTCAAACATTACCTTTTAAACAAAGATGTCCCTGTTGAAGCCACTGACTTTGATTCCAGGTGACATCAAAGAATTTTAAGTTAAGAAAGCACTACAAATCTACAATTCATTTGTGTGTGCATAGATGAGCGAGAGGGGCAGGTAGACAACACAGGAAAAGTACAAATAGATTAATTAAAGTGCTGGATTTGAGGAGATTCACTCACCAAAGATAGAAGAGCTACAACATCTTCATAAAGGCAAAGGATGAAAATGATGCCACAGTATGTTACAGAAAATATTTTTTGTTCTTAGATGTCTGCACAGTGTTCCCAGCACCCGTTGTACTAAAGGTACAAGACAAAGGTAGAAAGCGAGGGGAAACACTGTCCTACATGGAGCTGCTGTTCACAATGCGCAGGCAACCCGTGTTACAATGCATTTATCTCCCCTGCAGTGAACCAGACCGTAATGCAGCAGCCACACGACATGTTTCCACGGCTGACACTTCTCTAAAGGATGGGCAGGTCTCAGGGAATCGGCAGCAGCAGCATTTCCCAAACAATACAGCCTCGGAGTAAGCCCTGCTGCAGCAGGCGGGCGCGCTGCTTGCCTTTATCTTAGGTGTGAACGAGGAAAGATTAATAGATTGGGTTTTTTCAGTATGGCTGAAGACTCTCCGGCGAGGGGCAGCATGACGCAGGCAAGCCATCCTCTCTCACAATCGCATTAGCATCATTAAACACCACGAGCCACGCAGGCAAATACACCTGTCCTTCCCTAGCTGAACCCAAGCTGCTTAAACAATGTGCTCACAGCTCCCTTACTCCTTGTATTTTTAAGATGTAAATAAATGGGATCTCAGCCAGGCAGATAATTGGATATTTTTACTGCTCAGATCAGATCTCAGCAGTTCAGGGCCGGCTCCTGCTCTCCGTTACACCCCTGCTGCCGTGATGGCTTCTGCAGAGCACCCTGGCACAACCCCACCGGGCACCGGCATGGACCCAGCTCGCTCACCGCACACCTCGGCCGGTCCCTGGGGAGGAGAGGGGAGGTGGGCAAAGAGCTGCCGGCCACCTCCTGCGCCCGCATCCTGCGCGGGGAGACGGCCCTCCAGCCCTGCGCGGCGGCCTCCTGACAGGTATTGATTGTGCTGTGTCAGTGCCTTTCCGTGCCTTGGCAATAGCCGGGGAGGCAGAGCCGAGCCTGCCCCACAGGGGGATGCTCACCTCTAGTTTAGCACAGCCCAGCGGGGTTCAGCCAGATAACCCCAGCGTTAACCTCCCAGAGACATTTCTTTGCCACCACTAAGCTCTGAGGATACCACTATTTATCTAAAGAGTTAAATTCCCCCAAGGGTAATTGCCAGGTTGCAACTGAACCGATATTTTCCTTTTTACCCATGGAAGAAAAAAGCCTCGCAAAGTGCTGTTTTGCCTCGGCATTCAACCTAAAACAGTGAGCGCATATCCAACCCAATTATCTGCCCCCAAACGAGAATATTTTTTTTCTTTTCCCCCGCCTCACATGGCAGGGAGATCTCACCATCCAGATCTATCATTTTATTCCTGTGCATTCAAATAGAATAAACTCTATGAATTTGAAAGTTGTCAGGGTAACAGCACTCCACCTAACTCACTGCAACTTCCCAGCGCGAAGGAGGAAAAGAAAAGAAAAAAACCCTTCCTTTATTGCAAACCAAGAGCAATGGGACATAATAGGAAGTAAATACTGTTTTTAAAATCAAATGATTACTCTGGAAACGTTTTGCATATTAAAAAAAGCAAGTCGTATATAACACAGTAAGGAAGAACATTAAATAATCAGGATTTGGCTGGGCAAACCCAAGTGCTTTCAAGCAAGCCTACGTACCTTTTTATTAAATGAGCTCTGCTGTTCACGTAGTTGGAATCAAAGGAGTAGTTTTCAGTCTGGAAGGAGGAAAAGAAAAGGGAGATGGTTACAAGTCTGATTTCCCCATGACTGGGAATGGCCAGGTTTGAACCCCACATAAGGGAAGGAGCATCTCGGCACGGGACAGACCCCAGCAAGCGGGACGGAGCCAGGCGTGGAAGATTCCAGTCCCTGTCGGTCTCGCCACCAGCTTTCACCAAAAAAAAAACAAGGCTGGCTGGTGACCGCAGAACAATTTGCAGAGAAGAAACAATGTGACTACGCTCTGTTACAAAACTAATTGCTTTTAATTCCCTGATGGACTCGGTTCTGTGTGTGTCAATTTGACTGAAAGTTCAAAAGGTATTTTTCTTATTAGTGTATAATTAACACGTTAAAATATTTATTGCATAGATATGTAAATGCCAGCAAGGTAATCCCCTGCTGGAGAATTTAATGCGGGCACTTTTCTTTGTTTTACATCATTTCATTTGCAGAGACAGTGGGCTCTGTTATTAATAAAAAAACAAACAATGGGCAACACGCTTAAAAGTTGGAGGGGAGTAAAAGCAGGGGAGAAAAGCCAATGGGTTTGTCATTTGCAAGCAAAACCCACTAACTTACTCCACACTTGACACACTAACTTTTAACCTGATTACACAGCCCCGGATTTCTGGTGCTCACAGCAGGTAAGCAACCGACAAAAGCAACCAAAAAGTAGAGAAGAGAGCAAGGTGTTAGCACTCTGGAGGCCACAGTTGGAGCCACAGGGTGGGATGTGGTGGGTGCTGCGTGGTACAGTATGGTGGGAGATGCACGGTGGGACTTGATGGGAGCTGAATGGTGGGATGCAGTGGCTGTTGCAGGGTGGGATGTGTGGGAGCTACGAGGTAGGATGAGGTGGGAGATGCATGGTGAGTCACAACAGAAGCCATGTCAGGGACACGGTGGGATCTGCATGGCCGGGCCAGGATCCTCCCTGGGCTTCAGGGACCCACGAGGAGGCAGATCAGGCACCCCAGTCCATCTGTCCCTCTACCCAAAGTCTGCCCAGATCTGCAGGGATCCCACCTGGGCTCCCACCAGCATCACTCCTGGGCTGGGGGACATTCTCTGCCCCTGCCAGACACCCCTGGCAGTGTTAGGGGTCGACCCTGTTCTGTCCCGCTTCCTCTGGGCTGGTAGCATCCTCCTCCTGGGACAGAAGCAGGGACAGTCACCTGTCCCAGCTGCCTGTCCTGGTTCCTCCTCACCCTGGCCCCGTGGCCACTCTCCTTCCCAAAGTGCCAATTTGGGATACTATGGCCTGTTTTTATGGCAATTATGAACATGGCAAAAATAAATGCATGCATCTTTAATGTCCCAATAAATAAAGGAAAGCAGAGTCTGCTGCTAACGTAATCACAATGGCAGGATGCAGGGAGCAGGGCTGCTGCAGCAGAGCCGAATGTGAAATCCAATCGTACCCCAGCAGAGGTTACACTGCTCTGCCAAGATAATAAAGCAAAGGCGGCGTTGGTTAAATGTGACCTTTTCTCAAATACAGCACAATGTCTAATTTACCAAACAGGAACCTCCCAGAGAGAAACATGCAAGGAGCTGCGAGCCGGGGGAGTTGGCCCAGCACTCAGCACAGCTCAGTTATTACTTTCACATAGTAATTACTGCTGGAGAGTCACGCAGGAGATTTACTGCACAAACTACTGGTCCCTGCAGTTCCTGCATCCTCAGTCCTGCTGGACGACTTTGATGGTTAGAGCTCAGGAGTAAATGGACACATGTATTTTTAAACTTTGTGATGCCCAAGACTTTAAACGCTGCAGAAAACACTGGTCCTGTGTTTATCCATCAATCCTGGCGCTGCCATGCCATGGGGATTGATGCCACCCCACAGCATCCCCCTCCAGCAGCCCCACGGAAGATCCCAGCCCTGCAAAGGGGCTCTGAGGGCAGCCAAGCAATGGAGCGCAGGACAGGAGGACAGGAACCAGTTTTAGAGCAATTCCTGCCCAGCAGGGAGCCCTGTCCACCACGCTGCACTGGTGCACGTGGCAATGGCTCCAGCAAGCCTGGAGCCTCAGCTGGCCCTGTCCCCACACCCCCAGCCCCACTGCCATGCCAAGCAGCAGTGTGAGACCCCCTGTACCCACCACTACTCTCTGATAAGATGTGCACTTCATCCCTATGGGCTCATCTCAGCCCTGGGAAAACGAGGAGAGGTGGCTGAGAGGACCCAGAGGGCAAATTGCAATATATGCAGGTACAACACAGAGCTTTAAAATGCTCAGAGCACTGTCGCTGCACGGCCCAGGCTTCAGGGGCCAAGGGATACCCAGGGCTATCCGCAGGGAATGCTCAACCAGTGCTGCCAAAACACCACCACAGGCTGAGGAAACACCACATGTATTGCCATCACATGTGCCGCAGCCCAGATACAGACACTAAATCCCCCTCTGACCAACATCACTGGGAGCTTTGCTGTTGATTTCTGACCAAAAAAGACGACCAAATCCTGGCTGAACTGAAACCATTCACTGACAAGCAAACTCCCATCACATCTGATGGACTGAGGTAACACCCTTCCCATGCAGACTCCCTGGTCCACGCGTCCCCCCTGCTCAGGATGCTCCACGTCACTAATGCAAGCAAGCGGGTTCCCGTGGGGTCAGTCACAGCATCCGTTCCCAAGCTTCGAATCCCCCACGCCATCAAAAGCAGCACGACTAATGCTAATTACTTCCAGATTTCGGACAAAACAAGGAGTGACATGGCCACAAGGATGGGAAATCTGCTTCCCTGGGACGAGGGTTTGCACCCTCGGCGAGAGCTGCCTGCCCTGCCTGTACTGGCACATTCCCGCCCGTGCATCAGGCAGCCCAGCAGTTTACGAGACCTCTCCTCAGCCATGGGATTATCCATCAAGGTTATCTAGATGCAGGCTAGGGGATCAAAACAGAAAAATAAAAAAGAAATGAGATTTTTCATGGAGAAGGGCTGCTTTATGGTTGCATTATTCAATCGAAGTTCACTTGATCTAATTCTAGTTCATCCTGCAAAGTGCAATTACTCACAAACAGAGGCAAAACAACAGCGAAGGAGAGTATCTCCAACATGTCAACATTTTAATTGGGAAAGGAACCGCTCCCTCTCTTAATGAGGCCCGAAGAACAAAGTTGAAGTACAAAAAAAGAGGGAAAAGGTAAGGCTGGCTGGCACCGATGAAAGTGCGCTCTTCATAAAGTGCATCATCAAGAGGCCAGCCCTCATCTTCTTCATTATTTTGGCAAAAGCGATCAGATCGCTGCTTTCTCACTGATCAGCTTTGCTCCTCCAGAAATCAAAGGGAAGCCCAGCCTCCAGCCCAGCCTCCCCTTTCCATGTCCAGAGCTGGGTATGGCAAGGACCTCCCGAACAGCACTGCCAGTTCTGATCTCCTGCTCATCATAACACAAATAAAAGATGCTCGCACTTGTCAGGATCAGACCCTCAGCCTCTGTGCTACAAATACACAATAAATTCAAGACACTGGGAAGCGCTGAATAACACCTAGCATAACGTCTGTGGTCTCAGCCTTCACTTCTCTCGGAGGAAAGAAACCCTGCTGTCCTCCAGGCTTGGGATTTGCTTTCCAGATGCAGGAGTGTTGGTGTCAATGCCATCAAAGAGAGAGGCCTGGCTCAGCACGCAGCTTACCAGTGCCTAATTTGAAAAATGCTTTTAACTGCTGCCTTAGCAACACAAATATAAATATAACAACAGACACACTCAGAATCGAGCAATCAGCAGGGAAATTTTAAACTCCCCCCCCCCCCCCCCCCAGTGGTTGCTTTTAGTTGAGGACTGCCAATTCCATTAAATTAAAAAAAAAAAAAAGACATACAAACATCAGGACAACTCTTCTTGACCCGGACATCGGGAGGTGACTTCCCTGTTAGGAAAAGGTCTGGCAGCAACAGAGCACTGCTCTAACGACTGCTCACTCTCTGCCTTAGAAACAGAAATAAACCCCAGAGGATGCAAAGGTGGTTTAAGAGGAATTAATGCAAGTGCCAGCAGAAAGGTCAGCAGGCTGCAGCAACTCCAGGCACGACCACCGCTGTGGACTGATGGAAAAATAGAGGATTCTGGCTAGAGTCGGTCCCCAGGGCGGGGGGGACATGTCCCGGGCTGTGCCAGGCGGCTTGGCTCAGCGCACCCATGTCCCTGCCAGCCTGCCTGCCTCAGGGTGGATGCCCAGGATTGGGCTTTTTCTCACTCTTCCCTCTTTTCAGCTATTTCCAATGTTGGTTTTTTCAAACCAAAGTCTGTGGAGGTGAAAATCCAGCTTTCCCTGCTGTGTCTGGATCCAGACTCTCGGTGGAGGATTTGGCTCCTTGGTCCACACATCAGGCCCCCGGCAAAGTCTGTGGTTGTTTGAAGCTGGACCCATCTCTCCTGACCCGAAGTGACAGGTATCCATCCCTCCGCCAGCCTCCGCCTTGGAAGATAACTCCAAAGCATCCCAGTGTGAGGTTTTTTGCCCTTCTTCTCACTTCAGGGTGAAAACATTTCTATCTTTCTACAAATTATTGTAAACCTGCTGCAACCTCCTGCCAAAGCATGTAGGGACCCTTCACAAAATCAGCTTCATAAAAATGACACATTTAGCACCACTTTTTCAGGGTTATCCCTTGAGCCTTTTTTTTTTCCCCTACGTGCCTTGTTAATAAAGCTTGCATGTCACCCTTTATTATTAAAAAACAAAGCGGACCTTTCTCCAAGGCTGCAATGTGCATCTCTCCTTTTGGGTTTCAGAAAATGCTCTCGAAACATGCAATGGCTCCTCATCCTCTGAATCAAGCTGCTCATCTTCACCAGGAGCACCGGTCTGACCTTTCCTCTGTGCTGCAGGCATCACTGGGGACCACAGAAATGGCAAATCATTCCCAAAAATCCACTGGGTCTCCCCGGTGGGAAGGGCAGAGCTTGTAAGACCACTTCTCCTGGTCCTCCTGTATCCTCAGTCCTGTCCTCCATGGGCCACTCAATCACAGGCTCCAGCATCTGCAATAAAACTGTTGCTGCCTGTTAGGAGATCTCACCAGTACTTAATTCTTATGGTTTGAACTATATTGCGGGTGATATAGAATTCATGCAAATTAAATAAAAACACTACAGCTGCACGGGGGAGACAGGGAAAATTTCAAAGTAGAGACCAGGTCAAATGAAGTATGCATCAGCAGTGAGGGAAATATCATTTAGCAAGCTGCTTATTTACCTCATGGGAAATAAATAAGCAGTCCGAGACTCCTTCCTGACGGGAGCAGGCACTGTACAAATCCCCACTGAACACCAAAACCTAGCCCCGCGGCCCTGAGAAGAAGAGTCCGGGCTCGTCGTGATGCTCTCACACCCAGCAACGCAGCTGGTCTCTCTCCCCACACCAGCAGGAGACTCATCAGATGCAGCTCGGGGCTGGGACCAGATCTCAAGGGACATCAGGAGAGGTTTTCCCCCATCGTGTATGATGCCACATAATTAGCCCCTGCACTACTGGCTACTGATGAGGACACTGCTGCCTCAGAGCATCGGTCAAAGCCCAGGAGCAGTGGCTGCAGACCAGCCTGGATGTGCACTGTGGTGCCTGACCCACGCCTCCTTCCCTGCGCTCACCACCAGCTCCACTCAGGCGCTGCCGGCATCAGCAACATCTGCAATAGTGGGCGAGGGTCCCGAGCACTGCGGCTGCAGCCTGGGAAGACGTAGCAGAAAACAGACCCGTATTTCCCAGCTCCTCACTCTCCAGCACTGACAGGACCTGGCATGGTGGGTATCAGAGATGTGAGAGCAGCACCAGCCCCAGGCTCTGGGGTAAACATCCACGCAAACTCTACCCAAGCAGCTACTGGCGCTTCCACCATGCAGGAAAGTCAGCAAACGCTGAGGACATGGTGGGGCAAGCGATGCCTGTGTCACCCCATGGAGCCCATCACCCTCCCCTCCGACAGCCAAGCCGTGCTGTGGCTCAGGGACCCCCATGGGGTCAGGGACTTTGGAAAGGACCCAGCTGACCACCGGTCCCCTTCTGCAGCTCCAGCCTGCTCCATGGGCACTGGAGCACATGCCAGGGGAGAGGGGCTGAGGGATGCACCTCTGCTGTGTCAACAGCTCCAGGCAAGACAGAAAGTAAAAGTGAAGCAATTCGGCTCTTATTGAGCACCATTTAAGAGTCAGTCACCTGGAGGAGCTGGAAAGGTTAAAAGGATCTGACCTCTGGCACCTCCCTTTGCAGCCATCTCCCGACAGCCCAGCTCCCTGCTAAAGCCTGTAATACAGGAGATTGCAAACTGTAAACTAGCAATATAGTGTCTCTGAAAAAGTAAGTGCATTTAGCATCTGATATTGATGTTTTATAATTAGATGTAATACAGCAGATCATTTTCCTGCCCTTGATCAATGAAACCAGGGTCGGGTTTGGGGTTGGGCTTTTTTGCAGACACTGATTGCTGCCTAAACCAAATGGAGCAGTGCCTCGCTTGGTTCAGCAGGAACGAGCAGAGACGAGGATGTGCAAACACAGCATCCATTTAGATTTACTATCCCCGAAATATAAACAGAATATTTATTTCTGACCTTTTAAGCACTAATTCCAAATTTAATGAGGTACAATGAACATTCCTCAGAGCCGGACTCCATGGCTGCTTAACACCACCGACCCTCTAATTACTACTGTAGCTTAAATAAAGGGCATTTGGTTCTGATGGACATTATTAAACACCGAAGGAACTGAGTCCAGCCTCCATTTTCTCTTGATGAAATAAAAAGCATTGCAGAGAAATCACTAGGAGAGTTCATCCTTTAGCATCACCCCGTTCATCAGAATGAGCAGAAGTATCAAACCAGACTGTATTACGGCGCTGGCATGCCCACTAATCCGCACTGAACTCCTGTCCCCTCCCCAAATAAATACAGGCTTTGTCATTTTTTATCTGAAAATGGATCAGAAGCAGGAGGAAGGGAGCTGCTGTGATGTGATTTTGAAAAAGGGTACAGGATTAGAAACCCAGATTGAATCCCAAGAGAAGCAACACACAATGAAGCCATAATTACACTCCTGAAAGCCACAAATAGTGTCACCCGGTTGAATTTGTCAACATATCAGAAATCTACAGTATGGTTATGAAGGGCAAAAATGCAACAATAAAAAACCTGCCTCACATTCAAATGGCACCTATAACCCAAAAGCTCTTTGGTGGCTGTGACACAGAGGTCCCTCCAGCAGCACCACCAGGGCAGGCACCTGCTCGGCACCATCCCCACAAAACTGATCGAAAAGCAAAATACTGACCCAAAAGGGGAGCATGCTTTCTAGGGGAGAGCATACAGATACCCTCCCTGCACGTGAGCAGCCAGGAGGTTAGCGATGCCCCAGCAGCTGGCCAGTGCCCCCGAGACTGGGACTGGAGGGATTTGGGAACAGCAGGAGCAATGCCTCCCTCCCATGTGCCCACCCAAGGGCACAGGACGAAGTCGCCAGCCCCCCTGGGGCACAGCCTTCTGCACAGTGGTGCTGCCTCAATACACCCAGGAAAATTCCCTGCAGAGATATAATAACTAATAAACCTAATAAAAGGGTTTTTTCCCCATCACCTGTGCCTGGGACTTTCAGATATGTAATGGATCCATGCATGCAGCTTCCAGTGTGGACTACACCCCTCCCTAAGTAGTGCGAGAAACAATCTGGATCTAATCAGCAGCCCCAGGGTAATGGGGCATGACTTACAGATTTGTTAAAAAACCTTTCAGAACTGTCCTTTCCCTGCCTCCTGCCATTAGGAATGAAAACAAATATAACAGAGGAACCTTTTTTTAAATGTTCCCATCTCTAGGGCTAAATAAAACTCCTTGTCATTCACCTTCTGGAGCGGCAGGTCAGACCGATGCATTTTGTAGGGAACAGGAGAAATCACAGATTTGTCACTGCAAAAAGAGAAAAAAAAAGAAAAAAAAAAGAAAGAAAAAAAAGAAAAACCAAAAATCATTGCAGCTGAGTTAAAAATAGAGAAGGCGTGAGATGCTGCTGCCAGCTCGGCACATCGGAGTGACGGGATGCTCGGGCAGCCGCCACGCCGGCTGCATCCCTGAACGCACACAAGCCCCGGGGCAGGTGGGGGGCACACCACAACGGTGCCGGGTGCCAAAACAGAGCCAGGCTCAGCTGCTGCCCCACCGCCGAGGGGCACCTTGCTCTGCTTCTGCATCCCAGAGGAGACGGAGACACCCCCAAGGCTCCCTGGGGTGGTGGGCGAGGGGGCTGGCAGCTGCAGCCAGACCATTTCCCCGCTCAGTGGCTTAGCAGACACAAGTTTGGCCAGGGGTACCGAAACCGGTGCAGCGGCGGGCGGCAGCCCCGGGGGCAGCCAGGGAGGGCAGGATGGGCGCATGGGGACTTCGGCCCTGCCCCATGTCTCGGCGCAAGCCCCGTTTCTTCTGATTTTGGGGCAAGCAGCGAGCGCTTCCCGTATCCCCTACACACCCCACAGGTGTTTTCATCCTACAGCTTCACCAAGGCCTGATCCGGTCCCATGTGCACCCCCGGCACATGGCCATGTGCACCCACACCCGGCTCTGGAGTGCAAGCTCCACACCAGCAGCTCCTGCCTGGCTCCGGCAAAAATTCCCCAGCACTGCTGGATAATAAAACTGAGGCGAACAGTGCCCCGTGTGCTCATCATGCTGTCATTTACATTGTTTATCTGTAATTGCACGGAAAGGCTTGCAATCAGGATAGCCTTGGCCAGCACCCGCTCTAAGCCTCAAGGGGATTTTGCTCACAATGAAATTATTTATCAAAACCATTTTCCCCGATTTTAATTTTTTTCCCAACTTGGGCAGGAAAATGCAGCTCTCCAGCCCACAAAATTACCCTGCAGCCAGGGGAGTGACTGGGACCCTGAGCAGGACTGGCCCTCCCGGCTCTGCCATCGCCACTCACTGCACCACGCACACAGCCCGGCGGGGAGGTGGGATGCAAAGGGCACGGCACAGCTCAGCCCGGCTCCACTCCCCCCAAAACCTGCTGTCCCCCAAAAGGTGTCACACTGGCTCCAGCAGCCTTGGGGACATGCCAGCACCCGTCCAAAGAGCCCTTCCTCCCCCCTGAGCCATGCTGCCAGCTCGGAGGCACCAGGAAACTGAGGAATTTAGCCCAACAGGAGCCTGTTTTCTCCCAGAATAAACTGTAGGGAAATAAATGATAATAAAGCACCCGCCGGGTTAGGGGATCTCTGCTCCCGCAGTCACTGGATGCCCCTCTCCTCCCCACACTGCCCCCCCCCCCAGCCCGACAGCCACCCCACACTATTAACAGCCTGGTAAAAACAGCCTGTTGGTTATTACAAAGATGCCAAAACCTTACTACTTCTTGTTCCTTCCAGTTAATGTACCATAGCCGAGGATGAATTGCTATTACAACGAACTAAAAATAAAAATGTTTCAGAGGCCGTAATTGGCTTGTCTTGTTGGGCTTTTTAAGGAGCCAAAGTACCAGTTCCAGGCTATTAGCCCTAAGGTTGTAGGAGAACGGTATAAAATATTTCTTCATTAAAACCCTACCTTCTCCACAGAGGTGTTTTTCTTTAGGGCTTTCTTCCCCCTTTCCTTTTTTTTTTTTTTTTTTTTTTTTATTCTTGCTTTTTTAAAAGACTTGTGTTATCAAATAAGCTTTAGTTAAAAGAGGACTTCGGAAGCCCAGAGGTGATATAAATAGACAGGGCTCGGTGCAGCTGGAGAACCAGCCAGAGCCTTCACTCATCTATTCAGGTCACTTTTCTACAAAACTTACGTAATATTCCTCAGTCACATCTGTAATGTTGGACCGTTCTTAATAATCAGCACCAAATCTCGCAGTCCTCGGGAAGACGGTGCTCTGTGCCAGCAAGCACCCAGCCCACCGGCACAGGATGGGGACCACCACCACCGCAGGCTGCAGACCCTCTACCAGGCGGCCAGGGGTGCCCCAGCTGCTCCCTGGAGGGGGTACAGCAGAGGGTTTTTTTTCGTTTTTGAGGCCCTTCGGTGCTACTTGGTTCCTAGGAACCTTAGTTACCACCATTACTCAGTATCGGCAACAAACCCAAGAAAACCGGAACCATTTATTCAGCAAAACCCTTCTTTCAAAAGAAGCAGATGCTCTGCTGAGCGAGGACTTGGCAGCTCGGCACCAGCCATCCTGATGAGGATGGTGACGATGCACCAGCAAAACAAAAATTCTTTATGGTCACAACTTTAAAATCAGCTGTAAGTCCTGCCGCTTGCAGAGCCCGCTCTGACCGACGGCAGCACCTTGGGGCTGCCCTCACCACTCGCACGGAGCCGGGCATGGCAAAGAGCTCTGACAACGGCTCAGAGCGGCGTGCCATTAAATTAAATAATAATAATATTGATAAGGATGATGACCAGTCTCTAGATAACACTGCACAACCAGGGAAACTCAGCAGAAGAATTACAACAGAGCCTTTTACTTTCTGCTTTTGCGCAAGAAGGAGGATGACACGTTTCTTTGAAATGACAACCCAACAGTTATTTACTACTTTGATTTTGTGATTTGAAGGTTGCTGTTAGAAGAAGACTATTTCTGTTAGGTACAATTGCTATTTTTTGATAGTGTCTAGGCAATACCTTGTTAAAAAGGGCAAAACAACAGTTATTAATTACCCTAATTAACCCAATTCATAAGACACATTTGTGTGGCTGTCATGACAACTGCTTTGACTAACTTGCCAAGAATAGCTTAGCTGTCCATTCAAATAAATCCCTGATAATTACTAGTCTAGTTTACTGGGCTTCTGTGATAATAATAATTAGTGCTACTGTACAAAAGGTCACGCTAAACAGTTTATGAATGATGCATTTTGCATGGTGATTACATGAGTCACGCAGCATCCAGCAAACAGACGCAGCCACGTTTCCAACGTGGCAAGAGGCGATTAGATGGGAGCCTGTGGCTGCTCTGCCTTCAGACAGCACGGCGGGCCGAGAGGGAGAAGTCATTAAGGTCAGAGAAATAACCAAGGAGAAGCTGGGTGAAGCTGGGACAGCCACCGACCTGCCTCCTCAACAGCCAGGGTGTCCTTTCGTCCATCTGTCCACCCAGCCACCACAAGCCAGGAGGTGGTACCCTACTTCTAACGAAGGCAGTGGTAGAGACACCAAAAAGCTTCCAAGCCTGCCCTGTCGCATGGTGGTATCTCACCTCGCCACCTCATTCCCCACCCCCGGCAATGACAGATAACCATGGGTCACCCCTCTGGTTTTGACATACTTCCTCATTAGTAGGTTTCAGGATCAACCACAAACGTGGGGTCAGGTCACCAGGAGCATCACGAGTCAGGGCTGAGCAGCCTCAGCCCTCTCAGTCTCCATCTCTGCTGGAAGAACCCCTCCAACCTGTGGTTTGGGTCTCCCCATGACCACTCGCAGCTCCAGCAGACCCTGTGGGTGCTGGCTGTCCTGCGGGCAGCAGGCACTGCTCAGCCCAGCATCACTGCTCCTGCGGCTGCTGCAGGCGCCAGAAGAAAGGCTGCCTCCCCCCGTGGAGGGGGCTATGCTTTCATACACCTTCACCGCAGGAAATCCTGGGCCGCCAAATGCCATTTTTCCTTTGCTGAGGTTTGTAGGTGAAAACTGATCCGTGGGATTCCCTCTGGCTGCACCTATACAGAGGCAAGAGGGGACGGGACCGCAATGCGCCAATGCTGCAAAATCCTGCAAAAGCCCAGGGCAGGCAGGGCAGCAGGGCAGGGATGGAGGCAGCACGCTCACATTTAATACAGAGGACAGCTGCCAGCTCCATGGAAATCTATGAAATCACCCCATTTAAAATAAATTCTGATTAAATACCACATATGGTCCTTATTGTCTGTCCCTTGTTACCTATCACAAGAGGCATCTGCATGTAAACAGGGTCTTAATCTGCAAATATTTGTCTGCTACAGAACTCTCCTCCCTCACCCCCACCTGAACTTGCAATTATTCTTATTGATTGACTTTAAGAGAGCACCATGCACATGCCTCGAGCTGCCACGCACCGAGCAAACAAGGGAACAACACCAGGCTCCGCTGTAATCATTACCGGGGCGAGCAATTGCCCTGTCACACATGGCAGGTTATGGCTTCAGACTGGAGGCAGCAAGGCCAGATGAACGCTTAAAACGTCATTACAGTGTGAAAAGCGAGGATGTAGAAATGACACCTCCTTTCTCAACAAATCTGTTCCCGGAGCATCTCCCAGCTCTGCGGATATTTCATCTCGTTAAGCCTGAAGAGCCGGCATAGCCCTTGGAGCAGGGACGCAGGCTCGCGGCCACTTTGCCTGCCAAAATAAGCTCTGAAGAGGACGTCTTCAATCTGGGGGAAACTGGATTTGAGGTCCCGAGAAGGATTTCAGCACTGGAGCCTGAGCCCAGGCTCGCTTGCGCAACACCCGCAGCCCTGGCTGAAAGCGTGCGTGCTAGAAGACCAGGTGCTGTTATCAGACCAACGAGGGGAAATTAGGGAAACCTGATGCTGAGCAGAACCTTCCCCAGTTTTCCCAAGTGAAGTTTGCAGCTCAGTTCAATATGTTAGTGTCTAATGAAGGTTTCCCCCATACTCTGCAGGGTATAATCATTCTCCTCTTAATGAGCATGTGTTAACGGCATATTAATGCTGACAACAACTAAGTGCAGAGAACAAGAGATGAACATATTCCAAAATTCATCTCTTTTTTTTCTGAACAAAGGAATCCATCGCACGGCTGAGCAAGCCCCAGCCCGGCGGGAGCCCACGGCTCCCACAGCGATGCCGCCGGCTCTGGTCCAAGGGCTCACCACGGGATGCAGAGCCTGGATGGGACCACGGCTTTGGTCTCTTGCTAACCCAACCCCTGCAATTAAACCGATGTACAGGGAAGGATCTCAGCCCAAGCGTGGTACCTCCCCCCAGAGAGGGGACACAGCCACAGTGGGGCTGAACAAGAAAGCAGAACTGCTTGCAAATGTCTGGAAAAGCGTTTCACTGGGCAGACAGGTTCGGATACTGTCTCTAAGCCAACAGCCGTGTGGATTTGATCACTAAATGTCACTGAAGCTGGGCCCCTGCCAGAGCATCCAGATGTGAATCTGAATATGAAAAGTCCAGGAGGGAGCAGGTGATGGGAGACGCAGGCGCAGGCACCGAGCCCCATCCCGGTGCCGCTGTCCCAGCCCATCTGGGTTTGCGTGAACAAGTTTACATAAGCTCGCAGGCATGGAAAAGAACACACACAAAATGGGTGTTTTCCTGTTTTTTCATCTCTGTTTGTGAAGGCAGCTCCCAAAACCCTGACAGCTTCCCACAAGTAGCATCAATCCGCCCCGCGGGTGTGCTGGCCGCTGCCAGGCGCTGCAGGGAGGCGCGGAAGCCTAATACCCTAATTGCCTGACTCCCGTGTGCTCCCACCAGCGCATACACTTAGGTTTCCAGATCGATAATCAATGCTAGAATCAATAACAGGGAATTTAGCTACATTATAAAAACAGTAAAATCAGCCAATACTGAGAAATGACTATTGAGTCCTGTGTTTTCTGTACTCACTTAGTCTAATAATGGTGAATGATATTTTCCAAGTACATTATTCAGCAATAAAACCACCGAATTATTTGATCTCTTTCTAACCTTTATGATTCTAAGCACTCTTTTTGACCCAGATTGAATGAGGCAACATCTGCAGAGCCTTTCACAAAATTGTACTCAGCATGCACTATAGTAGGTCCGCTGCCAAAGATAAATGTTATTATTTTAAAGCCATCATCCTCCTAATAGATGAGCAAACACACTGCATTAGCATAGCCTGCAGAGCTCGAGCACGGGTGAGAAAATGCCAGAGGGTTTTCGCTTAATGGAATTTTACATACCTGACTTAGGATGGGTTAATGCAGTCTACCAACACGGGAATTTTAAAACCTGCCCTGTGGCATACACCTGCCATTACAAAAGATGGTATAATCTGACAAGCTCCAGATCCCCGTGAGAACCACGAAGGATTCACGTCCAGATCTCCAGTGGCCAACAGGGCATCAAGACAAGGACCTCGTCTACATGGCCCCACAACATACAGACCTACGCTATCTACCACAGCCCCACACGATGTATCGGGTGTAAGGAGGAGGAGCGGCTGGGGTTACCCGCAGCGTGCTGAGGGTTTCCATCCAAGGGTGTACAAAGTGCAGTATCTGCGATGCACATCTGTCCACTGCAGCATTAGCACTTGCCGCATGCAAGCCTTCACCAGCCTAACGAGAACTCACCGTAATCCTGTGTTAAACAGGAAGGCACTTCAAGGCTAAGTGCTAATCACTTGTTCAGCTGACATAAGCCATTACTTCACTCCAAATTTAGACCAGAAACTTGAGGGAGACACTGAAGCAATGATGCTGTGGTCTTTTCTCCAGCAAACCCTCCAACAGGTGCCACAGGCAAGCTCTGCCCCAAAATGAACAGCGAAATGGGGAGCCATCCACGGCCTCAGTGCCACTTTGCTGAGCCCTGGGTGATGCTCCTCTGGGGACAGCAGGAACTGGGACCACAGGGGACCCCAGGAGACAACACACACTGCAGCCCTGTGAGGGTAGGGCTGCCTGCAGAGCACCCCATTCATCACCAATTCAGAGCATGCTCTAATTTAAATTATAATTACACTTATAAGTACACAGATTACAACTATTTATGCTACAAATAAGACCATCCTGTATTTTAATTAACAGAAAATGATTGGAACTCAACTATAGTCTCTGCTGGGAACAATATCTAATCATTTATTGAAGCAAGGCCATGTGCCCAGCCCCGTAGGCAGCCTGGCAGGGAAGGGGGAGCAGGCAGGGCTGGAGGTCCCCCCATCTGAGCCCTCGCATGGGAGCAGGACCCACCATCAGAGGGGGTCACAGGAGAGGTCTCCCAGGAGAGATGGAGGGCTCACGGCTGGTGAGCCTGCAGGCAGAGCCTGTGGATGGAGGCAGGCAGGGGACGAAGGGCAGGCAGGGCTCTGCCCTTCCTGGCTGATGGGAATTTAGGAAAGACCCCAGCAGGACGCCCTCAGTGAGGGCAGGAGCCCAAGGACCTGGGAGGGCACCTGGCTGATGAGCTTCTCTGGCTCAAAGTCCTCAGGAGGGACTTCAGGAAATGGCAGCTGGAAAATATGGCTCGAGCAGATGCGCATGAGGTTGTTAGTGCGCTTGGCCTCAAGGATGCCTTTGCATGCAGCATGTGCTTTATGCAAAGCGAGCGACGGGGAGAAACCACAGAGTTCAAATCGCTCAATACAACAAGAGTTCATTTGGAAACTAATATAAGAAAGGCCATAAGTAGCATGCAAGACCACCCTTTTGTCGTAATTAAAAAAAAAACTTACTATAAATCTTCCGTAATTTAAGGGAAAATTCTTATCTGCCATGTAAATATATGTGCCGGAGCTTTTTTTATAGACTCAACAAGTAAGAGTTATGCATCAGAAATATGCATCAGAAATTCAAATTTATGGAGAGGAAAACAAGACGCGCCTCTCTATTTTCAGTAAAAGTGAACCATAAAACCCAAACCAGTAAGCATAAAATCAAATGAGATATATATATGGTTATATGACATATTACATACTTATTTGCATAATTAGGTACAATATGTAACAATTCTATACACACTTTTTATATGCTTATAAATATATCATGTATATCATACAGTGTATAGCATATAACAGATAATATATAACAAATAATATAGAGAATGCAATATATAATGATATAACCATATCCATGTTGAGCACTCTAGGTGTTGCTATCAGCGGAGAAGGGTTTTACTGTTAAACACAGCTTGGCTCCTGCCACCACACCACACAGCGGCTTCTTAACTCCTCCCCAGGCTCCTGCAGCGAAGCCCCTTGGTACCACCCAGCCGGGACCCCACTGTGGGCTGGAAAACCCTTGGAAAATCCCAAGAGAGGAGCCAGGATGGGGTCACAACCCCATATCACCCGTACAAAACATACAAGGATTAGTGGTGGACTTGGCAGTGCTAGGTTTACAGTTGGACTTGATAATCTCAAATGCCTTTTCCAGCCTCAGCGATGCTGTGACAAGCCAAAGCTGTTGGACTAAAGGCTCGCCTAAGCCACCGCGCAGCGAGCGCGGCCATCAGTGAGGGACGTAGTTAAACGTGAATGGGAGCCGGCGTGTTTATCTCTGTTGCAAGGTATTCAAATGAACTTTTCCATACAGAGAGCTCGGAGCGATTACATTAGGACACGTCTAATTTGGTTAGGCTGACCTCGGAATGGAATCAAAAGCTGCTGATTTCCATAATGTCGGCCTCTGACGCTCGGGGAGGTCAGGGGATGTGCGGCGATACACAAAACACTTTGGGAGTAGTTAAGCTGAGGGATTTGCTGGGACTCGTGATTTCGGGGGCGTATTTGGAGCGAGCAGGGAGCACAGCTGGGGAGGTTGGGGTCCCCCCCACGGGCTCGGGCTCCCTGGGGGGTGCAGTGTGCCCGCTGGCTGCCCTGGCAGGGACCCCCGAGCCCTCCCCAGGGAGGGGGTAACCAGCCCCTACCTGAAGTCGGAAGCACCGCTCCTCTTCGGCAGGCTCTGGGAGAATCAAGGCTGCCGCTAGCTCCCAGGCAGGGATGCACAGGCACAGAAATGCAGAGGCACTAATGAGAGCCATGACCTGTGCTTACCCATCACGGTGCGCATCGCAGGCACAAAAAAGTGCTGAGTTACAGTGACCTCCCAAGGAGAAAACAAGACTGGCAACGCTTGCTGCAAAGTCAGCTTCCGACTAGTCAAACGACGACGCTCATAATGTTTTAATTATTTTCTCTGCTGAAAATAAGCCTTATTTCAACAGCCTGGCATGCCTCAGCGCCACAAACTTTCTCTGGGTTGGAAATTGTCTCCGTTTTCTTCTTCCCCCCCCCCTGCTCTATACACAGCATTACTCAGAAGCAAGCCAAATCCCTTCCAATTATGTACGATGACGTTTCCCCAGCACCACACTAAAGCAAGGCCCTTCACTTCTAAATGGCATGGTTTATAACAAATTGTCTGTTATACCAGACAGAAACTGATTTCCTCAAACCCAGCATATTAAAGTGAGTACATTCATTCTGGTTGTAACACACAAAATGTGATTACAACAGACACTTTGGGGGCTTTTTAAGGCTAGCGGAGAAGAGGAGGATAAGCTGGAGGGGAAGAAAGAATTGACAAGTAGAGAAATGACAGAGAAAGAGGAACAGCCACGCTGATTTCATTTCTTACAAAACAAAAATCTTTGTGTGTTGTTGAAATGTGCTTTAGTTAGCACCGCCAGATAGCCAGAGCAAAAACTGCCGGTGCTGCCTGAAACGAAAATTGCTCTATTGTGCTTAGAAAACCATTTCCTACAGTGAGGAGAACGCTTTCCAGGTAGTAAAAAGCGTATCTGAAACCAACAGGGCCTTATCCTGCAACTGTTGCTCGCTCAAATAATCCCTGCTGCCACGAGGAGCCCAAACAAAATCAGTGTGAGTGAGGATTACGCGGGAGTGTATCAAGGTTGGGGGATTAGACCAGGATTATCACTAAAACCAGTAATTCCCCATCTTACTGATGGTGGCCATCAGCTCAGGAGGCAGCGGATCACCACAGCCGCAACCCCTCGGTGCCGGGGCCGGAGCTGGGTCTGGGACCTGCTGGGCACGCAGGTCCCTGGAGGACTCGAGTCCTGATGGATCAGGGCTGCTCCACCTTGACCCTCTCCAGTGGGACCTCCCAAAGCAGCACCAGAGCAAGCCCATGCCTGGCCCACACCCTGCTCACAGTGAAACGGCAGCACTGCTGCTTCCCTTCCCTGCCACTGCCGTGACGGAGCCATCCTGCACCCCCAGAGAGTCAAGCTGAACCTCCATGCTAATTCTACCTTTGGACATCCAACCTCTCAAACAAGACTTGCCCGTGCCCATTTCACACCTCCTCACTTCTCCCATGCTGGGTCCTGCCGAGGACCAGCCACCACTCAGCCCCGGCTGAGACTGAGGGGCACAGCCAGCTGGCGTGCCCCCGGGGATGCTCCCCGTCCCAGGGCAGCGCTCGATGCACCAGCACTGTTTCCCAAAGCGGCACAGATTTTGGATGTAAAACTGTCCCTGAAACGCAGATGCAGCCATTACATGCACCTTGTTTTCTTTTAAAACCGTGAAGTCAAAATCCAGGCATGTAAGTGTTACCCAAGGGTGGCTGCTCTACATGCAAGTCGTGTCCTGAGAATCCTAAAAGGCTCGGCATTCAGACCGGTTTCCACACCACCCCAATGCAACGTGCATTTTTATCGAGGAAGCTGCCTAATGGCTCCTATTAATTTTGATTTTTTAATCTCCTGGCACAACTTCCAGTAATATACATGCAAAACTTGACAACAAGTCCTTTTGGTTTCAAAGCTGACTTCCCCTCCGGCTCAGCAGGAAGAAAAAAAAAAAATAAGCCCTCGGCAGCAGCAAAGCCTCTGACCGGCAATGCCCTTGCAGCTCCAACATGTCCCACTCTCCCTCCTGCAAAACAAAACACTAATGGGGGCCAAGCTTCCCCCTGTCAGCCACAATCACCAGAGCTGCTCGCAAACGCTTCTTGCATATCATTGCCTACCACCACAAGGATGCTAAAAGGCTGCGGGCAGGGGTCCCCAAGTGGTACCTCAGCACCCAAGGGACCACCGAACCCCAGTGAGGCCGAACCCCCCCGAGATGTCCCTCACTGCCTCCCGATGCTCTCTTGGCAGCCATGCCCTGGCACAGGGAGAGCCGGCAGCTGAATCCAGCCCCCACCCAAAGGGAAAAGCTTTTCAAGGGTCATCTCAAACTTTTTTTTGCATCCTCAGAGTGGGGTTGCAGCCCCTGCAGACACCGCTGTTAATCCCTTGTGGATCAGCAGGGAAAGGTGGGGAGCACTGACAAACCCAATTACCACCGGCACGGCATGGCACCGCCTGCCCCAAGACCTGCCACTGTGCATACCACTGCTGCGGCACGGGAGGAAACATTTCCTGAAGCTCCACAAACAACCCATCCTTGGGGACTTCTATTTCAAGGTTCCTGACTGTTAAAGTAAATGAGCCTCACGTTAAAGACCAGCTACATTGCAAACCGACCGCCGCTAGGACAGCGCGTGTCTGCAGAGGCAATCGCTTACTCCCAGCCACAACCATCATATGCTAAGCGACATCGCCAGCGACACATTTACCTCTGTATTTTATCTTTTATCAACCGACGCTCTGCTTTCTCATCAGGAAAAGTCACTCCTAGGTGGAGCAGCAGCGATATCTCCCCGATGCTGACACCTCATAAAGGCTCCCCAGGGAAATGCCAGCAGCCTCGTCACTGGAGGCGACTCAAACCAGCCCGGACAAAGTCCCACTGGATGCACTGCAGGGAACAGTTTGGCTCTGGAAACTCTGGGCAGGAACTGCATTTATTAAATGCTCGTCACCTGGAGGTGTACCAGTAGCACGCTTCACACGTGTATCACCACACCATAATGCCTGCTAAGGCAGTGATGGGCTACGGCTGCGATGCTCCTCCATGGAAGCATCTTCTATGGAGTTTCCGTGTCACCCTGTGTGCCAGGACAGGGTTGTCACTCTAGTCACCACTGAACCTACTCACCCTCTGGGGTCACCTGGATTTTTAGGAGCCAGTAGAACCCACACCACCACCAAGATAAACTTCCCTTGCAACAGCTGGAAGCATAACACTGGGACTCTCTGCCAAAAAACATAGAAGTTCCCACCCTAAACCAAACTTCCAAGCAGCTTTCAGTTGGGATTTCTCCTCCCTGTGCCCTGGCCCTGCCCTTTTGTCCAAAAGCTTTCCCTAGGAGCAAGCAGATTCCCACCAGGACATGCTGCTCTCCCCAGGAGCACCCACCCATGAGCTGCTGATCCCTCAGCAGGGCTGGAGAAGCGCAGCTGCCCTCCTGCGTGCCCGTGGGGCTGCTGCAGGGCACGTTTTCAGCTGACACTCCATGGCACTCATTACAAGAGACAAATTTATTGCTCCAGGCAAGGTACCGGTTCTTTGCAGTGCATCCCACCTGTACAAGTGATGGGGAAATGGGGCGTGCTGGAGCCACAGGGAGAAGCAACGAGCATCCCAGCTCCCTCACAGGAGGGTGTGCAAGGCGGTGGGGGTCTTTGGAGAGCACACGCTGCCGGAGCCCAGGCTAACGAGAAGGGACATGGAAAGCACTGCCTTCTGCCCGCAGCTGCCTATTAACTTTATCAGCCGAGCTGTGATGTTCCCGATGCTCCTTCCCTCCTCAGCACGGCAGACCTCCCCTGCCAGCACGCACTTCTGGCTAACGCCAACATGATGGATTTTATGACTGAATTTTGTCTGTGGCAGTGAATCACAGGCTGACAGGGTGCTCCACTGCTTGGTGCCCGTAGCAAGGCACCAGCCAGAGATGCGCTTGAGACCCCTCTGCAAAGCACACTGCTCTGGGAAGGCAGGAATTCCTCAGGGACCGCAACCCCCAACATCCCAACAGCAACGGTCACCCACATCCTTGGGATGCATCCCCCAGGCAGCTAGGCTCCCTGAGCCCCAGCTGATACCTAGCAAAGGGCACAGGCAAATCTGAGCATCAACGGAGATCCCCTCATGCACGAAGGGCGGCATTTCCCACCCCCAGCCTGCCCAGGCACAGCACAAGGAGCAGACGGCTTTGGTAGCAGCTCTTGCGCCTTACCTGACCAGAGACAGGCTTATCCCAGACTGCTCCTACCCAGACTTGGATGCAAAGTCCCTGCCTCCACCCACTGGGGGACCTGGGAGCAGAAGAGCCTGCGCAGCTCTATGGCTGGACACGTGCAGTAGAATATACGAGCGCTTATATTCAGGTCATTCCCTTTCTGCTATGGCTAAGAAACTCTATTACAGCTTTTATACCAACACCAGAAGTTAAAATTGAGCTTTAATGCTCTGGACCAGCCAGCGGTGGGTTGCTCCTGCCATACCCTCCCAAAGGCAGGCAGAGTCATGGTGCCGCAGCCACAGGCAACCGTGTGGGGCTGTGCTGGGGCACCGGTGCAGGAGGTGCCTCCTCACAGCATCTCAGCAGGTAACCTTGAACAGGCAAAACCCTAATGGAGCCTGCACGTGTGAGGGCAGGAGAGCCTCCAAACGCAGGCTGAGCAGAAGGAGGCTAAATGCCCACGATCTGTCACGGAGATCCCGACAGCCCCCTCCTGACCGTCTGGTCATTAAAAGCTGCACCTCTGCTTTGAGCGACCGGCATTTGGGCTGGGAGCACTCCAAAACTGGGCTGACACCAGTACATGACCTCTCGGGAGGTGGTTCTGTAGCCTTAGGAAAGGTTGAACACCAGGCTTCAATGAGTATTTTGCCAATACAAACACTGCAGGATGAAACCCGCCAGCACCAGCCCTCTCCAGCAGCCCTGCAGACTCTCGCAGAGGGCCAGGCTCGGCTCCCCATAGAGCAGATAAATCTGAAGCAGCTCCACCGTCTTCAGCAGCAGCATCTTACATTTACACCAGCACACTGAACACAAAACAGAGCAAGCCATAAATATTTCAGCTGCTTTTTCAGCTTTGTTATTCTGCTCAAAGCAGGAAACATGACAAACCTTTGATTGTTTTGCTTAATACCAAACAATAATTCAAAGAGAGACAAACAAGCAACATTAAATGATGCCTGTGATGTACAGGAAAGCTGATGAATTAGAAGAACCTGATGAGAATGGTGTGGATCGGAGCAGACCCTTTCCCTGCCTTTGGCAGGTACCACGCATCCCTCCTCCAGTTGCACACCCATCCTGCACGGCGAGGGGACAGTCCCAGGCCAGGCGTGCATGTGGTTGCTCTGGGGCACCCTGCACTGCCTGCACCCCAGCACAACACGCTGCCTCCAGTGGAACAGCCACCAACACCACTTTCAACCACCTTTTAACAAACTCTTGTTTGTTAATGAGCACCTTGTCCCCTGAGCATCATCATACCCAAAATCCACTTGCAAAGCAGCCACCTCCAGCCTCCCAGCAGCATGGAGGCAGCCTGGCCAGGCACACCCATGCTAGCACCCCCGCTGGGGCATCCCTGAGGGTGAAACATCCACCCATGGCCACATCAGGGCTGCCCCAAAACCTGCAAGGTGGGTGCCCACCACTCCCCCCTGCCCGTCCTCCATCACTCCCTCACCCAGGGCATCCAACGCACAGAAACCACCACAGCCTGTTTGCTCAACACGTCGTTTCAGCAGCGCTTACACCGACAGACCCACAGCCCATGGTCCACGTGCAAACCCATCACCGATGCCACAGGGGCACGGGCTGCCTGCCTGCACTCACCTCTGGCAGCGGCATGCCGTTGATGATGAGGTCGGGCTGCTGGGGGCTCTGCCCCGTGAAGGTGTGATGGTAAATGTGGTTGGAGCCGGCGTTCCTGTTGTTCTGGCTCTCCACGTTGAGGAAGGTGCTTTCAGAGCGGCGGCAGCCCAGCGGCAGGGTCTGCTGGTGGTAGTCGAAGTAGTTGAGGGATGAAGTAAGAGAGGAGCAGCTCACAACGTTCATTTTATCTGTCTCTTCCACGTCCCGCGGTACCAGGCGGATATCATTCTTGCTGATTTTCTTCTTTTTGCTTGATTTCTTTTGATGCCCGTAGGAGTATTCTGCAATTCTGGGGGACAGAATGAAAATGAATAGCTGAGAGCATCCCGAACCCTGCCCCACTAAATACACATGCTGAAACCCAGAGGGCTTGTCCCCCATCTCCATGTAGGCTTCTTAGTCATGCACATTACGTCATGTTTTGAGACTGGTGGCACAACACAGACTTTAGCTTATTTTCATATGCATAACACTTTCAGGTCAAATATGAAAAATAATGGGAAGGAAGAATGCCTTTGGTTTTTTTCTAGTGTTTGTAATTGCTGATATTTAGTTACTAGGAGTAAAGTCCAGCCTGCAGAAGAGAAAAATGGAGATGTTAAAATCCATGAGCTGAAAAGGGTACCTGCATTCATTTCCATGCATAATAAGGATTTTAAAAGTGATTTAATTTGGTCCCTATAATGAAAATTCAAAACGAATAGCGGATTTTTTTCCCAGTTCATTTTCCATAGCAGTAAATAAAGCAGACCCAGAAGCAGTCCTAGCTGGCAAGCTCTACTCTCTCACACTCCAAAGGCTGTTTGTTTATTAATGTTTTATCCAAATTGCTGGTGTTTTGACTATCTCCTGATAATACCTAATAACTCAAAATCTTTTCTCCAGCCGCATCCTATTCCTCCCTCACTCCCCAGCACGCACACCCCCTTCTGCTGGGAAACGCTTTCACCTTCCAGAAATCAGAGCGCAACAAAACTGTGTTTTGCAAAAAGAAATTATCCTTTTTGACCTTTTTTTCTTTTTTTTACTGCAAGCTTGTTTTTCTCTGCCTTTCTTTCCCTCTTTGCTTCCCACCTGCCAAAAGAATCAACTGATTAAGTGCCTTGTTTGCCTTCTGCAATACACCAGAGGAAAAAAGTTACCGTAAAACACCACCCAAGCAAATAATGACAAATATGATTGCACCTTGCATTAACTGGGTATGCTCAGCTCAGAGTGACTGTGGCTTCTCTTTCCATAGGGAGCAACACAGCCCTAGCGAATGCCTCACAGATGAATTTGTACATGCACTGCACTGGGCAGCTCAGTATTTCACAGAGAAGCACATCAAATGCTACCCACAGTCAGAAATACACATTTGAAAGTCAGGACTTTGCTGCTTTTCTTGTTATGATTACAGCATTAAAAAAAAAAAAAAAAAAAAAAAAAAGACACACCAGAAACAAACAACCCAATAGCTGCAACAGAAATAATGGGATGAACAAATAATACAGTTTATCTAGAAAGGCAAATATTGGACAAATATTCTTGTTCCAGAAAGCTAATTGCCTGAGCATGAAAATGCCAGCAAGTCGAACAGCTCTCATATAACCTTACATGCCTCATAAATTAACACATTTTATGAAGACTGTCCAGCAGCTCTTGCAAGAGACTCTAAAACAAGGCACTGCCAAGCCCAAAGGCACGCACCCGGTGTGGGGAGAGGGTGCCCCACGGTCACAGCCGCTGCTGCGCCTACCTGGTGCTTCTCTACCTCCGCAGCTGACTTCTGCTCAGATGCACACTGATAACCGCCTGTGCATCCCCCTGAGCATGCAAATAAATCAGGGGAAGGCAGGGATTTCTGTTGTGCCAACAATCTATATGCTGCTGACTCCTCTAACAATGCTTGATGAAGCTTTAATTGTTTTGTTTACCTAAATGTTTAAGTTTGGCAATGCGAGAGCCCAATTATTTCCTGCAGGCATTCATTTTGCTGTCCTTTCTCTATTGACCAATTATTTAATCAAACTGCACTTCATTAATCCCTAAGCCATCACAGTAAACCCGGGGCTTATACATATGTGTGAAGCTGTTAGGGGCACCACCACAACGTGATTTTTATCTATTCAGGCCCTATTCTCCTTTAATGGGCCAAGCTGGCAAGAAAGCTGGTGTATGGGCTTTCACTTGAAGCTAGACATCCCATAATACAGCACAGACCGACCTTTATTTGCAGATGATTTTTCCCCCATCAAGCAAAAAGGCTTATAAATGCACTTTATGCGGTGAAAACCGGGGATAAAACCCAAACTCTCCAGCATTATTTCTGCGTAAATAAAACTTTAAAGACCGCACATCCCCCTGCGCTGCAGAATCGCCGGGGGCGAGCGTGCGTTTCCAAGGTAGAGCAAAATTAATTTCCATCCCTCCCCTCTGAAACGACTCGGTGCCGAAGGAATGGAGAAGTCATGGCTATTTCACTAGTAACAGGATTAAACCATTTATGAGGCATTGCAGCTGCTCTTTTATGGCATCTGATTGATATTCATGTGTGGTTAGCATTTGTCTCCTAACTTGTGTAACACAGAGAATAGTAAAAGAGAGACAATAATCGCCGGGCTGTTACATATTCAGGGGACTGGATTTCCCCTATCAGCCTTTCAGCGGTTGTGAGCATGGGGCTGACCTCCCCTCCGGCATTTCGGACCCAGAAGCACGCATCCAGCCAGGGCAAAATAACGCGGCGCTGCAAAAATCTCCCCTCGCCCCATCGCTCCCAGCCCAACCGGCCGTGCCAGGCGCTGGGTGCTGGGTGCTGGGTGCTGGAGCAGCGCATCGAGGGGAACCGGGTGATTTTCGCCACTATTTTACCCAGCCAGCCCCACCGGCAGCCGTGGTGAGGAGCCGCATCGGGCGCACAATGGCTCTTTTGAGCGGCGAGCGAGGGCTGACGGAGGCCACCGCGGCCACTCGCGCTCCTGCCGTGGGGCTGCGGTGGTGGCTGGGGGGCTTTTCCCCCTCGCCAGCCCGGGGAGCCATGCTGGGGGCAGGGGGCTGCCCACAGGAACCAGCCACGCCGCCGTGAAACTGTTCTCCCCCTTTCCCGCGACGGAGCACGTAAAATCAGGGATGCTGCAACAGATTGTCAAGCCACACAGTTAAGTCGATCCGTTACTCGGCACGCATTCCTGCTCTCCTCCCCTGAACAATTTTTTAAAGCCTCTCAGGAAATTTTCTTGGAGGGACGGGAAGCTCACTTTTGTTCCTAACGCAAATCTACCCCCACCCACCCCCACCCCCCAAAGTATACAGCAGCAAATGGAAAAGTAACTGTGACAGCAAAAATCAAAGCAGACCCGGCAGGCGCACAGAAACAAAGATGTCTTTACCTGCAGTTGTAGGTCCTGATTTCCTTGTTATCCCTTTTGCACTTGACTGCCACAAAGATCATGGTGACAAAAAGAATGGCTGCGATAGACCCCAGGGCAATAATGAAAATCAGAGAGAGGTTAACAGATCCTATGGACTCCTGGGCATCCAGGGCTGGAGACAGGTATATCAAAATCAAGGCAGAAGCAGAGAGAGATGTTTTTCCATGGTCGTGAGCCACCACGATCAGCTCGTAGGCTGTCTTTGCGTTCTCCCCAAAGGCTCTGGTGGTCCTTATCTCTCCATTGATCTGGTCTATCTCAAAAAACCCTCTGTCTCCTTCCACCATTTCATAGGAAAGTCTGCCATTTTCACCCTCATCATAGTCGTCTGCCTTGACCACCGTCACCAAGTAGCCAACCCCTGCGTTCCTGGGGATGTACACCTCCGCAGTCCCGTTGACCAACGGTGGGGCTGTAATCACGGGGGTGTTGTCATTTACGTCCAGGACAATCACCCTAACAGTGGCATTGCTCTGCAGAGAGGGATTACCCCCATCTTTTGCCAAGACCTTGAACTCAAAGGCCTTCGTCTGTTCATGATTGAAGGACCTCAAAGCATAGATATCTCCAGAGTTGGGGTTGATGGAGACATAGGTGAAGACAGGCATGTCCCTGACTTGGGAGGGCACAATCTGGTAGGAGACGCTGCCATTGAGGCCCAGGTCAGGGTCCCTGGCCGAGACTGAGAGGAGGTAGGCCCCCGGAGTGTTGTTCTCCTGCACAATGACCTGGTAATAGGGCTTTGAGAAGTGGGGATGGTTGTCATTCTCATCTGTGATCTTGACGGTGAAGGACTTGGTGGCCTGCAGGGAGGGGACGCCATTGTCCTTGGCCTGGATGGTGAGGTTGTACTGATCCCTCTGCTCCCGGTCCAGCCGCCCATCCACCAGGATGGTGGAGAAGCTCTCGTACTCCTGGAGCCGAAAAGGCACGTTGCCCAGGAGCTTGCACTGCACCCGCCCGTTGGCCCCGGAGTCGCGGTCCGAGACCCGCACCAGGGCGATGACGTACCCCGGCGGGGCGTTCTCACTCACCTCCACCAGCTCGCTGTTGACGGAGAGCAGGTTGATGAGGGGTGGGTTGTCGTTGGCATCCTGGACGCTGATGGTAACTTTGCAATGGGCAGGGATGGAGTTAGGCCCCAGGTCCTTGGCCTGCACGTCCAGCTCGTAGACGTGACCCTCCTCGTAGTCGATAGCACCGCTCACTGTGATGAGGCCGCTCTGTGGGTCTATTTGGAAGAGCTCCCGGGCCCGATCCGAGACGTAGCTATGGAAAGAGTAGAGGACTTGGCCGTTGGTGCCCTCGTCCGGGTCAGAGGCGTTGAGGCGGATGACCGGCGTACCCGGCGGGGAGTTTTCAGGCACACTGACGGTGTAGGCCGGCTCCTCAAAGAGTGGGTTGTTGTCATTGGAGTCGATGACGCGGATGCTGAGCTCCACCGTGCCGAAGTTGGGCGGGTCACCGCCGTCCAGCGCCGTGATCACGTAGCTGTAGTGGGACTGGGTCTCGCGGTCCAGGCTCTTCTCCACCACCAGCTCAGCGAAGCGCGACCCATCGCCCCGCGTCTTGGTCTCCAGCCCAAAGAGGTCGTTGGGGGTGATCTCATAGCTCTGCACACCAAAGCTACCCGAGTCCGGGTCGTAGGCGCTCTCCAGTGGCACCCGGGTGCCGGGGCTGGCCGTCTCAGAGATCTCCAGCTCGATCTGGTCAGTGGGGAAGCTGGGCGCATTGTCATTGAGGTCCTTGATCTCCAGCTTGATCACACAGATCTCCATGGAGCTGGACATCACCTCCAGCGAGATGACACACTTGGGGCTCTGCCGGCACAGCAGGTCCCGGTCGATCTTCTGCTTTGTCACCAGCAGCCCTGACCCGGGGCTGATGTCCACCAGGTGGGGGGCCGAGTTGGAAACCACCCTGAAGGCGGTGGGCTGCCGGGGGTCCAGCACGAAACCGGCGTCCCGGGCGTCCTTGGCGACGTTGGCGATCACCGTGCCGGCCCGCTGCTCCTCCTCCACCGAGTACTTGAGGTTGACGAGGGCCCCGGCGCCGGCCCACAGCAAGGCGGCCCCCAGCAGCGCCGGGAGAGCCCCCATCGCCGCCGCCGCCCCCGCCGCGCCGCGCCCCGACGGCCGCCGGCCGCCCGCCTCAGGGGCCCGCAGCCCTCATGCGGACAGCGCCCGCCGGGCTGCCCCGGCCGCGGCGGCGGCGGCGGGCGGGTGCGGGCACCGGAGCCGCGGTCCCCCGCGCCCACGCCAACACCGCCCGCTCAGGCGCTCCGAGCCGGCGGCGCCGCGGCTGGGCCAGGCATGGCGTGCGGGAGCGGGGTGCCGAGCCGAGCCGCGCCGTGCCGCGCCGAACCGAGCGGGGCCGAACCGCGCCGCGCCGAGCCCGCTCCCGCCGGCGCTCGCTGCGGCGGCCGCACGCCACTGCCCGCAGTCCGGAGCGCCGGCGGGCGGCGCGGGGGCGGGCGGCGCGGGGGCGGGCGACGGTGAGCGGCGGCCAATGGGCGCCCGGGGGCGGGGCCGGAGCGCCGTACCGCCGCCAATGGGGCCGCGCCGAGCCGCGCTGCCGGCCGGTGGGGCGGGGCCGGGGCGGGGCCGGCGGAGCGGCGCGGCCGGGCAGGGGAGCGGGGCCGCGCGGGGTGGCTCCGCCGCGCCGGCCGCCGGGTGCCCCGCGGCGCCGAGCCCGCCCCGGTGCCCGGGAGCTGCGGGCGCAACGGCGCTCTCGGGCGCCGCGGCAGCCGCTGCGTGGCGGCGGCCGCCGGCGGTTCCTTCTCCAGAGCCGCGGGCGCGTACAGGGCGGTGGCGGGCCCCTGCGGGCACCGGGGTGGGCGCCGCGGGGGCCGGGCCGGAGTGGCCAGCGGGTCCGCGCCGAGCGCCCCCAGGCCCGTTCAGTCGCTGTCCTTCGGGGGCGGGAGGGAGCCCGCCCCGCTCCGGCTGCACCGCCCCCCGCCCCGCCGGGCAGGGTCCACCGGGAGCCGGCGTGGGACCCGGGGCCGCCAGGCTCTCCCCGGCGGCCCCAGCCCGGCGGCGCTCGCCGCTCACCGCTGGTTGTTGCGGAAAGCACGGCGGTGCCGTCCTCCTTGGAAATGAAATAAACCTCCCGCTGTCCGTGTGCCGGTGCCTTACCTCAGGGCTCCGCGCGTGGCCCGCAAGTCCCCGGGGGCTAATTACCGGGGGCCCCGGGCAGGTGTCACGGTGCCTGGGCACGGGCCGGTGCTGCCCCCGGCCGGTGGGGCCGGGCCCTCCGCTCCGGCACTCGGCCTGGGGCCTTTGGGCCGCGCACCTCCAGCCACGCCGCTCCCCGCCACGCGGCTCAAAGAGGGGCCGGGTGCAGGCGCGTCCCTGCGGCAAACCGCCCCGGGAGCCCGCCGGTCGATAGCGGCGAGCCGGCGCCGCGGCGGGGAAGGCAGCGGGACAGGGTGCCCGGCCGGAGCTGCCGCGCCACAGGCCCCCTCGGGGCGGGCCGGGCAGCGGGAGCCGCCGTCTCGTCGGAGCCGCCGCCCCGCGGGCACAGCCCGGGCACCCCCGCGGCGGCGGCTCCGGTCCCCCGGCCCCGGCCCGGCCGCGCCGTCGGGCCCTGCCGCGCCTTCCCAGGCACAAGGGCGCCATCTAGCGGCCGCCGCGGGGAGGCGGAGCGGCGGGACCGGCCCGGGCCGCGCACGGCGGAGCCGGGACCCGCCCTGCCCTGGGCGGGCCCCCACGGTGCGCGGCTCCGGGCGCTGCGGCGCGGCCACGGGCCGCCCAGCCGGCAGGACGGGCAGGCGGCGGGCGGCCGGCACACCACCCCCTCCCGAGACACCATCCTCCGGGACAGCGCCCCTCCATCGACACCGTCCTCCCGGGACACCGTCCTCCCGCGACACCACCCGTGCGGGGACACCGTTCCCCGGGACAGCATCCCTCCAGGGACACCGCCCCCTCCGGGGACACCGTGCCCGGGGACACCCAGGGGGATGCCCTCTCCTTTCTGGGGAACACGGGAGCAACGCCGGGTCCCCCCGCTCCTGGCTGCCGCGACCCCGGGCAGCGGGAGCAGAAGCCGGCGGAGGGAAGAACCATTCCCAGGAATTTCGTGTGTCCCCCCCGGGGGGCAGCGGCGTGGGTCGGTGTGACCCACGGGGGAGCAGGGGGGGGAGGTGGCAGGGGGGGGACAGTGCGAGTGGGCAAACCCTTTGGTCCCGCGTCCGCCAAGGCTTCCTTGGAAAAATTAATTCTGATGCCTTGAACTGTGCCATGTGGATTGAAAACCTGGCTGAAGGATCATAAACAAAGGGTAATTAGAAACAGGGGGAGGTGTTTATGGGGTACTGCAGGGATCTAGGTTAGGTCTACTCTCGTTTAATACCCTCATTAATGACCTGGAAAGAGGGAGTAAACTACACATTAATGAATTTGGCAGATGATGCTATATGGGGAGGTGCTGTGAGCTCCAGCAAGCACAGAAAATTAACAGAGAAAGGGCCTAGTGAGAGTAGAGACATGGGCAGAAAGCAGCGCAAGGATCTGTGCCTTAGACAACTGCAAGCCAGCGCGGCTGGCAGGGAGACGCGGCCACCAGCCCACAGCAGGACGGGCCACGGCAGCTGAGCCACGTACCGGAGCCAGGACAAGGGCCAGGGGACAGCGAGGGGGACATGGGGGGCTGCCGTGCACATCCAAGCCCTGGGATGCTCAGGTGTGGCCGGAGCTGGGCTCCCTCGGCACAGACACGCTGGCAGCAGTTCAGAGGGAAGCCACGCAAATGATCAAAGGCACAGAGAGACTGATTTCTGAAGGAAGATTAAAAGGCTTAAATATATATATTGCTTGGCTAAGAGCTGTCCGTGGGGAGACAAACTAAGAGCCTTACAGATCTGGTTGGTGTAAATAGGGAGGGAAGGAATTATTTAATAGAGTACAAGGGGCATCACCAGAAGGGATGACAGGAAATGAAGAAATGGAGCATTTAGGTTGAATGTCACAGGGGAAAAAATCCCCTCTGCTGACAGCAAAAATTATGAGGCTGCAACATGGTTCCCTGGAGGGAGAAAGTTCGGTGGCTTGAGATATTTAAAACTAGACAGGATCAGTCTGAATATAAAGGCACCTGGGATCAGCTACCGGCAGGGGAAGTGTGGAAGGAGCAAGAGCTGGGCAGGGACGCATCTCATTTTCCAGCTCTTACTGAAATGCTTATATGTCACATATATAAAAGACCTGCATTTTTTATTTATTGCATACCTGTATTTCTGCTGCTGTAAAGAAAATCACTGACATCATGGACGCTGTCCCAGGCACCTTGTAGCCAGGCAGGGCTGAAAAGGCCCTGAAATCAGAGAAACTTCACCTCCATATAGGTATAGACGCAGTTTAAGTGACAGGTACAAGGTTGCTGAGCAGGTCTATGGTGTCCCCAGTGTCTGTATCCCTGCACAGTGCGACGTGCCCTGGACCACCAGGTCTCCTGCAGGCTTCTGTAGAGCATCCTGTATCTCAGTGGCTTTCTGCAGGATGCTTTCCAGGTGACCAAGGAGAAGCCAGGCCACAGCTGGCTGGCTGCACAGCACCCGTAACCTTGGTTAACGCTCCATCCTTTCACCCTCAGCTAATGCTCAGTTTGCCAGAGGCTGTGACGGGACCCCTTCCGAGCAAAACAGGCATCGATTGCAGCCTTCCCCCCCCCCCTCCCCCCCATCTCCTGCCTCACTGGAGGTCTGTGAGTGCTGTCAGCAAAATGGATTAATAGTCCTATTATCAGTTCAGATGGATGGCCAGGGTGAGGAGAAAACATCGCGTCCCAGGGAACTCAAGTAGGCACATTAATAAAGATGCCACACGTTGGCTCTGAAATCTAAAAGCATCACTTCACTCCTTGCAACACAATTAGTTTATCCAAAGCCCAACATCAGCACCTGCTGATGGCCCTAGTACCAGTGCATGGTGACCTGGCTGGCAGGGAGGGAGCTGGTGGCATGGTGGTCCCCCATGTCCCCCTTGGCCAAACCCCTTGCAAGCACTCTCCATGCAAGACAGCAGCTCATTTCACAGCACCCACCTCTGGTCATCCTGCCACTGGGCAGCTGCACTGTCCCCCTTGGTGTCGGCTCGCTGCTCCTCAGCATCAGGCTGAGGGGAGGGGGCGCAGGGCCAGCCCGACCCCTCACAGCTTGCGTGACACACAGTGTGACAGGGCAGCACCGCGGCCTGTTGCTCAGCCAGCTCATGGATGGGTATGGACAGCGTGTAATGAAGATATCGGTTCTGCCCATGCTGTAAAATAAGGAAAACTTTTAATTAAAAGCGAGTGGTGCATCTTGCAGCCCTTTGTTTGAGCACTAATGGGAATGACTTTCCTTTCCAGCCCAGCATTTATAGCTGTCTCTCTTGTACCTGTCAAAAAGTAAATCTCAGGATCTAAAACATGTATATTTAAAAATATGGTGTCAGCGGGCTGTCAAGCCTTGGGTTTTTTATTCCTCGTGCAGGGGGTGAGGGGAAGGGACATGCACAGGATGAGACCAGCAAAGCCATCGCCCGCAGGCAGGGCAGGGTGACAGCCTCAGCGCTTGCCCAGCCAGCTCCTGCCAGCACCCTGCCTGTCCTCCCTGCCTCCCTCGGGGTGCACTGCTGCAGAGGCCAGAAGGCTTCAGGGGCTCGAGGCACGGCCAACCTCCCCCTATAGCGAGGGCTTCCCGCTGGTACCCTGCCCCAGCTGCTGGTACCCGCGCCACCACGCGCATCCTCTGCTGCAGCAAGGTGGGGACCGAAGCCCACCCTGACCCAGCTCCCCCAGCACCCCACTTCTCCTGGTGTGGTGCAGAACCGGAGAAAACATGCATAAAAGAGTTTGAAATTTTGAAGTTTGTTTTAAACATCAAAGAGGAACTTTATCTTTTTAATTTTTCAAAGCTGTTCTTTTAATTTCACATTTCTGAAGTGTTGTTTTTCCCCTTTCCGGCACCTTTCCCTTTCGCTACTAGGTGAAGTAAAATAAATGATGTAAGTTTATTTTTTCCTTTCTTTGCTTATCCAGTTCTGCAAAACTTGAAAGCTTCTCAAGGTGTCTGGGTGTCGGGAGTTACAGTTTAGGTTTGTACTGGTTTTTTTCCTGAGCAATGTTTCGAATAGCACAGCAAAGTAGAAAAAAAAACAAAAACCCTGTAGTCTAGAAAAAGGAAATGAAGAAATAGGAAAACTCAGAGCAAAATCCCTAGCCCATTCAGCCATCAGATAACTGCTGTGTATGGAAAAAAGGAAGACCTAAAAAGGAGAAAATACAATATTTTGTGTTTGGCAGGGTGGTGTTCAGGAAATGAGACAAAGTATTCAGCTTCGAATTAAACACACTTCACCACCGCCACCACCCATCATGTGGGAATTCAGTGTATGTCTACTCTCAAGAGGTTTTGGAGTAAAGACAGCCTGGCTAGCACTGCCCATCAGCCCCCCAAGAGCCAAACTTTCTCCAGCATCCATGGGACTTGCAGACATTTGTGCATGTAGCTCTGCTAGCACTTTGCACATAATGCAGATAAGGGACCGCTGCTGTGAAATATTGAGTCTTTAGACTATAAAAAACTGTCTTTCTAAGCTGAAATCTAACTTTATTTGTACTCCCGCAATTCCACCCAAGTCAGCAGGGTTTCCTAGCTGTTAGCAAGGGCAGTGTCTGGCATGCTCTTTCCACAGGAGAGGTTAAAGTGCCAAAGAGAGGACAGCATCACTGTGAGGAATTCGATAAACTCCTATCACTCAATAGTTTAATTCATTTTACTGATGCAGCATCTTTTATCAAAGATTACATAATGCTGAATAATCATGAAGCACATAATGCAGAGCCAGACAGGCAGTTATAATCAGATTTAAAGCCTATATTAAAAAAGTGGCAGGTGAAGGGCTAATTCTCCACTCCCACACTGGTGTTGGTCCAGAGGAAGCCCGCTGGAGCTGCTCCCGATTTACACAGCCTGCCTGACAGCAAAAAACGGGGACAGAGGAGAAGTAATAGGATGGTGCTTTCTGGGGGTACCTAAGGAGCCAGGCAGGCACATCCCATGTGAACAAAAGCAGCACCAGGGCACAGCGAGGAGCTGGGCAGAGGCTGGCTCTCAGCAGCCCGCACAGGGCAATATTAAGGCACAATGCAGCCAGCACCATCAGCCGCTCTCTTCCCGGTATGGTCTGTGAAGACGTGAAGCAAAAAATGCTGCTTGATGCAGGGGGCCATGATAGACGATGCAGCCTTTCCCCAAAGCTCGCTGGCCCACACCCCACTGGCTGCTGCTGCTGTTCATTAGCCAGCGGCTACTCGATGGCCTGGGGCAAATGAGCACACTGGTTCTCAGGCCACTTCCCAGAAGGCACATTATGAAATATACTGCCAGAATTGCCATCTCTGCCAGCTGAGGGACCAGGACCAAGCGGGGTGGGGAGGGCACCTGGAGCGAGAGCCAGGCATGCTGCTGAGCAAGCTGGTCCTGCACCAGCACTGAGCACCAAACAGCATCCTCACAGGTGACTGACAGCTGACCTGCTGTCTGCTGCAGGATCACACCAAGAAACTGCACAGCTTGATTGATTTAATCCTGTATCATACAAGAAAAGCTGACCTGAGGGTCTGGAAAGGGCTGCTGGTCACCCTCCGAGATGCAACCCTGGCTCCTCGGGCACAGCAGCACACCTGCACCTGGCAGCCCATGGGACACACCTTTCAGCCATGCTTGGCTAAATATTTCCCCTGCAATCAATTCCAGCATATAAAACCATCAAACAGAGTAACCTTGCAATCAAATAGCCAACAGAGAAAAGTGTTTAATATTATCCACTCCAGATAATGATCTGTATTTCCAGCACAGGCCCCAAACACACATCACCATGCACTAAATGCCATGCAATTGCCTACACAACAACTTAAGCAAAGATTGAAAGTGAGGAGAGAAGAGGGAGGGTAGAAAGCAAAGCACAGGGAGATTGCAATCTGTGCCACCAGTGTGTGCGGGAGCCGGGCTGGGCGAGCGCTGCAATGCAGTTCGGTGCACAGTCGTGTGGTGGACCTTCAGGATGGCGCGTTGGATGCCTGCCTGGATTTACAAACCGTGCGTGCTGTTACCCACACAGGTGAAGAACAGACGGCCTTAGGGTTTACAAGACAGCAATGCCATGGATGAATTAAGAGGCAACCAAACTTCTCTCTGCAGGAGATCCGCCTGCCGGCGAAGGTTATCCTAGGTAATGGGAGAATCTCTGCTCTTTCTACCCTGCTTACAAACAGCACATCTTAATTCAGTCTCCAGGTCATTGCATGGACGAACAGACTGCAAAGGTTGGGAGAATAGAGACACCTGGGGAAGGACAGTGATTTAGAGAAGCAGAGCAGTACAGCATCTCTGGTCTGAACAGCTACGCTGCTAACGCACAGAGCTTAGCGAACTCTGCACAGCCGCCCCCACAGCATCCGTTCCATCTTTCAAAAGTCACGAATACAACTAAATCACTTATTCCACATTTTTCTTTCCACTTTTCTGCCCCCTTCATTCCTGCATGCTACTTAGTCTGCTGCTGACCCCATGGGATGGGAGAGAGACTCCAAGGCTTCCTTCTTCCAGCAGAAATTAGATACCTGGCACTGGCAGGGAGCTGACAGCTCCCAAACATTCACTTGCTTTTACACTCGAGCCACAGGGCTTCTGCCCAGCATGCCAGCAGGCAGGAGAAGCATTCCTAGGATATACAGCCTCCTGCCACAGCGCTGAATGCCAGCTGGGAGACTTCAGCAGCGTTCCTCAGCTGGTGCGATTTGCCCCAGCTCTGGAGCAGCCAATGGAGACGTGTAGCACGAGCCGAGGAGCAGCCGTGGGTCCAGCTCCATCCCACCACGGTGCCTGCATCAGGGAACCTGGCTTCAGTTCCTCGCTGGTATTGACTTAGCAGCACCCCCCAGCTTGGTGTTTCAAACACTGCCTGCCTTTACCCTACACCCAGCAATTAGCAGTCCAGGCACCAGTTCTGGCACGCTTCTCTCCTCCCCGGCACCCCCTGCCACTTCTGCAACTGCAGATGTAGGGAAATCATAGAATACACCCGTCAAAACCACAGCTCTTCCCCAGCATCGCCATGCAAATCCTTTTCACCCACCAAACTGAGATTCGCACTTTATGGCACTCCACCTGCACTGGCTGCGGCGAGCCTGATGTTCCTGCACCGCAACACAGCTGGGCGACCGGTGGCGCTTCAGCAGAGCACTCAGAGATGTGAATGTCAGGGAGAGAGATTTGTCACATAACATTACCTACAAGAGAAGGCAGAAAAGGCTAGAAAAATGCCTAACAATTGCTGTAATTATGGCTTCTTCAAATGACTACATGATGTCAGACAAGGGCTGGCATAGCTTACCATAACCGAACCTAGGGTGGATGCTGTTCCAAGCCAGTGATTAATAGTCTGCTAGGATTTGTTTTGGCATGGCAAAAAAATGAGTGTGGTGTCTCAAAAAGATGCCAGATGGATGGCCGGGAGCAGAGCCCCCCAGCCAGCCGCCAGCACGCTGCAGAGCAGGTGCTGGCAGCAGAAGTGCTGGCGCAGGTTGTCACCCCGAGCCACGCAGTGCTTGCTCCTTATTTGTGGGGTAACTGCATCCTGGCAGGGACCAGCTCCTGCCGCTGCCTGGACCCCGACACTGCTCCAGCCATTCCCGGCACCTTGCAGAACAGGCATGATGCTGGATGCAAAGGCCAGTGTGCAGGCAGGATTGCTGGCTCCCATCCTCCCGCAGTGCAGGCTGCTGAGCAGCACAAGCACATGCAGACAGCCTTGTCATTATCCTCGCATCAGGTGCATCCCCACAACAACTTCCTGGACCTCATTTTCAGCAGGAATGCCAGGACAAAGCCTTCCTCCTGCAGCTTGGGTTGGTCCCCCTCTCCTTCACCAGCCTGCAGACTTCACTTGCTCCAGGGCAATGAGACATCACCCTCTCAGCAGCCGAAACAGCAGCCACAGCTCCAGCAGTGCAAAAGCCTGAAGTGTGGTCCCTCAAGAGGCCACCCACCCACCGTGGAGCAGGTGTGCAGGGTGAGAGAGCTGCCTTCCCCACAGAACCCTGGGCCAGTGTACCACCACAGCTACGGCCAACACAGACCCTGTTCTTCAGAGAAGGATGCAGCGGGGAGGTGGCAACCATGCTCACATCGCTCTTCACCTTGGCAAGTAAGAGGCAGATCTTGGCTGTCCACGCAAGTCGCGGTGTCTGCTGGTGCCAACGCATCCTCCGGTGCGAGGCTAAGGATGAAACTGAGTCCAGCTGGGCCACAAGATTTATTGTTTGGATCAGGCTGAGAAACACTTATGCGGTGTTTTATTAACCATAATGGATAGCTGTGCCTGGTAAAATGAATAATAATCTTGTTTAAGGGATCACTCCTGAATCACACAGTGTTGTTGCCAATGCTGCAAACTTTCCTCACTGGTCTGCAGGCCAACTCCTGCCCTGGAGCAGGTGATGCACAGAAGACCACAAAAGGTAGGACAGTTTTCTTCATTTTTTTCTTTCTTTGTCTTTTCTTTTAAGAATTGGAGATAATATGACAAGTAGCATCCTCCATCTCACAGTCCCTCTGATTTTCACACATCTCATCTCAGTCCATCAGGAGTGCTGTCTTACCGAGCACTTACCCAGCCTGCAGCTCCGCATCCATCTCAGGTGTTTCCCAGGGACAGAGCTCTGCCTGGGGTAAATGGTCAGTGGCTAATGGAAGGAAGTAGAGGAAAAAGTAATTTACATCAGCTAAGCATTTATTCTGTACACTGCTATTTTGTGATCATCTATAATTTTAATCTATTAACAGTAGAAGGTGCATCTGTTCTCCGGGTTCATCTTGTTTACAGGTGATGTAAACAAGACTGAGGGACTGGTCTTCTATTTGAGGGTATTTTTGGAAATTCTGTATTTCTTCAATCACGAGTGACCCCTGAAACCGAGGGGGGGCACTTGGGGAGGGACAGCTTCCTACCTGACAGAGAAGCTGCCTTTTAAACAAGACCCGCTCCGACATGTTACATGCTCAGGAGCAGCAAAGCGTGCCGCAGCGAGACTGCCAGCCAGCTTTTGCAACGATGAGACATGCCATTGCCACCACCCCAGCTCTGTTAAAAAGCAGCGAGATGCAGTGGGTAGCAGCAGCCCAGGGACATATGTCATGCAGAGCTGGGACCAGAGATCCAGGCTTGGGCACCAATGGGGAATGCACCAGGATCCTAGAGAAAGCTGTCACCCGTAGTAGCTCCATGTGCATGTCCTCCTGAAATATCCCCTCCCTGGTTCTCCACCCGGTGCCCAAGACCCTCATGCAGCGGAGCTGAGGCTCTGATTCAGGGCAGCGAGCTCTCCTGCAGCCAGGGAATAAATAATCATTAAAGTGAAGGCAGGTACCATGCTCAAAGGAAAAAGCAGCAAGTACAGCCTAGACCACGTGGCAGAGTTACATGTTGTGCTATGTAAAAACACACCCTTCCTGGTAGAGATTTAACATATACCTCAGCCCTATCATCATCATTCACTTTAATTAGCAAGCTAATCAGCTGACGGCACTGTGGAGCCAGGGCTGGCACTGGGTGATGGCCAAGGGTCCTGATGGAGAAAGCCACCAGTGGGAACCATCATGATGCAGCCCCTCCGCACCCCACACAGGACAACCCTAACCCTGTGTGATGCTGGGAGGGGTGCAGGTGGGGGGCTCAGCACCGCAGAGCCCGGCTCAACCGTTCTGCATCCGCCTGGCTGTGGGGGAAGGCCTGAGCAGCCACCCATGATGGAGATGCTGAAGGAAAGCACAGCTCATTGAGATTCTGCCTGCCTTCGCAAACCAAGGCAGCGGCTGCCGCGGGCTGGGTGCCCCAGCGCTGCCCGCACAGCTCGCCCGGGCGGCTGGCAGGGTGGGCTTGCTCCGCACCCGGGTAGCGAAGCCTGCACGGCCAGCGGCGCTGTCAGCCAGCCTCCTGTGAACAGCAAAGAGAGGGAAATAAATACTAAACAGGTCTCCTGCAACACACACAAATGCCACGGAGACCGTCCTCTTTAACACAAGCTGGTTTCCCCTCGGGAGCCTGCTTTGAACTCTGTTTTAACACAAGCCCAGGACTGTACCTTCCCTTTCCTCACTGGTACAGAGGCCAGCAGCACAGGCGGGCTGTCCCCCACGGCCCTCCCAAGGGACATCCCTGCCCACATGCAGAAACGTAACACGCTCGCTCAGATTTTGAGTAAGTCACCTATCTCCAGCAATGACAGCCACCGCCAGCAGCTCTGCCCGCCAGGCTCTGGCTGCTGCCACCATTCAGGTGCCGAGATTTGCACGGCTTCAGGCACCTGCAGAACCTGAGCTGGAACAGACAGAGCTGGTTTAAGTATCCTGTGAATTTGCAGCAAACGGTTTATTGGAAACTTTTAGCTCTCTTTCTGTTCATTAATGAAGTTCAAACATCCTTTGATTTTCTTCATATTTGCTCATTATTTGAAATTGCACAGGGATGCTTTAATGGGGATGTTTCGAAGCAGGGTCTGCCTGCCTAATGTTCAAAGGCAGGCAGGCAGCAGCCACAGCATGTCCCTGCTCTGGCCTCGACACACTCTGCAGGATGGAAACCTGGCAAGGATTCAGGCTCCTACTGCCACCCCCCAGACCTCCTCTTTCTGCAGGCTTTTCTGCAAGCAGACTTTGCTCCAGATGCAGAAGCGCTTGCTGAGAGCAATTTAAAAGGGTTTGCAAACACCAGCATGGTTCTTATTGAAACAAATATCCACCAATCTGTGCCATGCTCTGAGAGCACCAGCTCCAGGAAAGATCACATCTCCCCAGCTGGTCTGGACACGGTGCCACAGCAGCAGCGTCAGAGCCACTTGGCTGCAGGCAACTCCCTGCCAGCACCATGGGGCACACACTCCGGCCACCCTCCCAGCACACAGCCACGGTGGGACCATGCTGCCGGAGCTGAAGAAGGGTGGAGGGGAATGCAGCTGGAGGGCACGAGAGGACAGCCCGTCACCAAAATGCACCCTGCGGTAGGAGCACCCATACCAGGGCAGGCAACACGGCGGGAGGTCATCGTGGGCACCCAGCACAGCTTCTCCACGCTGCCATCAATGCCTGCATGGATAACAAAGCTCCGTGTATGTGAGATCACCACGCAGGCAAGGAAACGCAGAGCAGGGCCATGAGATGGCTCCTTTCCCTGCTTCTCCAGCCACCTGCCTGACCTGGGCCAGGACACCTGAGGTGACCCTGGCTGGTGTACTCAGAAGGGAGAACTGTGGGGTAAGACACAAACCCCTTGTTTAATCCTGGTTACACCAAGGAGGAGCACTGGTGACTGCCACATCTGTCAAACTGCAGAAGAAAGTCTCACCCCAGACACGGTGGAGCTTCCCTGCCCCAGCTATGGGACAAGCAGCCACCACGGGGTTTTCCAAACAAGGAGCTGACACTGACCAGCAGAAAGCTTTTGTGTGGATGCTGCCAGCCACTGCCGAAACTTCTGCGGTCTGAATATTCCAAACCTGCTGTAACATTTGGGTATTTCACATATACTGCACAAGCCCAGTTTATTTCGGGAATTATATGGTGATGGATAGCTAGATGCAAGGAAAGGCCATTATATGCTATAAAAAGCTGCACAGTCTTCCTGCCTGCTCCGTGCTCTGTGACAAACCATCTGCTTTGCCTGCACCTCCCTTTGTTTATCCTGCTCAGCTCAGCTGAAATTAAAATTGAGAAAAGCAATTTCTCCCGATCAAGTTGGAAAGATAAGGAGAGCGGCTGCTGCACACACTGCCATAGAAACCTGGGCTACTCCAGCGTTTCACCCTCCTCCTCCTCCCTGTGCACCAGCTAAGCCTGTGAAGTGCCCAGCTGCAGTGGGAAGATCCTTCTGCTCATGCCAAAGGAGAAACACAGATGGATTTAGCCACGGGAGATCTATCTCGCAAACGCAGCACTAAGGAGTTTTGTTTTACTCGTGCTCCCATCCCCTCCCCTCGGATTCAGAAGTACAAAGTGGCCCCTTTGATTAGAAAAACACATTTAGATGAATTTGGAATTATTTCTCATTTGAGAGAAAGGAGGGAGCAAGGCATCATTTTCCCAGAGAATATTTCTGGAGCATTTGAGAACCTTCTAGGTTACGTTTACACCACTAAAGCACTTTTCAGCTCAAAACACTCTACAAAATATGGGTCCAGGCTACAGACACAGCTGCAGCTCAGCTTTGGCACCAAGCCTCCAGGATTCGGTCCCCCAGCATGGAAGCCCAGCCTCTGACAATACACCTGCATATGTCTGTGAAAGCTGTAGGATGGGAGAGAGCCCCTCACCACCTCCGCCCAGCACCTCCTCTTGAGATGCTGGAGTACAAGCCCCCTTTAAGCCCAGTGGGTTAGCACCTGCAACCTATTTGCAGCCCATTTGCACCACTCATGCCAGGAACAGCACAGAGTACAGCTCTTAAAAGACAGGAGATCTTCCTATTTCTACATCCTATTTCTTTAGACATGTTAATAGCGTGAGGCCTCTTCTCTCTAAGATGCAGAAGCAGCTGCTTGAGTCTCCACTGAATTAAGCTAAGGGCAAGTTTTACGTTTTGAATGAAGATTTTTGGGGTCTGGTGTTTTTTTCAAAACCTGAGAGCAAAGACATCAGAAAAACATCAAGCTGTGAGACATGCCATTTTCCCTGTGCTGGTATAACTCAGGAATAGCTGAATAAAACTGCAGTCCATGTTCCTGACAAATTCCCCAGTGGGCTGAGTAAAGGCTGGAGAAATTCCACCCCAGAAGGTAATTGCTTTTTTCTTTTTTTTCCTTTTCTTCCTGAGGTTATCAGAGTTACCGGAAGGCAGCAGAAGCCCCTTGCCTCACGGGAGCAAGCAGACCTGTGTGTGCTGGAGCCCACTGATTGTGGGCTACACGCAGGGCTGGTGGGCTGCAAAGACCAGCTTTTTTGCAGGGCCACGCAACCAAGTAAGGGGACAGTTGGATGTCATGGCCCTTCTGCTCCCTAAAGCCATGGGCGGAGGGTCAGGAGACCTCCAGGGCCTGAGAGGAGACCAAGGAACACTCTAGGTGGGAGCAGGATCCTCACCTACACAGACTGCACCTTCTGCAGGCACCCATAGCTCTGTGACCACCTCTGACAGCAAAGAAAAGCTCTCACAGGTCAGGTGAAACATGAACGGAGGGTGCCTTGATTCCCAGCACCTTAACCTCCTCCCTCTACCGTGCCACTCCTACCTCAGAAGCCCCACCGCCCCGCAGGTGGAGCAGCCATCGCAGCCCTGCAGCCAGAGATGCCAGGCACTCGCTGCCACCAATTAATCAAGATGACTGCTTTGATCGCAGTTACATGTCAGGGGGCAGATAATGCCGATAAACCCCTCTGCAGCAAGGCAAAACCAGAGTGACAATGCCAGCAAATCGATAGAGCGATCCTGGATTTGCATGGGATGCGTTACCTTAGGATCTGGATCTGTTCCTGGGTTTGTCCAGGATAAGCAAGATTAGATCTGGATCAATCCTGGGCTTACTGGGGCTAAGCAAGATTAGACCACAGATCAGTCTCCATATTGATCGTATAATTTGTCACTACTGTGCTTGGGGAAAAAAAAAAATCTGTGCAGTTAATGGAGGCTGCACCAGCACGAGGAAGTGGAGATGCCAGGCTATATTCATTAGACATGTCATTCACTCAGCACAGTCATTGTTTTCTGTGATAATGTACTTAAAATTCAGCAGCACACTCTTCCCCACATTTAAATAGAAACAGAGATTTACCCGCAGACATATATTATGCATTAAAAACAGTATTTTAGGAATTGGAGTAAGAATTCACCTGACTCCTCATTTATCTGCAGCTAATGAGGCTCCACAAACCAGCATCCCACGAACGCTCCCGCCCGAGCAAGAGCCAGAGGGACCACGACTCTGGGATGGCACAAGCAGCAGGAGCAGCATGTGGTCTGGGTAGTAACTCGGGGGAGAAGCAAGCTGAGCATCCGAGGAAGCTGGGTACACAAAGGGAATGGGGAATGATCTGCAACACCACTTGCCTGACAGCATCTGCCGGCGTCGGCCGATGCGATGTGACATTTTGGTGTCTGGGATGGGGATGTGACTTCATCTAGACCTTGCTAAGTTGCCCTGGGATTTTGAAGGGTTTGATGATAATAATAACTGGTTGGGTTTTTTGCATGAGCTGCTTTTTATGCATCCCTGACTTTAAGAGTTAGAAGGAATCAAAGACTTTGCAAACCTTCTGGCAGCGTTAGGGATCGCAGCCCACTGCGAGCAGGGAGGAGAGGGAAGAGCTCTCATGGCCTCTGAAGTCTGCTCCTCCTCGGGGAGCGGTGTAAAGTTATTTCTGCAATATTGCAACTGGATCAGCCAAGGAGGAGATGACATGAGATTAATGAAATAATAGCGCTCTGTGGGCTGAGCAGGGAGCAGGGCAGGATATTGCCCTGGCAATGCTTTTGGCAACTAGCTGAGCATCAGGCAGGGGAAACCACAGACGCCGGCCTCCTGCCTCTGACTTTGCCTCCAGCAACAAGGACTTCTGTCTGCATCTCTCCTGTGCCCTTGTCCCCTCCTGGGCCAGGGAGGGTCATTTCCAGGTGCAGAGATGACAAGTTACTCAGTCATGGCTGGCGCAGGAGCACCAAGCCACAGCTCGCTTTTTTCATGCTGTGATGAGGATAGTGCTTGGTACTCTAATTTATCCAAACAGAAATGCCTCCCAAATTTCTCTGCAAATTTTCCCAAGGTATCCATGTCCTCTTCTTATTGACCACACTGCTGAAAGCCTTATCTGCTGAAGACAAGCATTCTCGCCTGTGTGGCAGCTAACACTAATAAATCACTGTCACACTGCCACTAGGGAGATCCTGCTGGGGAAGGGCTGCGGGGGCACTGGGTGATGGGTCTGTGCTCCCCCCAGTCCCCCCACCAGCCTCAGAGCAAGGCCAGGGTCTGGGAACCTCTCAGGGGCTCAGCCACCTTCCGCAGACACCAGTTTCTGCAAACAACCCCTGCACATGTTTTTTTCCCCTGCTTATCCTGGTAAATATGTTTCAGTTAATCCAATTTGCTCTCACACTGAGTAGCATCAAACACAGCAGCTGCCAACCAAATATTAAAGATACAAAAAAAAAACCACACCACCTTCTCTAGCCCCTTGCTGACGGTTTGGGAGGGAAGACTCAGCACAGGCATCCGCACATTACAGAGAGCAAGCAATTCCCTCAGTCCCCCAAGACACAGCTGGGGTACACTGGCAACCAGCAGCAAATAACATAGGGGCAAAGGACTAAATCACATTTGTACGCCGTCCTCCTCCCCCATGTTTCTCTGCATTATTTAAAAGAAAACAGGTTCTTTTCTAGTTTTTCTTCTTTGCCTTTTGCACTCAATTCCTGCTGCTGGTAGGTGAATTAAACCAAACCCTCCGAGCCCCGGTTTTGAAGCAGGATGAAGCCACGCTCTGGGTCCGATGGTCACACCAGTTCCTGCAGCAGGACAGAGCCAGCCCCCCGATCAGCTGGACGCAGAACAGCACAGACCGGGCTCAGCAGAGCCGGCAGCTGTCACACATTGACCGAAACCCAGAGCCCAACACTTGTGGCTTCAACTGCAGACCCGGGCTCAAACCCTGGGAAAGAGCCATGCCCAGGGAGCAGGCACATGGGCAGCTGCCACTGACTCTGCCCAGGAGCATCACAAACATCAAGAAGGACCAAGACAAAGCAAGAGCTTGGGGCACCATAGGCAGTGTGTGGAGGCAAGGGCAGGCACCATACATCAGCATGAGCCCCCGGTTCCTCACCCTCACTCAAGCATCAGATGCATCAACAGCATTGCACCGGACTATCTGGACGCCCCATGAGGAGCCTCTGAATCCCCCCTGTCCCCCACCGACATCTTGCAGGAGGGTCTCGCAGGAGCAGGATCACTTTCCCCAAAAAATAACTCTTCACCTGCACCACCCCAGCAGACACCATGGGCAGGACGAGGTGGGGGGGAGAGGGGCAGCCCCACACATGCCGAGTGTGGGCAGGGGAGCTGCTTCGCCCCCCCACCCCCCAGCAGGCTGGGCTGGATGCAGGGAGAGGATCCTGCCCCTCACCCAGGGCACACATAAGGGCATGAGGTTAGAGCAGGCGCCAGCATCTCTATTGGAAAACCTACCCCTGCAGAGCTCAATTGATTTTCTTTAAATTAATCTATTTACAGCAGTTGGAGTTGAGCTAGCTTTAGGTGCTATTTAAGCTGCTTTCCCTGTGCCTTGCGTTCAGCATTTGCATGGTGGGATTAAGTCAGATGGAGGGGAAGCAGGAGCAGAGGCACCAGCACCTCTAAGTGCTGCTGCCTGGTGTCTGCACACCCAGAGCAGGTCCTGAGCCCAGCAGGAGCCCAGAATCCTCAGAGCCCTCCATTCTGCATGCCCAAAGCATCCCCCCCACCTCAGTCAGGGCAAGGCTGGGGAGGCAGTGAAGGAGCCCCAAAAGCTTTAGGGTGCAGCATTGGAAGGCCAGACCCCACCAGCCTGAGGTGCCCCAGCCCAGCAGGACACCCAGCCGCCTCCACCAGAGACCCTTCATGCCTTGGAAAAAGGCTTAGTTGGGAGGATTTCTCCTCTGTCATTAACCTGACATAACGTCTTTCCTGCTGGCAGCTTTCAGGCTCAGCAGGTTTGTTATAAAATTCATTATCAGATATTGCAATCACAGTCACCTTTATTGGGCTCTGCATTTACAATAATTAGGCCAATAAACACTGATTTATAAAAATGACAAACAGGAACTCCCAGTAAGCAAGAAAAATGTGCTTTCTTTAGTGAGCAGTTTCTCACAGGACAAAAAAAAAATATGTAAAAAGGCAGAAACCAATCACCACATCTGACAGCAAAGTTAAGCAGGTTCTCCCAGGAATTTCCAACGCCAGCCAACACCTCACCGGGAACAGACCTGGATGCAGACCCCTGGGCCAGGCAGCCCAGCATGGGGCAGGGGGGTGCATCCCCCATCCCAAGGGCTGCAGCCCCCTCCTGCTGCAATGCCCAGGCAGCCAGGGAGCGGGGGAGATGCTGGGGGTGCGATGGGAGAAGATCGTGGCAGGTGGCTCAGAGAGGGAAAGAGCAAAGAGGAGGCGGGAGGAACCACGCAGGAGAGCAGGAACAAAGCAAAAGTGGAGAGAAAAATCCAGCAGAAGGGAAGCACCTTGGCAGGGTGGGAGGGGAAAAAAAAATACTTGCCAGGTATAGCAATGGGGGAGCAGAGCAACAGGAGAGAAATAGAGCGAGATGGAGCTTCGAGCCTTGATGTTAGGAAAAAAAGATAAGAGCCTCAACAGGAGGGAAGGAGAGTGCAAGGTGTCACCTCTGAGAGGAGGCAACGCAGATGCTTGCTGCATGGCCAGACTGCTCCAAAGGCACACAGGGCTGGGCTCAGCCTGCTGCAGGTGGGCACATCAGGTGGAAGGCAAAGGCAGGCACACCGCTGAAGTGTGCGGTCACAACCCCAAAGGCAAAGGCTCACCAAGTCAGTAAGAGCTGAGCTGCAGCCAGCCCAGGTGCAGGGGAAGGGAGCAGCAAGCTTGTAGGGCACAGAATGGGGCCAGCCACAGCATCAGTGACCCAGCACCACACAGGGTACGAGCCAGCTCTCCCACAAACCCCAGGATGGTCATGAGGAGAGCCCCGTCCAGGGGTCAGCGCACCAGGACTCTGGCACCTCTGGAAAGGGCAATAGCCAAGTCACCTGTGTTTCAGCAGGACCCCCAGTAGCAGTGGGACATCAGCTACTGGGACATAGGACAACCCACAGCAGCTCCCAGTACCACTCTGCAGCGCTGGGAACCCTCTGGCTTGCCACCAGTCAGGCAGCAGCCCCAGGAGATGGCTGCCTCCAAAGGCTGGTCCCACACGGCACCGGGCAGGAGGAAGCATGGCAGGAACACCGTGCCCATGGCCCCCAGCAGCCAGCCCGCTCTCGCAGGCGGGCGAGCAGCGCATGCCACGGTACATCATCACCAATATGCTTATTGTCTCCCCTCCACACCCCCTTTGCGGGCCATCTGCGATCACACATGGCTGAGGCGGAGAGGAAGCTGCAGAGGAGGAGGAGGAGGAGGAGGAGGCGGGGGGGGGGGGAGGAGATCCCCTTCCACCAGCGCAGTGCGGGCACACAGCCCAGCCTGGCACAGGTACTGTTCCCCTACAGCAACAAGACTGGGTAATGCCCACAGCACTGCCGTGACCCCACAGCTCCCACCTCACCTGCACACACAGGAACCTCTTCCCTGCTCTGTCTCCTGCTTTTTTCATCTATAATTGTCCCAATTTCCCCTTGCTGATCCTCAGCACCCTGCACTCCTGAAGATGCTCAGAGCCCCGCAGCCCCTCCTCAGGCAGCCGAGGGTCAGCAGCGGTACAGCCCAAACTCTCTCTGCTGCCATCCCAGCCCCTGTATACCCTCCCAACCAGGAGCAGCTGAGCAGCATTGGCTCCAACCACCTTTGCTCGTGGGGAACACCTGGTGCCCTAGGTGGAAGCATATCTGCTGAAATAACCCCACAACCCAGCCCCCCTAGGGCCCACCCACCTGCTGGTGAACATCTGGAGGGGAACCAGCCCACAGCAGCATCAGCTGATGAACCCCAAAATTCATAGTTGCAGAGCCTTCCACTGCTTCATTCTATTTGTGGCAGAGATGGGCAATCATGCTGACTTTGATTCATTTTATTTATTTTATTGATTTTTAAAATAGCTGCTTTTCTTCCAAAAGGACCCTGGAGCCGTGAACAGCTTGACTGAGAGCTGAGAAAGGCAACAGCTGAGCTCAAGAGGCAGGGGAAGCAGGTCAGGTTATGTGGAGACATCACTGAGAAAGGACCAGGCAAACCCCCTCTCCTGAGCCTCAGGATCTCCCCAGAAACCTCGGCACACTTGGGAGACCAGGGCATCCATCCTCCCATTGCTGGGATGCTGCGGCAGTATGTGGTCTCAGAGGATGAGAGATGATGCTTGCAGCACCGCAGCTCAATTAATTGCAAAGGACATCAATGGGAGATTTAGTGACAATCAAAGAAAAATTAACTGTGTTCAAATTCTTCAATTTAATGGATTCCTTTTTGATTAGTAGCATTCAGGAGTAATCTCAACTCTGTCTTTACTTGCTTTAGTAAGTAAACAACATTAATACGTATATTGGGCGACAGTGTAAAAGAACACAGGAGCCTATGTGACACTGAACTGATGCAGTAGGAAATGTTCAATATGTTAATATTAAATATTTTAGTTTTACTAAACAGTGGTAATACACTGCTTATTCTCTTCACGCAATCCCAGTACGATGCAGCCATTTTTGCCAAAAATGTCCTTCTCCCTGTGGGTTTCCCGCTGCTGAGTTCACGACCAAGGTGAGATACGGACCCTGCTGTCCCTCAGAGGGGAACCTGGTGCCTTTCCCCCACCGCTGGGCTTATCACTGCTGCTGGAGAAACCCAGAGCATCCATCCCTCCTACAAAGCATCCACACGCTCGCAGCACGACATCAGCACTTCCTCGAGAAACCAGGCTGGCCTTGTCCACCTCCTTCCCCCTGCACCTCAGGCACGGTCATCACAAAATTACTGGCTTCTAACTAAGCAGGCTGGCAATTAACTGCTGCCCACGGAGCGCCTGCATCACCCTGAGCATCTGTCTGCTGCCATGAGTATGGAACCCCCCGACAGGGGGGCAGTTACTGCAAGGCAGGGGGAGGCACTGACCCCTCGCTCCCCAAGTTATCCTCTTCTTGGTTTCCTTTCTAGCACCTCCAAGAGGAGCTGTAGACTATTTTTTCGGATCTGAACACCCCTTAAACTATTTTTAATAAAATGCTTTTTGGTGTAACACCAATACACATGTAGCTTTCAATTACATTTTAGCACTCCCAGTAGGAAGCAGCTCTTTATTGGGAGAAGTGACTTACGATAGTGCGGGATTATGGGTTTGGTCTTTGCATTACAGATATTCAAAGCCTGGTGAAAATAAAAACTGCTCAGCACATATTCTGTAGATGAGCTCAGCTTTGTGCACAGGGAAGCATTTCTGAAGTTAAGTGTTTGAAATAAAACCGTGCAGTCATCTAGTAGAACAGAGACATGAAATTGTTATTTATCAAGATGAAACCAGCATTTGGATAAAATTCGCCGGCGCTGTTAATAACTTCTGTTGACGAGGGAGTCGCAACAGCAGCAATGAGGTAGACGTCCCCCAGAGCCTGGAGGAGTGGGATTTTTCACGGGCTGTGAGCAAGGAGAAGTGTGTGTCTCTAGTAATAACCTTCTGAGCAGCTTCATCGGAACGGCCACCATGAATTTATCTTCTTCTATTCTCTCCAAAAGCTTTGTCAGTTTTGAATAATCTGCTGTGGCTACAGGCTGCCGGCGTGCCACATGGCCACGTGCATCTCCAACATGAAGTCCAACTCCCCGAGCAGTTTTATCATAATGATTAAGTTTCTTAACTTAAATCAAGGATGTCTCTGGAGTTCCCTACAACAATGTGAACTTAAGATAAACAATGAATGATGAATAGGCCAATTACTGAAACCTCCCTTCAGCTGAGGCCATATGTGGCTAGTTGATAAGAGGAGGTATGCATCCTCTCATCTGGCAAATGTTACAGAAAATGGGATGGTTTGAAGCAAAGACTGTTCTGTATAATCAGGCACTGCCTAATGAGCAATTTCCTTTTATATATGATTTTTCCCTTTCTCTATTTGTTGTCCAGGATGTTGGAAGTGGGGAGGGAGCCGGCAGCCCAACCGACATACGTGTAAATGCTTCACCCTGGTATAAATCACTGCCCTCTGCTCCCACAGGAGGTCCCAGCCCAAGACACAAAAGCAGCAGGAGAAGGCTGAGGGCTGTGTGATGGCACTGCACATATCTCCCAAAGGCGAGGCAGCCCTTCCTGAGAGACCCACAGCGGGGGAATAGCTGTTCTGTAAATCCGCCAGCAGCCTGCTCCAAGCTTTCTGTGTGCAACAGCAAAGCGGGACAGACACTTGGACCACGGCTGCAGGACCAGCGGATGGACACCTTGGACTGTGGATTCAGAACCAGGGGACAGACACCTTGGAGCACAGCTGCAGGACCAGCGGACGGACACCTTGGCCTGTGGATTCAGAACCAGGGGATGGATACCTTGGACCACGGCTGCAGGACCAGGGGACAGACACCTTGGACCGTGGATGCAGCACCCCAGACAAGCTGTAAGCCAGCACTCTGGGCATATTTTGGGGCTGGAGCACCTAAAAGAGCAAAGTGAGAGGCATCACGCTGACTGAGAGACCTCCCAGTGGCAGCCAAGGAGAAGGGCCCAGGACTGGCAGGGGCAGGCACAGTGGTGTCCCTGGGTGCTGTGGCTCTGTGCTGTGCCCTCAGCTCCATCCGGGAGCAGGTGCCACCACTGCCACCACACCACCCTGCAGCGAGAGCTGTGAGGCGCTGCGTCCAGCGGTAAATGATATGATTTACTTACTACCTATGGAATTGCCCAATTAATTCACTATCCACATTAATATTATGGCTCATTTTTAACTTTACTGTCTCCATCGTTCCAATTTAGTGCTGCTCAGAGATGCTGCCACTGACCTTAATGGGTTTTTCATTATAACAAAGAGCACCGTATTAATCACGATGGGTTTTCGGCTGGATGTTGCTGCCTGAGCCCCACTGCTTTGGGGAGCTGCTTTTTAGTGGTTCAGGGACCTATTTTATTTCTGCTGGGCTTCTTGCCCCCTTTCACACTGTGTACAAACCTTCATGTTGTCCAGGAGGAATTTCTTGGTATAACATTTCCAGGCACAGAGGTTTTATGCAGCCGTCAAGCTATGCTGCAGATATGATAGATTTTTCTGGGCAAATTAGAGCAAGAAGTAGAAAACTGAAAGGATGCACCAGTCATAGCCAATGAGCCTCTTATTGTCCTGTATAAAAATCAAATGCCTTTTAATCATTTCAAATGTTCTTCTGGGTATCAATTAGTCACACATTAATATCAGTATTGCTTCTCTTCTTCAGTTCACATCAGATTAAATTCTCCCCTGTCATATATACTCGTGCTCATTAGCTTCAAGGAAAATTAGTGATTGTTCCCTACTCATTGGCACTGATGGGAGATTTCCATCGGAACTGCTTTTTATACAGAGAACCTGATTGTCATCTTAAAGAGATTGAGGGTTTTTTCTCAAAAACATTGTTGTCTTTTCATGGAAAATCCATTTTTTTTTTCTTTCTCTGAAACCCTGAATGCTGAGCCAGAACACTGGGGAATGGAAGGGGAAAAAACCATTCCTGACCAGCATCATCCTGCGGTTTCTGTCCCTGTTTGCATCCCAAGCATCCACCTCCCTGTCGGGATCCAGCAGCTGTTGCACAGCCCACAACTGCAGAGGGGAAGGACAATTTGGGTTGCACAGGGTTTTGCTGCCATCAAACTCTCTGGTTCAAGGCTGGATATTTATAACAGTCTCTATGGAGAGCGGCAGTGTAGAGGGGTCTCATCCTGCTCCCTGCCCTGTATGGGGGCTTGGGCACATGGCTGTGATCTGGCTATGGGGCTCCATGTGCGTGCATGTGTGGACATGTGTGTGCATGCATGTGTATGCATGCATTGCGTGTGCTCTCTCCCATAGCTCCCCATCCCTCCGGGCCACCAGTGCCCACTTTTGCAGGCTGCAGCAAAACAAGGTCTCCAGCCCAGTGGCAGGACCCCCTGCACCCCCCACCGCTCACCCCAGCTGCTCCATCCCCAGCACTTGCCAAGCCCTGGAAGGGACCGGTGATATTTATTGAGTTTTATTAACTCCCAGCCCTGGGAGGTTCTCACCTCTTCCAGCTAATTCAGACGCCCGACTCCTGCCAGAGTTACAGTGATTGCCATTAAAAAGCTTGACATTTACCTTAAAACAGTAATAAAATGATAATGCCTAATTTGGTTTACGAGTGGTATTTGCAGTGTTTCCTGTGCCTTGAGTGGGGGATATTGTGAAGATCGCTGCTAGGCTGATCAATTATGTCTGCTTAACGGCACGGCTGTAATTCTTTCCTGTAATCATAACCATCTTTCAGTAGAGCTGCTCCAAAGTTTTCCTTTGAAACTGCAGTTTTGACAGGAAAAGAAAATGTTTTCAGATATTTCAGTTTCCAGTGAATAACAAAAGCTTTGGAAGCAAAACTTTCTGGTGAAAAGTGAAGAAAGACAAACCTCCTGTCTGTACAGTTTTGCTGCATTTAGATTTCCAAAGCCTTTCAGGTGTTTTCAAAGGCTACCTGCGACTGCTTTCCATTAAAAAGTGATTTTTCTCCTTCAAATAACCTGCTGTCTTTCACCCATCAATACGATTCCCTCCTGTTATTAGCCTCTCAAATATTAAAAACCTCTGGTGTGTTTTACATCCCCAAGTGACTGCGGCTGCGTTAAGGGAAGGGGTCTGGTCCCAGAGCTGCTGCAGGGCTGCAGGGTGAGGAGCGACTGCTGCCCCGGGGAGCCCAAACCCCTTTGGAGGGAGCTGGCACACACCAGGGCACACACAGCCCCTGCACACACACATGCCCAACGCCTTCCCCAAGCTATTCAGCAGCTCCGCTTCTGTCCCACTCAGATTTACCCCCAGATTGCAGGCAGCGCTGCCCCAACACACTCACGAAGCCAGCACCAGACCCGCTAAAAGCAATTTCTTTCTCCATTTCTCACCCTGAGCAAAACTCGATGTGGATTTTCTTTTTTTCAGTGCAATTTTAATTAGTGCATGATGCACTCTGGGTTTTTATTAGAGTAAACAGCTTGGAAAAACAGTCCATGCCAGCTCCTCTACACCAGGGAGCCTCATCCTGTTCAGACTAGAAACTTCACAGTGGATTTCTGAAAGCCTTTCTTAAGATGGGTTCATTTCCATGAAGAAATGATATGATTTCAACAAATGGAAATTTTTCAACTCAGTAAAAAAAATTAGTCAGGAAATTCCTGGCTGGGCCAATTTTGGGGCAAGGCTCTGCGCACAACAGGCACGGGATGCCGGAGTCCTCCGTGGGAGAACTTGGCCTTCACACCGCATTGCTGAGGGCTGGCAGTGAGTGCATGCACACGCATACGTGCATGCACACCCATGCATGTACATGCACACACATGCATGCACGCATACACACATGCGCACCCATGCCCAGGCGTATGCACATGCACATATGCACGCACATGCACATACATATATATGCACACACGCGCCCACGTGCACACCTGCCCCTGCCATGCCCGTGTCCCCCTGCCCTGCAGGCACCCCACCAGCGGCTCCCAGCCTGCCCCTGCTGCAGAAGCCCCGCTGCACCCATGAGCAGAGGTGAGCAGCGCCCAGCAGCACTGCCCGCATCCCCAGAGCGCCGGGGGTGCCAGGAGCCCTTGCACAGCCTGGGCACCTCCAGCCATCACTGCATGGGCAGAAGTGGGGGGCAGGAGCAGAGATTAAATGAGAATCTGGGCCCCTGGCTGTGCTGGTGGGCACCGCGCAGCAGAGCTTCGTGCGGGCTCGTCTCCAAAGGCGAGGGAATCGCTTGCACCCTGCAAAGAGCAAGCACTGCGGAACCCCCCGGGGCACGCGGGCTGTGGGGGGACGCTGGCAGCCGCCGTCACGGGGGCGGCAGTGACCCAGCCTTCCACTGCATGTGCAGCCCAGAGCTGCTGTAACTCCACCTCGGAGCGGGCTCGCATCCTCGCACAGAGAGGAGACCATGGGAGGGACGGCTCGGGAGAGCCCGGAGGACTGCCGCTTTCTGGACGTAAGTTCATGGCTTGTTTTGCCACCGTGCAGTTTGTCAGTATGATAAATGTCTGATATGCATGTGTACTCATCCCTCCTTGAATCGTCAGCAGACCTCTGGCTATCAACGTTTTGTCATTAATTAGGCAGAAGCTTCCAAGACGCGAAAGAAGACCTGTACCAGATACCAGATCTGCGGGCTGCTCTTCAGTGTGCTGCTCATTTCTCTTATTCTGATATTTCTTGGTGTCAAATATCTTTGGAACCCAACACCCAGAAAAGTAAGTAAAACCCCTCTGATCCAGCTTTTCAGAGTGCCGCTCCCCCAGACAAAGCTGTCATTCCCCCCACCCCACTCATCGAAACTTTTAACTACACCCCGAAACCCAGGCAACTTTACAAAATGCATTTTCTTAGACTACAAGCATTCATGGGACTTTTAAAAATCTTTGTATTATTCATAACCAGCTTTTACTTTGTAGGAGCTGGGGTTTTTTCTCTGTCACCGCATTCTTTCCCTGACAATTACAGGGGATGGGAGCTACGCCACAAACAGTTAAAGTTACTCTTCTTTCACCGGCAGCAAATTTTATGACAAGTAAGAAAATATTTTCCATTTCATTTCAATTATCTTGCCAGAAACTGGTGGAAAAGTCATTATGCCACCACATAAAGAGGAGAGAAAGCCAGGACGCAGTGGTGATTGATTGCAATGGATTATATTTCTTACTTTAATGTGTCTGCAATGTGAGGGGACGGTGAGACAGATTAGCTTTTGGAGGAGCTCCTGCTAACTGGATTGGGCTCGTTTATTCCCAGTTCCCCAGACAGACGCTACTGTAAGCGCCGAGTGTGGCGGGGCGGCAACGGGGCTGCACATCTCCCATACATCTCTGCCCACTGCTGCCCAGCATCTTGGCAATTCTGCCAAAACTCTTTTTTTTATCCCATACCCCAAGCAAATTGCTTAACCTTGAAGCCAACAGCCTGGCCGCTGCTCCTCATCCTCCTCTCCTTTGAGTTTCCATGCTCACCCAGGAGGTCCTGCTTTGCACCCTGGCGCCAGCGGGTTTTGCCGACTCTCAAGAACGTCTCCAAAATTCCCATGTGCAGCCAAGGCAGCCCCTTTCCCACGGTGGCGTCTCCCCTCTCCTCCCTGCCCCATGCCGGAGCCATGCCAGCTCAGCCAGGCTGCCCTCCCTCCGGGCAGAGGAAGCACCCCGCTCACCGGATACTTTTGTCTGCTTATCAGCAAAGAGAAATAAATACCCCAAAAAATAAAAGAAAAAGCAATAAAAGCCATATGTGCCTCCAGGCTACTGCCAAGTCGATTATAAAGTCTCTACTGTTCCTCGAAAAACAGGGTGCGTGCCAGCTATGGGGGGAAGAGGCTGTTAACCCCTGGAGGGGAGGTTTTCTCCGAGCCAACAGCACAGAGCCATTGCTGCACCCTTGGAAAGGTTAACCACAGCACTGGCCCTCAGCATCCTCACCGGCAGGCTCTGGTGCAGGATGGAGTCCATCAGAATTTCTGAAAGCCCTTCACAACGCCTGACAGGCAGGCAAAGAGGTCACAGGAAAGCGGAGATGTTCCTGCATTGGAGCTGCCTGCTGATGTTCCCAGTGTCCACCACCACCACGTCCTCTGCAGCCATGGGGCAGCAGCTTCTCCAGCTGGCCCCGGAGTCCTCCAGAAAAAGCAGGATGCAGGAGCCTGGAAGTTCCTAAGGCTCAAAAATATAAACCAAGGGCAATCAAACTCTTTAAAGAGCAAAAAAACCCCTTCAAGCTCCCTTCATGCAATTGGACAGTGGAAAAAAAAATCTTTAAAGACAATTTGTTCCTCTGAGGGGTGGCCTTGGACATGGTGCTGCCCTCTGCATGGCAGCATCCGCGCCAGGCGGCACAGCCGAGGAGCGAAGGCGATGAGTCAGCTAACGAGGGGTTCATCGTGGCCTCGCAGGGGGACATATTTCAACCATTTGTGAGCAAGTGTCATTTTTAGCCCTATAAAACATCTCACAGTTCTCTGAGCAGCACGGAGCCAGCAAAGCCCAAATGGGTTAGCTGGCCACTGCACTGGCAAAAGTAATTCTTTGTAAATGGAGAGGCACTTGAAGGTAAGGTGCCACCCGGGATCCTACCTTCCTGGAAATGATTTATGGCACCATGTGCATTTTGCCAGTCAAAACCGGCGGCCTTCCAGACGTTTTAGGCTTCAGACTATTTTTACCATACCATAAAATACATTGACAGCTATATATCTTTATAAAAGCTCCTGTTGACTAAGAGGAGATGCTCATGACTGCCAAGGCACACATCACTCTTCTGACTTTTAAGCAAGGGTAAAGGTACCCGGCAGTTACCACCTGCATGGCCTGTCCTGTGCCCAGGCTTCCTCCAGCAGCTGCAAAACGGTAGATGCTGATGCTGAGAACATTGCTGAGAGGGTTTGAAGCCCCTAATGGGGAGGGATGCGCAAGAACCAGGGGTCTGTGAAAGGAAGTTTAGGCTGGGACTGCAGGCAGAGCCCCTGCCCCCTGCCACGACATTGCTGGGGTCCAGGGTGTTCCCTCCTTGGCTCCGCAGCCATGCCAGGGGACAAACGAGGCTTTCCCATCCCCATGCCTCCACCACTTCCCTGTGCCCTGTGGACCTGAGTGGTTTTGCACAAGCCCTTTGCTTCTGCACAACGCCATTGGATTTGGAAAACAAGGCTCCCCAAGGCTCGGCGGCTCTCACCGCACCAGCAGGATCATTTTTGTGCTTCAAACAGCATCTGCCGCTGCTCGTGCTTGCAGGGTCAGGCATCCGCAGAGACTGGAGGGCTGCTGGGCTGGCTGAGTGCAGCGAGCACCTGCGAGGAGGAGAGGGCTGCTCCCCACGGCGATGCTCACCCCAGCTCCCCGCAGGGATGAGTGCCGCTGGGGAGCCGGCTGCTATGCCCTGAAGCTCTTCAGCAGCCCTCGAGGAGGTCTTTGATTCACAGGCAATCCCTGATCTCCTCCAGGGAGACAGAGGCTCTTACCTCTGCCTTTCCAGGAAAAACAGAAGGTGCAGAGATGGAGAAAGTGAGCCAGGGATGACACAACGGAGCGAGCAAGGCAGGGACACGGTGATGGAGTAAGTGAGCCAGGGATGCAGTGATGGAGAAAGCAAGCCGGGGACACAGTGATGGAGCAAGGAAGTCAGGGATGCGATGACAGACCAAGCAAGCCAGGGAGAAGTAAAAGTGAGGTCCCTTGGGCCTGGGCTTTGTGACTCATGCCACAGAAAGCACCAGCAAAGGCTGAGCTGTGGCAAAGCTCCTGGCGCAAGTATGGGATGAGCATCTTCTCCCAGGCTTGACATACCTGTCCTCCCGCAGCCTGGCCCCATCCTGCCCTTCTTCCCAGCCCTGGTGCCTGGGAGCTGCCTCTCCTTGCACTATCCGGACGATTGTCTTGGCTCAGAGCTGGGGTGCAAGGAAGCAGCCAGCCCTGTGGCAGAGCACTCAGCATCAGTGGTCAGGCACCCAGCACCAGCCTGCTCACCCAGCAGCTGGCATGTGAAATCGGCCGGGGGCTGAGCCGACCCCCATGCGGTTTTGGCCCTCACAGGTTTATGACATGGAACACACATTCTTCAGCCACGGCCAGAAGAAGAAGATTGTGATGGAGATCGACCCACTGGCCAGGACGGAGACCTTCAGGAGCGGGAACAGCAGTGAGGAAATCCTGGAGATCCATGACTTCAAAAACGTGAGTGCAGCAGCATTTGTCCCCAGGACCCTGCCTGCGGTCTTGCAGCAGGACCGACGGGATCCCTCAGGACACCACGGGGTCGCTGGAGCAAGCCCCAGGATGATTTGCTTCTGCGTCAGGGAGAGCAATGCCCAGACGCAGACTCCCTGGGGATGCTCTCAAAGGAAAGGAGATGTGTATCTACATACGCTTCCACCGGTATTTAATAGTGGCGTGGTTCAGTTCCAGTGAAATACATCTCAAAAGCAAGACCTAGTTATTGGATTTACCCTTGCAAAGGAATGCAATCATCATAAATCTATCCAAGCCCAGTACATTTGTCTGTCTGGAGAGCATTAAAACCTCATGACAATGTGGTAGACTCTCTCTGAAATCTAATTAAAATTTGCAGGGAAATACCCTGTGCAGTGGCATATGGCAAAATTTTCAGCTAATAGCCTAGCAGGAACTGGGGGCTCAATGTTCATATAACCATAACGGTCAGATGCTACTCTGCATATTTTTATTTATGATAACGAGAGCTCGTGATAGTTATAAGGAGAAGGGGAGCAAAGTAAAATTTTATGACTGTCTGCCTTAAAATGTTTGCAAAAAGCCCGATTCTCCCAAACCATAAAATGCAATATCCCTTAGGAGAACCTGTTAGTACATCTTAGCACCACCGCTGAACAGAGTTTGCACAAAAACATCAACAGGAAAAAGGCTCCTCCAGCTGTACCCTCCATATGATGGGGTTATTTATCCTCCTGCTTTGCCCTGATTGCTTTTTTGCTGTTTGTTCTGATGCTGTAGGGAATAACTGGCATCTTCTTTGTGGGACTTCAAAAATGTTTCATCAAAACTCAGACGAAAGTCCTACCTGAGACGACAGAGGCCAAGATCCCTGAGCTTGAGGTAGGTGAATCAAACAGCACCCCTCCTGTGCCCCCGGGAAGCCCACTCCTCTCCCTGGCACTGGGAGTGTGGCCGCCAGCCCCACCGCCCTCTCATCTGCTCCAGCCTTCCCAGAGATGCTGCAATAAAGAAATAATGAGTTGTGATCGCTTCATAAAATGATCTTATTTCAGAGGATTGCTTCTAAAAACAAGTGGAAAGAGACAGGATTAGACAGCCAACAGACAAAAACCTCTCAGCACAATACCGGAGATCAAGAACAATAATCCTGTTGTAGTCAAAAGGTCGCAAGGCAGCTCAGGATTAGCAGGCACCAAAAAGTCAATCAAATTGTTTTCTCCAAGAATTGAGCCTCGCGTTCTCAAGCAGAATGAGGCAGAAGTAATGAATTTAAAAGAGCAGCCGTGTTTAAGAAATGCGATTTGAGAAAGCGCTTGGCGTACAGCCCTGGGAGGTGGGAAGCACCAGGCTGCAGCACCTCCCGGTCCCCCCAGACCTGTCTCCCACGGATGTGCCTGGTGGCTTCTTACACCCCTCTAGTTTTTGCCCACCACATCCTGCTGCAAGGAGTCAAGCGCTTTGCCTGCTGCATGGAAAAAAAAGTGGTTTACTCCATATTTTAACCCCTCCTTGACAGCGTAACCCGGGGTGATGGCTCAGTCCCTTGAAAGCAGTTGTCCCCTGTCCCCGTCCCCATCCCCAGGCCCCAGCGGTGGCACAGCCCCACCACAGCACAGCCTTCCCGCTCCTCCATTTCATGATGGGGGTGTTAGCAGACTGAAACCCCCCCCAAGGAAGCTGTTGCAGATAAAACACCAGCAGGACATGCGTTTGAAACGAAGCGTGGGCAGAAACATTTCCCCAATTCATGACCCAAATTCCCAGATACCGATTCTTTGATTATGCTGTAAGAAGCTAATATATTTTTTCGGCTACCTTCGTAAAAGGAATATGACTTCCCAGGCTTTAGCAGAACATTGCCCCGGGTAGAGAGCTAAAATGTAAAACCCAATGAGATAAATGTAGATTTAAGCTCTAGCCATCTCCTCCCAGAGCCCGCACTGTGCCAGGTCCCTCATGCAGCACCTGCCCAACCCCCCAGCTTTCACCAGAGGCTCCAAAAAAGCCTCAGACTGGGTTGGGTTGTGTTGGCTCTTTCCTAAAACTTCCCAAAACCGTAAGGAAAAACTCTGTAAAAGAGAAATACAGCTCCAGACACCTTCTGGAGAGAAAAATGCCATTTGCCAGCTTGCTTTATGGGCCACCACCACCAACATACATGACGTTGCCTTGGCAGATAGCTCGGCACAGACCCATCCAATAATCTTTATATATCGCCCTCCCTAAGCACCTGCCAAAACACACCATGGACTAATGCAACAGCAGAGACATGTGGTATAAATTACAGAATACAGCCACGCAAAGAATTCCTGTGAGGAATAAATTAAAAGTGTTCGATCACAAAATCGGTAGCAGAAGGAGAGAGAAATTAAATAGTAAGAGCAAAGCAGAGAGGAGATGTTTTAATCTTGGGTTTTAAATGAGCTGGGGTGCTCCAGAAGGTTCTTCCAGATGGTGGGGACTGCACAGGAGAAGGCTCTTCAAGCATGATGAGTGGAGAGAGGAGAGAGCAGGGGGCAGTGGCTGAAAACAGGCAGGAGAGACAAGGCTCACAGTGGGTGTCCCAGCCTGAGGACCAGCAGGGCATTGCACGTGCACCCTGCGAGCACCACCAACCAAGGCAGATGAAGTCCAGCTGCTCTCTGGGAGGGGAGAGGGGCCTCTGGGTAAGCCAAGGGGAGGAGAAGCAGCCAGCAGTGGGGACAGGGTGTCTCACCACACCGGGGTGAAAACGTTGTTCTTCCTCCAGGGAGAAGAGATCACGACCACCTACTTTGAGCAGTCTGTGGTCTGGGTTCCTGGGGAAAAGCCCATTCAGAACAAGGAGTTCCTGAAGAGCTCCAAAATCTTTGACATCTGCAGAAACGTGACCATCTACTGGATCCACCCCACGCCTATAGCAGGTACAAGGAGCCATCTCCTCCCTGGAGTGTTTGTGACACCCCTCACCAGAAGCAGCCCTGCCACCACCCATGTCCCCCTCTGCCACGTCCCCACTGCGACGTGGTGGGAACCCGTTTCCACAGCCTTGTACATCTCAGACATGAACACGTTGGCCACAACCAAGAGAGAGCAAGGCAAATGTAACAGCAGGGGCTGAAGTTTCTCTCTGCAAAGCACTTGTCTCTGTCGGCTCCCCACTGCCCTGCACTTTGCAGAGTGGCCACCTTCCTCATAACAAGGCAAAAACCCACCCCTTTGTACCTGCAAAGAAAGCAGCGCTGCTGGAAACTGGGACGCCTAAATTCTAGTCACTGCATGAACATCAGAGCACGAGCAGACATCTGCATCTAAATCACACAACGGGGTTGCCACCTCCAGCTGCTCGCTACACAGTCCTCACAGAGGTTGCGGCCTCTGAGATCTGCCAGTGTAATTACCCGCTGTCTCTAACCCACTTCTATCCGAATGAGCTAGTTTTAAAAAACCAACTGAGAAAACTCCCTCCGCTCTGCAGCCGCAGAGGCACATCTCGTTCCCCACGGGTACCAGTCAGCCCACGGCCACTGATGGTCCTGGCAACAAGTGGGCATCAGAGAGCCCTGATGCTGCTGTCCTCGGCTGCTGTCCCCTTTTGCTTCCTCAGTCCCCACTGTTAGATCCCATCTGCAGTTCAGTTTTAGCAAAGGAAATTTACATCACTGTAGGTTTTACCTAAGCTGTGGGTGGTGTAGCTGGGTCTAATCTGCCCCAAATCATGTCACTTTGCTGGGGCTGTACAAATCCCTTCCCACCCCCAGCAGTACAGCCCACCATGAGGATGTGCTTCCCTGCACCTGCAGCCCCGTGGAGGGGATGCCAACACCACCCCTGAGCACAGGGTGGGGGTAGGACATGTCTTTGCCCTTTCCTCCCACCATATTATCTCCTACAGCCCTACTTCCAAGCCTGGTAAGAGCAGGAGGCAATGGAGCACAGCTGGTCTGCTGGTGGGCTTTTGGGCTTTTCCTGGACATTGGCACTAAATTTTGGTAGAGACATTAATGCCTGCTGCTGCCTGTGTCCCCCCACTCCCTGGCTGTTGACAGCAATGTTTGGGCTCTTCGTGTAGCTCCTGAGCTGGCCAACCTTGAAGGGACAGAAGACGATGACCCTGAGCTGCTTCTAGACAACCAGAGCTGGCTGGATGGGGAGAGCGAACACGAGGCAGAGAAGGATGTGCAGCCAGGACCCAAGCGTCGGGCACGGCAGCTGACCGAGGAGGATCTGCCTGTCAATGACTACGTGAGTGCGGGCAATCGCATCCCAGGGTGCCCTGCCCATTGTCCCACATGTCCTGGTCTCACTCCTGGGGTTTCCTCCCGCGTTCCTAGAGTACTCTGGTCATGCTTCTGGGTGTCCTGGCCACAGTCCCAGGGTGTCCTGATTGTGTTCCTGGGGTGTCCTCGTTGTGTTCCTGGGGTGCCCTGGCTGTGCTCCTTGGGATGTCCTGCCCATGCTTCTCGAGCACTCTGTCCATGTTCCTAGGGTGCTCTGCCCATGCTTCTGGGGTGCCCAGGGTGTCCTGTCCACGCTTCTGGGGTATCCTCCCTGTGTTCCTGGGGTGCCTTGGCCATGCAGCCTCTTGCTGCGTTGACACTGTCTCTTCCCAGCAGTCAGAGAACGGGCTGGAGTTCCACCCCTTGTGGGACGAGCGAGGCTACTGCTGTGCCCAGTGCCGCCGTGCCAACCGCTACTGCCGGCGGGTCTGCGAGCCCCTCCTGGGCTACTACCCCTACCCCTACTGCTACCAGGGTGGGAGGGTCATCTGCCGGATCATCATGCCCTGCAACTGGTGGATTGCGCGGATGCTGGGCAGGGTGTAGCACCCACCGTGCAGCACCTAGCACTTGGGTGCTTCCCCGTGCCCACCTGCCGCGTTGCCACCCATCCAGATTGTCCCGACATAGCTGACACGCAGGTTATCTGCTTGATTGCTGGTGAGTGTGCAAGTGTGCAGACGATGGCACCCTCACCATGTGTGCACAGCCTGTCCCCCTCCCCCAGCACCCTGCGCTGCTCCCACGGGGTTGGGGAAGGCTGTGCTCGAATGCATCGTTGCCATGCTGAGCAGCAAGAGGCAAACAATAAACGTCTTGTATGAGCGATTGCAAAGAAAATGGAAAGTTGTTTAGTCTCAGTCTGTGATGCTTAATGGGTCTGAGAAGTGATCTAATTGCTCGGCTGCCTCATCACAAGCATCCATAACTCAGGTACCAGGACTGCTGGCGCTCGCCTCGCTGGGAACGTGTGGAGGTCCCTAATTTGCTCCCTGACAGTGCTGGTAGTTGTCCCGACCCTCTGTTCCAGCATGCTCCGATATGTTCAGTAGTTACTAGTGACAGCTCAGGGGTGCCACCAGTCCCCTCAGGAGCAATGTGCAGCACAGCAGCGTGCTGGCAAGGCAGAGGCAGGAGCAGGCACAAGGAGTCCCCCAGGGAAGTGGGCAGCCAAAGCCAGAGGGGGAGGAGGTGCAGAGGACCTCAAGTGCCATCAGCTGTCCCCAGCCCTGTGACCAACAAATGGGCAAAACCCAGGAGGGAAAAAGTAAGTCCTTGATACCGCAGCCACCCTGAGCAGGACACTGCCTGCACCAGTGCTGACAGCTAACAGCCAAAATCCCCGCGCACCCCCTGCGCAGCCCCACCACTCACGGCCTCAGTGCTCACAGCAGACCCCAGGCTCTAGCTTTCACCCCAGGGAGCCAGCTGCTGCCGAGGAGCTTTGACATCCCACGGGTGTCACCAAGGGAAAGCCTCTCAGTGTCACTGAGGGAGCATGCACTGCCACGGCCGGTGCTTTCCAGGCAAACGCCTGGACAGACAAGCCTACCCAGCTGTACATACAGAGGAGAGAGCAGAGGTCAGGCTCCACTTGCTGCCGCTGTGACAGGTGCCAGCCGTGGTGTCTCCGGGGCTGTCAGGCGCTCCCTGCATCCCTGTGGCTCCTGCAGGGACATGAGCACTTTTTAAGGGCAGTTCCTTCTGTCCCTGCTCACGGCTGTGCTGACAATGTGGTTAAAATGCTGGAAGCATGGTGCAGCAGAGCTCCCCACACAGCATCCCAAGGGACACCAACCAGCCTGGGGGACACCAAGCGTTTCCGACAAGTCCCCCGAGATATTTATGCCCCTGAGAGGGGGCACTGATGCCCGCAGTGCCTGTTGCTGGCTGTGGGGATCAGCAGACTGGACAAGCCTATGTGCTCCCCAGGTCAGCACCATCAATGCTAGTTTTCCTGCAGCAGTTTGGAAACCTCCAGGCTGCCCATCCCACCTTCTGCCAGAGCCATCCCCTCCCCACCTGGGAATGAAGCTGCATGCAGAGCCAGGCGCACAGACCAGCGCCGGGTCACTCCCCTCTGTGCAGGCTTTCTGGTGAGGATGGGTTTAGCCAAGCCTGGCCCTGCTCCTCTCACGTTCCTGCCCTGTCTCCATCCATCCATTGCCATCGGCTGGTCTCTCCAACCCAGCTTCTGTGCTCTGCCGCACCGTCCTGACCCAGGAGGCTTTTGGGCAGCCAGGAGCTGACAACAGTCCGATTTACTCACCCGGGTTCAGCGCGGCATAAGGATTTTGGTTGTTCCCCTGTGGGTTCCTCGCTGTGGGGCAGCTTGGCTGCAGCAGCTCACCCAGCACTGAAGCAGTGTTTGCCAGAGGGCTGATGCTGACAAGGGGCCACCACTCCTACGCGCAGCGTAACTGCTCCTTTTACACCTGCCTGCTTCCCCGGAGCAGGACAGAGAGCCCCAGCAGCCGGCTGGCTGCTCCAAGCCAGAGCCCTTCTGGGTTTGTTCCTGACACCTGAAGATCCCAAGCTCACCGGAACGGAGCTTCACCACACCACTGCATCATCAGGCTCAGTAAGGCAACGGCTTGCTGACAAAACAGCCCAAAGATGAGCGGTACCGAACAAACACAACAGCTTAAACCCACGTTTCTTGCCCTGGGGAGAGGCTGGGGACGAAGGCAGGTCCAGCAGCGCTGCCTTACCCTTTGCTCCGCACCAGTGGCCGACTGGCAAAGGATGTACACGTTTGCACAGGGCTGAACTCACCCACCCGGCTCCTGGGCTGGGATGCTCCAGGCCTTCTGCTTCAGCACTGTTACACAACCGCTGTTATGAAGAAAATTCAATTACAGAGGTTATTTGTAAGTGCAAGTGCACTGGTGAGCATCGGAAAAACACAAGCTGCGATGGTCCAGAGGTTACTGGCTGGCCCGGGGCGAGTGGATTGCCTCCCAGGGAGGGTTGCTGCTCTTTGCAGCAACTCAAGCAGTTATTTCCAGGAGATGAAAAGAAAAGCTAAGGTGGTTTCATAGAGTAAAATATCTTAATATTTATTGTGTTTTGGGACAAGAGAGTTCTACTCAATACACAAAACGAGTTAAAGCAGCATATAATACTGACAAATCAAGTCACAGCTGACTTGGTGCAAGGACACCTACCAAGGTAAAGGCACCAGAAGCTACATCACCAAACCTTGCTACAGCTTACAAAGAATCACTACAGCCTGTACTTAAAAAAGTACAACTATAAAAAAGTATATAAAACCCAGGGCAGGGATGAGAGAGAGCTTGGCAACACACTGAGACCTTGCTGAGCCAAGGGCTTCAGGCAGGCACGGATGTGTTTTAACAGGGCAACAGCCCCATCTCGAGAGCAACCACGTCCGGAGAGCGAGGGGACACCGAGGGGCTGCCAGAGATGAGGGGAAGGCTTGCTTTCCCAACGGAGGCACCGAAGATGAGCACTGGGAGTCCCACGAGGCTGCCTGCATGGTCAGCTCGCCACGGCACTCGAGTGCGCCGCCAAGGAAAGAGCCAGGGGCTGCGGCACCCGGAGGAGCCCGCTTGCTGTAACCACCGCAGCTACACTAATTATCCCACGTGGTGGCACAGCGGAGTAGTGTTAGGACAAGTCCCTGAGCGCACCAGGACAGCTGCTGCACTCGTTTCTATAAGCTAGTGGAAAAGAAGATCAGTCAGTTCAAAGCCAGATTTCACGAAGTGGCAGCCAGAGGAAAACTGGAGGTGGTGGCATCCTCCCTGGCCACGGAGAGCATACCCTGCAACGCACAAGACAAAGCGTTAGCAGACGAGGCTGGATTTATACACAGCTTAAAATGACATAGCAGACAGTCTTGCAGGTGCCCTCTATCCCCACACGCCCCCACACGTGGTACCCACTGCCACGCTGAAGGTCCCCAGGGGCTACCAGGCAGCAGGCAGGGATGCAGAGGCAGCCCACCGAGCTTACATCACTGGACAGACATACCCAGCCACAGCCACAGCGCGCTGGGGGCCAGCTACATGGCTACACCATCTCGTACTGATTGTTCGTGATGTACTGGGACAGGCAGCAGGCAAGAATGATGCCAACCAACTGAAGAGAATAAAAACACATACATCAGAGGTAGCCAAAAACATGATGCGACGTTTTAGGGGGAAAGCCTGACAAATTGCTCCAGAGCATCAGTTTTATAAAATCCAAGGATGTACAGTGGGATTTATAAACCACAACATGGGCTGCTGCGCCCTGCTTCAGAATAACAGAGAGGCCAAAGCAGAGGATCCTGACACGCATCAGCCAAACAAGCTCCTCACGGGAGGTGCTGTGTCCCATCCTGTTACATTTTGCTTCATGAAGCATCTACAGCTTTATGGTAATTTTGGAGATTACACAGATTATCTGGAGTGTCACAGCCAATTACACACACAAAAGAACACCTCTCAAGCAGCCACCTCTCCCTGTTGCAAGGACCATGGAACTAATGGTTTCGCATCAGCATCTGAAGGACACGCTACCGTCATCACAACGTGGCCTCCCAGCCCCCCTACGCAGACATTTAGGGCCAGATCCTGCAGGAGTTTGACCTCCACAAGCAAAGTTAGAGGCACATTTGCATGATGGCTCCCTGCCGGCCACACAACACAGCAAGGCTTGCTGAAAGAGCCATAAAAGCCAGGAGCCAGTTACAATTCCCAAGCCTGGCATCAGCCGAGAATTTCACAGCCGGGAGTGTGCAGCTCACACTTTGTGTGTCAGTCACATCTTGGTGACGCCACAGTGAGCACAGCCCAGCTGAAGAAGAAAGAGGGGTGAGTGGCTGGGCAGAGCAGAGCAACTGCAGCTCCTGGGCTCTCCCAGCTGCAATCGGAAGCACTTGGTAGCACAAGCTGCAGGCAGGGGCTGCTGGCTCCCGCCTCTCCCCCAGCTCGGTCCATCCATTACGGGAAACGCACGACGACACACTCATTACGGGAGAAATATCTTGGCGGGGTTCCTTCTCCCCATGCTGGCATGGTCACCCAATGGTCCCAGGCGGCAGCACCTCAAAGCTCGTGCCACAGCCTCTGCACGCCGGGCCAAGGGGAGGGGGAACTCAAGCCCCTCCAAAGTCAAGGCCAGCTGAGCCCACTCCGCAGCTGCTCAGTGCCGATTGCCCAGCAAGCTTCCACAAACCAGCTAAAGAAGGGCCGGCTGTGCATCCTGCAGCTCCCACTGTGGAGCACCGGAAAACCCTCGGCACTTCGGGAAGCCCCACGGCAGCGTCAGCATGCCCAGCGCCCTGCGCGGCGGAGCCGGGGGCAGGGGCCTCCCGCTTCCTGCGGGGATAAGGCCTGCCGGAGCGGGGCTGGCGAGCATGACACCGCTGCGGCTCCTGCAGGAAGCATCCTACAGGATAAAGTAAAGGAGATGGTGGGGAGCAGGAGGGAGAGGACACAATTGCAGGGCAAGGCAGTGTGTGGGGTGTAAGCTGCCAGCACAGGTGATGCCCCACAGGTGCTCACAGGGACTCAGCCATGCAGAATTGATGCCAAAACACCTCTCAGATAAAAAGGGAGGTCAGCGGGTAGGAAAAGGAAGGGCGCAGATTTGATCCCTGCCAACAGCAAATGCAGGGAGTTTGCCCAGCACAGCACAGGCTCGGTTTGGTTTTTCTTGAAGTCAGTTGTTTCATACAGGGGCTATTCTCAGATAAGCTGGGCTCACAGAAACAGAGCTGATGCTTCAGTCCTGGGTCTAAAAGACTGGAGACTGCACAGTGGTGAGATTAAACCCAAGTGGAATCTGCAAAATAGCTACTCCTCCCTGGCTGAAACAGGACGTGACTTTTGTGCACACACCAGGCTTTGCACGGAAATTAAATAACCTCCGGAGGCACACTAACTTTGCTCTGCACTCCTCCTGTACCAGGCAAAGGAGATTTACCTGGAAGCATGCAATGCCAAAGGAGATTCCAGCCACAATGCTCATTTTTGACTCCATCGTTGACGTTACCAGGAAAAAACAACCCTGCAGAGGGAAAGAGAGCACATGGGTCCAGTGCTTTTCACCCCCCAGGAGTCCAAACCTCCCCAGAGCACCAGCAGCTCCAGGGGAAGATGCTCCCACAGGCTGCCAAAGGCTTCTGGCTGTCACCCTCTTGCCTGACCTTGGCGAAGTTATTTCCCTATCAGCACCGCAGCAGCCAGCCTCCCAGCCCAGCCGTTATCAAGGGGAGTGCTGCCCTTGGGCTGTTCCCAGTGGTAGCATTGGGTTGAGCAAGGTGACTCATCAGAGGAATGGCCCTTGCATCACCAGGCCCTCCCTGCCAGATGAGGTCACCGCGCTCACTGACGGGTCAGGACTTTGCACAGTCGGAAGACACCAGCACTGCTGAAATGAACTTTACTGGGAAATAACCTCCTTATTCACCTGTTCTCCAAAACACACAGCTCCTAGTGCAAACATTTGGGGACCTCCAGAGAAGGAGTGGAGGGGCCCTCAGGCAGGAGGGAGGGCTCGTTCCTCCATACCTTTCCCCTGCCTCCATCCCAGGGGAGTCCCTGGGCCACAGGCCACCTGCACAAAGAGAGCAGTTCTCCTTTCAAGCCTCCAGTGAAGGGCAAGCCCTTCTCCACCCACCCAGCTCTGCCCTCTCCACCTCCAGGACTGGCAGGGAGATTTTTCTAAGCTGAACTCACATCCACAAACACTTTCAGCTTGGCTTTACTTGGGTCTTTCAGATCCTCCTCCGAGCAGTCATCCTGGCTCTTGCAGCAGCTCCGTGGGATACCCTTCTGGGTGAAGTACTCAGTCCTTTCCCAGTCCGAGTAGTTCTGCACCCCGCAGCAGTGCAGCTGGAGGGGGAAGCACATTTGGGGAGCACAGTCACACCAGGGTACTGACCCCCTGGACCCACCATGACTCCCATGGCTCCCCTGCCTCTCCAGCAACTGCCCCCACCTCACCCAGGGTCTCCTCCCAAATTCAAAAGCCCGTGGTGTGAAAGGACCCCCAGCACTGCGCCAGGGATGCCGATGCTGTGGGGGTCCCAGGGGATGCCCCTGGGCAAGGCGAGCAGACCCACCCACCGCCAGCCAGACGCCAGCCTGGGGCACTCACGGTCCTCTGGATGGTATCGACGGCCTCACTGTGTCGATCCGCGGTCATGTTGTAGTCCCTCAGGGCCAGGTTGAGGTTACTCTCGAAGTTTGTCTTAATCTGCAAGAGAGAGGTCTCTGCAGCGGTGCTGTCCCCTCCCGCGCTTCAGGACCCGCGGCCCCACATTAGTCACCTCTCAGTGTCGGCAGGAATGACTCTGGCCGCGGCCAGCAGACATCACCCCGGCCACCCAGGCAATTAAACCCAGGCAATTAAAGGGCAGGCTGGGATGCGCCGTGGCGGCAGGGATGCTGCATGTAATAACAAGGACCCGTGTGGTGCCAACTCCCCCCTAAGCAGGCTGCTCCGTGGCACAGGAACCCTCAGAGGAGCTTTAATTACAGAAATTATTGCAGAAGATAGATCAAAGTCCAAAATTAAAAGTCCAGGGCTACTTTGCCTGTTCTGACGGAGGGGCAGCATGCCGTGTCAGGTGGATCCTGACCCAGCCTGGCCCTTATGGGGATCTTATGGGGCTCTTATGGGGCCTTCTAGGGACCAAGCTGCTCTTTGGGCTGTTTTAACCCTATGTTGGCTAAACTAAACACTGCTCCCAGCAGCACCTCTGCCCCGCCAGTGACACCTGCAACTGCTCTTGCATTAAAGCCTGCCTCAAACTCGCCCCGCAGCATGGGGAAGCAGCAGTGGGTGCCCAGCTCACCTCGTGCCTGAAGACGAACCCCACGACGGCAGCCACCAGGACGATGAGGAAGATGAGGGACAGGAGCATGGCGTACTGCAGGCAGAAAGGGCGGGATGGGACAGTGTGGATGGGATGGGGCAGGATGGGATGAGATGGGGAAGGACAGGATGGGGTGGGATGGATGGGATGGGGTGGGATGGGTCGGGAGGGGGTAGGATGGGTCGGGATGGGGACTGCATAGGGAGGCATGGGGAAGGATGGGACGTGCCAGGATGGGTCAGGACAGGTCGGGATGGGTCAGGAGTGCATGGGACCCCATCCTGCCCTGTCCGGGACCACCCACCAGCTTGAGCATCCAGGTGCTGCCGCGGCAGGTGGCGAAGCAGCCAAAGGTGCCCAGGAGGACAACGACAGTGCCAGCGCCCACCAGGACGAAGGGGACATTGGTGGCCTTCTCGTCCAGCAAGGAGAAGTAGACGGCCAGGCTCACCCTGCCCCACACGCCCACGGCCAGCAGCACGATGCCCGACACCTGGGGAGAAGGGAAAGCTGCTGTGGCTCGCGACTGTCGCGACAGGGCAGCGCGGCGGCGATATATCGCGGGGACAGGAAGGGCCGGGGCGGCCGCGGCTCGGCGCTCACCCAGAAGACGAAGGTGTAGGTGAGCAGGACGCTCTTGAGGCAGGTGATCACCGGCTTCGTCTGCAGCCGCCGCGACGGGGACGCCATGGCCGACGCGGGCCCTCTCCTGCCGGCCGGGCCCCGCCGCGCCGCCCCGCCCCGCCCCGCCCCGCCCCGCCGGCGGCGCCCGAGAGGCGGCGGAGGCTGCCGAGCGCTCACGGAAATGGCCGAGCGCCCCCGAAGGCCGGCCGCTCCTCCCCAGCGGGGCGCCCCCTGCCGGCCCGCGGCCACGCCGGGCCGCCCGTCCCCGCTCTCCTGCCCCAGCGGCTGCCGGTGCAGCCCCCGCCGCCTGGCCGGGTGTCCCCCCGCAGAGCAGGGACCGGCCATCCTGCCCCCCAGCACATGGCACGGCCACCATGCCGGCAAGCGACGGGCATCCCCGCGCCCTGCAGCCCTGCACAGCCGCCTCCTGGCAGCCCTCTCCTGCTCGGGACAGCTGTGTTATTAATTAGCGCGCTCACCGTTTGGCCGCCACATAATTAGTGCATTCAGGCAGCACGCCCCCCCCCATCACCCCACGCCAGCTCTCCTACCTGTGCGTGCCAGGCTCGTCCCTCGCCTCCCCTCACCCACGCGGTCCAGTGCTCCAGCGCCTAAACCCCGGGGGGCTCTGGCACCCGCCCCCCACCTCGTGGGGCAGCGGGTCTCACCGAACGTGCTCCATGAGCCCTGCCTGGCGGGGGCTGCGCTTCAGCTGGGAGGCAGCAGCCCCTAGCTGGAAGTGCTTGCCTCAGGACCCGCTTCCCAGCCCGCCATCTGCAGCGAGGTCTGTCTCTCCCTCCCTCCTGGCAAGAGCTGGAAAAGGGGTCTCAGCTCCCGCCGTTCTGTCCTCGCCTCCCCCCCGACCCCCTGTTCCCAGAGCCCGCCAGGGCTGGGACAGGCTGGGCTTGGCTCTCTCCTCTGTCAACACAGGCTCCTGGCTCTTCTGCTTGCAAAGAAAAAACTCTGACAGCCTTTTAAAGCCTCGGAGAAGCAGGAGGTACACTGGAAAACGGGCGATCCTGGGATTTATTATTTTTGACAATCTCATCATTTTGGGCCTGACTCACGGCTTTTGAATGTTTGGGACGAGCAGCAGAGGGGAGAAGTAGGTTTGCTGAGCGCAGGCAGCACGGCCAGGCAGGAGGGTCTGGCGTCTGTGCTGTGACAAGGCGACGGAGGGGGGCATCATCCCGCTCCCAGCCCCTCGCCATCCCCGCGGCTGCCCCTGGCTCGGGCACGGCAGGTGAGCTGGCCAGTCCCCAGCCCCCCAGCATGGCACAGGAGGCGGCCCCCATCTTGCTGGTTGTCCTCACCAGGCTGGTGTCATCCACGTGGCACGAAGGTGAGTGCTGGCGCATGCGGGCGCAGCAGGGCTCCCCCAGGGACAGCAGCCTGCGGGGTCCTGCTCCCATCAAGGGGTGATGGGCAGGGAAGGAGGGAGGGGTGCCCTGGTACAGCGATGCCAGCGAGAGCATTGATGCCTACAGGGTAGGGGGTGCCTGCAGGGGAATGCTGTGGGGGACAAGGAGGAGTGGATGGGGTGCTGGGAGGCATCTGGAGAGGAGCAGAAAACCAGCCTCTCTATCACGCCCCTGCCTGCAGGAAAGCAGCCTTCCTGCTGACTCCCTGCTCCCATGGGGGCCATCGGCAGCAGATGTTTGCCTGGACTGAGTGTGCAGTCCCAAAGCCCACTGCAGCCAGCCCAAGGATCAAAAGCTCTTGCCCTGTTTGGGGAGGGCCTTCCCTGCTCCCATCCTCATCCCTTTGCCACGCTGCCAGCACGGCTGGCTGAGGATGTTCCTGCCCAGGGCAGCCAGGGCTGCGTGCTGGCCCCAGGTGAGAAGCAGAAGGCTGTGCCTGCACAAAAAGGGAACATCAAAATTAAATGGCACATCTGCCTGCGGGAGCACAGTGTACTTCATCCCCAGAGCTGGGGGGGGGCTCAGCAGCCCCCTCGGGAAGCAGCCCTGCTCACCGACACAACCCCACTGCCACCCCCACAGATGCCAGCCCTGTGCTCACCCTGGGACCCTCCACTCCCTGGGGCAGCCGTGGCAGCGTGGGAAGGACGTTGGGATAAAAGGCTTGTGGAAATGTGTGGGCGACTTAATGAAGCTTGTGGGAAGCAATGGGGAGTCGCTCTGTAGTAAAGTTCATGCTGGAAAGATTTGTAATGGAGTTTCCTCCCTGTGACGGCAGGGCTGCTCCTCGGATTGGCCTTGGCGGATATCCCCTTCCCAAAACCCGGAGCAAGGGGAAGGGGAGATGGGTGCAGCTGCAGTGGGACTGTGGCTTTGCCTGGGGTCCCTTCCCAGGCTGAGCATCCCCGCCATGTGGGAGCGGGGAGTGCGGTGGGGTGGGCTGGCAGCGAGGAGGGGGCAGCGCTGGCGGGGGCCTGCGGAAACGCGGCGGAAACGTGAGCTCAGTGCTGGGGAATGCCGCGGCCGAGTCGCCGAGGGGCCACGGGGAAGGATGCCAGCCCTCTCCCCCTGCATGGCTCCCTCCTCGCCTGCTGGTCCCTTGCCCATGGGGACGCGGTGCAGGCCAGAGAGTGGCCTGCAAGGATGGCACAAGGCTGTCCTTCCCCCTGGCCATGGACCCTCTGCACAGCATGGGTGGCATGGGGCCAGCAGCTCCAGCCAAGCCCCTCCAGCACCGTCCCCCAGCAGCAGCATCCTTCTCTGGCACACAAGCGAGAGGCTGCATCCCCCCCAGCCCCCCAGCAGGGCAGCGTGCCTCTCCTGCCTTGCCTGGGCCAGGGGCTCTGCTGGGATGGGCAGGAGAAGGCAGCTTTCTTCCTTCCCTTGGGATGCCGGTGGCAGGGACAGTGCCACAGGAGTGGGTGGAAGGACTTCCCGGCAGCGCGAAGCCGGGGGTCGGTGCCAGCCCACTGTGTGCCAGCACCCGCTTCCTGCCATAACCACGGCTGCTCCTGCCACTGTTTAGTCTGCGGGCTGGTGCCAACCCACACCAACCATGTCGCTGGGGACTGGGCTCACTGTCTGCCCGGCTTAACCCTTGATGGCAGCCCCAAGGGCAGCAGGGCAGGGGATACCTGGGGATGGGATCTCTTACTGGGTGCTGCAGGATGTTTTGGGGTAGGACAGTGCAGCTGCCCAGCGAGGCATCATCACCTGGGTGCCACTGCATCCGTGAGCCATCACGCAGCCCCCTTGTCTCCTTCCTCCTCCCTAGGGTCTGGCTACTACGCAGCCGAGAGTCACACCAATGAAGTGTACACAGAAGAAGCCCCTCCTGAACCTGCCCTGGACTATCGCCGAGGTAATGGCACCCAAACCTCATGGGGAAACTGAGGCACGGCAGGGTTGGGTGCCCCCCTCACCTCCCTCCTCTCCCCCAGTGCCCCAGTGGTGTGCCACACTCAACATCCACCGCGGAGAGGCCACCTGCTACTCTCCCCGGGGGGGCTTCTACCGCAGCAGCCTGGGGACACGCTGTGAGCTGAGCTGCGCCCGCGGGTACCGCCTGGTGGGGCCCAGCGCCGTCCAGTGCCTGCCCAGCCGCCACTGGTCTGGGATGGCGTACTGCCGACGTGAGTGTGCCCAAGCCGTCAGCTTGCCGGCATCCCCACAGACACCCATGGCAGCCGGTCCTGGGTGCTCTGCCCACTAGCAGTCAGGCCGGCTGGTTCCCTCCCCTCTTTGTGCTCTCCATCCCAGAAATCCGGTGCCACGTGCTGCCGGCAGTGCTGCGGGGCTCCTACGTGTGCTCAGCCGGCGTGCAGATGGATTCCCGCTGCGACTACACCTGCCTGCCCGGCTACCAGCTGGAGGGTGACCGAAGCCGCATCTGCATGGAGGACGGGCGCTGGAGCGGGAGCGAGCCAATCTGTGTAGGTAAATTCTCACCCTACCATCCTCTCAGCCCCATGCTGCTGGGGCGCACAAGGGCAGGCCACCCCACATCCCTGGAGTGCCTACAGGTATCACCCCACGTCCGACCCAGGCATTGCCAGGCGCTGGCTTCTGCACCTCCTGACCCTGGGACCGCTGTGCCCATTGCTCCCTGAGATGCTGTTTGTCCCGAAGCACGCACTGGTGCAGGCACGTTGGTTCAGGGTCAGGACACTCCGTGCTGGCTTTACAGCAGGGCTTGCTGGCTCTGGGGTGCCTGGGATGTGCGCAGCATCCCTGGGGGATCCTGGGGTTTAACCCTGGGGTTAAACGCTGGGGCCAGTGCCTGGCTCTCGCAGCCCAGCCCCAGTGCCCTCAGGGTCCCCAACTCCCTCTCCTCCCTGTGGGCAGATATGGAGCCTCCCAAGATCCGCTGCCCAGATTCCCGGGAGCGGATAGCCGAGCCGGGCAAGCTGACCGCCACTGTCTACTGGGACCCCCCCCGTGTGAAGGACTCTGCTGACGGCATCATTAAGAGGTGAGGGCGGAGGTGCTAGGGGCACCACCAGCGAGGGCTGGGGGCCATGCTGGGTGCTCCCTCCCGGGGTCCTGACAGAGAAATCCTTCTGCTGGGTGCAGGGTGATGCTGCGGGGCCCGGAGCCCGGCTCTGAATTCCCCGAAGGAGAGCACGTGATCCGCTACACTGCCCATGACCAGGCGTACAACCGAGCCAGCTGCAAGTTCAGCATCCGTGTCCAAGGTGAAGCAGGCTCCCCGGGGGCTGCTGGCTGCCTCCCCCCAGCTCTGGGCTCCGCACCCCACGGCTGGGGCCGTGCCCCATGTCCCCCAGCCCTTACTCAGCCTCCCTCTTCCCAGTGAGGCGCTGCCCTGTCCTGAAGCCTCCGCAGAACGGTTACCTCTCCTGCACCTCTGACGGCAACAACTACGGAGCCACCTGCGAGTACCTGTGCGAGGGGGGCTACGAGCGCCAGGGCACCTCCCTGCGCGTCTGCCAGTCCACCCAGCAGTGGACTGGCTCCCAGCCCCTTTGTGCGCGTAAGTGGGGCAGGGCAGGGGGGGACCTGCCTGCAGCAATGCCCTGCGCTTGGGGAGGATGCTGCCTGGCCAGGCAAAGGGGTGGGGAAGGGGTGACGGGGGGCGCAAAATGGCACTTCCCCACACGCACGCCTCTCACCCCAGCCATGCAGATCAACACGGACGTGAACTCAGCTGCCAGCCTACTGGATCAGTTCCATGAGAAACGCCGCCTCCTCGTCATCTCAGCCCCTGACCCTTCTAACCGCTACTACAAGATGCAGATCTCCATGCTGCAGGTGAGGAGATCCTCCTGCCACCCCCACCTTCCCCTCTCCACCTCCAGCACCCTCTCACCCGCCTTGACCTCCACAGCAAGCTGCCTGTGGGCTGGACCTGCGTCATGTCACCACCGTGGAGCTGGTGGGGCAGCCCCCGCACGAGGTGGGACGCATCCGGGAGCACCAGCTGTCCCTTGGCATCATTGAGGAGCTCAGGTAGGGGGGAGAGGGGGCTGTCCTGCAGAGCCAGGTGCCTGTGCGGGGGAACTGAGCGTGGGGACATCTCTGGGGATGGCAAAGCATGAGGTTGCAGCTGGGTTGGTGGACAGACCTTTTCTGCTGCACCAGAGGGGCTGGTGCAATGTGAGGACACCCCCAGCAAGCCTGAATACAGCATCACCAGACGGTCCCAGAGCTCACAGCCCCAAGGAACGGATGGGAGTCACCTGAGGAGGACCTGAGTGCTGTTTCATGGGGTGGGCAGGCTCAGCCCTCCATGACAAGCCCCCCAACCCTGACCGTCGGCTCCCCCCTGCACCCCCAGGCAGTTCCTGCACCTCACCCGCTCCCACTTCAATGCGGTGCTGCTGGACAAGGCGGGCGCCGACCGCGAGCGCTACATCTCCCCCATCAGCCCTGATGAGCTCTTCGTCTTCATTGACACGTACCTGCTGAGCGAGCGGGAGGCAGCACGGCGGGCACAGAGCGGGGACCCCTGCGAGTGAGACAGTGCCAGGGAGACACCCCCGCTCCGCTGGCCTCAAGGGACAGCCACCTTTCCTTTTTGCTTTTCTAGTCACCCACCGTAGAGGAGGACCAGGGTGCCAAGGGCCTCCCGGGGAAGGGGAGCCCCTCTTTGGCTGCTCTGGCACAGAGGCCAGCAGGGCCAGGGACCATGCGCTGGCAGCATCCCTAGTGCCCAGCAGCCGGCTGCAGGGTGGGATGGCTCAGCCCAGCCAGGACCATGGTGGGACCCACCAGAGTGCCTCCGCTCAGACCCCAGGGCAGAGGGGAGATGGGCTGCCAGGCGCTGAGCTGCCAGAGCAGAGAGTGGGAGGTCAGGCAGGACAGGCAGCGAAACAGTGCAACAGCTTCACCCTCCCCTGGGGTAGCTTCACCCCCAGGCACAACCTGCACCCGCTCCCTCCCCTGCTGGGGTCAGCCCTGACAGGCAGGCACTCCTGCCAGAAAGCCTTCATTAAAAAGCAAACGGCCCCACGCTCAGCAAAGCCAGAGTGCAGCCCCCACCGTGGGCTCGCCATCCCCCCCCCCCCCCCCAACACCTCCCCTTGCTTTGCCCTCCACCAGCCATGGGGCACCCTTCCTGGGAACCGTTTTAGCCGTAGAGTATTAACTTGAAATAAATAAATTTGTATTAAAAGTCGGTGCTGGCAGAAGGTGTGTGGCAGAGGGTCCCAGGAAAAGGATGCTTCCTGGGGACCACTACCCCCAGGGTGACCCCACACAGCTCCATCCTGGGCCCACAGCCAGGGCCAGGCTGTGCACGGCTGCCCTGGTCCTGGCAGTATCCTGCGGGAGGAGGGTGGGGAAGACAAGGAGGGAGCAGACTGTGAAAGAGAAGGGGTGTGAGTAAGAAGAATGGAAAGAAAACCCAACTACATTTCAAAGTATTTTGCCTGGAGGCGGGAAGAAGGGAGGGTCCACAAGGACTCCAGTTCAGCCTGAAATTTGGTGCAAAGCCTACGACAAAAGGAAAACCCTTTAAACGAAGCTAAGCCAAGAAGACTTTCTGCCCAAGCCTGTTTAGAGAGGGTCATGTTTATTAAAGGAAAAAAACCACAACCACCCAACAAAAAGCCAGCCCACACAGGGCAGCCCTGCCAGGCCGTGCAGCGAGGGTGGCCCAGAAGCAGCAGTGCCAGCCCCCAGCCAAGTCCCAGGGCCACAGCCTATGGCCTCAGCTTGGCCATGGTGGAGCGGAGCTGGAGCGTCCCCTCTGCCCACGAGCCTGGGTACTGGCACATCTTCTGCCACAGATTCAGCTCTTCACCCGTGGAGTCCATCCAGTCCACAGCCTGCCCGTTGCTCATGCCTGGGGGAAAGGTTACACGTGGGCAGAAGTCACGGCTGGAGCAGCCTCCTGCCTGCAGCAAGGCAGCCCCAAGCAAGGCTGCTTGTCCCCAGGGTTTGATGGGACCCCAGGGCTCCTCACCATTGCCCACCCCCAGACGGACACCCCCGAGAAAGTCATTGCTGGACAGTGGCTCCCTGTCCCAGACCGTCAGCTCCAGGCAGATGTGCTGCAGGTCCTCGGGGTTGATGCCGTTGTAGACAAAGGTGTGGTTGTAATGAGGGTTCAGGGTCTTCTTCACCACAGGTGTCTTCCTCTTGGAGGCTTTGTTTTTGTGTGGCAGGAGGTAGCTGGGGGAAGCAGCCCCTTGGGTTAGCTGCCTGCAGCTGCCTTCTGCCTCAGGGTCTGGGGCAGCTCAGCACCCCAGGACCTGGCTTGGAGCCCACCTTCCCCGATATGGCTTGGGCAGGAGGACAACAGTCGGCAAGGGGCTGGGTCCCTGCCCTGCCTCCCGAAAAGCTGCTCAGCAGACTGCAGCAGCCTGAGGAGGGGAGAGGGCAAGGACCGGAGCCTGCTTGCCCCCAGCCATGCTGCCCGGTGGCTTGGCGACCTCTGGGAAGATGATTTGATGGCAGCTGGAGTCCCACCCTGCACACAGCCTCCCGGCTGCAGCCTCTCAACCAGCCAAAGCCTAGGAGAGCACTTGCTGCCAGGAGTACCTTGTCTCTGGGCAGACGGTGACTTTCAGGGCACTAACGCAGGCAGCACGGGGCAGCTAGTGGAGAGACCCTTCCCTCCCCAGGTCCCTCCGGCAGCTCTGGCAAGTGCCCTGGGATGCAGCCAAGGAGGACAGTGCCTTTGTTGCCCCCCTACCCCAGACCCACACTCACCCCTTGACAAAGCTGTCTGAGGTCCCCCCAGATTTGGCAGCTGTGAGGTTCTTGGCTTCTTTGATCCAGACCTGGAGCTCACCACCTTCCCCTGTTTTGCCTGGGGAAAATCCAACACAAAAAAAATTAATCGACCTTAATTTACACCATCACAAACTTCTGGAAAGGTCCTGCTGAACACCTTCATCACAGAGGCAGGTACAGATCCCCCAGCTAGGTTCTCCTCTTGCCTCCTCCCTCGCTGGCCCTGCCTGCTGAGGCCAGGACAGGCAATTGCTTGGTGCAGGGCCTGATGGTCCAGCCCCAGGACCAGTGGACCAGCCTGAGGACAGCCAGGTCTGCCCCGGCCCAGAGCAGCCCTGCAGGCAGTGCGGGGGAGAAGGCTGCAGTGGCGTCACCCAAGAAACCCATAAAGACCCACCTTGCCTTGCCACGAGCAGATCCCACAGGCTACAGAGATCCTGGAGCTCCAGCACTCACCCTTCCTGCCTTTGCTGGCCCCAGGGTGTTTGGAAGATGGGATGTACTTCATGGAGACAACCAGCTCCCCCTTGTACTGGTGGAGACCAGCAGCATCTGCCCCGATCTGCAGAGAGGCAAGACTTTAGAGGTCAAAGCAGACATGGTGATGGCCTGGTCTGCATGCAGACCTCCCCACACTGGGCCAAAGGGCTTGGCTTCTTCTAGAGGTGGTTTAGCTGGCAAATGCCTACAGACCCTCCCCAGCATCACCAGGTCAGACTCAGATGAGCTCCTTTGGGATCCTACTTTGGCTCAGCCACCTCCCTCACAAAACCCTGTTTAGGGGTTTCCACAAGCTGTGTGAGTCCCAGCAACACCAAGGGCTGAGCCCACAGTACGAGTTAGCCTAGAGAACCAGACCTAAGGGCAGCAGCAGAAAGATCCTTGCTGCCTGGCTTTCCAGCCTGCAGCAGGATGTCCCAGCCAATTTCCCCCATTTGTTTCCCTGAAGTTGGCTCCAATTCCTCCCAGCTGGAGCAGAGCGCCATGAAGAGCGGCACTCAGAGCAGTCAAGCAAGCAGAATGAAAATACCTGATGGGGCAGAGACAAGTTCTGCAGTATCACATAGGGGACTTAGCAAGGAGGAAGAGGGAAGCTGCGCTTGAGGCAGAAGATCTGCCCTTGTTTACTATGACACTACTGCTGTCTGCTTCTGAGGTCTTCATTTCTCCAAAGATTCGATTTGGCACAAGCCTTTTGGCAGTTCTCGGACAAGGTGTGTGCACCCCTCTGCCCACCAAGGGCCACACCCCCTCCGGACAGGGCCAGGCAAAGGTGGCTGCGGGCAGCAGGGCTGGGGTAGCAGGGCCAGCACCTTGCCATGCAGGGGCAGAAACTCCTCCAGGTGGTTCTCGAAGTTCCAGGTGTCCAGTGGGACTTCCACCTCTCCCAGGAACGTGTTGCGGCCAAAGCGATCGTGGTGCCAGACTGAGAACTGCAGTGTCCTCGCAAGCAGGAGGGACTTGTTAATCTCATACTAGGAAGAGAAACAGGAAAACCCCTGGTGAGCTGGCAGCAGCGAGCAGGGGACAGGCTTAACAGACACCATCAGCCACAGGTCTTGAGCAGGAGAGAAGACAGCTTGGAGGAGCAATGGTGCATGCAGGAGACCGTTCATCTTCCTTTGCAAGCCTGCTTGAAACCTCAGAGTCCTGGGGCAGTGGTGCAGGAGCCTGTGCTCTGAGTGGTCCTCAGAGCCAGGACCAGACTCAGAGCATCCAGCCACCCCACTCCCACCACAAGTGAAGCTCTGCCAGCCCGCTGAGCCTCAGGCGGTCAGAGTGTGAGACCTTGGCAAACCCAGGGCTGTGCGTGCCTGGAAACCAAACCGCAGTTCCCACTTCCCTCCTGCCAGAGAGCGCCTGGCCTCAGCGATGCGCTGCCAGGCTCAGGGACAGAGCCACCCGGTCCCACCACCCCATGGTGGCTGCAGAGGGAACCGTGAAGGGCAGCACCAAGTGCTTCTGCCAGGGACCCAGAACTGCCTTAGCTCTTCCTCTGCAGCCATGCTGCCCTCCCTCCCACCACTGCAGCCTGCCTGCAATGGCCCAGGAGCCTCCTCCATGAAAGCTATGTCCAGGGTGAGCAGAAGGGCCCAGCTCTGGGAGATGCCACGGGAGCAAGGAACATGGCCTGTGACACACATGCACCTCTGCAGTAGAGCCTCCACCCCACCACGGCACCCAGGGCTTGACACTGCAGCCACATCAGAGCAGCAACCCAGCCCAGGAGTGGTTTTTTTCCAGCTTTCAGGGTGCAGTGTCTGGACAAGTCCTCTACAGAGCCCCCACCTCGGCGTTTGGAGCCCATCCCTCCCCTGGTTTGTTCCAGCAGCATTCCCAGGGCCGGCTGTCTGCCCGGCCCCACAGCACAGAGTGCCCATCCCAGCTGCCCCTCCAGCCCATCCCCACTCACCTTCAGCAGCTCATTGTACAGGGGGTTGATGGTGTTGCGTTTGATGGTCGTCTTGCGTTTCCCTTGCCGGGATTTGTCAGGCAGGAGGTAGGTCTTCACGTACCTGAAGGGAGAAGCGGCAGCACTTCACCAAGGTCTCCCCAGAGCCCACCCCCAGAGCCCCCCAGGGCAACCCCAGACCTCCTGCCTTGCCAAGACCCCCCTGCTTACAGCTCTCATCTCTCGTGGGCACCCACAACCCAGCTGAGCACCACCAGCCACCACCCCCGCCCAGCTCTCACGGGTTGGAGCGCTTCTTGCCCTCGTCCCCGTAGGCCAGCTGACGACACTCCTTCACATGAATGAACAAGGTCTGTGTCTTCTGCTCGTAGCTCAGGGAAAAGGAGATTCCCCCGGTGACCGCGACGTTGCCGAAGTCACCAGCCTCGCTGTAAATGCTGACCATGCTCCCCAGTGTGCTCTGGAAGACACGGCAGGGCTGAGCTGAGGCAACATCACTTGATGGTTCCTCTTCATCCTCAGCAAGGCTACTCCCCATGCCTCCTCGGCACTGCCCCTCTCACCCCTCCGTGGCTGGGGATGGCTGCTGAGTGCCTTCCACCTACACACAGGCTCCCTGGAAGAGAGCTGGGTCTCTGTGTTTTGATTCCCTTCAAGGGGAGGAAGCCCCCACACCCCAAGCTCTTGCCCATGGAGCTGCCCACCCTGCCTTCCTCCCACCCAACCTGTCTGCGTTGCCCTTCTCCATCATTTCTGCCTGCGGCACAACCACGTTGCAGGGACTCACCAAGGAGGTGCCACTGCGCATGCTGCCCCGGGCCACCCTCTGGCGATGGATCTCCACCAGATTATCAATATCCTCCTCTTCCTCCTCCTGCAAGGAGAGACAAGCCACCTTCATGGGGAGTGGCATGGCACGGCTGGCCAGGCAGTCAGCTCTGCGGCACGCTGAGGGTCTCACCAGTTCTGTATTGAGGCCAGGGACCGACTTGCTCCGGTCCCCCAAAGAGCTGCCTTCCCCCACAAAATCTTCTGGGCGCAGGTCGATCACCGACTTGGTGTAGTCTGCAGGAGAGATGGTGAGGCAGGAGGCAGCAGCACTGTGCAGGACTAACAGAGACCTGCTGCTCCCTCAAGCAAGGGGCTGCCCCAGCCTCTCCCATCCACACCAAAAGCCCACCACAGCCCGGGGAGAAGCGGCTATGGCTACCCACCCCCCGCCACGTCAGCATCCAAACCCCCCACAACCACGCAGCTCTCACCCGCAGGCCTCACCACCCGCCGGGGGTTCTTCTTGAATATCGTTTCGTGCTCGTCCACCAAGGCACTGCTGCAGCTCCCCATGGCAGCACCCTGGGGAGGGGAGATCCCTTCAGAGCAGGGCAAGGCTGGGCACCCCACAGGGTCCTGGCCCTGCGCCCCAGGACAGGGCTGAGCCTGCTGGGGCAGCGGCACGCACCCGTCTGTCGGAGAACGCGTTTTTGGAGCGGAGAGGGAGGGTCAGGCTGGAGGCAGCAGGTCCTGCTGGTGCAGCCGCCTGTTTTCCATCTCTGAGAGGGGCAGCTCTCTCCAAGGAGTTACTCCTGCAGAGGATACAGAAACATCTGTCGCAGGCCAAAAGCATGGCTGGAAGAGCAAGCGCCGGCCGGGAAGCGCTATCTCCCCACAAGCTACCTAGAACACCTCAGCCTGGGAAGCAGAGGAGCTGCCTGCCCAAGGACAGGTTCAGCCCAGCCAGAGGAGCCAGCTCCCCCTCACTAGACTGAGAAAAAAACCACTTCAGATGAAGGTCCTCATCCTTTGCCAGGCCAGTCTTGCCAAGGAAAACCCACACAGGGAGCCCCTCACCTGCCCCCACCACCAGGACTAGGTCTGTAGCCATCCAGGCTCATGTTTTCCATGGATTCTGTGTCGCTTTTGCCATCCCGAGGGTCTGAAGCATCCGGGAACAAACTGCAGACAAATAAAACCACAGGTATGTCCTGTTTGGCAAGGAGGTTGAGCTGAGAAAGAGCTTCTGCGCCACCAATGATCTAAGCAGGGTGACAGCATCTGTCCCGCCCCTACAGCAGATGAGGGCTGGCACCCAGAACAAGGGAGATGGCAGGGATCCTCACCTGGGCCCCTTCTGGGGTGCCGGGGGGCTTTGCTGCTGGGCTGTGGGGGAGCTTTTGGGCTCATTGAGCTGGGCTTTCTGGAGAAGGGTTTGTCCCACGGTCTCTCTTTTGCTGGCTGGAAAGAGTGAGGCATCAGGAGAACCACTGCTCCAAGCCCAGCGCCTGAGGCAGGAGCTGCTCCCAGCCAACTCCATGCTGAGGCACACCTCGGAAAGCTGGAGCATCCCAGAAGGCTGGGCTGCAGGAGAAGGCATCGCTGCAGCACTCCTACCTGCCGACCTGTGCCGCAGGGACAGCCGCACCATGTCACTGCCCAGCCGGTTGGCGAAGCGGTTGACCCTCTGGTCATAGAACCAGTCACCCGTCGTCTTCTTCAGCTCGCTGCAGAGCAGGGAGGCAGCGGGGGCAGTCAGGAGCAGTGGGAGCTGCTCCCTGTGCCCCAATGCCGTCCTCAGTGCTGCCACCAGCCAGGGACAGCACGGGCACGGGGGGCACGTTTAGCAGCTGGCTGGGCACAGCCGATGCACTGGGCCAGCTACGTGCGCAGCAAACACAGGAGCAGGAAGGGTTTTGTAGGACGGGGAGGCTGAGAGGGAGGAAACCTGGTGCGGTTGAAACACTGGCTGAGCAAAGGGCATGGGGGGGATGCCAGAGTCAAGTGAGGGGGGAAAAGGAGTGGAGTCAGCACAAAGGAGACCCAAGAGTGGGGCATGACCCAGCTCTCCATCACCCAACCATGGGTGCCTGCTGCGGGAAGTGTCAGCAGAGACAACTGCTCTGCACTGGACATCAGCTAGGCTAGCAAAGCTTGGCCATGGGATAGTGAGCCAGGGCAACTGGGAAGAAGAAGGGGAGAGGAGGAGTGTGCCAAAGGTCCCTGTCACTTGCCCCTGGGGTACTCACGCCTCCTTGGTGCAGACTTTGCAGCGCCAGGAGCTGTTGAGGCTGTAGGAACGGCAGTCCTGGCACACCAAGTGGTTGCAGCCCCGGCAGGTGTTGGCCTTGGGGCTGACGCGGCCCAGGCTCTGCTGGCAGCGGGCACATGTCCGCTCGCTGTAGCGCTGGCTGCCCCGCTTGGCCCCCTTGCGCCGGATCTCCAGCAGCTCGTTCTTCAGGCGCCTGCTCACACCCCAGCACCGTCAGAGCTGCAGCGGGACCCCCAGGCTGGGGCTGGGGCTGAGCCGCCCCCACCCCATCACCTGCACCCTGGCCCCTCCAGCAGCTTGTAGGGCAAAGCGGGGAAACCAGCGCCCTGCCCGACCCCCGCCACGTCCCCACCTGATCCTCCGCTCCTCTGCTTTGCGGAGCTCCTCGTCGCGCTGCAGGACCTGCAGGATCAGATCCCTCTCCGCGTCCGAGAGGAAGGACAGATCCACGGCCTCCGACATCGCTCCGCCCGGCATCGTTCGCCCTGGCCACAAGTAGCCGGGCGCGTCCGTGCTGGGAGCGAGCCAGGCGCTGAGCGCAGCCCCACGGCTCCCCCGGCACCCGGTGCCCCGAGCGCCCCCGCGGCCCTGCCCCGGGCCGGGCTGCCTGCCAGCCCCGCCGCCCGGTGACCTCAGCCGGCGCCGTGGGACCGGCGCTGGCGCCCAGCGTCCCCGCGGGGGGAAGGAGCTGCCGCCGGCCGCTGCGCCCGCAGACGCGCCCCGGCCCGGGGACGCGGCTCGTCCCCCCGCGGAGCAGCCGGGTGGCGGGAGCAGGATCCGGACCCCGACCCCGGGCGGCCGCGGCAGTCCCAGCCCCGACGGAGCGGGACAGAGCCGCGCTCCCGGAGCCCCCGCGCGGGGTCTGCGGCGCCGCTCGCTCCCCGCTCCCCGCCCGGGGCAGCGGCACCGGCGAGCTGGGGGACGGGTGGCGGCTGGGAGCGGCTGGGAGCGGTCGCCGCCGAGCCCGGCGGGAGGGACCTGCCTGCCCAGCCGCACCGGCCCCCGCGCCCCGACGGGCCGGACCCCCGGCTCCCCTCCGCCGCGGGCCGAAGGGGATGTCCGGGGCCGCCGGCACCACGCTCGCAGCGCGGCCCCCGGGGCAGGAGCACGCCGGCAGCCCCGCGTCTGGGCGGCCCCGGCGGCCCCCGGGACACCGCGGCCCGTACCCCTGCCCGCGCCCACCCGCCACAAGGGGACCCCCAGTACCTACCCCGGTACCTGCCACGGCTCCGGCGGCGCCTCCCGGCAGTAGCGGGGAGGCGGGGCCGCCTCCTTAAAGGCGCCGCACCTGCGGCACCGACGGGGCGGCCCGGGCGGGAGGCGGGACCCAGGACCCAGGACCCGGGACCCGCCCCGCTAAGCGGCCCCGGCCGTGCCCGGAACCCCCGGCCCCGCGGCTCTGTCCCCGGCGCGGCTGGGCAGCGCCCGGCTTGGTGCTTGGGGCTGGGCGCTGTGCCCCGGCTGCCGCCCGCAGCCCTATCTGGGAATGCGGCTCCTCCCAAAGAGCACACACACACACCTGTTGGCACGAAGTCTACAGCCACCCGAACTGCTGGGGGGTCCTCCCGGGGTCCCTGGGGCGCCCAGCACGGCGGCGGGCGAGGGGCAGGGACCCGAGGAGCGAGGCCGTGGTGCCCTCCCAGCGCTGCCGCAGCAGAGCATGTCCCCGCTGCAAGGCTCCAGCCTCTGCCCTTGTCCTTCGTGGCAGAGATACGGGCCCGGAGGGGCTCCCCGTGCTCTGCCCGCAGCAGCACAGGCAACAGGGAAGCCATGACGACACGTGGCAGGACGAGGCACAGGGCTCGCATGCGTGGGGACATGGTTTCTGGCCACTCAGGACAGCAGGGACCCCCCCCAAAACAAGCATGAGGCCACAGCTCTGCCCACGCTTTTGGCTGTGCCACGGGGTTCCCTGCCACAGGACGGGGGGAGCTGGAGGAGACGGGACACCTACACAGAGGAAAACCCAAACCTCGTGGCCCCCCAGGACATCCAAGGCCAGCGGGAGCTCCCTCCTGGGGCAGGGGTTTCTCTGCAACAGGGGTACCCACACCATGCTCAGGCAAGGGGGCTTGCAGGCAGAACCCAGAGCAGGGGATGCCAGCAGAAGCTTTGATCCCCGAGCCCCTCCACACACCACCCTGGGACCCGGCCCCCCCAGGCCAGGCCCCCACATGCTTGCACCAGTGCTCACATTTTAACTGGACACCAACAGGAGAGGTAAGAAACACCTTTATTTTTGCATAAAGGTGAGAAGAAACCGAAATGAACAGGCCAGTTTCCAGTACAATAAAAAAGCGCACTGGTAAATACAAGCATCAAGCCTGTTCCTGACTCGCTGAAATGAAGCCTGGCAGGAACCCGGGGTCTCCTCAGCCCTGTGGCCCCCTCCTGCGGGAAAATGGGGCTGAAAGTGCCACCACACATCCAAGACCTGGGTGGCGACAGGCACAGCCAAGGCAGGATCCAGGGCACTCTCAGCCACAGTCTGCTCCATCCTCAGCTGGGATACGGTTCCTGGAGGGGTCTCCTGTGGGAGCACATCCAATGCCACTGTTTTGTGGGAGCCAGGGCCACACTGGGGGCTGTGCCCAGCTAGGTGGGCAGCGTCGGCCGGCACTCGAGGTCCAGCACAAGGTGATGCACGTGGGGCGCGTAGGACTTGACCGCCTCGATGTGCAGGATGCTGGTGTGCCATGGCTGCCCATGCAGCTCTGCCAGCAGCCCCCCGATCCGTGCTGCTGTTCCTTCAGCCCACCTCTGCCACTCAGGCCTGATCCTGGCCCCCTGTGTCTCCTTCTCCCTGTCCTCCATTGGGTGCCATGCCTCTCCATTACAGTCTTTTCCCTCCGGAGATGCCTGCTCAGCCAGCAGGACTGGGGTCTGCAGTGGAACCGTTGTGGGGAGCGTCTCGACGTTGTGGTGGATGTGGAGAATCCCACCCGTGCGCTTCTTCAGGACGCGGCAGGCCACTGGCCAGCCTTCCTCCGAGCTGGGAATCAGGCCCAGGTTCACCCGGTCTGCTACATCCCGCAGCTCCAGCTGGAAGAAGAGGGGAGGTGAGGGGGATGCCACATGGGGATGGGGGGTCTCAAGTCAGGCAGCATCGTTCACCTGCCGATTGTCCCCGTGGTGGACACAGCAGCGGTCCTGCACACCGTTCAGCACCAGGTTCCTCCGAAGGGCCTCCACAGCATGGCTGTTCCACTCGCAGGCGTGGGCGAAGGCAGCCGCTGCGTGAACCAGGTATGGCAGCGTGAAATAGCCGATGCCTGGAAGCAGGAGGTGGCAGTGGCTGAAGGCATCCAGGCACTGCCAGGGGTCCCTGCTCCTCCCCAGAAGCAGGCCAGGATGCAGATTGCCATCCCCGCTCTCTGAATCTGCTTTGCTCTGGGATGGAACAAACCCAAATGCTGGGAAAATGGAAAATCATCCCCCCCTCCTCTGCAAAAGCAAAATCTGGCTTGAAAAATGTTTAAAGAGGAACTTATTTTACCTTCAGTCTTTGGCCGTTAGCTTAAGACCTGCCCTGCCCTGCTTCCACTCTGTGCAGAAGTGCCCAGAGTACCATTTATTTTAATTAATCCAGAGCAGTTTTGTGAGTGCCACATCCTTTCCTCACGCTTTAACCTCCCTAAGCACAAAACGGCTGTTCTCTCAACATGCAAATGCCTGGTTCGATCTCCCCAGTTACTTTCACAGCACAGGACACTTCAGTTAGTGCCAGCCTGTCATGAAAACACAGGCTCAGAACATCTATGGGAGCTTTTCAGAAATAACATTGAGGGCAAATATTTCCCCTGGCTCCAAACGATTCCCATGAGCAGCACTAGGTACAGAGCAGCGTTCTGCAGAGCCTGAGCACAAGGTCATACTAGGTGTCCAAAGACAACATGGACACAAGGAGAGACAGCAGTGCTGAGGGCTCACAGATGGGGTAGGAGCTCTAAGTCTGCATGTTTTTCCAGTCCAGGCTGGAAATGACGTTTCACATCCACCTGGATGCCATCAGTACCTGCATCACTGCTCTCTGCCTGCCTGTCCCCACAAGCCTGCCCTGCCAAACCCCTCCACCGTCCCTGTTACCTGCATAGAGATCCACCAGGACCTCCCCGGAGCAGGGCAGTGAGGCCACCCGCAGCTTCTCCGTGATGTTTCCCGGTGAGAACATGCACTTGGTCACGTCAAAGGTGTACCTGGGAGACACCACTGACCCAGTGAGGGCAGCCCCTTCCCTGTACCAGCCGCACCCTGCAAGGCAGCTCCTGCCTACCTGATCCCGTTGTCCACATGCTCCACCCAGCCATCCTGGCCCAGCAGCAGGGTGACGCGGGGGGACCGCATCCCATTTGGCAATACCCGTCCTCGCCTGGCCAGCCGCTGGGCACCCAAAGCCGAGGCGACCGTCTCCCAGAGCACTGGACCTGCAACACACCCATCCTGGGAGCTTTAAGAAAGGCCAGGGCAGCTCTTCAGGCAGGATCAGGGCAGGCAGGCCCTGCTGCCCCTTACCCAGCTTCTCCCACGCCGCAGCCTTGAAGCTGTCCTCACTCAGCAGGACCAGGTCCTTGTGTCGCTGCCAGGCATGGGGCACATCGCGCTCCAGCTCCTCTGACCAGCTCTCACCCAGCAGTCGCTGCAGCTCATCCCGCAGCTTCTGGGCTGGTGTCTGCCGGCGGGCTGCCCTGGAGGGGACGGGGTTCTGCGGGGAAGGATGCGGCACATGGGGCTGAGACCCCACCACCCCACAGCAGGGCTCAGGGCGAGGTCTCTCTCCCAACCTGGATCCAGACCAGTTCACAGGGCATCTCCTGGGGCAGCCACAGCTGGGAGAGCTTCTCCTCCAGCACAGGCAGGGCCACACAGCCCCTTGGCATCTTCTGCAGCTGGTAGCGCCTGTCCAGGAGCTGCTCCTCTTCCAACTGCTCCCTGCGAGGCTAAGGCATGGTCAGACCCTCCCCAGCCCTGCTGCCCACCCCATCGCAGGGAAGAGACCCCCGCTGGGTGCGGGGCTGGCCTCTGAGCTCTCCTCCCCGCCAGCCCTGCCGGAGCAGCCGCAGGGCTCCCATTCCCTCTTTCAGGCTCACCTGAGGCACTGGGCAAACCGCGGCTCCGTGGCCAGTGCAGGGACAGGGATGGGGGTGTCCCTGGCCTCCATCCTGCCGAGCCCCAGGACAGAGGGACATCACCGGCTGGCAGAGACACGAGCACTGGGTGTCAGGTTTGCAAGGGACAGGAGGGAGCTGCAGCCAGAGGAGTCCCTGGCACTGCCATGCTGGGGGCATCGGAGCCCCGGCTGCACGCGGGGGCAGGGGGCTGGCTGCCCTGGCACTGCCATGGGGTGCCCGGGGATGGGGCGCCCTGGGGGATTGCGTGCCCTAGGGCCGGTGTCCTTGGGATGGGGTGTCCTAGGGGGTGAGGTCCCTGGGATGGGGTGGACTGGGGTGGTCCATGGAAAGGGATGTCCAGCAATGAGGTACCCCAGAGGATGGGGTGCTCGAGGTATAGGGGGAGTGGGTACCCCAGTAGTGGGATACGTGGGGGGTGGGGTGTCCCAGGGAATGGGGTGGCCGGGGAGTGTGGTGCCCGGCTGCGGGATACCCGGGGGGCTGTGCCTCTGGGCCGGTGCCCGGGACTGCACCCTTGAGGCCACGGCGCTGCTCCGAGAGCCAGCCCCTCATGGCGGACTGCCCGGAGAAAGGCTCCCCAAGGACCCCGCCCCCCCCCCCCCCCCGGCCAGGTGGCCCGGCCCGCTCCTACCGAGCGCGGCGCGGAAGCGGCAGCAGCACAGCCCCACGTTTCCCTCCGGAGCGCTTGCCGTGCCGCGCCGCCGTGCTCGTTGCGGGCGTGGGCGGAAGCGGAAGCGGGGGGGACTGCTTGGGGCGAGGGACCGGAAGCGGCGGCCAGGCCTGGGCGGCGGGATGGCGGGGTTGTCGGTGCGGGATCCCGCCGTGGACCGTTCCTTGCGCTCCGTCTTCGGTGGGTGCCGCGGGGCCGGGGCCGGGCAGGGGGGCGGGCCGGGCGGCCGAGCCCCCTGCGCCGTGCGGGGCCAGTATCCGCGGAGCCCTCGGCCTCCGTGCTGACCGGCGGCCACCGTCTCTCTTCCACAGTGGGGAACATCCCGTACGAAGCTACAGAGGAGCAGCTGAAGGACATTTTCTCAGAGGTTGGGCCCGTGGTCAGCTTTAGGTGAGGAGGGCTGCCCGCCCCGGTTCCCCCGAGCCCCGCGGGGCGGGCAGGGGCTGCCTCAGGCGGCGGCTGTGCGGGGGGCGCAGGCGCTGGGGCCCGCCGGGAGCTGCGGACACAGCAGCCCAGCAGGGCAGCCCGAAAGCGGTCGCGTCGCGCCATGCTGGGGGCTGCTGCCCTGCTGCGGCCTGGAGCCGGGGCAGGTGGGTCCTGCAGTCCCGGCCAGGCTGTACGCAGAGCACTCCCGTCCTCGGGGCTCTGCAGGGGTGTTTTCCTGGCTTGGTATCAGGCTTCAGTGAGCTCTCAGTCAAGGGCTTGGGAGCAGCAGGAGAAGCCAGTCCAGCCCTGTGCCCCCAGGAGCATCTTTGTGGCGTTATGGGAAGCATGATGGTGCTTGTGCTGGTGGCCTTCCTGGACGCCAGAACTTTGGGAACACCTGGGTCTAGGAGGCCTTTTGGCTTTGGCTTAGGGCCCACTGTTGTGCACTTTGACCTGACTCCGGTGCCTTCGTTCTGCTCCGCAGTGCTCCTGTGTGGTGTACCCCAATAGCCCCGTTCTGAGCGATGGGGATATGTGGGCACTGCGTGCTGCTCGATGCCTGGGCTGCCCTCAGCGGTGGTGGTTCTCTCCTCACTGTGCAGGCTGGTGTATGACAGGGAGACGGGAAAGCCGAAGGGCTATGGCTTCTGTGAGTACCAAGACCAGGAGACGGCCCTCAGTGCCATGCGGAACTTGAACGGGCGAGAGTTCAGCGGGAGGGCCCTGCGTGTCGACAACGCGGCCAGTGAGAAGAACAAGGAGGAGCTGAAGAGTGAGTCTAAATTTTGTGATGTAGAGCACGCTGATGCCATGCTGGGCCTGCCCTTCTCAGTGTTACAAAGCATGCCTTTTCTGTAAGGCTAGCAAGATGGAGATCTCACAGTGCTGACCCGCTCTAAGCTATGTAGCAAGTAGCTTTGCAGACGGATGTGTGGGCTCAGCTCTATGTTTTCTGTCCCAGATGATCTTCCTGTTTTCACTGCCTCCTTTTCCCCATAATGGCGTGGTGCTTCCATTCTGTTGAGCCCATTAAAAACAGCCGGTTTGTGTTGCTGTACAAGGTTGCAAACTTTGTTGCAGGCTTGGGCACAGGTGCACCCATCATAGAGTCACCCTACGGTGACCCGGTCAATCCTGAAGATGCCCCCGAGTCCATCAGCCGGGCAGTAGCCAGCCTGCCACCTGAGCAGATGTTTGAGCTGATGAAGCAGATGAAGGTGAGTGAAGCAGAATGCTGCACTCTCCGCATGAGCACAGCTTCTACCACTGCTGCCCATGCCCTTGCAGCCCCTGTCGCACCTTGCCAGAGCTCTGATCTGCGTGTGTCTTCTCAGTTGTGTGTCCAGAACAGCCCCCAGGAAGCCAGGAACATGCTGCTCCAGAACCCCCAGCTGGCTTATGCCCTGCTACAGGCTCAGGTGGTCATGAGGATTGTCGACCCGGAGATTGCACTGGTTTGTCCCTTGCTGCCTTGTTTGTGGTCAGTAGGATATTGGTGGCAGCCTATTGTGGAGGAGGGGTGGAAGATAACTCTCTTCTCCTTTTTCTGCCCCTAGAAAATCCTGCATCGCCAGACCAGTGTTCCTCCTCTCATCCCAGGCAACCAACAGCCAGTGCCAGGGCCGGGGCCGGGACCAGGACCGGGGCCTGGGCCAGGGCCTAACGCCCAGCTGAACCCACAAAATACACCCTCGTCCCAGCCACAGCCCATAGTAAGAGTCTACACGATGCATGTGCTGTGTGTGGGAGAGATGGGCATTGCCAGATCCAGGTCTCCCAGCTTGGATGTGCATGCCTGGGTGAAGGTGCTTCCCTGACTCAGTTTTCTCTCCTGGGTAGGGTGGGATGCACGTAAATGGCGCTCCGCCTCTGATGCAGCCGCCCATGCAGGGAGGAGTGCCGGCCCCAGGACAGATGGCAGCCCCTGTGCAGGGCCCAGGCCCTGGCCCCATGGCTCCAGGAGGTGAGTGCATGGGTTTTGGCTGAGCGGGGCCTGGGGCGCACGGGTCCTGCAGACAGCGCCCCTCTACCTTCCCCCTAACTGGAGGGCTTGGCCCTGTGAGAGCACATGTAGCCCATACCATACATCATGGTTGTGGCTACTGCCAGCAGTGGTCCAGAAAGTTGGCTTGTCTCTGTGGGGGGCCAACACCAAGAAAATAAACCGCTGGATGCTCCCCGAGGAGCTGGGCGCAGGGGAGGTAGTTGGGGCCAAAGGAGTCTTTTAGTGGTGCGGGGATGGCCAAGGAGGGATCTGATCTCTGCCTGTCCCTCTCAGGTGGGCTGCAGCCGCAGGTTGGGATGCCGGGTGGAGGGCCAGTCCCCTTGGAGCGTGGACAAGGTAAAACAGACGTGAATGAGTGCTGTGCGTCACGTGAGCATTGCTCTGGTGGGGGCCTGGGCCACGGGTGCTGAGCAGTGCTGTGCCAAGAGCCCCTGCCAGTTACCTGCAGCCTTGCTGTCCCTGGTTCCGGGGCAGCTCCCACAGCGCTGAGCTGCACCCAGGTTTGTTTGCTTAGGCGCAAGGCTGTGGTAGCAGCTCTCCTGCTTCCAGGGCCCCAGCCCATGCACCAGTTTGCTCCCAGTTTGTTCTGTGCCACGTTGTGCAGACGTGCCCTGGAAGCCGGGAGAGCTGCCAGTCCCTGCAGAGCCCCACTGAGCAGGACGTGCCTGTGATTCCCATCTCTCTGTGAGCCTGTGTCTGTCCCTTTGCTTGTGTGGGCAGGCCGAGCTTGCTCTTCTCTGGTCCCTGTCCTGTTCCTTTGCTGTCTGGGTGCTGCGAAGCAGCTTGTGCTGCCATTGCGTCTGCCCGCATGTGCCAGCACTCCCCGCGCCGTGCCCGGCAGAGGGAGCCGGGCCTTCGCTTTTGCTTGCGACAGTGAGTGCGAGGCTTGGCAGGGAATTTCCTGGTGAGTGATGGCTTGGCTTTCCCTCCGCAGGCACGGTCTGTACGGCCCAGCCCCAGAGCCGTATTCTTTACGGTTCACATGTTGCGTGGCCACTGTGTCAAGCCACAACCAAGGCGTTCCTGTTCTTCCAGTAATAAGGCACACAGGCAGCCACCCCTATTGCCTTCGCTCGTATCGTAGGCCTTGTTTCAGGGATGTGACAAACTTGTTCTGAGATCCTCTTGTCTTAGGTACTTAGGGGCAGCTGACTTCCATTTTCTTTGGGGTGGGCACCGTCTTCCTGACAGCAGCCTCGTAGTTCTTGGCACCCAGAAGGTTTTGGAGAGCAGACAGCTGGCTCTGGGGAGTGCCGCGGGAAGCTGTGGGCAGAGGCAGAAGCTGGCTGGCTGCGTGTTGCGGGGCACAGCACGGCCCCACAGAATGCCAGTTCTCTCAGCAGGACGTCCTCCCGCCCTGCACATTCACGTAGTGAGTGAGGGAAGGGCCGTGCCAAGCTGTCTGTCACGCCTGTGGTGGCAGAGGTGGCGTTAATGGAAGAGGTTGATAAAGCCAGACCTGCAGCATCCAGCATCTTCTCCCTAGGTCTTCCGGGGGACTTCAGGGAGTGGAGGTGATCCTGCAGGCAGCATTGTCCCCAAAGCTGAGTGCATGTGTGCATACACTATTTACGTGTCTGCTCTTCTCCCTCTTTTCCTGCTGCTTGCCCAGGGAACCTGCAGCTCTCGCCCGTGGGACCTGCCAGGCCTGCGTCTATCGAACGCGTTCAAGGTATCCCGGCACCCGCCAGCTGCCTCCTCCCGTGGAGCTCGTTGTGGAGTGTGCAGAGTAGCTTTCACCCCGCTGCGCTCGGGGCCAGGGACTGGCATATCACTCTGTAGCCTGGCAGGGTAAAGAGGAGGAGGAGGAGGCAGGATTTCCTCCAGTGCTGGAGGAGAGAACAAGCTAGAGCCGTGCACAGAGGGCCACCAGTGGAAAAGGAGAGCCTGCTTGGAGAGGGCCTTTGCCTAGGATCCAGCCCCCTTTGACACCTCGTTACCAGGAGCCTTCCAGGTCTTGCTTTGCTCCTGGCCCCACGTCAGCGGGGTGTTGATGCCCATGCTTGTAGGGATTGCCATGGGGGCACCCACGCTTGGTTTGACCACCTGGTGCCATAAGGAGCCTGAGATAGAGCCAGAGGGAAAGAGAGTGATTAAATCGGCAGCTAGGGAAGGGGTTTTGGTGCACTCTGGCCTTGTGTGAGGGGCTGCGCCCCGGCAGTCAGCATGGCTCACCTGCCTGCGCGCTGGTGAGCGGCAAGGCTGCCCCACACCCCAGCCCCAAGAGCGCTGGGGGACAGTCTCAGCACAGCACTGGTCATGCAGATCCTCACGAGCTCTTGTGTGTCTCCCTGGCAGTGCCCATGCCAGACCCGAGGGCCCCTATGCAGCGTGGACCTCTACCTGCTAGTGGCCCGCCGCCCCGAGGCCTTTTGGGAGATGCCCCGAATGACCCTCGCGGAGGGACCCTGCTCTCAGTCACTGGAGAAGTGGAGCCCAGGTGAGGGGAGAGGGAAGGAGAGGAGCCCTTGGCACTGTCCCCTGCCCAAGGGTGACCTCTCACTGAGGACAGGGGAGTGACTCCCAGCCTTTCGGGAGTCACTGCTGCCTGGTCAGAGGCCTCTGTTCTGCCGACCGTGGGGGCTGGCCCGTTTCTGCGTGGACGGGGCATCCCCAGGGTGATGGCAGCAGCCCTGTGGCATGGGGCCGACAGCACCTGTCCCTGTGCCAGCCTCGCCCTCCTCCCCTGTGGCCGGCTTCGGGGGCAATCCCAGCGCTCTGCCCAGACCGTGCCAAGCCAGCGTCTGATTCACACTCTCTCGCTTTTTCTTCTCCTCCTGCTTTGCTCTCCTCGTCTCTCTGCGTCAGAGGTTACCTTGGGCCGCCCCACCAGGGAGCCCCTATGCACCATATGCCTGGTCATGACAGCCGTGGCCCCCCCCATGAGATGAGGGGGGGACCCATGGGAGAACCCCGACCACTGATGGGAGAGCCACGGGGGCCCTTGATGGATGCTCGAGGTGAGAGAGGGGGCATGAAATAATGGGTGGCTTAAAGCGTACAGACAAGAAGTCAGAGTGGAGCCCACTGCCCTGACACGAGACGTAGGAAGGGAGTTTGGGCAGTGAAACGACTGACTCCAGGGCAAGGAACGACAGTTCCACAGGGCAAGGGACTTCCTCCAGGCATGTCCCCTCTGCCCCCAGCCCTGCACCTTTCGGGCATTTGCTCGCCCCCAGACAAAGGAGGCAGCAGGCTCGCTCCCATGCTCCCTGTGGCACTGCTCCTTTCAACAGCTTGCCGTGTCTTTCCTCTGCAGTCGGAAGAGATCCCCGAGGGCTGGAGCCACGAGGATTGGAGCCACGAGGGTTGGAACCCCGGGTGATGGAAGCGCGAGCCCTGGAGGCACGAGGCCTGGAGCCACGGGTCCTGGAGCCGCGAGTGCTGGAAGCCAGGGCCATGGAGGCCAGGGTCATGGAGCCACGGGGCCTGGAGCCTCGAGGGCCAGGTCCCAACCCACGTGGCCCCATGCCTGGTGGAATACAGGGTCCTGGGCCACTTAACATGGGAGCCAGTGGCCCACAGGGGCCCCGCCAGGTACACACAACACCTCTGCTCAGCTGGTGGGCGCCGACGATGTCCTGTAGGTTAGGGATGGGTGGGGAGCGTGAACGTGTCCTGCAGCAGCTAGCGAGGGGAGGGCATCCTGCAGAGCAGCACCTCCAGGAAGCACAAAGCCTAGGTCAGTGGCTCTCTGAGGGGTCAGGGCATCTGTCCCATCTCCCCAGGCACTGCCTGTCTGCTGGGGACAGGACAAGGATCAGGCCTCTCTCCACCTCTTCCTGATGTAGGTGCAGGGAGGAGTGCGGGAGTTGGAGGGACAGGAGAGCACATAAAATGCACGGTAGCCTGTCTCTCGTCATGCTTGGGCATTGTCAGGCTGTCTGTGAGGGCATTCATCTGATCATGCTTTGTGTTCCTGTATCTGCATGGCTGAGCCCAGAGACCCCTTGGTCCTTACCCTCTCTCTTGCGCCCACAGGTTCCTAACATGGCAGGGGCAGGCTTGCAGGGAGGAGGCATTCCTGGGGCAGGGGTCCAAGGAGCTGGTCAGCCTGGAGGCTTTAGCCCTGGACAGAGCCAGGTTACTCCCCAGGATCACGAGAAGGTAAGTGGATGAAAAGCAGCAGATGAGAGCAGGAGCAGCACTTCCTATGCACCTGACTGTGGCAGGGACAGCCCCTTCCTGGCTCCAGTAACCTGTGGCTGCTCTGGCAGGCATGGCTCTCATTCCCCCCTCTCCCCACAGGCAGCCCTGATCATGCAGGTTCTGCAGCTGACAGCAGACCAGATCGCCATGCTGCCGCCGGAGCAGCGACAGAGCATCCTTATTCTAAAGGAGCAAATCCAGAAGTCTACAGGGGCACCCTGACAGGTGATGTCCTTAGCCGGGCCTCAGCCTGTGCCTGGCCCCTTCAGTAAATCGGAGAGCTGCTCAGGATGGGGCTCTGTCCTGTTTTTCCTCCGTGTGCCGGGGCTCACTGTCCTCCGCTTCCTCCTTGCAGCCCTGGCAGGCACGTGGTGGAGATGCTGTCTGCCTGGACAGAGGCAACGCTCTACGGCAGCTACTTCCCGTTGCTGTCTGCGCTGATGCTGTGTTTTGGGAGAGGTTTCTCCTCACACCCTAACATTTTTCCCTTCCGTTCATCTTTTTTTCTGTGTGTATATTTTATGATGTTTGAAATAAAGTGGGAGGAGGGTTTGAGTAAAGCTGTGTCTCTGGCTGCCTTGTTGTCTTTCATGGAGGCCAGAGTGGGACTGCTGGGCTGTGGGAGCAGTCTGGCCCGGCTCCAGGCTAGCCTAAGTCCAGACCACTTGCCTTCCTCCCTTCTCCCTAGCAGCAGGGCAAGAACTACTCATGGGATTTCTTCGGTGCTGTGATGTTCACAGGGGTGTAAGGGAAGGGCAGAATGGGGAGCTCAGCTTTCTGTCCCCACTAGCGCAGGAAGGGCTCCGTATCACACTGCTGTATCACTTACCATGCCAGCCTGGGTGGGGAAGGTGGTTTTCCCCTCTTCTCTGCATATACTTGAGGAGAATTTGTTGCCTTTACACGAGCTGCATTTGAAGCCAGACTGCGCTGGTGTGTGCCTGACGGGTGGTGCAGGCTGGCTCCGGGGTGGCAGCCAGCCCCTGTGGAGGGGAAGTGCCTTACCCTGCATCCCAGCAGGTTTGCTATGAACCAGCTTTGTTACTGCAGCCCTACAAGGGGGCAAAGAGTGGGCTTCCTTCGTAGCTGCACGGAGGCTTTTATTATAAGGGAAAGCAAGTTTAAGTTACCCTTTTATGCAAAGGACAGTTTAAACCTGGAGGGGCACATCTGGCTCCCAGTGCCTGCTCGGCTTGCCCGTGTCCCGTCCCCATCCTTGTCCCATGCTCGTGCCCAGCCCGCTGGGTGCTCCTGCTGCACCAGCAGCATCATGGCAGCATGTGTCTCCGGTTTCAAGACAGACAGAGGGCCGTGCGGTGCTGCAAGCCCACTCCCTCCACGAGGACCCCTTGTAGACCAGGTCAAGGCAGCAGCATCTTTGAACGTGGAGCTCCGCAGGGGGAAGGAGCGCCTTGCCGTGTTTTGCACAGCTTCGGTGTACGCGCTCTTCAGCAGATGCTTGCCCCGGGCCATGCTCCAGCATGGAGGTGAGACTGGCAGGGTCCCCTGCCTGCTGGGGTCCCAGCCTGGCTGCCACTTAAAAGTTCTCCTTGTTGAAGTAGAATTTGACCTTCCTGGGGTCCAGGCTGGAGTGTTGGTGGCAAGACTTCTGCAGGCTCTTTGCCAAGGCCCCTGGCCCGCAGAGGAACACGCCAACCACCGACCTGTACATAGCACAGGGGCATCAGCACTGGGCAGGCGGCTCAGGGAAAAGTGATTTAAGAGCTTTTTGGGGTCCCTGCAACCTGCAGGGGATAAATGCTCCCCTCCCAAAGCCAGCACTGCACACCAGGGAGGAGAGGGTGCCTCCCACCTCCGGCACCCTGAACCCCCTGCCCAGCTCTCACCTGGGGTGGGCTGCAGCCACCGCTGCGAACTCGCTGTTCCACATGGGCCGCCCAAAGATGGTTTTATGCCTGAGGCCCGTCACCGTGTCTGTAGCAGTGTCAAAGCGGAGCGCCACGTTGTTGGCCTGGGCAGAGCAGGGACAGTGAGGATCCTGGCCACCATCCATGAGCCCACCTCCAGTCCCTCACCACAGAGGAGCATCCCTCGCTGATGCCCACCAAACGCCACTCCTGGACCTTCTGCCTGCAAGCTGTTGACATGCTCGCCCTGCCTCTCCTGCCTGAGCTGGCCACCCCGTGTCCCCCCTCGCAGTCATGCCTGCCCATGGTTGACTCACAATGCTGGTGTCCCAGCCGGTGAGGAAGAGACGGTAGGTGAGAAAGTCTGCCTTGCCCGACTCTGCCATCTTCTGCTCCAGTGAGGCAAGCAGGTCATTGAACCAGGCAAAGGCTCCCGTGTCCCGGCAGAGCCAGTAGAAATATATCTGGGATGCAGGGGTAGAGGGGTTGCCCAAGCTGGAGCAGAGCAGGAGGCGTGGAAGGATGCAACATCGAGAACTGGGAAGCCCAGCGTGGAGAAACCCACGGCTGGTCCCGTGGGACACCCCGTACCTTCTTGGTCTTGAGGGTCTGGTCAGCCTGCTGGAACTTGTACCAGATGGACTTCAGGATGGAGGCAAAGGGTGTGACACCAATGCCTGCTCCCACCAGCATGGCCACCTCGTACTGGAACACGTCTTCACTGGCTGTGCCAAAGGGGCCATCCACCTCGATCCTGGCCAAGAGAGGGCCTGGGTAAGAGGTACAGCCTCCCCAGCCCCCTGGGATGGTCTGGTTTGGTGCTCCCCAGCCTACCTGGGCATCTCTGACTTCTGCTGCTGGAAGGTGTCGACGAGACGCTCTGTCCAGTCCCCAGCCACCCGGATATGGACAGAGAAGAAGTCCTCCTCGGGTGCCGAGGTGAGGGTGAAGGGGTGCCACTCCAGCATGGAGATGGCAGGGCAGTTGATGAAGACGTACTGCCCCACTTCCATGCGAAAGCCCTTCTTCTGCATCTGCAGCTCCAGCACACGGGCAGGGTGCATGACCACCTGCGGGGCAGGGATGGGGCTCAGCACCCCACCTGGCTCCTGTCCCTGGGCAAGGGGCTTTGGCAGTGGCCCCTGCCTACCAGCCCGGCAGGGAGCTGCAGCACCAGTGGCAGTGCGGGAAGCAGCTGGCAGCAGGCACAGGCTCCTGCACCACCCACCTTGGTGACAACCACCTTCTGCCGTGCGCGCCAGACACGGAGGATCCACTCGAATACGTAGAGGACAATGGGGGCCAGAACCCACTTCCAGGACTGTGGGGATGGAGGAGAGCAAAGGGTTGGGGAGGGCCAAGGCCAGAGCATGCCAAGGGCAGAGGAAGGGCTTCTCCCCGCGCAGCCGTCCCGCTGCTGCCTTACCTCGGTGGGGATGCTGCCAAACTCGGGGTCTTTCCAGCAGCTGTGGCTGCAGTTCTCAGCCTTGTACGTGAGGCAGCGGGCACACCGATGGGGGTGCACCTCCTCCATGCTCTCCTCTGTCTGCCCGCGCACCAGCCCGCTGCAGGGGAGTGAGGGATGAGCCTGGGGGCCCGGTCCTGCCCCCTGGACGGGGCTGAGCCACACTGTGTGGGGCCAGCTGGGCTAGCCAGCCCTGGGAATGAGGAGCCCACGGCCCCGCTGGACCCTCTCCAGGGCTGCACCGCTGCCCCACCGGGCGTACGCGGCCGCTGCCCCTTGCTGTCCTGCCTTCAGGGAGCAGTGAGGAGCCTTACGCAATGCCATGGATGACAAGGCCAGCAAAGTAGATGAGGAAGAGATGGTGTGTGTACCAGAAGACCTCAAAATAGTTCCTGCGGATAAACTCAGTGGAGGACGTGACCATGAGGATGAGCGCCAGCGTGATGATGACACCTGTCAGTCCCGGGATGGTGGTGAAGGCCACATACTCCACAGTCTGCGGGGGCAGCAGGAGAGGTTAGGGAGGCAGGGGACAGGCGGTGGCAGGGGGCTGGACACCAAGGCTGCCCTCACCGTCTGGTTGGAGTGGATGGGGTTCAGCCACTTGCTGCCCTGCAGGTGCATCTTGGAGAGGACAGCGGGGAGGCTGCCATCGGTGGCTTGCTGGCTGTGGTTGTAGCGCTCCAGGTTGAAGAGGTGGGCGATGGTGTGCACGGCTGGATACGGGGACAGGCAGTCACCTTCATGGCCACCTCCCAGTCCCCACCATGCCCCAGCCCAGCACGGGGCAATACCTGTGAGCAGGGCCAGCGTGTACGCCACCAGCTTGTGGAAGGTGAGGTTGTGGTCCAGCTGTTTCCGCAGAGTTCGCCTGCAGCACTGCAGGGAGAGGCGGTGGCATCAGGACAGGGATGGGGACAGGGATGGGGACAGCCACGCTGCCCGTGCTGCGGCGGGGCACTCACCGAGCAGGTCCCGCGGAGGAAGGAGAGGAGGTTGCGGCAGACGGGCAGCAGGATCAGCATGCTGTTGAAGTTGAGGCACTTGGCTGATGCTCGTGCCCATGCCAAAGCGGACTGGGGAGAGGACCGGGGGTGAGCGCTGCTGTCCCGCACTGCAGGTGGGGTACGTCCGCCTGCCCCCATGCTGGCCCCCACAGCTCTGCCCAGCATGGTGCTGTGCTGGGACTGGGACAGGGTGGACCCAAGCTGGGAGTGAGTGATGCTGGGCTGGGGACCGGGAGGGAGCGATTCTCGGCTGGGAGTTAGGAGGGAGTGATGCTGGACTGGGCTGGGAACTGGGAGGGGGTGATGCTGGGCTGGAACAAGACAGGGACCAAGATAGGGACCAGCATGGAGCACTGCAGGGCTGGGAAGTGGGACAGAGTGATGCAGGGCTGGAAGAGGACAGGGCAAGGAAGGGGCATGGGGTGCTACAGCCCCCACCCCACCGCAGGAGGGCCCCAAGGGGCATGCGTGCCCAGGCAGGCAGGGTGCTGCAGGGAAACATCTTACCCCGAGGATGGCCCTGGTGTAGAAATACCGCTCGTCCCGGTCAAAGAACAGAAAGTAGTATGTGAAGAGGAAGATGTTGATGCCCAGCCAGGCTGCCTGCAGGGGAAATCCATGGCCCCATGAGGGACCCCAGCCCAGGACCCCTTTCACCCCACAGCACTTGGTTGTGGTTACAGCCAGAGGGTGTCAGGACAGCACATCCCCTGCTGCTTCCTTATGACCTGCGGCAGCACACAATGGGCCAGGACATGGGCCCAAGGCTGGGGAAAAGTGTGAGAGTCTTGCAAAATAACTCTTGTCCCCCACGGCCCTGTGCATCACCCACACACAAGGAAGGAGGGAAGGCCAGGAGCAGGCAGCGCCTGCACGGCGGGAGGGCAGATCCAGAGGATGGTCGGGGCTGAGCAGGGCTGTGTGGAGAAGGCTCTGGGAGGGGGAAGTTTCGCAGGGCGCTGGCTCACCCAGCCCCACCACGCTGCTGTCCCCTGCCTAACCCTGCTGCAGCCCACACTGGTCTCTCAGCCACTGATTTTTTGAAGAGCTCCCAAACCAACTCTGCCTTGCATTTGTTTTGTTTTTTTTTTTTTTTAAAAAAGTCATTTAAAAGTGAAAATAACCCCACTTTCTGAACACCCCAATTTTCCCACGCGTTTGCAGCTCCTCATGCAGCACCGAGCAGCTGGCACGGTGCTGGCCGGGCAATCATCAGCAGATCATCCCCATGGTCCAGGCTCCTCACCCCGGTGTGGGCTCTCATGGGACCCTCCTGCTCTCACACGGGAAGTGCCCAGGCAAAGCAGCTGGGCAAAGCAGCGTCATTTTTAAGTTCTGCAGTGGGACGCCCCCTTTCCTTCGAGTCCTGTTTTCCTCAACACATGTTTTCTGAACCCCATCCCTCCCCGGCCACCGGGGCTTTGCAGGCTGCCTGAGCAGAGGGGATGCTTGTCCCTCCCCGCAGCCCACCCTCAGGACAGCCCATCAGCCCCCGTTCTCCCAGCAAGGCCCCCGGTGCCATACCCAGACTGTGCCCCCCATAACCCCCCCCATCGCCCTAGCCCCCCGCCCTGGCAGATGAGCCCCCAGCCCACATACTCACGAGGACAGCAGCCGAGAACCAGTGGTTGACCAGCCAGTTGCCCATGGTGCGATGTCCCGGCGGCCGCCGCCTGCCCGCCGTTTTATGGAGGCGGCAGCCCCGGTGGCGGGAACAGCACCGCAGGGACTTTCCCCTGAGAAGCCTTTGAGGAAATGCCGAGTAGTTCCAAAGGCCACCTTCCAGGAAGGCAGGGCTGACCCTACCGGCCACCCCAAAACCAGCCCTTCGTGCAGGCTGGGCAAGGCCTCCCACTGAGGTGGCCCCCGTGGCCCCCCGGCTGGGCCCTGCAGGGCATCAGGCTGCTCTGCCCGGTTCTTTGCAGTATCTGGGGACAAAACCGGGCTTTTTTTCAGGTAGGAATCTCCTGGTGGGAGGAAGTAGTGGAGAGTCTGTCCTGCTCCCAGCTCAGCAATTGTGCCCTTGCCTGGCCGCCCATGCCAGCCTTTGCTGCTTCTGTTTTACAAGAAAACCACCAAAGGAGGAGAAGCATCCTGGGAGCAAGGCACCATGCTGGGGTCAGGATCCGGCCCAGGGACCCACTCCAAAGCAGGTGAATTGAGACTGAGCACCAGTGGTGCGGCACCACCACGGGCCCCCCGAGGGTGCTGAGCGCCCTCAGCCCGACACCAAGCACCCTTCAAACTAAGCTGGCCCCACAGATGGGTGCTGGGGGGAGGGTCACACTCCTGGTTTGGGGGCAGGACGCCTGGGTCCCATCAGCATCCTTGCCAGCACGCCAGCTGTCCTTCGTCTCCTGCCTCCCCTCTGCTGCAGGGGCCCAAGCTCTGCCGTGCCTGGCGCTCCTGCTGAGAACAGCAGCCAGCACCGGGGCCTCCAGCCTGGAGGAACAGGTTGGGCAGGATTGCTCCTTGCTGGTATGCTGGGTTGCTCCTGGCCTGCAGCCATGGCCGCGCTGACGGAGGCACAGGATAAGGCTGGCCCCCCTTCCACCATGCTCCCGTACCTCATCAGCTCCATCACGGGGAATCCCCACCATCCCCATTTGCCACTGGGGCAGCCCCAGCTTGGTGCCCATGAGGATGAGGGCTACGTGGGCAACGGGTGTGTGCAGATGCCAGCCCCGGCAGGACAGTCCCCACCCTCCACGTGAGTCACCAGCCACCCACCAGCACCTGGATTCACAGCCACAGCAAAGTTTTTTTTACTGCTTAAAACAGTCCCACTGGCACCCGTGGCCCCAAGGTCCCTGTATGTACCATAGCGGGCAGGCTGGGGGTGTCGGGGCACCGCAGGGGACGTGCATCGCATGGCAGCTGGCTTGCAGCAGCAGGCAGTTTCCGCACCCCGTAAGCCCGTCGTGTCCATGTGCATAGTCCCAGGCAGGCAGGCATGCTCCTGTCCCCCTGCCACTGCAGGGCCACACTGGGACCCACTGCCACTGCAGGGCCAGGCAGTGCTTGCCTCTGGCGTGGCTTGTGCCACAGGTCCCCTCTGGCTGCCAGCGCAGCCCAGGGCTGTCTGTCCCCTGTCCATAGCCAGCTGGAGAAGCCGGGCACTGACCAAGCCTCAGACGATGCTGTGCCTCACGCCGGGCTCACAGGGTGCCTGGAGGCGCAGAGGGGTCCCCGGCAGCTGCCGGCGGCAGCAGACACAGTGCAGGAAGTCGGCAACATTGTGCCGGAATAGCTGGCGGCAGGGGTGGAGGTACTGGAAGAAAAGGAGCATGAAGTAGATGCCCAGGCAGTAGCCGAGGAGCAGCTGCACCACCAGCAGTGGTGTGCAGATGTTCTCATAGACATCTGTCTTGAAGAAGTACCAGAGGATGACGAGTGCTGTGTTCTCTGCCAGCCGGACCACGTAGTACGTGGCCAGGCGGCCCCAGTTCTGCGACTTGTCAATGAGGTCCCGGTCGGCCAGCTTGAGCTGCACGGCTGACCAGCAGAACATGTTGATGCTGGCGTAGAGGAGGGTGAAGGCGCAAAGCACGACCACCGTGCCCACATGGCTGAAGTTCTTCTCGATGTTGTCAGGCAGGCGGGTGCCGCTTCGCCAGAACTGCACCCAGGGCAAGAAGAAGACCACCAGCAGGTTGGCCAGGGCGATGGGGATGATCCAGTGCTTGAAGACGGTGCTGAAGAGCACGAGAACGGCCACGCGGGTGGAGATCTCCAGGCTGCGCCACACCACAATGCAAAGGAAGGCCAGTGGCCGCAGCTGGACCTTGTAGTCATCATATTTGACCTGGATGGCCAGGATGTTGCAGACAAGCGCTCCGTAGGTGACCGACACCAGGCAGATGCCCATGAGGATGGCTGCAGAAAGAGAGGGCGAGGGGAGTCAGGCAGCATCGGGGACCGGGCTGTGTGTCCAGCCGCTCTGCTGCCCTGGGTGCAAAGCACGAGGCACCAATCCTGGGTGTGAAGTGGAGGGTGCCAAGCACTGGTGCGTGCAGCAAGAGGCTCAGTGCGAGTGCTGCTGGGACAGCTTGTGGCTGGTGACAACAGACCCCATTTTGAGGTGGCTGTGGGGGGAGCTGCAGGCAGCAGGAGGCCCTGCTCCCAGATTTTCTCCCCACACCAATAAACCAGAAGCCTTTGCCAAGCTGGGGACATTCCTGTGCTTGAACTAGGCACCACCCCCCTGCCCTGTGCAAGAAATACTGCTCAAGGGTGAGTGGGGCACAGTCTGCTGTGAGCATCCCTCTGCCCTCACCAGGGCCAAGAGCTGCACCTCTGTAGCTGACCATTCACCCCAGGACCATATCAAGAGCCTGCCTCATCCAGGGGCTTCAAATCCAAGGTCATTTCTAGGGAACTCATGCTCATATCCAGCGCAGCCAGGAAAACCCCAAGAGAAAAAGGGAAGCTTGCGGCTGCTCCCAGTCATGCCATGCCAGTGGTGGTGGCTGCGAGCTGCAGAGCTGAGCTGAGACACTCGAGCTGCGATGGAATCATCCAAAATGCATCAAGCAGGATTCACTTCCCGCATCTGCTGCTGGAGGAGCGCTGAGGCTGCTCCATCTCCCCAAAACATCCTCACAGGGGGCTGCGGCCACGGAGAGGGTTTCTGTGGAGCATCTCCCATGTTCCCCTTCCCGTGCGCCTGCTGTGGGCACAGAGGGCAAGGTCTGGGCTCCCAGCGTGGCCGGGAGAGCGGGTCGGTGAGGGCAGCTCCTTCACACAGTGCTGCAATTGGAATGGTGCAAGAGCACTCCCGCGTGCCTGGCTCGGTAACGTGCTGCAGCAGGAGTTAAAAGTTTGCTCTGGCACATCCAGCCCCCAAGCACATAAACATCCTGGGAGCAGGCAAGGGAGCCTGGGAGTGGGAGCTTTGGCTGTTGGGAAAGGCACAGAAATAGATCTGACAGAGGGACCGTGGGGAAGCCAGAGCCTGGAGCTAGCCAGAAAAAAAACAGTAACTAATGCAGACTGGACCACCTGCGGCAGGGACATGACATCTTTATGGGACAGGGCACAGGGTGGATGGCACGGCTCAGTGGGCAGCCACCTGCAAGGACCAGGGCTGGGAGCAGAGCCTGGTCACAGCCAGCTCTTCCCATTCTCCCCAGCTTCACTGCAAGCTGCAAAGCAGGGAGCTGAGCATCAGAAAAGCAAACCAGGGGATGGACAAGCGCCCAAATTCCACAGCTTGTGCTCCATGTTTGGGGGAGTCCAGTCCTTCACCAGCCATGCCCCCAGCAATGCCCCCCAGAGCTTTGTTCCGCTGCCACACCGGCACACACAGTTAAGGAGCTGCCCCCATGCCCCAGTAGGGTCCCACCTGCACAGCCCTGGGGAGCCCTGTGCCAGGCACCCTTACCTCGGGTGACAGGGACATACTTCTCCAAGACGCTGATGTAGAGCTGGAGGGTAAGCTGCGGGGTGGAGCCCAGGAAAGCCTGGATGACCGCCATGCGCTTGAAGGCGTTGCGGTGTGTGGCCAGCCGGCGCACCGAGTGGCCCACCTCCTGCTCCATCTCCACCTCGTAGCCTTTCCGCAGCCGCCGCTTACGGGTGATGGTCACGTAGGGTTCCTCCTCCTTCCCCGACCGGCAGTACACCACCAGGGCCTCCATGCACCTGCGGAGACGGGACCGCTGTCACCCCGCCAGCATCCCCGCTGCCCTCCAGCCCCGCTCCCGGCCCTTCCAGCCCTGCTCGCTCGGTGCTGGCCGGACCCTGCTCCTGCAGAGTTCAGCCCAACTGATTCAGGCAACCGTTCAGCAGCGCTGCCGGCAGTCCCTGGCCCTGGGATGTCAGGATGAGGGCAGGATCCCAGGATGTCAGGATGAGGGCAGGGTCACAGCAGGACCATGGCGATGCCTGGTGGCCGCTCCTCTTCTCCAGCACACAGGGTGAAGCGTGTGGGGCCGGGGGACAAGGGGTGCAACACCCGCTGCAAGGGGTGCAGCATCCAGGGTACAGAATAGCTTGCAGCAGAGCTACAGGAAGGGGTTAATCTCCCTTGGGCTCTGTTTTCCCCACCAGCACCAAACCTATCTCTTCCTCTAAGCAGAGGCAAGGGAAACTTTCTGATACTGTCTTTGATCTCTTCTTGAGCAGAAGGCTTCTACATTTCCTTCTTGGTGGGGACGGCAGGAAGGGGAGCGCAGGGTGAAGCAGAGTGTGACATGGGCAGATAAGACAGCGCTTCCGCAGTTCCTGGCACCCTCACGTGCGGGCAGGGGAGGTGGGTTTCTCCCACGCTGCTCCCCACTGCACGGCCAGCAGGCAGCGCGACCCCCATCCCCTCCGCACACAGCCGTGAAGCGGGTGTGTGAGGGCCAGAGGCCATCAGCAGAGGAGGACCCATCTGACAGGCTTGGCTCCCGCTCCGGGGACGGGCTGGCTCTGGGACCAACAGACACAATTATTTATGAGTGCTCATTAGGACAGCAGTAACTGCTGTGTTTCAGACCCAAATGGAATGAGGGTTTTGGATAAATCCTCTTGCTAGATCAGGCCAGCACTCATGGCTCGTTGCAAACTCTTAACGGGAAAACAGTTTCATCAAAATGCCTGGCTTCAAGGGCAGTCCCAGCTGGCTCCCGGTGCCCTGCCAGACCTTAGCAGGCTGGGCTCCATCTCCTGCCCAAGGAGCCAACCGAAGCAGCCGCTCGTGAGCAGCTCTGCCTGGCTTTTGCAAGTGGCCAAACACCATCGTAACCACCTCAGACAGCCACAGCCGGTGCGGTGTGAGCTGCAACACCACCGCGGGCCAGTACAGGCTGACGTGGACCTGCAGCCCTTCCACAGCTGGTGGCCCTGAGGTGAGACTCCCCGGCCACCTCTGGAGACGAAACGTGGTGACGAGGATGCCTCTGGCACCCTGCTTGTTTCCGGTGATGGAGGAAGCATGGTGCAGGCCGCAGTGTTTTTGCAGCTCTGCAGGTATGGCGTGCCCCAAAGCGTGGCTGCCGGCGTGCCCTGGTGGAAGGAGCCCCATGGAGATGACGGCTCTGCCACGCTGCCCACTGCACCCCCTGTGCGTTCTCCCTGAGCATGGCGGCCCGGGTGACAGCAGCCCCGGGAGCACTGCAGCATTCCCAAGGAGTGAGCGATCAGCACCTCTCTGCCTTGTGCAACACCCACTCCTTTGCCCTCCCCTCCCCACCATGGTCCGGTGGCCTCCCGGCTCCCATGCCACTCCTGCTCCTGCACTCATCTCCTCTCCTCCGTGTCCCATAAGCCCCCTCCCCGCCCCAGGACTGGGGACCTTTGCTGGGGGACAGGACCCTTGTTTCTATTCACCCTCAAGCACCCCTGCCAGGATTTGCATCTGTGCCCCCAGCCTAAGCGTGACCCTGGCAAACCCCACAGGCCGAGGGAAACGCCGGCTGCAGGCAGTGCCCGCGCACAGATCCTGCCCAGCAGCTGAGTGCAACAGGCTGGCAGAGCCCAGCCCTGCCCGGAGCCGGGATCCAGCAGGCAGGCGAGCAGGCAGCACCCCGGCACGATCCTGGCATGGCTGGAGAGGGGCAGCTGAGCACAAGACCCCCGTGGTCACCTGGTAGCAGTGGTGTCCCAGGGGAGGAGGGGGACAGGGAGCCGTCAGGAGCAGCTCTGGGCACGCCGGAGTGATACAGAGGCAGATTTCTGCTGACAGCCAGTGCCTGGGGCGCCCTGCCCGGACCACGGTCACCGCTCTCACCTGGGGCCCGCACCATGTGCCAGGGGTCCCCACGTCCCTTCCAGGGGTCCCCAGTGTCCCCTATCGCACCATGCCGGGGATCCGCGTGTACTGCTGGGGGTCCCCGTGTCCCTGCCGGGGGTCTCCACGTCCCCTACCATGCCATGCCGGGGGTTGCCATGTCCCTGCCAGGGGTCCCTGTGTCCCTGCCAGGGGTCCCTGCGTCCCCTATCGTTCCCCTGCTGGGGGTCGCCGCGTCCCTGCCGCGCTCACCTGATGAGGGGCCCGAGCTGGAGCAGGTGCATGAGCAGGACGAGGGGGCGGTCGCGGCTGAGGTCGCGGTGCACGAAGATGAGCGTGAGCTGCACCAGGACGGAGGGGCAGAGCACGAAGAAGATGGTGAGCGCCAGCCAGAAGCGGTCGTCGGAGTGGTCGTAGGAGAGGCAGAGGACGGCGGCCGCCGCCCCCTCCCCGCAGAAGAGCGCCGTCGAGAAGACGATGCCGAGCGGCAGCTTCGCCCGCGACGGGGCGGCGGGGGCGGCCAGCGGGCAGCCCCCGCTCGGGCCGTCCATCCCGGCCCCGGCCCGGCCCGGCGCGGCCCGGCCCGGCCGCTCAGCCCCGCCGCGGCTCCATCCCGGCTGCAGCGGAGAGAAGAGCCGGCTGCGGGGCGGGGCGGGCGGCGCGGGGCGGAGCGGGGCTCCCCCGCCGCACGGCGCCCCGACGGGCAGCGCCGGCCCGGCCCCGCCGAGCCGTGCCCAGCCGTGCCGAGCCCCGGCGGGGGGGGCGGGCACCCCGGCGGCGCTCCGGGCCCGCCCCGACGGGCACAGGGGGGCGGGATACCCCGCCGGGCCCCGACCCCTCCGTCCCGGGGCCCCGGCCAGGCCCCCCCGCCGTGCCCGCCACCCCCCTGCCCGGGGCCGCCCCGCGCGGCTGCACCCAGACCCCCGCCAGGCGCGGAGCCCCCTGCCCCGGTGCCCCCATCTTTGCCTGGGATCTTCCAGCCCTGTTTCTGCCGGGAGCCCCCACCCCAGGACACCCCCAGAGTGCCAGCATCCACGCCTCAGGACCTCCGGCCAGCTCAGGACCCCCCCTGCAGCACCCACCGTGGGACCCCCCCTTCCCCAGCCGTAGCCATGCCAGCCCCCATGGAACACTTTGGGTGTCCCCCAAGCCTCGGCGGTCCCCCCTAGGACCCCCCTGCCAAGTCCCGTGTCCTGACAGCTACCAGCCCACCAAGGTGCAGCAACATCGGGGGGTCCCCCTAGGGAAGAGCTGCCAAGCAGCCCCAGGGAGAGCGGGGTCCCACCGTGGGGCAGGAAGGGGTGCCAGTGAGGGTGCCAGCCCTGCCCGCAGCCAGCCCTGTGGCTTTCACTGGCCATCTGCCAGAGCTGCCTGTCCCCGCTACCACCCCAGTGCCGGGGGGCCCAGCTCCAGCCCCAGGGATGGGTGCGTGGGGCTGGCCCAGGGCACCCACCAGCCCGTGGCCCCGCTCTCTGCGGGGCAGCAAGTGGGAGGAAGGGTGCTGCCGAGCAGGGGGCATTTGGTATTTCGAAAGCCAAGCTTTGGCACAGGCACCCCTTCAGGTCTGGCGGGTGTCTGGTGTGTGTCTGCTGGGCTGGCCTCGAGATCTGGGTGGGATGTTGTGGGGCAGATGTGGTTCCTGCATCCTGGATGCTTTTGCCTCCAGGTGGGAGGTAGTGCAGACCACCTCGGCCTACAGCTGAGCAACAAGGTGCTTTTCCCATTGCCTTCAAGGCCCCACCTTCAAGGTGGTGGGGTATATGGACTCGCTGACAGAGCCAAACATCCCACCGCTGAACCCGCTGCTCAGCCCCACATCCCCTCCTGTCTGTCCCACCCATGGTCTGGGCCCGGAGAGGCCAGCTGAGCTCCACACCTCGGCCACCATCGCAGCAGCGGGAACACAGGGCTGGCTGGGCTGCTCCCCACACCGACGGCCGTGGGGGTCCCCGCTCTGCCCGGCAGGCGTGGTGGACCCCACCACCAGCCCCACCTGTGAGCGGTGGTGTGAGCCCATGCAGCTGCAGCGCAGCGATGCACACGCTGTCCTGCCCGAGCGCATGCTGCCTGCCAGTTACTCAGTCCAGCCTGGGCACACGCTGGCTGGCTGGGAGGGATGGGACAAGGCAAGGAGTGTCTGAGGTCATCCTGTTCTCCCTGGTTTAGGCAGACAGGGAAGTCTTAGGTAACTTTTCAAAGGCGCTCAGTGTTCACCCCTCGGCAGCCAGGCCAACTCACAAGGAGATGCCCACGCTAACGGCAGGGATGCTGTGTCCATCGCTTGCCCAGCCCCGTGCAAGCCAAAAGCATGAAACCTCCCAAAGCCCACACATGAGTTTCCCCCATTTTACCGGCTGGAAGCGTTACCAGGGCTATTGGGCTTATCAGCAGCAGAGCTGGGAATAAAACCGCCTGAGACCTTGGAGGCCACGTCTCTCCTGACAGCAGCTCCCGCACAGAAGCAATCCCAGTCCCTGCAGCTGCTCAGCGCTTTTCCTTCCAACGCTGAACAGCTGCTTTGGGAAACCGCAAACGCCATGAGCTCATAGGGACTGGCCTGACCGGCAGGGACAGGAGACCTACATGTGACCACTCAGCTCTGGTATGATAGTTACATATTTTCAAGCTGGTTTTGGAAAAAAGCCGCTCCAAAAAAAACCCAGCAGGGCAGAGGGCGAAGGGAGCAGTGTCCAAGCGAAGGAGCCTGACGGCCAGCCGAGTGGCTCCTGTGGACGCTCAGGGTGGGAGCTGCGCGCAGGCAACAGCTGTGCCTGGCTGGGTGCTCAGCCAGCAACAGCGCATCGCTCGGCACTGCCAACTGCGCCCACACCTCTGTATTAGCAGCAAGAGCAACGTGCAATTTATACTATTTATGCAACTTCCACTTATCCAAATTAAAAGCATCCCTCAGGAGTCTGGCAGGTCACCAAGCCCTTGGCTGAGCAATGCCTGGGCTTCGACTCATCGTATTTTTAATTTCATCTTCCTCTGCTTCGTGATGAAATACTTAAGAGCAATTGTTTAAGCAGTCAAGAATTCCAGTCCTGCATCCCAGAGTGCTGGCAGCTGTCAGGGGAATGGAGGGATGAAGCTTCACAGTGTTTCCCACATCAGTTATTACCCCATTTTCTGACCCAAGCATGGAGGGGCAGTGGGCTGTTTTCTGGTTCGTGCTGTGAGTCACCCCTCAAGCCTAACCCCACCAGTCTACAGCTCAGAGCTGTAAACAGCAGACCATAAAAGCAATCCGTGTCACAGATAGCATCAGCGAGCGATCCTGCCCCCGCTGCCTCCGCCACTCCCTGTACCTGCCGGCTCGACGCCTGCGCCGCTGCCTGCAAACCCAGCACAGCTTGGGCTGCCAGACACCCTGTGACACTGCCGTCACAGCGCTGCCAGCTGATCCAGAGCTGCGGTGAGCCAGGAGGGGCTGCCCAGGCACTGGGGACATCCTACTCAGGCATTCCCATGTGCAGTGGCCAGATCCTGGGCCAGCAGAGCGGGCAGGTGCTGGTCAGCCCTCTCTGTCAGTGCTGCTGGGAGCAGAGCAACCTCTAGACTGGGTGGGGTGAAGTGACCTTCAATATGATGGCAAAGCACCATGGAAGTGCCCATCCAGATATAACCGGAGGTGCTAAACAGAGGGGGACAGTGCTGGCATTTCTAGGACCACTTAGGAAAGTGGTGGGGTTTAGACGAGTTGCATCGATGTTACATAGTTCTGTTACAGCAGCACCTAGCAGCTCATATGTTTTGCAGACCTCACTGTCAGGAGCTGGAATAGGAAAGAAAGGCAAAGGGAAAGAGAAAGCACCTTTTGTCCCTGCCCCAGGGTGGCACAGTGCTGCCCAGGTCCCTGCCCTGTGCCTTGCTGCAGGCACCAGCGTCCAGGAGTCTCCCCCCACCCAGGGATGCCCAAGGCACCAGCCTGAGTCCTGCCACCGTGTACAGATGTCAGTTCCCTGGCTCCCACAAATGCCTGCCCTGTCCTGGAGAGCATTCTAACTTCATTATTTTCTTAATCCCAGCTTTCATTAGGTGTTTCATCCCTGTGTTCACACCATGTACTTTGAACACAGGGCTGTGGCAGCGGTGGCTGCCTGCTGTGTGAAACTCAGGGTTTGCTGGGCAGTTTTTCCAGCCTCTTGCACGCCTGCAGATGCATGAGGGCATTTGTGTGTGAGAGCCTGGGCTGTACATGGGGTGGGAACCGGCTCCCTCACCGGCTCTCACTCTGAAAATAGCCATGTCTGCTTTACACATGCCTGCCTGGTGGCTCAGCTCCTGTAAAAGGAAAAGAGAAAAGCTGTTTGTTTAGAAATGGCAGGGAGCTGCTTGCCAGAGCCCTTAAAGAGCCCAGCTTGGGAGAGCTGCTGGCAGGCTCCTGCAAGCTCTCCTTTCCTCTCGCCGGGGCACTGCCACCACACTAGGACCCGGAGCAGACATCGCTCCCAGTGCACTTGCTGGGACAGCCAAGCACACACCGCCGGCTTCCCAAATATAGCCCTGCACACAGAGGTGATGGCAGCTGCTGGGGTGCAGGGACAGCCATGCTGCCCCCCCACTGCCCTTTCAGATCTGAAACCTCCTCAGGAGCACGCACTGTGCTGGGGATTAAATATTTATTCAGCTGGTGCCACATGGAGCGATGGTGGGGATGTGTCGATCCCCAAAATACCCCGTGTGCTGGATGAAGTGGAAATCACAAAAAGTTCCTCAGCCTGGCAGGCAGTGCTGGGGGGTTCCCAGGCTTCTGTGAGCCGGGAACTTTTTACTTAGTTTGGAAATAGCTTTGCAAATGACTGGTTTTCACAGCCTGAACTGTTTGGACTTAACATTGTTTTCTCAGTAACTCAGCTGTATTTTTTCCTGCCCCAGCAGTCTGTGGAATAGTTTTTGCTTGGGGAAATATTTTTTCCATTCGCTTCATCATGCGACTGCTCTTACCGCTCCAGTTCCTCGTCCAGCTTCATTCTCTTATCCTGCTGGGAGAAAAACTCATGTCTGTCCTGAGGACCTCATCCCTCTAAATTTCACTGCCGGCTGGAGGCCGTGCTGAGACCGCCAGCAAGCTCGGTGCTACCAGAGCCGGGGTGCTGCCTGCTGAGCGGGCATGGCTGTGCTCCTCCAGCACGGCCCCCGCTGCTGCTGCCTCACGGCCTAAATTCATTAACAAGAAAACAGAGTTACCTTCCTCAGGTGCATTTATAGGTCTTTGCGATAATTACACATTTTGAAGTCATGCCTCTCTGGCTACAGTCCCAGCTCAGGCAGCGGGTGATGCTGTAACACTAAACCAGGCAGGAAGGGTTAAAATTACTTTTAATTAACTGATTCCCCCAGTCCCACCTGCTGTAACAGTATACAGCCCTGGCAGCGTGCTAACCCAGCCACGCTGCGACTGCGCATGCCCAGGCGCCCTGGCATGGTTTACAGTCTCCTTTCCCCCATGCTTTGCTGCGGGAAAGCAGCAAGAGTACTGTAATGCTCTCAGCAAAACCACTGTAGGTAAGGCTCGTAGCCATCACAGGGGCATCACCGAGCTGCGTGCACGCTGCAGGAGCAAGCTGGCAGCTTCCCCACGCAGCAGGCAGCGGAGCAAACCCCAGCGAGCTTGCACTCAAATCCAAGCCCCTCCTGGGAATTCCTGTGTGCTCTGGCTGGAAAGCACCGGGCCAGAAATTGGGTGAAAAGCAACGAGCTCTCCACACGCTTCCTCCGCTGCTTCTGCATCCACCGCAGGGTGGTGGTACCGACGGCAGGGGAGCGAAGAGTTCTCCAGAAAAACAACCTCCCTTGCCTAAAATAGCTTTGCAAAATGGTCGCTGGCCTGGTGGAGGGGAATGTGGCTGGTTTGCACCACGGCCTCCGTGCTGGCACAAAGTCGTGGTACAAACTGGCCTCACCCCCTGCTGCCACACCAGCCTACCAGCAAACATCCGTGGTGCCCCAATTCATCACCAACAGGTCGCTGTGGCACAGGCTGGTAATTATCTTGCATTTCCAGCCTGACCGCAGGGTGTTCGCCTGTAATTAGCTCTTGGGATTTAAGAGCTCGCATGATCCCGGGTTATCGTTAGCTGCCAGAGCCGTGCTGAGATTTAAAGGGACGATGCAGCTATTTGCACATCTACTGCCTTGGTGTGCTGCTGCCAGCCGATGCATTAAATAGAAAGATGAGTCCCTCCCCAAAGCCCGTGCATGTCTTCCCCCGCCATGGATGCCTTTCTGGGCAGAGTCGACACAGTCCCAAGCAAAGCAGAAGAGCTTGCAAATATTTCCACCTGGATTTTTTGTTCCTTGTCGTCACTTCGGTTTTGGTGCCATCCCAGGTCAAGGCTCTTGGTAAATGCTATAGGCAGCCCCTATAGCTCTGCATTGCCCACTGCTTTCCCTTGCAAGCTGTCACTCCCCATGTGCAAGCGCCCCAGCCCTGCCACTGCTGCCCCCCCAACTCTGCTCTTCACCCTGGGGGGTCCAAGGCAGGGTTCCCAGTGTGCCTGATGCTGGCTCAGGCGCATACTCACGGGGTCTAGGGCAGCCAAGGCAGGGCAGCCCGCCAGCCTGCATCCATCTGCACTTCTCCACGGTCCCTGTGGTTTCGCCTTCTTCCCTCGCCTGCGACACTCCGGTGGGTAGAAATAGCCCCAAAACACGTGCTGCCTTCCAAGAAGCGATGCCAGGGGCTGAGCAGCCCTGGTGCCCTGGGCTCAGCCCTCCCTCAGGGACTCCCACTGGCACCGGCGGCACCAGAGGGTCCAGCCCTGCACGGTGCCGGGGCACGGTCCGGTAACAGCTCCGGTGAGGAACATCTCTGGTTATCCGCCAAGATAATAAATTCTGCCTTAGAGTTTCTCACCTGGCAACAGTCACCAAGGAAACCCGGACGGCGGCTGCGGGTCCCCACTGGCACTACCTGGGGTGGTACCCACAGCGCTGGCAGAGGGGCTCCAGCTGCACCCCGGCTGGCTGCACGGGCGAGGGGCCACTCACCTGCTCTGCACTCCAAGCCCAGGCCCAGGAAAATGCCTGTCAGTCGGGGCTTGGCCCTCACACCGCCTCTCCAGAGTGTGTGTTTCCCATGATCTGGGGTGGATTTTGCGGTTTTCCCAGCCATTGAGCCGTGTGTGTGTGCATCGGGAGGGGTGACATGGAGCTGCCTCAGGCTTCTGGCAGGTTTCCCAGTTCCCAGCGCCAGTTTGGCCAGGGATTTTGGACACTTGTGTTAAAAGCAGCAGAGCCTCAAGTGCTCAGAGACCTCTGGAAATCCATCAGTGCCAGGGGAGGCCGTGCCAATGCCTCCAGGGCTGCCTGCCACACGGTGCTTCCCTATTTATAGCACCGGTGGTCGTGCATCTCCCTGTCCCAGCCTTGCGTCCGCTGGCAGTGCCACCCCTAGGCACAGGGGCAGGTGCTGGCACTTCCAGCAAGTCATTTCAACCCTGGTATGGCTCATTCTGCAAAAGGCTTCCCAGCCCCATGCTGCCTGCAAACCTGGTGCTGTCGCTGGTCCCAGCATACTGCCAGCACGGGGGCAACGGGGAAAGGCCATCAGGCTGGGGACAGGGCTCCATCCCTCGGCCAGGCTAAGGCAGCTGAGGTGCAGCCACTGCCCCGCCATCAGCAGCATGGGCATGAACAGTCATCCCAAATATTGTTGCACATAGCCGTGACACCAGTACGGATACTTCATCAATCATTAACCCCGCGCGGCTCCCTGCCCACGGTGCGGCTCTGGGGTGGCTCCCTCGCCCAGGGGTGGGAACTGAGCTTCCTGGCAGCATGCAGGGCTGGGGCAGGGGGCCATGCCCAGCCTGGGCTTACACTCCTGAGGCCACCCCAGAGCTGGGGGACACCTGGCAGCGTCTCAGCATCCTTGGCTTATGGCTGAGGCTTAGCTGGTCAATGTAGTGCTGCTGGTGTTGGCTGGTGTAGCATGGACTGAGGTGAGCCAGTGGGATCCCTGTTTGCTCCCCAGTGTGGCTTTTGGAGTGTCTCATGTCCTCTTCCCTCTGCACCTCATGCCACCCCGCCCCCGCCAAAGCTCCCACATCTCAGACACCCCCATGCGGCCTCCCCTCTGCACACAACAGCGGCAGCGTGCCAGGGAGGGCTGCCCTGGCTGGGGAGAGCAGCAGGAAACCTGAGGAGCAAGATAAGAGCTTTGTGTTTGCAGATCAAGGAGTTGGGTCTTTTTTGGCTTCACTGCCTGCCCCATTGTCCGAGGGTCCCCACCACCTCCCTGCTCCCAGCCAGGCGCCTGCTCGGGCTGGTTGGTATCTCTATTCCAAGCAGCACATCACCTGCTGCTGCTCAGGGGGTGCCTCCTTAGGGCGTGAAATACAAGTAGGGAGCAGTGATGTCCCCCAGGCCAGCACAGAGGGGACCCCGGGCAGGCAGTGGAGCCGTGCAGGGACTGCTCCATGCAGAGGCTGCTCCTTGCAGGGGCTGCAGAGAAACATCCATGCAGGGATTAGGCAGCAAGGAGCCAGGGACATGTTCGTTAGAGGAGACACTAATTCAGCTGGAAACCCCACGTGGGCTGTCAGGCAATGTCCCCACCACAAGCCATTTAAACCAGTGCTGGAGCTGCGAGGCTGCCTAGCGCCATGCGGGTAAGGCAGCGCAGTGCCATGCTGCCCAGTGTGGTGGGCAGCCCCGCGGCACTCCAAGTCCCAGTGGCCACCGGCCTGGGCCGACCCACCAGGATTAGGGAGACTGTGAGGAGTAAGTAATTTAAATCCAGATTAGATTTAAGCAGCTGCTATGCAAAAGGGATGTAAGCAGGGGCCACACAGTGGGGACAAGTGGGTGAGAGGCTGACTGGCACTTCTGAGATGCAAGAAGGGGCTGCCAGGGCAGGGTCTGGCTGTGGGGTCTGTGCCCGTGGAATATTGTCCAGGGGGCTGGGATTTATTCCCAGGCTTGGTTTGCGCGTACCAGGCTGGAGGTAGCAGTGCTGGGCCATGGGAAGGGGCACACTGTGGTGAGATGCTCCCCACCATGGGGAGAAAGCACAGGTAGGGGGACAAAGTACGGGGACATGTCGGGGTGTTTGCTTCGTAGGTGTCGAAGAGAGGCCATCCCTCCGCACCGGGCTGCCGAGCATGTTCCACCTCTTCTCTCACTGCTGGTCGTGGCTGCAGGCCATACAAGAACCCATCAGGTAGGTCCCTCTGCCGGCTCCTCAGGGCTCCCTGGGAGGCACAACATTTACCTGTGTGTTTATCAGCGAGGGCCCCATTGCAGTAACACTGCAAGAGTGGTGCCCATCGCAGGAACCATCCCCAAACTGCAGAGTAATGCACATGCGTGTCCTTGATGTCCCCCCAGCAGGCAGCAGCTGGGCAGGCAGGACAGCACGGTGGGCAGGGGTGCCCATGTGGGGAATGCTCCCCCTGTGCAAAGTCAGCGGTTCCCCAAAAAAGCTGGGGAGGATGAACTGAAACACTTGCCGTGTTTGCATGTGTCAGGAGATCTGGGTTAAGTCCTTGGGGATGGCCCTGCACCAGCCCGGGCAGGCACTGTGGGCAGTGAGAGGGTTTATGGTCCTCTCCCACCAGCGAGGACACTTTGCTGTACCGCTGGAGGTGGAGCCATGCCACCCACGTGTGGTCTGCATTTTTGAGGAAGAAAACAACACTGCGATTACTACTGTGGCTTGTCAACCACAGGGAAAGCGTTCTGCACATGGCTCAGGTGGAGCACATCACTGGAGACCAAATAGTACTGTTTAGCAACAGGAATAACCTCCTGAGTCCAGATAGAAGCTCATAAAATGTCCTTGCTGCCTCTCCCTAGCTGTGTATACCCACAGCTCACTGACAAGGAAGGACCCAAGAGTAATCATTAACTGCATGTAAGGAACAATCATATTGCCCTGTGCATATCATTGCTTAATCCTTTAAGATGTGAAAAGAGATCCTTGCCACAGGAAGCACGTTGAAGGCTCTGCAGTGTGGCTTGAAGGCACCAGAGCCAGGGTGGCTCCTGGTGCCCGTGCTTGCCCTCCCCAGAAAGCAGAGTGACTGTCCCTGCCCTCACCCTCAGCTCAGCCAGAGCCTGTGTCACCATCCTGCCCCTCTCCTGGCTGAAATACAGCTGCCACGGGCAGGGTCCCTTGCCCAGGGGCCCTGGGGCCAGCAGCGGTCACCACTCCCCAGGGAGCACAGCCTTCCTCTGGGATGCTCATCTGCTGTTGTCACTCCCCAGGAAGGTGACCCTACTTGTCTTGGGTCTGGACAATGCGGGGAAAACCTCTGTCGTCATGGACTTAGAGAGAGGTGAGGAGCAGCATGGCCCTGCAGCCAGCCTTGGCTGGAAGCAGCAGCTTTACGGTCCTTTGCAACCAAGTGCCCGAGCCTTGATGGACCGAGACCCTTGGAATACAGCTGCTGTGCTGGGAGAAGTGTGCGGGCAGCCCTGGCAGTGGGAGCAGGGCTGTGGCTGGAGGTGGCTGGGCACATGCCGCAGGGATGCTCCCGGGCTCCGTGTGCCAGCTCTGCTCTCTCCCCACACGCAGCGCTGGCCGGTGAAGTGCTGCCCGCGGCGCAGCCCGGCCAGACCTGCCTGCGGGTGGACAGGTTCGAGGTGACACTGGTGGATCTGCCCGGGGGCCAGCGCTCCCGCAGCGCCTGGCGCAGCCACTACAGCACAGCACACGGGCTCCTCTTCGTCCTGGACTCCAGTGACCTGGCTCGGATAGAGGAGGCCCGCAAGGTCCTGAGCCGCGTCCTGAGCCATCCCGATGTCTCCGGGAAGCCCCTCTTACTGTAAGGCCAAGTCCCCGGGATGCGACCTGTAGGGTTTGGGGTGAGGGGCAGTGGGATCCCGTTACTGTGGGGTGCGTGGCCATGCTGCTGTGGGGACGTGGTGCCCAGGGGTGCTGGGACAAGGGGACCCAAGCGGTGCTCGGGAGCTGGGAGCATCCCTGGGGAGAGGCTGGGGAGGGGGTTCGGGGCAATGCTTCCTCTGATCCCAGCCAAGGTGGGAGAAAGCATCCAGCCTCCGCCGCCGTGGTGCGGCGAGGCGCCCAGAGGCCGGGGTGACGGCCGCCCTCCGCTCCGCCGTGCCCCAGGCTGGCCAACAAGCAGGACGCGGCGGCCGCGCTGCTGCCCTGCGAGCTGATCGAGCGCCTGTCCCTGGAGCGGCTGGTCAACGAGAACCGCTCGCCCTGCCGCATCGTGAGTGCGGGGCTGCCCCCCGCCCCCGCCCCGCTGCCCTCCGCTCGCCGCCGGGGCTGACGCTGCCCCCTCCCGCAGGAGCCCTGCGCCGCCAACCGCGGCCCCCCCGCCGGCCCGGGCCGCGCCACCCTGCAGGGGCTGCGCTGGCTGCTCCGCGCCGCCCCCGCCGCCCCCGCCGCCGCCACGCCGCCCGGCCCCGGCCCCAGGGCCGCCCGCGGCCGCCTGCCCGCCCGCAGGTGGGTGCGGGTCTCCCTGGGGGCCTGTCCCCGTCCCCCTCCCCGTCCCCGTCCTGCCGCGCTCGCCCCGACCCCCCGCCGCGCTCTCGCCCCGGCAGGGACCCGCCGCCCCCCGCGGAGGATGCCCGAGGCGGCGCGGGGAAGACGGGCGAGGACCGGCCGCTGCGGCCCGGCCGCCGCCTCCCGCCCCCGGTGAGTGAGCGCCCCCGGGATGGGCCGGTTTGGGAGCGGGGGTCCGGCACCTTCCCCTCACCCCCCTCACCCTGCCCAGGAGGAGAGCACCAAGGGCCCCGGCAGGAGGAAGAGGAAGGTGAAGGTGAAGAAGAAGGGCTTGGGGCAGCCAAGCCCAGATGAGGAGCCGGAGGGACCCAGAGGAGGGGGCGACAGCCAAGCAAGTGCTGCCAGAGGGCTGCTGCCCCACAACAGTGTTGGGCAGGAGGAGCCCACAGCCACCAGGATGGCTGCCCCCCACCCAGGTGAGGGGGGGTGGCCAGCACACCACACAGCAGGACCCCCAGAGCCACCTTACAGGGTGGGTCTGGGACCTGGCAGCGAGCTGGACCGGTGGTCCCCGCCACCTCCACTAGCTTTGCTTGCAGACCAGCTGGGTGCGGAGCGGGACCGCAGGCGTCCGACTGGGGAAGAGGAGAGACACCTCTGAGCATCGCCACAGGGGCTGATGCGCAGAGGTGATGGAGGACTGCGGATCTGCCAGCAGCAGGCCTCTCAGCTGGTTTGGTGACAAAAGCATCCTTGCCTAGATGTGGTGCCTGAAATTTTGCATTTCTCCATCCAGTGCAGGGCATGAAAAAGAAAAAGAAGAAGAAAATCAAGAATAAAATCAAGTCGCAGGAACCTGCCACAGAGCAGCAGCGTGAGGAGGTCTCAAGCACCTTTGGTTGGTATTTCCCAGGACAGATTTTGCTGAAAAGCATCGGCAGGTCTGGCCTGCTGGCAGCCGGGTGTGAGCTGTGCAGGAGCCCTTGGCCGTCGGGTGCTTGATGTGGGGACACGGGCACAAGCAAGTGCCGCTGCAGGGTGAGGTGGGGGCTGTTGGGGAGGCAGATGCTGCTGCCTCTGCCTTCAGGTGGGATGCAGGGTGGCCATGTGAGCGCACTGTGCTGGAGGCTGGGGTGTCCTTGCAGCCCTCACTTAGTGCAGGCTGCCAGGTGAGCCCTGGAGCTGGCCCCTGTGTTAATACCTGACCGCTTCGCTTCCTCCCAGACTTGTACCGCCGGGCGATGCTGGCTCTGAAGATGAGGCAGGAGCAGAGGAAGCAGTCATCTGCCATTGCCCCCTGAGCAGGGAAGGTACATCCCAGGGGATGTGTGGTTCCAGGGGAGCCCAGACTGCAGTGGCAGTGGGACCCATGTGCGTGCAGAGCTTCTGGTGTGCTTGGCCAGGGTTGGCAATCCTTAGCCACGGGTCCTGAGGCATAAACAGCATCATTGTCCTCTGCATGGCTTGAAAACCGGGGATCCACTGGAGCAAGCCAAAAGTCCCTTTGTAAGACGCCTCTGTGGCAGCCGGTCTGCAAACCCATCTGAAAAGGGAACAGTCGGCCACTTGCCGACCCCGTGTTAATATTCTGTGGAAGACTCAGTCTGAACCTGACCACGTCTGCGGAAGAGAGGAAGATCAGAGCAAATATCCCAGGGGAAAAGCCTGTCTCTTGAATTGACCTATGCCCAGACAAAGCTGTCTTTGCAGGTCAATCCCTGGCTGCTGCCTGGACAAGTCTCCCTTCCTGCTGGTGAAGGTGGGAGGGTAGTCATGGATGGTCTGCAGAAGAGCTTTACCCAGCTGCCAGCATATCTAGCAGGGCTGTCGGGGGCCCTCTCACGTGGTGGAGGACGGTGATGCCTGTGTTGTCTAGGCATCCTTGCAGCCCTCGGTGAAGGCTTAGCTCAACGGCAGCTGGTGGTAGAGGCTGCTGGACGTTCCTTCCCCAGGATTGTTCCTCCTGAGCCTGCCATCCTTCCAGGAGGGACAGCAGTGCCCTGCAGGTGATGCAGAATCCTCCTGTGTCACTGACAGCCTGGTCCCCTGCAGCCCCGGGCAGTCCCTGACCTGTGCTCAGCTCAGCTCTGAGATGGGAGAAGGAGCAGCACCCACATCCCAATACAACCTGCCTGTGGCCCACACCACCACAGAGCCATGCTGTTGTGGGGGCTGGGCTGTGCCGAAGGGCTCATGCTGCCCGGCTCCAGCTGGGTGCACGTGTAGGGAAGCCACCCGTCAGCCCTGGAAACACTTCACGTGAAATCAGGAGTGCAGCAATTTTCCTTTCACAGTTGCAACAGCGTTAGGACGTGAACTGAGCTCAGCAGCAAAGCATGAGTCGTCTCTGCTCCCATGATTACTGATTAACAGGCGATGCCTTTGTAATCCAGGGGAAGAAAAAACATTGAAGGCGTTTCCTTGGCAGGGCTGAAAAGGGAAAAGCAGAGAAACTCTGGCTACTCTGCTTTGCCAGTCTGCTGTGAAGTTCTAACTCTGCCACATTCAAATGTCAGTGATTAGGAATTAATCGTAAATAAATTGTAAATGACAAGAGCACAAATCAATACTGGTCTGTAAATGCAGCACTTTTCGTAAACCCTTGCCTCTGGTGGAGATGCCTGCAGTGCAGATGCTGTGGGCAGTGCGGGAGGACCCATGCCTGCAGTGGAGCCCCTTCTCCTGGGGTGGGTCGGGGCCATGCATGCCCCTGTGGTGGCCGGGCTGCCAGCCAGGCTCCTGCCACCAGGTCACAGATGTCCGCAGGACCATGGGGAGAGAAACATCAAAAGTTTATCCCCTCTAATGGCTGCTTTTCGCATGCCCACCGGGTCTTGGGGGAGGCCAAGCCCTCCCAAACAGCTAGCATCCCAGTCCATGGCTGTGCTGGGGCTAAGCCTCAATTGCCACGGCTCTGAAATCGCGTGGGGAGTGGGAACTGAGTGGGTCTGGGGGCGTCTGGCATGGCCAACAGCCAGCTCCCTCTGGTGCTCCCTGCGGCTGGGCCATGCGGCTCCTCGGCATGGGCACCAGCATGTCCTGCAGGTGTGTCCCGTGTGTCCCGTGTGACACCCACAGCCGGCGAGACAAGTCCAAAGGCAGAACTGGCCTGGCTGGTGCTGCTGGGCAGCTGAATGAAACTTTCCCTGGGAGCAAGCTGCAAGAAACTGGTTTGGTTGATCTAATGCACTTTCCCCTAATACAGTGATCTCCAGAGAGCAGTGCTACAGGCAATTCAAATATATTTCGAAATCAAGTCCCCTGATCCTAGTGTTTTCATGACTGTAAAGCAGCTAATTCCTACAACAACCAATATATAATCCCCGTCTGCACCAACCAGGAATACGACTTTTATCTTCTTTAGAAGGTGAGCAGCAACTACTCAGTGTTAAAAATGGTCTATCTCAAAGCTAGAAGCATCTCAGAAATGGGATCTTGAGATCTATGGGATCAAAGACAAACCAAAATATATTAATTAATGGCTACTCTGTGCCATGGGGTGATGGGCTGGGCTGCTCCTGCCACACGTGAAAAGTAGTGGCAGTAGCAGGGGGTGCACACAGGGGGTGGGCAGGGTGGGCAAAGGTCCTTTTTCCATCGTTCTCCTCCTGCTGTTTGTCTACAGCCCAATAGCTGGATAACCAGCAAGGGAAGGAGGTCTCTGGGAGGTATGGCCCTTGGTGGCACTGCCTGCTGTCAGCGGGGCGAGGTGCAGCTCTGCCCAGGCTGGTCCTGGCATCTCTGAACTGCTGGCAGGTGCCCAGCCGTGGTGCTTGCCTTGAGGAGATGTCCTCAAAAGTGAGATGGTGGTGAGTGGCACCCTCCCACAAACTGAGTTTTTTGGAAAACTCTGGAGCTCCAAACACACCAAGAAGCACAAAGTGATGCAACAACAGCTGCCCTGGGGAGATGTCTTCTGTCCATTGACGCAGAAAGTCAATGGTATCAGTATAATTTCCTGCAGCAAGGGCTGGAGCCAACTGGCAGATACAGCCAGGCTTTGCATTTAAGCACATCCTTCTTCTCAGGTTTCCAGAGGAGCTGTCTCGGGACGGCCAGGTTAGGCAAAACCTGGTTCCTGCTTCCACGAGTGTTTTCGTGGTGCCTCAGCCTGGGCTGCGACTGCATTTCTTGCAAACTGATGATGCAGAAGCATGTGTGAGTTTTGCTTGTCTGCAGCCCACTTCCCTGTGATGGTGCTTGTTCAGGGAACCTGCAGCTGCCAGTGTGGCCACCAGCAGTTCTCTCCATGGCATGTGTCCTTCTAAGCTTGAAGGATGGAGGGAGGGAGGGTGTGCTTGTCAGAGCTTTGCGAAAGTTGGTGGTGGTTTGTATGGTGCCAGGAAGAGATGAAGAAATGTTTCAGCGAGTGCCTGTGGGCATACACCTACACTGTGGCACAGCTGGTCCCATCTCCTCATACTGACGTTGCTTTGCACAGTCAGATTTTTTCCTGATGCCTGTTATCACTATCAAAATGTAACTGTGTGGGCTGAAATTCAGGGGGTAGGGGAGAGACTACTGCTCTTTTCAAGAAGAGGAATGTGAAGAGCATTTCTTGGTCAGTGCTAAAAACACTGCTGAGCCCTCTCTGGCTCATCATCAAGCTTTCCAGGCAGCAGGAAGACCTGGAGGAGAGCCTGGTAGATGGGACGATGTGGCAAGGCTGCTGACCCCTCCAGCTGCACCCATGGCCCTGCTGTGCTTTCCCCCACTTCTTTATGCTTTGCTTTCTGCCCACTGGCTGGGCTTAGCTAATAATTACACTTTTTTTTTAGCTCCTCCTTTCTCCTTTCTATCCCTAGGAGAGGATGGGGAAGGTGATGTTGACCCTGAAATCTCCTCTGAGAGCCCTTACCTTGTCCCACAGATGTGGACAGGGCAGGAGATCCCCACATGGCAAGCTGCTAAGATGCACAGGTGTTTCTCCTGCTATACATCCACTATTGTGTTTTATTCACAAAACCTCAATTGTGTATTTTTTCCCCCCTATGTGAGCCTTTCCAGAGGAGTGTGAACCATTGTGGGTCTCACCATCATTTCCAGCTTTGGGATGCAGAGATCCTTCGGGAGTCAGCCTTCCCGGCACCTGCAGTGAGGAAGCCTCACACTCCAAGGGGCAGGATGGGTAAGGTGAGCTGGTTCTGGGGAGCCGTGGGGTGGCATGACCCAGCAGCAGCCAGGTCTGACAGGGAAAAACAACTTTAAGAAGAGACAGAGATTTGTGATTGTGTGAAAAACATGATGGTTCTTTGTCTGCTCCTTCACTAACCCCAAATTACAGAAAAGGAGCCAGGCAGCAGTTTTTAAGAGAGCATCCCAGACACTGGGATTTGAACATTGATTTAGGGCTGTAAGGGTAACTAAGTGCAAGCAGAGCGATGCTTGCTGTTGGGTGTTTTGCAAGGCAAATGCCACAGGCCACATCCTGAGGGGTGCCTGTAGGTGCTCCTCATTCCCCATCAGCCTCCCTGTAAATCCCATCATGGTTTGCAGGGCATATATACAGCCAGGGCAAGCCCAGAGCTTTCCCGGGGACAGAGCCTGGGACTTGGGCTGGAGAAGGTCTTTCCTACGCAGCTCTCCCCTCTCTGTTCCAGATCAAAGTTAGAAACATTTCTTGGCCCACAGCAGCAGTGGCCAGTGGGGAGGCGAGCAGCCTTTGCTCTCTGGCTTTGCTATCCCTTGGGATAGGGCTGGAGGAATCCAAACTGCTGATGGGGTGGTGCTGAGGCGTGCCTCTTTCTCAGGTTACCTGCTTGCTGAAACTGGTTAAGTATGTATACACTTTAAATAAATATCAGCAAGGCTAGTGGATTTTAAACCTTGAAATGGGTGTTTGTGTTGATAAAAGCCTGGGGTGGATTTTTTTTTTTTTTTTTTTTTTTTTTTTAGCTCAAGAAGTTGATAGTTATGTACACTTTCTCATGCTTGCAGTCCCTGCCCTCTGACTCAGGTGGACTGGGTGCCAGCATGTTCTGGTGGCAGTTTCTTACCAGAGTCAGAAAAAAGAAGTGTTGGGAAATACTTTTATTTTTTTCTGGGTAAGCTCACTAGGGCACAGCTGATTTCCATGAGATCATTCAAAAGACTGAGTTGAAAAATGCTGGCATGTGGTATTGGACAGCTTTCCCCCCCCTCCAGCTCTCAGAAGCCGCGTGCATTGAATAATGAATAACCATACACAGGGTTGCTTTTGCGTTTTTGTTATCAGTTGTAGATCATCTGTTGTATTACATTGAAAATGAGAGCTGGAGTGGTCGCTGTCATGTATTCTGCAGAACTGCTAGAAAAAACAGGGCTTAATTAGGTGAGAGTAACTCCCTAAGCTTCTGTTGATTGTTATGAAAGAGGCTATTAAGACTTTGCAGGGAAAGAGAAGATAACGAGGACTGGAAATTAAGAAAATATGAAACTTTCCCTTTCTAGGTTAAATGAGGCTTGTTGAAGACATTATTGCTGGCAAGAAGAGAAAGGATATAATCCAATTTATTTAATGGATGTATTTGTCTCCGGCTACAAGGGGATGTGCTCGAGTCTGAGGTATATAAATTTGTCATATCATGTACCAAATATATTTGTTGGCTTTTTCCCCCTCTTGTAAAAAGCCTGTTTTTAAAAAGGGAAATTCGGTTGACTAAAATTGGTTGTCTTTTTCTTTCATAAATTATCACTCTTAGTCACTGCATATTTGAATAGGTGATTTCAGACTATAAGGGGGAAGTGCCTCTTGAGAAAGACTATCAGTGTATTAATTAGAAGGGCTTTTGCTACACAGTATCACTGGATATGAGATCAAGAGCCATTTTATTAACCAAAACTTTTAATTTTAAAGTCTTCTGCAGCAATCAGAGCTCAGGCCTTGTCTGTGAGAGAACTTTCACCTTGTTAAACTGCATTTATATTTCAGTGCAGCTGGGTTTAGCAAGACTCTAGCCCAAATACCTGACCTGGTCGCATAAATCTTTTTCTTGATACACAAGCTGTGCTCTGCATTAGACTTTACAACTCATCTTCCATGTATAGTGCAGCTGTAGGAAGAGATTTGGGGGGTGATATTGTAGGTCTTCTGTGTTTTGTTTTGGTTTTTTTACTAGGCTTGTGTTCATAGGTTGCAACAGGTACATATGTGGCATAGGTACAACAGCTTGCAGCTACCAGCATCTGAGCTCTGTGTTCTGTTCCAGCAATGAAAGCTGCTGGTGGAGTAATAAATTGATTTAAAATGGGCTTGGGGGTGGAGAAAATGATATGCAAATCCCCTTGCTCGTTGGACACCACAGCGTGGGTGCTGCTGCTGAGTCAATTCTGTAGTGCTCAGTGCAGGCTCTGAATTTGCCTCTTCCTTCCTTTTTCCAGGAACGCTGGGGAAAGCCCAGAAGCACTCCTTGGGAGGTCTCTGCTGCAGGTTGTGACTTCCCAGAGGAAGTCATAAGTCTGAAGCAGATGTTTTTGGCACAGGCTGCAAGGCAGGACTTTGAAACTGGTACTGGCGATGCTCTCCACTGATGCTGGTCTGGCCCCGCTGAGCTGGCTGGGTGCTGGGATGTGCAGGTGCTGAGGGGAGCACTGAGCCATGCCTCCGTGCAAAGCCCTCTGCAGAGTTACTGGCTTCCTTCCTTCATGGGTGTTTTGCAAGTATGACACAATCCCTCCTTGTAACACCCTCGCCAGCACACCAGCATGCTGAGTGCTTGCTGGCCATCCCAGCCAAGACCTGTTTTTTGCAGGTGGATGGGCATGAGCGGAGGGTGAAGCCTGCACCCTGCCCTGGTGAGGGGCAATGAGAAATAGCCAGAGATGTCAGCAGCTAAAGGCTGTATGTGGGACTCCAGCAGGTACAGTGTTTGGGTGGCTTTGGCCACTGTCAGAAGGCGAGCTCCTGGTCCTGTGCGTGTTGGTCAGCCCTGAGCTGGCAGGGCAGGCAAAGGCCATTGCAGGGTGGATTTGAAAATCTCTGGTGTGAGCAGGCAGCAATTCTGCCTTGGGATCTGCTGGCAAAAATGTTCTCCTTTCTTATGAAACAAAATTTGTCACCAAATCGGTGAAGGATCTGCCCCATTCAGGAGAAGGGGAGGGGGTAAAAAATGATGTTGTCAGCTCCTCCTGGGCATCCTCCCAGGGAAGAGCTCCTGGCACATGTCGGTGCACCCACAGGCAAGCACAGAGCCCTGCCAGTCTGCAGAGCACCATGACTGTGGCACCCCTGAGCATGAGCTCATGCTTCCCCAGATGGAGACGGCCTGGGATGGTTCTCAGGGGAAAAAAAAAAAAAAAAAAAAAAAAAGTGTTTTGAAAGCGGGTGGCTGGGGTGGTGGTCAGCAGTGGGTGCCCTTTCCCCAGTCGTCTTGCCCAATGTGAGGACGAGCTCCACAAGCAGCAAGACAGCAGGGAGGTCACACCCTTACAAAAAAATTAGCTGTCTAAACTGTTGGATTAACAAGATTTACTTCAAGCCATGACAACATTAAAAATGAACCTGTAATACTCGTCAGGAGGTGGGGTGGACCTTGAAGAGAAATCTTACATCTCCGCTGACTTCATACTCCACTGGATATTATAAAAATCCATCAAATTGTTTTAAGGCTTGACAAAGCCGATTGCACCTTCTACCAACAGCTCTCATCCTCTGACTGTCCACACGATGGCAGAAGCAGCAAAGACCAGTGCAAAAATAAGTGGTTTTTTAAAAAAAAAAAAAAAAAAAAAGGCAGTGAGGGCTAGCTTGTGTCCCAAGGTCACTAGGGAGGCTGGTTCCCACCTCCTGCCAAGCTGCCTGCCAGGGACTGGGGTTCAAACGCCTCCGTCACTGTGAGCATGAAAAGCGAAGGTTACAGGACGTGAAAACTCTTCTGTGAAAGCTTTTAATGGACTCTCCCAAGCTGCGAGTGGTTCACAGCAATCCTTTGGGTCACTCTGCTCACACCCTGGTTGGCAGCCTGCTGAGAGCTTGGCAGATGTACTGGATCACCAGTTTTAAATGCTAGCTGGAGTGGTGATGGGTCCCACCTGAGCTGTATTGTGCACAGTTCTCCCTGGGACCTGCCCTTTGCAATCCCCTGGCTGTGGGCTGGGCGTGCTGGGATGCAGGATGGAGCCCCTGTCGGCTCTGTGCAGGAGGCCCCTTTGGTCCTGCCCTTGCCATGTGCGTTACCCACATGGGGACTGGCTGTTTGTGGCATTAAAAGGTGCATTAAAACCAGATTCCCTTGTAAAAGACCTGTGAGCTGACACACTCGCTACTGAATCAGCCGTTGAATGGTGTGGGCTGTTTCAGGGTGTGAAAAAGCTCAGTCAGGGTTGTTTTGCTTCCTCTCTGTGGGGATGGTTTCTGCTGAGGTAGGGGTTTCGCTGCCCTGAGGCCACTGTGTCAGCAGCAAAAGGGGGGATGACAGCTGCCTCGATTTCTCCAGTGAAATCATGGCTTTGGCTGTGCAGGGTAAGTAGGGATGCAGGTGGATTTCAGCATTCTGATCCGTGGCAGGAGGCTTTGCTCTACGGTTCTGCTCTAAGCCCAGTGTGGGAGACCAAACGCTCGTCAGCACCATCTTCCCAGCTGTGCCAGCTTGCTTGGACTTGCTCCATCTGGGAACTCCCTGGAAGAGGGTCTCTCCCCAGTACCTTATCCACAGCCACTGTGGGCAGTACATTAAAGATAATTACCTATCTCGTGCTTAATTCCATGTCACAGTCCAACTTTTGCGTTTTAGCTCTAACTCCAGCAAACCTTTTTAAAACAGAGACAGCAGCATTTCAAAGTAAGCTGGATAGGGGCTGCAACTTGTACGGCGTGGGAATCGTACAGACCAGTGTAGCTGCATGGATCCTCTCGTCTGCTGGTAAGACCAACTTCTCTTCTTACCAGCTAATGCAAGTGAAAGATGAGGAGTGACTGCAGCTGTAGGAGTATACTGAAGGGTAGAATATAGTTGTTTTTTTTTTTTTTTTTTCCTATGGGTAGGGTAAGCCAGGCCGCCTTGGCCTTTGGAAACACTCACGTGCCTGGCCCCAAAGGCTGGTGGTTCACTAGGCATCGCTGGTCTGTGCAGCATCCACTGTAGAGTCCTACAACAGCAAAAATGTCTGAGCACAACTCCCCCCTCTTCCAGCCGACACAAACAGGCTAGAAAAACATCAGAAAAGTATCAAAAAAGCAGTGCAAAAGCTGCAGTACAGTGTTGATCCAAGTTTAGCTCTTCGTCATTGTTTTGGGGGGGAGGGAAGTCTAGAGCTAAACTGGTCAGGCATTATATTAAATGTTTAACAATTTCCATTCATTATTTTAAAATGTGTTTAAAACTGCCTTGCATTGTTTCCTGGTTTCCTCTGATGTGGTTAGGCTTCTGTGTGGAAAGGTAAGTAACAGCACAGCTGCACAGGGAATAGTGGAAAGGTTGCACTTGGGATTCAGTGCTGGCTGTCCCCTCGGGAGCACTGCCTGGCTCAGCGGGGATGTGGGAGCCTTCGCTGCCCCACGTACTGCTGTCCTGGGATAAGTGGGATTAAGGAAAATCCAGTGAGATCCTGCCTGTCCCACACCTAACTGCTGTTTTGCTGCTGCCCAGGGCAGGCTTTCTGTGTGAGCTTGGATATATCATACTGTGTAAAACTTCCAGACACTTGGTGCTTAAGTAGAGCAAACGTGAACGGGTTTAGCATCAGTAAAATCAATACAGTACTATTCTTGCTTTTAAAATGCCAAGTCAAAAAAAAATCTCTTGTGTTTTCCAGGTCTCTGGAAGCCCACAGCTGCTCTCTAGGCCCAGCCGTGGTGCAACAAGTTTTTTTTTTTTACTCAGTTTCCAGGGAGAAGCCTGCTTTAAAATAGGAGCAACACAGGCTGCCGGAATTATGACAGGTGCCAGGCGCTGGAGTGGGACAGCCCAGCTGCTCCCGGGGGGCCGGGGGCTGCTGACAGGGGACAGCACCCGGCAAACTCCCCGCCCTGTGCTCTTGCAGGGGATGTTGCTCCAGAAAAGGCTGGTTTATTACCAGGTAATAGCAATGTTAAAAACGTAAGAGAAAAATGTCAATTTTGTTAGGTTACATCTCCTCTTTCTCCATTTTGGTGGAACCAAATATTCTCATGCGCTGCGCCCTCCAGACTGGGAGGTGCTCCCTGGAGGAAGCTGTTTCGGGTGCGTGGTGTTTCCACTCCTGTATTGTCCCAGGCCAGAGGGAAGGGGATGCAGCCAGGGCCTGTGTGCTGCTGGGAGGCTGGAGGCACTGGGAAAGCTGGGCGGCTCTGGCCCAGGCTGGGTTGACTTGGCCGCCCGGGTGGTGCCGGAGGGGCACTGGCCCCCCGGGGGATGGGCACCGGCCCCCCGGTAAGTTTTCAGTGGGAAAACCACGGAGGCACTCCAGACACTGTCTGTGGCCAGCCACTACTCGGGGACAGTGCTCCCGGGTGCGTCTGTGGTCTCTGCTTGAGGATGGCGGCAGGGACGAGGCTGTTGTCCCAGAGGATTTTCCGAGGCCTGCGCCAGCGGGGAGAGGGGACCTGCGTTAAGGGCAGCACCGCGCCCGGTGCCCAGCCCTGGCCGCCCCGGCGGGGAGCCGGGCAGAAGGGCTCTGACCCCAGGGCTCCGGGCCCCGCGGGTGGCCGCGGTGAGGCCTCCCCCAAGCCCTCGGCCCCGGCCCCGCAGGCTTCGCCCCCGGGCGGCGGCGGGCGGCGCGGCGGCCCCGCCCGGCACTACAGCTCCCAGGCTGCTGCGGGGCGGCGGCACCGCCTCCCGCCGGCGGCGGCGGGACAAAAGCGGGGGCGCGGGGGAAGTGCCGCCAGCCGAGCGCGGCCGGGCTGAGCCGAGCCGGGCCGGGCGGCGGGGCAGGGCGGCGGGCATGGTGCGCGGCCGGCGGCGCGGCCCGCGGGCGGCCTAGGGACCGAGCCGTGCCGTGCCGGGCGATGCGGCGGTGAGGGCGGCGGGGCCGGGCGCCGCCGCGATGCTCCGCCGCAGCCTCAGCCGCCTGGTGAGTGCGGGGCCGGGGCGGGGGGCAGCGCGCCGGTGTGATTTCTCAGCTTTTCTTGGATTTGCTTTTTCCCGGGGGAGGGGGGGTGCGGCCCGCGGGGGGCCGGGGCGCACCCCGGGGGGTGGCGGCGGCGGGGCTCGGGCGGCGCAGCGGCTGCTCCCTCCCTTACGATACCGTTGGGGTCGGGCCCTGGGGCTCTTGGCTAGAAGTTGCTTTTGCTGTGAGAGGCCAAACCTTCCAAACATTGTTTTGTTTTTTTTTTCTCCCCCAAACCCCTCGAACCCTGGGGGCCGCCCCGGCCCCTGGAAGCATGCACCCGTGGTCCCAGGCCGGCCGAGGGGCAGGGTGCTGCCCGCCCTTCCCACCCGCTCCGTGCCCCCGGGTCCGTTACCGACCCTCCCGGGGCCACATAAGCTCCTCATAAATTTCACCGTGACCTCATTGCTTGGCCTGAACTCTGTAATTATTCATCTTTTCCTCTTCCCACAGCGAGTGCGGTAAAACCAGTGCTTTGACATCATTTCAGGAGCTTCTGCTTATTTAGCAGTGTCATTTATTGCGCAGTGCGTAGTTAGCAAAGTTGCGGGAGTTGAGGCGGCAGGCGTGCGGCCGGAGCGCGGTGTGCGGGAGGAGCACGGTGTGCGGCCGGAGCTGCTTCCCGGGGCGCTGCACCGCCTGGCACCCGGCTGCCCGCCAGGGTGATGGGCGCTGCCGGCGGCCGCCACAGGCCGCAGCTGCCGGCAGGTGTGTTTTCGTCTTCACTTTTTGGTTTTGAGTGAGGTTTGTGACATATTTCCATGCTCTCAGCACCAGGGACTCTAATCTCCTTGTTAAGTCTGGAAGTAGCTCTGCAGCAATTCTGGCGGGATGGGCATGTGTGGAAATGGTGAATTTTCCTGTTTGTAGGTTGTGTTTCTGTTGCAGGCTTTGGGTTAGCCCTGTAGAGAACACACCTCCTGCAACTATTGTTTTGCAGCCTCAGGGACAAACCTATCGGTTCTAATCTCAGCGCCTGGTTTCTGACTTTGATGACTTTCAATTTAACCCTGCTTTGTGTTTCTGCTTCCTACCCCACCCTTGCAGGAGGCTTTTTTCTGAGTTGGTTTGGGATGTGAAGCATCTCCGCAGCGATTAGCTAAAGGAGTTTTTAGGCGGGTGCCTTCTGTGAGCTGCCAGCCATGGAGGTCCTGGCTGGGCTCCGGCTCTAGCATCTTCCTGATGCGTGAAGCATGACCCCACACCGGCCTGGTGGTCCCGCATCAGCTCTGTGCCACCTCTTGCAGTCCCTTGGCATGGGGAGGGGATGTGCACCACTGCTGGGGCGTGATATCCACTGGAGTGGGAATGAAACAACCCTGAACACCGAACCCAGGTATTTCTAACAGCTTTGTTCAGGGCTAACCTATTGCGGCACATGTTTGGAAGGTTACAGGAGCAACTGCTCAGGGAGCAGGGCAGCGGCTTTGTTGTTGAGGGATTTTAGCGTTTTTTCTATCTGTTGGCTTTGTAAGGGCTGTTTGAGCAGCAACAAGCTGTTTGTTATCAGACTGGCTCAGTGCACACATACCCCCAGCCCTGGGCAGATAGCAGCTCCTGCCACCCAACATTCTGCGGTGGCTCTGCCCTGTCCCCAGCCCTGTTGGATCTCCCAGGAGGTTTGGGTTGGTCCCCTCTCCTGCTCTGTGGGAGGAGGGCACAGCCCACTGCAGTCTCCCTGGAGGTACCCCCAAGCTGTGGTCTTGCCCTTGGTCCTGTATAGGTAGCACAGGGCTTCAAGTGATGCTCATTGTGTGGCAGTGGCATTGCAGAAAATTCACTGCAGTTATTAAATGCTGCAGGTTATCTGACACTTAAGATCCCACAGGGCTACTCAGACAAATGTTGTCACCTCTCCACTGTGTGGTCTTTGCCAGAGGCTCATAAATACCAACAGATACTAAAAATCCTGTTTTCAGATGTATTTCACAGCATAGGCATGATGCGTGTGCCTTTGCTTATCAACATGACTGTTATGTGGCTCCATTTCTCCCTCCCATAAACCTTTTGATCTTGCATAGGGTACAAAACGCGATGGTAAAAAGAGCAAGAAGGGCAGAGTGGTGTATGTGGGGTCTGATTTGCTACCCTGGGGCACAGACTGATGTTCTCTGCAGGAACAAATTGGATTCTGAACTTCACTTTACACCGCTGAAGTCATCCCTGCTGAAAGGAAAGTGGGGCCAGGATCACTGCAGGGAGGCACGATTGAATTGCCATGGTTAATCCACTTTAAGGAGATACTGTCAACTTGAAATATAACTTTAATTCCGTTTTGGAAACGGAATCTGGCATTGGAGTCTTATTTTTAGTCTCATGCTACTTGTACGGCTATTGTGGGGAGGATGCCGGAGTGGAGTGGGGAAGTGCGTTGGTGACCAGGGCAGGGTGTGGGTCTGTCTCCTTGTGCAGGGCTCTTCACAGGATTGGGATGAGTACTGCCCACTTCCAAACTCACTTGGCAGATACATGGGAAGTGCTGGTCCCTGTGTCGTGCATCACAGACAATGCAGCTTATTTCCTTAATTACTTTTCCTGGTTCTTCTGAAGCATGCAGGCAGCGGTACCTCCGGGCCATGGCTATGCACCACAGCTCTGCCAGTGCTGCGGGGCCGGGGCCGGGGCCAGTGCCGTTCGGTCTGGTTTAAGAACTAAATACGAAATGCAGAAAGAAAAGTTACTGATGCCCCTGTTTTCAGTTTTTTCTCCCTGTTTGCTTTTACTTGAGGCTGGTCTGGAAGCAAGCCCTGGGAGCTGCCACCCCGCTCATAGCGGAGGAGCTCTGAGCCAGGGGAATGCTCTCCCTCCCTGCAGGGTGCCTGGTGCTGGCTGAGCCCATGGGCCGATGCTTGCCCATCACGGTGTTCCCACCTGGGTCTCTTGCCTCTGCAGTTAGCGTGGCTCTTCCCTCTAGTATTTAGTATTTTTCTGATGTTTAAACCCCAGGATAAATAAGAAAATAACAATCAGTCTGTAATTAGGAGCAAAATTTTTTGTTGTGTGTGTTTGTGCAGTGTCTGACAACAGGACCTTAGTCGTGTTATTCCCTTTTAATTAAATACCTTAGGGCTTGATCCTCTTTGTAGCCCGTGCCCTGATAAATCTCTGGTGTTTAGCTAATGTTGGGCTGGTTGTGAGCTCCTGACTTTCAAGAATGTTCGCTTGAGGTTGCGGGGAAGATGCCTCAGATGGGCATGTGGTGCTAGTCCCTGGGCTGGACCTGTTGTGAGTTGGTGCCTTTGCCCTGTTGTGGTCTGGTGATGCTGTTCCCTTGCTGGTCTTCTCCTGGGGTCTCCATCCATCTCTGCTGTGTGGCTGCCAGCAGTGGGGGTACCCCCAGGTTGGTGATGGGACTGTGTGGGGTCCCGTGCCCTCCACCATCTGCCTTTCCCGGGGACTTGTCAGCTCTCCTGGGCCAGGACCTGTCCCTTGGTGTCCCTGCTGGAATGCCTCGGGTGTGCCCACTTAGGGCTTGCTTTGTGCTGCCCTAAAACCAGGGAGCTGCCTTTAATGGACCGTTACTCTCCGTTTGTGTGCTTGGTGCCGCTTTCATGTGGAGCTTTTCCATCTGGGGCTCATTTTATCTAAGTAAAAAAAAATTGTATGCAAACTGCCACGAGGCAGGCTTGCAGGTGACAGGCACTTAAGGCCGAGCTTTAATGTCACCTGTGGCTTGTCACCTCTTTGGGGCTGCCCCAGCCGGGCTCTCTGGGCACTGCTTCGCCACTTGCTTTGCATCCCCTGGCTGCGCCTGCCGTGCCACTGGTGTTCTGCCAACACTAGGGAATGGTTTCTCTCATTAAAGTGCTTGCAAGTGTCACAAATTCCCTTTCCAAATCCTTGCTGTTCCCAAAACATTGGGGGGAATAATCCTGTCCCTGCAGGTGGGGGCTCATGAGCACAGGAGTGGTGCCTCATGTAGGGTTTGGGGCTCCGTTTGGGCTTTGCTGCAGTTTTGCAAAGCCCCTTTGGATTTTTTGAAGGTTGTCTTGTCCCAAGCATGCCCCAGCACCCCCACACCCTGGGGGGAGAGGCTGGTGCTGCCAGGGATGGGGGTCTGGGTGGCATGCCCCACCACAGGCAGAGCCATCAGCAAGATCAGTGTGTGGTGGTTTGTCCCCTCGTGTCCCTGAAGCCCTGCCTGGCCCCTTTGGGGAGGAGCAGAGGCAGGAGGGCGGCCTCGGAGAAGGCATGTGTGGGCTCAAGGGGCATGTGCTGGCAGCTGGAGAGATGGTTCAAGCCTGGGAAGGAGCGGGACAGGCGGGGATGCTGAGCCCTGTAGGGCAGGTTCTGCCCGGCACTGCGGGGAAAATACCCCCACTGAGACCTATTCAAATGGCAGAAAATGAGAAATGGCCCAAAGTCACTTTTTAGAAGGGAAATACATTCCCCATTGGCAGTGGGGAGTAGGTGAGAAGGGGCAGGGGTGGATGGGGAGAGCCCCTGGGGCACACCAGGCAGTGCGGGGCTGGCCACTGCTGGCTGCTGCCCACCCAGACCCTGCCCCACTCGTGGGGATGCTGGAGTGCGTCCTGCGGGAGATCTCAGAGTCTGGGGTGGAGGATACAGATTTACACTCCCGCCTGTAGTTTTTGCAGTAAATGTGTAATAAAGTCTATTTCGGGACATGGAGCACATCTGCAATTTTCTTTCACGCTTGCTTTTTTTTTTTTTTCCCTTAGAGAGTGTGAACCAAACATTACAGTGTGTGATTGCAGCTTCTGTTCTAATAAGAAAGAAGAGCATAGGTAGGAGTTGGAAGCCTTGAGGATTGCTTTTTTTGCTTTTACCCCAACCCAGCCATGTTAACACCTTGAGAGTGAGGCTGCGTGTCAAATACCTTGTATCTGACTGCAGGAAGCGCTTTACTTTCATTAATGTGACAAAAACCTACAAGCAGCAAAGGTTCGGGCTGGGGTGTCACTGTGACACTGGATGGCAGCTCTGCTTGGAGAAATCCCACGCTTCAAAAGAGTGTGGATTTTTTAATGAAGTCACTTGAATTTTTCATGAATGTTGCTAGAATTTATTTTGTAATGCGTGTTTAACATGATAACAGCATTTTGCGTGCTCAGGGCCAGTTCCCCTAGAGCAGCCACAGGGAAGCCCGTGCTTGACCACAGAGCAGACAACGGAAGCTCAAACTGGGAACCTGGAGCTGCAAAGGCTCTTCCCTGGGGCTGCAATCCCTCATGGATGCCCTTACCCTGGAAAATGGCCACACAGGAGTTTCTGAAATTGCTGTAACTGTTTCTCTTTAACGTTGCAAAGCACTCTCCGAACAGTAGTCTTATTCCCAGAAATAACAGCCTTATTCCCAGAAATAGCTCAACCGTTTGGTTAAAAAGAAATAGAAATCAAACAAACCAGCCTTGGAGAAGCAGCTGCATGGAAACGTTCACATGTGCAGTTAAAGTTTGGAGAGGTTTGAAATTGCCAAGGAGGGAGTGGAAAGCACTGGTCAAACATTCATGATAAATGGTGCCGCCGGTTAAACCTGCGGTTTGCAGAAACTCTTCTGTGGAAGATAACACGTGTCTCGAGGCTGGATTTTATTCTTCACTCGAAACGGTTTTTGTCTTCAGTTGGTATTTTGCTAAGAATAATAACGATTGTCTGGGCTGTGTGGGGAAGCTTCAGAGCTAAGCTGACTTGAGTTGCAGCTGAAGGCACGGCAATTTGCTTTGTAACAATAAAAATTGTAAAAGCAAACAGACCATCTATTAATAGCAAGCTTTTCAGACTTGCCTTTAATTTCATCCTGTTGCCTTTGGTTTAGGCACTTCCTTTCCAATTAAAACTGTTGCTTTCTGACTGTAACCGCTGTTGTGCTCTCTGGTGAAGAGGTGGGGTTTTTGGTTGGGTTTTTCTTGACGTTAGTTAAAAGCAACGCTGGTCAAGTGTGTTAATGAAGTCTGTATGGCAGAAGAAGCCTTCACACCAAAATCAGTTGTTCTGCCAGTGACCGTGATTTAGCAATGCAGGTTGGGTCCCTGTGGGCATCTTCCTCCCGCTGTACCCAAGCTTACATCTCTTACCTGCAGAGATATGCAACAGAAAAACAGACTTTGGCTGCTGATTCCTCAGGGCATGGGGCTCTGTGGGGGACTTTAACTTACTGTCCTTGCTGAGAAAATGCAGGGGTGGCCAAGTGAGGGGATGTCCCCTGTGATACATGTGGCCGAGATGTGCCCACAGGAGAAGCTGGCATCGCCACGGCAGGGGAAGGGAGCCACCGAGCTGCTCGGTATGGCTGGGGTGTCTGGGAAGGGTGAGTTCCCCAAGAAACATGGACATGGGGTGACCGAGTGCACTATTAACCTGCTTGCCTTTCCCTGAAAGCGTTAGCTGGGGGATTTTTCAAGGGAGTTTTCTGTATTTAGTTGTGTGTAGGAGGCGGGTACAGAGGCTGGAGGGCAACACGGAGGTTTTACTGCGCAGCTCCCCTGGCTTGGCCCAGGCTTCCGTGGCCTTCTGCCCAAAAGTGTCCCCCAGGTCCCCCGCCGAGCTGTGCCAGGGGGACTGGGCAGCAGCTCTGGTCCTGTGTGGTGACAGGCTATCCCGAGGTGATCTCAGGAAGTACCTTACCGGTGGGGTTAGACTGCAGTCTGCTTCTTGTTGCTCATCTCAGAAATATTTCTGGGCTTGCTGAGGTCTTTTGTTGGGAGGGATGGGCTGGGTTTTGCCAAGCAGGTTTTACCAGTGCCATTTACCAGCGCTATACACAAGGTGTCATGGACTTCACCTCCTGTGCTCTCCCAGCCAGCAGACCTGCGTCCAGACCATCTGTAGATGCTGCATGCTGCTGCAGGGGAGCCAGCAGAGCCCTGATACTCATCTCCTGCCCTGGCTCCCTCACCTCTTGCAAGTAGACAGGTGGTTTTTTTTCCCCCCTATTTTAGTTACCAAGCAATATTGAGGTTCGGTGGTGTTTTTTTTTTTTTTTTTTAGTGTTTACCCTTGTTTTCCTGGAGATTTTCAGCTTTCCCTAATTTACAGGGAGCTGGCAGCGAGCGCTGTGTGAAGGACACATCGGTGAGGCGTGCTGTGCTCGGACAGTGCCTTGCCTTTAGGGACACCATGCCAGTCAGAAAGCATGTCCTGCTCATTGGAAATGGATAATAAGGACACTGCTGCTCATGTTGCTGGTGATTGTAAGCCATTTCTATTATTTTTTCCTAATTATTATATAATAATTTTCTTCTTGTAGTTTTGCTGTCCTGTGACCCCCTGCACCCTTTCCACAGGCTGGCTCTGCCACCACAAGGCAGCCCTGGCTGCTTTCGGTGTAATCATTGCGCTGCAGTTTAATGAATTGCTTGGAATTATCCAACACCTGACCTCCAAGTTTCACCCGGGGTTTGCCTGAATTGGTTGACATGTGACTTAGGCAGTTAGTATTTTGCTTTTTGCAGTGAGCTTGTCTCCAAGAGTGGTGCATGGAGCTGCTATGTGGGTTGCCGTCACCCTTTCATGGTAGGAGAGCGATGCCGGTACTGCCTGTGTGCCGCAGGGGATGGGCAGTAAGTGGCAGATGGTTTTAAAGCTTTAGTTTACTAACTTGCAGCCTGGGGAAATGATGAAACTTCCCCGTTTTAAAAGGTCTCCTCCGACCCCTGCCCTTGCCCAGCTCCTGCCTGGCAGCAGAGTGGCTGTTGGGTCAGGAAAAACCTGTTCTGCCCAGAGGCTGCAGTGACTTCACTACATATTTTTATAAAGTATTAAATATAAATGTGTGCAATATATATGCATTAAATATGCATGTATGCAATATATATAGATGCATTAAAAATATATATATATTTTTTATGAGCTCTTTCCCAGGTTTAGCCAAAATCCAGGGAGCTGCCAGCCAGCAGTTGGCACGAGGTGCCACTTTGATCGAGCTGCTTGCCCCCAGGTGGGGCATTGGGGCTGGCTGGGGAGAGGAACCGGTTGATGCCCTAGTGGAGGGCTCACTGGTGGAAGTGAAGCAGTCCTGGGTTGTGCTTTTCTTCCCCTCCATCATTTTTCATGCTCTCATAGGGATGCTTGCTGCCGTGGATGCTGCTCAGAGCAAGTGCTCTGTAAAAACCCCTTGTAGTTCCTTCTGCAGTCCCTCCTGCGCATTTGCAGGATGTTCATGTCTCTTGCAGACACCTGTTGCATCTTGCTGACTCCAGTCATTTTTTATTTCCCAAAACTTTAGTCATTTTGTTTGAGATGTAATTCCAACCGAAGCCAATTTAGTCTAAAAGCATGCCTGCTCTTGACATCCAGCCATAATTCATAGCGTTTGTAGTTCAGAAACATTTGTCCTGCTCTCCTTAATGAAAGCTTAATGCACTTATTTTTGATCTGGCTGTTTGTAAAGGGCTTTTTGTTTTCCTCCTGCAGCAGAAGGGAGGTCTAGGCACCTGCGAGGCTGTCATAGCCAGGTATTTTGAGAGCAAATCGGGCTCGTTATTTTTGTTCACGACTCAAACAAGATTCCTGTTGACCTCCTTTGTGGCCTTAGATGTGCGGTGCTTCTCTGCGGGCTTTTTGCTGTGTGATTTCACCGGAATTCTGCAGGATCTATAGGTGGAAGGGCCCGTGGTCTGGCCCCAGCCTCGCTTTTGCAGGGTGGTGTGCTGAGGGCTTGGGTGCTGTGTATTTTCAAAGGTTCAGCAAGCAGTCTTTGTCTGGCCTCTCTTAAAGTGTGCTGTGCACCTTAATAAGATTTTATAAGACTATTAAAGTGGGTAACAGAAGCAGCGCTCACTTGGTAGATGTAATTTGTTTGCAACGAATGCACTAATTTGCAAAATGAAGGGAACCTATTTTTTTTGTACAGTAAAGGATCTGGAAAGGCTGAACAAGATGTGCAACAGGCAAGACTAGACAATTTGAAGTGTTTCTTTGGTATTGCAATCCAAGATCTTTTCAGCAGTAATAAAAATTAAGTACTGCTAGACGGCAGCGCTGCTGTGCTCGGCCACCTGAGTCTCAATTGGCTTAAGAGGAGAAAAAAAAAAATAATCAAAAATGTCACTGCTGGGAGATTAAATGTAGGGGAAAAAAATTCCACTTTGTGAGCAGCCCTGCCATCTTTTATTATGATTTCTTGTAATTCCTCCCCAGCATTTGCACAAAGTCAAGCAGCTGCTGCCTGTAAGGGACCAGGGGTGATGTGAGGTCCTGAGCACTGCCTCAGGGCTGGGGGGGTTCAGGCTGCACTGGGGGCACCCGCTCAGCAGCACAGCAGCCCTGCTCTTACAGGCACTGCAAAGCCAAGCTTAAAATGTAAATTTTTTTTTTTTTTTTGTGGCTCACAGGGTGGTGGTTGCATGCCAGTTTTGTTCACTCTGAGTTGTGGAAGGTTTTTTATTCTCTTTTTTTTTTTTTTTTTTAACTTCCTTGCAGCTCACTGTTCCTTATAAATGTTTGCTGAGGGAGGCAGCGCAGTAAAATTAGCTGCGATACCCAGAAGGCTGTCATCCTTGTATCAGCCAGATTAATGTGTGGAGTACATAATTTCTGTGGGGCGGCTTCTTCCAGTGCAGTTGAATGGATGGAAGTGGGACTTTCCACTTGACCATTCCGGTAAGTGCAGGGTGGGATGATCAGACATGCAGAAAGAGGAAACCTTGGGTAAGGGAGCTTGGCTTGGTAACTGAGAGCAGGAAAGCCCTTATCTCAGTGCCCATGTAGAGAAAGCGGCTGGTGGGATGGGGACGCCATGCGTCGTCTCCTGGGGTGCTGCCCTGTTCTCCCACGTGGGATGGGCTCACTTCTGCAGCTGACCATGCCGGCATGGACTGCACCAAAACCCCTCTAGCACCAGCTCCAGCATCCCAGGGCTAGCTCAGACCTCTGCTCCATGTCCCTGTGGATAAGCGGATTTCCCTCCTGCTGCAGCCCCTGGACACCGGCGTTGCTCAGCGCAGGTGCTGGGTCAGCCCTGAGCAGCGTGTGCTTTGCTGGAGCTGCTCTGCAGCTACTTCACCCAGCCCGGCAGGAACATGAGCCAAAAGGATTTCCTGAAGATAAACAGTTCTAGGCCACATGTTGAGGATTTCTCTCCTGACAGGGTGGATTGCACTGATCCAGGATCCTAGTGTTAACTTTGCCTGCAGCCTCAAGGATAAATCTGTTGGTTACATTTTGTTAGTTACTTTTTTTTTTGTTACTTTTACACAGCTTTTGCTTTTTTGGACTAAAAAAAAATTAATTTGAACCAGTGTGAGCAAGCAGTATGGGGGGGCTGGGACCTTGGGTACCCATTGCAGGGGGTGAGGGCGCCCTGTGATGTGAGTGCGGGGCTTGGTCACCCTGTGCAGCCTGGACCTGCCCCCTCATCCCTCCGGCTGGCTCTTCTGTGGGAGTGTGAGAGCCTGCCCGGGGAGAAGCTTGCCCTGGGGGGATGCGGGCTGGGCAGGCCTGGGTACTAGCCCTTGCTTCTGGGTTGCTGCCGTGATGTACGCCCTGGCAGGGGGGTCTGCAGCCTCTGTCCTGGCGGGTGGGCAGCCGGGCAGGCTCTTTTCCCAGGGGAAAGGGAAGGAGCTGCTCTGGGAAATGGGCTTGCCTGGCAGTTGGCAGCCTGGCTCTGAAATGCTAGGAAAACTTAAAAGGGGGCAAAGTGTCTGTAGGTGGAAGAGGTCAGAGTGATGTCTGGCCGAGCTGGGATGCATAACATAGTATTTAGGGTTTTTTTGTTTTGTTTCTATAACTGAAGAGCTCAGGCTTTCAGAGGACCAGAAAGCAACGGGAAAACCAAAAATTATAGCTCTGCTGGCTGATGCAAGCACTGACAATTGCAAACTTACGAGGTTTTTTCCAGTTTGCGTTTACTTTAATTTTTGCCAGGGCAAATCACTGCTTGCTGCCCTGCTAAAATAGCTGCCGATGAGCGGACATATGTGCACAGCTTGAGCCGGGGGAAGGAGGGAGTAAGAGGTTTGAAGGCAGGAAGACCTCATTGTATTTGCTTTGTGACCTCTGCAAAACATTTGGCTCTTACTCAGAGTCCTTTTTTCTGTTCTCTAGTCTGAAGTATTCCTGTGAGCTTGAATTTTATATGCTAGCAGCATGCTGGTCAAACTTTTCTTTTGGACTGCCAAAAATAAAAATATGCTGCCTGTATTTCAAATTGAGTGACGGTTTCATAGTCCTGGCTGCCAGCAGGGCAGGGAAGTAGAGTTGAGATCCTGAAAACTTCCAAAAGTTGGTGTTTATGTTTGAACAGGAGCAACAGATTTTCCACAAAACAGCAGCGCTGAAGTAATGCAGTCCCAATTGATGTCTGCTGGCTTTGCTCTGGCGTTGGCTTTCTGCGTCGTACGTGAACCTGACTCTCTGCAGAGCACTGCGGAGCTGAAGCTGTGGTTACGGGTGGTGTGGCGTGTTTGCTGGGAAGATGCAGTGCTGCATGATTTGGGGTAGGCTGTCTCCAGATGGAAAAACACAAGCGACAAAACCAAAGCCCATAGCAATAGAAGCTGGGCTGTCACCCCTGTGCACGGTGCTCCCCGAGTCCAGGAGAGGGCTGGGCTCTCCTGTAAATTTATTATCTGGGGAAGAAAACCTGTTGTATTTCCTCTCTCCACCCTTAAGTCTCAAGTAGCCTTTTCCCCTGTTCTCCCCGCCCTGCCGGGTCTCTCTGCTTTTATCGGTGGCTTTGTTGGCAAAATCAGCCTTTCCAGGAAACTCAGCCCGGGCTCTGCTGTTCTCCAGCCCGCTGTCCTTGGTGAAGGTGACCTTCCTGCAAGCCCATATGGTGAGACAGCACATTTTGGGGACAGAGGGGACATGAGGATGGGTTTTGGCCAGGGCCCTTTCATGTTGCTGGACGTACTTTGACTTGAGTTAAGGCTGGTGTCAATGATGCTTTGCTGGAGCACATCATCCAATGCTTTGTCATCCCCAGCAGGGACCAGGTATGAGGTCTGGGTGTTGAGCCCTATCAAGTGTTGACCATGGGTTTTCTTTTTTTAAAAAAGTATTGATCCTTTTCCCATGGCTCCTCTTTTGCTTGTTATTCTGCTTGGTCTGGGGGCTCGCATGTCTACCTCACTTCGGCTAGAGCCAGCTTGCCCCCCAGGGCGGTGCTGTCTTCTGTCTGGTTGAATTATCAGTAGGATCTTCAGTCTCAACAGAGGAGAAGGGATAATGGTTTAAATTTCAACCTTTTGCTTTCTTGAGGTACTGGCCTTCCCTCTTCTGCTTAGGGATGAGCAGCAGAAGTCCTCTCCGGTGGGAAGTGAGTTTGGAGCGGTGCTCGTAGCCCTTCCTTTTGGACCTGTGGCCTTTCAGTATTTTAAATGCAATGTTGGTTTTTTTCCTGAGGACTGTGCATGTTATTGACCCGTTCCCACAGGCGCATGGGAGGGCGGAGGGGTTGATCCCGATCGATGGAGTTCTGTGTGTAAATCAGGAGAGCCGCCGAAAAATGTGGTCGGTGAGGGTAAGCATAGCCAAGCTGCTAAATTATTAAGGCTTTTCTCAAAGCATCACCTGTGCTTGCATAGAAACGACTAAGGATAAAGAATAATAGAAAAATTGGCAGGAAAAACTTTAATTAAAAATATATCGGTTGGGCAATGAGGCTGGTGTACCAAGCAGCTTTCTGAGGCTGCTGGGCAATTTGGGGAGGTTATGGTAAATTTACGGAGGCTTTTAAAAACTGTGGATGTGTTTTTCTTGGTTATTCTGGGGCTAAGTGCAATGGGAGGTAGAACAGGCTGTTTTGGGAGGTGGTGTTATTTTTGCAGGCTTTTTTTGTAAATCAGGTCGTCTTCTCTACTGCTTTTATGATAAATGGAACAATATGGAAGTGATCAGAGTTTAAACTATTCATGAGATCTAAGCCAAGTAACGTGATTTAATCTTTCTTCTGCATATATTTAATATAAGCTGTGATTTCATTCAAATGTTTGAGCCTTGTACTTGTACTGTATAATTATCTCCGGTTTTAGCAGATGACTTCTTTCTTTTTTAAATGCCTGTGGTTTTTTATTAGATCTTTTTTCTAAGACTTATTTGTGTTTACTTTGTGGCTTGATGATATCTTCAGCAAACATGAAAGGAGTTTTTTTTGATTAGTTAGTTTTGGTTTAGGTGCTTTCTGAAACCAGTAAATAAAATGGTGGGCTTTTTTTTTTATTTTTTTCTTCCACTATTTTTTTTTTCTGGAAATGGGGCCAGCAGGTAGCGCAGACATTTGTTTTCCATATGGGTGATATAATTAAACACTGTTTTGCAGCTGCCCTAGAAATAGCCCACTTAGAGTGGCTCCTTGTCAACAGTGGCTGCAGAGTACAGGTTCACCTCTCCTGTTGAACTCCTAACTCCATTAATTTTTACCCAGGCTTGCTAATTTTTACCCAGGTTTGCAACTTTTATCAAGTGCCGGCCAGGTCCTGTACATGGTGCTGTGATGGACAGCCAGATATTTGGGAGGGTGGGTGGAGATGATGCTCTCCAGGGGACGGGGTGGCGTGGCTGTTGTGCTGGGCCAGGGCATCCCTGTGGGAGAAGGGCACAGATGGGAAGGGGAAAGAGGCACAAAGGGAGGTTCACCCAAACCAGGGTGAAGGATCTGGGGAGCGCTGTGGGCTGCGAACATAATTCCACCATCTCTGTGTAATGCTTCAGCAGCTTCAAGTCATCAGTTAAGTTGGGTTGTTAGTTGCATCCATGGGTATGTTTAGCCCTGGTCTGATGCCTTCACATCATGCCTCTTCCTAACTCCTCAAAGAAGAGTTTATAGCAAAATGCCAAGCCTCAGGTGGCCAATATTCCGTGGGCATATTGATATGTGTAGATGGTCTTTTTGAATTTGGACAGCATAAGAAAATAGCCATTATTCCTAATGCCTTCTTTTCAGAACTGCTCTGTCTGGCAATAAGTGGGCTTTATACAAAGCTGAAAGTATGGGAAGGTTGGGTTGCATCAAAATATTTAACAGGAATATGTTCTATATCTGAATTTCACTGTGGTACGAGGAAGGCTGTACTGCAGCAGCACCGTGCCCCGCCGTGCGTGCAGCAGAGCGTCTGTGTCCGCATCGGTGGCGACAGTGTGGTTATTTATTACTGCATCCTGGGCACCTGGTCCTGCCCGAGGTGGGAAGCGGGGATAGATAGTGAGCTGCCAGCTCGGAAAGATGCTCCTGGCAGAACAGCTTCGCTAGCCTCATCTTTATCTCCTATGATTTGTGTTTGTCTGGCTGTTGTCTTCCAGCTGAGCTCCTTCAGGAGCAATCTGGTTTGGATGCTTTGCTGAAAGATTAACTCGCTGATGGGCTTGGTTAGGTGCTGGAGGAGAGGAACAGGAGCCCTGAGTGAAGCTTGGAATGCTGCAGGAGAGACCTGCATTTCTGGTGCTGGCGTTCAAATAACGCAAACAGGATAGTGGCTCTTCTCAAAAATACCTCCTTCTCTCCCTCCTCTCGATTCCTGGGGTGTGCGGTGTGCCCCAGGGTGCCGTGTCTGCCAGCTTCTGGGAGCTCTTCTGGGTTGCTGGGGCAGGGGATGGCAGAGAGGGGACTGGGGTGGCCTGCCAGCATCCCCAGATCCTCATGGTTTGGTGGGGGGATGCAGCGCAGCTTCCCACGGTGCGGTCCCGAGGCCAGCCTGACACCGCTGATCCCTACCGATAGCTCTGGTTCTCCCAGCGCTCCCGCGAGCATCGCGCCTCAGGCAGAGGGAGGTGATACAGTGCATATGGGGGGAATGCAATTGTTTATGTTCTTAAATAATCCTTTTGTCGGGCTTGGCTCTAAACAGCAGTAAGAACTCTGGCTTTTGCTTACACCAGCTGATGCCTGCGCTGTGGACCATGGGCTTTACAAAACCCCGCCAGGCAGCGAGGCAGCTGTTTGAATTGTTTCCAAGTAATATTTTCTTTTTTTTTTTTTTTTTTTTTCCATCAGAATTAAAATTTTTGATGAAAGGCGGCTGGGAAAAGTCATCTAAATCCTCTCTCTGCTAATCTGCATATTTTATAATTTTCCCAAAAGCCTGGCAGTTACTCCCTAAATCTCCTCTTAAGTCTCCGTTGAGAGCCGTTATTAAGACTTGGCAATCTATTAGCAGCCCAGCGAGCCATGGAAGGTGAGCGTGTCAAAATAAGAGCTTTTAATTGCCGAGCTGAGCCAATGCCTCTCACTGTGGGCATCGTCGTAGTGTGCACTTGCTGTCTGGGAGGTGAAAAAAGAGAGAGATGTGGTATGAAGCCTTCCAGCTGCTTGTGTAGCTGCATGATGGTGTGACACCGTGGGGTGGTCAAGGGAATGGGAAATGAAATGCTGGGAGAGGCGGGAGTCCAGTTAGACCAGAGAGCGAGGACTTCTCCCTCTGCTGCCCCTGTGGAGGGCCCTGCTGCGGGGTTGCTGTCACCTTTGTAGGGGATGCTTCACAGAAAGAACTGAGGAGGAGCTGAGGGGTGACAGCCCACCTAGGGCTTGGTGGGGACAACTCAGTGGGGCTTGGTCAGCTAGCACCCCACACCTGGGACTTGGGTTGTCTTCTGCTCTGGGGCTTCACATCCTCCAGGTTTCCCATGGCTAACTACAGATAGTCTTGCAGAGTAAAGACTTGCGTATATTTTTCCAGGAATGTTTTAACCAGAGCTTTTGTTGCTTCCATGCCCAATGCGTGTGTTCGGCAAACCCTCACCCTGTCCCCTTCCCACCGCCCTGCCGGCAGCGTGGGGGGGAAGCTCTGCTTTCCTCCTGGTGCTGGACGGATGCTCACCAGGCACGCCTGGCTCCAGCCCCTGCCTGGGGACACGGTGGGGGCTTCAGCCTTGGGGACAGTCTGCCTCTGCTCCCCGGCGCTGGTGTGGATGATGGCTCTGCCTCTCGCTTCTGGGGTGCAGGCTGGTGAGACACGCGGCTGCCACCCCTGTAGCGCGGCAGATTACAGCGGGGAGCCTTTCCTGGGTCTGGTTCCCAGCTGAGATGTGCTGATCATCGCTGCAGGCGGTGGCGGTGAGGCTGGGAGGGCGCTGGGGTGGTGGCATTCAGCTTGGGGAGCCAGCCGTGCCCCGTGGGGGTGTGCACAGTGCCGGGGGGCGGGTGGGTGGGTGGGTGCTGCTGGCTCTGCGGCCAGGGGTGCAGGGACACCTGCAGTGGTGTGAGAAACTTGCTTCTGCTCTATGCCAGCCGCTGGAGGTTTGAGGATGGCTGTAGTGAGAGTGGTCAGCACACCAAACTGGGTTTAGGCATGGTGTGAAAGCACTTCTTTAATTAAAGATGCTGCGGATACGGGTGAGGAACGGGGGAAGGAAGAGGTTCTGCTTTCTTCAGGTAGATCCCACACCTGGTGCAACATCCATACAGTTGCTGCTGGTCCAGGTACATGAATAGGGCTGGCTCAGATTTTTATGTTTTAATGTTGTTTTGGGGGTGTGCATGTGTTGTTTTCACACTTTCCCCAAGCAGTAGTTAGTCGCGGGCCTTGCTGTCACAGTGTGGTTGTTTTCAGAGCACCTCTTCTCTAGCTGGGTTTTGCTTGCAGCTTGATGAGCTGCCTGCAGCCGGCCCTTCGGACAGCCAGGGTGCTGAGCTGGGTCCTGGGCACGCCAGGAGTGTCCGCTGGCGGCGGGCTGAGCCCACGCTGGGCAGCAGACACAGGATAGCAATTGGGCATTTTTGCACCGTCACTTGCCCTGGTGGGATTTGAAGGCAAGTAAGCTGTAAGGTTGAGGTTTAATGAGACTGAGTGGAGTAGGAGCAGTATCGGCTGGTGTTTTAGCAGCCCTGTTGCCTGCTAATGCCCTTGAACGGTGAACAGTGACGAATGTCTTCTCTGCTCACGTTTCAAAATCCAGAACTTTAACTCTAAAAAAACCTTAGCCTAGCCTAAGACCACTTCCCCCCCCCCCCCCCCTCCACCGCATCCACTCTTAGTGGGCATTTCAAATTCACTTTATAATTTTAAGTTTGACCTTGCAAAACGCTTCCCAGTGCCATCCCAGTCTCCGGGCTTGGCCACCAGCAGCTGTGGCAGCCACACTTTGTTACCTGCAAGGTGGAACCTGGACAGGTTGAAAAGCTGATTTTTAGACTATTGCACATTTGCATTTCTTTTAAAAATAAACTTTTCTCATCCACTGAGAATCTCGTGCGTGTGGAGCAGCCTGGAGCTGGAAGCTGGTGGGAACAGAGGCTGTGGTGTTGTCCCGTCCACCCAAGAGGCTTCCCCAGGGCTGTGGGGACCTGTGTTGCCGCTGCCTTGTCACCAGTTCACAGATATTTTCAAACAAAGTGACAGAAAGTTGGAAATTTCATATTTAAGAGTTATGTTTAAGAGCACTGTTACTTTCAGTGTATTTGACTACCTTTTTTACTAGGCACTATTTAAAAGCTGTCTGTTGGATTGGAAGGATCTGTCTTTAATTTGCCGGGCACCAGGACCTCCCCTGGGAAGCCTGCAAGGGCTGTGGGGATGGGGGTCTCTGCTAGAGCCCCGTGTTGCCAGTCACAAGCATCTCTCATGACTTTGTGTAAGGGGTGCTCTCCTCCCGTGGAGCTGCTCTGCTTCCCCTGTCTGAGTTGGTTCTGCTGCAGTTCCCCTCATCCTTCCCCGGGCCGCTGCGGAGCAGCGGGGCAGTCGCTGAGCCCCCGTTACGCCAGGTTAGCATTCACTTGTGACGTCTCATTCTGCTTTAAAATACAACCCCAACAGGACAAGGTGGCATCCCCAACACCCTGCATGTCTTTTTGAGGAGTTTGCGACGTGCAACTGTCTGCTTCATTGTTTCTGGTTTTATTGGAGACTTTAAAATAGCAAAAGTATGCTTTTTTTTAAAGCCAAATCCCAAGTCTGCAGGCACCAGTGTGATCGTGAGATGTGTCAGGTGGACTTGAGGGTTTGACAGGAGAGCAAGTGTAAGGGAGGGTGCAGATTCCATCATCCTCTGTGGTGTCCTGGGTAGAGCCTGGAGCCACTGTACAAACCCAAGACGGAAGGATTCTCCAGGTTGGGACTAGGAAGAGATGTGTGGAAGATCAATTATATTGCTAATGAACTGAAGTGTTTGATAAAGGTGTATTCTTCAAGAAGGAAAAATTGCCTGGCAGATGGGCACAGGCTGCAGGTGTGGGCAGCAGCCATCCTGCTTAGGGCAGGAGTGTGGGGGACGTGAGCGGTGACCTGTCCTGGTGGAGCGTGGGATGGGCTGTGGTCCTGGTGGGCCAGTGGCTGAGCAGCACTGAGACCCCAGGTTGCAGGTTCGGCACTGCTTTGGGTTTGCTAAATGGCCTTACATGTGCCTCTTCGTTCTCTGTGCTTTTGCTGGGGCAAAGAAGTGAATTTTTGAAGTTCCAGCTGCTTTATTTCCAATGAACAGCACTGCGCTTTCAGAAGCTGGAAGCTATTAATATAAATATTTGACTTCTTTTGAGCTAAAAGCTAATTTTTCCCTTTCCTGGTTGCCCCAACAGTGTGCTGGGGAAGAGAAGCGGGTCGGTACACGCACCGTGGTGGTGGGGCACCGTCCAGTTTCGGAAACAGATGCATACGTGGCACAGAAGTTCTGCGACAACAGGATTGTCTCCTCCAAGGTGAGCTTGCTCCGCTTGTCCAGGTGCATCGTGCACATGTATTCCCTGCTCGTACATTCACCCTGGCTTTATTTGATGGTTGTTTTTGAAAGTGAGAACCTCTGAATTCCTCAAGGATGGATGTAAAGGTCCCTTTGCATGCGGAGGTCCATACCTCACACCCCAGCTCCAGTCTCACTGTTAGGCTCTCTTTCTTCCTATCAGTCCAGTGGGGGTGCGTACAAGTTCCTTTCTTCTAGGCTGGATGCGAGCAAAGCACATGGATGTGTCATTGTTGGGGGGAGGGGGTGTTTGTAATTTTTTGGATTCGGTTTGCTTTGTTTTCTGGCATTCCCTTTGGGAAGAAAGGACAGGTTAAGCGTAATATGGTGTGAGGCAACAGCAACTCGGATTTGCAAAAGGGAGTGGGGATTATTTTATAAATGGACAGAAAAATACTATTCCCCTATTTTTAATTTTTTTTTTGTTTTGTTCTTGTTCCATGGGATTTTTCTCTCTTGAGATAGGACAAAAATAACCATGCTCTGTTTATCCCTTTGGATGAAAGGGGAAACATTCATACGGTATTAATGCAGCTTTTGTTTATGGTGGAAAACTGCGTGACACCCATCTGCCTTCTGCTTAGCTTTTTTCCGTGACATTTATGAAGTTGTTCCAAAAGAATTGAAGCAGATTCCAGTAAAATATCAAACAAGTGGCATCCCATATTGTCAGCACAGCTGGATACATAACACATTGGTTAGGATTCATGATGCTCAGCATAGTTAGGCTTTGGTCTTACTTTACTTGAGCTGTAAGGGGGTTTTTCCCCTCTTTTTTTTTTTTTTATACAGCTTGGGTCTTACTTGATTTTATATGCCTGTGCTGTCTGACTTTATATTGGGGAAAAGTTTTAAGTCTAGCTGTGCTTGATTTGTGTGGCATTCCCATTGACGTTTCCCTGGCATGCAAGAGGGTCCTTCAGAGAGGACACCTTCCTCGTTTCTGTTCCTTTCCCTCTCCGACAAATGGTTTGTTTTAGCACTAATTTTAAATCTACCCTGATTTATTTTCGAATATTGTGTCCTTGCTCTCTTTTCCCATTTATATTTGCTAGACAGGGAGTCTTCTTACCTGACTAGTCTGTTTTTGTAATTAAGTGGACATTGGACTTGGCTGCTTTATTATTCTTTTTTTATTCAAGGCAGACTGAAAGATCAGATATTAGACCCTTTATTTTCCATGTTGTTCTTGAATTCTACATGTTTTCCAAAGTAAATGATTTGGCAGCCTTTTTAAAATAGTAATGAAGCACAACCTAATAACAAACTTGTATTGGGAACATGGCTTTTTTTTTACGGAAGAGCTGGTTATTGTAATTTGTTTGGAAAAAAATATAAATCGCTGCACTGTGCATTATGTTTTCATGAAATCACATCTCTGCAAGTGCCTGTCTAGAAGTTGTCTGCTGAAACAGAGCCTGTTGTTTTTATCTTATTTTAGCCTTTTACCGTCTTCAGCCATGTAGATGGGTTATCTTGACCAAAGAGAAATAGTCACCGATTTTAAAGCAAAGAAACAAACTCTCCCATGTAGCTGTGAGACACTCGCAAGTGTTCAATGAACGAGTGGAGAGAGACGGAGCTCGGAGGTGAAGCAGGAGCTCAGTGGCATCTCGGCATCCAGCTGCACTGTGCTCCTGGTTTTAAAGCAGGGACCTGGATCTCTGCTGGGAGCATGCCAGGGCTGCTCAGGCAGCTCGCTGTGGTGCTCCTTGCTGGGTTAGAGGGAAAATGCCGTTCTTATTTGGTGCACATGCTTCCCATGTTGTAGCTCTAGTCCCCAGTCAGCGTGGTGCCTCGGTCTGTCGGTGAGCCTCCCTCTCTCCCCGCAGTACACCCTCTGGAACTTCCTCCCGAAGAACCTTTTTGAGCAGTTTAGAAGAATTGCCAACTTCTACTTCCTCATCATCTTCCTCGTGCAGGTAAGAGCTTTGATGCAGAGGGTGGGTTTTATTTATGTACTGATGGTAGACACAGCTTGAACAAGAACTGAGGTTCAGAACTGGTTCTGTTGCTGCTTATAAGTGGTTTTTTGTTGGAAGCTGTGTTATAATTCTGGTACACCACCCAGGGCATAAGAACAATTAAAATATTTGGGCCTGTGGTATGTGATTGACTGCTGAAACAATTAAAAAAGCATTTTAACTCTTTAACCATTAACATCAGTCAACTGGTGAAAATATGTTTGGTGCTACAGAATTGAGATCTAGTTTTTTGTCACCTTTACTTCTGCTGTTACATAGCTGTATTTTCCCAAGTTATATGATATCTGTATATCTTAGTTTTAGCGAGTTTCAAGGCAAGCAGGATAAGAGAGGCCGGACTGAGGAATATTCAGAGGATGCACCACATAGGCTTTGGGAACATGAAGCTTCAGGAAGCTGCTCTGCACAGACAAAATAGCAAATTTTATACGTGGGCAAACTTTTTCTGCTCTGCTTTGTGGCTTTGGTTAAGGAGCAGATCTGAATACTCATTTTCTATTCTGTCAACCAAGAAAAGCAGGCTGTCAAAATGCATTGGGGCGAAGGGAGTTTGGGAGAATCGCTGCAGTGCATTTATTCGCCTTATAAATCCTCAGCCTGGGGCTCGGCAGACAGCCTGCCCTAGGGCTGAAAATAGGCATCAAAACTCTGCCCCCGCACATTAAATGTTGCTGTGCAGCTACGGCAAACAGCCTGCTGTTAGATGACTTCTCCGGGGTTTAGGTGGTTCAGGTCTGGGGTATCACTCTTTTTAGGCTGCGTGTTTAAAAGACGAGCGCCTGAAATGTTTTATCCTTACAGTAAAAGTTACGATTTGTAGTCATTTTGGTGGCTGCTGCAGAAATGGGGGATCCCAAGATAATGGCAGTTGATGGCTCCTCCTGGCAGTGTTACATGAAAGGCCAATTTACCCCGGCATCAGCTGGCTCGCCTCCATCTCTTGATTTCGCTGGCGTTGCTCCATTTTGTCAGACTGAATTTGTAATTTGCCTTGAACTGAAGTGATGCCCTGGAGTCGGGATGTCCTTTTTGTGTAGCTGGCCACTTAGTGATGCGGTATTACATTTTTATCTATTGACCCCCTGGCTATGAAGAACATGGGATATTCTTGATTATACTTAAAAAAAAAACATTGCAGTTTAGCTGCTTTACACATTTTAGGCACAGGTGTATGCAGGTGAGGGAACAGACTGGCTGTTTCTCCTTGGTTTTATTCTGTTAGCACCTCTGAAATAAGGGAGCAACACTCGTGCTCTCTTTATTAGAGGAAGAACAAACCCAACTGAACAAAACCCGACCTGACAGCACTAATATACTTGCTGCCATATAGAGTAACCGACTGCCCCCCGGGCACTTGTTGTTCTGGAGATGTCACTTGCCTTAAAAAAGCATTCAGGGCCACTCCATTCATTTAAAATACCAAGGGTTATACCTTGATAAGTGGCATCTATAGCTTAAATGTTGGTGCTTATCTTTACATTACTTCAAATTAATGGAATTGCCCTATGTGCTGCATGAGGAGTGAAGTATCCCGGCGCTTGGGGAATTGCCTGGTGCCCCTGCTCTACTTGCTGCTGAAACCCTTTATCAAAATGTCTGTTCCTCCAAATTCCGCTCTTGTTTTGGAGAGAGAAAATACCTGCATTAAATGTAGCACACATATTAGAACACTAACAGGATACAAATAGCTGTTTCTTTGGGTCGTCTATTGCAACACTCAAAGGAAACTGAGTAAACTCCTGATGGAAAGGACTGGCCCAGGGTAAACATAGTCCAAGTGTGTTTGTAGACAGGCCAAGCTGATGGATGTAAGTTGATTTAGGAGGTTCCAGGAATGAAAAATGTCCCTTTTGATTGATGGAGGTGACTTCTGTACTGTGGTCTTCAGTCTCCTAAACAATGAGTTAGGGAGAAGCCATTAAGTAACAGGAGGATTTTGTCACTCTTTAAGTGGATCCAAATTAAACTGTTTAAGTCCTAAACGAGCTCAAAAATAGCTTCAAAGGAGTCTGCCTTTGATGTTCTGGCTCGTTGCTCCTGTGTCCTTCAGCTTTCCACCAGCCATGAATGGGAAGAGCAGTATCCAGCCATGGAATGTGCGGGGAGTGCCTTCTCCAAATACATAAATGAGTTATCCCGGGGACTTCATCTAATATTTGCATTCATACTTCTATAATACAGCATTTGTGTGGACAGAAATCGTATGATTTGTTTAAACAAACTCAATACAACTACATCTTGCCCACTGCAGAAAACTGCTGCTGGGCAGCAGGAGGTCCTCTCCCTTGCCCTTCTCAGCTAAAAGCCAAAGTTCCTCTTGTATTCCCAGGATCTGTCAGGTTTTTGCAAGAGAACTGTTGGCTGACCAGCCTAAAGTGCAATGATGCCACCCCAGTGCATGGCCGTCCCACGTGCTGCATGTCCTTGTGACGCTTGGCACCACCATCACTCAAGGTTGTTCCTCCAAGGTCTGATTTCTGCCAGGCTTTCTGCTTGTAAACATTTTACACCCATTTGATTGAGCCGGGGCTTCGTGTCCCTGGAAATATTTGTTGTGTTTATCTTAACTCGTACACCACTTACCTGGCTGCTGCTTGCGGCATATCTCTTCCACTTGGATACCTTCTGGCTCTTCTCTCTCTGTGTCCGGTACTGCAGGGTAATATTTCAGTGTAGAGCATTTCAGAGTTAAAAATTTCCACGTAGCTTCCAGCCGGTAAGAGCAGTCCTGTCCTTAATGCAGCATTTTACGGGCAGCCTGAAACAATAAATATACAGATGCTGCTGGTGAGCGTGCCAGGGAAGCGCAAACAAGCGGAGGGAAACAGAGTCCCTTTGTGGGGACACAAAGCCTTTCTGCAGAGCTTCCCTGTCCCTTTTGTCACAAGCTTCACCATCTGCCTCTCCTGCTCTGGGCACAGCAGGAAAAGCTGCCGGTGGTGTGTGCCGTGGTTCGGAAGGTGGGGCAGGGCTGTAGCTTGTCCTTCTCTTATGTTATTCCGTCCCGGTTACGAACCTGTCCTGCCGTTCTTGCCCCTCGGGCCAAGCCGTGGCACAGTTGATGAACGATGGAAGGGGCTTGGTCTTTGCCGCGGTGCTGGCTGGAGCACCGCACCGAGCTTGGGAAGGATCCAGCCGCCCCCCTGAGGCCCTCAGTCGGTCGCTGTGCTTGAGTCGTGCTCTGAGCTCCAGATCTGAGAGTTTAAAGACAAAGTATGGATTTCTGTTCTATTTAAATATTCCTGTTCTGTTATGCAATATATTTTATAGGTAATTTGGGCTGATGCCTGTTACCTTTAACCTCAGAGTGTCAGTGGCTCAGGGCGACTGGTACTGGTCTCCCTCTTATAACCGGCCGCGTTTTAGGGTTCAGATGTGCCCAGCCTTCATGCCAAGGAGGAGAAGCACCCCTCCTGTGGCTTAGTGGGAGACGAGGGTGGATTTTCCTGTGCTTCAGAAATGCACGAAGCAAACTCCATCTCAAGACGAGGAAGAACTTCTTTACCGTGAGGGTGACATCCCCAGGACAGGCTGCCCAGAGAGGCTGTGCAGTCTCCTTCTCTGGGGACATTCACACCCGCCTGGACGTGACTCTGTGCAGCCTGCCCCAGGTGACCCTGCTTTAGCAGGGGCTGGACTAGGTGATCTCCAGGGGTCCCTTCCAACGCCAACTGTTCTGTGATTCTGTGCTGCTGCCTCTGCCCCACTCCCCTCCCCTGCCTCGGTCCTCTCCAGCACACCCGGTGTGGGAGCAGGCTTGCTGGCACCCGCACCGTGAGTAGTTGCGTTTATACAGCCTGTCCCCAGCAGCCCATTCATCCAGGCTTTTGTTTCCCACTAGAGCAAGGTCACACTTAGGCTGGGAGCTACTTCTGATAGGGATTTTCCCACCTGAGGACATCCCATGGTACTTGGGAGGAGGTGGCATAGTCCCCTCATGATGGAGGAGAGCACTCCAGGGGATGCCTGTGCTGGTCATTGTCGTGTGCCCCTTCTTCCCCTGCTGGCCTGTGCCTTACCCCCGGTGGGATGAGCACCCTTTTGTCCCCGTTACCAGAGTTTTTGATTCTTCTGCTGCCTGGAAGCCAGTTGTCAGCAGTGCATTTTTTCTCTCTGCAGGTGATAGTGGACACCCCAACCAGCCCGGTGACAAGCGGCCTCCCACTCTTCTTTGTCATCACTGTCACAGCTATCAAACAGGTACAGGTGTCAGCGTGGGGGGAGGAAGATACTCTTTAAGACATGCAGTAGAGAAAATGATGAGCGTGTATCTGAATATACTTAAAAGTCACCAAAATGGGCTGGTAGGTTTGGTGAACCCCTCTCAGAAGGTGAGACGTGTACTGGTGCTTTTCAAGAGAGGCTGCATGTTGAGTGTGGTTATTTATTGCTCTCTCTTTTTTTGACAATGTAAAGCATCTCTATATGTACCGTTGTGAGCAAGCCACGAGGGTCAGTAAAGGTTACTACTGTAGTTCTGGCTTTACTTGAATTTTTCTTCTCTTTTTAGAAATGCTGTCTGAGTCTTCGCAGAGATGTGCTCCAAATATAGCTCACACTCTGCTCTGGTGTTGGTAAATGGAAAGGACAGGTTCTGTTCAACCACTCAGCTAGCCCTGAAAATATGCAGTTCTCATCTTCTTGCGGTGTTAAAAGCCCTTCCTCCCATCATACGCACATGTGCCATTTAAAATTTCCTCTACAGAAGGATTGAATAATAAAAGAAGTTTCTTCTTCAGGGGCCAGAAAGGGAGTGCTAGAGTAAAAGCCATCTGCTTCAAATCTGAATGTTTTATTCTTTCAGTAAAGACTGAAGAGGAAGAGTCTCATCCTGCGTTACCATAGGAAAGAGTTGCGGGGTGCTAAGGGTATTAGTCATATTATCAGCCACTTCTTGCCAACGCTGAGAATAATAGAAACATGTTACAGTAGTTCAGCTGCTTGTTGCATGCGCTGCATATAGATTATTTTTGTGTGTTATTTTAATCGGTTATGAATCTGTCAAATATGCATATGAAGTTTTTTAAATAAATTGATTCATCCTGAGCTACTCTGGTTGATGTTTTGTCAGGCATGAAGGAGTTCTAAGGACTGCTTAATTTATTCATTTTTTTAAACCTGTCCCTATCTCTGTCCCTACTCTTTCTCTTTTGGTAATTTACTGCGTTACGAGTTTGTGTTGCCTGTATTTGTGTGCTCAGGGATATGAGGACTGGCTGAGGCACAGAGCTGACAACGAAGTGAACAAAAGCAATGTCTTCATTGTCGAAAACGCAAAGCAAGTGCAGAAGGAGAGTGAGAAAATCAAGGTAACTGTTAACAGAGAACTTGCGTGTGGTTATCGCTGAAGCCGATGGGAACACGAGGGTATGTGGTAAGGAGACAAGGGCAGGGGAGGAGGGATGTACTGCCGTTAGAGCTGCCCCAGTGAGCTCGCTTTCAGATGAGATGCTCTGAGAGTCGTTCCTGGTTAAGGAGTGATGCTGCTGCTTTTTTTTTTTTTTTTTTATTGCTTTTGAAAAGCTGTCTTGCAAAAGCCATACCAGGGCTGACAACTGACAGATCTGTCAGCATTTTGCAGTTCTCCAGGACAGGCAGTCCTCTTCTATTTCCAAATCTCCCAAGGACACCAGGAAAGTACGCTTAGCTTTGACGTTAATTTATCACACTGCACTTCAGACAAGTACAGTCTCTTGCTCCATCGAGATTTAGCAGAGAATAAATACTAACCATGCCATGTGGGCACTGGGAGTTGGTGCTGGGCTGGATCAACCCTTTGGGCTGTGGAGTGATGCTCAGGGACCTGTGCACCTCCTGAAGCCTGGTTTCCTTTTTAGCCAAGACACTATCTGCTAGGCTTTGAGAGAAGCTAAATCTGTGACTATCTTATAACAACTGAGAGGGCTTTTCATGTAGATGTTTCCTTTCTTCCAGGTTGGAGACATAGTAGAAGTGAAAGCGGATGAGACCTTCCCCTGTGACTTGATATTTTTGGCCTCCAGCAGCACTGATGGGACCTGTTACGTCACTACAGCGAGTCTCGATGGCGAGTCCAATTTCAAGGTGACGGGGATGGATGGGGCAGTGCTCAGGGGTACTTGGATGCCTGGAGCTACCGCTAAAGCCAATGCTTGAACGGGGTGGGATGTGCTTAACTGGAGGATGCTCCTGCAAAGCCCATCCCCGTGGCTGTATTTAACAGCTCTTCCCTCTGTCTGCTCCCAGTGCATGGGTGCAGGGGGCATGGAAGCCCTCTGGGGATTGTTTGTTTCCACTTTGTCTCCCAACAGCCATTTCTACTGGCGCTGCCCCACATTGTATCGATGTTTATTGATACGGCTTTGCTGTTTTATTGCCCATTGTGGGAAAGTGGTAGTGCTTTCCTGCTCCAGCTGCACATTGCGAGGTCTGGTGCATTAGTAAAACAGTGCCTGCAGCTGCTTTGGCTCCCTTTCCAGTACCTGCTGACGTGTCTGTTACTAAACTGAGTTTTCCAGTGAGACTGGGGACTTTTTGAGGCAGTATGTCTAGATTAATTTGGGGATTTTTTCACTTGCATGAGAAAAACATTGCTTCTGTTTTTTGGGTTTTTTTCACCTTTTCCCTGAATCAAGCAGTAAAATTTAATACTAGTCTTGCTCAAGATGAATCTCCAGTTTATTTTCTTTCTTCATTCACACACCACACACACACCCCCCAAACTAGGGAAAGAAGCAGCAGCAACAACAGGAAAACTTATATGCATCAGAAGACATAAACATTTGTTTGCACTTGTGTTTGATAAATATTTATACAAATAGTAGCAACTGCAATAGTAAGACTGGAAGGTCCTTTCAGATGACATGATTCATTCCAGCACACTCTGAAGTCAGTGGGATGCCATTGGCAGTCTGGTCTGTATTGTATGGGCTCTGTGGCTCGTCTTTTTATGGGTGGCTGTTAATCGGTACTGGAAATCTTGTGTGTAGGAGCTGATGCAGTGCTGGTACACCATACTGGTTCCACTAGTGAGGAGGAGTGGAGCTTTGAAGTGGCTTGAGGCTAAAAATAGATAACCATGTTAAACAGGCAATTGCTTCTTTGTGTCAGGTGTATTATATGCATGATTTCACATAACTTTTGCAGAGTCTTGGCTCTTACTAACTTTTGAGTCTGTAAGTGCAATGCTGAATTTCTATATTGAGCACTGTGGTGTGGGTTTTTTTGTTTTCTGGGTTCCTGTAAGTGACTGGGAGCCATCTCCTGTTTCTTGATGAGATGAAGATGAGTTTGAAAGGGGGAGAAGGAGTAGAAAAGCAAGTGGTGATTGGGGATATAGGTCTGACATTAGGAACCAGGGTTTGCTGCAAAAGGAGGGCGAGGGGAGCACATTCGGGTACCCACAGAACCTCATCTGCACTTCTGGTATTTGGGGCATGTCAGGTCAAGGTATGGGAAAGATGCCTGGTTAAGTGAAAGTGGAGCAGAATCACGAAGGCGATTTTGTCAGGGCTCTGTCTTTGAAGTATGCATCTTCGGTCATAGGTATCTAAAAGAACATGTGTTTTCTAAGTGTGCTAAAGGACTGAGGATGTAAAGATCGTGGAACTGATTAGGAGGCAGCTTTGAAGGGTCACTCAGTAATTGCACAGTGTCCATGGTGACAGGAGCAGTGGATGCAAAACCCCGCGCAAGGGTTGGGTTTGGTACTGGGCACTGCAGGAAGTTTTGAGTTGTTTCACAAAAGCTGTGATTTATACCAGAGGTGTGTATGTGTTTGTGTGTCTACTTTCAATACGAAAAGCCAGGCAGGCTACCAAAATGACATGAAGGTGGGTATTTATAATGTCGTGACTGCAGCATGTGTAACGTAACAGTTCCTCCCGGGATGTGCAAGGAGGGGAATGCAAATGTAAGGAGTGGAGGAAGCTTTTTAATGAATTTGTTTATGAAGATGGATTGAGGCAGCTTGCTGAGCAGCCTGCCGTGACTTGGAGCTCTGAGCAGCTCCTATAAATAGAGCCTGGAAGGCAGCGAGCAGATCCTTCATGGTTTCCAGTTAATTGTGAGAGATGAACCTTTGCAGCAGCAGCTGCTAAAAATAGTTTGGAGTCTGCCAGCACTCTGACTGATCCCTGGGCGCTGGAGCTGGTGTCTAATTACCTTCAGGAGCAGGCAGGCAGGTGGTCCCCGGGAGCCCCTTTGCCCTGGAGGCACCTGCAGCACCCCCCCACCCCACCCCAGCCGGGGTGGCAGCAAGTCCCTGCAGAGAAGCCAAAGATGCTCTGCTTTTGGTGCACACCTTACTGAACAAACATACAGCAGCTCCTTCCTGCTCTGGTTTCTCTTAAGCTTATTGACTTCAGTCTTTCGCTGAGAGATGCTTCAGCTGCTGTGTGGGAGCAGGGCGAGGGCTTGGGTGAGCTGCTGGTGCTGACAAGCCTTTGCACAGTGGTGTTTAAAGTAATGGGGTAGAAAACTTGGGGATGGGTGGTGGTGCTGCGGGCTCATGGTGATTCTGCCTGTGCTTCTCTGTCCAGACTCACTATGCAGTGCGGGATACCACCGTGCTCTGTACGGATGAAGCCATTGACTCCCTCACAGCCACAATCGAGTGCGAACAGCCACAGCCTGACCTCTACAAGTGAGTCTGCTGCCCGTGCCGCTGCCCCTGCCCGGTGTAATCTCCCTGCAGACACCCGAGCACCGTCAGTTAGGGGATCTAATCAGTTACAGTTCAGCAAAGCGAAGGGCTTTCTCTTTTCATCAGAGCCCAAAAGGTTTCTCCAGGCAGCAAGAAGCTGCCGGGCTTCTTGAATATGAGGATGGCAAAGTTGACACCACATTTCTTCAGGACTCGGTTTCTTTGCAGCAAAACCTCCCCGGTGTAACACTCGTCATGGTGTAATGAGCTATTTTTTGTCAGCTCAGCTGTAGCAACAGTCCATGTGCCTGTTCTTAGGGCACTCTACCTCCCAGCTAAAATGCATCGGGCCAAATGATTTCCAGGTTGTTAGCATCCCTTGAAGGAGGTTCGTTGGGGTGTTGCATGCTGTAATGGGGATGTGCTGGAGTCCGTGGGCACGGTCAGGTGCTGCTGCTGCCCTGCTGGTAGGTGCCACGTAGGGGACACCCTTGGCTTTGGGGGGCTGTGTGGCTTCTCCCTGTCCTGAGCACAGCCACCTTTCTGAAGCATTAAACTCTCAAATGTACTTGCTTACATGTTTGCTTCCATCTCCTGCCAATGACTTTTTTTAGTATGCTTGTAGTAGCTCTTTATAATGTGTTTGTAATGCAAGTTTCTCATACCTCTATTGCAGATTTGTTGGAAGAATTATCATCTACAGAAGTAACCAGGAGCCCGTAGCCAGGTTGGTCGTGCAGCAATCTTGCTGACCCTCCTCGGAGAGGGAGGTTGGGTATCTGCATTGAATTTCAGGAACCTGAACTTGTGCTGCCATCATTAGGAAATGTCTTTTTCTTAAACCATTCCAAATATTTCATTATTGAGGGAGGCTTATAGTTAACATCTCCACTTACTCCCTTCTGCTGTCCGGTGATATGTTAGTGCCCCTCTCGGGGAAGCAATGCGGGAACTGCCAGTAATGTCCTCCCCTGCTGATGGGAAACAACTTTACAAAGCAATTGCAAAATACTGGTATTTATCAGTGACCTGGATGAGGGACAGAGAGCACCCCGGGCAGGTTTGCTGATGGTACAGAGCTGGGAGCGGCTGATACCCCAGAGGCTGCGCTGCCATTCAGCGAGACCTGGGCAGGCTGGAGGGTTGGGCAGGGAGGGACCCAATGGAGTTGGGGCTGCGCTGCTGGGGGGCACCTCTGCGGAGAGGGGCCTGGGAGCTCTGGTGGGCAGCAAGTTGCCCATGGGCCAGCAGTGTGCCCGGGTGGCCAAGGCAGCCAGTGGGACCCTGGGGGGCATCGGGAGGAGTGTGGCCAGCAGGTCGAGGGAGGTGACCCTGCCCTCTGCTCTGCCCTGGTGAGGCACATCTGGGGTGCTGGGTCCAGTGCTGGGCTCCCCAGTTCAGGAGAGACAGGGAGCTGCTGGGAGGGGCCAGCGCGGGGCTATGAAGATGATGGGGGGACTGGAGCATCTCCCTGGTGAAGGAGGGCTGGGAGAGCTGGGTCTGTCCAGCCTGGAGAGGAGGCGGCTGAGGGGGGATCCCATCGTGTCTGCAAGTATCTTCAGGGCCAGTGCCAGGAGGACGGGGCCAGGCTCCTGTCAGTGGTGCCCAGCGACAGGACAAGGGGCAAAGGGCACAAACTGCAGCACAAGAAGTTCCTTCTGAAGATGAGGAAGAACTTCTTTACCATGAGGGTGGCAGATCCTGGGACAGGCTGCCCAGAGAGGCTGTGCAGTCTCCTTCTCTGGGGACATTCACACCCGCCTGGACGTGACTCTGTGCAGCCTGCCCCAGGTGACCCTGCTTTAGCAGGGGGGGACTAGGTGATCTCCAGGGATCCCTTCCAACCCCAACCATTCTGTCATTCTGTGAAGGAAACTAGAAACTTAAACATCAATTAGTGTTTCAGGGGAAAAAAAAATAAATAACATTTATAAGTCATCAAAACCAGATGGCTGTCACCAGAGCGGTGCTGGCTGTGTTTCATGCTGTGCTGGTTCTACCTGGACTCTAGAAGCAACAGAGTCATGAGTGGGGTTTTGAAGAGAAACAAAAAATACAGCCAGGAGCAAAATAAGCCATCGGCTTTGGTGGCGTTAATCGACTGTGCTGGAATGGACAGGTTTTCAGTGCTTTTAAAATCAGTTTTTTATGTAAGTGCTGGAACATATTAGATCTGAACATTTTGTACTTATTCCTCAAGAGCCTTACTGGTAATCCCCCATTAAATTTGAAACTTTGAGCACCAAGGGTAGTCTGTGTAAAATGGAATAGATATAAAAGTATATAAATAGAAAACTAAATTTAAGCAATGCCCAATTTAACATACAAATCAAGTAATCAGATCTAAAGAACATCTGTTTAGCTTTATAATCTATCTCTGGGTCTAAATTATAAAGCAAATTGAATTTTCTTTAAGTGATACAATAATTTCTTTTATGTTTAGGTCTTTGGGTCCTGAAAACCTGTTGCTGAAAGGTGCTACTCTCAAAAATACCAAGAAGATTTATGGTGAACAATTATTGTTGTTATTATTTTATTTATTTAAATAGTTTTGATAAATAATGACAAATGTAGATGTTCATCACTCAACCTGTCGAGGGAAAATACTTCCTTACAGCTTGCCTGCCTGGGCTCCACAGTTAGATTTGGTATGCAAGCTGATTGCAAAGCTGACAGGGTGACATTAGGAGATACTGGTGATACCTGCGGTGTGGCCGAGTGCAGGGCGTGTTAATACACCTGAGCAAGCTTTTCCTTTTACCTGAGATACAAAGAGCAGGCAGCTGTTCCCAAATCCTTTGCTGAAAACATGCGCTAGGATCACTGTCCCAGACACTAGTGATCGAGGGTGACGGCTGTTACAGAAGACTGATGTTTTTTCTGACTGTATGTGATCCGTAGGCTCCTGCTCAGTGCTCTGGGATATGTGCAATTACATTTACTTAGCAGCCTCGGAGGTTTCTGTAGTTGAACAGTCCTTGGGTAATGCCTTTTTCTTCAGCTGGGATTCGAGTTTCATGTAACCACCAATGCCCCTCATGGCTAAGTGCGAGCTGGGTCCCTCCGGGGCTGCGAGTCCCTTATGAGCCCTGCTTTAATACCCTGTAGGAGTTGCAGTCTATACTGGAATGGAAACGAAAATGGCTTTGAACTACCAAGGGAAATCTCAGAAACGGTCTGCTGTAGAAAAGTGAGTATTTATAGTCAGCAAAAAAATGGTAAAAGCTGTTGGTTTTTTTTTTTCATGGATGACATGTACAGAAATAATCCCCTAATCTGCTGCCTTTTGTTTCAGATGCTCTCTGATTGCATAGAAAATCTGTGTATTTGATTAAGCATATCTTTCAAGAAGCTGTATCATTTAGTAGCTTTTTTTTATTTAAAAATTAAGTTAAGAATTGTTAAAATATATGAACTGACCCTGAATATCTACAGTGTCAAAAGCACTTGTTCTGTAATTCCCTTCTTAAAGTAAGGAAGTCTTGTTCCTGCTTATTTGTGTCATTTTCTATATAATAATAGCTGCAAGAATTTTAAAGAGAAACCTGTCTTTCAGATCTATCAATGCTTTCCTGATAGTGTATTTGTGCATCCTATTGAGCAAGGCTACTGTGTGCACAACTCTGAAATACGTCTGGCAGAGTAATCCATTTAATGATGAGCCTTGGTACAATGAAAAGACTAAAAAAGAGAGAGACACATTCAAGGTGAGTGGATTTGTATTTCAGTGCCTCCGGCTTTGTTATGCTGAGGGTTTTATTTAATCTATAGTGTCTGCTGCTAGCCCTGAGAGCCCTGTTTGCTCACTGGAAGTGCTGTCGTTTCTTTGTCTCGAGTGCTGTTTGCCTTTCTTTCCTGCCTCTCGTGCTTGTGCAAGGCGACGCTTGCGTGGAGCGGGACGAAGCGTAAATAAATACTATATATTTTAGAAATGCAGCAGCTGATTTAATGTGGATCCTTATCTGAACTCGAGCTATCTTTCAGCTGTGAGTAGGTAAACTTAAACTGAGGCCATGTCAACCAGCTTCTTAAACTTGTCAAGACATGGGCAGTCAAGCCTGAAAGAGTGAATGTGAGTGTGTAGAAATCGGTTATTTGATGGATCATTGAGTAGGACTTACGGGAGTGTCACTGCATGAGTTGTACCCTCACCATAGCTTGACAGGTCTCAAGCCACTTGCTCCTTGTTTCTAGTTACCCGAGATCAGAATGAGCAGAATGTAGCAGTATATGCTTAAGAGGAATATACTTGAATAAAACATAATTTTGGTCACTGTGAAGCGGTGAGATGTACCCTTGTCAATCTGCAGAAGACAGTGAGATTTATCTGCATGAAAGGAAGGTGGAATTTGGCCCTGTATCTTAGCTGTATTCATTTTCAGATTTGTGTTTTTTTTTTTTTTTCTATTTAACCTTGGAAGAAAAGCTGCCTAAAACCCCAGAGGTGTTGCTGTAAACTGCTCCTGAGTTACACCTGATGGGCACAGACTACATCATCTTCTCCTCTTTCTACGGCAGGTCTTGCGGATGTTCACAGACTTCTTGTCGTTCATGGTCCTCTTCAATTTCATCATCCCAGTCTCCATGTATGTTACAGTAGAGATGCAGAAGTTCTTGGGCTCCTTCTTCATCTCTTGGGACAAGGAGATGTATGACGAAGAAATAAAGGAGGGAGCATTGGTGAACACCTCGGACCTGAACGAAGAGCTTGGGCAGGTCAGAACACGCTCTGTTTGAATCTGCTTGGATGAAAATGTGAACGAAAACATCCTCCCTGATAGGAACCCTTGTTGTGGCAGTCCCTTGCGGTCCCCTCAGGGCAGAGCTTCAGCCGGCTTGGTGGCACTTTCCATTTAATGTGATTCTACTCGCTCTGCGAAACGGATAAGGTTATAAATAGTGCATGAAAGAGCAGGAATTGGGTCACGCCAATTGTTTCCATATTGGGGAATATCAGGCACAGCTCTCTGCATGTCAGGGTGGTTTACTTTCACTGCTTCAATTGAAAATTAAAAATCCTGTCTCTTCGAGGATTAATGAATATGTCTGCCCAGCCATCTCTCTGGGCACGCAATGCACGTGCAGCCACGCTGCTGCTGGCTTTGCTGGGGCAATTAGACAGCTCAGGCTTCCCTTTCTTATCTGCACCAGGACAGAGGTGTAGTGCCTCCTGCTTTTTATTTTGCTTTAACATAAATATATAAATACTTGGAGTAGCAATTACCTAATTCAAATACAGCACCAAGATGAAAATCCCCCAAAGGAGGCAGCAAACCTGCAGCAGCAGCTATATGAGTGCTAGAAGCTATAGCAAAGGACCCAATAAAGAGGGTGAGGGGAACACACAGAGCCTGGAAACAGATTTTTAAGTCCTCAGGAGCTGCCTCCTGCCACCTGTGCAATGGGCTGAAAACAAAGGAGCTACTCTGAGGAGCAAAGTAGTAGAACAACGTAGTGGTGTAACTCCTGTGGGGCATTCGCATCTTTGGGGCGCCAGTTTAGGATAGCAGCAACGTACTCTTCAGCATTGGCACAGATGCACTGAACCACCCCAGCCTTGTTGTTTCTGGGGGGCTCCTTCCCAGGCACATGGGGCTGGGGTGCAGCGAGGCAGCCTGCCTGTTTGCTTCTAGGTGGAGTACGTCTTCACAGACAAAACTGGGACCCTGACAGAAAACAGCATGGAGTTCATAGAGTGCTGCATAGATGGGCATAACTACAAAGACTGCATTTCAGAGATGGATGGCTTCTCTCAGACTGATGGACCCCTAAAATATTATGGCAAAGCAGAAAAGGTGAGAAATCTGCATGTTGATGACTTAGGGTTTTGTGGTCAGCTCCTGGCTGGGTACGTACAGCAGAAGGCGGGGAGGGGGTGTTCATTTTTTTGTTTTAAGATGCATCCACAAAAATCACAACCAAGCGCTGCGAGGTGGGCTCGGTGCATGGCATTGAGCTGGCAATGAGCCCTCCCTCCCTCCTGCCCAGAGCCGTGAGGAGCTGTTCCTGCGAGCCCTCTGCCTGTGCCACACTGTTCAGATCAAGGAAGCGGACCAGATGGACGGGCTGATAGGACATCCAGAACGCAAATACTCCTATATCTCCTCTTCCCCAGATGAAATTGCTTTGGTGAAAGGCGCAGAAAAGTAAGACTACAAAGATCGTTGGGTTTTTTAATTCCCTCTCTCTGGTGGGAAGGAGGTGAGGGTTATCTGAAGGCGATAGACCCCTTTTCCCCGGTCAAGACTGCAGCTCCCTCTGCAGTGTCACGTTGTGACACTAACCCTGGGCCTGACCTGTAGCCCTGTGATGCCATGTGTGTCTGTGGGTTTAAATGAGCTCTCTGTAAAAGGGATGCTCTGCAAAGGGTCTTCCCTGCGCAACTTCTTTGGAGGTTGTGGTTTGCCTTCACCGCTGAGAGCAGCCCCGAGCTGCTGCAGTGCCTGGCTGGGCCGAGGCTCCTTTGCTGGAGCCCCCATGGCCACGTGCTTTTATCGCCAAGAAATGGAGGCCAGTTACCACGTGCATATTGCAGCCCAGTTGCTTCCTTGGCATGTAGCAGTAAAATAATGGGATGGGTTACTTTTATCAAATGCACGTTTGAACCCTGGCAAAGATGCTCAAGGCCAGGTTGGATGGGGCTTTGAGCAACCTGGGCTAGTGGAAGGTGTCCCTGCCCACACCAGAGGGTTTGGGACTAGATGATCTTTAAGATCTCGTCCAACTCCAACCATTCTATGCTATTGCCAGCCCCTAGGTTTTAGGCAGCGGCTGTTGCAGCTGTATATACTTGCTCATGGCAATGTAAATCTGCAGGAGACCCAGGGGACCACATCCAGAGGGTCTTGGTGTTTGTGCGCTGCAGTGCCCAGACCTCCAGGTCATGGGAGCAGTGCCAGGACACCACAGCAGGCTCTGCGTGGAGCAAGCAAACGTCCAGCCCAGCTTTTTTAGCTCAGGCTTGCTAACAACTTTGCTCTTCTCTGCAGTACAGCAGGTGAAAAGAGAACATTGTTAGTGTATAATGCGTGCCAATGGGTGTTTTCAATGTTGTTCTGTCCTTTTGTTTATTGACAGGTATGGTTTCACTTTTCTAGGACTTGAAAATGATTTCATGAAAATACGAAACCAAAAGAATGAAACTGAAATGTAAGTGCCGCCGGGGCCGCTGAGGAGCGGGGCTGCTAGTGCTGTGCTGGCTCCCACCCGGCTTAGTTGGGTCTGGTCAACGTGGCCCACCTGGCAAGGTCAAGGCTGTTCTGCAGAGGGCTGTCAGCAAGGTGCAGGCTGAAAGGCTGGCTTGCAAAAATCTGCTGGCAATTTCAGTGACATCTAAATTCAGCTCCCTTTAAGTGCCCGCAGTCCCTTGTATGGATCCTTCATCTGTGCCTGGCTGTGCAGATGGCTCCCGGGATTCATGGGGCGATTGCTGACCTTGCAGACGGTGGCTGGGCCTCGCAGCAGGATGCTGCAAGCCTAAACCGCATGATATGGCTCCCTTCCCTGTAACTTTTTTTCCCCCTCCTGAGCTGAAAATAATTAGGTCTCACCCTGCGCTCACAGCTCTGACATCTGAGAATCACTGACCTAATCCCAGCGCTCCCCGAGAACTTGCCTCCACAAGCAGGTTTCACTTCTTACTCCCCTTATGGTGAAACTTCATTTAAATGCCAGAGGCGATGTCACTGCCTGCGGCACACGGTCCCCGCTGCCTGCTGAGCTGCTGCCCAGCCTGGGGGCTCAGTGCGCTGGTGGGCACCCACACCCCCAGCCCCATGCTCAAAGCAGCACTGCAGCGGGTGTTTTTACTCTCTCTTCCTGTGCAGTAACTGTAGAAAGTACATTGCCCAGTGGGTGCTGCCACTTGTAGGGTGTATTGATTTCTGCAGGTCGTTGTTAGTGATTTTCAGTCTTCAGTATTTGTCTTTTACTGAGTCTAAGCTCCTATGGTTTTTTTCCCATAAGGTACCAGCTTCTTCACGTGTTGAACTTTGATCCTGTCCGTCGCCGTATGAGCGTCATTGTGAGAACCACCACAGGTATAGTTAAAATGCATTTCTGGGTTCCCATACATGTGTGCACAAGTACGAAACACATCCTCTTTATTCCTGTAACCCAGAGAGGCAAAACTGTTGGCTCTTCTAAGCTGGTCTGATTAAATTCTGTACTGGGTCTGGTTGGGATAGAGTTAATTTTCTCCATAGCATTTGTCAGGGAACAGCACCAGATAAGAGTAGGGGACAGGGAGGGGGGAGTTGTGAGACTTTCCCCTGAGTAGGATGGGTTTTCATGGGAATAGCAGTCAAAAATTCAGAGGTCACCATCCTTCTCAAATGTCAGTCCTGTAAGGTATGGGTTGCTGACTTTACCCACCCTGAAAAGGTTGCCGAGGCTTCTAAACAGGCTCTGTCCAGCCTGTTGCAGCAAGCTCGCTCAGGGGCTGGTGGGGATGCCCAACGTCCCGTCTTGAGGTCAAACAAGGCTTTGTGCAGGTTAGTGTAAGACCACTTTTGGTACGCAGCCGGGCTTCTAGTAGTCCCTTCCTCTGCATCATTTGCTTGCTGTTGAAGCTGGTCAGTCTTTCTACAATTTGTGAATGCTATAAACTGTAATTTGCTTTTAGGAAAGTTGCTTCTCTTCTGTAAAGGAGCAGACTCCTCTATTTTTCCAAGGGTGCAGCAAGAAGAAATCCAACAAACAAAAGTCCATGTGGAGCGCAATGCTATGGTGAGCCTGTAGATGGAATTTGGCTGGCTCCTGGGGTCAGGAAAGCCTTATTCCAAAAATAGGGCTGTGACCTTGCTTTGGAGGGAAGTACTGAAAATCTGTCACTTGACATTGTTTTGAAGCCAGGCTTCTTTCCTTTTCTGTTTCTTTGGCTTCCACCTTTATTTGACTTTTGATATACTTATATGGTCTCCATCACAGTTGTGTCCAAGCATCTCCTAAGCAAGTTAAAAATAGAAATAATAATAGCAGGCAGTTTACTGTGGTGGGAGTAGTGCCTGGTCCCGGTCATGAGGACACCCAGCCCCTGCTCTCCCTGTTGGATGCGTGCTCTTGGCTCCGGTCCTTCCCTTAGTATCTCTCCGCCATATTACGTGCACGTAATAGGTGTAACCACGGTTGCTCTGATGGGAAGAAGTTACTGTGTAAACACAGAGAAATCAGTCTTTTGACTCGAGCCAACAAATTGTCATTGCCATCAGGGTCAGTACCGACAGAAAGCACTGATGGTGGAGAAAAACACTAGCCCTAAAGTGAGGAGCTGTAGAAAATCTGGTTTTAGGGCACTTGTCAACTTTATTTTCTCTCCCTCTCCCTACCAGGATGGCTACCGAACACTCTGCGTGGCATTCAAAGAACTAACTCAGAAGGAGTATGACAAAATTGACAGGCAACTTAATGAAGCAAAGATGGCTCTGCAGGACAGGGAGGAAAAGATGGCAAAAGTTTTTGAAGACACAGAAGCAGACATGCACTTGATAGGGGCTACTGCTGTAGAAGACAGGTAAAGGGGTGACCACCACCACCACTGATGCTGTGGTACCTACGGTTTCTCTCTGACGTTGCGTCGTGGCCCTGACTTGCTGTGGTGGAACTGAGCAGCCAAGCAGGTGCTGCAAGTGTCCAGAGTAATTAATTACTCTGTGGCAGAACCCATTACACAGTACCCTAGTTGCTAAAATTGGCTGATGTAGCAGGAATTAGGATATATTAATGAAACTACAGAATTACTCATGCTTCTAGAGAGCGAATTAGGCATGCAGTGTTAATTTGTACATCAAAACAAATTCAGTTACAGTAACTGCACCTGTAAATTAAACTCTTGACTTTTAGGTCTCACAGTGTAAAGCGGTGATTTGTTTGTTTGTTTTTTTTAGCTGCAAATAAAAATTTGGGATTGATGACTTCTAATCCTTATTCCGGTGGCAGTGGTCTCTCCAGCACGGGGCAAATCAATTAACTACTTCTAAGCTGGTGTTTCCTACCTGCAAAATAAGGGTTATATGGGTTAAGCGTGGGCCAACCTGAGCAGTGATGTTTTGCTTCTGCTTGCAGGCTGCAGGAGCAGTCGGCAGAGACGATTGAAGCTCTGCACGCAGCTGGCATGAAGGTTTGGGTGCTGACGGGAGACAAGATGGAAACTGCCAAATCCACCTGCTATGCCTGCAGGCTCTTCCAGACCAGCACCGAGCTGCTGGAGCTGACGGCGAAAACGGTGGGTGAGAGTGAAAGAAAGGAGGATCGGCTCCATGAGCTGCTGATGGAGTACCATAAAAAGCTGATTCAGGAGATTCCCAAGAACCGGGGAGGCCTGAAGAGGTAAGGGAGCGAGAGGGCACAGCCCGTGCGCGTTCTGGATTCAGATGCGAAGTCTGTAGAGAAAACGGGACCACGCGGTGGCCCTGGGGGGCTGGCTACTGGCAGACACCGTGGCTGGCACCTTTGCTTTGCTCATCATCCCTGGTATTTGTGGGTTTTGAAGTTAATTACACAGTTCCCTTAGCAAAGGGTGCAGATTAAATCCAAGGTTGCTATACCCCCCGAAAGGGATGGGAAGAAGATTAATACGAAAGTAATTTCTTTTTCCCTAAGATGATACCAGCAGCTACGTTGACTTAAAATCTGATTTTATTTCAAACGTGTTCTTTGTGTCCCAGAAGCTGGACGTTGACTCAAGAATATGGCCTGATTATAGATGGCTCGACGCTGTCGCTGATACTCAACCCTTCTCAGGACTCCAGTTCTAGCAATTACAAAAACATATTTCTACAAATCTGCTTGAAGTGTACTGCAGTCCTCTGCTGCCGGATGGCTCCTTTGCAGAAAGCACAGGTATTTACTCTACTTTTAACTGACTGAAGTATGTCATTAGGTGATGTGATTCTTTTTAATCCTTTGGCTGGGACTTCACCTGATCTTTTTAATCAGCTAGGACTACTCCAGGCTGTGTGTAAGTCTCATCTGAGCTTCACAGTGTGGTGGAAACACATGAAACACACCAGTCTTTGAAATCTGAATGTAAAACCTTTGTTTAATATGCTTGCAGGAAGCCACAAACCCAAGCCAATTAGAAATAAACAAAACCCCCTGCTTGTTCTTTTTTCCCTTTCCAAATTTGTCAAGTGGAGTCTGTGACTTCCTCACGCCTGCTGGTGGTATCCGAGCCTGATAAGCGGCGTGTTTCTGCCCCTCTTCCACGGGAGGGTTTCTCCCTGAAACACATGGGACGTCTCCCCTCTGGGAGAGCAGGGTCTGGCAGAAGGGAAGGGTGGGATGCTGCTGCCTGGGATTTGTTTTTAAATATTGTTCTTCAGCCCTGTGCAGCTGCATCTTGGCTTCTGCTCGGTGAGTGCGAAGGAAGGAAGGAGGAGTTTTATTAATCTGAACTCTCCGGGGGTTGTTTTGCTGCTGTAGAAGCCTGGTTGCTTGTCCTGGGGGGTCTCTTGCAAGTGGGGCAGTGGGAGGTCTCTGGAGGCTTTTTAACTGAATTTGTGGTTTCTGTTGCTCTCCTTTTTTTAAATCTTTTAGATTGTGCGAATGGTGAAGAACACAAAAGGGAGCCCGATAACCCTTTCCATAGGGGACGGTGCAAATGATGTCAGTATGATTTTGGAAGCACATGTGGGAATAGGTGAGAACCCTGATAACATCCGTCTGACACCTAAGACCTGTCTGCTGTTGCTGGGTTTCACTGTCGAGGTGCAGTCAGTATTTCTGATTGTACATGGATGAACTGATCCTGCTGAAAAATGCAGGAAGCCTGCTGTTGCTTCCTATGGAGCCAGGGTTTGACTCCAGGTAAACGCTTGGGATCATCATGTCCTGCCCACCTTTGATAGTACCGCTCTCTTTACTGGTGATAAACTGCAGATTGTGTTCCAGAACTCTGTGGCCAAATTCAAAGTGGTAAAGTTTACTCACTGGTCAGAAAAAAAAAAAAAAGGCAAAAGTAGCAAATTGATGGGTGATTACCAGCAGTTGTTGCAAAGGCAGTGCAATGAAAGGATCAGAATTTATTTAGGGCTGACTGGGCTACAGCTGCTAGTAACTCAACACTGGCGACCTGCGCATGTTTCCCAGGGGCTGATGCTCAGTTATGTCGTGTCAGTCCTGTGTGACTGACATCAGGCTGGAAACTATCCTGCTTTCTGCAGATTGGTGTCAGACATCTGAGAATTACTGGAGATTTTTGCAATGCAGCTAAAGAAGGGTCAATGGAAGAGAAAGGGCAGCCTCTTTACCTGGGGCTGTTGGAGATGCCGCAGTGCCCTCTAACGCATGGGGTTGTGGTGCAGCTCGTTTGGCTGTGGCTTTTGAGGAAACAAAATTTTGAGGGAACAAAACTGTCTTTCTGGAGCTCAGCCCTGCGGGGATGTCTTGGGGGGGCTGAGCGTCTGCAGTGAAATAACAGGGCTGCGTGAGGTGCGGGCAAGCTCGTGGGGAAGCCAGTTCCTTATCGCTTATCAGGTCTGCTTAGATACTTCTCACCACACTCTTACACGGGAACTCAGACAGCAACCTAAATATAGCTTAAAAACTCCAGAGGCAGGTCTGAGTGGTGTGGAGCCAAAACCACACCGAGTCTTGCAGCACGTTAATGTTTTGCTCTCCTGGGGCACTTGAGAAGGAAATATGTCCTTTTGTCGTGCCTTGGGATGCTGAGGGATGTGAACAAGCCTAGTGGGTAGCATCAGTCTAGATTCCAGTCCCATAGGGATTAACCCCTCGCCACGCTTCTGTCTCCAGGTATAAAAGGCAAAGAAGGACGGCAGGCTTCCAGAAACAGTGACTATGCTGTGCCAAAGTTTAAACATTTAAGAAAATTGCTACTAGCACACGGGCATTTGTATTACGTGAGAATAGCACACCTTGTACAGTATTTCTTCTATAAGGTAAGGATGCGTGTGCAGCTTATTTCTTTGTTTATACTACGGATTTGTTTGACAATAGAAAAAAACCAGGGAAAAATGTGTAGGCTATTCTGTAGCTCTGTTTTCCTTCCCTAGAACAGGCTGTGTCTGCCCTGTGCCTGTCACTTGAAAACAGCGCTTACAGGGGAATGTGAACATGGCTTCTTCCAGTGCCTTCCGCAGATACCAACTACACGCTGTATTAGTTTTGTGTTGGGTAGAAAACGCCTACCCTAACTTGTCTGATGCTGTAATGTCAGACACCAATGCCTGATAACAGGAAAAGTTATTTGGCTTTAGACCAAGTCGTCAAGCTCTTCCCTGCTAACCGTTTGTGTTTTGTTTCCCTAGAACCTTTGCTTCATTTTACCGCAGTTTTTATACCAGTTCTTCTGTGGATTCTCACAGCAGGTAACTTCCAGTAACGTGCCTGTAAAGCCAAGATAAAAAGCAAGTGGCACAATGAGGCTTCCTAGCAGAAACTTGGCTTTTGCCTTCCTGCCTCTTCCCCACCTTGCTTTAGAGGATGGTAGGAGCCGACCTCATTGATCAGCACCATATCTGGAGCATATTTCTGAGACCCATAACTGGAAAGCAAGAAATCTGCTTTCATTCCTTTCGTATCCACCACCCATAAACAGACGGACATGTTCCTGGAGTAATGAGGGGGGGTTATCTGGTTTGTCTGACCAGATTTTGCTACTTCTGCCTGCCTTAAGGGAAAAATTTTTCAAAGACTTCCTGATCTTTCCTCCTCTGCTGCATTTCCCTGCATTAAAGGTGTCTCTCAAAAGAAAGAACATTTCATTCTTTTATGCAGCCTTTAAAAAAAGACACGCGATGAGTGTCTTCAGAGCCTTGCTTAGTCCGGGCAAGCATCAGAGGGACAGATCCATGTGGTGAGTGGGTTCACGTGCTTGGAGACCAGAGCTTTGGCTTTTGTGTCAGCTTAGGGACTTTTGTGTCTATTTGGGCTCAAAAATAACGGTGAGGGGAGTAAAGGATAGGAGATAATTCTCCCTCGTCTTGGCAGAACCACTGGTGCTTTTTTTTTCTTTTTTAAAAAGAAGCTATAGTTCCTCTAAACAGTGTAGTCTTTGAAGAGTCACAGGAGACATCAAGTGTATTAATAGAAGCAGCAGCAGCACAAAAGCAGCTACAGAAAAGCTGTGATAAGAGCTGTTTAATCACATTTTTCTGGAGAATGAGCTGGAGATGAGACCAGCCAAGTCACAAAACTTCCCAGTGGTGGGAGTGGGCAGGACCTTGCCTGTAGGTGCCTTGGCCTCCCCGGCATCACATGGAGCGTGACCCCTGTCAAATGACACTGTCTTACGTGGCTGTGACAAAGGGATGAGTCTGTAGGGTATGTACAGAGGCAAGGGCTGGAAACTTTTACTTTCTTTGTGGGGAGGCTTTTAAAGTGGAATTTCTGTCTCACTTTACTCTTTCTTCCTTTTTTAAAGCCACTGTATGATGCTGCTTACCTTACCATGTACAACATCTGCTTCACATCACTACCTATCCTGGCTTACAGCCTCCTGGAGCAGCATATCAACATCGACACACTGACCTCAGATCCTCAGCTGTATATGTAAGTAGCACTGGACTGGGTCAGCCTCCACACAACTTGGTTCACCACGGGGTTTTTTGGTTGGTGCAGGAGTGTAGGCAGGTGTCCCTGTCCCCTGTGGGTGGTGGGGTGGCCATGAACTGCAGAAAAGGCTGTTTCTGTCCCCACTGCTTCTGTGTTAGAGCTGAGCAACGTCCCATATACTGCCTGTTTCTACGTATTTATGATTCCTAACAGTATCTGGCCTAGCAAATTGCACTGCTGTGTCACTATAGAAAAATAAACTGTAGGTGGAATTCTTCATCTGTAGGAAAAATCAAGCTGCAGGTGTGGCCAAGACCATTCATTCGTGTTAGCTCTGAGCCGGGCAGCATGAGCCAAGCACAGGATAGAGGGTGTAATGGATGGAGGGGAGATCTAGCTTTCAGGAGGAAGAAAGATCCATTTACTTTCAGAAAGATTAATGTTTCTGAAGCCCAGCTCAGGCAGGTAGTTTCTTACCTTGTCTAGATGGATGTCCTCCCCTAGGCTTCCCCTCCACAGGCCAAATCCCCATGCCAGAGCCAGTTACCAGGGAACTCTGCTCTTTGATCCGTGCACTTGGAATTTTCTGCCGTGTTGCCCAGGGAAAGGACAGTTTAAGAGGAGACTGTCTCTCTCTGATTTTCTGGTTGCTTTCTCTCCTTCCTTGGTTGCAATGTGGAGAGGCTGCAACCTCCTGTGGAAACCGAGACTCTTCCCATCTTCCTCCCACCCCTGCCCATACACACGCGCTTGGGTGCAGCCCTTCAGCAAGGACAAGGAAGATGCTTTTTGGGGGAAGCCCCTGTTCACGTGTCGCTGTTGCTAATTCTCTTGCCTGGCCGTAAGCTCAGCACAGAGTTCACCCCTGCGGAGAGAGCCCAGGTTGGGGCTGCTTTAGCCAGTGCCCCGTACAAGTCATGTCACCACCATGTGATGCTCCTCAGCTGTGGAGGAGCTGTGTGTGGTACAGCTGTGCTCGAGCCAAGAGCGATGCCTTTGCAGGGACAGCAAAGGGAATTAGCAGGTGCCTAAAGATACCATGTGAAAGTTGCTTTAGGTATAGAAAAATCAGCAGGTGCAGCAAGAGCTGCAAGGCTAGGAAGGGGCTTGGGTGCTTCTGAAGTAAGCACTCAAGATCTACGATTGATTAGACCTCTGTGCTCCTCCATTGGTATGGCAAAATGCCGCCATGTGCATTTTTAAATAAATTGGTAATGTAATATTGTGCAACATAGACCAATAACAGCCGGCCCCTGTGCATTGTGCGTGGTGGGCTGTCTGATCTCTGGGGTCTGTCCGTTGAGGGAAAACAGATTAAATGTGCAGGCAGATAGCTTTAGCTTGAATATTCATGACTGCATGTGCTGCTGAGTGCAGAGTGACTGCTGTGCCTCTGCTTTACGGAGTGCTGAGTTGCTGCAGTGCAGATCTCTAGTCTGAGGCGCTGTAAAAAGCCTGTTTACGATGAGCGCTGCAGGACATAAATATGAATGCAAAACAGAGCTCGCGGTGAGGAAATTGGTTGTATTTTCTCTCCTTGCTATAAAACCCACTTACAGTCTGGTTTCTCTGTGCTCCCTACTCATACCCAAATTGCGGTGTGTTAGAGCATCCTTGCTGCATCATCGTGCATAGGATTCAATAGGGTTTTGTTTTAGAAACTGCCCTTACAGGAGCACAGCATCACACTGGTTTGCAAGGTGCATCTTGCTGAAAATGGATGTATTGCTTTAACAGTTAGGAAGAAAAATGAGAAAAGAATGGGTGTTTTTTGTTTTGCCAAAAACATGCTTTTATCCCCCCTTGAGTTTCAAATTTCAAAAAAATGTAATCTGAAAAGTTAACGATGCAGGAAACTTTAACTCCCTCCTGCCCTGATGGCTGCCCTGCACCTCCCAGGCTTTGTGTGTGGTCCCTGCAGAGCTCTGCCCTTAGTGCATCAGTTTGCTGCTGCTGCCTCCGTGCCAGATCTCATCCTATATTCAGCCAAGAGCCTCCTGCTACAACCCCCATGTTAAAAACACCCACCATGCAATTCAGGAGGTTATTTTCAGCCTGTGCAAAACCCCCCACGGCTTCCAGGAATGGGACTCGCAGAGCTTTTCTCAAAGACAGAGTTTGTGCATTCAGCAAAAAGAGGGAAACACACCACGGATTCGCTGCATCTGGTACAGCTCTTTAGCATTGCCCCACTTTTAAAATTCAGCGGGCAATGTCAGATACCGTGGGCGGTGCAGGGGCTGCGGGAGAGGCTCAGGACAGCGTTACAGCTCTTCGCCTTGGGCTGCCTTGGATTCTAATCCAAGTTACCTAGAGGAGAAGGACAAAAGACATGAATGTGCTGAACCTCTTACAATTTCTTGTGACTGGCAGCTGCATACGGCATATGTTGTGTGTGTCCTGTACGCTGGCAGATATTTGTCTTTCACCTCCTTGTCTCCTACAGCGAGGGCTTGCTCCAGAGCCCGCTGATCACCTGGTGCAGGGGGCTTTGTAGCACGTCCTAATCATGACAGTGATGTTCTTGTTACTCCGTCTCTTGGCAGGAAGGTTTCAGATAATGCAATGCTGCAGTGGAGACCATTCCTGTACTGGACCTTTCTGGGCGCCTTTGAAGGACTTGTGTTTTTCTTTGGGGTTTATTTTCTTTTTCAAAATTCATCGTTGGAAGATAATGGAAAGGTAACACCACCAAAAAAAATATTAATGAGTGTTTCTTCTGTGCGTTGCCTCTTTTATATGCCTGCAGGAAATATCTGCACGCTTAATCTGTGCAATGTGTCTCAAGTCTTGTCCGATGGTGTAGCCTTGCTTATGGTGTGATTCTGCAGCAAACGCTTGAAATAAAACATTTTTCAAAATCGCCATGGAGACAGGGCAGGGCTGGTTATACTCACTAGGTAAAATAACTAGTCTTACACACAGCTTTATTACAACCCAATGAGCTTTGCACAGTGCTCTTCCACTCTTCTGCATGGTCTCAGGCATTGGCCCAGGGTGGGAGCGGTGTCCATCCTTCCCTCCAGTGTGCCATGTGAAATTCAGCACACGTTTGGCTGGTTACAAGCAACTGAAATAGCCCACCTTTATAAGATGCTGCTGCTTAGCACAGACAGATGCAGGGCTGCTTGTGTGCTGTGCCTGCTCCAGGGTGTGATTTCTGTCTCCCTTTGCAAGGGGGGGACGCTGGTGCTGGGGTTTTGCTGCTGTTTCTTGGCCGGCGTAAGTTCACACCGCTGTCGGAACGAGCAGGCTGATCTTCCCCTGCTGCCCGCTCTCTCGTGCCTTGTGTTGGGACAAGTGCTTGCATCGCCACGTGGGCAAGGTGTGGGTGCTACTCCGGGTGATCTTACATAGAAAGGGGGCGGGCGGGGTGGGGTGTCAAGATTAATTTTTTTCCCCGTTTTTTACTTTTCCTTTTTTCATTTTGCTGGTTAACTTGAGTACAGAGCAAAGCATTAGTGCAGTGCGTGGTGGACTGGGCTGTCTCAGGACCCCTTCTGCACGGGCGTGTGCAGTGTGTTATCAGATCTCAGCTGATGGAAAACTTCATTACACCATCACTTGTGAACCTTGAAAATACCTTAGCTTTTTTTAGTGGCTAACACTTGGAAAAAAGCTGATGAAACTTATGTATGTGTATGCAAACGTTGCATCAATGCCAACATTTATGGCCCCAGATAGATGCAGTCAAGCCCCTGTATTGTAGATTCAGTGCTTTTTTGTATTTATAGCCGTTCTGGATGTATTTGAATAAAACACGAAGCACTGATACATTCTGCAAATGCCTTCGGAGGTCAAGTCTATGTGGCACTAAAATAAGATCTGTGGTTATGTCCTGTTTTGTAAACACTTATGCCTGTAAGAACTGCTACCAGCAATTGTTCATAATATCCATGTGTGTTTGATTGACTCCTTTTTCGCTCTTATTGACTTTAATTTTTTTGCATTTTTTGAAAACTTTTACATTTCACTTTCTGTTTTAATGTATGCATTCAGATCTTGACAGCCTTTGGTAAGCATCCCTCCCATTCATTGCCATCATTTGGACTTATATACAGTATCTGCTTTTCTTTGTTGTGCATAGTCACTAGTATCTGCAAACCAAACCAGATGGAAAAATACCCATTGGTGCATTCTGCAAATGGGACTAAAACGAGATGATGAGCAGAGGTGTTGCAAGAAAGCAGAAACTGAGTAAATTACCAAGAAATCATGAAATACAGGTGGTCCAATGACTTGTATCCTCGATCGACATTGCTGTTAGTAGGAGGTTGTACCTGTCACCGTCCCAACTCTGGGTCACCCGTCTGTGTGGCACTGCATGGCACAGGGTAGCGTAGCGGGCGGCGAGTCTTGCGGGGTGCCCGGCGCCTCTCTGAGCATCAATCCCCTGTAGCAGTCGCTCCATCCCGTCCTTCCCTTCCACGCCCTGCTTGCACCCCTGTCCTCATTGTCGTTTCTGTGCCTCTCCAAGGAGATGGACTGAGGCATTTGTGGCAATGTAACCTATTTTTCAGGTTTTTGGGAATTGGACCTTTGGGACGATTGTTTTCACCGTGCTGGTGTTCACCGTCACTCTGAAGGTTAGGATCTTCCTTCCTTTTTTCAGTCACTTACACATGCATTGGAAAATGACTGCGATATGTGCTGTAAAATCATGCAGTAAATGTGTTGGAAGATGAAGTTTCTATGACTCTGTTTCCCACCACACTTAAATCTTCTGTTCTTCCACAGAGGCAAAACTTGCTTGTCGACCACTGTCGTTCTTGTAGCCTGTGGTCTGTATTCTTGGGCTGTGCTGGTCTAGAAGTATTTATGGTTTGGTTAAATTCCTATTTTTTGCGCTCTTTTGAGAACTCTAGTTGGTTATGGTTGTTTTTTCCCCACACTTTCACTCCTTGGCGTTGAGCTGCAGCAAGAGGAGAGGAGCAATGGAGAACCTGGGTTTGTCCACCTTGTTTCAGGCATGGTTAAGCACTGGAGGGACCCCAAAAGCACATCTGTCAAATAATAATAGCACATCTGCTTTGTTTCACAGAGCTTTCTAGAACAGTTTGTGTAGGACCTTACAAAAGGCCTTTTGTGTTTGGTTCAGGACAGCAGGTGGTGGCAGGAGGCAATTACAGTCCCTGTAACCCTTAGACATTTTCTTCCTGTAGCATCTGAGGTTGCATCAAATTCAATCTATTTAAAAGTGTCAGTTACAATTAGGAACTTGCTGTTTCCCTGTTGATATTGTGTCAATCTGTAGCTATTGAATCTGGTACACATACACAGAGAGGTAGCTGTTTGGAGAACCTTCAACCTTAATGTGAAACCAGTCTGAAATTTTGTATAAATACAATCAAATATACCCTGCATCTAATGTATGTTCTGCCTTTATTTTTTTTATAATTTCTTTTTTGTTCACGCAGTTGGCATTAGATACCCGATTCTGGACGTGGATGAACCACTTTGTGATTTGGGGCTCCCTTGCCTTCTATGTGTTTTTCTCATTCTTTTGGGGAGGAGTCATTTGGTAAGTGTCTTTTTCTTCTTTCCATGGCGCTTCCTTAGGGGAACGCCCAGCACTGGCTTTGCTGGGGTCGTGGCTGCAGCATCCCCTTGTTTGGGCTACCCAGAGATTTGCGGGTGTGTGCAGCCATGCTCCTTTCTCTGCCAGGGAGGGAAGGCATGGTATTTCCATCCAATGCCCATAAAAGCTGGTGCTGGAAGAGGGCTGTTGCATGATGAGACGTGTTCGAGGAAGTCTGTCAGCCTGCCGAAGGGGTAGCCTGAAAGCAGATCGTGCCCTGGTCGCCATCCAGGTGCTCGGCTTTGGCAAGAGGTGGTTTGCTTTTCTGCCCGTGGGGTCGTTTCTGGTGCTGAGGCCCTCGTATTCACTGGGAGCTGCTGGGGCAAATATCTCAGGATCTGTTTGTGCATGTGGATGGGAAAGAACGGAAAAATTGATGGTGGAAAGAATCTCAGTGATACAGAAGGAAGGAACAGATGAAGCAGGTTCAGAGCAAGGGGACCCAGCACTCTGGGGCAGCTTAAGAGGGAGAAATAAGCAGGAGAAAGTGCAGATCCTGCTGCTGAAATCCTGGATCTGAGGAGAAGAAATTCTCATTGATTTGAACGTGACCAGGATTTTAGGCTTGATGTCGTGCAAGAGCAGGCAAGTGATAGTACATTACAAATACTAGTTTTTCCCATGCTGGAGTAGACATTCATGTCGACATTTACGGCAGGCAGCATCTCCCATTTTGCACCTTTGCTTTCCCATGGGCTAGGGCCGAGGGTTATTGGCTTGATCCTTGACCCAGCAGCCTGCTAATAAAGATGTGGAACTGATTTAAATATTTTAATTGGTGGTCGTGGGCTTTAACTCTTCGTTGTTCCCGACCAGCAGATTCAGATCTGTGATGTAGCCAGGTCTCTGTGTTGAAATGTGTGAGTTTTCTGCTGGTGTGTTTAACTTGCCCAATATTTTTGAGCTAATGCTAAGCAACAACTGCCTTGGGATCCTTGTCATCAGTTATTTATGAGTCATTTTTCAGCTGCATCTGTCTGTTCCCCTCCATCATTGAGGGAGGAAGAGGCAAATCATCTGCTGGGACCAAGATTTCCACCATCAAAAGCAAATCGGAAGCTGGAGCAAAGTCCAGCGTTGAAATAAAATGATTTGATTTTTGATAAGGTGAATAGTTCATCTTTCAGTCATAGTAGCAAAATTCAAACCCCCCCTTCCCAACCCGAAATGAAAGGGATGCTGAAGGTGCAAAACACATTGTGTACAGTGAAAAGTACAGTCCTCCAGAGCAAGCACAGCTGGAGGCAACAGATGCGTTGGGAGAAGGATTGGCAGTTGAAAGAATGGATGTGTTTCTGTGCAGACTCTATCCATCTCCTTCTGAAAAGGAGGCGTTACTGCTAATAGTTTGATCTGAATCTACCTGTGATTCTGACCTTCTCGAGAAATTTGTGTTGACAAGAATTTCTTTGTGTCCTTTCTTTTTCAGGCCTTTCTTGAAGCAGCAAAGAATGTATTTTGTATTTGCCCATATGCTGACTTCAGTTTCCACGTGGCTGGCAATAATTCTCCTGATCTTTATCAGCCTTTTCCCAGAAATTCTTCTGATAGTTTTAAAAAATATAAAAGAGAAAAATCATCAGGTAAGGAACAAGATGCTGTATCGCACGGTATTTTTAGGAAGACCTCTCTTTTTCTTAAGCACCAGATGAACCTGTAAGAGTACCATATACCACTTGCATCTCCAAGGAAGGCTTTCTAGAGTCTTGTCGTGCTCTTTCACATGCCAGAAATACCAAGCAGCTCATCTAAAAATACCGCCTAGATCTGTAGCCAGGAGAGACTCAGCCCGTGCCTTTCCTTAGTTGCCTTCAGTGGATGGAAACCTGCCATCTCTTATAAAAGCACCTTATCCCTTTTCCAATCTGCACTGATCGTCAAACCCACCATACTGTGTCCTGAAAAAACATTTTTACATCAAACAACGCACCCATGATGTTCCCCTTAGGCATGTCCTCAGGTGCACAGGGAACAGGGTCAGGTCTTGTCACGTTTTCCCACACCCCCCCCATAGTACCCGGGTCTCACACTGTGGTGTTCGCCTCGGTGTCCAGCTCTCCTGGAGAGCAGTTGGGTTCCTTAGCAGCTTTCCTCCACGGCTGAGGAGGAGGGCTCGTTTTAGAAGTGCAAACAGTCTCCTACAAGTTTTTGTCACTCCTGCGAGTGGTGAACGCCAGCACTGCCAGGTCACGACGCACGCTGTGCTGAGACCCCTGCCCCTTGCTCTCTGCTCGCCCAGAGGCACCCAGCATCCCCGCAGCGCTGTCCCCCCGGGCAGCCCCTGCTCACCCCAGCCGTGCCGCCCCCCGCAGCCCCTCTCTGCCCCCGCGATGTCGGTGAGCCCTGCCTCGTGTTGCCAGCCAGCCCTGCCCTCTTGCCGTCAGGTTTACGTGTCCTTAGGCAGCGGTCAGGCACAGCCCTAGGGACACGGGCAGCACTGCCAGCACCCAGCAGGTGCTGGTGCCGCGCCTTTGGCCAGGGTGGCTCCCCAGCAGGTGGCCCGAGCTAGCCATCGCTCTGCCCGGCAGCACGGCTGCAGGGTTTGGCCAGCACAGAGGTGGCTTCTGCCCTGCCAGCCGTGCCCCGGGCCAGCACCGTGTACCGGCAATGCCCAGCCGGTCCGGCCGTGTCCCAGCACACCACGGGATGACATCCCAAATGCTGAGGTTCAAAACGAGCTTCTCTCCTCGAAGCTCTTCTATCCTGCGAGGTTTCAGTGCCCTCCCCTTGTCTGGGAAAACTTGTTGTCTTTGGTTCTTATTTAAAATTGGTGATTGTCTTAATTAAAAAAAAAAAAAATATCTTCAATGAAGTAGTAGAAATTTTCCTCTCCCATAACATTTGACGTACAAGCTTGACCCCAGTATCAGTGAAGTAAAACATGTATCTGCAAGACAAAAAAATCCCACCAAACCGTTAAAGTTGAAAACAATAGAGATGGTAAAAGAACTATAGTTGAATTCTTTGAAGCTCCACGTAATTTCTTCCAGTTAAATGTGATTTCGTAGTTTCTAGCTTGGTGCCCCTGTTGAATAGGCTGGGAGCAAGCCGCTCTGAGCTGTGGGTGTAGGACAGTTTCAGGATGGTGCCCTGGGGGTTTCTGAGCTCCGGCTCAGCTCACCTGAGAGATGACCCATTCTTGCCTTCAGCTGTTGGCCAGAAGATCCATTCCCCCGTGCAGTGCCTTCTTCCAAGAGCACTTTATGTGCATTAAAAAAAGGCTCTTGTGAAATCATTTAGCAAAGCAAAGTAAGTGTCAACTAGAAAAGGCGCTTTGTATGTGCATACCAAACTAAATACAGGCTGAGCCATATTTAAATGTACATTTTGAGTAAGAGGTCTGGATGTCTGCGTCGGCAGTCAGACACCAAAGTCAGTCACCTAATTTGCAAAGGCATCTAAGACCAGGTAGATGATTTCAAATCAAGAGCTTTTTTGAGAACTCTGACCTTAATATTGGAAAAATAACCCCCAATCATCAGTTTCCCAAGGGGAGCATGAAATGAAAAACAAGGTTAGGGATGGTATGTAGGCGCCTGAACCCCCGGCTTGGCAGCTGAGGCTCCCCTCTGGAAGGGGAGGATGGACTGAGGCCAGGTCAGTGGGTGTTTGCCCTTGACCTCAATGGGACCAGGTTTCACCCCGAATTCTCTATATAACACTTTGCATTGCCTCTGCTCAGTCTTGATTAAATTTTCTGTGTGGAAATGCATTTTTTTATTTTTTAATTTTTTTTACTGCAAGGCGCATTTGTGTTTTCCTTGGTTTCTGCCTTTCTCTTTCTTGTACTGCAATTTTCTGTCTTTTGTGCTGTTGTGAACTAGGTAACGAAGCGCCTTCCTTCCTCAGGAACATCCACTATCTTCATGCTTTCTCAAACTTCCAGCAATCACAGCTTTTCTTGGAGTGAATAAGGTGATTCCCTTTCTGAGTCACTATGTGTTGCTTGCTCTGCTGCTTTTTTCTTCCTTCTAATGCCTGAAACCCCAAGTTTAGAATTGCTCACCCAGCAAAACCTTGCTTGCCCCCCAGCTTTTGCTTTTATTTAAGTCTTTTGCTTAAATATTTTGCCTGCCTCTTCCCCTTTGGTCTCCAGATGCACCTCAGGTGGGTGAGCTGGTCGTGCTGGGGATGCCCACGCGAGGTGGGTGTGACCGATGCTGGTTATGCTGTCCTCGCTGTAGCTTTGTGTGTCAGTGGGCTAGGTACAGGCTTCTCCGAAGTGTGGGACAGGGCGGACTCGATGCAGATTGTCCTCTGGATGCCGTGTCAAACAGCTCAGTCTTGTTTGATCCAGAAGGAGCTCCCCAAGTGCCCATCTTGCCCAGTCCGTCCCACATGTTAGTGCTATGTTGTTCTTTGTACAAGTGAATAAGCCACTGCACTCAACCCCCGTGGTGAGGGATGGTGTGGGACTTGCTGGCTGTGGGGGTGGTGGGGCTACCCCACAGCAAAGTGCCTGGAATACGTGTCCCTAGCACTTGGTTTCATTGCAGATCTCCAGTATTGGAATCATAGAATCATTTAGGTTGGCAAAGACCTTTAAGATCGAGTCCAACTGTTACCCCAGCACCGCCAAGCCCACCACTAAACCATGTCCCTAAGCCCCACATCTGTGCGTTTCTTAAGCACCTCCAGGAATGGCGATTCCACCACAAAACACCAGTTACGGGGAAGTCGAGGATGGTTTCCTCCTCCCTCAGAAACACCTGTAGCATAAACCTCCAAGCCCGAAGTTAACCATTTCGGGAAGCAGGGCTAGTTTCTGAATACCTACTGTGCCTCCTGCACTGCAAAACCCAGCCAGTATTAATCACCATGGTGTTTAGGGACCGTGTATTACTCCATCCTTTTTATGACATGACTTAGCTGTAAAAAGGTGTGTGTATGTCTTATGTTGTTCAACCGTTAGGCAGGGGCGAACGTCGCGTGTGCTATAAGTCTCTTTGCCTCGCTGTTGCAGAGCAGCAGGAAGGCACCTGATTCATTGTCGGCCAGACCTTCTGTCAGACCACTTCTTTTAAGAACGTTCTCAGATGAGTCTAATGTGTTGTAACAGGTACCCTGTCCGAAAGAGTTGGGATGGTGTTAAAAATTAACCGAATGTAACCCCCCCTCAAATCAATTAAATTATGGTTCTTGTAATCCTCTTGACTATCGGTGTGGGGCACCTGTCCTTGTGGAATGGAGATGCAATGCTTGGGATGCATTTTAATTTGGGGATGTTGTGCTATCCAACCTCCTCGGAATCCTGTGTGTGTATGGATCTTCTCAAACAGAAATGTTTTGCAGTATTTAAACAAATCTTTCAATAGAACTGATACTTTAATATTAACAGAAATCGTAATCTGAGAATGCAGTCAGCGACTCGTGCTAACAGCAGTTGTAAAACCTAATGCTGATGTATTTACAGCAAAGTATTCAAATTTCAGCTATTAAAATGATTCCAGTATTGCATCTGATTTGTACCAAAATCCCTTTTTCTAGGGTGCATGCAGTTCTGTCAGGTAGAAACAAGTACAGTTTAATTCATCTGCATAGGTTGAAACTAAACACACGTACTTGTTTACGTATGTCAACATATGGTACGGCAGGTATGTCTCAGTGTCCGTATGTATATACGCACACAGAGAGCATCCTAGTACAAGTTTACTTGATTTTAAACATCGTAGTAAGCTGATAGCAGAATAAAAAAGTAAAAGTGCCTAACTGAATTCACAGTTTTGCTTTTTGGTGAGATGTCACGTAGCTGTGTGGTGTCCACTGCAAGCTTAAACCCGCAAATTTTCCACAGACCTCTCCTACCTTTGTACCCACACCTGCCTGTAAAGAAAGCGGCAGGTCCAACAGCCAGGCTTGCCAGACCTCCAGTGCATCTGGTGTAAACCCTGAGCAGCCGTTCCTTCCCCACAGACGTTAGGTGGTGCTCTCCGCTACCATATACTGGTGCGGGAGGTGGCTGGACTGGGGCAGAATGGAAGATGATGGGGCCAGCCAGGCAGATGCTATTTTTAGACTTCATGCAGTATTTTGCAGATTGCGCAAATTGATTTACCGTGCTGTTACGTGGTTGTGAATGACGTTTGGCACTTTTATCATGGGCTAATGATGATTCTTCTCCTATAAAATTTTAAGTATTTTTTTCTAAAAATAACACAGGAAAAGGTTATGAATTTGGGAATGTAATAATTGCAATACGTGTGTGTTCTCCTTCTGATTTTTGCAGACTGGCCCCTTTGATCTGCCTATGCTAGTCTCATACAAACGTATAGAGAATGGTTATGTGAAGACTGAAGATGCTGTTACTAATTTGTCAGAAAAATATCCTCTCAGGATACTTTAAAGTGCTCCATAGAAACTGCATATTGTCATGCTCTAGGAAAAAAACTGTGGGTTTAACCTAACATTCTCTTTAGTATTACCAAGTACAGTGAGCAGCCATGCTGATAAAGCAGTAGCCAGGGCACCAAACCCACGGTACCCGTTTGTCTTTGGTCTTGTGGCTTCCCCACACCCCAGGAAAAAAAAATAAATATGCCAAATTCGATGTCATGGGAGGCTGCAAAAGCATCTTTAGGAGTTTATCCCAGACAGCATGAATTGAAGTGCAGGAGAGCAATGCCAGCCCCGTTTCACGCGGGGGCTTCCTCTGCCCCCTGCAGATCTGTCCAAGAGCAGCAGAGAGCTGCTGAAGTCTCTTGCTGTGCCTGACCAAAGAAGTAGCACAGACTTTAAACCCAGTAACAGCCCCCTCCGGCTCCCCGAAAAGACGCAGAAGCTGGATGCAGCCCTGTGAGCATCTTGCCTGGTGCTGGGGCTGCCCCCTCCCAGCGATGGGTCGCCAGGTGCACGCTGCAGAAATACTTGAAAATTTGGGAGAAGTCTTCGCTGACAGTATGAAGCATTCGGTTGCGTGTCCCTCCTCTGGGTACAGCTGGAAGCGGTCTGTGGTCCGTCTGCAGCGGTGGTGCCCGTGCAGAGACCCACAGTGCTGGGAAGCACCTGAACATCCTCCCGCCACCAGTTTGCTGATGGTTTATTCCTGATGGAGGGTGAAGAAAAGGTCGTTTTTTCCCTTGTATTGTGGCTGCTTGTGATGGAAGAAAGCTTTCGGGGGGGAAGGAAGGAATCTCAAAAGCTGGGCTGTGCCAGACTTTCCGCCGCTTTGCCCAGGCTCCCTGTGGTTGTGCTTATGTTACTGCGCTGTGCAGTTGCTTCAACACTTTAAAGGCCTGAGTGACTGTGCAGTCCTTGGATGATCCCAGGGACCTGTGCCTGTAAACCTGCAGGCATATAAAACTGCATCTTGAGTTATTTGCACTAAGAAAAAAAGAAGCCAGTTTAAAAATAAAAGGAATAACATGAACCTGATTTCATGTTACACTTTATTTGGTTTTTAAATTGGCATGTTCTTTTGAAATCTACCTGTACCATGGTCGTGGGAACTTTTCTCTTTAGGTTGTGCGCAGCAGAGGTGAGATGCCTGACTTTTGATATTTTTTTTTTCTCTGATGCTTCATATGTGGAAAAAGCAGCTTTTTTGTTGCGTGAAGTCGTAAGCAGTGATGGAGCACCCTGTGTGCCACCTCCGGCTGGTGTGAAGGTGCCCCCTTGTGCTGGATTCCCCTGGCCCCGGCACCCTGCAGGACAGCGAAGAGGAACCGCTGTGAGAAGCGTTCGGGTCTCATTTCAGAAGTAACAAGCTCCACGCTGCGGCTGGGTTTGGCTGCCGCTCACTCAGGCTTTGTGTCACTCACGTGCAAAGAAACAACAATTCGGGACTAGATGGAACATTCCCTTCATCAAATTTTGCTGAACCGTGGACTATTAATTTTTGGAAGAATTGAGTCTTGCGCTCTGGCTGCCATCCCTGAGGTCCGTCTTTGGTGGATGCAGGATGCGGATCAGCTGCAGGCAGATGCTGGCGTGCATTGTAAGGACTTTGCAATGGGCCTTAGCCGAGCGGGAAAGGGGTGTGCACAGTCCCGATGGCCGGTGGCTGCTCTTCGATCACCCAGCATGGGAGCGGATGTATGGACAGGACCACTGTATTATACACGCTGCACTGGCCTCAACGCAAATGGTGTTTGTCAGCACCATGTTAGCAACCGCGGCTCGACTCCTTGCTGCATGCAAGTAAGGAGCTGCACTTCCAGCATGTGTCCCATGGGCAAAGCTTTTTCATTTCCCCTCCCCCCCCCCCCCCCCCCCCTTTTTCCTAGCTCATTTCACGGACCTAGAATTCAACTTGCAGACCTTGTCCCGTTCTCAACTTTTCTTGCTAAAATGTGGTGCCTACAGATGAAGTATACAATGAATACAGCGACGATACACACTCTATATGCCAAATCTAACCTTTCTCCTTAAATATACAGTTGCTGACTTGTGTTTACATAACCTTTAAAATGTGGGCGCTGAAATGCCTAATTCCTGTGATTCAAAACCATTCCAAGCCTGAATGGTCCCAAGCCTGACACCTTGCTTCTCCGTTTGTTTTGTGTTGTACTCTACCCCTAGGGTCAAAGTCTGTTCCCGTGAAATTCCGCTGGAGGTTTTGCCGGTGATGTTAGTGGGAACAGGGCAAAGCTTGCCATGCGTGTGTGAACTGTCTGAATAAAGCCACTTAAACAGGCTAATTTCTGCAGCCTGTTTTAAGGTGGAGCCTTCTGAGAACCGCAGTCTTTCTCTTCCCGTTTCCAAGTGTCCTGTCTCGGGATGGAGCAAGCCATTGCAATAGCTGTATGTTCAAACCCAAGGCATGTGTGCTGACCGATGGGTTGGAATTAACGTGAAATGTCTTGAATAGGAGCTCTTTGGGGAAGGTGCAGGGGTTTTTGGGGGGGCTTAGCTCTTCAGCTAGTACACTGGTGTAGTGCTGGGGATGCCAGGACAGCAAGCTGCCCTGCACCTGCAGCGGTGGTGCTGATCCTCATCGTTCAGCAATGGCAGAAGTGAAATTCCTGTTGCTGTGGATGACTTGTGAAATCACAGGAAACGGGAGATCCCTTTTGGGGATGGAAAAGGGAAGAAAAAGGAGGAAAAAGCGGTGTTAGTAACCGTAAGGTGTAAGCCTAGAGGCTGCTGCAGTGGCAGTAATCCGACAGTGATGCTCGGGTTGTCCATGTACCGTAGTCTACACTGCACTGTTACAGTGCTCGTTAGTGAGCTAAAAGGTCAGTACAGGCTTCTCGGTGGAAAAACTTGAAGGAAAAAAGGCTGGGTTTTTTCATAATAATTTGTTGAAGTTTAATCACTGGCTAGTGACACTGAAAGATAAGAAAAGTGATTAAGATTCCCTCTAAAACTGGTATGTGGTAACAGAGGAACTTGGTGTAGTCATAGCTACTTCTGAAAAACTAATCCTAATCATTATGAGAATATTACAAATGACTTGGAATTGCATAAAAGCTTAAAATTGGATTTGTATACACACAGTTGAAAAACTTACCTAATACTGCACCATTTATCCAATTTCCCAGCTATGGATTTTTTTAAAAAAACATATAGTATTTAGAAAGTGTAAATTATATACAGGCAATGACAAGATACATTTTCAGCTTCTTGCAAAAAAAAAAAAAAAAAAAAAAAAAGGACTGCAACCTTACATTTTTTTCACTTAAATGCAATTTTATACATTTCTGTTGCTTTATATAAAGGAAATTGAATGTGAATGTTACCTTTTATGAATGCAACTTGCTCTTTTTTCATTACAGAAACTTTTGTTTGAAGTAATCAATAAACTTTGGTATGTTGTTCTGATTAATACATATTGTCTGTTTCGTCTCCTTGGATGCTCTGAGGAAACAGATTATAACGTGGGCTTTTCCAAGGCTGCACTTTGTTCTCTGTCCATTGGCATTTTCACTGGGGAGTAGATGATGCCAGCAAGGGCGTGCTGGCCTTACTGACATGGAGCAGCATTTGCCTAAGGAAGTACTGGTTGCCTCTCATGTATTTTTAGTTTTCCAGCAAGGTATTAGCAATTCTGCTGGTAACGGCTCCTGCATGTAGCTGGCCTACATGTTCTAAACCCATTTTCCTCAAAAATAATTTCACGTTAAGGAAGTGAGTCCTGTGAATTAAGTGAATAAATTGATTTAACTTCATAGAAGAGCTGACCTCAGAGCTTTAGCTGACTTTTCGGAACTGGCTATAAAAAACCGCAGGTCCGCATACCCGACATCCATATGTTCCTGAAGAGTTTTTCCTGATGCTGTGCATTGGTTCTGTGTGTTGTGGCTAGCTGTAATAAATGAGTATTTTTTTTTTTAATTCAAAGTCTAGAGGTACACAAATGAGGATTATTCTGTGGTTTGTAAAGTGCTCGGTGCTGGTGAAGTTCAGGCCAGATATTGCATTGATGAAATTCCAGCAATGCAATGAAACTTAAAGCAAGAGTCACAGTGTTTGTATAATACACCAGAAAAATAGACTTAATTTTTTTTTATTTTTAGGGCATGGATCTGATTCAGACTGAAGTGTTTGTAATGAAAAACTGACACTTTGAAAAATTCTGTTTTGGCTGCTTCGATCTCTTCAGCTCCCATCAGCCACCGGAGGACAGATGGCTGTGCTATTTAAAACAAACTATAACCTTTAAGAAGCGGCTTGTACTATTGGAAACCAGATACACGCGTTGAGAATCTTAATAGCCTGAGTGAGTGATAGTGAAAATCATCTGAAGAGCTGGAAAGGGTTTTACTCTGAGCTGGCTACCCAGGCTGACGGGACAGAAGAAGTCAATGTAAGCGATGGGAGTTGGCCGTGGGTCACCCGGTATTTCTGAGAGCACCAAATTAGCACCGAAGTGCCCACATGGCCCTTCATGTTAGAAGGGTGAAACCATGTCATTTTATAAGATGCTTTTTAACAAGGACAGCAGTTTTTTAAAGGTCAGGCTGTTGGCATGTGAGGGCTCTAGGCACATTGGAGGGGCTGCGGTGTCCCCGTCCCACCCTGCTCCCCCACAGCCGCTGCGGGAGGGGATGTAGCCGCGGAGTCCTGGCAGCTGGGATCGGGTTTTGCTTCTTAGATCTCCACGTCTGGGGATAACCTGCTCGGCTGGAAAACGCACCGTGGCCTGCAGAGAGGGTGTGTGTGCACCTCTGCGTTCCCTTCCAAAGCCGGGCGCTCACAACAACCAAGGCAGGTCTGACTGAAGCAGGGAAAAAGTGAGAGTGGGAGAGCAGCGTGGAGTCCTTTCTCTTTTTCAAATTGACATAGCAGGTGACATAAAACCCTGGTACTGATGAAATCGGTGCAGGCTTAACTGGCTTCAGTGGGGCTGGGATTTCTGTTGGGCGAGGAGGCTCTGCTCCTCCTGGGCCAGCTGGGAACGAGCCCACGCTGGACAACCCCCTGGGTCGGGGCTGGTGCTGCCTTGTGCACGTGAAATCCTCCTAAAATCCCTGTTTATGAAAACCAGCCAGAGCTGAATTACTCTTCTGCACAGTTACTTTGATGTCACTCTGCTTATTCCAGAGGTGAGCAATTCCCTTCAGCATCAGTTTGACTCCAAACTACGTTCAGCCAGCTTTGTTTTTCCAGTTCTCAGCACCACCCTAACAAAAATAAAAGCCCTTCTGTCCCGTTTTTCCCGTGTATGGAAGACCAGGCGGCTGCTGCCCACCGCAGCTGGGGCTCAGGGCTGAGCAGGGCGCACGGAGCAGACGTGTGGCTGAGGAGAGGATCAGTGGAGGAACTGCCTCTAAGAGCTGATGGGGCTAATGTGATAGCGGGGCGAAAGTGCTTGCAGCAGCCTTCCAGGTGGTGTAGCAGAAAAATAGGATGTTGGCAAGCCAGGGAAAAACATTGCAGTGGTCAAGCCCTGAAGTGATGAGAGCAGGGCTGAATCCTGGAGAAATGATCTGGCACCTGCAGGACTGTGTGTGAGGGCTGGGACCGGGGGCTGAATTGAGGATGACAAGTCAAATGGTCCTATTTAACCAGAAGCTTCTCCCTGGCAGCTAGCAGAAGAGTGTTTCTGAAGGAGAGACTAGGAGATGGGATGGACTGAGCTGATGGTAACAGATGGGCATTTTTCTGGACACTTTCTGAAGCCTCTCACCGAGCATATCTCCAGCGATGCGGTGGGGCTGGAGCAGCCACAGCTGGACTCACCGCTGGCCCTTGCTGTCTGCACAGTCCCACGGTGGAGCGGGGATGCAGCCGCCTTTGGAAGCTGCTGAAGTGAAACCTATGTCTTCTCCAAATTATAATAAAAATATATACTGGGGAGAAATAGCTGACATGATTATTCAGATGAGTCTCAAAAGGTGATCGCATCACTCTGAGGCCTCAGGTGTCTGTGGCTGCCTAAAATCGAGCATTCCTGCTGGACTAAACAGATGTCATTGAAGGGTGACTTCTCAAATACAGATAATGGCACCAGTCCCAACAAAACCTAGATTTAATCTGAGGGGGGAAAGGAATAAAAAGAAGAAAAGAAAAAAAAAGAAGAAAAAAAAAAAGAGGGGTTTGAATTCTGTTTGAGGTGGTGGGTTTTTTTTCCAACCTCTGATCTGGAATTAATGAAATTAGTAGGAATTCTCCCTATACCTTCTCCCTAAGATTGAAGGATAAGGAATTGCACGCACATGAAATAAAACTCTGCAAACAGAGGTGCTGTGGGTGCCAGCCAGATTTTCCCCTGCTCTGTGAAAGGGCTCTTTCCCCCGGCACACAGATGTCTATGTGCCACGCTCAGAGCGTGAACATTGTTATGGGGCCTGGGTGGGATATCCCTGGAAAAGAAATACCTGTGTTTCTGGCTGTCGTTTGCTTTTTATCCATCTCCTTGTTCCTTTTATCTCAGCTTATTGTTTCTCGGGCAGGCAGAGAGTAACACTCGTCTCTGGAGGAGACGGATATGCCAAGTAGTGTCTGCCAGTGTAAAATATGAGAAGCTGGATGGTGCCCCTGCTGAATGCATTGCTGGAATAGCTGGGCATTTACCCTGAAATGCCCGAAAGGAGGGACTGTAAGCAGCCAGGTTTCCAAAAGAGGCATCTCTGTGGCCATACAGACTTGTAAGGGAATAATGGTAAGGAAAAGCCGTGACCAGTTATCCTTCAGTTTGAGCAAACACGGCTTTTCCGTGCTGAGAGCCGGCTGATGTTGTCTTGCACCGGCTGAGTTGGCTGGAGGAGGTGCAGCTTTGGGATGTGCAGGTTTCTTGCCAGCATCCGCCGCCGTGGTCCAGCCTCGGCCGCCCGGGGCTCGGGTAGGGTGTGCTGGCTGCAGTGACCTGCTCCAGATCCAGACCCAGTCTGAACCGTTAGGTCTTCTCCTCAGAGAGCAAGAAATGGATTGATTGCCCAACCTTAGGGATAACGCTGTACCTTCTGCTGGCTGCCTTTATTTTTCCCCCAGCCGGTGCCAAAGGTGAGGGTGTATCAGCAGTGGTGGGGAGTCCTGGCTACAGCAGGGCATCCCCTGCACGGGGATAGAACAAAAAAAGCCTTTCTGTGCTTGGATGGGCCTCATTTCTGCATGAGCTGTTGCAGTTTAGGGAAAATAGCATTCCTGCGATAAGAATACAGAAGGAATGTGGTGTGGTTGTCCTTCTTCCATGCTTGTAGCCTTGCGTACGGCTATTTTATAACCACATTTTACTGCTGTGCACCCGAGCTGGATTTTTTGATGAGTAACTGCACATGAGCTCTCCCTGTCGCACAAGATGTGCTTTATGACCAGTCAGAAAATTGGTCAGGCCGTTGAGTTAGTGAGGATCTGCTGTGTTACAAACAAGGAGCTCTGACTGAGCGGGTGGGTTTTCCTGGAAAAATTCTTTTATCAGTGGAAGAAGGGACACAGTCTACCAAAAGACAGTGTTTTTCGTACTACCACTGTCAGACCTCGGGTCCTAAATTAATAGCCCTGACTGCTGAAGTGTTGGGAAAAGGCTGCTATTATAGCAAGGAGCATAATTAAAAGGTTGTTTTGGAAAAACAGGAACATCCACCTCTTTGTGCTGCCTCCGCGGGCAGCTGAGGCTCCTGTCGAGAATGAGCTGGCACCGTCTGAACCTCAGCATGGGGGAAACTGAGGCCGGTGGGTCAGGCCAGTGCGGTGCTTGTTGCCCCGGCCAGCTGTGGCTGTGGTATGGCTTAGCGTAGTTCTCATGTATTGTCCAGGGAAGTTGCCGAAGTGCTGCTGGCAGAGTGAAAACACTTGGTTTGTGGGGTTTTTCCCTTGGAGAAGTGCTGGAGGCAGGGAGCAGTTCGGGCTCCTGCAGTGGGCTGGGGGGGCACTGGGGAGGGGGGGGGGATTGGAAAAAATAAAGGAGAAAAGGGAAGAAAGAGGGGGAAAGGGTGGGAGCGCCACCGGCGGCACGGCGGCGGGGCGGTGCGGGGGGCGGGCGGGGGCGGCGGGGCCGGGGAGCGGCGGGCGGGCGGCGGGGCGGCGCGGGGGGCGGGCGGGGGCGGCCTCCCGCTTCCCCCGGCCCCGCCTCGGCGGCCGCGCGGGCCCGGGGCGGCGGCGGCGGCGGAGCGCTGCCGGCGGCGGAGCGCTGCCGCGGGGCATGGCCCTGGCCCCGGCCCCGGCCGGCCCCCCGCCTGGGGGCACCTCGGCGGGGGAGATGGAGCGCTACTACTGCCTGCTGCGGGCCGCCGCGCTGCTGGAGGCCGCCGCCGCCGGTGAGTGCCGGGGTGCGGGTGTCCCGGGGCGCGGGGAGCCCGCAGGTGCCGGCTCGGCGGGGCCGGTGGCTCGGGCGGAGGCGGCGGCGCCCCGTGTGCTGCTGGCGGGGGTCGTGCCCGGGCGCGCTGCCCCCGGTGCGCTGGGGAGGAGGGGGGCGGCGGCGGGCGGGCAGAGGTGCTGGCCGGTGCCCGGCCTCGCCCCGGCTTCCCCCGGCCCAAGCTAAGGAAGCCTTCCCGGGGAAGTCGCGTCTCCCCCCGGTGCCCGGGACGTGCCCGTTCCCGGTTCGTGGAGCGGAGGAGCAGCCGACGCGCGTAACGCGTGTGCCTCTGCTGGACGCCCCGCTGCCCCCCTGCTCCTGGGTCTCGGAGCACCGCTCCGGGCCGGGCCGGAGCGCACGGGGGGTGGGGGTGTTGCTGTGGTTCTGTGGCCGCAGACCCCTCGTGTGAGAAGCGGGCGGTGTCTGCTCCCTTACCCTCGGGCTGCCCCGGCGATGTCCCTTTGATGGACAGTGATCCGCTCAGAAGCCCTGCCGAGCCCTGACTTTTTTGTTATTTTGATTTCTGGTGGGGAGAACAGTTTTTTTAGCAGCAGGGTCTTTCATAATCCAGGAAGGGTAGCTGCACCTTGGGTGGCTCCAGCCTTGCCAGAGGATGCGTACGTACCTTGTCAGGAGGTGCAGGCACTCTCTTCGTTCCTTATTTTCTCACAGCTGGCAGAGCACCTGGAGCTGTGCGAGGCACAAAAAAGACACAGTGACCCAAAAAAAAGCTGCTGGTCTTTAATTCCAGTTTCCTTGACCTCTTGGCAAAGCACAGTTTGGGGTGCAGGAGGGATTTATTGCGGCAAAGTCACAGGTGAAGACTACCAATGTCTCACCTGCTTCTCAGGAGCACCTTGTGTCCGTGCTCTCCTGGGATGATGCCCAGATCTCCTGGATGAGGCCCAGACAGTGCCTTCCACTCTGCTGGGGCTGTCCTGCCCGCCGGACCCGTGCTGACACGGTCGTTTGCCTGCACCCTGCGACTGGGGTAGGAAAGTGTAGGTGGGGGTGGCTGCGGTCAGTTATCAAAGGATGCTGCTTGAACGGGTGTGATCAAAAAAAAGTCTGATCCTCCTTGTGCTGGTGTTGGCAACGAAACACCCACGCTGCTTGCACAGGAGCTGGGTGAGACAGGGATGGCGATGCAGATGGAGAACGTTTTCTACGAGCGATGTAATGGAAACCGGGTGAAAGCAGGCTGCGGGTTTCTCATGAGCATGAGCCCTGTCGTCTAACCAGCTCTTGGCAGATGACCTTTATATAATGCTCGTATGAAATCAAATATCTCTACAAAGGCACACTTGTGTGGTTATAGCTGCAGGATCTGGACTTGTGATTTGGCATCTATATGCGTTTTTAAAATCAAATATTGAAAAAGATACGAAGTTGAGTAAAGTTCCCCAAATCATGAGATTAAAAATAAATCAGCAGGTTTTTTCCTTTTTGCTGATTTCTGAACATTCAGCCTGATCTGGGACCGTGTTTTAACCATTTCCCTTCATGCGTCAGTATAGGAAACTTTTTTAGTTGTTTCTAGTAGAAGTTGATGCTTCCCCCAGATCTGCCTTACAGTGGGATATAAGCCCATATGATCCCGAGCCTCTTGCAGCCATCCTCATCTCTAAAATGGCTTGGGCTCCCTCAGAGAGCTGCAGGGGTATGGGGCCAGCAGCCTCTGAAAGCTCTGTGCTGCTGTCGGTCCAGGCCCCTTTGGGTGGACCACGGAGGAGTAGTAGTCTGGGAGCAGTCAGTAGTACGTGGGATGTGCTTCCTCTCCCTGCATCACATATGCTACAACTGCAGTTTAATGGTTTATCATTCATTTACCAGGACAAAAGTGAAGTGACAGCAGGGCCGTGTGGGAGGGAAGCAACTGAAGTGTAAGATAGGGCAGGGGAAAGGAGTCTTCCAAAGCACCGTCTATGCCACCACGCCGGAGGATGCTCAGAGACACAGAGCTCCCCCCGTGTGCCTGGAGACGGGGAGTTCAGATCTCGGGTATCGCTGCTGGTCCGTTTGTGGTAGGAGCCTTTTGTTAAAGCCGGTTTTAGCAGGTAGGGCTTGCGAGGAAATCCCAGAGATGCAGACCAGGCGAGTGCCCTCAGCCTTGTCCTGCAGATGGGTAACTTCATGCTGACTGATGCATGTCACGGTGACGGTGGTCATTTCGGTACATGTGATGAGCACAGCTCGGGTCCTGAGCTCCTCAACTTGCTCCGCTGCTGAAGCAAGAAGCAAGCTCTCCCTTCTGCCAGCTTCCCTAATGCAGTAAACCAGAAGGCCATTGCAGAACTGGGGGCAGAGGAACAGGAGCGTGAGGAGCTGGTGTGGAAGTGGCTGGGTGGAGCTGCCTTGTCTTCCAAATCCCTTTTCCTCCCAGGGGATGCTGGACTTGGTTTTAGATGGGGGCTGAGCCAGGAGTTGCCAGGGCAGAGCTGTTCCCGGGAAGCGGCTGCACGGTGCAGTTGTCCGTCTGCTGCTCCGTGGGTGTCTGTCCAGGGGCTGCCCAGTGTGAGACAGGCAGTGAGTGTCAGCGTGCCCTGCCCCCCCCCGCCTCCTGCTTTCTGTGCCACTGACCTTCTCCTGCAGGAAGACGGTGAGCTGGATTTGGAGACGTGCTTTTGCTCAACAGGGGCGTGCCAGAACTGAGTATTTCCATTTAATTCAGGAAAAAGCGTTCTTAGTTTCCTTCACTTTGCAGCAGTTTCCAGGTGATGCCGTTGTGGGAACCTGGCTGTATCATTTAGTTTCCTGGCTGTATGGGCTATGAAAGCAAATAAATTGTTCCAGTGACTTCAAGGAACTTAATTCCAGGTTCCTAGGAAGGTAATGGGGCCCAAGGGTATAATGCTGTTCCATCTCCCAGGAGTGACTTTGTGCGCAAAGCCGGAATTCAGCTTGGAAAAAACCACGCTTGCATGGTATTGAATGAGGATGAGAAAGTTATTGATGTGTGTATGTTTTTATTTGGTTTTGAAAGCCTTTTGTGCTGAATGGGCTCTGGTTTGAAGGCTGATGATGTTGGCTGGGAAGGTGTGTACTGGTGGCAGTTGCTGAACACACCTTCCCCTGGCAGCTGGCAAACATGCTCCGGTGCTGATGTGCAGACACCTGCGGATGCTTTCCTGAGTCTCTCGTAGGGGAGGAGTGACTGAAATTGGGAATGGGAGAAAATTAAAAGTAGTTTGAAGCTCCTAAGTATTAGAAATGCAAGAAACTGGATTTTTCTTAACTCCCACACTGCGTTTTAATCCACCAGTGTGGGTGTTGAGAAACTTTTATTACGTTTCTTGCAATTGATGTAAATTCATGTATAGTCGAACTGGCTTTTATCTTTCACAATTTTTACTTAGTTTGGAGTGATATGAGAAGATAGTTTTTCTGATTGGACCAGAAAACATCAGAGCATCCCGGATTTTGTTCCCTCACATTAGCGGATTAGCCAGAGCAATACAGGAGATGTAAGCCTTGTTCCCATTTAGTTTACTGTTGCTTTGCCTTTTCTGAGCAAAGCTTCCACAGTTTGTCAGCTGTTAAATCTAAATTGGAAGAGATTCCTCCACACAAAATTCCATGGTCCCCAGCACACAGGGACACCCTGGACCTTTTAACCTCCCCTGAGTATCCTCCTCGCTGGCAGCACGGCTCAGCCCCGGCTCCTGGGGACCCTTTGGCTCACTCCAGCTTCCCAAAATTGTACTGGAGGATGATGTTCCCATGAACGTGGGTTCTTAGCTGGCTGCACCTTGTGCTGCTGCCAGCGATGGCCCGTGGTCAGCAGGAATGAAGTTTTGTGGGTTTTGTGTGTCAGTGAGTGACCGCAGCTGTGCTGTGCTGGTGCCCCGGGCACTGCCACTCTTTTGCAGAGGCATTTCCCTGCTGGCAGCTGCTGGAGGGATGCCCGGGAGGGAGAGGCTGCTGCCCTGGGGCTCGCAGGCTTGGCCATGGGGCGTGATCCAGGGTTGCTCTGCGCACGCCTGGACGCAGTGCCATCCTGTCCCCCTTTGGCCATGCCAGTCAGCTCCTATTGTAAGGTGATGATTCAGCTGGTCCCGTGAGGGCATTCCTCTCTGGGACAGCCATGCTGCCTGGATGGTGTTCCACAAGCCTGGACTGTGCTGAATTAACATTTCCCCCTGTTTCTTCTCTATTTTTTCTTTTCTTTCACAGCATTTTCTTTTGCGTTTTTGCTCTTATCCTCAGTGTATATTAATTTAAACCTTTTGAAAAGGTCTTTCTAGTTTTTCAGACGCTTCGCTTATTTTTTTGCTGTATGGTTTCTTAGCTGAGCACACTCCCAGGTTGGGGCGATGGGTATGCGCCTGCGCTGAAGCATGGGCTGCAGAGAAGCCCCGGAAGGCATCCACAGGGAAGCACAGCCGCTAGGTCAGAAGCGAGGACCATCTGGTGCCGTATCCTGCCTCCTACGCTGTGCCGGAGCAGGTGCTTGGGGAGAAGTAAAAGGAAGAGCTTGCAAACAGAGTGAGCCTTTCCTTAAAATATCCTCCCCAGTCTGATGAAGGATAATGTAAGGAGTCTTTGAACCTGTTGCGGTGACCAACCCATCACGCCTAGTGATGGACTAACCCTCCTGGGGCTTTCCATGACCTTTTTGAATCCCTGGGTGTTTTTGATGTGTTTCTGCCTGATGTGGCTGCCTCGGTGTCCTGTCTGTGACACGAGACGATGCTCCCAGTGAAGTTTAAATCATGATTTTCGCTGAGGTGTGCTCACATGCAGACAGTTCCTGTGGCAGGTTGGGAAGAGGGGTCTACGTTCATGCTCATGTGGCCATGGGGGGTGGTAGCTGTACTGGGGAGCTGGAGCCGGTCCTGGTGGCTGTCCTGCCCAGGGCAAGGCTTTGCAGGGGCCAGGTCCCTTTGAAATGGTGGCGTGGCGGCTGCTGCTGTGTGTCTGTCCCATCTGGTTCTGAAGGAGGTGTTTTGTTGCTGACCTGCCTCCATAACGAGCTCTCTGAAGGCCACCCATGCCTGGCTGCCAGCACCTGAACCACCAGCTCCTCCTCAAGACAGTCTGTCCCCACGGCTCCCACCACATCCCTGGGGTGCAGCTCTTCCCGTGGCTCTGCCATCCCTTGTTCCCTGTGTTGTCCTGATGCTCTTCCCAGGAAATGATTGAGATGGCAGCTCAGCCACCTTTAGAAGTGGGGTTTTCAAGTGCCTTTGCCAAGTTGAGGATTTACCAAGAGATTCACATGGGGCAGGGGGAGGTTTGCCATCGGGCTATGGGCAAAACTGGGCAAGGAACCCCATCATCTTCCTCAGGATCAATACATCACATCTTCCGGAAAAATAGACATTAATAAACCTAATCTAATCACTAATCTTTCCCTTCAAATGAAAACCCTGGTTTCAGCTGGCAGTGGTTACGGAGCAGGTGCCTGTAGGCTGAGCCCAGGGCTTGGGGGGATGCAGATGCTCTGTGCAGCCCCCAGCTGCAGCGAGGTGCGTGCTGACCCTGCGGGCAGGGGGGCACAAAGGGGCTTGCAGCAGCCGAGGGTATTGAACCTTTCTGCCATAAATATTTTAATGGGTCTTCTGTTTCACTTGCTTGGCATGGGGAACAGCTGTGCCACCTGGAATTACAAACTATTGCACGTGCCAGGTTTTATTGCAGCACCAGAAACTGTTTTTACGCTGAGATAGTTAAAGGTGAATTTGCTGTGTGTGGCTCCCCTGGACAGCAACGGTACCTCATCTTTGCAGCAGGTACCCCTGGTGACTACTGTGTCAGGGCAGGATGACTGAACATGGGTTTGGTGCATACAAGGGTGAATGCAGCTCAGAGCTGCTGTTAGAAATGACTAATGATTTCACGTATAGCTTCTGCAACATACCTTAGATCACTTGCAAATGCAGAAGAGGACCACAGCACTCTTTGCACTTTGCAGCTGAACTTCTTGGGTGTGGAGAGAAGGAAATTTGTTTGATGCAGGGTGTGCTTTACTGTGGGGTGTTCCTCACATGGGGAGAGTTTCCCCACAGCTCTAAATCTGTGGCCAGGCTGTTCCCTCGGCTATTAAGCTGCAATTGCAACATAAGGCTGTTAAGCCCCATGTGCTCTGCAGCTCTGGATGACTTTGGTGGAACCAAGTGGAAATCTCTCTTATTAGCAGACTCCTCTGCTTTTCTGCCCTGTGAATCTTTGGAAGCCCTTGGTGTGGGACCTGAGAGCCAGCGTGCCGCATACTCACTTGTGGGGAAAAATCCTTTGGACCCAGGTCCCCAGGGAGGAAGCCACCAAGTCCTGGCTGGTGGGCTTCACGGCTGATCGTGAGATCTTTGGTTCTTTGGTGCATCTGGAAACCAGTCCTGTGGGTTGTGGAGACTTTTTGTTGCCCAGCTGTCTAGGTTAGACCAACACCATCCGATGGTTAGTTCATCGGGGTTTCTAACACCTGCGCCTTGAGGCCAGCTCTTGCACAACCTGTAGGGATGTGGACACCTACATTGGCCTGATGGATGGGGGCTACAGGTTTCTTTTCGGCTCTTACCATTGGGCATGCTCGTGGCCCTTTGCTAGTGCCATGTCCTGCTGGCACTCGTGCCTGTTCCTGTTTGCAAATGAGGAACTGAAGGAACAGGAGACACGATTTGCTCCTGGCTAGCAAAGAGTTTGGTCCCAAAGCTGGGAAGCAGCGTCAGGACCTTGGCCATCAGTGTTCTGCTCAGACCAGGTCCTGTAAATAAGCTTTTGGTGAACACAGCAGGTCTGGCTGAGGAGCACAATGTCCTATTCTCTGCTACGTGTTCTCTGATGAACGTGCGGTTCAGCATGGTGTCTCCATTAGCTTCGTGCTGCCTGGCCGGCCGCCAGCCCCTCCTGGCTCCGCTTCCCACAAATGCTGTGTAAACACCTGCTTTGCCTGTACACAGCTTCGGATCCTGTTCCTGGGCAGGCAGGGAGCAGGAGGGAGAGATGGGAGGGTAGATCTGGTGATGTGGGAATTAGGATCCTGCTCCAGCTGTAAGCTCCTCGGGGAAGCCACCGCTTGGAGACTGGGCAGGTGGGGCAGGATCCCCGGGAAGGTAGCGCTGCAGTGGGGCGCGGGCAGTAATGGCAGCTGCCCCTGTGTCACCGTGCTCTGCCCCGCTCCTTCTCTGCAGCCAGGGACAGGCACCTTCCTGCTCAGCACCGTGCTGTTGGACAGGCTCGGTGCAGATCTACAAGCGTGCTGTTCCCGGCAGGGCAGCCTGCAGATGGTATGAAATAGTATCAGTTTTTCTCTAATAACTCCCTCTGCCTTGCTTTCTGGACATGGTGTGCTGATAAGGAGAATGGCAATGTTTCTGGTTGTGTATTGGGTAGAATCCAAAGTCTTTTGGAATTGCTCAGTGAGAAGGCAGGGTGAGGCTCAGCTGCTCGCTGGCTGGGATGCTGCTGTGGTTCAACCCCAGCCGGCTGCTCAGCCCCACGCAGCCACCCGCTCACTCCCCCCGTGGAGGGATGGGGAGAGAATTGGAAGAGTAAAAGTGAGAAAACTCGTGGGTTGACACAAAGACAGTTTAATAGGTAAAGCAAAAGCTGTGCGTGCAAGCAAAGGAACACAAGGGATTCATTCACCACATCCCATGGGCAGGCAGGAGTTCAGCCATCCCCAGGAGAGCAGGGCTCCATCACGAGTAACAGTGACTTGGGAAGACAAACGCCATCACTCTGAACGCCCCCCCTTTCCTCCTTCCCCCGGCTTTGTATGCTGAGCATGTGTCACATGGTGTGGGACATCCCTTGGGTCAGGTGGGGTCAGCTGTCCCGGCTGTGTCCCCTCCCAGCTCCCTGTGCCCCCTTGCTCACTGGTGGGGTGGGGTGAGGAGCAGAGCAGCCCTTGGCTCTGTGTAAGCGCTGCTCAGCAGTGGCTAAAACATCTCTGCATTATCAACACTGGTTCCAGCAAAATCCAAACCCAAGCCTTGTATTAACTACCGTGAAGAAAATTAACTCTACCCCAGCCAAAACCAGCACAGACGCGCACTGGGATGACGGAGACTTGGGCTCCCTGCAGCGAGCTGGGGCCCCGACTGCTGCCGTAGGATGGATTTCTGTCATTTCTCCTGGAGGAGCTCTTCAGCTTTTTCAGATAATTAAATTTCAAGTGAAACTGTTCCCCTTACCCACAGTGAGTTCCTGGAGCGGTGGGCTGTGGGGTCACTCCGTTTGAGTGTTCTGAGTAGGTATAGCAATCCGGGCTGAGTTCGAGGGACAGATTGCTGGGCAGTGCAGTGGTCTTTCTCCTCAGGTACAGGGCTGTGTTTCTGTTCTTTGCCCCAGTGAGTATTTCATTTTGCAAAGTGGAACAACTTCAGCAGAAGAAGCTAAAAGGGCTGCTCTCTGCATTGCATGGGGTACGTGGTTGGGGCACTGTGCTCTAAGGGATTTCTGTTCCCACCTCTGCGGAGAGTGTGTGGGGCAGGGATGCTCTAGTCCCCACGCCCAGCCTTGCTGATGCTCCATGGGCTGTCCCAGCAGGCTCGCACGGATGCTGGCCTCAGACAGGGGTGCCTGGGGGAGCTGGAAGAAACCCAGCTCACTGAAACTCTCCGAGCACCAAGCAACCCAAATGCTCTTGGGTTACGTAGCTAGTTTTATGGGCATTGCCAGCCTCAAATAAACTTCTGGAGGCAGGTGAGCTTTCTTGCAGCGGGACAACTTGAGGCAGACACTGGCTGATGATCCCAGTTAGCTCAGAAAGTCATGGAGGGAAGTGCAAATAGGCTACAAATGTGGTGATTTGTAGGCTCCCTTGACACCAAATAAATGCTGCTTTGTTGGGTGTAGATGTCCAAATGGACAAGCAGTTGAGAACAAGCAGATCACGGAGAAGCTCAGCGTGCTCCTTTACCCTTTTCATTTGATTTACTTCAGTTTTGTTTCCTAGACTACGGCAGCAACCTTCACATGAAAAGCCGCTGTTCTTCATTCATAACAAAAGCATCTTCCAGATGGATTTATAGCTGCAAACAATATTTGGTCAGTGTTGTGAAGTGTAAGGTGCTACTACATCAGCTTGGCAGATGCGTTACGCAGCTGCTGCCTGCAGATGTGTGCCTGCAAAATTTGGAAAAGAAAACAATAGTTACCAAAAAGTAAAGCACTTTGGAGTTTAATTGAGAGGAATTTGGACTCAAGCTGTAGCTGTCCCCTCTCTGAATGTCACTGCAGATCTCTGCTGTATGTGCAAGTCCCTCCGTGCTCGAGTCTCCTCGGAAGGGAAGATCGCTGACAATAAGCATCATTCTCACAACTGCTGTCTGCACAACTGCCTGGAGATACGGTCCTGTGGGGAGCAAAGGTTCTGGACTGTGTAAACCAAATGATGGGGACAGGACAGATTCAGCAGGGTTCCCTGCTGGGCCACATTACTTTTTCTCAGCAGGGTAGAGTGCTCTGTATTTCCCCTTTGTCTTTTGCCTGCTTGGCTTCATGCATCCTCCAAACCTGTGTCATGGCAACGATCTCCTCCATAGAGGAGGCTCTGAATGCAGTAACTGCAGCAGCGTTTTATAAATAACCAGTTTAGAACCTATATAAAAAAATATAACTACACTTATGACAATTCATCTTCCAGATGCTGCTTGTTTTCAGTAAGACCCTAAAGCCTGAGGTCATACCAACAGCATGGGGATAGCAGCGGAGTCTGTGAAGTGCTCTGGAATGCTGCAACGCGGAGGGTCCAGGCTTGGTTTTGTACAGCACAGCTCTATTCTGTGGCAGCTGATGATCACAAAGCCTCTTTTTAAGAGAAGAGAGTGGACTTGCTTGAAACCTTCAGCTTCCACTGCCCTGTGCCAAGTGAGGTGCAGCCTGGCTCTTTAAAGACCCCAGGGTCTTTTCCGTACTGTCCCAAGTGTCCTTCAAATAAGAAATCCCCAGTTTGCTGGTGAACATCAACTGAAGCCTTGTTTGAGAGGCGGATATCTTTGGTGCCGCACTGCCTTTTACTGCTCTTTTTTTCCACAGATTAATATTTGAGGACAAAAGGTCGCGCTTCTGTACAAGATTTATAGCAACATCCAACCGATGTGCCTCCGGCGCAGCCACACGCTTGCGAGTTTGATGCCAGTGCTTGATTTTCCCTAACATTTGCCCAGGAGCTGGAGTTCGATGGCCAGTGCAGAGCCGGTGCCAGGGGTGAGCTGGCCAAGGAGCGGCTGTAGTGGGACCACAATCAGCCTGTTGTTGTGCCTTGACCTTACCAAAGGGCATCCATCCTGCTCCTCCGTCACTTCTTGGATTCTCCTACCCCACAGGAGATGGGGAGGGTTTGTAAGGGAATTGCTCCCTGAGCCTTCCTTGCCTGAAGTAAAGTACACCTGCCTAGTTTTTCCTTGAATGAGTTATTTTGGGTGCTCAACTGGGGACTGCTGTGAAGGGCCTGATTTTCTGGAGGTGCTGAGTACCCTCTTCCAAAAATGTCATCCCTTGGGAAGCGAGAAGCAAAAAGTGGTAAGGGTGCTGTAGGAATCTGGGTCACCACCTCTGTGCCAAAGTCAAGGATGAAATTTTCAGTAGAATAAAAAGTTGGGGAGCATGGTCCTTGCTGGAAACCATGACTCCCAAGCATGGTGGGACCCCCTGTCCTGTGGTGCTTTGCACCTCAAACCCCCAAATGCCCGGTCCGCTTGCCGGCGTGGCCTGGCGGTACGTGCTTGGCTGGCAGGCTGTGTGGGATGGGGGTCGCCTGTGCCCATGTTTGCAGAGGGCATGGCACAGGGGTCCTGCTGCAGCCCCCCAGCACAGGGAGGAGTGAAACAGCAGCTGGGTTTTGCAGTTTCCATAATGATAATTGGGAAATTGCAGGTAATGGAGACGTGAGAGAATAAATGCCATGCTCAGAGGTTAAGCATGCATTTTTGAGATTATATTTCTTTTCTAGAAAGCAAAGTTTGAAAATATCAGTGGGAAAATGCTACTTTTCCCCCCACCATAGTTGTCTCCAGCTTAGTTTAAGGCTGCAGTTTGTGAGGGTGTTCTCAGGAAGAATATGCCTTGTGAAGTTTTTTAATTAAGTGATTTTAAAATGTGGTGTGTGTGTTTTTGTTTTTTTTTTAACCATGTAGAAGTTAACCCCCTTTCCCCAGCCTGTTTCCTGGACAGCTGTCAATAAACCAGCATGTCCCTCCCATATCACTGCAGAACCAGAAACAAAAGCTGCATTTACTGTAAACCTGCAGCCGTGTTTGCTTTTACTGCTGGGCACTGGAGTCATGCGTGGCTGTTGTGGCACAGGGCAGAACTCTGCCCAGCTTGTGCGAGGCTGCATCCCTGGGGACAGCCGGGGTGGGCAAGGTGTGCTGGCTTTGGGGACACGTTTCACCCCGCTGCAAATGCAGGTGAGCTGTTGAATGGTCCCACACCGTTCTGTGGGAAATACCCATGCACAGCCGTGAGCTTTTGTATTTTCAAAGACCCGCACGTTTAATGTCGTCTACTTCATGTGTGGGAGCTCGTGGAGTTCTTAAATGTGAATTTTATCAGTATGAAACGGTTGACCTGGGGAAAAAATAATAATCAACTAATAGAAAAGAAATCTGTGGCCACTGCTTGTCCTCAAGTGAGGTGAAGCAGTTGAATGAGAGAGAAATATTTGAAATACCATTGCAAGACAAACTTCTTTCTTACCAAGACCAATTCTGGGGCCTGTTAAAATCAAGAATGTTTCTGTAGATGCCAGTGGGGCTGAGCTCGACCCTTAACAAACAAAAATAACATTTTTATCTACAAGAGGGGAAAGCAGCAGCGGGTACACAGAAAAGCAGGGAGCCGGCGGGGGCTGTAGGAGGCAGGGCACCCCCAGCTCCACAACTCGGGGCTGCACAGCCTGCAAAATCCCTAGGTAAAGTAGGAGTCACCAGAAAGCTTTTGGAAAAAGGGGAAATAGAATAAATATTGATGACGCTGGAGTGTGCTGAAGTATGCAGCCTGTGTGATTTTAAACAGCTAAAAGATTACTCCCTAGGACCAACTCTGTAAAATAATCAGTGTTTAAAATTTGATTATCAGGAAGCACAAGGACTTTAATCTGTATGGATGTGCTCTAAAGCATTTATTTGCAGGAACAAGGATGCTTAATATTTAGCTATCATTTCATTTATAGATAATCCAGAAATATGTCTGCCAGCTATAAGCTCCTCCTGTGTCAATCTGTTTTTTTTTTCCTTCTCCCGGGGAAAGGTAAAATTATGTATATTGTTCCGATGTGCTTCATTGCCACTGAAATGGTCAGCGTGCTACATATGGTATTAAGACAGCCTATCCCATTATTTAATTAAAAAGAAATCCAATAACCGAACGCAAGAACAACCTTTCCAATGCGTATGTCCCCACGCCTGATGAAAACATGATTTCAGAAGCTTATTTGCTCAAAATTAAAGACTGTTACAATCTGAAAACCCAGCCTTGTTCCCAGCGTGGCAGCCTTGGACGCTGCTGTTCTCAGCAGAAACCTCAGACCATTATGTTGCCAAGGCTGGGAAGCACTGGGGGAGTTTGTAGAATAGGGGGGTGACATCAGTAACTCCAAAATATAAAAATTAACATTGGATACACCCTGTTGAAGGGAGAGCACTCAAACTCCCAGGCATCCTTTAGTACGTTTGCTAGAATAACTTGCTGCTGACTTAGGGCGTTTGCCCTGTTCAGACTCATTAAAACCATTGGTTTCTAGAAGATCCATATATCTTTTGTTTGGAAATTTCATATATGATTTAGGGAAGCTGCGTTTGGTTCAAGTCCCACCTTTGGGTTAAAACATTGATAAATGTGTTTGCTGTGGATTTTTCCTTCCTTTTTGACGGCTGCTTTTGCTTTTTTCCAGAAACCGCAATACCCATCTGTGCAAAGGACATCAGTGATGACCTGATGAAAGAGTTTGCTTTTCTTTCTGGTGAGTACAGTGAACTTCTCCAGGGTCTGTCCATGTGGTAATTAAATACTCCAGATGAACTTCCATGCTATTTGGCTAAATGATACTCCGCATGGGATATTATCCATCAGGTAGTCTCCAGTGCCACTAGAAATGTTGTTAATAAAACATTGAGGCAGTTTGAAAGAGCATATTAGGTTTCTGTCTCAAGCCATACTGTAAAATATTCTTACCTTCAAACGCTCAACACATTAACAAGCGTTTTGCTTTGAAATGTATTTCTGTAGGCTCCAGACCAGCGTGATGATTTATCCTTGTATTTCTGACTTCATTTGCTGTCCCACGTAAAGTATGCTCAGTAAATAAAAGGAAATATCTGGTACCCAATATATTTGTTTCTACCACCTATGCGTGTGTGTTGGACTTGAAATCAGAGGCAGGATTTGGCCTGATTTTGCTCTCTGGTAATGTAAAAAAGCCTCTGTGATGATGGCAGCATGTTTTCTGACCTGACTGGTGGACCTGGACTTGGCTGTTGGCTCTCCTCGAAAGCACGCCCAGGGAAGCATCCTTGTCTTTGTTCCAGGTGGCCGAGGGAAAGACAAGGCTTGGATTATCACCCTTCCCGATAACGCTCGCTTCAACGAGGTGCCCGAGGAGATCGTATCTAAAGTCTTAACATACCTAACATCAGTCCCGAGGTATGTGGCTCCCTTCTAGCTCTTGCCTGTGATGGGCAGAGGTGTTGGTCCTGCCTGGGTCAAGCAGGGGATCTTCAGGACGGTGCCACGCATGGAGGTGAGGGGCATCTTCAGCCCTCAGACCAAGTAGGAGGGAGAAGATGAATGATGCAAGCCCTTACGGTGTCCAGGCGTGGTGTTTATGTGCCACTAACTGCAGAGTAAAAAGTGGACATCACCCCTATGACTTGTCAACCTGCATGTATCATAAATTTAGTTTATTAAGTTTCTAATTAACAGCAAGCTTTCCTGAAGCTTTGACATGCGTCACCACTGAAATATGCCATGCCACTGCAGAATAATATTGTGACATGTACAAATAGAGCGTCATTACTGTGGAAAGAGAGAAATGTAACAGGAGGAAGAGACTAATTACAGGCACAAACCGTTTGGGGTCCCCATTACCCGCGATGGCTCAGCAGCGTGCCACAGCTCCCATTACCCACCTCTGGCTCGGGGTTAAGCAGCTGACAGCCTGCCCGTGCCACATACAGGGCTGTATGCTTAGATTAATGGCCCTCCTATTTCTTGCTGCTGAGCCTGGTGACTCAGTTACCTGGAATGCTTAATTTCCTTGAATAATGCCCATTTTGGCAAATTTCTTCCTGCAGGGAGAGCAGGTTGACAGCAGCTACATGGGAGCTTTCCATCGACAGCTGCCTGGGAAGAAATACCGTGTGTTTAGCCACCTCTGCAGGAAAAAAAAAAAAGAGCCTTTAATTCCACTGTCCTCTTTTTGGATGGACTCTGAAGGTGTGTGGGCTCCTGGCCTGCAGAGCACTGTCCCAGCGTGGACAGGAGCGCGCCATGGTGTGTGCTGGCCGCAGGGGTTTCTCCTCCACGCTGTGCAGGCAGCCTCTTCTGTGCATCTGCACTTCCCAGCTCTGCCCAGTTTCTCCAGGGCTTCTTATTTCATGTGGCTGTGAACACCCTAGCATTAGCGTGATGAGCAGTCTTGCTGTCCCTGTAATAGGTCAAACTCAATCAAGAAGCTAATGAGAGCTGCGAGCTTGCTGGTGATTCAAACGTGTTCAGCATGTTTTTAGTAAAACCACTTTAATCATGCTTCTTGGCTCCTCCTGCCACCGTAACAGCCTGCCTCAACACCTGACCATCTTAAAAACATGTGTTTTTTAACATTTTGGAGTGGAAAAGGCTGTGGTGTCGGGGAGCAAGGAAAAGCATCATATAGGTGAGGGCGGAAGACGTGTGTCAGCTCTGGTACCCCTGGGTACATGTCCCTCGGTGGCATCACATCACAGGATCAGAGCTCAGGATCAGCCAGAAAGTCCCTAAAAGAGGTCAGAGTTTGACCTGCGTGTCAGAGTTAGCTGTGGATGCACCGACACTTCCCTCCCACGTACCTGTGGATGGGTACGGGCAGGTCAGACCCCGCATGCAGTGCCTTTCCTACGCAGTCGGTAGCAACCTACTGACGCTGGTCTGAGGAAACCTCATGGGGCGTCAGGTTTGTAGTATTTTGGGAAGCTGAATTTCATGAAGCATTTTTCTCCTGGAAATAATTGTTAGATAAAGGAGATGGATGCTGTAAGCTACTCTTGGCTTTGCAGTGTGAGTGCGTTAATAACAGACCCAGGAGGAAGGTGAGTCTTGTAGGCAAGTTCATTTTACTTTAGGATTCCTGGGAACCATGCTGCAGGCAGGAGGCAGCTGTGGGAAGTGCCTGTGGAAGAGCTGTACAGGAAAATAAGGAGCAGGTCTCCACCTTCCATGGTCTGCATATCCAACTGAAAATGTGCATGGTGGGCTGCCTGCAACAGCCCTGTGTGATGGTGTGCTTGAAGGAGGGCACAGGTAAGTGTGACAGATCCTGGTGACTTGCAGAAAGGAGGCCATAAGAGTGATAAAGCAGCACTTGAGCCAGGCTTGCATTAAAGACAGTGTAGACTTTGCAGCAAATACTGATCTTTTGTGTACCTTAGAATAATTAATTTCTTCCATGCAAGTCAGAACTTCAGTAGAAGCTTTAAGAAAAAAAAAAAAACAAACCGAACAATTGAAGTCAGTTATGGTCCATGTAAGATTGTTACTAGAAAAAAACTGTCCCAATTAAAGTAAAAGAAAAATAATGCTATCTTTGAAAAATGAAAAATTCCTGCTGTGCACAGCATTGGTGCAGCCTCACCTTGAGCGCTGTGTGCAGCTCTGGGCCCCACCACTGTAAGAAGGGTGTGAGGGTCCTTGAGCGTGTCCAGAGGGGGACAGCTAAGCTGGTGAAAGGGCTGGAAGGGATGTCCTGGGAAGAGCAGCCAAGGGCTTCGCGCTGGGCTGGTTTGGAGGAAAGGAGGCTGAGGGGCAACCGCAGTGCTCGCCACAGCTTCCTGGGGAGGGGACGTGGAGGGGGAGGTGTTGAGCTCCTCTCGCTGGGATCCAGCGATAGGACAAGTGGGAACAGTTCAAAGCTGCTCCAGAGGAGGTTTGCACTGGACATGAGGAGGTGTTTTTTCACCGAGGGGGTGGTCAGTCACTGGATCAGGCTTCCTAGAGAGGCGGTTGATGCCCCAAGCCCACCGGTGTTTAAGAGGCAATCGGACCATGCCCTTACCGACATGCTTTAACATTTGGTCAGCCCTGAACTGGTCCAGCAGTTGGACCAAGTGATTGTTGTAGGTCCCTCCTGACTGAAACAGTCCAGTCTGGTGTAGTCTTCTTTAACCCTCCAGCTTTTCGGTATTCAGACAAGCTCTGCCATGTTTCACTTAGATGGGGACATGAAGTACCAAGTTTAGAGCCATGGCTGATAACACGCAGTAGTAACGCAGCGAAGGGTGCTGTGGACTAGAAGTATCTCTGAATTTAAGTATCAGGCAGCGGGTCCTGACAGCATGCCCTGATCCCACAAGGAGTGTCTCACTCCTGTGATAAATCTCACAACTTCAGACTCCGGGGTCTGATTTCAGGTCCTCCTGCAAAACATCCCAAGTCTTTATTTTTAGTCTGGTGCGTTCTGCAACACGTACAAAATTAAAGTTAAGAAAAAAACCCACCAAAGTGACAACAAGCACCCAGAGAGAAAGAGTCCTCAATCTGGCTAACTGTCTTCATCTTTCTGCTGCTGGATGCAAATGAACACCCCTTGCAGCCTCGGTGAGAAAGCATTGATTTATTTTTGTTGTCGGCCTGCAAGGTACGTTGCAGGACTGGAAATCTGATAAACCTGCAAGGCCTGGGTTGCAAATAGGCACAGACTTGCTCCACTAGCCCCAGAATAAGTTAAAAATTTCCCACAGTAGGTTTCAAGGCTTTTGGACAGCTGGGAACTTTCTTCTTTGTGTCTGTAAGGGAGCTGATAAAAGTAAATTAGCATGCTTGGAGGCTACTGTCTGAATATAACCTTGTCCTGAGTAAATGGCATACTTTGGCGTACTTCTATTAACTGACAATGCACTACAGTCTGGCTGCCTTTTCTAAATTACTTGGATTCTGGGTTTTTTTCTTCAGGTTTTATTATGATGAGAGCAGTGCTGTGTAAATGCTATTAATTTTGTTATTGTTTTTCTTTTCCCCAGTTGCAGCCTGTTGGGGAAATACCATGGGCAGTTGGGGAATTGTTTCTCAAAGGGCAGAGACCTACCTTTTAGAGTTTTGGGGTGTGCTGAAAAACCAAAGGGTTTTATTTTTACCTTGAAGAAAAGAATCCTTTTGCCCCACGCTCCCACTGCCTGGGTCATTTAACTCTTGGTGGGGCTGAGCAGAGCTGGCAGTAACCTGCAGAACCATCTCATGTTGCTAAAACTATTTTAGCTAGAAAAGGTTTTGGCAGAAAAGCCATGCCTGATCCGGCTCATAATGTGTAACCTCAGGCTTTATTACCTGCAGAAGTTCTGTGTTCGACCCCTGGGCGCGACAGGACATTTGTTTGCTCTGCTCTTTTCTGCTGCACCTCAGTGGCCATGTATACCTTTGCATGGAACCTTTGCTCTTTGGGTGTGGCACTGGAGATCCATAAGATGTATTTGTAGGATAGTTTGGGAGTTGGGCACCTCTACCTATCTTCAGTCAATTGTTTTTATGAGCCAAAAGGAATTTTAGTGGTTGGTTTGTTTTTTTTTTTCCTCAGGCTAGCTGATAATTGCTTTTAAACGTATTGGTCAAAAGTGTGGTTATAACAGACCAAAGCGGCAAGATGTGCATTGTATGAAAGCTCCTGCACTGGCTTTGGGTGCCTTTTTTTTTTTTTTTTTTTCTGTAGCGAAGTTGCCAAGTATTGTCTGCCATGCAATAGTTCTGAGTAATCCACCATGTGGTTTTGCTTGCCAAACACAAGAATTACTGAAGACGCTGCTTGCATGGGGCCATGCCCAGCGCAGATACCTGACCCAGCTCTCAAGAGCCAGCACGTGTACTGGGAGCCTCTCCACGGCACTGAGACGCCTGCGTAGGGTGGTGTGGGACACGGCTATCCTGTTTCAGCATCTGCAAAATAAATATTGTAAATATGACCTGAGTATCCTGTAAATACACTCACATCAGAGGACTTGGTTCCAAGCTGGCGTACCCTTACTTATGTGCAAACGTGATTCCAGTTTGTAATGCAGACTGCCCTGGAGTGTGTGCTGTCACGCCTTGTGCCTGGCGGAGCTCTGCCCAGCTAGCCTGGGCAGGCAGTGTGTGAATTACGGACAGGAGCTCATCTGCACGTTAGGTCACCTGCCAGACTGGGCATCCCTGGTACTGCTGGCTCGCCGGGTGAGACTGGGGATTTCAAAGGAACTTGAAGGGTCTGGGTGTCAAAAGGGATGTCAGGAAGCCTGTGCTTGCCAAGCAAACCCGAGTGTGTTGGAAAGTGCCTCCTAGCAATTGCTTCCTTTCCAGCAGGCCCGGGAGGTGCTGGGGAAGCCCTGACAGCCTATTTCAGCACCAGCTCCCCCTCTCCCCCTGCCAAGCTGGCATAACCCTTCCCTGGCTCAGTGTCACCTCACTTGCCTTGCGCCAAAACAAGTCATCGCTTGGTTGCTGGCCACCCCCGAGCTGCTCAGCAGGAGCACAGCTGCCTCTGACCTCCACAAAGTCCTTCTGAAGACCAGTGAGGGTTTCAAGGGCAACCTGTTGTCTCCGCCTCCCATGCAGTTCAAAGGTGATGCTTCACCCTCAGCTTACTGAAGGTGGGCTTCCCAAATTTCTTGCTGGAGTCTGCTCAGGGAATTTTTTTCATAGGGTATTTCAGCAATTGTGGAAATGTCAAAATGTGGTTTGCATTCCATGTTCTTGGGTTTTTTTTTTTTTTGGGGGGGGAGTGGAGTCACATTCCCTCAAAAGGTTGTCTGGTTATTGGTATTTTCTTATTTCGTAGTCGACATGAGTCCGACACCAAATTTATCCTAATCCTGGATAGAAGATTGGACACATGGGCGTCGGTCAAACTGACTCTCCAAAAAATAGCGGTAAGTCCTCTTTAATGTTCATTTCTTCTAATGTAATAAGTCATCGTGCCCATTATGTACCACTTTCAGAAAGCGCTGGGAACCAGGAGCAGTGATGCTAGTGCTTTCTCTCTAGGTAGTATTTTGTTTTATGGCCCTATAATTAATTCAGGCATAGCTCCATGCCCCATTTGAGTGCGTAAATGAACTCTTTGAGTATTAGCTCATTCATTTGCTTGTTTTCTGTGCTTTTTCATAGTGGTTCAGATGTGTTTTGTGCCATGTTCTATGCTTTTGATGGGTGGAAATCTGGCTTCATGTTCTTTCTAGACACTTGTTATTAGTGAGACTGTATTTTACCTAATTGTCAGTGACTGAAAGTGTTAGGTTCTTAAAGCAAACTTCACAAGCGTTTGTATGTGGGCATGGGTGGAAAATCTATTTTAAATGTGTATGTATGCCTTCATGTATTTTAAATATCTATTATACATGTTTATGTGCTACGCACCATTAGCACATAACCCATCTGAACATACCTCAAAAGTAATCTTTCTGCAACTCAGCAATGCATCGTGTCTTATGAGAGCATGGTATTATGGTAGTGCATGCAGGTGCAGAAAAGTCATGTTTATAGATGCATGGATAGGTAGGAGCTAATTGGTAAACGCTTTCCAAACCAGACCACGCCATGTGGGTAAGTCAATGAAGATATTCTGGGTGTATTATTATTGCCTTTGTTTCTGCTTACAATTACTGAACGGTTAAGGACACTGATCCGTCTGATAGAGGATGAAGTAAACTTGATGAGGTATGCACTGAGAAGGAAAGCTCTCACCTGTTTCTGGTTAGATTTGATAAAGTTAGATCTTAACACTGTTTTAAGTAGTTAATACTAGTACAGCTGAACTTGGTGTTAAGAATGTCTGACTTTGATGGTGTTTTGCTGACAGGTGCCCTGGGAAGAGAGGGTTACCTTTTTGCAGTGTGCACCAGATACTGCTGTCGATATTTTGGGTTCTGACTTTCTGAAAAGTGATAACCTGAATTTCCAAGTATGGTTACTATACCATTAGAGGCAAAGCAGCATTTAAGAAGTAGTTCTTTAAAGTGTTCATCAAAATTCTATTCTGCCGCCACTGTTTGAACAGGTGCTAGTATGAAGAGCATCCTTTAAGGATGATGTAGTTGCTTTGCGTAGTTTGGAAGTGGCAGCTGTGAAAAAATCCCGCCCTAATTTGTAGCTTCTACTGAAGTGTCACTCATTTTGTGTTTAATAAGAAAAATGCAATTATTGTGTGACCTTTGAGCATGTATTATGTTTGTGTCCCTGTATGCGCTGCGTGTCCCTGTAGAGAAGTGGCTTTGCCTGCGGTGCCAGGGCTGTGTGTGCAGATGCGGTGGGGGTGCTCTGTGCGCAGAGGGGTGAGCAGCAGGAGACCTGTGTCCATTGCAGCTGGAGGCTCGGGCATTGCCTTCAGAAAGGGTCTGGCCCTGGAGGGCTGCTGTGTTCAGGAGGCGTTTGACAGGACTTGCCTTTGCGCAGCTGACACTAAAGGTTAAACCTTGATTTCCTTCCAATCATACGCCCGTGCTGCAATTAAAAAAACCAACATCTTTTTTCTTCTATCTGTGTGCAATTCTGGCATAAGGAAGCGCAAATAAAGCTGAATGTGAAAAACAGAGCGTCCTATTTTTTTCGGCCCATGTAGATGCCATCGCAGCTCTGCGGTTGTGCGTCTGATCCGGAGCAGTTCGGTACCGGGCCGCACGGGTTTTCGTTTAACCCTTTGCGCGGCCTCGGCAGGGCCGAGCGGGGCTGAGCCGGGCCCTGCAGCCGGGGCCCGGGCTCGGTTTTGGCAGGAGCATCCTCCCCGCCCGCCGCCCCCGCCCCGGCCCCGCACGGCGCCGCCCCGCACCCTCGAGCTGGCGGCGGGGGGGGGCGCGGGAGATCCGCTCCCCGCGGGAAGGCGCCGGCCCGGCTGCGGGCTGAGCGGGGCGTTCCACCTTAAACAGCGGCCCGGCGCCGGGGCGGCGAGCGGGGCTGCCGCCGGGGCTGCGCGCCGTGCCGCCCGCCGGAGCGGGGAGCGGGGGGCGGGCGATGGCGGAGGCGAGCCCGCGGCGGGGCGGGCGGCGGGCCGGCGGCGCTGCGGTAAGGCCGGGCCCGGCGCGCTGCGGCGGCCGCGGGCGGGGGGGCGGCGGGGCGCGGGGGTGGCGGGCGCGGTGCGGGGCCGGGCGCGCTGCCGGGGGCCGGGAGCGGTGCAGCCGCCGGGGAAGGGTCGCGGCGCCGCGGCGGTGCGGGCGGGGTCTGGGGCAGGGATGCCGAGGTGGGGGTCCCCGGGTCTCCCTGCGGGGGACGGCAGGGGGGCGGTAACTCCACGGGGACCGCTGGCCTCGGGCTCACCAACAAACTTAGGGCAGATCCTGCGTTTCCATTATGCTTATTGATATCCAGCCTCACGAATGCCCCAGCGAGCAGCAGGGAAGAACGCTCCCTGAAAACGGAATTCCTAAAATTAGGAAAAAACCGACATTAAATGTCTCGGGGTGAGATGCTCGCTGAGGAGGTAATGACGGGGATGCTCTCCACGCGTGCCCTTCCTTGTGCTTTATTAGCCCGGGTTGTCTGTGCTGGTTATGTGGGGGTTCTGTACGCAGTTACAGCTGAGCGTGCGGTTAAACAAGTTGCTGAACCGAGGCCTTAGGGCAGGTGCCTTCATGTCCTCTGAAGGGGAAGGATGCTCTGAGCATGGGCTTTGGCCGGCGAGGTAGTTACTCGTAGGGAAATGTTGCCAACTGCCTGATTTAGTGGAATTGCGCCCATAGTTTCCTGCCTTCCCTGGTGTGCTGCAGGGGAATAGCGGAGGGTTCTTTCAGGTCTTCTGTTACATAAACCCGACTCTGTCAAACACACGAGGCTCTTTGTAGCGTTATAAATAATAAGATAAAACATAAGGCAAGATTGAGGGCCCTGTTGTCCTTGCTTTCTTGAATATATTGCGAGGAAGGGTTTTTTCCCAGCAGTACCTTCAGTATCATTAGAGTTCAGTTTGCAGGTAACTTATCTACCCTTCAGCCCTTAGAAAAATTAGAATTCTAACAGTGAGTACGAAAGATACAGTTCCTTCAGGGATGCTATTTCTGAGGAATTACTGGTCTGTCTTTGTTTTTATATATATATATATATATATTTAACATTTCATCTTTTAAGTCTGTAAAAGGGCACGGGACATGGTTTGGTTGGTGGCTGTCTTTCTGCAAACTTACTTTTGGGCCTGTTTGTTTTTTTCCATGCTTGAAATGCATTAGGTATCATTTGCAAAGCTGTAGTTCTTGTTCTGTAGCTGCTTATAAGTGCTGACCTTGATCCTATGTGTCTAAGATCAGCTGAAAAATCCTCAAATGCTTTCTAAACTGAATGGAAACCTGTCCTGGAAACCCAGCTACTTCTGAGGTGAAACGTGTCAAGGAGCAAAAGGGGTACAGTTGTCTGTGTGGGGGGCATAAAGTTGTATCAAAGAAGAGTTTGCCCCTGTGGTGGCTGTGGCAGAAGGACGTGAATGCCAGCTTATGGTCTCTTCTTGTATGTTGTGTGGAACGTGTTGGTACCCTGCGTCCACAAAACCCAAGGTGGTCAAAGGCACCTTTGCCCTCAGAGAGGTGTCGCACACCTTATTGCTGTTGCATGGAGTTTGGGCAGGCGGCTCCGCTTGCCTCCTGATTGCTGGTCCATCTTGCTAGAGCTATGGGTTTCCTGCCAAGGGCTCATAGAACAAGATGGTCCAAGCCTGCAGGATCCCATGGGGTGGGGTGGTTTGGAGACCCAGGCCTCTCCTCCAGGGAGCCTGCTCTGCGCACGAAAAGTGCACGTCAAAAGGACTGGAAGGAGTAGGAGGGGGCAAAGCAAGCTCATCTCTGCTGGAAGTGCCGAACAGGATTAAAGGGACAGGGGATGGAGGGGGATGATGAGGTAGGACCAAGGGAGGATGCATCTTCTCAAAGATATTCCTGATGCATTTTTCAGAGGAGGTCAAGGTAGGAGCCTAAAGTTCAGTGGCCTGAACATACTGTTGTGCTTCTGAGCTGGAAACAGTGACTTTCCCCAGAGTCTGTGGGACTTCACCATTGGATATTGGATTCATGTCCAATGGACTCATAAGCATGCAGAAGGACCTAAAATTGCATCTTCTGAGCTCCTTTAAAGCCTTGTAAGACCACTGGCCTCACAAGGCTTTGGTTCGAGTCAACGTGAGCCATTAATGCCAGGGATGCAGGGCCTGTCCGGAGCAAAAGCATCCTGTCCTTTGAGATTTGCAGCTCGTGGTGGCTCTTTGGTGATATCTTTGAAACTTTGTTGGGGGATGCTGTTGTTGTCCTGTCTGCACAGAAATGTCCCTTGGGAAATGACCAGGATGTAGAATGAGGCAAACATGGACATAAAGGAGAGCGTGAGGGAGTGACAGATGATGGACTCAGCTCTGCAGGGGCAGGCAGGACATTGCCGTGAACGCAGGCTGCCTTGTCTCTTCCTGGGACGTCCTAGTGCCGTGGGACGTGCTGGAGCATGGAGTGTCAAGGACTAGCCAGGTCAGCCAACAGGCCTGGACAGAGCAATAGCAGCGTTTGCTGGGTCCAGCGGAGAGCCGGTGTGGTGGAAGAGGCAGCCAGCTTCTCAGGGACACGCTGGAGGATGGGTGTTGAGCTTGCCAGAGACTTTCCAGTGAAATATTGATGCCATAAATTTTCAGTTCATTCAAGACGTCTACAAACCTGTGCCAGTTCTGGTGGTGCTTTCCTCAGCGAAGGTTTTCTGCATCCCAGGCAGAGATTCTCCTCAAAGCGAGGAACCACTCCAACTCCTTGGAGATATCCAGTAGCCTGTGGATGGTTTTCTTTCTAGTAATATGAGAAATTCACGTTAAGAATCCTGATCTGAGCAGGGTCTCCAAGACAGATTTCCTCTTTAGAGCTGTGTCTAGTAGCTGGGCGTTGGAGGGCCTGCCTGGGGTTGTCTTGCAGGAGAGCAGATCTTCCTTGTAGAACTAATTAAACAGGCGTGGAAGCAGGGAGCTGAATCTGGATCTCCTCCAGCCTCTCGCCCATGCTTTCTTGGTCAAGACCTGTTTAGAGCTGCGAAGGTCTGGTGACTCCATGGCCAGGTTCAGATCTTTGGCCCATCTGCAAGTTTGATGGGCTTGGGTGTTGGTTCCTGGGGTCTCCCGCGGCTGTAGCCATCGCTGTGTGCCGGGGGCTGGCAGCCGCTCCGGGGGCGCTGGGTGCTCACCGGGTGCTGTGTGGCGGCGGTGCAGTGCCCAGGGACTGCAGCCAGCACAGACGTCTCCATTATTTAATGGTTTGCTCTTGTTCCTAACACCAAATCCTTGTCCCTGGCACCATTCTTGTTGACTTCCAAAGGGTATGAGTTTGGCACTTTATTCACGTTAATTTTTTTTTAATCTGCTCCTACTAAAAATAACAGTGGATCAATATATTGAATTTACATGGCTTATTCGATCATAAAACTCACTGTCCATTTTTAAGTGGGACTGTGGGCAACGGAAGCCACAACCTGACCTTTCCTACACCAAAAAAAATAATAAATAAGCGCACAGCAAATGAGTTGCAATGCAGTTCATGGATGTCGGATCTCAACTGTAAATCGTGGCTTTTTTGATGCAGGTTTATGGGAGCAATCTTTGTTTCGAAGGCATAGATTAAGTGCCCTGCAGTGCAAAATACCTAAACACGTTCATTACTCTCACCCTTGGTATAGATACTACTACTGTGTTTCATGAAGGATTATAATATAAGGAGGAATATATGGAGAAACATAACCTGGCCTGGCAGGATCTCGGAGTAAATCATATGTTTAATTAACTCAATGCTTTGCATCATGCACTTATCCATAATTTAATGATATGACTCCTGCTTTCTTAAAAATTCTTTTTCATTCTCAAGCACCCTTTTCACAGATCTATTTAAATGCACCTGCCAACCATATGCTTGAAAAAAGGCTCCAGCAGCATAGACAGGAAATTTCAAATTCTTACCACAAATTAAATGGTGCCTGGTAATTACCACGGACAAGAAGAGCATGCTCGGTGCAGTTATGGGGTGATTAGTGAGTTTGGCAATAAATTTTGCTTCCTCAATATGTCTGTCATTCCTCTCGATGTTCCAGCCCTCTGTTCCCTGGTAAACGGTAATTTCGCTCTGCGATTTATAATGCTGAACACAAGACAGAATATTAAAGTTTATAATAGGTGGCCTTCCAAGGTGCATGGCTAAACTCCTGTCTGCTCCAAAGGGAAGCGGGACTGGTCAATCCTCCTGCAGCTACGTCCCGTATCGCTAAACCACTTACAGCATCTCCATCCTGCTTTGAAAATAAGAAAAGGCTATCAGGGGCAATCAAAAAAAAAATGCTAAGATCTAAATGACTTCCCCTCTTTTCAAGGCATTTGGTTGGACTTGCCATGTCCCCAGCTTAAACGTTGTCTCTGTTTCCTTGCAGGCGTCTTTCCCAGGGAACCTGCACTTAGTGATGGTTCTTCGTCCCACGGGGTTTTTCCAGCGCACCTTCACTGACATTGGATTTCGGTTCAGTCAGGAGGATTTTCTGCTCAAGTTACCGGTACGAGCATGCAGAGTCGTGCCTGCGTGTGACCGGAGGCTGAGGGGTGTGAGGGGTGACAGCATCCCACACTGTGGCACCTGTGTGAAGAGTTACGGGAGTGTCTCTGCCAGAAATGCCCCATTTCCACGAAATCTCTCCCCACCACATCTCTCCCATATCATTTTTTGGGCCCCTTGTGCACATTTTGCTCCCCACAGAGCATCTGCATGGCAGTGGGTGATGGGCTTCGTGGCCTTTCCTCATCCCCATGTAGGCTGCATGGTTCTGTGAAGGATGAAACCATGCTCAGGAATTTTTCTAATGTCTGAAAAGTCAAAAGACATATCTAGTGAAGCTTTTGCTATGAATTCCACCCATAATTGACATTTTCATCTGAGTGTAAACTCCTTACCAGCATCATGTTGGTGTTTGTTTCTAAAATATCAGCTGAAATGGTTTTATATTCTCAAGTCAAAGTTTCTAAGATTTCTAAAGTCACCTTGATTATGGTACAGAATGAGAATAATTAAGGGAAGAAAAGTACATTTATGGAATCTAAGGTTGATGCAATTACAAGTAGACAAAACAAGCCAATGTTTTCCTTTAGGAAATAATATGATTTTCCACAAACTTCACATTTTTCACTCTAAAATGATTACCTTTTGCAGAATTTTGAAAACTCATTACTTATCCCAAGGGCAAATCAAGACACACAAAACCTCATGAGTATGTATTTATGTGGAATTGGCCAAGGCTTCATAACTTATTAAAATGTTTATATTTTTTCCAGATTACTGGTCATCCCTTGCAAAAACCTGCATTACTTTTGCTTCCAGCTCTGTTCTGCAGTCAGATACTGCAGCATCTCACTGTGCTTTGCATTTAAGGAAGAAAGCATCTGGGAGATCAGGGCTGGCTTACAGAAATGGTCAAATACATCAAATAAACGCCCTGTTAAGCCATAAGCATAAGAAGAAGGCCATGCTGTAGAAAATTATTTAGAGAAAACCCAGGTTTTAGATCCAGAAGGATTTGTAGGCTTGATCCACGTCTGCCTTGGGTAGAAGCGACGATCAACCGACTAACGGTGCTGCCTTGTTCGCAGGTTGTTATGCTGAGCTCGGTTAGCGACCTGCTGACATACATTGATGAACAACAATTAACCCCGGAGTTTGGAGGCACCCTGGAGTACTGCCACAGCGAGTGGGTCATCTTCAGGACTGTACGTACCGGGGCTGAGCACTGGGCTCTTGGGTGTTTGGGATCGATTGAGGAAGGTTTACGTAAGGCAGTGAGCAATGGGTAGCTGGAAGTTACCCCTGAAGCCAACCACGTTTCTGTGATCAGATTTGCAAAGGAGTCAAGTGGCATTAGGCACTTGATGGGTTATAAGGGAACTGGATGATTAACTCCCTCAGGCTTCTTTTGAAATTGCTCCCAAAAGATCTGTCGTCTTAAGTCTTTTTTAAAATTCTTTTAATGGTAGATACAAGTTAGACTCTTTTTTTTTTTTTTTCATAATGGTTACTTCATGTGTGAAGTACAAATTTGTTTGGGAACCATGGCAATCAGAGTGCCTTCTGCATACTGACCAAATGCAGAGACTTTAGAATTTTTTTTTTTTTCCTTTTGCAAGAATTTTCCTTTAGTATTGCCAGGAATCAGGAATTTCACTCCCTGACCTTGTGCCTTGCTGTGTGTTTCTATGCTTCCTGTACACTCTTAGTTTTCACTGGGACTTTGTCTCCCAGATTAATGGCAGGCTGGATTCTCAGTTACCTTCCCAACAAATCAAAGCACTATTGAAAAATGTACCTGACATCCTAGTGCCCCTTGTCCTGCAACATCATCCACACCCGCAGATGTGGCGCTCAGTATAAAGTCAAAGCACAACACGTTGCAGCTGGAGTAACTCAAGCTATTGCTGGTGCCATTAACTTTGTGACAGTTTACACTGATGCACTCCCAAATTAATGAACTGTTTAAATTTTTGGCTCTAAGTTTTGTTCTTTTGCATGACATGTTAAAGTGGTAATGGCATAGCTCTCACACTTGGAGATAAAAATGACAGAAAATGTGAATCTAAGAAAAGTATAGTTTCTAGACCGTAGCTGCATACGGTAGCTAAGTGTCCATATGAAAAACCTCGCTCAAAATTCCCTTGTAGTGTGCTCATAAAAGTTTCCTGAAATTGCCATGGAAAATACACGTTCTTTGAAGAAAATATAAATATAATCAGTTAAATTTGAATTTCTTACCCTGTTCTCAAAAGCAGAGGTGGAGCTGTGAGTGGGGTGGGAGAGCCCCACCTCATCCCCTGGTGTGAGAGCTGCCTGGTGTCCAGAGCTCCTGCTGGCTGGCTGGGATGTGCTGGGGAGGTACCACAGCACTCATCTCCATCCCACTGTCTCCAGTTTGTCTCTGGCATGCTGCTTAGTTCCCTTCCTTGTTGTCTTGGTGAAGATGCGGATGAGGTGGCCTGGTGCCAGGCTGCCTTGAAACCTGCCATTCAGGCTGGCAAAGCTGGAAACATCCCTTGCCAAGAAGCCAAATACATCTCCAAAGCCCTACTGCCTGGAGGTGGTTCCCAGTGTGAGTTAACCAGAGGAGAAGAATAATATAAGAGGAATTACAGGAATATGTGAGATGGATCCTATGGTGGCTTCTGCTGTAAGCCTCCAATATGTGGTAGGAAAAGTCTCGGAGTGCACAAGAACAGGCAGCAGAAAACAAAGCGTGAGGTGGCTCTGCCCCGTATGGTCCTGTTGTGGATTCAGTCCACACTAAAAGCCACCTCGCCACGTGTGGGTGGCCACCAGCTAATGCACCGCAGCGCACATCGGCTCCGTCAGCAGCGCGCATCCCACCCGCCTCTCTCAGAGCAAGCGGTTGGGCTCCCCTGCAGGTCTCAGCCTCGGCTCTTTGTGCGCTCTTAATGAGCTGTAGGAATGTCCTGGATCCCAAGCTGATTGCAATTATCATCTCCCACCAGGCGATAGAGAGTTTTGCACTAACCGTGAAGGAAATTGCACAGATGCTACAGTCCTTTGGCACGGAGCTGGCAGAGACCGAGCTACCGGACGACATGTATTCAATTGAGCGCATCCTGGCCCTGCGCACGGAAAAGTACTACCAGCTCAAGGTATGTTTCAGCAGCAGCTCCACGGCCTGTTTCCAACCTCTGTTTACACAGCAAGATGGGATTTCTGGGGTTTGACTGCCTGTTTGTTTGGTGCCCGCTCCTCCTTCCCTCCTGTGCATGTTGTCAGACAAAAAACACAGCACGGCTATATCTGTGTTATACCCTAATGTTTGCCATCCGCTCCAGCAAATTATCCTGCCAGCATCCAGCAAACTGTCTCAGCTGCCGCCTCCTTGCTGGCTGCAGACGTTGGTGTCCACAGTGTGTTCCCCCCGTGGGCTTTGCCCGTCTCGCTGGCTGGAGGGTGGGTGGGTGGGTGGCTTTGTCATCCCTGCGTTTGTGTCTGCAGCGGGAGTCCCTTCAGCCTGTCACGTTGGGTCTGATGAGTGGTGGGAGGGAGCCCTCCCGTTGACTCACGAGGTTCAGAGAGGATCCCCTCGCTGTCTGAACTCCTTCTCAGAGAGGAGTCCCGGCGTGGCTAGATCCAGTCCTAGTCTCGAACCTGGTCAGCACTTTTAAATCTAAGGGACTGTATGGACAGCCACCCATCAGCATCAGCGTTTGGCTGTCAGAGCCCAGCTAAGGACTTTCACTGAAACAGATTTGCAAAATTAAAAAAAAAAAATAGATTATTCATTAAGGTGACAGGTATAACAAGTTTGGAATTGCTGTTGATAAATATACTTACTGCAAAAATTGAGCTCAAGTCAAGAGTACAGCGCTTTTGTTAGTAATATTGTCCTGGGTAACGTCTGATGTATCCAGAGGCACAAATCTTGCCACGGAGGTGTCCCTGCTTAGGGAGGAGAGAGGCACATTGACCCATCCTCTGAAAAAAAATATTTTAAAATGCCAGATTTTATGCTCATGGTGTGGTGGGACTAAGTCAATTACTGTGGCCAACTGGCCCTTAACAAGATGTCGCTTGGGCTCTGTGGTTCAGTGCGGAGCGGGGAGGGCTTGGCATGGGTACGGGTTTGTGGTTACAGATGTGTGGGGGTCGTCCTGGCCTTCACCGAAGCAACACCAGGCTGCGAGGCCCCTGCCTCACCCCGGGCATCGCTCGGTTTGCTTGTTAGACCACATCTGTTACCTGTTCCGCGGGACAGCCAGTCCAACTCTCGACTCAGCTGTGAGCCGAATGCAGCCCGTTGTTAGGTCAGGATGGGGGGGGAAGCACGCTGCTGCCACGCCCCCCACGGCTGGGGGGAGCTGCCTGCAAAGATCATCGGCAGGTCTGCAGGGATGGTTTGTCCCCAGGTCCCTTTGCCTGATGCAGCTTCTCCAGGGGAACTTAAGGGAACTGTGCTGGAGAGCATCCAAGGTGCAGGATTTGTGTGAGCGCATGGTACAGAGGACTTACAATGTGATCCCTGTCTTCATGTGAGGCTGCATGTTTCACCTTAAACAACTTTTTTTTCTTTAAGATTTTAAGATTTTTTTCAGCTGATTGTGATTATGATTAATGTTATGGTAGGAATTATTATTATAGGAATAGGAATATATTATAGGCATTCCTATTATTAGAAGAATCAGTGCAGCCGGCTGTTGTCTTTGCTGCTCCTGCATCTTTCTGGGGACAGCACAAGCCTGTCCCCAAACCCTCACTTCAGGAGCAATTCCTGTGTTAACAGCTGTGCTGTGTGGCTGAAGAATGAGCTCCTTTGCTTTATTGACCGGATTCGCTTACATAAGTCCAAGAAGCGTAACTATCATTTATTACCATTTGCCGTTCACGTGACAGTGAGTTCCCAGAAGGCTGCCTGTAAGAAATATGCAAAATGACATCCAAAGTGTGCTATGTGTAGGCATAAATGTGCGTGCTTATGTATAGAAAGCATCATTATAGATACTGCCAATAGTCTTTTTCTTCTTTGAAAGTGAAGAGAGCTCTAGTATAAAGCAGCAGCTACATACACTACAATATGACTTACTGACTTAAACCTCATGCTTAGGACTGTGGCCAGAGTGTAGGGGGAAAACAGCAGCTATACAACGTAGTCCTGAATATAAACCAGCCTGTAATACACACTTTCCTCTGTGGAGAAATAAAACATGTTGTGTTTTCATTTGCATATAAAGCACAGCAGCCTCAGTGCTAGGCATCTGTTGCTTTCAGTACCTCATCTATTAATTTCAAATATCAAAAGCACTCGTTGGCTTTTGACTGAAATGAAGTCCATTGCCTTTATCTTTTGTTCCTTCTAAGACCATAAAAGATGAAAGCCGATGAGAAACTGTGCACAGATTGTGGTGACAGTGAGACATGGGATGCTTGTCTCTCTCATGACAACCCCAAGATTGGTACAGCTGATTCCTGAATTCAAATAATGAATTGATCAGAATAATTTATGTAGCTGTGATACTGAACAGAAGCTGCTTGCAAACACAATGAAAAAAAGGACAGAAATTAATTAAACAGAGTAACTAAGAAATTAACCTTTTTGATATACTGAATGGGGAAGAAATCAAGTTAACACCTGTTTGACAGCCACGCTACTTTGCTGTATGTATAATGAAAAGCTTTGAATCAAGAGGGGAACGCTGGGCTCTGGAGGGTGAGATGTAAGAGGATGAAGTACCAGCCACCTCTGGTCTAAAGCGTGCTGCGTGATTCCTGTTCCCTTTTAAGTCTCCTGGATGTGGTAGTATCAAAAGGAGATGGGGTTTTTTGCCTTGTGGTCATCTTCCAATGATGTTTTAGTGATAGGGATGCAAACCTGCAGCATACACTGCATATGGAGGAGGTGAAGCTCCTGTGGCCGTACCCTTCGGCTCCCGGGCTCCTGCCCTGAAGATGCTATTATGTTTAGGTTGCTGTGAGCTGTCTGGGGCAGGCAGATGCTTAAGCAAGTCTGTGCTTTCTGAATCTTCTCCCTAAAGCGGTTTTGCTATTGTTTCTCTTGCAGTAGGAGTCTGGCCACCTCCTAGGATGGGGTCTTAACGACTCCAGGGGTTGGCTCTCTCGTGGAGCCATGTATAGGTCTCTCCTTCAGAGCTTCTTCCAAATCGGTTAATCAGCCACATCTGTTTTCTCCTTCCTTCTCACCTCTGTGTTTGGTCTCTTTTTTTCCTGAAAAGAACTGACCAAATGCACCTGTCTGCTTCGGGGCTGAGCCCAGCACAGCACAAAGCACCTCAGCTGATGCTAATGAACACACCAAGGGTTTAAATTTTCCCTAAGTGGAGATAACGCTAAAGTGCTGACTTGCCTCTCTATGTAGAGGCTGTAGTAAGTGCTGCTGCGTGGTCTCAGTCCCAGCTTTGTCCTGCTATGGGATGCTCTTCCTACAACCTCCTGTGATGACCTTGATGGAGAAGCACAGCCTTCAAGCTGCAGGAATGCTTGCTTGAAGACATGAGCTTGTGGATAGATGCCTAATACAAACCCACCTGCTCACCAGGAGGCCTGTGGTGGTGCTGTCTTCCTGCCCTTGAATCATTTTATGGCCTGACGTTTTCCTGTGTGCCCGTTTCCACCCAGCCTGGCAGGAGTCCGTAGCTCAGCCTTCTCCAGCTCCAGGGGTGAGCCCCGTGGAAAGGGGCTAAAACATCTGCTGGGAGCCCTTTGGTCCAAGGGATGCTGGTGCTTTGTTTTGCACAGGGAAACGAAATGGGAGAAACATGAAATGACTTATCCTTACCTCAAAAAAAGCATCCTGAATCAGAAATGTTTTGCATTACGCAGGAAGATATTACAGCAGTCACAAAAGAGGGAAACTTGCTTCTGAGCAGTTTTGAAGAGCCTGACCCTGGGGAATGCAGTCAGGACCAGCACCGCGAGAGGCCTGGGGACTGGGAGACTGTCCACCGGTGAGTGCACCATGTTCCTAATTTGCCTGATTTTTGAGTGAAAACACTCAAGTTATTTAAGCGTAGATGTGTTGTTTAGGCCACCTATCAAACAGAGACAAAGATACTGGAATTTTGCTCCAGAGCCATCACATTGCTGGGTGACTTCTGTCAAACGACTTTGACCTGCTGTGATTTTTTCCCCCCCCGCTGCTTCGATGAGGCTGTGGAGCAGATGCAGGGTGCTCCCATGCCAGGCTCCCAGGTATTATTCAGACAAATGGAGGTAGCAACAGCTGCGTCACGCAGGTGCTGTCATCTCTAGTGATTATTTCATTAAAATTCTCTCTGAAATCTTCACAAGTCATACATTGACTCCATTGACTTCTCCCGAGAGCTTGAGTGCAGAAGACCTGAAGAGGTGAACTGTAGGGCTTGTCCATCTCTGCTTGTCCTCTAGATGCAAACTGTTCCAATCCTGTCCTTTTTCTCTGCTCAAGGTTACTTGGCCAGCTGCATGAGATGGAGACTGCTTTTGATGGCTTCTGGGAGAAACATCAGTTAAAAATGGAGCAATATTTACAACTGTGGAAGTTTGAGCAAAGTTTTCAAGAGGTATGATCAGATGCACTTCTGTTGGCAGAAGGAAGAGTTGGGGATGGAAAGGAGGGGAGAGGAGAGAAGTTTTTAGTGGATTTTATTATGAAAGCATTTGATTTATGCTGCTGTTCTTGACTCTGGCAGGGCTAGCTAGCTGGGGGAGACCACTCTGCTTCCTCACTCCGAGCTGATTTAGGTGTTGCTGCCGTGCAGTTGCATAGGTTTTGCTGTTGGAAGCATCTCTGAACGTAGATATTAGTCCTTGGACACTAGTTTTATTATTGGATTAGCTGAAGTGTGATTAATTCTGGTCTGAGAATGATTTTCTGCCTGTGCTTTGTATCCTTTTGCAGCAGTCTTCTTCTTTGTGTCTAGGTCAAGAATGCCATTGAATTTTTAATGGGTCAGCAAGCGGAGCTGCCCGACACTGGCGACAGTGTCCCCCAAGTAAAACAGAGGCTCAAGGACCTGGGTCATTTCGATGGTATGGCTCAGGTGAGATACTCTTTCACGGAAAGAAGCACAAGTGAAACACAAGAGGTACATTCTCTATTTGTGGTAGGAAGCGTTTTCTGAAATTACCTGGTTCTGGATTAATTCGTTGGTAAGTGGCTCCATGAAAGGATTGATTTCATGTCTCCTCTGCACAGCAACGCTGTGATCACTCCGAAAGCCAGGAACAGGGTTTTTAATTATCATAGTTAAAATAAATCGCTGAGCCACCGTGAAAATCCAGAACAGAAATGTCTGAACATAGGGGAGGCGTGGGATTTAATGAGATAGAAGAATTATTTATATGTTAAGTGCTTTAGCAGTGTTAATAGGCAGACTTGTTGTGAGGCACATGGAGAGGCAAAAAAGTTGTTATCTTGATGTGCCTGTGAATTGAACATAACATATGCATGAAGACGAAGAGATGTAGGGGAAAGAAGAGTGAAGAGAGGGGATTCACAGGAGCCCGACTGAAGATGGGACTTCTGTAAAAGGGTGCGCTTGGCAAGCGGGCCAGGGTCAGTGGAGAAGTCCTGAGGGATCTGGACACAACCCTCAGAGGGTTCTTTGAAAACTGGAGTCCTAGGGGAAAGGCCTGAGGCTTTTTGGCCCTTTGGAAGAAATGTTTGGGGAGGGAGGGAGGAGGAATGCAAGGCCAGGCAGAGAGGGTGCAACAGGGAAGCAGTCCCAGCAGAAAGCCAGCCCTGGAGAAGATGTTACACTGGCCAAGACGTGCAGATGAGATAGCTTGGTCTTTGCATCAAGCTTTGTTGCAAAGGGCCTGTTTTTTTTTTTGCCAAAAACCTTCACTGCCCAAGTTCCCTTTCATGCTTAGGAGCGTAGTGTGCCTAAATCGGGTATCAGCTGCGTTTGTTTTTCCAGTCTAGTTCCTGGAGACGGCAGCAGCACATTGCCAACAGCCATTCACAGCGTTGCTAGTTTGGTGAAATACAGTTTACTTCATCCTCTTTTTGGATAGCAAAAGGTTTTTTTTTCCCAGACGATGGGTGCTATTTTATCCTGCGTAAGCCACCCATCTGCCTACTCCTAATGGCAGTCATCGCCATGTGTACCTGAAATCTGGTAAGACGTGAAAATGCATGTTGTCACATGTAGATATTTTGGCATTATTTCAGTAAGTGTGCAATCCGTTCTCTTCCTTTCACTGAAGGATCTGATAGGGAAGGCTCAGGTGGTGATACTACACGGACACCAGCTAGCAGCAAACCATCACTATGCACTCAACTTAATCTGCCAGCAATGCAACGAGCTGCGGCACCATTCTGATGTCTTGTCTGACGAGATCAAAAGGAAGCAGTTGCGACTGCAGAAGACCTTGGATCTTCATACCCGCCTTCAGCAGGTACAGTTCAGAGATGCAGTGACCTGAGAAGTAGACCCTTAGCTTCCCCATGGGGTTAGCCTCTCCACATCTTAGCTGGAAGTGTGTGAAATGTGCAGCTTTGCTTCAGCAGGTCATGGTAGGGAAGTGTTCACCAGCGGCTGGAGGAGTGCTTCACCCCTTGGTTAGCTGGTTAAGTTAGCAAAGCGTTCTCTACTGGTGCTGTGAATCGTCAGCAGAAAGAGGTGGGCATCTCCAGAGGGCAGTTCAGAATGCCCAAGTTCAGCTGCTGCTGTTGGTCATGCTTTCATGTTGCATCCACATTTTAATTGAGTTTTGAGGTTTTCATACCCAGTGCAAAAGAGGTAATGCTTGCAGATAAACGCCAGCCCTTTTTCCTTAGCAATTTATTAAGAATGAACATAGCTGACTGTAAAATACGGTGACAGATTGGTAGATAGGCACAGCTGCTGTGTGCTAGCATGGAAGTGGAGTCATGTGGCTCCAATGCTCTTTGATATCTTAATCAGAGTCAGATATTCATTTAGGGAAATTCACGCTAATTAGGCCAGAAGGCACACTGCTGTAACATGCTTGAGGCCATTAAGAGAAGCAGCGAAGTTTGACCCTGTTCCATTTCACTGTTTGGGGGGACTTGGGAGCTTGTTCTTTCTCTCTGTGTCTGCGATGTTGCACTAATCTGTGGGGCACATGGTCCCTCAGCAGCCCCTCAGCTGCAGGGCAGTGTCCTCTCCCAGGCCTCCCCCGTTCCTGGCCGGTGCGGTGGTGTAGCCCATGGGCTGTGCTGCCGCACGCTGTGGTCCTGCTCTCCACCACCCCGCTTTCCGCCCGCAGCACTGGAGGTCTTCTGTTGTTCTTGGCTGCAGCATCTTCTTACGCCTGTGCACACCACAGCGTGTGAGTGCCAGCCAAACCCCAGCCTGGCGTTCACCTGTTACCTGTGCATGTTAAATGCTGACCTTTCAACTGCAATTTAAAATCCTTATTTTTTTCCGAACAGGAATGCAATTACTGTGGTCATTCCTTGTGATTCAGGTCTGCTCAGAGGCAGGCATTTATTTCAAGAAACCTGCGTGTCTCACTGTAAACTCTGTACTGCCCCCTTCAGCTTTCTAAATTGGATAAATAAAGATCTTATCATTTGGTTCAACTATGCACTGAATAGTGCTTCGGTGTCAGTTTTACCATTGGTTTTAGCCAGGTACAAGTGGGAGCGCAACTTGGCTGGGTATGTTGAGGACTGCAGTCGCCCTCCAGAAAAAATGTGGCCTTTCTACTTTCTAATCAAAATGCAATAGCTGCTGAGGTCTTTAGGAGTACTAATTAGCTCCAAGTTGAAAATACAGATCCAGTAAAAGATATTCCTCGTGGGAACCTTGATTTCATAGGGGTGCTGCTGACAGTCTTGCTCCCTGTGTTTGCCCTGTGCTGTTACCAGGCTCTGCAGTGCTGTGACGAAGGTGCCTACCTGCTCGCCAACCAGCAGATGGATAAGTGCCAGTCTAAAGAAGGCGCTCAGAAAGCTCTCCAGGACATAGAAAGATTTCTTGAAAGCTCTTCAGCCTACTTAAACTATGATCCCCAAGCCCTACGCTATGATTTTGAGTCAGTCTTAACATCTGACCTGAAGGTAAGCAGCCCTTCCAGTTCCTTGCTGCACAGGTGAAGGGCAGGGTCGGACTGTGTTGCAGTGTCATCACCCTTGTAGTCCTCTGGTTTGGGTCAAAGTGGAAAATTATGGTGGTTATTTGATCACAGGAGTCCTTTTCACTCTCTACAGTGCCAGATACAGTCAGTGCAGGTCAAGCTTGAAAACGTTCGAAGCATGTTCGAGAATCGGCAGTCTTGCTTCAAGAAGCTGTTGGATAAACACGTGCGACCCGTCCAGTTAGTAGCCCCTCGGCCAGAAAATCCACCGAGATCAAAATCGCCGTTGTTCTCTCCTAAACATGGTAAAATCTTTTAAGTTTATGCTATTTTCAGATGATAATTTTCCTTTGAGGCAGGATGAGTAAGACTAAGGACAGCTTTGAGAAACTAGCTAAAGCTTGCTGGCTGGTACAGAGTTGTTGCATAATGCTAAATGTATATGAGATGATTTATTACCTTTCCAATTTTTGTGTCTAGCTTCTCAAACCTGTGTGAAGAATGGGGCTGGTTGCTTGGTATTTATTTTCACTTCCTACTCAATGAAAAAAGAGAGCCGTAAAAAGCACATGCTTCCAGTTCTGCTTTACTAGCATCCTACTGGGCTGAAACCTGGTACATTAGTGCTACAGGGAAAAAGGGCAATGTTTTTAAATTTATTAGCATACCTATTGTCTGCGACTGTCTTGAGCTGGAGCTGGCATCAAGTCAGACTGATGTTTGCAAAGGAGCTTGGAGAAATGAGGGGCTCAGATCTTATGAACAGAAATGAGGTGGATGCTTAACTCCCTTTGATTCCTTGAGGATGTCTTCCTTAAATCCTGCTGGACAATGATTAATGTCCATAAAGGTACAAATTCTGGTTGAACTGAGGTCACTGAATGTTCTGCCCTGATTTTGGTAATGGGATGTGGCTCAATATGAGCTTTAAATGATAACATTAAAACTTTCATCCTTGGCAGTCCTGTATGTATCAGACTTAAAAAGTATTCCAAGGTAACATCCTTGTATTTTAAACCAGGGACGTGCTAAGTTGTGTGGGAATATTAAATTCAGTGATCTGACTGCATAAAGCAATTAAACATCTGTGTTTTAGCACAAAATCTTTATCATGAATTGATGAATATTGGTAATGGTGAATTGCAGCAGGTGTCATACAGCAGCAGCAGTGTAAATAGGCTAGTGGAGGGAGGGGAATGAAGCTAGATGCAGTGAGGGGAATTAAGCTACTCAAGATACAGGCCAGTGCAGCCAGTAAATCCCAGATTTCCTCTTCCCAGGCTGCTGCCACCTTCACTACACCACACTGCTCTGTGAACCCCATTCCTCGATCAGGAGAAAAACTCTGAATCTGCAAAGTAGAGCATTGCCCATTTTGCCTAATGTAACTTTTCCAGCTTCCTAGAAACAGGAAAGTGTTAAGGAGGATTTATTGACTGGAAGAGTAGGGGTGAATGGGTGGCCACCTCCGTGGGATGTCGTGAGACCATCATCAATTGCTGGACTTATTTCATGCCTTTGTGGGGTGCACGTTTTTCCAGCAAAGGCACTCGGTCGCCTGCCAAGCGCAGGTATCCTTCATTAATCCTCTCCTTTGAAAGAGATGATCAAGTGTGTTGAAATGAGCGGAGCCAGCAAGCAGGGAAAGACAAAAGGCTCCTCTTTGGATAGATCACGCCAAGAGAGCTTTTTAATAAGGCCTGTGTTTGATACAAAACATCAAAATGCTGCAGGCCTGCTGGCGTGACGTGCAGTGTCAAAGACGCATGCTGGGCTCCGCCGGGAGTGCTTTGAGACGGTGGGTTTTATGGTGTGGATTGAAACCAAGCCACCCCTGAGCACATTACTTTTGTCCTCTCTTTCTTTCTTTTGTTTTCCTCCCCCTTCCTCTTCTGTCTGAGGACAGACGCTTCCTCTTTCATCTTTGCCCTGGGTTTGAAGCCCGTCTGATAAATGCGGTTCTAATTTTGAAACCACTTTTTGGGGAGAAAAAAAAGAGTAAACCTGTCCTGTCTTGGGCTGTAAAGCATAGCAAGATGCACAGCAGCGGCGCGGCACGAGCCCGCGTGCTGGAGCAAAGCCACCCTTGCAGCAGAACCACAGCCGGTGACCACCCCCCGCTGAACTCCGGTCCGTGTGCTCCCCAGGGGACCACTGGCGAGTCCTCCCTTCTTCTGGGTCCTCCTGTCCGTGACGGGGTGCACCCCACATGTGCCTTTGATGTGCTCTGCAGCATCCAGAGCGCTCTCCTTGATTGCTTGGTGCATGTGCAGGTGGAGGCGTGGGCCCCCGCCGGTGGTAGCGGTAGCAGCTCTCTGGCAGCAGCCCCAGGTGAAGGTGGGCTGCCGGCTCTCTGCATAGCCCTCTGCATCCATTTTTCTCGCTACATCTTCTGCTTCACAAAGGTGGCTCTTTGGTGTCAGCACTGCTCAAACCTCAAACCTAGGCGCAGCTGCTCTTGCATTCATGTGTGCTGTGAAACCTTTTTTGACCCAATGGAAAGATAGCTTATTAGTCCAGGTTATTTTTAAATTATTTTTTTAAACATCGCCAGCCTCTTTCTTCTATTTGTGAATAAGGTGGATATTACATATCAGAATGTGTTAATTTTTGGTCCATCTAAGAATTCGGTGTAGCTGCTGTGGCTGCAGTCTGGCACGTGGAGCTGTCACTGAGGCCAGTGAGATTCTTGAGAAATTCATGATTGCCATTCATGTTGGGGGAGAAGGCGTGTTTTGCTGAGGAATCGCCTTGTTGGCTGTTCAGGACTAGGAAGTATTTGAGAGATGCCGTACAACTCAATAGGGAGATTGATGTTTTATTTTTAAGCTTCCAGTTTACTTCTGTGTTCCACAGTATTACAACTTGTAATTATTTACTGACAATATCAATAAATTCTTCCAAGGTGGAGAAACAAATTATACCAGCTGAGCGTCTTGCCCTACGTTCATAAAAGGACTTTAAAACAATATCCCAGTAGGTGATACTCCTTTTGGTAGGTTATTTGATTCTATTGTTTTCCGTCATTTGCACAGGCTTCACAGACTGTTAGGTTTTGATTACAGTATTCACTTAATGGACATTTTTTTTTTTCTGATTACTTTTTACTTTATGGCCTTCGCGACTGTCCATGTGACTTGTGCTACTTGCTATTAGTACTGTTGTTTGAGAGAGCCTTTATTTTGTCAGTTTGTTTGTGGTATTAGATAACTAATTATTTATTCTTAAGACATATCCCATTTTTCTTCGTGACTTATTATTTTTGTCTGAACCCTGTCCTTCACTACAGATGTGCATAATGTAATTATGGTTTTTTTTCTACCCAAGGTGTGGATTTTAATTCCAGTTTGAAATTTTCATTTGATCTCTCTCTTCCTGGGAAGAAAACGTCAAGAAAAACTCCAAGTTCTCGCAAGGTAAAAATTAGTCATGAAATCAGAATGAGTTTTATAGACTGAAAAACAGAAACCCTTCTAAATATCGATTGTATTTGCGCTTCTGATTTGAAGCTGTTTTGGTGGTTTCTTTTCCCCTCCTTTAAAAAAACCTGAAACAACAAACCTTTCATATCCATATGACTTAGTTGGATTAGTCCAGCACCTGAGATCTATCTTGGATTGTTTTCCTGAGTCACAGATATCGATTTCCTGCGTGCTATTCCCTGAGCTTGTTCTTTGCATAACAGTGATGTCTATTAAGAAAATGCCCGTCTGCAGATATTTCCCCAGTGGAAACTGTTCTCTGGTCTCTGCATTAATGAATTACGTTACCAGTATTTTCAGATTTTATGTAGCAGAGTAATTTCTGGGAATATTTGGCTACCTATTATACACTATTCCCTTTCAAAATTTTGTGTCACAAAAGATTTCTTAAAAGGAAACGTAATTTATCCTTCCCCACAGAGTTCCTGTGCCGGTATCAGGGGCTGGGCTTGTCCTGCCTCTGCAGTAACCTCCCTGCAGCTCTTCTTCCCAGTGCCTCCCATTTCTTTTCCAGATTGAAGTAATGCATGACTATCAGGAAAAACGGAATTCCTTGCAGTATTTTATTTCAGACAGTGATGACAACTTAGATATACTAAAAGGGTAAGTTTTCACCCTGTTTACATCACTCAAAATAAGTGAGTTTATTTCTAGCCAGTCCTTGCCCAGCGCATGTGTTCCTCCAACCTGACCTGGGTTTCATCTCTTGTGCTTTTACCCGTTTTATCGTCCCTATGTGGGCTGTTAATGAGGTCGCACTGTGTTTTGGGCTTGTTGAACTGCACTGGTTGCCTGTGGGGTTTTTACAGGCATAAAAATAATATACTTCTATTTTTTTCTTTATTTTAGCCATGTCATCAATGAGCTTATAGAAACTGAGAGAGTGTACGTAGAGGAACTCTTCACTGTTTTGACGGTGAGTGACTTTTTCAGGTTGTTCATTGCTGTTCCCCAGCAACTTGTACAAAAGGGCACCTGCTGCTCTGTCAAACTGAGCAAAAATGTGATGGGGCAGGTTTCCACCAGACTGTCAGATCCCAAGCTAGTCATAAATGCTCAAGTCATCTCCCCAGTTTTCCTTTGTTGGGGGCATCTGCAGGAACAGTTGGTGTCAGAATGAGCTTTTCATCTAGAATGAGGGAGAAGCCTTCTGTTTGTACTCAAAAGCACTGGTAATTAGTTTTATCAGTGCCTGGAGAAGTGTACAAAAAGCTGTTATTTTTAACTGTTCCTCGATTTCTTTTACCTTTTGGAAACAAAAGAAAGAAGCTTGTGTTTTATCCTTGGGAGGATTCTGTTTCAATGCTGTGAAATTTGTGATTGTGTAAAGCACGTTTCTTTAGAAACCAGGTAATAATTTCTCATACTGCCATTTTAGACATTTCTGCTTTATTCCAAAATAACTCTTGCTGATGGCCAAAACAAGTTGGCTGTTAAATAGCTCTCCCCCCTTGCATTTCTCTCACCCAGGAGCAAGCAGGATATAAATCTGTTGGACTGCAGGTAGTTACATGTAATTGCCCTGCACTGATTGTTTTTTGTTGTTAAACCATACTCTGTATGATAAAGCAGTTGGCAGGTACACAGATTTATTACCATGCATATCAAGTCTAGATAGAGAAAAACGGACAGATAGACTCAGATTTTCTGAAAATAGTATTTCCTTTGAAGAGGGAAGCCTGCTTGCAGTGGTTAAATACAAATGACTAATTTTACAGGTACTTATCTTCTACTGCATCTTTACTCAACTGCAAAATGCCTGCTTCGTATGAGGAATACTGATTCCTACCATAATGAGTGTGAGAGATTAATTTGGCAAGCCAAAGAAGACATGCTGTGCATACTGCAGACATTTTTGCAAAGAGTTTTGCTACTCAGGTTAGAAGGGCCTCAGTGCTGTGCCATCTTGGTGACTAACATGGTCAGCTTGAGCTGTGGGTAGCGGCCACCTTGATGTCCTCTTTGCAGCGGCGGTCCTGAGCTCTGCCCATGCCTTCTGCAGTTGGGGTATTCACCATACCCAGTGAATGTTTTTGCCTTGGTGAGGTGATGTGATGTTACTGAGGGGAGCTGTGCGTTATTTCTTAGTTCCACCACGCAGTTTGTAGTGCAGTGCTGTCCCTTCCAGCTCCTCCTGGTTTGGGAGGCTGTGATTTCAAGAGGCAGGTGGAGCCACAGAGGACAGAAATCCTGAAGTATGGAGGAGAGCGAGACCCCGGTGCTCAGCAGGCGTTGTACAAGAGCAGAAAGCCCGTTGATTTTGGTATTTGACCTCAAGCTGTCTCTGCTTTGTAACAAGTCACCTCGCTGCGCTGGGTCCCGTGAGGTTGTGTGTAACTGCGTACCCCGTACAAACACATTGTCACTCCTGTGTCCCACAGTCACAGCAGCAGATGTGGTCAACCCGGACAAATATTCCTCAGGGACCTCTCATGCAGTCAGGCCATAGTGAGGAGCCAGTGGCTGCTGTTTGCCTTTGGTGAATAGGGAGCATCTTGTGGCGCCGGCCAGCCCTACAGGGGCCATCCCAAGCCATCCCCTGCTGGACCACAACCCCACATGCCCCAGGGACTGAAGGACAGGGGTTTAGAGATGCAGATAAGGAGTTAAAAGGGATGTTGCGCTTTGAAGCAAAGCAGATTGTGTTGAAAATCTGTTCATGTCCCCTTTTCATCTGCCTTCGAGGAGATGCCAAGCCAAGGCCTTACCAACTGAGTGATGAGCCCCTTTTGCATCCTGCAGGGCTACAGAGCTGAGATGGATAACCCTGCCATGCTCATCCTCATGCCTCCCGTGCTGAGGAACAGGAAGGACGTCCTCTTCGGAAACATGCCCGAGATATACGACTTCCACAACAAGTACGATGCTGGCTCTGTTCCCCTTTTTATCAGATTGATTTCCTATAATGATTAAATACCCAAACCATACCTTGTGTGCCACTGCGTTTTGTCTCTTCTCCCATCTCTTGCAGAATTTTCCTGCACAGTTTGGAAAGCTGCCTGGGAGCACCCGAGAGAGTGGGATTTTGTTTCCTAGACAGGGTGGGTGACTCATTTTCACATATAAAGCAGACTTGAAGGCCAATGTTTCTTCTGATTTGTCGCACTGTGCAACATCTCAGTTATGTCAGTTGAGTAAGACGCTTCTGACACGCAACACCAACAGCCAGGCAGGAGCGTAGGTGCGTGGCCAGCAGCAGATGGGGGAGAGCAGCAGTCGTGACTGCACTGCAGGCTGCTGTGATTCCCAGCAGTGCTTTTTTTACCCACGCTCTGTGACTTTTAGATATTAAAGCTGGCAACAGAGATAAAAGCAAATTTATAATTTGGGTGTTCACCTGATTTGGCTGCACGCATGTGACTTGCCTTTCGGCTTCCCTTGCAGCGAGAGGATTTCCAGATGTATGAGAAATACTGCCAGAACAAGCCCCGGTCGGAGTCCCTGTGGAGGCAGTGCTCTGAAAGCACCTTCTTCCAGGTGAGCTGTTTGTTCCTGCCAAGGCTGGCGCCGTCCTGGGACACTCACTTGTCCTAAACACCTTCCTCAGTACCCCACAATTTTGCAGCATATTCTGTTCACCATCGCATGGAAGCTTCACAAGAATAGCAGCTGGAGTTTCTTGTACACAAGGAGTTTCAGCATCATGAAAAAATTCATGATATTATTTTATGTGTTTTTATGAAATTTCTTTAGTTATAGGCGCCATATGATGTTTTTACATGAAACCTTTGAAGTCATTAAACCATACTAGTCATGCTGTTGGAATAACGACCTATAGTTGGTGCAGAACTTATTTAATCTGAATTCTTTGTTCCAGGAATGCCAAAGAAAATTAGAGCACAAACTCGGGCTGGATTCCTATTTGCTCAAGCCAGTGCAGCGCCTGACAAAATACCAGTTACTTCTGAAGGTATTTCATATTCTGCTTTGAAAGGACATCATGAGATGGATTTGTTTTTCCAGTTTGTTTTATTTTTCAATTAAGGGCTACCTGTAAATCGGCACAGAGCTTTAGATTACATATTGCTTATCTTGGCCCTCCATAGTGTCTTTCGGTGAAGATGATTTGCGTACCTGAAAAAGGAACAGGGGCTTTTAATGAGCCGTTTTTTGAGGGGAGAAAGACTGTTTAAATCTGTTCAGAGATGCAAAATGACAGAAGCACTTCTAAGAAAACTGAACGAGAGATGATCGTGATGGTCATGACCAGTACGATGAATGAAATATGTTGATGCACCTCTTCTTCTCCTCAGGCTGTTATAGTGCCTGTAATCTTGAATGCATTTATTTGTGTGTCCCCTGTCTGAGGCAGGGCAGTGCTGTTACTGCCACTCTGTAAAGTGGAATAACACTGGGGTGGTGGCTTCTGTACCCTACCTCCTAGCCTCTGGAATGAGAGATGAGTACACGTGAAGTGTGTAGGTGGGCACAGGAGATCTGAAATGAAAGTAATTTTATAACAATGGTATAATTCCCTAATCTGCCTTCCATTTATTGACTTGAAGGCTCTAGATTTTGTAAATTCTGTTCCTTCTGTCTGCCAGGCTGAAGACAATCATCTGCTGCCCACCTCATCTGAAGGCAAATATGGTGTATTGGCAGCTAATGGGAAACCTGAGCCTTAGTTCCTTATTTCTTACCCAGCAGGAAACACACCACACAGAACTTAGATGAGCGTGATGCTGCTCTATAACCTGACAATGTTCTTAAGGAAACCCAGAAAAAAATGGGCCATGCTTCAGTGATCTGTTCTCCACCTCATACTGTCTGGTTTAGAGTCAGTGTTTTTTTCCAGTGGCATATGAAAAAAGAAACTCGGGAGGTGTAGGTTGCTTTTGGGTATTGGAAACTCTGGGCGAGATGGAAAGATCTGCTTTGTTCAAGTGCAAACACATGCTCTTCCATTTCTATTTTCAGGAGCTGCTAAAGTACAGCACGAGCTGTGATGGAGTTCAGGAACTTCAGGAAGCTCTGGTTGCGATGTTGGATTTGCTAAAGTCAGTCAATGACTCTATGCATCAGATTTCAATAACAGGATATGATGTGAGTAGTTTTGGGTAATGAGAGACCTTGCGCAAGGCCAGGTGGGGCATTGGGAATGGATAGTGTCCCAGAACGTATGAGCTACAAACTACACTAGGGCAGCTGCAAAGTTAATGGGATCAGGAAGCTCTTACAGGTGATAGTGTTCCATCTGTTTTCAGGATTTTGGAAAATATCTGCATGCAAAGGACATATCAGAAGTTGCATAGTGCCCACACTTGCCACCTTGTGGTTTTTGAGAGTATTTTTCCAGCATACACCTTAGTTCTCTGCTGGCTGACCTCAGGATTGCGCCCAGGGTGTCTTCATAGCATTTCTCATTCAACATTTAACCAAATACTCTGTTGAGTCTGGGTTTGATCCTTGCCCAAGGAAGTGGTTGTCTTTCCTAGGGCTTTGTAGAAGGGTGAGAGGCTGGCTTCCTAAGCTGCTGGTCCCAGTCCTTGAGAAGTCCATCCTCCAAGACCTCCGTTCAGGCTCAGATCTCATCTGCTCTCTCTCCCACTGAAGTAGACGGAGCCCTTGACCTGGTCTTCCATAGGAGCTGGCGAGTTTTCCTATCTTCCTAGTTCTTCCAGTTACTGACTTGTACCCCTTCACACAGACTAGCTGCAGGCCTGCGCCAGAGACCTCTGCTTCCCTCCTGGCACCATGCCGTCACTCCCAAAGGATCATCTGATCCTTCCAGGAAGACCTATTCTTAGAGTGCCGTGCCTTGGAACAGAGCTGGCTTCGGCGCCTGTCATTGTTTGGACAGTCCTCTTACATTTTAATTGACATCTTTTTCTTTCTTTTTTTTGTTTGTCGTATTCTCACCAGGGTGACCTGAGCGAACTGGGGAAGGTATTGATGCAAGGATCTTTCAGTGTTTGGACAGGACACCGAAAAGGTCCGACAAAAATGAAGGATCTTGCCAGGTTCAAGCCAATGCAGAGGCATCTGTTCCTGTACGAGAAAGCCTTGGTCTTCTGCAAGAAACGAGAGGAGCACGGAGACGGATATGACAAAACCTCATCCTACAGTTTTAAGCATTTTTTGAAAGTAAGGACTTTTTAGTTGGGGCCATTGCCATGTACATTGTAAACCAGTAACTCTGCAGACCCAGAGAGTGTTTTTGCCCTGACACAGTGGCTTGTTTGCTGCCGTTAAGGGCTGTGATGCTCCCTATGGAAGTGCCATGCCAGTGAAAGGTGGTTGGTTGCAATAAGCTGTGAGGACCGCCACAGCTGGAGCAGCAGCTGGGAGAGCCCATGGACTCGGAGTCACATATAGGGTGGCACCTGCCAGGGAAATGGAGCTACAGGCGAGTCCCAGGGATGGGAATGTGTCTTCCCCCCTCCACTAGTCCACTTTCCAGGAGTGGGGGTGAGGGCATGAAGCTGGGGTGTCCCTTCGCATCTTCCCCAGCTGACCTGGGAGAGCAAGAGGCTCCTCAACCCGTGGTCCTCAGGGAGTTCCCTTGGGCTGGGGTCTGCCTGGCTGCTGCTGAGCCCCATTTCCCAGCCCGGAGGATGCAGAGATAATTCCTCTTCCTCTCTCATTGCCCTTCTCCTTTGGCACGCTTTAACGGCAGCTAAAAGTACAATTATCAGATGAAGAGAGTAGCCTATGGCAAAATATGAGGGACATAAACAACTGTCCCAAGCCCATAAATGCTAACTATTATCAATAAAAATCCAAAAGTGCTCTCCTAAAGGAGACCTTCTGCTGTACTGCGTGTGATGAGCACTTCTAACATCGCATTTTGTCTCAGTACTCTGCCTTGTGTTTCTTGATAAGTAAAACCTCGATGTGAGTATATCTTAGAATGGAAAAAAATGGGCACTTGGGGGCAGAGCCTTCAGGTCCAGATGCTGCAGGTCCCTGATCTCAGCAGGGTCTGGGGAGGGAGAAGCCACAAGTAGTCAGAAAGCTGTGTAATAGTAGATAAGCCTGTTCAGCTCCAGTGTGTGTTACAAATTGTGTATTAAAAGCAAATCCCAGGCCATATGTCTAGGCACTTTAAATGTTTTCCCTGAGCAGCATCATTTTCTTTCTGGAGAGCTTGTTTTCCCTGGAGTACTTGTTTCACCATACGTGCTTTTGAAACAACTGAAGAGGGTGGCGTGGGGAAAGCCTGCTCGGAGGAGAAAATCCTGCGCTCAGGAGCCCAGGCAGTGTGGCCAGGGTTTTTCTTTGCCTTGTGCGGGCTCATTTTCCAGTTGTTTTTGTTGCCACACTGGGAGGTTGAGGTTAGAAAATCCATGGATGCTGCAGGATTACATCCGCACACATCCATCTTCAGAATTGCTGTGCTGAGGGCAAAATCATGTTTCTGGAGCTTGACATTTGTTTGATTCATGATAGTATGAGGAAATCATTTTTCTTTGCCATAATGTTTTCTGGGGATGCAGAATTCAAGCAAGCTGTTGGGTAGAAGCTGTGTAACTGGACGTCTGTAAGACAAACGAGAGCCCCTCGGGATCATATTTTACACGCTGTGTAGAACATCTAGTGGCAAATGCGTCCTCAGCTGAGATTCAGTAACTTGGAGGGTGCAGGCTCGTAACTCCCTGCGATGCCGAGTGAATCAGTCTGCCTCACGCTGCTGTGGAAGGCAGTGCAGACGAACGCCATCCCAGAGCTTTGTGCAAACCCACCTTGGTCTGCATTGCAGTGACAGCGGAGGACAGTAAATCCTGGTCAGGGGAAGGACATAGAATTTCTAAATCCACTAACATGAATGAACAGACCTTAAAGATCTCTATTCCTGGCACCTTTCTTCACATCCTCATAGTGGATCATCTAAAATAACTAATATCTTGATGCCTGGGCAGTTTTGTAGGAGCCCCTGTATAATAAACTGTCATGCTAAACAAGATGCCCAGAACTGGAAATTGCAGCGGCTGGATGATGTGCTCTCTAGGCTGTCCTTTAGACATCTTTAATATTTTTTTTTAGTTTGGTTTTTTGGTTTTTTTTTTTTGTTTTGTTTAGGTTTTTTATGTTTTCACAAAATAAGAATGGAGCCTGATCCAGCTTTCTAAGGCATCGTGGCACTATGCTGCACAGGATAGAGTTTTTCCAAATGTTCAGGACTATGCTGCACTTTTTAACCTGTGCGTTTTTAAATACCCATGGACGTGTGTGAAACTGTGCATGTGCAAACGGTCACTGGCTTTGATCACCTTCTTGCAAGCTCAGTCCTGTTCAGTGCAGATCTCCAGTCTTTTGTCAAATGTGACTGTAGAGGACCAGGTGGAGAGAGGGATGCGAGCAAAGAGACTGGAAAGTGCTGACGGCTGCTCGGTGGTGGCCTTTCTGCATCTGGAGGCAAGCGCTTTGTCAATTCAGAAGAGCTCTGCTGTTTGTGCCAGTGAAGAAAGGAGAAAAGCTAATGAGCAACTTGCTTCCTATTCCCTGAGGTTGTTCATAGTCGTTGAAAATGGGTGCCACCGTTTGGAAAAGTAACTGGGAACAGAAGGTTTGCCCAGATGACCCGATCTGTACATCGTCGTAGTCTTTCAGACCGAAAGCTCTGAGGACACACGTACTAACGAAGAGGAGCAGCAGTGTTAAACAGATCTTCTTTCTAAGGCTTTATTTGCAGTTATATTGGGTTTATCTAATCCAGTCTGCGTGAATAATTTCTGATGGATGATACCATTATTATTAGATCCATTTCAAAACACGTGAGTGGGATACTTTAGCTATTTTTGACCATCTGTTAATCAGCAATAAATTGCTAACAAATTCTGCTTTGAGTGAGGAGATGGTTTATGCGAGATCAGGTATTAAAGCACGTTTAAGCTTCGTGGCGTGTTCAGCAGGTGGGTCAGAGGTCTCCTGCTGCTGAGGAACGTCTCGGTCTCTAACCATAGTTTGAGCTACTCGTTCAGGTGGGTCACGTTGTGCAGGTCCTGAGTTATTTGGGCTTTTGACATTTCCATCCAAATGATCAAAAGTGGTCTGTGACAACAGGTAGAGCCGCGTTCAGCCACATCCAGCCTTAAGTCTGCGTGCTTCGTGAAAGCCAGGCTGACGGCAGCTCAGGCTCTATATCCAGAAGTTCAGCCTTTTGGAAACCTTGGGATGGCGTCTCAACTACAGGGGTGGTTAGGGACCAGAAGATGTTGAACTGAAATTTCTAAAGGAGCTAAGGGCTTCACAAAAGGGTTTTAAAGATCGCTGAAAGAATGAAACACCGAATTAAATGAGTAAATAAAGAATAGTACAGCAGAAATAAGGTATGTAGAAAAATAATGTACCATGCATTTATAAAGCTTCGTATGCCTCATCTGAGAAATTTCATGGTGAAAGAGGTATGAGATGACTTTTCAGTTAGTTCCACTGATGCCCAAATGAAAAGTCCCCTAAGGTCCGTTGATTGGTTTCAGAAAGCTTTTGTAAATACAGCAAGCTGGCAGAAGGTCAGGGGGGATAAGTCATTGCTACTGAAATTAATGTTGATGAATTGTGTTAAACTGGGTGAAAATAGGTTTATTTAACATGCTGCAGAAAGTCTGGTTACATAGGGAAAAGGGAGAAATTTGTAATATGTTTTACTTTCTGGTTCTTTTGGATTTGCAGATGAATGCAGTTGGAATAACTGAGAATGTGAAAGGAGATCATCGGAAATTTGAAATCTGGTATAGTGGGCGAGAAGAGGTCTATGTCGTGCAGGTTTGTATCTTCAAAAATGCTGATATTTGCACATACTCATAACAGTGTTGAGGCGATGTCTCCCGTTGGTCTTTATAGGATTATTAGACATTTACCTTGTGTTTTGTCCTCCTGTTTGCCCACATCAGTGTTCACAGAGCTGTCCCAGTGGCTGCTCCTTGGTGTCCAGTCTAGAACTGTAAAAGTCATCTTAAAGTGAAGACAGAATTGCCCCTTGGAAATAGACCCTTTTTATTCCAGATAAATATCTCAAATAGACCGATAGTTGGGAAAAAAGATTTTACTGTGCTTAATAGCTTATGTGAATTGAGGTGGGAAACAAACCTCGCACATCAACGGACACGGGCACGTGCTGCTGTGCAGTGAGATGTCAGAACTGCTCCCAGAGCAAAGGCTTAGCCCCCGTGGGGCTGCTCCCGGGAGTCTTTGGATTCATCTACAAAATGCCCAACTGACCTGAGTTCTTCAGTTCTTCCTGGTTCCCCCCCCCCCCCGCCCCACCGCTTTGTAGCGTTTTGAATAGAAATTGATGATGATGAACTGTTTGCCTAATGGGGTGTTCACAACCCTGTTGTGAAAATACTGTCGATTGATGCTTTTTTTAATTAGTCTTCTGCCTAGCTTTTTTTTCTCCATGTTGCAACAGAGTAGCTGACTTAAATTCCTAAAGCAGATGTATGTAGCCAAGTATACATATATGCAAAAGGCAGACTTGGCCCTTCAGGTATTTTGTAAAAGGGATGAGATGCACGCACACGTGTCCTTTTGCCTGCACTTCTTGTGTCGTAGGAGATGGCTCCAGAATTTCCAGTGTTTTGCCTGGGCGTAGTGAGGATCGTCAATTTTAGAAGATCATGTATGTTTAAATTTTAGTGGTGGCTCTGGATAAAAGGGGATTTTGGATAATTTCAGCATAGAAAAGTATGAAATTTCATTCATACATTATAAGGGATGTTTCTCAATGCAAAATTTGGACAATTTTCTCTACTTGTAGGCCCAAACGGTCGATCTGAAGATGGCATGGTTGAATGAAATAAGAAAAATTTTGTTCAAGCAGCAGGAGCTTATAAAAGGTACATTTGACCAGTTTCTCTGTGGCATTGATTCTGCAGCAGAACCTTTCCTATTTTCACATTGCTAATCTTCAAATCCACTAATTCTCTCCAGAGAATTGATTTTTAGAAGCCTAGTAGCAAAATACTGGAGCAAGGTCTTACAGGGAAAGAACATAACTTACAGCAGTAAAGGCCAGATGCTTACGTGAAAATGAATTACAGAAGTACTTTTTTTTTTTTTTCCTTACCTTGGGGATTATTTCACATTTGTTATCATAGGCTTAATTCAACAAGATACGTAGCAGATGCCTAGTTTTAAGCATATTATAGTCTTCAGTGGCATGCTGACTATTGGATTTGTGCTAACATATACCATCTTAATCATAACTAAGTCTGTGCTTTGCAAGAGTCCGAGTCTGTTTTTCTCTAGATGGAAATCATTAGAGCTGTACACAAGGTCTAATTTTTAAAAATGATGCTTCAAGTGTGACGGTTACTAATAAAAAAATGGATTTTAAGATGGTGTTTGACCTCCCCACAGTGGAGAAGCAGCAGCCTGGCTCATGCACAGACCAGCTCCCGCTCTCCTCCCAGCTGAGTGATGGGTGAGTCCCAGGAGCCGGATCGGGGGCTCCCTCCAGTACCCCCCCATCACTGGGCACCCGCTGTCCTCTGTCTGTATCCTGGCTCTGTGCTGTTCCCCCCTCCCCGTTTCTGTCTGAGACCTCTGGCATCGGGGTCAGGAGGGATGTGGTGCCGTTCATCCTTCGGTGACGGTGGTCTGGGGACAGGGTCTGTGAGGGGCACCCTGGAGAACTCGCCTGGCAGCGCAGCCTGAGCTGCTCATCCTCTGCACATGGAGACAAAGATCAAAGACTGTGCTTAAGTTCAGGAGACAGACCATAGCCACTGTATTTCCCCTCCCAAAAACCTAAAACTAGGCACTGAAGTCCTTAACCTTTATAGAAACTTACGTTAGGAAGTACCACTATTATTTCTCACCCTCTTTTACAAAACCTTGTGAAGTTGTGTTCATTCATAAAGTAAAACTAAGACTGATGTCTGTCTTTTTTTTTTTTTTTTTTCAATCAATCAGAAAGCAGCAGAGAGCCTCCGTAAGCTCAGAAGAGAATGACTCGGAGCGCACCAGCCCGGTGATGCTGGACAGTGGGCTCCCGTCCCCCCAGAACAAGCCCCACAGAAGTATGGACCCTTCCCCTTCCCTCGGGGCATGCTCTGCGGGTGCTGGGGTACCCCCAGCCTGAGCTGCACGCTGTCTTGCAGGCTGGCCGGGAATGTCACAGTCCCTGGAAATCTGCGAGGGGCTGGAGGAGTGGTCGGGTAACCAGTACCTCTCCAACTGCTCGGACACTGAAGAGGAGGACGGGAACCAGCTGGTTAGTCCCAAAGCTTTGGGTGTTGCTGGTTTTGGTCATCTTGCTTTGTTTTGCTTCACTGGATAACAGATGTATCTTGTCTATGTCTCTCAAATTTTCCATATCTCACTTTGGGAAATGAGGATATGCCTCAGCCACAGTTTCTTGAAATAATTTGAATTAGGGTAGCTGATAGGGCTCCGTCACGTTCCCTGCGGCAGTCAGACGTAGCAGCTGCATGATATGAAGTGCAGCTGAATAAGATAATTTTTTTCTTACTACCACAGTCTCCAGGAAGATACAAAGCCCTTGCAGACTGCAAGAGGAGAGGATCAGAGGACCTGCTGGTGAAAAACGGGGATGAAATTCAGCTTTTGCATGAAGATGGTGAGGGACAGTGGTAGGTATTTTAGGATTTCTTTGCCTTCTCTCTACGAGCCTGCAAGGCAGTCCTGTGCGACCTCGCTTGCCTGGTGATACACTCATTGCAGCTGCCAGTTAAGTTTTAGACTATTCCAGAAAGCTGGAGAATTCATTCCCTTGCTATGACTAGAGGCCATGCGGCTGGCTTGGCCTGGGACAACGTGGCAGGACTTGCCTTGCCATGGGTGCCCGGGTGAGCCGTGCTTTGCCAGCATCTTCACCACCCTGCTTGCCATGCTCTGCCTGCTTCAGGTGGCGCTTCAAGCGAGAGCTCCTTGCCCACCTCAGCTCAGCTGTTGGCTCAGTTCCTCTGGGCTTATTAATAGCACTGTTGAGTAACGGTAAGACATTTCCCTCCCTCAGACAGCTGTCTGAGTGTTAATGGTTAATGGCTGTAAACCATCTTTCTGTTGTGTTTAAAACTGTGGCTCCGAGATAACACTTCGCAGCCGGCTCTCTCCTGGCTGGGAGTGTTGCCTGGGAAGTCACCATACCCAGCCCTCTGCCTTCTGGACCGTTAGTTCCCTTGCCTCGGAGAGCAGCACGCTCTTTTCTGATTTTTGCAGCAATTTGCTGAGATTTCTGGCTGCCTTTCCTTTCCAGGCTGATTTCTGACTAGCTCTCATCAGCCAGCCCAGAGTCTCAGTAGGAGAGAGTGTAGCGTGCTAATGCCTTGTTCGGGATGTGGGAAGGGTGGTGTTACAAGGAACCTGGATCAGATTTGTGCAGGCACTAGCCCATAAATGCACAGACACAAATGCCCCGTGGAGGATTCCTGGCCAGCATCTACAGCCCTTGCACTTCCAGGGCAATTGGAATAGAATAGAACAGAATATTTCAGTTGGAAGAAGGGACCTACAATGATCATCTAGTCCAACTGCCTTTTTCAAAATCTGGTTTGTTGTTAGCAAAAGCAAGGTGTAAAACATCTCAGTTTTGCTGAATGCTTACCACCTCTTACAGTGATTTCAGCCAGTGCCAGGCAAAGATTTTGCACACCAACCTTTTGTGTTAGCACAAACTTCACTGCATGGGTGAGACAGAGGGATGCTGTTTATGAGCATGAGTATTTCCAGCTGCCTAAGTCTTGGCTTGAATTTACTTACAGTACCCTGACTAAATTCACCTTACCAGTCTAGCTTAATAGCAAAGAAGTGAGGCAAGTAGTTGCCCTTGGCTCCATCGGTAGTCAATGGAGGAAAACTGGCATCTCTGGAAGTCTCAGGTGGGATAACGCATGCTCTGGAGCATTCTGTTCCTCTCCACTGCCTAGAGGGGTGCCCAAGGTAGCTGCGCTCCTGATGTAGGTTTTTAATTAGGTACCTAAATTTAGGTGGGAAGAATATTTTCAATGCATGCCCTGCTCCAGTTCAAATGCTTCCCTGGTTTGAACAAATTGTTGGTTGCACTGACAGTTGTGTAGAGTTTGCCCGTATGGAACTGCTGCTGGGTTGGTTTGTTTCTTTTACTAATGCCGTTGTCATTCCAAGGTTGGTGAAAAACCTAAACAGAAGAAAAGAAGGCTGGATTCCTGTCCACAGTCTGCAGATAGTAGTTGGTGACTGCAGATTTCGGAATGCCAAAGTCGCAGGTATCATATAGCACGCCTAGCAGAAATATTTCATAACTCCAATCAGGTCTTTTAAGCCATTTGCTTTACTCTTGATGTACTAAATCTGGCTGCATATGCCTCTGCAGAAAAAAAAAAAAAAAAAAGCAAGCAGCTACTCCCAAAACCCGCAAAAGTAGTAAATTAAGCTTTTTTTGTTTGTCAACACCTTAAGACATTTCTGTGACTTTAGGCACTAGTAAGTTAAACCCAAGCATTTAAAAACATAGATTTCTTTGCAAGAGCACTGGGTAGAAGATCGGGGAGAAGAGTCTGAGTCTGACAGAGGGATTCCCGGGACTGTGTTGCCTCCTCACTGCTATAGCTCAAACCCCGTGTGAACAGGAGGTACCTAGGCAGAAATTCCTCCTGCTGCAAAAGGCGTCGTGGCCTGACCCCCAGCACTCTAAGGCAATACTTCATTTCTGCAACCTCTTGCCCTCATTGCTGCCTCCTAGTTAATCCGTTGTTAGAACCAAGATTATAATAAGCAGGTTACCAGGTTTTGGCAGGAGGCTTCTAGTCTCAGAAAACATATTTCTCGTCTTCTAGCCATAAATGTACATAGAAATAGATAGGGAAGCATAACAGACAACACAAGAAAATGCCTTAAGGGCAGCCTGTCGCCCTTGCCATGTACGCAGCATCCACCACTCCATGTGTTTGCCTCATCACCATGTCACTGGGAATGGGAGACCAGGGTTTGCAATGGGAGCAGCTCAGGAAACACACATAGATGTAGTCCATCCGAAAAAAAATAATAATACACTAGTTATAACCATATGAAACAAATTTGGCAAGTAGATTTCTTTATAAATACTTCCTTTTTTTGTCAAAATCTATTGTTTTGGTGACCATGAAGGAAGCCTTCTGAAAGGCTTATAGTAACAGTCAGCTCCTGATGGATTTCCAGTGTATTTCAGTGAAATCCTTCCTATGCAGGAAGATACTTTTTTATCCCGTTTGTTGCAGGGCAGGCGAATTTCATAGGTTGGAGGTTTTGTGGCTTTACCGAAGGGGCAGCTGGCAGTGGGCTAGCAGTGCAGCCGAGAGGACTGCCCTTGGCACGCTCCTACCCTGGAGCACCATGTGTTGTCTTCCCAGCAAGTCTGGTTAGTGCATGTCGCCGGGTCCTCCACCGCAGCCTGTGCAGGAGGTTTCTCCAGCCACAAATGCATCTTGAAAATACAGTGCCGGCAAACTTTGAACACTGGTTTGCTTTGCAAGTGGTCATATCCCCCAAAGCTAACAGACTCGCATCTCCAGATGCAAAACCATCTGGTTTGCAAAGTCGCCGAGCACAAACTAAAGGGAATTTCACAAGGCAAAACCACAGAGAGCTCCTCTGGTGAGCCTCATGCCGCTGCCCAGGTGCTTTGCCGTCCTGCTGCCAGGGTCTAGTGGTGGCCCTGAGGCTCTGTTCTCCTGTTACGATTAACTTTGTTCTCTCCTGCTGTTGCTGTTCATGTTATGCAGTCACTGGGCATGATTCCAATTGTACGTGCACTCCAGGCAATATTGTAGGATGATGTGGGATGTTTTTTTTGCTATTTCCTAGAGCTATTCCTAGAGCTTTTCAGTGATGTGTCCTTATAGCTATAATGTACTTTCACTCTGAAACCTGATTTTCAAACAGTACCTTTACGTTTAGCAATTCCCTTTCCTCTGTGGACCGGTCATTTTGTACCGCAGGTGACTGTACCAGACTGCTCAGGGCTGGGCTGGGCTGGGCTCTTTTCTGCTTCTTCAGAAGATGGAGCTCTTGCTCCAGTATAGCAGAGGGAGAATTAGGCGGCCAAGCTTGCAGAGCAAAGTAGGGGCAGGAGGGAGCACCGTAACCCTCACATGTGATGAGCTGCTTGTGCTGAAATGCTGTTTTGCATGTAAGCAGGGTAAACTTGATTAACATGTTGTGGGGTCGCCAGGAGCGTGGAGCGTGGTGGAGTCAGCCCCTCGGATGGGGGAGGCAGTCCTGCCCCTCGCGGGGGTAGTGCTTCTGGTACTGCTCAGCTCCAGGTCCCCGCAATAAATAAAAAACGTATTTCCTGTCACTGAATTTCATAACCAGAAGTCATACGGATCTGGGATTTGGGTTTTTTTTCAGCAAAGCCTTTAGCTGAATAGGTTAAATGGTTCCCTTACCTTAACGTCTTTTTTTTTATTAGATTTATACGTGACCCTAACAAGAACCTCCCATCACAGGGTGGCTGATGCCTGCACGCTTACAAGCTGTTCCTCTCCCCTCCTGCTAATTATTCCAGTGTTGAGCCAGTACAACTCATAATGAAGTTACAGGGAACTTTCTGCTGCCCAGTTTAAGTCATCAGATGCGTGTGTGGTCCGTGCCCCCCTTCCCTACCATTGCTGGCTTTGCAAATCCACCATCCTCCAGCACCCCGCCTGCCCAGGCACAGCCTGCCTGCAAAGCTGAACTCGCAGCACCCAAACGAAACCACAGATGGTTTTGCATCCTTTCCTCGCATGGTTGCATAGGTGATTTTCCTTAGAGATGAGTGGTTACTATTGGCGATGCCATGTAACTGTTGATAGAGCAAGTATTTTGGTCCAGCTCTTCTTCTGCAAATGTGTGCGTGTGGGAAACCTTATTAAACTTTTTGTAAATCTTGGCCTGGGTACAAGCCAGGAGGCTTTTGGGGAGGAAGACAGCTGGCTTTTGGAGGTCACTTTGAAAACCAGTTTTCCTTCTGGTATGCCTCTAGCTATAATTTCTGAGTTTAGTCCTTGCTGCTTTTTTCTGAATAGATTTATTTTGTCTCCTGCGCAAATCCATGGTGGATGCTTTTATGTGTGCTGTAGGCATAGTTTTGTGTCACAGGTGATAACGTGCAGATCTCAAATAGGGGAGGGCTCTGCTCAGAAAAAAGCAATATTCAGGAAAAAGCTACTGCTGAGGTTTACCCGTGTGTTGCTAGTTTAAGCTGCCTTGCTAAAGCAGCCAGGTATTGCCTGGTCAACTGACTTGACTTTTATATGAATTAGCAAGGAGATGCAAGATTATCTCTTCATTTCCCTTGTGCAAGACACACATTCGGGGAAGGTGAGGGCTGCAGCGTTACAATCCCAACTCTTTTTCCACGGTGGGGCAGGAGACAAAACATTTCTGCAAGTCCCCTGGTTGCTAACGTGCCAAAGATCACGATTTACAGCACTGACAGCATCTGTGTCAGTGAAGGAAAAGGCATCTTGCTTCTTGGCTGCGCTGCAGCACCCACTGCATGGCAAAGGGAGAGCAGGGAGAGCAGAAATGAGGCCCTTGCCATCCCCCAGAGCTGCTGCGTGACTCGTTTTCGCTTCGGTGACAGTGTTGGTGTCCAGCAGCACTGCAGCCGCCCCTCTCGCCGAGGGTGAGCTCTGTCCCTGCTCTGCTTTTCTCTCAGCAGTGGTAAACAGATGCAGGCAAAAGGAAACGTGTTGTTGGCTCCTGAGTTTTCACATCAGAGCAAAATGGGGCCACAGCGTTTTTCACCTGACCTTTACAGGCTGGGCAGAGAGAAGGGCGAGTGTCCATTTCTCACTCGCTGTGTGAAGGCTGCATGAGACTGACTGCTTTTAGAGCAAGTAGCCTGAATAAAAAGAGGGATTAAAATGAAAAACGGAAGCGGTGATAAATGCCTTTATGTAAATATATATATTTAAGAAACGTTGCTACAACTTCCGAATTCTCTTAAACAGCAGAACAGTTGTATGGCAGAATTTGCCTGGAGCCCAAAGGCAAGGAGCGTTCAGAGCAGGCATGGAAGGATGCTCTGTGCCAGGGCAGGCACGCATACCGGCTTGGTTTAAGGAGGATGCAGGCTCCTGTTCTACACCCAGACCCTCTCCTAGTTTGTTTTAACACCCCACTTGCCAAATTATCTCTTCTAAGCCTTAAGGGGATCCCCTATGCGTGCTCTTCATGCAATAAACCTGAGTAAAGGTTTCCCCTGCTGGTAGTGCCTGAAGGACAGAGCTTGCATGCCCTCTGCTCCTGCTGGCCAGGGCGGTGGGGATCGTCCTCTCGACTGTGCTGAGCTTGAGGCAACCCCTTACCTGGCTCCCCAGGCCACGCGGTTTGAACCTGCCCGATGAGAGTAACATATGTGGCTGAACTGAACTCTTGAGCTCTTGCAGGCTGGCATAAGCATGTTAGCTGAAATGTGCAAGTTTTGTCTTAAATTCTGTTTAAAATGCCACTTGTAGTTTTGCAGATGCAGCACAGCTGTTTGCACTATTACTTATGCACTTTAATGATTGCAGCCACAGGCTTTTGTATTTACGCAGGGTCCATTAAAGGTAACGCTGATCTCTTTTTGGCCTTTGAAACGTAAAGCAGGGTCTCCTTGCACAACCTGTGATGCCAGCCAGCTTCACGGAACAGCTGTTTTGTAGTGCTGTAGAAAACCATTTTGAACCTGACAAAATAAGGAGTCTAGAGAAGGTATCAGCTGGCCACGCTGTGATAATCAAGTGGTAGGTGATGGAAATGAGTCAAACCCTGTGGTCCTGCCTTAGGCAAGGCTCTCACTGGAGCTAGTGGGAGTTCAACTTTTAGGGAGAACTGCAGGAGCGCACTTACTTTTTTACGTTATACAAATGTTACATGATTACAGGGAACAATGTATTTCTTGGTATAAGATGCTTTAATATTAACATCATTCTTCATTACTTTATAGATGCTGGCCTGTGTAACACGAGAAAGTTTAGTTCCCCTTGAATTAAGGGTGAACTAGTAGCATCCTATTTTCGATGCTCTTTGGAAGCTTTCAACTAAGTGTTACAGAGAAATAGCACAATAGTTGGAGTTGTCCTGTACTATTCATCACATTCACAGACCTCCACAGCTTCATCTGCGCTGAACAGGACTGGGGTCCTAAGCAGCTTCTCATAGTCATAAAGGAAGCCATTCTCTGCTCTTTCTTTTGTTTCTCCTATGGGAAGTACAGTATTTTATTAATTTCACCTGCTGTTTTTCCATGACATCCATCACGTTTCATCAGAGAAGTACACTACAGTTTCCTGACACTTTGTTTAGATGCTTGAAATTTCCTCTCCAGGTTGAAGGCTTTACCTACTTATTAGCTGACAACTGTTGAAGTTGCAAATAAAAGAGTTGAGTTTTGGTAAACCAAAAAAAAACAAACCAAAACCACAATCCAGCCAAAAAAAAAAAAATCAAACAAAAAAACAAAGAAGCTGTATGTCCTGCTTAATTGATTTTATGGATGGATTTGTCTTAAATACCTACTTCAGCTATGTGAATGTAATGTTCTGTAAGAGCATTACCTGGCTGACTCACATGTGGAGATGCAATAACGTTAAAGATCCTCTTTTTGCACTTAGGGTCTGACTGCAGCCCGTGGCGGTCAGTCCCGTTGATTTCAGTGAGGTTTGGATCAGGTCAAACTGACAACTCAGGGTTGTCGCTCATCACTTAGGGTCCCAAAGCGTCCCGAGGCTGAAACCTGTATCTAGCAAGTGTTGAAGTTTACATTAAATGTATGTACTTTTGGAACATGTGCCATAAATCAAAGTTAAATGTCCATGTTTGCACTAAGGATGTTCTTGTGATAAGACTGTACTTTTCAGCATCTTTAACAATAATGTATCTATTGAATTTTTGAGAAAGAAAAAAGAACACTGAACACTCATAATTTAATTTTGTGTTTCTTTGTCTAGTTTTGCTTTTGTAGAACATAGGTACAGGTGGTTTGACTTTTAAGAAGATGTGTGCAAAGAGCATCTGACTGTGTTGAGAGCAGGGTTACTAGTGTTATGCATGCGGTAATGAATTTGCTCTGTCCCGTCAAAATGAAACGTTTTATACTGTGGACTAAAGGGGGACCTTGATGATCTGACTTCGATTTGTGAACCGTGGATTCTTAGACACAGTCCCAAGTTGTTCAGTTAAAACATACCGGGGTTTGGGGGGTGTTTTTTGGTGGCCATTTTTGTATGGAGGGGTTGTCGAACCTGCTTGGTGGCTGTGGTTGCCTGGGGGGTTCCCCAGCATGCTGGCACGCAGTGATGGGCGCTTCTCCAGTTCAGGTGGCCGGTATTGTGGGTAACCCCCCTCCGTACACCCCCAAAAACGTGACCAGCTGCGTCTGAACTGAGCAACACTGCAAGACCTAGAAGGATCCCAGTATTCTTCAGCCACCAGCAGCAGAGGGGTTTTAAGTCACTGAAGATTATTTCAGTCTAATTCAAAATTGGCCACAGTGCATTTGCCAGGTGGAAGAATAGGAGTGTCTTAAGTTACTGTCGGGGCTGTTTATAGTGGTAACAATTATTGTGGTAACAGTACACGTTTTGAGGTACAACTGTAAATATTTGTCTCAAACATAGCACACATTGCATATTAAATGGTTTTAATCTTTTTTGTCTTCCATAGTTTTAAATCTAAGCTTTTATTAATTTATGAGGTTGATAAGTTCTGCAAATCTGAATGTACAGTCTGAGATTTTTAACATTTGAAACTTTGCACACGACATGGTATGTTACCTTAAGTATGCTGTTGAACTAGGCTCTTAATGTATATGTATAAATTACGGTAGAGAATTTTCTCTGACTGCAAGTTTAAATGAATTATATTGTATATGTACCTGTAAAAAAATGTGTTAAATCTATATTTAAAGATTAAAAACTTGTTAAATAAATTCATATGAGAATACGCAATTCTGTCCAAAAACACCTCTGCTGTAACTAGAGAAAAATATAATTCTCACAGTGTTGGTTTTATTTTATTTCTTTAGAACAAATATAACCTTCTTACATGCATTTTGATTTTAAAATAAGCAGCGGCAGATGATCCAGTTAGCTTCTTGGTAATCACAGCGGCAATGAAATTGGGAGAGGCACCGTAGCACTCATACCGATGTCTGAAATAGCAGCTATTGAAACCCTGCCCTGGCTGGGGGTGTCTCCATCACCAGCCTCCCCTGCATCCCAGCATGGGGCCGGAGGCACCTCTGGGCTGGGGGCCATGGGGCCGTACTCATGGGTGGGTGCACGGGGTCTGTGCTGGGAACAACAGCCCTTGTGCAGGTGGCGTGGGGGGAGAGGTGGTCTTAGGGGCATATCCCACCAGGCGGGAGGAGGAGAACCCCTGTCAGCGGGGTTCTGCCTCTGGGTGTGTGCCGTGGTCCTGTGCGTGGTGCCTGCAGCCTGTGCCCAAGCTGCCTGTGCCAGGCACCACGGCGTGGTTCCCAAAGGACACGCTGTTTCCCCATGCACCCCTGGAGTGTTCTGTGGAAGGAGATACGAGGCGAACCAGCACTGATCAGAGGTAAACCTCCTGTCCTTTGGGATTATTCCCTTCCTTTGAAATTGGGAACTAAATTAAGCCCACTTGAATCAGCCCGACAGAGGACCTCTGCCCCAAGATGCCCAAGATCCCCAAGATGCCCCCCCCCTGTCCCTGTGCTTCGGTGCCAGTGCCCACCCTGGGCACGGGGCAGGCACCCCCAACAAGATTTGTGCCACCTGCTCGGACTGGGGTGTCCCATGCCGTCTGTAGTCCGGGGACAGCCCACAAGGTCGTCCGGGAAGGGCGATGCACTGCCTCCATCACCACCAGCCACGTCTGTGGCTGCAGCCTCTAATATAACACGGTTAATACAGAGACCAGGGCAGGTAATGAGCACTAAGCAGTTCTCTTTATAATCCCAACAGGGATCAGCAGAAATCATTAGTGTAAAGCCTGCTACTACCTTTAGGTGAGTTTTATACGGATTTTAGGTCATTTATACAGCCAATTTTGTGCCATCCTTAAGCAGAGGAGCATTTCCTGCTGCCCATGATCCATCCCAGCCCGGCTCACGTGAAGACGCCTGGATGAGAGCACTGGGGGTGCGATGCTCCGCGTGCTCACCTCCCTCCTGCGCTTCTGCTGCAGAGGCCGCAGCTGGATGCCGGTGCCCAAGGCACCCAGCGCCTGCTGGGCTCCCCTCGCCTGTGGTGCTGTGCAGCAGCCGTGGGCAATGCTGGTGGCACGCTGGCCCGGGCCACGTGTGAACCATGCCCCAGCTCATCCGCAGCAGCCCCTGCCTTTGGGATTTGGGGACTCACACCATCTCGGCAGTGCCGGTGTGTTCAGGAATGTAGTCGCGGGTAATTAAAAGGGCTTTTTATTTCCTTATTACCACATTTCCATGGTATTCTCTCAACTTTTGCCTCCCAAGAGCAGAAATCGGTTCGTTTAGAAATGTTTATTAAATTGCAATGATTTCTGAGAAAAACCACATAGATTGCTGTGGTCTCTCTTCAATGAATCAGTCCGAACCCCAGCGTGGCGTAACCTCCCGTGGGTTAGGTAAGCCTCGTGATTTCCTTTATCCACTTCAGGTACTTGGAGACCCTGGTGTAGATGCCGTATTTACCTGGCTTGGCACATTCCTCGCCCCAGCTGGTGATCCCCGTGAGAAACCAGGTGCCCTCAATCTCGGTGGTGTAGGGACCTCCACTGTCACCCCCGCAGGTGTCACTGCCCCCGGCTGGGAAGCCTGCACAGAACATGTTCTGCAGGATGGTGGTGGAGGTGCTCTTGAGGCAGGTTGGCCGGTCAACAAAGGGCACCTTGAGGATCTGGAGGATGGTGGCCGGCCGGCCACGGAAGAGCGTGCTGCCCCAGCCGCTCACCGTCCCCATCCCGTGCTTCAGCAGGGTGTTGGTGAACTCCCGGCTGCCGAGGCAGATGGGGGTGACATAGCTGTTGAAGCTGAGTGGCTGGTCCAGCTCCAGGAGGGCAATGTCATTGTGGTGCTTGTTGATGGTGGCGTTGTACGTGGGGTGGGGAAGGATTTTCACCACTTTACGCCGCTGCTCCGTGTTGTCTTCCTCGTTGGTGTTGTATTCACCTGTGGAGACACACGTGGCTTGGGCTGGACCCCTCTGTGGCCAGACCAGCGGCCGTGCCCTCAGGATGCCACCCCGATGCGATACCAGCCACACCAGGTGGTTGCAAAGGGATGAGCACTGTGTGCCCCAGCCTGCAGGCTGCTCTGAGCCTGGTGCTGGCAAGGCTGCTTGCTCCTTGTCAAGGGGTGTCAGAGGTTCCCCCACAGCAGCATCTGCTGGGTCCCTGCAGTAGATGGCAGAACCTGAACCCCAAGGTGTGACACCAGGCACACACCGGCCAGTCAAGTGCCAAAGGTCCAGATGGTTTAGCCAAGCTTAGGAACAGCGTGGCTGTTTTGGGACTGAGCACCCTCAAAGAGATGTAAGGGGATGTTGCCCTTGCATCAAAGGAGGGAAAGCCTCTCAAACTGAAAATCTTTGTTTAAAATAAGTCCTTTATTGGTGGAAAGAAACCCAACTTCTCTATTATAAAACCACACAACCATGGGGCAGAATGCAGAATGCAGTGCAGAGGGCTACAAATGCCCCCCCTCCCCCCCCCCCCCCCCCCCCCAGTGCTCCCAGGTGCCCCTGGGTGCCTGTCGCACGCGGGAGGCTCAGCTGCTCATGATGCAGGGTGCTGCTGGCAGCCTCAGGCTCCTGTGATTGAGTTGCTGGCAGCCTATTACCTCTCCTCCGGCTTGTGTAACAGGTAGAGGGAAGGGAAAATGTTCTCTGCTCTTGGGTTGGCAAATGGGCAGCGCCTGGCTCTGCCTGTAGCCGAATTCCCTCTCCTGCCTGTGAACTGGTTGTGCTGAAGGCTCAAGAGCAGGATGACTTTCCCCCCTTGCTTTCTTGCAGCCCAAGAGACACAGGGCGCGTTTAACCCCTGCTGCGGTATTTCTACATGCTTTGCTGTAATCTCCAGAATATACGATCTCCTCTAAACAATATCTGCAGCGTTCCTGGCCCTGGCAGTGTCCTGTGTCTGCTGCGTCTGCCTGCGAGGAGCAGCACGGAGCCCAGCGAGAGAGGTGAGGCAGCTTTCTGTGTTCACGTTTAATGCTGGTGCCTGGCAGAGGCAGCTTTGGTGGCTGATGTGCTCTGTGAGGGTTTCTTTGCAGCGGAGTGTGAACGTCAGCTGCCTCGCAGGCTGTGCTTCTCCAGTGTAAGTGCGAGACAGATGTGGGGGAGACTTTCAGAAGGTTTTTCTTATGCTACGGCTGCTTACTATTGCTGGGGATCTGAAAATATGCTTCAGGGGTTGAAGTGGAGAGGCAAAGAAGGACAGGGAAGGGGAATGCTTCTTCCGCCCCCTGCTATCAGTTTCTGGGCCTCCCAGGGTTCTACGTACAAAGCTGAACATTGAGCGTGAATGGACGTAAAGGACTTGGATGTTGTACATAGCACAGGCACAAATTCAATAGTCCCTGAAGCCCTGAAAAAATGTGTTTTGCTTTCTTGACTTGCTGCCTGTCCAAAATCCTGCCCTGGAAGCCCAGCAGTGCTGCAGAGCAGTGGGAAGGTAGTGCAAGGGGACTTGGCTGGTAACGCATCCTAAATGGAGAGGGTGGGTGACAAGCAGGAGAGAGCCTGAAAGGAGGGACAGTTTGCATGCAGGTGCAGCAAATGCAAAACCTCTGCCAGGTGGGAATGTGGTTTTCTGGAGGGAGATTCTTTTTGCGCTGGGCATGTACTTTCTCATGTTAGCAGGTGCAAGGCTGGGCTTTGTGCTGGGCTTTCCAGCAAAACCACCTGAAAGTAGATAGCAAAAAATGCTGTGTGCAAGCTGTGAGCGTTGTCCTGCCAGCACGGGGCAGGTGGTGCCCAGCCCCATGGCACTGGGTCCCCAGGGTCTGGCCAGGCACACCCAGGAGCTCAGCTGCAGTAACGCGGAAGATGAAGACGCAGCTGGAGCCCTCCTGATGAGCTTGTTTCTGTAGACATGAACTCAGCGCTTGGAGGTTCAGGTAGAATGTCATTTTTGCCACTAATACATTTCATAGCATTTAAACAGAAGGCATGATTCTTCCATGCCTCCTCTCGGCGCTGCTTGTGGCAATTACTAACCATGTCAGTGTTCCCCTCCTGTAGCTACCGGTGTAACCTTCCTACACTCGATACTCATACAAGGGGAAACAAATAACTTGGAGAAGCTGATTCTGCCACAGCTGTGAAATGTGGCACCACGATGGTTGCCAAGGTGCCATGCTGTTATCAGCAGGCTGCCTAGTGGGCAGTCTGGAACAGCTGGGTTCCAAGAGTCAGGGGGGAAAACCCGTTTTTCAAGCAGAGTTAACATTTGTACTGTAAAGTAGCAGTAACACTTGCTGTGCAGTCTGGCCACACTGCCCCTGCCTAAGTCCCCAGAGACCCTACTGTAAAAGCATGCTTTCCTGCATGCCAGCCCCATTTGTCTACTTCAGTCCATAAATTCTTTTTACTTCTAAAGAAGTTAGAAGCAAAAGTAGTCATCTTCTCCTTGCAAGGAGCTAGTCAGGTTGCTGGTGCCCCTCTTGCGCCAGCCACACAGATTCATTCTCCGAGAGTTGTGTGAAAACTTAGCGTGACCCCCAAGAAGAGCAGAAATCCTGCATGGCCAGCAGAGATAAAAATCCATCACACGAGCTCATGAAGCGGCATCTCAGCTGAACTCAACAGATTTTTAAGCAGCCTGGGGTCTTCTCTGGCTCAGGTGTGCTTGCCTGTGGTCAGGTTGAGCTCCGTCTGCAACGTGGTCCGGCAGCTCCGTGGTTTTGGGAGCAAGGACAGACCCAGCTCACCGCTCCCACCAGAGGTGGTGGTACCTGCAGGGGACCAGGCTGCTGAAATGCTGCCATCTGCAACTGGGGCCTCGGTGCCTCAAAGCAACTCATGCCACGCTGCTGCCCATCATGGTGGCATGGGTTCCAGGGCTCTGTGCAGTGCCCTGTGCCTGGCCAGTGCTAGCCCTGCCCGCATCCCTCACCCGCGCTGCCCGAGGGTCTCACCTGCCACAGCGGTGACATCGTCGCCTGGCTGCAGGCAGTGCGCCGCCGTCAGTACCCATTTCTCGTTGATGATGGATGCGCCGCAGAAGCCCACGCCCTGGCTGTCCACCAGATAAACCTGTGGGAGCAGAAGGAAATCATACCTGTGGGTTTGTTAAATAGGCAGGGAAGAGAAGTGAGATGCAGGGGTTTTGTTTGGCTGTAGGACAAGGCTACTTTTAGGCTGTACAGACCCAGTGCTGCCTGAGATGCTGCTCCTCAGGGAGTGCCTGCCTCTCCACCTGCCGCAGAGGGTGGCCAACACTGCCCCGCACGTGTATTATTGCCCCGCTGAGCTTCTCCCTTTGCTGCCAGGCTGGGAGGGCATAAACCTCCACATAAAACTCAAAGCGTCTGAAATATAACCACTTCTGCCCATGCATCCTAAAACTGTTTTGCTGGTGACTAATCTTAACTAGTTAGCTAGGGACAAAATCTCAACTACCCATTTCATTTGGCCATCTAACTGCCTCAGCACTTATGGAGCACAACCCAGGACATCCCTTATGCTAAAACTTCTAATTAAATTGATCAGCTGGCTCGGAGGATTGTGTTTCAAAGAAGGTTTTCTTTATAATTCACCCGTTTTGTTCCTTTCACATGATGTGGCTCATCGCCGTCTGTCTGCCTTATACTTCTCACGTATTTACTCGTTTGATGCCTCGTTGGGCAGAGCCGGCTGCACTTTAAGGAGGTCAGCGTCCATAACGCAGAGGATGAAGCTCCCCCATGGCAATAAGTGCCTCTGTGCCTGCAGCCACCCCCCTCCATGGAGTCCCACATGGGCTCTGCCCCAGCCCATGCCACCGTCCCCGGGAGGGCAGCGCAGGCTGCCAGGGGCTGCTGCGCCACAGAGCCCAGTGCCCACACATGCCTGCAGGTGCGAGGCTGCCTGCGGAGCCACCAGAGACATGGTTCATAAGACCCATCACTGGGATCTGAGCTCCACAACCACCCTGAACCCCGTGGGGAAGGGAGCACCCCTCCTGGCTGTTGCCTGGGTCCCAGCATGTTGAGCATCTTCGTTTGCCAGCTGGCAAAAGGGCAACCACATCTTTTTCGGAGGGTGCCTAGGGAGGTAAAGGTCTCTGTGAGCACAGCCAACTAGCCGAACTTGTAACGTGTGAATTTACTTTTTTTTATGGATACCAATTTCTCTTATTTAATTTTCTGGTTCTCCTCTTGACTCTCTGTGAATGCATGGTGGGTGCCAGCATCACTTACGGTTTGTCCCACAAAAGGCTGTGCCAGAAAACTCTGCGCGGCTAGGGCAGTGGTACGGCCTCTTCCTTTCAGACACAAAACATGACCTCCCAACAAACCTCCTGCTGCTGCTTCTGGTGGCCGTGTATGTCCCCAGCACATTGCTGGCTTTTTTAGCTCCGAAATGGAGGGCAGATGGCTGCTCCTGACCTTTCTACATACACCCTGCTCACTGTTTCGCTCCCTCAGCAGATGCAGAAGGATTGGCTGATCTGCGTGAATGGGCATTTACGTCCCTGTGCGGGCAGCTTTTCGTTGACATCACCAGTGCCGGTCTGTGCCAGAGCTTGCAACTGAAAGAGATTTGCCATTTCTAAAACCTCATCTGGATTTATTACTTCACACTCTCAAGCCACTGAGATTTCTGTGCCTGCTGAAGCCAGAGTAGAATTTAAGGGCAGTAGATGACTTTGAAAAAGATCCAAGCTAGGAGCTAACTTTTCTTTTGACAATAATTTTAAAGTACTTGCAGCATGGTGGGCTGGAGGAGGTTTCTTTGCAGCCCCCCCTCGCCTCTGATGTCATTCTTGGTGAGGCAGAGATGACTAGGATGTTGCAAGTTGGATAAAGAAAGAGCGGCTGGATTCGGTAGAAGTCATACAAGGACAGATCCTTTGTCGGTATGAATTATCATGGATCTGTTGCAACTGATGGAGCTAAAAAATGATCTGCATTGCTCCTTGCAAAGCTCGACCCCTTCAGCCTTCAGCTTAATCATGGTAAATTCATGGACTACTGGGCGATCTGTTGCTATAGCTCAAAACTGGGTCCTTTGTGCCCCACCAGCTAAAGCTGCTGTGGTCTGACTGCTGGCTTTTTTGCCACATAGACCCCCAGCCAGGCAGGTTTTGTTGCTGTGGCATAAAACTGTGAACTGAATAAAGCGGTGCTCCTGTTAGACTTGAGAACAATTGCTAAACTAACCTTAGAGATGGGCTGTGGGTGTGTAGAAGTAACATGGTCTTGCATTCAGAAGGAAATGAATAGAGAGCGCGATTGCTGGGGTGACAGGGGAGCTGCAGAAATGGCCAGTACCTGCCAAGGCACCTCGCCTCTCATGCTGTCTGAGCCACCAACAACCCTGGTGCCCGTCTTAATTATCGGTGTGATTTTCGTGGTGGCGGCGGTGCTGGTTTCTGTGACGTTATCGAGCACCTCGTCATGAGCATCGTCGTCATTATCGGTGGTGATGTTCCAGTGCTCAAAGGTGTTTATGGCTCGGGTGAGCTTGCTCTTCGCTTCAGGAGCTGTGATCTTTCCACAGGGATACGGCACTGGGGGAGAAACAGTCACGGTTACGACTGGCTGCGTATCATGCTGAGGGTTACAGCAATCAAAGGAGCAGTGAGGAGGCAAACGTTGCCTTGTCTCAGCTGCCTATTTTGGGACCGGTACGGAACACGCAGGGCCATGCGCCGACTGTGTGTTCTGATGCAAACAGATGTCTGTGCCTTTGAGCTGCAGTGCAGGTAATGTATAAGAGCAGCAAAAGCAGGAATTGTTTCTGGGCTTTAGAAATGACATCTGAACAGCTTTTAAAAAGAATAAAGCTTGTGCGAGAGTGCACGTCCGACAGGACAGTGCAGCTGTGCCTTTATCTCACGGGATGCGGAGCTGCATACCTGGGAGGCTTGCTGTGGAGGACAGCCGAGCCTTTGGCTGACATTTCTACAGCAAGGAACTCCAGAACAATAAAAGTCCAGCTGGGAGAGGGCAGGAAGTAATATCTGCCAATTGTACAGATAATCCTGCTTGGCACCAAGGTGAGGAAAACATTAATAAACTCTAGAGTTGTAGATTTTCTCTGTTAATGAAGATCTCATCTGTAGGCTCATTTCAGATGAGCTCTTCCCGTTTGTCTCCTACGCAGTGTGCGCTGAATGCCTGCTGATAGTGGTAGTTGAAATAGTAAATAGCATCAGGCATTGTCTTTCATCTGAAAAGCTTTTGACAGCACTGTGCAAACAAACATCAGTGTAAAATCAGATGTAAGTGTGGCCTGCTGAGATTTTTTTTTTTTTCTTTTTAATACAGTCCACTTTAGGAATAGGGCTTAAATAAGTGTTGAGTGATGGAAAGTGCTATCCGTGAGGTGTGAGGTTAGGCTAGGAAATGAATGTTTCAGAGCCAACAAAAGCTAAGCTTTTGCAGGAAGGACAATTACCCAACCTGAAAGATGATCTTATTGCTAACAGTAAAACTTTCTGGTCCAGTGAAAGTGATACAGCATGTTGGGCAACACAGGCTTGAGCTCTTAATGATCTCCATTAACAGGACTCCCAGCCTAAGATACTTCCTACACTGGTTGCTGGAAGTCAGCACTTTCAGGAGCTGGAATTGTCCTTGGCTGTAGTTATCAGACCTTCAGAAACTAACTCACCTGTGCAGGTGCCTGCATGCTAGCTTAGGTGTGCAAATCTGTTACTCTCAGGTGTTAGAACTGTGATAGCATCAAATGTTAAATTGACCTTAGATGGCAAAATATTTCTCGACTCGATCGCCTCTTTCCTCTGCCAGATGTGCTTCTGAGATGTTGATGCCCAATTAACCTGCCGTGCTGCAGTGGGTTGGGATTGCACGTGTTGGTGTAGTTAGAGGTGTTGTAATAGCCCAGGAGTGAGGTGAAGTTGGGGAATGTAACAGGAACCACCTATTTTTTAGCCCTTTATGAAGTTGCAGCCTCAAGCAATACATTTCCCTTCCACCCCACTCAATACCACAGCTAAACCACACAGCCTAGTTCCTGCTGAGGGTCTTTGTGTGCAGATGCACACTGTTGGGAGGACCGCATCACCACAAAGCTTCACTTGTTGCCATCCAGCTCAGGTAATTATAAGACAGTGAGTAAGGGCCAGCCATCAAACCGACAATCAGGAGTATTTACAATAAGAAAGATTGTCTTTTTCTGAAAAAGCCCCGAGCATCCTCTATGTAGGATCAGTAACTAAATAGTGGCTCCTATTGGAAGAACACAGGAGTGAGCTCTGGCTGGCTGGACACCAGTGTGTATGCTGGTGTAGGTGCATATCACGTTTCTGCCTCCAGAAAACCACTGATCCGTATCTAGAAATATAAGGCAGCTGCAGGTGGGAGAGGTGCCTGTGCGAGCAGCCATCTGAAATGAGCATTTGCCTTGTGAACAAATTCCTGGACGACTCCCCTCCTTCTCCATCCAACTAGGCTAAAAAAAGTGTGTTCAAAATGCATCCTTCAAGCCTGACCCCACACCTGCCCTTGGGAAAGTGCAGGGTCAGGCTCTTTACTTTTGCTAACCAGGAAAACAGGGCTGGTTTCCAACAGGAGATTGCATTTCTGTGAGGTTCATGTAGCTAAATCCAGGACAAGACCTTGGAAACTTTCACCCAAATCTCTTAAAAACACTTTAAAGTCAACCTGTAGGTTCACAGGATTTTCCATCTTCATGAAGCCTATAGCCAGCAGCGCAGGAACACACAACTTTCTGCGGTGGGTCATGCCTGCAGAAGTGCTTGCAGCCTCCGTTTTTAATAGCACAGGTGAAGTCTGAAAGAAATGAAAATGAAACTGTGAAAACTCTTTTGAAATACAACTGGTCAGAGGTTTGTTGGGACTCGGGCCTTTGGGCTCAGCCTATAACCCACTCTGGTTGTCCCAGACTATGGAAAATGGATGATTGTTTGCAAGGAGTGTTCTCCTTCCGCATCATGTCTCCGCTCATAACGAAGGAGCACGGGGCACCTCTTTGAGAAGGCAGGTTGAAGAATGGCCCTGTGAGAGGTCCTGCCTGGCCCTGGCACAGTGTCCTGCCTCCAACAGCTGCATGTTGCCTGAAATCTGGCAGCCTGACCGTAAAGGACTCCTGCAAATATTTGGTTACAAGCCACGTGATTTCCCCACCGTCGTGCTGCTCTCCTCCTGCCCTGCCCTTACAGCAATCCAGCCCTGCTGTGGGTGCTGGCAGAGAACATCTTGTGTCAAGTGGGAACAAACCCTGAACTCCAGAAGGGCTTTGTCCCGGGATTGTTGCTGGGCTCTGGATTTAAAACCTCAAGCAAAGCCATAAGCTCTTCCTGACATACCGATAAATCATTGCAGCCTGACGTGGAAGACCCGTTTCAGCAGGATGTTTGATGAAACGCGTCCCGACCTGAGGCACAGCAAGATTCACGTGACCTGTGCGTGTCTTCTCCCACCCCACCTCACACTCATCTGCGGTGGGAACGCCGTCTCTTGGAGGTGGGAAACCGCTAATCCGCAGACGCCCTTTTAATTCTCAGTGAGTTTTCAAATAACTTCACAGCAGATTAACTCCACTCCTACTTCCTCAAGGACACCTCCCTTCCTGTAGCCATTTTAATACCATCATTTACTATTTTTACAGAGCTCTTTTTCACGCCTCACTTCTAGCTCTATTTTTGCTCCTGTCTCACTTCCACGAGAAATCTGCAATGAGACTATTTAAATTTGATGCAGCTTTGAAATGCTCTTTTTAACGTACACTCCTCTCTTGCCAGAGCAGAAGCACAACTAGAAAGAGAATCTTTTATTAGTGCAGTGAGTCTAGCACATTATGTGAGCCGCACAGCCCCTGATTATATCATAAATATAAGAGCTGAATATCCCACTTGCTTAAATTATCAGCTGTTTGGTTTTCATAAACTCCTCAACCCATCAGGAAAATATTTGCCTTTTGTTTGCCTTCTGAATCAAGGTTGCTAGTGATAATTATAATTATGAATTTAGCAGAGTGCCATTGAGAGGAGGTTGTGATAATCCTGCCCTGCTCAGCACCTGCTGCCCAGCCTGGAGTGGGGAAAGGACGGGAAGGGTTGAGAGCACAGGGGCCCCATCGGGGTCAGTGGAAAACTGTCGTTTTCAGCAGGTGAGCGTGTCACCCCTGATTGACAAGCAGCCCCGGAAAGGCTTGTGCTGGGGAGATAAAGGAAGGTCTCTGTGTCAACATTTGCACTGGCAGCCGCAGCGTGCCCAAACAAAAGACCTTGAGCCTGTGTCTCTCTTGAACCCTGCGTAAGAGCGGGCACCTCGGTACTCAGCAGAGGTGGAGCTGCGGCTCCACCAAGGACAGGAGAGGACAGAGACATCCGCTCCTGTATCCCCAGGCATGTCCCCCTGTAATCCCGTTGCCAACAGGCTGAATTTGCACGTTTAGGTAGTGCCTAACAGCAAGGCAAAATATGTCTGAAACTGTCCCCTAGTGGGGTGGAACTCTGCACCCACTTGGATCTGATGGGGTTTCAAGTAGGGCAGAACACCCACAGGATGAGCCCCTGGTACGTACCTATCTCACAGTTTCTGCCTTCGTACCCAGCTGGGCACCAGCACACATAGGAACTTACTGCGTCCTTGCAAACGGCTCCGTTTTTGCATGGATTGGGGTCGCACTGGTCTCCATCTTGGAGAGAAGACAGGAGAACGAACAAACATGAGCATCCACCACGGCTGGTGCCGACTAAGCACTGGAGCCTTGTTTTGTGCAAGCCTCCTGTCAAAGACGAGCAAGAGACTGCACACCTTCCTTCTTTGTGATGGAAAATAGAGTCAGATCCTGGCTCCCAAGTGCACAACAGCCGACCTCAGCACCGGGGTAGCGTCAGCAGTGGTGCTTCGTACCGAGTCCTGATTAGGTGCCCTGTCCCCTGTGTGTTAATTCCACCCGTTTCAGCAGGACTCCTCTTCAGTCTCCCTCGTTAGAAAAGTTAGACAAAGATAGAAAGTTTGCTTCCTCAAGAACAGTTAGGATTTCCTAATCTGAATCATTCTAGCGCTACTGTCTTTGTCCTCTGAAGGTTTGGGCTTGTCCACTAGGGTTCGGAGACCTCTCCGTGTATTAGATTGAGAGCCTCAGTCGCTCGTTCTTTCTACATCTTGTGCTACTATGAATTGGCCTAGATTTTTCTTCGTATGTCAGGGCTTTTATTTTCACAGTTGCCTACAGCTCAGAAGTTAAGGTTTTAATAAAAATACCCAGCATTGCAAAACTGGTGATCTAACACCTTGGAAGAGTGACTCAGTGACGTTAAATTACAGGGAAATGCGCTTTGAAATGGTTCTGCAAAGGCACGGAGGAAGGGGAATGTTGTTTGTGTCCCACCAGTAAGCGTGGCTGCTAACAGTGCTTTCAGGAATGGGCTGGAATACAACAGGCAGATTGCAAACAGGGACAAAACGGTGGTGTCTTGCCTAAGGGGTGGTGCTGGGGTTTGCATGTAAGGGGGGGGCTGCGGGGTTATTGCTGCCCGGTGAGGGCAATCGGGGCTTGGTACCACTTGGGTGCTGTGCGAGGGGTGATCTCCTGCGGGCTGCACGCGTTGGGAATGGCAGCTTGTAAGCGGAACAGTAAAGCAGGCACTTTGGGTGATAGGGAAATATATGGTGCTTGTTATTTTTGAAGAGTGGCAGGGAAACAAATGCAGTGCTGAGTTTCAGCAGCTGGGTTTTTGGAGGACAGTCCTACAGTGAAAATGTAACTTGTTTTTTATTTTATAGTCTGGACTGAATAATCTGAATTATTTAAGGCTTTTTAGTGAGATGCTCTGGGTGCTTTGCCAATCTACAAAGCAGTTCATTTATTGAAAGGCCCTTAAAATTAGTTTCAGATTGTTTTGGTGGGCACTGAAATCTTTTCGGTAAGGGGCTGAGGAGCTGCTGGGGGTGGAGGCTGAAAAGGAGAAAATGGATGGTGGAAAGCAGATGGTGGAGAAGCAAGGGTTTGGGGCCACTGGTGTGAATTGGAAACAGCCATTTGCTATGAGCACGTTGAAGCTCCACTTTAATATGGCATTTCTAGGGATTCATGCTGTGCTTGCACGAGGCTGTGCCTTAACTGGAGGTCTCTGCTTGAGAACAGAACATTTGCTGTTTGCTGGAGGGGTGTTAATTCTTGCTGTCTGGTTTTACTCTGTACCATGGGTGAAACTAGAAGCCCAGAGCTGGACCTGGGCTGAATGGATCCAGTGGTCTGCGTGAACTGGTTTTGTTCTGTGAGGTTTTTGAAGTTTGTTCAAAAGACCTGCTTGAACAAAGGAAATGTTGTTGTTGGTGGTTGCAATTTGTTTACAAATGGGAGAGGCCCAGGCTGGGTGGCTGCAGGATTTAGGGTGCGTGACTCTGACTAGCTCTGTCATAACGCAGTTTCTGAATGCTGGAATAAATTTGCTTCAATAAACATCATGCTACTTATGCACTGAGAGATGAATATTATACATTTGAACATGAAAAAAGCAGCTCTTACCAATATATGTTTTCCAGAACTCCATCTGCAAAGGAAAAAAAATAAAAATATTTTCTTTCGATTTCTAATTTCTGGGCACTGCCTGACTGAAGCAGTAAAGGGATGACTCAAAAGCTAAAGCAAAAAACTTGCAGGAAAACAACCACCTCCGTCATCCCAATGGTCACCAACAAACCTTTAAAGCAGTTCCCCAGCCCATCTGATGGATCACAAAATAACGATATCATAAAGCACGATAGCTGCTGCCTTTGGCCCCTGCAGGTTTGCCCTTGCTGTTCGCTTCTCCTTCCCCTCTGCCTGGCCTGAAAGGCTCCTGGAGGTGCAGACGGGGGGGAACGAGGTGTTGCCGTTTTGCAGCAGCGATACTCACTGTTTTCTCTGTGTTTTCAAACACTTCTCGGGCTTCTTCAAAGCTGCATTTTTCTTCTATGCATTCTCTCTCGAGGTTCCCGGGAATAACCTCTTCCAGCCTGTTTGAATTGGCTCGCCTTTGCCTGTGCAGAACCGAGCTCGCCTCTTTGCTCTCGAGGAAGACTGCAATTTGAAAAGAAATAGGAGCTAGAGAGGAGCATGTGCCATCATGTGGTGCAGCTGGGATGGGCTGTCACGGCTCTGTTCTAGAAAGCAATCCCCGTTCTTGCATTCACCCCCTTATCCCCCCCGCCCCCATTGCCCCATGGCCAGGGGCATTTCAGGAGTGTTATCGTCTACTTGAGGTTTCTTTGGTGTCTAACTTACGTGCAATTCAGAGGATCAAATCTGGAGAGCCAAGGGTCAAAGCAGTCAATAGACAGAAATGGCTGATGGTGAGGGGGTGATTAGGAGCACTGAAGTTTGATGCTTAAAATACCCTAAAGCGGATGGTATGACTGTCTCCTGTCATAGATGCACAGACCAGAATAAGCTATTTGAGAGGAGGAAATAATAAGTTTTTTTCATGCTGCTGCTTGGTGAGGTCTTGCTGGACACAGAAATTGTCATGTTTTAGCTGCCTCTGCCTGTTCTGGCTGTGAAAAGCCATTTGCCTCTGCAAGCAGCCATGGCCCTTGGAAGCCACAGGCCATTTGCTTCTCTCCCTGCTCCTCAGCCTTGCCGATGTGCCGGGGTACCACCAGTTCCTGCTGGCAGGAGGGGTGACATGAGCCCTCCTCACCTCCTGGACCACACCATGTCAACGAGGTGGTGTGCATCCTCCTTCACCTTGCTGGCCAAGCGCCTGGGCAGGCACCACCAGCAGAGAGCTGCTGGTGCTGCAGGGACCCACAGTCTAGCTGGGATGTCTGCAGTGGCCACCAGCCTTCCCATGGTGGCTGCCTGGTGAGGGACAGAAGGACGTGCAGTCCCATCATGGTGGTACCATGAATGCTCTCCTGGCAGGGCCACGTGTCCCATCGGCAGGGTCAGCAGCAGCAGCCCTCCTGTGGCAGCCACCTACCAGTGTTTGCTCCTGACCCACCCCTCGGAGACCCCCACCTCTGCTAAGCACTCTTCCCCCATCCCACCACTCTAAAAAAGAAATTGTTCCTCCAGAGGAACTTCCTGCTTTTTTGCCTCCCCAGCCTCAAGCCCCAACCATCTCCTGGCACTTGCAGCCACATTCCCTGTTGTCACCAGATGGCACGGTAGAGCAGCTCTTGGAGCTGCTGGTGGCCATCCTGGACGTGGACCCTTATCTAGGGTCTCTGTGCTGGAAGAGGTTCCAGCACCCGTGGCTCTGGCCCCTCTGCTGGTTAAGGAGAGCACAGGCTCAGCCAGGTGGGCAGAGGAGAGTGAGGTGCAAGTACCAGCCACTCGCTCCTTCTCATGGCTACCTGCTGTCCTTGATGCAGAGCAGATCCCAGCCCCTCCCAAGCCGCAGAGTATCAGGTTTGTTGAACTCTCATGAGCCCCAGGTAGATTGCTCTGATTTACACCATGCCGCTGATGGTGTAACCAGCCCCTGCACCTAAAGATCTCTCTGCAGCAGACTGAACTAACAGTTTTTGCAATGTACAGCAAGCCTGCACCTCCGCCTTCCTCATGCTGGTGTGTTTTTGGTTAAAAAGGAGGAGTGCATTAAAATCCTGACCTTAGTCTGTTTGGCAGTAGATGTTGATGGGTAAAGCACTGGCCTCTGAAGAAGCCAGGCTTGTTTCAAATGCTGCAGCCCCTGTGGGGTGGCTGGTCCCCTCCCAGCTCAGGGTGGTTTATGTGTGGGACACGAATGTACATCCCCCAGCGAGCCTGCTCTGCCGAGCGAGGTGCTGAGAGCATGGTGGCACTGCGGGGGTGCACAGCCTCGCTGGAGACCTGTCCCCTTCTCCCCATGGCACGGGCTGCAGCCTCCAGCTTGTCCCCAGGCTGGGCAGAAGAGTTTCAGGTGGGAACGGTGGAACAGCCTTCCTTGGTTTTGTAAGGCTGTTGGGGTCTCCACGTGCTTCGTGCCCGGGGAACCCGATGTGGGGCAGCCACGCATTGCCCTGCATGAAGCGAAGCAGCCGCGTTAGACCCACTCCTCCATCTCTTCCCAGTGGGATGTGCCAGGCACCTGCTGTAATTAACCCGTGTAATGGGAGAGAACTCAGTTTAATGCATGCAGCTTTGCCTCCCTCAGATCCCTCTAGGCTTTCTCAGTTGCTTACTGATCCCACACGCTGCTTTACAAGCGATACTTGGTTTGAACTGAAGGTTGCAGGCTCCGTGGGGTCACAGGCATGGTACTCACCCTGGCTGGAAACCATCCTCACACCACGAATGTGCTCACATGCGACTTGCCAACTTCTGAACCAGCATCGGAGGGGGTGAGGTGGGTCTCTGGGCCAAGGGGCTGTGGGACAGACCTGGCTTGCCAGCTGAGTATAGTATTTTCTAGAAAGTGCCCCTGGGTGGGCGGTGGTCCCAACACAAAGTTCTGCTCACTTTTCCTTGCTAAGCAAACATTTTGGAGAGAGGCTTTTTTTTTTTTTTTTTCTTTTTTTGAACATGTTACTTGCAATGTTTTAATGAAAGAAGAAAGCCCAGCCTTGCACCAAACAAGTACTCGCACTGGACGTGAACCAACCTCTGCTGGAACTGTTGCTGCTACAAATAAATCAAGCAACAGCCTGCATTACTATGTGTGATTGCCCACATCCATCAGCTGTTCTATCTTGTCTACAATTTTGGCTGCATCTTAGTCTTAAATTCATGCTGGTTTTGGCTTTGAATTGTTCTCGCAGTGCTGAATCCAATGACTGATTTATGGATGTGAGTACTTGTTTGTACTCCAGGACAAAGTGATGGCACACGCAGGGGTGTGGATGTTATTCCACCAGCAATGCTCTCCCCTTTTTTTCCTTCTGTGTGTGGGTGCCTGCATTCTAAAATGGCTGAATCAAGCGCTGAAGGCTTAAAAGCTGCAAAATATATTTTTTAAAAATCCATTCTAAAAATTAATCCCTGTAACACATTCTGTGTAAAATCAGCATAAAAACTATTATTTCATTCCCGAGAAAAGAACCGGAGCTTCAAAAAGAGGAGCTACGAAACGCAGCAATCCCTCTGAGCTCTCACCTATGAGACTGCACAAGCTGTCCACCGTCAAGTGACAGACCGTGTCACTTCACCTGTGTCAGTAACCCCCTGCACCCAAAAGTGAACATCTTGCCAGGTTTTAAATGAACCCACCTGTTCTTTCGGCACCCAGACAAGCTCCCAGAAGACAAATGGAGAGTACAAGGAGGATGTTTGCCATCTTCCTCCCACTGCCCAAACCTCTTGCTAACAAATTGTTCGGGTGGCGGAGCTCAGTCAATAGTTCCAAAGTGCAAGTGCTTGTTTATTTACTCTGGGTAACCCTTTAATTTAAGCTCCCCAGATGTGCCATTGCTGAAGCTTGAAATGGCAACGCGGGTCTTATTGGAGGGGGCACGGCCACGTACAAGAAACCTGCTAGGTAGCTGCAGTCCTTGGGCTCATCTCCTCCGCTGTAGGATATCACTGCCACTTTTGGGGGCTGAGCATGGCACGAGAATAAATGAATTCAGCATCATGAACTTCTTTGAAGCACTGCATTTACCATGCCTACCCAGGTGATATTGTTGGCCGTATGAAAGTACACAGCAGCATTTGCACAGGCTTCAGCACAGTCCACATTTAATCCAAAAGAGCCAGCACAATTCCCTTGAAGGTGGCCCCGGGGCTGATGGTTCCTTTAGGGGAGCAGGGCAGCCTCTGCCCAGGCAGGGTCACTGGCTGCTCCTCATCCACACTGGACACAGAGTGGATTGAAGGAGAGGGAAGATGGGGGAAATAGGGGAAAAAAGCAGGTTTTCACACAGGAAAGTTTTCATGTGAAACCATAGGGTACTTACAACTTTTAAAACCTATTTCTTCACTTCTTCTGACTCCCCCTTAATACGAAGAGCCATTTCAAGGTGAGTAATTGCTTTTGGGAAAATACTGAATATTGTGAAAATATAAATGAAACATTCACTTCTGGAAATGTCAAAAATCTCCCCCCTACCTCCTTCCTTGAGGAGCTGTAGGGAAAGTGGGCCAAAATAATTTATCCCACCCTGTGGGGGGCTTGTGGGCTTTCTGCCGATGACCCGTTCCTCAACACCTGCTTCTGTCCCCACTCCCCGGGCACAGGGCAGAACTGAAACCCACCATTGCACCGTGCAAACTGGGGCTTGCAGTGCTCTGCCTGACTACAAAAAGGTCCCGTCAGAGGCATTTTAAAGTAGAACTCCATTTCTGAGTGTGCTGCTGGTGCTGGTGCTGTTTGGTACTGGCTTAGTTCTACTACTGTACTTCAGAAGAGCGGCAAGAGGCTGGCAGGCTCTGATGGCTTGTTAAAGCAGAAGAGCTAGAAGAGGAAAGCTGGCAGGTTTCACAAGTTTCCAGCAAAGTGAGATGGATATTCCGCTATTGTCAATGCAAGGGAATCCCATAGTGTTTTTCACAGCACCACGAGGCTCACAAGCAGGCTAAGGCTGCTGGGTGAGACGCAGGGTACGTTTGGTGCTGGATGTGCCTGCGTCTCCCAGGCTGGAGAGCTATTAGGTGCTATGAGGCTACAGTAACCCTCGGGTAGTTGTTCAAGTGTTTGCTTGAGCTTATGAACCATAAATTCTGTGCACTCCATCTGAAAAATTAAAAATGTTCCTTTGTGCAGCAAATGGGAGAGACGTTGATGGTTGTATTGGTGTTTAGAGTTACTTTTGTATGCAGAAAGAACCGATCAGCTGCAGGTAAACACAAGACGCTGAATGTGAGTTACAGCCTTGCGAGATCTGTGTTGCCTAGGTGGAAAAATTCCTTTATCTTCCTTTTCTTGAGCAAACAAAAGGTCCTGAAACCTATAATTCATCTTGTTTCTTCTTGCTCCACTTGAAATTATCTTTATTCATGACTGACAGTAGCTTTTGTTATCAAATTTCTGTGGCAGATAAATGAGTTAGGATGAGGTAATGTGCTGTTGATGTAAATTGAATGCAAAGTAAAGAAGGTAGTGATCATCCTTCATTTTCTGTGCATAAGAAAATGCAAATGTGAGAAAATAAATTGAGCTAAAATGCTGAAACAATATGTCTCCTATCAATAGAGGAGTACGGAGAATGGCCTGCCATAACAAAGGATAATTAGAATCTCATTACCGTAAATATTTTTCTTTAGAACATAGGTCAGTCAAATTATTTGTGGTTTATGGTGCATATTTCACTTGTAATAGTATTTGCAACATTATTGCTAATTAATCGTCACAAAATGCCAACATCATTAGAATAAACAAGGCTATTAATACAAATAATTTCTATTGTTTACGACTATTGCTGTCAACTTCTGGAGCACTAAATTGGAAGCCAAGTGTTTCTTTTTAATTATTTTGCAAACAAAATACCCAGAATTGTGACCCCTACCATTGACACTTTGAGGATGAAAGCTTTGCTGTTCAGGTGGATGACATAAATCAGATCTTGATATACTTTGACTACATTCTCAAAAGAAGGCTATTTAAAATACATACCCAAGCCATGTTCCTTCCTATTAAACAGTTTTTTTGCAGCAACAAGCTGCTAGAAGATGCTTCTTTCAGTTTGAGGTGTTAGGTTTGGAGGGGTTTTTTTTGTTGAAATATCCCTTTTTTTGTTGGAATGGAACTGTCACACACATGTGGCTGCTGGACATGCGTTTGTGTCAAAGGCAGAAGGTGCTGGCAGGGGTGCAGGACAGCGTGTTCCCGGCAGGGCCACCACCTCAGGCTTGGCAACTGCCCGTCTTTCGGAGAAGCTTTCTGCTGCAAAATGAAATAAAGTTTATGAGAAGTCAGAACAAGAAAGCTATTTCCATTTTAATCTGATAGATTTTTTTAAAAATGTGCTCTGGCTGCACGGATCAATAATGTTAAAGAGCCTGATGGCTTGCGGATCTTTTTAAAGGATTGTTCATAATCTCCCTTGTCTCCAAATGCACTCTTTTAAGCAAAAAATCCTCACTCAAAACCTTAACCAAATTGCAATTTGCCCTTGCCCTCTAGACAGTTACGGCAAGTAATCTTTCCTTAACCAAGAGCAAACAAGCTGTCTGGGGGAGGGGGGTTGAGGGAAGCCATAAAAAAAAAACAACCAAAGCAAAACCTCAAATCCAGGGAAAGTAATGCTTGATGTTTTGGTTGGGTTTTTTTTCCTTTTTTTTTCTTTTCTTCTTTATTTGATTACTTTGAAGTCCCTGGCTTTTTCTAGAGCAGTGACTGTGGGAAGTTATCCAAATATAGAGACAGCACAGCTATGGAGTCCTTTGCAGTGCCTATCATTCTGTTGTAATGATTAACATACTGGAGAAAGTACCAATTCTGTTAAAAGACCCATAGCCACTAGAGATACTAGGGTGTATTTGGACATCAGTGGCATTAGTGACCTACCCCAGGTGAGGATATGCCCTCAGCTTTCACAGGTGGATGTGGAAACCTTGTCCCCGGGGTGGTGGTTCTGGGCTGGTGGGATGGCAGGGACAGGAGATGCTGCTGGTGACTTTGGTCCTGTGCTGTGGGAGGGGTATTCAGGCTTTGGTAATGTGGAATAGTGACCAGGACCAACTCCTCAGTGACAGCAGCATACAGTTTGTGCAGGAGCAGTGCTGGCTCATAGCTCTCCCATCCCTAAAAGCCTCTCCCCTACTCTCTGCATCCCTCTCAGGGCTTTCGGTTCATGTGTTGGGCATTTTTCTTCTGCTTTTGTGCAGAGGCTTCAATACTTGTGCCAAGAAACGGGCTTCTCCTGCTGAATTCCCTCCAGACACATCCATTGCGGTTAGCACTTAAGCTCCGTCCCTCCCATTTTATTCAGTTTTTAATTAGACTCCTGAACAGGAGCACAGAGCAAACTCTGCTTTCATCTGGGAGATCCTGTGGCTGTGAAATATTTACGGGAAGTAAATAACTGTCAGAAAGTAAATCAGACCCTGACTTTACGTGAGTGTAAAAGCGCTTTGAAATAGTCTCATTTGAATAGAAGTTCCTCACGTTGAGTGGCAGTAAGAAACAGCAACACAGGCAAAAAATTCCCTATGTAGAAGGTAAACACAATTACTAATTCATGGAGCAGCATGTTTCACAGAAGCAGCTTTAATATCTTTTTTTGCAGTTTGATTTAAAATAGGCCAGATTAAAAGGAAATCTGGATTTGGTTTGGTCATCATCTTTTCAGAAAGTGGAGTGCAAACACAGATGCAACACGCGGCTGAAGTTAGTCTAAATTTAGGCTTCGCCATCTCAACTTCAGACTCTGGACAAAGCAATGAAACAAAGCTCAGAGGACACAGCAGCTCCAGCAGGTTTTGATGGGTCAGGTAGATCAGCAAGCTCAAACATCATCACACAGAACAAGAACTAAATTAAATATAAGCTCCAAAGCTGGCTTGCCGCTGTGTTTGGCACAAGATGACACAACCCCTCTTGCAGGCCAGGCATGTGTGTGGGATAGAGGCTTGTCCTGCCCCAGGCTTGCTGACGTGAATGTGAGTTCTGGAGGTTGCTTTGAAACAGATCTCTGAAAGATGTTTCTCTCTCCTCCAGAAAACCCGTTGCTCCCATCTGCTGGTGGTATCAGTAGCATGGTGACCTAGAGAAGTGCTCCTGGACCAGGGCTCGAACAGAGATGAGTTAACTCCAGCCAGCAGCATCCAGCTGAGCAGAGGGAGCTTGTTCCCTTCTTTGCTCTTGGGAAAGGATTCACCTTGCCTTGCTGTGATGCCTGTTGATGGAGAGTCTCTCTCTTTCTCTCCCTTTCTGTTGACTAGAAAAGGAGCCTTGACTGACAGTTTACGCTATATGTCAAACTTTATTTTTGGATAGTTAAAACCAAGGTGAAATGAGTCTCAACCAGCACATCCAAACCCACCATAGTCAAAACCCTTGCACTTAACTCCACACTGAGCTTAAAGAAATAACATTCAGTGTTCCCACTCTGCCCGTTTTCTACACCAATGTTTGACTATGACCTTGTTCGTTTTCTTTGCCTTAACCATATTCTACCTGGAGTTTCTATTTTCTCATTGTACCAGGGCATCTTTGTGCCCTATTCATCTTTTCCATCTCCCTTTCTTTCTACTGTCTTAATAATTTGCCTTATTGCCCTTTAGGGACAAAACTGTCTGTGGTATTAACATTACAGTCTAAGGGGAGGATATGCAGAGAAGAGATAAGGGTAACTCTAATCTGTGTATCCCTAATTGATACCACCAGCCAGCTCTGTGAGTCATAGGTACTTGAAGCAGTGGCACCTGAAGCTTGTCCTCTGCTAAATAAATGTGGTCTTAGAACACACATTCTAGCTGGCTGACTTGGGAGGAACTGGAAGAGCTGAGAGCCCTCTCTGTAACGCTCAGACCTGCTGCAAGAGGCAGTCGCTAGTCGACATTCGGAGAAAGGGACCTCACGGTCTTCATTCTCTGCTCACGCCAACACATACGATGGAAGAAACCACTACTCTGGTTCCAGTGGGAGACACCGCAATTTTTCTCCTGAAGTCCCAGGCCCATCAGAAGGTGTATGGTGTGATGAACAGTTAAGACTGAATTGGCCTTTCTGGTGAGTCTGACCTACGTGGGTTTTCTCTTCTGTCTCCCTGCCCTGGTGTCCTGGAGTACTTTTCTCACTATAAGTCTTCACTATGGGATGGCTGGATGCTCTGACTTACCAGTTCTAACAAAGCCAACAGTGCTCTGCTGTGAAGGTCCATTTGTAGCCAGATTCACCAAGAGCTAGGCAAGCTCGTCTGCACTACCTGGGCATTGTTCTGAAAATTCAGGAAGATTGGTAGTTGGGTACCCAGTGTTTGCTTCAGAGCGGTGATTTTCACTGGTGTACAGTGGAGTCACCTCCCTGATGGAGGAAGGAACCTGTTGACGTAAAGATCTGCCGTGACTATGGGTGGCTTTTCCAGTCTCTGGTGCAAAGCAGGCAGAGAAGCTTAGGTTCATCTTTCTGAATTTAATTTCCTAACTTGAATTGCCAAATCCAGGACCACAGGCTTTATAGCTGCAGGAAAGACACACTTCTAGAGGGTCAGAGACCCAAAAGATTAAACACTGGGGATATGGCTGAGCTTTGACATACCTTCCTCCTCGTGTTCACCGCACAGGGAGTGTACACACTTGTACAAGCACAAGGAGAAAATGACACCTCAGTGTCCATACGTGTTTGGAGCCTGTAGAGCTGCTGTGCCAGGCCTGTGCTTCGTTCAGATGTTGAGAGCCTGGAAAGTACGATGCAAAGGGGTGGATGAGGGCTGGAACCTGAAGTGATTGTACAGGGTCCAGTGGTGTTCCATCAGATTTGCAGTGGTTGAACTTTTAGTTGAAGTTGCTAATTTAAATGTTACTGTGAATGTCCTGAAAGTTTTGCATCTAAACTAGTGCAAAGTAATCTTAAAAAAGCAGCATCCCTATCCTACCTTAGGAAAATTCTCTGCCTCGTTCTAGCTAGCACTCTTTGCAGTTAAGGTAGCATGACCAATTATGAACATACTGTTTGAGTAGAAGCATATTGTAAACTTCTTAAATGAAGTGAAACATCCCACATGCATGGAAATACAACCAGTTAAAAGATGCGATGTCTAACATATGACACGCTCTTTCTAAATTAGGCTCCTCTCTTTGGAAAAATGCACACAGCTCAGGCTTAGATCATAATTTGAAACTGCAGAGGATTATCTCAGAAATCATAAAAAGCATCTCCCAAGGGTTTTTGATAGGTGCTTCTTCACATCAGCTTTTTTTCTTGAAAGCTGTGTCAAACTCATGGAAACATGAAGAGTTTCTGATGTATGCTCCTTCTAAAAAGCATCCCAGTTTCCAGCTATGAATCCTGGTTTGACAGGTGAATGTTACATATGCTCTTCCTACAAGGGAATATGGGCCTGAGTGTTTCTCTTCAAGGTTTTGGGCTTTCCAGTTAAGGTTGCACCATGCAAGAAATGCAGGACAGGAACACAATTAATCTCTCTCAAGCTGTCCAAGTACTGACCTTCTTGTGATATTCTTGTAAATTTAGGGCCACATTCTGTCGCTCCTTCATGCCAGCACAGTTTGATTGACTGTAAGGGGGCTGTGGGTTTGGCTGTCTCTTAATGGGCCACCTTGCTGCAAAACTCTGTGACGGGAGCTGTGACAACACTGGCTGTCTCAGCCCTTGAATAAAACCAGGCTAGTAAGGAAACAGCTGGCAGGACCCCACAATCATCATGTCAAACCCGTTGGTAGTTTGCACAGCAAACCTGTGAGGACCTATCCTCCCCTCAGCAGCTTAGCCTGGTCACCACCTCTGAATGGTCTCCACATGGGGTTTTTTTCCTAATAATTTCTCTGGTTAGTTTTCTGTGGTGTCTGAAGCATACTGGGAGCTTCCCACGCATGCGAGAAGGGATTGTGTGTGCCCAAGGAGAGAGGTCCACAACTGGCACAGCAGATACGGATTAGGGAAGTGTGGGACTTTATAAATCAACAACCTTAATTACTTGCAGCCTGAGAAAAATGGAGAGATGTACTTGTAGAGCCAAAACTTCACGGGGAGCTTGGGCACTAATTCATCAAAGCCAGTGAGTCTATTTGTGCTTTGCACAAGTGACTGGAACCAACGTCCCCAGGAGGCACTGGCAGTGCTGCCTCATCACCCTCCACCAAAACGGGACAGCCTGTGTTGGACCTAAATGACCACGGTGCAAAATGGCACCCAAAATAACATGTGTTATCCCACATAGCCACTACTCTGCTCGTTTTAAGGAGGAGATCTCTCTGTTTCCTCTTTGGGAGCATGATGGTGCAATCCCTTTCCCTTTCTCCCTTCTCCCACGTAATTCTGCTCTCTTGCATCTCTGTAAGGCTATCATAGTCGTTTTCAAGTCAGCTGGATCACAAGCAGTCTTTTCGGTATGAATATAATAGAAAATTCAGATGATGTTTCTGGTTGTTATGGACATTTCCACTAGTGCAAGGACAGGAGAAAATACTGCTGTGTCTGCGCAGGACCAAACACCCACCTGGGGCTGAAGGCAAGCAAACCCGGACCTCAGGCTCTGTAGTGCCTGCTCCAGGTTTAAAATACTCCTGGGAGGTAAGTCTGAGGAACGAAGCTCAATACTAGTAAATATTTCTGACCTATGCTCTGGCTGTGGGTAATCTGCAACATGCTTGAAAATCTGATCTGGGTTATGTCCAATTCACAGGAGTTTATTTCCAAGGCAGTGTTTCTATTTATAGACTACCTTCCTGGCTCTTGGGTTTCTTGGGGAAGTGTCTGAACATCAGCTATCTGAGCAATCACCATAAAACTAAAATTTTCAATTATAATCATGAGCAAACAGTTTAAGAAAAGGGAAGTATTATCCAACAAATCCTTCCTTTCACTTAAAACTCTGAGTCTTTAAATATTTATTAGCAGCATCTCTGCTCTGCAGCAGTTAAAAGGCTCAGCCCCAGTCTAAGGAGGAAAGCAATCCACTCAATTAAAGAACAAATGCCATTTCTAAAGAAAGCCTTCAGGTCAGATTACAGTGTTTGGAGAAATGGTTGGCACTTTTGTCTTCCATGTAGTACAGCTAGAAATGGGTTTTGTTTTTGTTTTCCTCCCTTAAACCTCCTTCGCCCTACAAATTCTGTGGTCCTTTGTCATGGCCTGACCCTGTAGGAGCAATGTTGGCATTTGCCCAGGCAGATCCACCAAGTTGCTCCCTAAAATGAGTTCTTAACATGCTTCATGTTCTTCGTTTGCAAATATGGGGCCCTTGGGTGCTTAATGTTCCATTTTAAGTTCTGTTTTTCCCTTGCTCTAGCTATGTAGGAAACAGCCTGCTGTAATCTCAGAAGGCAGTAACTTGAAGTTTGGGAAATCTGAGGAAACTTCATCTCCCTATGCACTGATCGAACTACCTGTACTTTTTCTTCTTTAAAAGGAAAAAAGCTTAAAATCTTTAAAATAATTCTCTACACAGTAATAAACAATGGTGAAGAAAGATGTGATTGTCAAATAGCATTTCAATTTTAATCTGCATCAAGTTGTCAGCTGGCAAAGAATGCCCTGAATCATGAGTGCACATGGAGCCAGAATTGCTTTGCCTGGGGAGGTGCCTGGTGCCTCCTGGGAAGAGGGGAAGTATGAAAACTCATTTAAAATGTGAGTTCCCAAAGAAAACTATCTCATGGTAGAAAACTGTCTCATTTGTAAATCTCTGCAAGGTTATGTTCTGTAAAGGTTGTTGGGTTAACCATAGCTAGAAGGACAGTGCTAGGATGTTTTAATCACTTAGTAGTGAATGCTTAAGAAGCTATTCTTATAGGAAAGTTCTGAATTTGTGTGTGTGTGCACCCCACCAATGCATGCAAGATTCAGTGGAAATAAAGGCTTCACAGTGGTCATTGGTATCAGTGTACAGGGAGAGGAAAACCTCTTCACCAAGAACCCACAGAGAAGAGGCAGGGGGGATGGAGACAGTAGAAGAGCCTGTCCATGACTGCCTCTGGTACGATGACAAAGTGCCAGGGACGGGACAGAGAGCTCTGGTTATCCAGAGAGCGGATCCAGCTCCCTGACTCTTCTTTCAGGCTAATCCCATTATGGGAAGGCCAGCAGTGTCTCTAGGGAGTCTACACAGGACACGGCGTGTTCCTGTCATGCACTGAGGATACCCTATATAACTGAATCATCTGTGAAATTCTCTGGGACGTGGAGCAATAAAAAGCTTGATAAAAGGAAATATTCTCTGTTAAATGAGGTAGGACTTTCTCCCAAGTGTGTAATTTCATAGATAAGCAAATATACAGCTGGATAATACACCTTGTCTTCAGCTGAGCCACTTAGTTTGCACAATGTGCATCCCACCTCCCTCTTAAATCTCTGCTAGTTCAGCCTGTGAAGGCATCCCCTCTGTCTTGTCTTCTAAATGGCCCAGCTTTCCTCTCTCTGGTGCCAAAAGATGACAGATTCTTGGTAACTGAGCCCTCAGCTAAAAGGGCTGCTGCAGTCAGTCTTCCTTGCAAAAGATAAGGTGGCACCAAAAGTGTTGATGGCAGAGCAAAGGAGAACAAATTATTGTGCCTGAAATCCAATGAGTTTTAATTAATGCCTCTAATATGTCTAGTGAAAGTTTTAAATGCCATTTGTGTCTTCATTGTTGCTCTAAACAGTGACAAACTCATCAGAGGCAAACAAATTGCAATATGTGCCACGGAAGCTGAAACGTACCAGAAGTGGAATAAATAATGTGGTAAAGTACATCGTAGGGAAACGTGCTGTAGCCCTGAAGTTCACGCATCACCTCCCACCTCCGGCAGCTTTTAATTAGTCCCGCGTAGAACTGGGATTTCTGTGTGCTCCCAATTAGTATGAGAATTCCTGCAGACACAGTCCCCATACTCCCAGTCCTGTCTCTTGGGAGGAGACCTCTCCCTGTGCGCTCCAAGATGGAAAAGTCTGGTTGTGGATTATTTCTGCAGGCAGCTACCTGCAAAACCAACACCACTGAGCAGTGCTCCTGCCTGGGGAAGGGGGAAGCTTTCTTTTTAGTTGGAGAAAAGAATTTAAGCCTTCCAGAAGGTAATTTATTCAGAGCGAAAGCTAAGTAACACCTTTTTCCCAGCACAGGCTCTGCAGAAGCCTAAGCAAGCTGAACTTGGTGCAGACCTTTATTTTTCTTGCCCCTATCAATTTTTGCCTCTGTTTTCCTCTTTAAAAGTACAGGATGCATACCTGCAGAAAAGAGCAAATCCGTGTCTTGCCAGTGTGTGCATAACTTGCAGGCTGGAGATACTCTTCAAGATTAAGACAAGATCTTGTTGGGATTTTTTTCTTGTTGGTTATTTTATGGATTTTTTTAGTCTAAATGTTGTGTCCTGCAGGAGGAAAGGAGCAGTGTTGTAAGAGCAGAAGAGTATGAAGCAGTCATAAATAAATCTGAGCTAGAATTTAGAGACAAGTTCCTCACCCTAGAGTAAGGGAAGAGTTTGGGAAGTGCCTAGTAGCAGCGGGGATGGGGGGCAGGTGGGGAAGAAGTGGTCAAAAAAAGCTTGAAAGTAAAACCTGTTAAAAGCAATCAGCCAGGACAGTAGGTGATGTGGGACTGAGGTGGGAGGGGGCAAAACTGTATCTATGACCACCAAGTGCAAGGTTTATCTAGGCTTCTGCCCTGTGCTCATTAAAGGAAGAGCTTCTTGGGTGGAAAGACCCGCTGGCAGTTGTAGAAGTGGTCCAAGTCCCTGAAGGTGATCTGCAAAATGAGACAGAAGGAAAATGGGAACATATCTCTTTGGTTTTGCAGCTAGCCCCAGAGCCCCTCAGTCTTTTGCTTCTGCTCTTCCAGCAGAGCTGATTGCGTGTCTTCGAGGCCTTTGGTCCTCAGCTGTAGAAACAAAAGCTCAGTGAGCTGGGCTGGTCGCCGATTCACTTCTACCAGTTGAAAGAGTGTTACAGTCTGGTCAAAGGCTTATTCCAGGGGGGAGTCTTTCCATAGCATTTTCACACAGACCTGAAGATATGTAAATGTTCTGCAGAATCTGACATACATGATTAACGTTAAGCATATCTCATTGTTCATGAATTCTTTCCAATAAAAGGAAATTTAAAACTAGAACGAGCCCTTTGAAAAATAAGCCTTTGCAGAGCCACACGTAAGCATCATTTCTCTCCATTGTTTTTACCACCCTGCAAATCTGATGCATCCTTATTTTGCTGATGCTTAAATGTGTGAATAATCTGCCAGGAGCCTCAGCCGTTTCTTCCTTTTACATTATACAGAACGGTGTTATGGCAGATCTCCATAGTCTTCTATCCTGTAGCCTCTGTGGTACATTTAATAGCAGAAAACAGCCAGTGCTTTGAAATAAAAATGAATTTAGGCTTGCATGTTAGATGTAGAGAGAAGGAATTATTTTTTGTTGCTGTTTTCTTTTTCTGACCTTTTTTCTTTTTCTTCTTTTTTTTCCTTTACCTGCTCCGAATAGGGATGCTTTTAAGTCTTTGGTGTTTATGCTTCAAGCAAATGCAAATAAAACAGTGATTAAACTTGCTGGATTTTGGATTTATGCAGAGAATAACATCAGCAGTCCATAAAATTTGTGATCTGAAAGAAGTCTCAAAGAATTAGACTGAATAGTGAATTACAGGAGGAAAAATTTCCTTCATTTCCACCACTCTGTGTTAGGGAAAATGTAATCTTGTTGAAGTAACTTGATGTAGTATTTTTAGGGTGAGATTACAAGTTTAGTTGATGAAAACACTTGGGTTGATACAACAGAATATACATAGACTTCTGCAAGACACATAATTTGGTACCGCAGAGCCCTTCATATTAAGGAACTGGAGAGTGCAAACATTAATATTGTGTGTATTAGATGGATTTAAGACTGCCTAAGTAATGATCCTCAAAATGATCACTATCAGCTACTGGTGCTGTGGGAACTCTCCAGAGCTGATCTTTTTCTGCCCTTCCATAATATTTACCAGCTGACTGGAAACAGCACTGGCAATAAGATTCCAGCTCACAAGTTGTGACAGTGCTATGGGGAGAGATGGCAAAGGATGGCCAGTGGAAAAATATGCTGAATATGAGTTCACTTATAGCCAAAATGTTAGTCTGGGAAGGGGATATTGCCTCTGTGCTAATATAGTTACTATATGAAGAGTCTGTGTAGGTCAGCAGTTCAAAAAGTTTTGGGGTTAATCAGGGTTCCTTCTAAAAATATTTACAAAAATAATAGAAGGATTGAATAACATGCCTTATTGTGAGAAACCTGAGCAATTTGCTTAGCTATTAGAATAACAGTCTCTTGTTAACCAAGGCAAATCTTAACTTTCCACATCTGGAACTAAAGGTTGTAAGGGGAACCTTTTCAGATATCAGGTAAAGTTCTAGTGAGATCTGGGAAGTTGAAGAGAAGCATCTTCACACAAGAAATACCAGCGAATGGTCATTGAGACAATACCAGAGGTCACAGTCAAGTACCATTCCTGGAGAATTCTAGATGCATTTAGTGTTGATGTGGAATTTAAAAAATGGTGTATTGGGAAGACCTGTGGGTCCAGCTGTGCAGTTTAGGCTGGAGGATCAGAGCAATTCTTCCATCCTGTACCGGGAAAGGAGTCCCAGGAGCCCTCTGAATTCAGTCCTAGACGCTGGCCCAGGTTGGACACCTGAAATCTAATGGTCTGGGGAAAACTGTGTGGCTTCAGCCTCATCATGGAGACAGAAACCCCTTCCACCATGTGGGTCTCTGCGTAAGGCGATAAGCGTCTTCAGAATCTGCAGGATCAGAGCTTTAGATTAGATTTTTTCCTGTTTCCCATTGACTTTGCACAGAGTGAAGAACTGAGGATGGTTTTAAAATAGGAACTCTATTTCTTATTCAACATTCAGGCCTAAAAATTGATGGAAACAGTAGCAATTAGAGCTGGTGAGAGTGAGTAAGGTTCCTCTTCCACTGTGTTTAGTGAGTTGTCTCCCCTAGGCACTTGTCTTGCAGCTTGCGTGGCTGCAGATGGCTGCCACTTTGAAGGAAGCCTGTAATTTAAAAGCAACTCTGAATCACCCCGCCTGCCTTTCTTGGCGTAACACCACTTGGCTTTGCTGCTCTGCAGAGGCTGGTGTTCACAGGTTTATCTTTTTGACTGGCAACACGAGGCAAGCCATGTACCCGGGGCTAAGGGCAGGTGCCTTGGGGAAGGCGAGATCAAGTATTTTGGTCTGCTGCCTTTACCGCAGGCAGCCCGTTTAGCCGCTAGCATTGCCTGATGCCCAGTGCTCCCACCTAACCCTTCGTTATTAACCATCAGGGAAACTTCTGCCTTGTGCTCATTCCTCTTGAGATTCAAAGCTGTGATGTGTGTACTGTTGCAGAGGGGAAGCTGAATGTTTCTTGGGAATAAGGCAAATATGGAGGCTCAGCTTTGGCTTGATAGCTTGGAGTCATTCAAAGGAGATTTCTCTATGCAATACAAAAAGTTGTTGTATTTTTACTCCTCCATGAAGAGCCACAAAAAAAAAGTCCCGAGGTGCCCAAATACGGTCCCATATGGACCCACTGTTATTTCAGTGATTTAGCAGGGCTAATGAATGAGTGGTGAAGGCAGTGTGACTGCAAATTCATCCCCTTGTGCTAGTTTCTATTTCCCGTTGGCCATTCACCTATTTTCTCCTCAGACAGCGTCAACTCTTCATCCCTTGCACGGGGAGGAATGGACAGGAGCTGTCCCCGTGCCTTCTCTGGTGCCAGTGCTGTGACACCCACAGCATGGCTGAGCAGCCAGCTCCATCCCATGGGGCTGGAGGGTGCATCTCCCTACAGGTTCATTCAGGAGTGACCTGACTTGGGAGTCCTGAGATGTCTCCTACTTTCCAATTAGCAAACAGCAAATTGCTGCTGAGCGCACTTCTGCTGGTGGTTTTCCTCCTCTTTCAGCATTTTTGCAATGCCATGTAGGCTCTTTGTAACCACAGGGGAGACAGATCTTGTGGAAAGGGACCTGAGCAAGTAATCTAGACTGACCTCTTGCTCAAAGCAAGGTCAGCGCTGAGTCTGCAAGTGGTTGGTGTCTAGAAGTAGGCAAGGTTCTGCTGATGGAGGTCAGAACCAGCGTGCTTTCCCGTGCTCTTGGGGTGTCTCGCCATTTGCTGGGCTCCACGTTTCTCCACCCTAGTCTGCCTCCCCTCTGTCAAACTGCCTGGGCACAGAAATCCGTGCTTTTCTATAGCAAAAGTCACGGAAAGGCACTATAGCTAGCTGGCTTCCCTCAAGGCAGACGAAACTTTGATGGGCACCAAGGTGACTGCGTTGGGTTTCTCAGGCTAAATAATCTGACCTAAAGACAGCCTGGATCAGAGTGTGGGGAGCTCAAAGGCCTGGGTAAGTTTTGAAGTGTCAGCTTCCTGCAGTTTGGGAAGCCTTTTGGGTTGTCTTTTTAGTCTAGCTACAAGGAGAAAAGGCTGTTTCATTGTAGGTAGATATTAGCTGGTTTAGAAGCAGTTAAGCCACTGGAATAGGAAAATGGAAGCCTGAACTGCCCAGAAGGGTGCTGTATAAATTTGTCTCTCAGCTACTGTTAAGCATCGGGGCTAAGTAATTGCCTTACCTGCTTCCCCAGATGTATTTTGGCCTCTTGTTTAATTATCTTTCCAAAAATTGTCCATTCCTGAGGTTGCTGTTTTTCGCTGAACAAACTGCTGCCAATGTGCTTGAAAAAGATTATTTTACAGGAAAAGCATTTTCATAAACAGATTCAATGTTCACTTTTCTTTCTTCCCCCAAGAGCTCTCTACCTATTTTTATTCCTTATGTTCCCTTATCATGCAGTGGAACCCAAGGCTGTATTTACTGAGAAATATTTTGAAAAGCCTAAATTTTTTTTATTTCTATAAATAAATATGTCTGTGCTGCAGGAGTCAGGAGTCTGGTTTTCAAGAGTTCTTGCTTTGGTTGAAGCTGGGTTGCTGGTTGACCTCTATTCTGCCTCAGCATGGGTGAATATCAGAGTTGGGCTTGATGTTGTTTTCGTATTGCACATTCCTGTATGCAATGAGATTTGCGGTCCTTCCTGCACCCCTCGACACCTCCTGGGTGGTTGTGGAGGAAACAGGTTATCTTCTGGGGGGAGCTGCCTCTGATTCTGAATTGCAAGGTTAGCCATCTAACTGGGCAGTGTCTCCATTGCCCCTTACATGAAGCCTCATCTTACCGTCTGTGCTCTTAAATTAGCTCTGACCCCAGGTGACTACTGCCTTTCACTAGTGAACAGCAAGGTGAGAGCGTGCTAAATTTCCTCCATAGCTACCAAGACATTGGAAGAAGCTTGCTTTCTGAGTGTGCAAAGTCCTGCGACAAAAAGCTTGGCTCTGTCCTTACTATGCAGTGACAGAGGATGAAAATGGTCTGGGCCAGCAGGCTGCAAAATCAGAAATGACAACCAGGAGAAGGATGTGAAGCTCCTGGTGAAATGGTGCTGATGGTCGCTGTTGTGGGCTTGTTTGCATCCACAGCAGCTGCCTGGAGGCCCCAGCCCCAGCAAGGCTCCAGCAGGAGCTGGAGAAAACCAGTAGCATTTTCTGTAACAAGGATGCTGATGCAGTGATGTCGAAACCATCATGCAAACCCGCATCTCCCCGAATAGCTGCCAGGTTGTATGTGTGGTGGTGGACAGCAGGACTGCCGGCTTTTCTGGGCACCTCCTGTACGTGCAGGCTCCATCTGGAGGGTCTGTGCCCAGGAGGTGGGGGTCTCTCGCAGGGACCTGGCACCAAGCCCCGGCTCCTGCCTCCCTCCGCAACCCAGACACAGCTTGAGGGAGGCAGCCAGGCTGGACCACAGCAGAATTAGCTTTGTCTGGGTTTCTCAATAATTAAATACATTACTTCTCAGCCAGCCTCAGTCAGTCTTGAAATTCACACTGAATCCCAAAATTGTATTTGCTGAATGTTTTTCAGCTGGATCCTTTTTTTTTTTTTTTTTTTTTTTTTTTTTTTTTTTGTCTGTAATCAGGAGGAAGGACTTCGGACTCCACTCCATTCTGGCTGGCATATTATGCACAGCCTCATCCCTACGTACTGAGGAGGTGTGCTGTCTCCCCTTGTCCTGGGATACAAAAAGGTCCATCCCTCTTACCCTGGGAGAGCTTCTTCAGCTCTGAAGGGTGCAGCTCAAGGCTTCCAGCACTGTCATGTCTAACAAAATAGCAACTGCTATATGTACCCCTGGTAAGGGATGGTCTCGGCATCCCTTGGGTAGAGAAGGGTGTGATCCTGTGCCTGTTTGGTTGATAGGAAAACCCACAGATGGTTGATGTGGCATTTACTGGAGAACTGGACAAATGTCAGTTCTGCTGAGACTCAGGTCTACTGGGTTGTTCACAACATGGTCTTTTTTTCTCTACCTTTGGCAATACTTGTCATACTGTAGAGAGCTTAGCTTTCTTGGAGAGTCAGATACTAGCTAGGCTGCTTTTCAATGTCTTTATTCTCAAAACCATCCTTTAAAACTCCAAGCAACTCAGGCAGAGGGCCCAAGCAGGTTTCCTCTCTGTTGCTCCCTGCCAGCCTACCCACAAGAGCAGTGGGTAAACCAGAGACCTCATCTCGGCGGGCTGGGTGTGTTCCCAGCACAGCTTATCCACTGGGAACAACTCAGGTGAACACGGCAGCTCTTGGTCTTGCTCTTGGACCTCCAGAAGCGATTGTGTGTCTGACATGACTACTAGCTTCCCTGTTTTCCTGACTCCTGATGGCAATGTGGGATCTGTCAGGGGCAAAGTACTGACATCTGCAGGTTTGCTCAAATTCATACCCAGGCTGACAAAAACCCCTACGGCTGGCGGGACAACCACTCCTGCATGATCAGGGTGAGGTTTTGGCTCAGACCTATTTCACTTTTGCTGTGTTTTGGTCTGAGGCTGTTTTGGGAAGAGTTTCAGGTGCTGGTATAAGCTGTTTGCCTGTTGCCACTGAGGATTAAATAGATGTTTGACCCCAATAACAGTGTCAGCTGCTGCTAGGGAGAGCCACTCCTGCCTCAATCTATCCCCTGGAAAAAAGCATTTGTGCATTCAGCAGCAGCAGGGTTCGGGGTGGAAAACATGGGCTTCTCAGCGACCTAGTCGGTAAATAACATGTGGCACATGAAATGAGCTAATGGTATTTTTATGTAGGGGAGAGACAGGCCAATCATTCATTCACACTCATTTTTACTGTCTGTTTTATTCTCTCTGATTGAAACAGCCAGATTCCAGCACCTTTTCCTCCATTACAGGAGCAGACTTCAAAACCCATCTGCTTTTCTCATACTTGAAAGGGAATAATGCCTTGCTCCATCAAATTCTTAAGGCAAATGCCTCTCTGCATCTCATTTCAGCACCTCTGAATCTAGTTGCTTGCCTCAGTACTTCTAGATGTAAAAATCATGTAGTGATGGCCACAAACTGAGCCCTCCCCCTGCCCCACCAGGCACCACAGATAGGAGGAGGAAATGTGAGGCTCACCTAGCGTCCCACAGAAAACTGCATGGGAAATCCCCTAAGAGCCCAAACTTGGTTGGGCTTGTCCTTGTCCAAAACCAGCGTTGAGAAGGAGGATAATAAATGCAGGCGTCAGCTACTACAGATAGACTAGTTTCAGGAAAAATTCTCTAGGCAAAAATCTCCAATTTTGCTTACACTTCTGGGAGTGGTGGAAATATTAAGCTGCCAGGGGAAGACTTCCCAAAGAGCACCTGTGACTGCAGGTGGTGGAACTGGTTGCAGCCTTCTGCTGGGGGGCTTCGGTCTCCCCACAGCTCTTCAAATGTCCTAAGCTGTGGACTTCTTTACCCCTGTCACTGGTGTGTGGAATGGGAGTGCTGCTAGTTAGGCTGCTAAATCACTTTTAGCATCTTCTGACAAGCTCAGAGTGGTGCCTATGCATGTCCTGAATTCCTTTAGCTTTCCCCCATTCTCCTCCTTTCCCTATTCCAGAGAAAGGAAAGCACCAACTCTTGGAGCTATGGACTAGTGTACACCTGCTCGGGGAAAGGTTTGAGGCTGTAGGTAAATACTTGGAGATGTGAATTTTTGATACCTTGGGAAAGGTGAGTCCCTACATTTTATTTGTAATTCTGTGTAAAGCTATGGCAGGGCTGCCTACCAAGGGCTGCTGTGGAAATAGGCAGAGGATGTGCCATAACTGCTGCTGCTGTCTGTGCAAGCTCCGTCTTTCTGTGGGGCTAGCCTCGGACTCACAGGCAAGGCTTTATAGAAGAGTACTATTAATGTTTTAACATCCCAGGTAATCAGCTGGATTTGCAGTTCGACAGACTCATTATGGCGCAAACAAAATGCCTGCTCCAGAAAAAGGGCAGCACTGTGCTGTCTCCTCTGCAAAATCTCGACCTTATGGGTGAATACAAGTCAAAAGCAGAATTCCCTCCCAGGGCACGGGAAGGCAAGGGGGGGTAGACACACTGCCAACATGCGAAGCACCAGCATGCCTGCTTTGAGCCGCAGGCACAGCAGTCAGGGCATCCTGGGAACACCAGGAGGATGAGCACAGGCGTTTCTTTCTAGCATCCGATTGATTGTACTAGTCAGGCGGTTTTAAAAATCAGGATCATACTTGAATAGGAAAATATTTTTTAAAATATTGCAGGTGCTTTCTCCACGTGCCTATCTCATCATACCATGTGTCATTCACTTCTTGGGATATGCAGACCACTGCTTTCAAAACTGCACTGGAAGTTCTCCATACAGAGATAATTAGCGTGTATTTTTGCATTATCCATAATGTAACTTTCATGTCTTTAGCCCTTCAATTTTCACAGCTTTATTTTAGGGATAGAGAATCTGTAGTGTAGGGACACTCTTGATTTGATGGGAGCTGATGAATGGGCTAAGATAAATACCATATAAATGTTTCTTTGAAATAATGCACGTGCTGACAGAGTGAATCAGATGTCTGTGTTGCATGATGGTAGCTGTCACTTTATTAGACTTTTTAATTCAGCGCTGAAGCCATGCTTTATGGCCAGCTACTCTGTTCCTGCTTTGTAATTTGTCATCTCCAGCATATTGACTGTGCACCTAAAATATTTGCACATCTTCTCAAATGTAATTTGCAGCTAGAAATTTCAGTTGGCAGAACAGCACTGGCAAAACCTAAGTGCAGTGAAATACCTCAGATCGAGAGTGGGGTCAGATTTGGTGGGTGGAAGTCAGGCAGCTTTTTGGTGGATCATATGATAACTTATTTGGAGATCTAAGACAAGAATCGGAGCTAAAATGATGAACTGTAGACATTAAGTGCTTTTGGAGTTCCTGTGTAAATAGACACATTTTCAGAGCTCAAAATGGTTTATAGACCACAGTGAAGACAAAAGTCAGTCATAGCTCCTGGAGGCAGTATGAGTTCCTGGTTCACACCATTTTTAGGAGGTCACCAAGGTTTTTAATGAGTAGGTAGAGTGTTAACTTCTGGCACTTGCCAATGAAAAGATCTATGCGCCCATCCAAAGTTGGAGATTCAAAGTTAGCAGACAGACTGAAATGAATGATAGCCTGACTCACCAGGATGAGTCAGGGCTTGTTCTAGAAGAACTCCTTTCTACCTTTTTTTTTTTTTTTTTTTTTTTCCCCCTTATGTGGAGGACTAGGTATCACCAAAGTGTTGCTGGTGCTTCTCAATGAAAACAGAATAGTAAAGCAGGAAGAAGTAATAAACTTGCTCATGAAACTTGCGCAGGTGGGAAGAGTCACCCCGATCCATTTCATATTCTTTTTAAATTGCTGTAGGAATCTAGTAATCTAGGAGGATGCAACTGCCTGTCTTTTCTCTGGAGTCTCTTTGTAGTAGTTCATTGCAGCAAAATCTCTTGGGGTAGTTCCTGCATTTTCACTTCAGGCGTGAAATGCTGGAATATGTATTCACAAACAGAGAGTTTCTTAGGGCAATGTTCTGACACAGCAGCAGCTTTCCCAGGCAGCATTTTCTTTTGTTTTACCCATTTGACTAGTTTCTCTAGGCAGTGTTTTCTGGCCAACGTTTTGAACATTGCTTTCAGCCTGATAGGTAAAATGAAATGGGAACTCTGCCACCTCCCTGCCATGGTCCTTTAGATTGCAGTTCCCACATTGTACCATGACTGGCAACCTCCAGTTGCCATAACTGCAATGCTATAGTCAATGTCCTTCTGCCAGCCAAGGAGGGACATTTGTCTGGAACAGCCTTGGAAACCCTAAGAAAAGCACTGTCTAAAGAAATGCTACTTTAATTGTTGGATCGGGTCCAAAAGCAATTGTTGTAATCATAAAATTTGGGATTTGGTTTGTGGCTGCCAGCCCCTCGTTCTCCTCCGGCTGGCTCTTTGTGGATGACTTTGTTGCCTGAGGAAGAGGGTGGGTGGGATGGCAAACAGGTGGAGAAATGCAACAGAGGGCTGAAAATCCCGAGCCCCCAAACCCTGGAACTCAAGAGTAATAATATCACAGTGTTCAGAAAGATTAGTCTTTTGATCCTGTTGGCAAAAACTGCTGTTTCCCAGCTGGTCAGCCAGGTCTGACATCCTCCAGTCACAATTGCAATTGAGAAATGACTGGAGCGCTGGTTCTGTGCTCAGATCCTTGCTGCCAGATGTACAATTATTGCTACTGAAGTAGCAAAAGTGGCTGGCTTGGGAACACTGCAGGCTCCAAGAAGCTTCATTTGGTTTTGACAGCTGTTGCATTGCCTTTTGTGTCTTACCTCTAATTCTTGACCATGGCTGACATACCTCACCTCTTCACCTGTGCTGGCTGTGATCTGTCCTGTAGCTGTGATTGCTTCAAATGGCTAAAATACGAGACAGTGTTTGTAAGGGCATGTAAGATTCTGGCTGTGGGGAAAGGTCAAAGGGGCAGGTCTCATTTCAGTGAGAATATCTGTTTTCCTCTCACAGATCTATGGCTTCCCTTCTGGACTGCTCCTTAATTAGCATGAAAATGGACTAAATATTTTAAGCAAATCAGAATTTCAAGAAGCAGTTGCAGCAATGCCTCATTTTTAAGTGTGTGCAGCACTGTGCACGTCATCATTGAATAATGAATTAATAAATAACTTTGAAGGAATTTTTAGCCCAGAAAGCGTACACCATTTTAGCTTCCAGTCAATTGCCCTATTTACTGTGGTTCTTTTTTAGCAACGCTGTAAGTCCTGGAAGTAGCCTTGTCAATATTTTAGTTGCTTTGGTGTACAGAGCCATAGCATTGAGTTGAACTGTAATCCTTAAATTGGCACGCAAACAGGTTTGCTCAGCTTGCCTGTTCCCTTTTTTGGTAACAGAAGCTTGGAAAACCTTCTGTATAGGGGAAGGATGAAGCTTCTGGTGTGACACAGCTGCGAGGTTCTGTTGTCCATGGTTCAGCCTCCCTGATGCTGCTGATTTCAAGGGTACAGAGAAATGCTGCCTACAAAAACAATCCCATTGCAGGCACATCTAACCTTTTCAAAGACAAGGAGAGTTTTAATATTTAAATGACCTCTTTTCTCCTCTGCCTGGGAGAATTCATCACCTCCTCCCCCCCTTTTAAAGGTGTTTGTTGCCCACAGACCCAAACCTGCTAGAGTGTAAGGCTAAATTATGATTTGGGCGACGAGCATTTGGACTCAGCTTGATCCCCCCTGCGTGGATTGTATGGAGCAAGCACCCTGGCCCACGCTTCTCCTCCACGTCCATATGGTTAAAAGACAGATGCTGGAGGCAGAGGGGGCCACGTGAGGCATGGGGGTGTGCTGCAGGGTCTCTCCTGACCCCAGTGCCTGGCCCTGCCTGATGGCCACCTGAGATAGAGGAAGGGGCACTAAGCCGGAGGGAGGTCTCACGTGGGGGTTGCAGTGGCTGGGACCCTGACTGCCTTGTGGGTGGCATGGTGCCCTGTCCATACTCTCCCTCTCCCTTGCACTGTCCAGGTTGCTGTACGGGCTCCCGGCATGACCAGTGACAAAACTCCCAGTTAGATCAGGACCACGTCCACCCCTGGAGATGGAAATCCAAGTGGCTGCAACTTCTACCCTGACAGCTCCTGTGGGTTTCATGTCCTTACAACAGCATGTTTGTGTTTTAATTCTTTGCTGTTCCTCCTGCTGCTGTGCAGGGACATGCTGGTGATAGAAAAAACCAGTAGGAGAGTACTATCAGGTACAGGGAGTAGGACCTGCCATGTGACAGTGATGATACATTAATGATTGACAAGTGCATAAAATAAATGGACTGGCAAATAGTTTTCCCTGGAATCTCATCTTATAATAGTCATATCTAGTGTTACTTCTAATGGAGGAGGTAAAAAGATAAGATGTCTGGGGAATGTGACTTTTAAAAAATGGAGTCCTGTTAAGCTGTGAGTGAGACAGGATTTGGGCTTAATGTTTAGGCTGTGCGTGATGGAAAGCAGTCAGCAGAGCTGGGCTACAGCTGGAAGTAGGGTATCGGGTCACACGATTCCGTCAGATGAAACCAACATTTGTTCAGGCCATGATTCAACTTGGCACTAAAGCGTGTGTATTAAATCCCATTGACTTCAGTGGGACTATTCGTGTCCTTTTAAAGTTACACAAGGGCTTAAGTATTTCACTGTGTTGAAGCCTCCCATTGAGACTTAAATTCGTTCTTTCATGTAACTTAAAAATATCCCAATGGCAATATTTAGTTCTGGCTAGGAAAAGCCAAAGAAAAGAGGAATAACACTTCACATTGAGACACACTCAGTATTTACATAAATAGTTGCTGTGAGGTGTTTTCAAGTTGAAATTACATGTGCCCCATTTACCTAAACACATTCTAAGGTCTACAGCTTTTAGCTTTGTTTTTCTTCAATTTCTTGAACATATAAAACAACTAAACACAGTCTCTGAAGACTAGTCGATCATTTAAATTATATTATTAGCACTGAGTAGCCTGACAGCGCGGTGCTTCCATTTGAAAGTCATTAGAAGGTAAGTGACAGCCACAATGGATCACAGGAGGACAAGAAACACTTGGCACAGGGGAATGGACGTGGCTCTGAAGGCTTCATGAGGCAGTAAAGAACATAAGAAAGAGGTGAACAAAATGTAATAACTCAGTGCTGCTGCATGCGAGCCGATAGGATAAAACCCTCCTTCGGGGAAAAAATAGCACGAAGGAAACAGCGTTAAACCACGAAGCTGATTAAGGCTTTGTGTAAACAATGCCAAACAAAGTAGTTCTTATTGAAGTACGTGCTGAGACCTCATCTGTGCCAGTAGTGCCCATAGGTAGGAAGACTCAGAGGCCATCCAGCCCGGGGATGTCCAAAGGAGTCAGGTCGGGCAGGCAGGATCACTGCTCATGAGGGCTCCTGGAGGCAGGTTAGCTGATGTGTGCAGGGAGAGGTGGGGAAACTGTAGAGGGATGAATCTGGGTTAATTAACATTGATAATACACAGCTGTGGGCTGGCTTGGTGTGGGGAGGGTGTTGGCTGATGTAGATAAGGTGCAGGTGTGGCTGGTTCTGTTAAGTGGTTGGGCAGCCAATGAAGAGGGAGGAGGAAGAAGAGGGAAAACGCATGCCCGGGATGAGGAGAGACTGGGAGAAGGCAGCAGAGGGACTGGTATGAAGAGTATGTTGGTATGAGATGATAAAAGACCTTGTTGCAGCTTGATAGTTTGGAGAGTGCTGCGACAGGATACAGCCATGGAAAGGTGCCCTGTCCATCCCAGGTTGGCCTCTACGTGTGCGAAGGACTTGGTCACAAGTAGGTCATGTTTTAACGCTCTTGCCACATTGAGGGAGACCAAAATAACCCATTCACAGTGAAATGGCCCTGGTGAAGACAGGTTCATTTAAGCTACTCTAAGTTGTATTTCTTACATGCTACTACACACAACCAGCTTGTAGGATGTGAATTAGTAGTTTAAAATTAAGTGTCTCTACAAGCATCTCTATGACTAGAAGTTGCCTTTAGCAGCCAGGCTGGCAGCGTAAAGCCATGATGAATGTGAGCCCTTGGTGTAACTTCCAGCGTGTTATTTGGTGGCTCTCACAATTCACCCAGCTGATGTAGTTCAGTGAGTCAGTGGTCTGACTTGGCATCGGATGGAAAGCCTTAACATAAATCTTGAGCTAAACCTTCCTCTGCTTCTGCAGGGTGGCAGTGATCTGGCTGATGTGCGTGCAGCTGTTCTTTTCCTCCCTCTTTTGACAAAAAAGTGCCTCCTCCCATGGCTAAACCGATAGTCACTGAATAATCTCTTCGCTGCAGAAGACAGATTATGTGTAGCTGAATAATTTGTTACAAGTAGTTTCTAAATCCCGGTAATAGCTTTGTGAATACTCATCGCAAAGGAGCCATCAGCTGCCTGTCTATGCAGTCAGGAATCAAACACACAATAAACCTCATAAGAGCTGTCTTTAAAGCAAAAACTTTGACTGCAGACTCAACAGTTGTGATTTCAAGTCATACCATGCGTGATTCTGTGATGATGCTACCCAGCACAGTGGGGGAGTCATTTGCCAGACTTAAATTCTGGAAGCTAACTCAACTAACTCTCCAGCTCTGGCAGGCTGCTGGTATCTGTTCAGCAAAGGCAGCGTTTTTGCGGGGACGGATTCGCTGATCTCTTGCCCCTTCGTTTGCTGGTCCTGGTTGTGCAAAGTGATTCAATGGCCAGTAATTCAGTGCTGGAGTGTTTCATACTCATGCTGTGCAGGAACAGCTGATAGTACCAGGTGGAGAGCAGAGGCGTGATCAGGCCCAAGGAGCTTGTATAGAAATTTCAGCCAAGAACTTTTTTTTTTTTTTTTTTTAAATGCCCAAGACATAAATCCTTGAAAATGGCAGTTGATAATGGAAATGCTGACTCAACCGTAGCTGTAGTCACAGTGGCCCTGCCATGAGTCTGCGAGGAGAGAATAGATTACTGTCAGCAGATGACTGCATTTTTCAATTTTAGGAGCAATTCTCTTGATGTGTTAACCTTATTTACACTTGTTTCAGTACACTCATGTCTTTCTGCTGAATGTCAAGGGCAGCTCAAGAATTACACAGAATTAACAATTTCTTCCTGTGTCTTTCAATGTAATGAAATTGGTTCAGCTTTGAGGTAGTGAAGGGGTAGTAGAAGGTTTTGGTGTTGAACAGCAGTGTTCAGCTGTTATACGGATGGTGGCCAGATTCTCATCTTGTGCATGCTGGCGTGTATGGAGACAAGTCCCTGCAATTCTACAGAGTCACAGATTTGTCTATTTAAATTTAGGACACAATATCACGTGTAATTCAAGGAATCTGTTAATAAGCCACCTATGTTCTTCTCTGGTGTGTTGAGGTATCAGTACAGACCACTGGGTGGTGGATGGGGTCTGCAAAGACGACAGAAGGAGCTGGACATACAGTGGTGGCATCACATCATCTCTTCAGGGTCATTGAAGTTTTCAGGTATCGTTCAAAGTCTTGGTCCAAATTTTCAAAGGTGCTGCTGTCCATTCACCCTTAAAGCCAGATGTAGGTTTTGTGCATCCTTATTAAAACGCAGAGAAAGACGGGGGGTGGGGGTGGGTGGAGATGCTTAGTAGCAGAGAGGAGGAGGATCAGAAAGAGAAAGAAAAACTTAAATGGTACCAACAAACTCATACCAGTAATAACATGAGCTGTAACAACCACCTTCTGACAGCTGATTTCCATTTGGCCCTTTTTACATAGGAGTTTAAGTATAGATTTGGATGGCTAAATATAGACAGTCTCATATCTATTATATGAAATCTCAGCTTGGAATTATTTAACATCTTCCTATTATATTTGAATAATCAGTGTTTTATTGCACTGTGAAACTGTCTGAACAAAAATCCTTTTAGAAAGTATTTCTTTGCTGTTGGTTGGATAACTCAGGAGAGATTTCCTTTATGAAAAGCAGCCATCGGATACTCTTCAGAAGACGAACATCTCTGCAGACTCTAATGAGAAAAGAGAGCTAAGCAGGTTGTGAGATCTCACATGCCCTCTATCCCCTACAACATTTTCTCTTTGGAAAGTTGGACTAGAAACTGTTTCTTTTTCTGTGACAGCTAAAACCTGGTGGTTAGGAGCCTTGTGCAGGCTTTTGGAGGAAAGTGCTATATCCAATTCTTCATTTTGAGCCTGCCCAACAGGATTTCATTTACTCAGATAACAAGAACAGCGTGTTGTGGAATATTCACTGTGTAGTTGTATCATGCTTGAGATTAAACCCTAGCTGATGAATGAACCCTTCACTTTTGAATGTAATTGCTCACCATTAAGCCTTAAACTGCCAACAGTTCTGTAGCGTGCACAGTCAGTGAAATGGTAAAAAGCTGTAATCGCAACCTGTACTTCTTCAAAATAATTCCAGACTTATTGTGCCATGTATAGATTCAATGCTATACAATGGTATACTAATATAGTGTGTCACTGCTCGTCCATCCCAGCATGGACCCTTGGAGCTGCAATCCATTGAAAAAGGTCTTTGAAGGCTATAAATATCCCAGCGTTGATCCCTGTTCCTAAACGAGAGCAATGGAAGCTAAATATATGCTGACTGTAGTGTGACAGATCCTGAAACCGATTCTTATTCATTTTGATTCTTGCCCAGAATATCTTTCTTGCAGTCCTACTTCTGAATCGTTGAAGAAAACAACACTGACAACTCCCCCCTCAGCCCTGCGCTGCAGATGAGAAAGGCCTGGCTGGTGTTACAGGGCTCAGCTAATTGCAAAGTGAAACACAGTATTGGTCATTTCCCTCCTTTCTGTACAAAATCCAGACTGTCATTAAGTGCCATAGCCCGGATCCTTAGCTGATTTAGACTGGCACAGCTACACTGATACCATCGGCGCTATTTGGCATTAATTGGCAAGAGGATCCAGCCTTGTAGCTTCATTAGCCCAGCTGGTGCTTTGGGCTTGTCTGGATGGCACAGTGCTATCAGCAGCTGCTTTATCCTTGCCATCCGCACCATGACTTTCCAGCTCAAAAGATAAATAATGAAAAATAAAAACCTGAAAAACTGAGGCAGGTATAGGAGGACAGTGCTGTTTCCAAGGGGAGGGTGTGCTGAGGCATGGCGGGTGCCTGGTGCTCTGGCTGATGGACCTTCCCCACGAGAGGGCAAGTGCCAGCGCTGCTGTGAGGAGCCAGCTGTGTATGGACAGCACCAGGGCTGCTGCCGAGTTCTTCAGATGTAGGAGCACCAGAAGCAGAGCATTTCTAAGAAACAAAACATATCTAGGGTTTTTATTATTATTATTATTATTATTATTATTATTATTTGTTGTACATGGTGTGTACAACCTCCCAGGGAATACAGTTGCATTTACACTTTAAGGTTAAAATCCAAAAGAGTAGAGAAATGGAGGTGTTATTCCTGCTGTGGAACCAGTGAAGGTTACAAGGGGGAAAAACGTAGCAGAGTCATGAGGAAATTCAGTTTGGTCCTTCAGGTGGTACTGACATCCCAACAGCAACCTCGTTGCTCCTCTGCTTCCAGGCATTTTGGCAGCATTGCAAAATCCCCAAGCCCCAGAAATTGCAAATTTACACCTGCGGGTTTTTGCTTCTCCAGCTCAGGAAAGGGAGGCAGGGGTGCAAAAACAGATGGGAGCTGTCAGCCAGCTCAAAACTGACATGCCTCAGGAGGTGTTTTATTTATGGAGACGTTCAGATCAAACAATAACAGAAGATCCTTGCTATCAATTGGAGAAGGGGTGTTTGCTTCCTACGGCCCAGTGCTGCCTTCTTTCAAACATTCGCTTTAAGCTTGGGGGAGGGCGACAGGGCAGCTGGGACATCCTGGCTCCCACCCTCCCATGAGAAGCCTGGGCTGATGGAAGGCATCCTTGATGTATAATGTTAATATAAGGAGGGACAAGGGATTTTTCTCCTCCTTACAGTATAAAACAGAGCCGGGTTAATTTTGAGCTTTCAAAAATGCATGCAAAATGTTAATGTCGGATGCCCAAAATATTGTTAAACACAGGCAAATTGTGATTTAAAATATTACAAGCCTGCTATTTTTAGTGCAGAGGAACCTTTAGGCATTCTACATTTAGATGGCTTATCAGAATTAAATAAATAACAGCAATAGTTACTGCTCAAATTAGGTCTGTCTCGGTTTCCATGGCATCCAATCTGTTATCTCCAATATTCTTGCCAGGATTTGTACTGGGGCTCTGGGACAGCAACATTTCTTATAAGGCTTATAAGGAATTATCCTGTAGCAATTTCAGCTATATGGTTTCTACGAAATCCTAGAATAAATGGATTTATTTAAGATGTGTTAAAGGGTTTTTTTTTTTTTTTTTCTTTTTTTTTTTTTGGAGCACTTTTCTATTTTTAGCACTGCTGCCTGCTTTTATGTGGTGCTGCTTTAACTCTTCTGTGGATGTGTCGATGCGCTGTCTGGGGATCCTGTGCAGTGGCTCTGCCTGTTGCACTATCCTGTGGGAGCAGAAGAGGACTTTGATGCTTTAATGCCACCAGCAGAGTGTATTTGAAAACCAGGGCTCAGGAACATGGGATAACATAAGTCTTTGCTTCTGCCTTTTCAGTACCTTACAGTCCTTTGAAAGCAGCTGCACAGGAGTGGTTCCACTTGTTCTGAGATAGCAAGTGTAGTCACCCTCGGCAAAAAGATAGCAACGCTTTGTCTGAGCCCAAAAACTTTTGTCTGAGGCCAAGACAAAAAAATTATTGCCTATGTCAGGTTGCTGGGTTCAATGTAGAGGTAAATGGGTGAAATGTAAAGACCTGTGTTATGTGGAAAGCCAGGGTGGATGATTTAATGATTCCCTCTGACCTAAGACACTGTGCAACTATGCATTAAAAGGTCAGTTATCATCCCAGCTCAGAAGAAGTACACAGCGGGCACAACAAGCTGTAAAGCTGCAGAGAGACGGAAAATATATTTGGGCTGTAACAGCTGTGTATGTCCCTACAGCTCTTCAATTACTACTACCTTTTACAGGTACACGTTTTAATTCCTTGGCCATTAGAGTTTTCAAGTAAGGGTTTCATTAATCTTTTGTTTTGTAATGTTAGCATATAGATCCTGTTCCCTTTTCCCCTCTGATAAACATTTTTTTTTTATTTGCATCCCATTGTGAAGAAATTTTGGATTCATGGCATATTTAAAATCAATGGCTCACTGGGTTTCTAATTTTCAGGTAATATTCCTAAATAAAATGTACCGTTACATAGCACTGAGATTTATGGCAAATCATAACTAGTTCTAAACACTTCCTACATTTTTATGAGTGAATGATGTAGAAGATAAAACTTTTACAGAGCCTTTTTTCAGTAGTTCTCGGGAGGACAGTGAGGACCATAGTGAATAATTTGATGCTCAATGTTTACTTACTTGTCTTTCAGTCTTAAGAGAATGATACCAGTGCTGCCCTGCAGATCTTCAGCTGGCATAAGCCAGCATCCTTTCCCCAGGCACCATGGAGCTATGCTGATTTATATGAGCTTGGGGTGCACCTCTGGCACACACAGCATTTCTACCATACCTCACATGGAATTTGATTTACTCTGAATCACGGTTGAAATATAGCTGTGTGTTTGAAGTAGGCAAGAAATGATAAAGTACTTACTATTTATAGAATCCTAGCTACTTTTCAAAGCCAACTGAGCAATTCCCAAGTACAATCACAATGCAAAGACTTTAATACTTTAGTTTTCTGTCACCCTGTGGTCACTATAAATTTGTGCGGCTGGGCATGCAGCCCTAGCACAAACCTTTTTGAGAAACACTTACCTAGGCAACAGCGTTAATGCAGAGACTGGCTATTTGTGTTTGCACACACCATCTTTTGACCCACTCTGCAGTGAATGGAAAAGGGCTGAGCTGAACCTGTGAAACGCCGCATGGTACCAGGTGGTGGGTGAGGTTGTGGTTATGGACCTAGCAGATGCTGGAGCATTCTGCCTGAGCTTTTTACATAGAAAAAGGGTTTAATGGTTAACACATTTAATGGTACATGTGCTGTTGTAGTAGTTGTTTCAAGATTCCTGTTCCTGAAGCCGTGTGATTAAAGTACTGCAGGTGCTCCTGGCTCTGGCCAGAGTTTCTTTCATTCCTGGACCCCAAATATTAGTGAAATAGTTATCTTTTTCAGTCGTATTTTCTTCATAAGGTGTATTCTTACATGAGAATGCTCCATGACAAAGTTTGAAATGTTTTTGTGTCCTACAACTTGTCTGCCTACAGAGATGGCATTGGCACGCAACCGTGGCACTGGGAAGAGGAGGTGGGAAGCTTATTGCCACTTGAGGTACATAGCAGGGGCTGTTACTGCTCCTATGTTACTGATGTAGCCAAATTCAAGAAGGCAAGGTTTTAGCTCAAATTCGTTGGGAAATTTTCTGAGGAAGGGAAAATAAAAGCATTTGTGGCACCTCTGTATCTGCTCTCCCACCTTGCCTCGATCAGTCCAGTTTTCAGAGGGCTCTGGGTACTGTGTGCTCCTGTGCTTGCACCCAGGCAGCACTGCCCCAGGCTGGAGCTGGGTGTTTTGAAGAGTTGGAGAAATACATTTTCATGCAGCTGACATACCTGGGAAAACATTTCCATAGCCACTGCAGAGCAGGACGTGGTCCAGTCTGTTTCTACCCTCTCTGTGCTGTTTATTGAATCTTCTTCAAGCTCCTCTTGTCATGTCCTCAGGGATGCAACATATTGAGAGAAAAATAATGTGGAAATTATATAACATTTACTGTGGCTTTGGGAGATAAACAGTGTGTAAGCCATTTCTGAAAAAGAGGCAGACGCTCTTGAAAAAGCTCACCCATTGCAGAAGGCCCAAGGGACGGGGCTGTATGTCATAAAGTTCTTAGGAAAGCGATGACATGCATGCATTCCCTGCTGCCCAGCCACCACCTAGAGGTGTCGGTGGAGCCTGCTCTCAGCCTCGGAGCACCCTCCATCGTATGGCAGGCAGGTGGTTGACTTTGTGCAGAAAGTTGCGTTGTTCGTTTTGGGGTTAGAGGAGCCCTGAGGATCAGAAGGAATTTAACTACTAGGTTATGTGTTGATAGCCTGTCTCAGCAGCTGGTCCTGTCCTAAGCAGAGCTCAAATGTACCATGAGAAGCTCTGAGAGAGGAGATGCCCGTTTAGATGTCAGACTAGCACATCCTGTGCAACTGGGAATATCATGGCCCCTTGCCACATGGAAATATTTGGGAGGGAGCTTTCTTCTGTTGGAAAACAAAAAGATCTTTTTTAGGGATAGGACAAAAGAGGTGAGGGAGTGTTGTTTGATGGCCATCCCAAGGTAAAGAAATTGAACCATGGTTAAAAGTAAGCAAAAAAATCTCAGAAAGAACTGGTGTGCTCTGGTGGCTGGTCTTGGGGCTGGGGGGCACAAGCTGGTGAAATTCTTCTAGCAGCTTTTTAATGCAAACCCAGATTCCTTGCATATATTCCCACCAGTTTACTTCCCTGGAAGGCTTTTGTCCCAATTAATGAAGAACTCTCTGGTTCAGTTGGTGTAAATGAGGAAAGAAATAAAAGCCTAGCTTCTGCAAGTCACAAAACTTTTGGGTTTTCTCTGTTGACGCAGGTTTTTAATGTGACTGAAGAATACTTGTCTTATATCAGAGCAGAGAGCCAAAAGCAATTCTGGGGAAGAGTATGAGAATAAGATAGAGGTGTAGTGGTACACACCTAGTTCCTTTCCCAGCTTCTGTTTATCAGTGGGTCAAGGATTTCCTGAGGCAGAGGCTGTTGTTTTTAATGGTCCTGATGGAGTTTTCCCCCATGGATTTGGTTGCTTCTTAAATCCCTGTAAGCTATGAGCATCCACAAATCTGCAGGACAAGGCGTTCCACAGGTCACTGCTTGCTGCTGGCAGTGGCCTCTCTTTTTCTTGGTTTTGAACTTTCTATGTACTAATTTCAGTTGATGCTTCTTGTTCCTTGCACTGAGATAGCAAGCAAGTGTGGATAGCCTCTGCCCCCATGTGCATACCATCTAACTTGTAAACCAGCTGGAAGAGGTACATGAAATAAGTGATGGGGAAAAGGATTTGGAAACCATGACCTCAGCATGGTGCTGTGGTGGCCACATCTGCACACAGGGTAACAAATCACCTGAGCAGGCATTAGTGAGGGAATGACGTTTCCCACACCATATGGATTACTCTGCTTTGCCTCTTCCCTCTCCATTTCTGAATACATAGCGTTTTCCTCTGACGGGAGCAGGCTGCTGTTTGCGAATACCTTTGCTGTTGCAAATATCAATATTGCTGCAGCGTTTGGCACTTTTCAGTTAATGTGCTGAATGCTGGCAGAGTGAAAATTGGCGTGTAGATTATATAAACCACCATCATGTTTGTGTCTTGGAAGTAAAGGTGTTAACTCTTTCTGACTTAATTCACTCAGGTTGAGGGGCACCAAGGGATTGAACCTGAAATACAGCAAATCAATAATATAAACTCTTTGAGCTTTGTGAGCTAAGAATAAACACCAACCATAGATCGAGTCAAATGAACCTCTGCAAGAGGCACGGGGGAAATATAGCCGTGGTGTTCTGTTATTGCAGGTCAATAAAGGCTAGATAATGTTTGGGTTTCATTGCTGATTAAAAAGATTTCCTTGCAAATATTATGAGATTAACGCTGAGCTTTCTGTGTGCACTGAAAGGGTGATGTTTAGAGATGATCATCCTGCATTATCCCAGTGGAAACATGAGTAATGGTGCTGCAAACATTGCTGCCCTGGCTGGAGCTGGTGTGTGTCCTGCCTGAGTCGGGGATGAAGTAGGCACATGCAGTGGGAGAACCTGTTCCTGGTGGTGATTTTCAGCCTGCATGACAGTCTGGTGAGTGGAGGTTTGCGGAAGACCCTGGGCTAATGCTGCCCTGTGCCTAGCACCAGCAATCGGAGCCTTGCCCCAACTCTGGGATGCAGGACGCCATCAGCTTTCAGGCGGGCACAGCGCATTACACTGTTATACCAGTGACACTCCAGTTATGGCTGAGGAGGCAATTTCATTACATACGCCTATTTTTAGGTGCTTATAACTCAAAAACATTACGCTTTTGGTGGGAATTTATCACACTTGTTCTCAGCTCAAAGCTGATATATAAGACTTGGCTGGTCTCCAGCTAGCTGAAGAACAGCTGCCTGGGATGTTTCCCAACTGTGGTTTTCACCAATTAAGAAGTTTGTTTTCACACAGTTTGGAGGATTTTTTCCTTTAAGATCTTACCTCAGTAACATGCTATGCACAGACAGCATGCACTTTGCAGCCTCAGAACTGGTCCTAAAGCATATTTATTCAGAGGTCTCAAAGGCATTTGTTCTCCTTGAGGAGCAATCGAGAGATATATTGGCTCTATCAACACTTAGTCTATCTAAATCTAATCTATAGCTCTATAAAATCAGGAACTGCACACCCTGAAATAAAAACTGCTTGCCTTTATTGCCACGAATGTACAGCAAAAGGAAGGTAGCACAGGCTGCCAGAGCCTCTGCCAGGTGCTGAAGCTGTGGGTGCTCCGGTGCCAAAATTGTCACCAGACTGCTTTGTGTCTTGCATTTTCTGATTTCCCCTTCCCCAGCACCCAAGTGGTAGTTATACCTATGCGCCTTCAGCGCTGTTCTGCTGGGCTAGAGCCCTTTTCCAGTGTTATGACAAGCGAGGCTCCTTCGCCTTGAATGCTACGCCTGATTTACATCATTTTCCCCACATTTCCGTGACATGGGCATGTCTACAAACAGGAGCTTCTAGCTGGTGGAAAGGTAGGGGTGCAGGGCTTGTTTTTCAACCTGAGTCAAATGAAAAATTAGTCTACTTTAAGAGAAAATTTTCCCCTGGATTGAGTTTATCGTGGCTCAGAGTAAGAGAAGTATTTCTTAGCACTCGGCACTCAGTAGCATTACTAGACAGAAATCTGATAAATTTTTTTGGAAGCTGCCTGGACTCAGAAATTTGCATCATTCTCTGCAAGGAGGTAGACAGCCGAGGCATTTAACAGTTGAGTATTTCCTTTAAACATATTGTTTAAAGCTGGTCTATGTTTCTCTGGATGTTCTGAAGCAAAACCTGCAGGCTGGGAAATAGCTTGTCCAAGGCAGAGCCGCTAAGTCCCTAAGAACGGTGCTGGGAAGTTATAAAGCTGTTCTCCCTTCAACATTCTTGATGTGTTTTACCCCCTGTGCTGGTGAGATACTGACCCACTTCCCAGCTGCAATAAGATAGTGATGTGACCAAAGGCCCTGGAAGGGTTTGTGATGGAAATGGCATCAATAAAAAGCTCTCTAAACACTTTTCTGTGCCATTCCTAGAAATAAGGATGCTAAAGGGATTTGTTCTGGCAGGAATTGGGCTTGCAAAGTATGTTCCATGTTCCCCAAACACAGAAATATGTGTGTGTCAAGGGTGCAGGCAGGTCTGGGGATAAAGGACTAAGCTACAGCGGGCAGCTTTGGTAGGGAAACCCAACCTGGTTTGTTTAGCAGGTTTTATACACCAGAAATTGCCTGTGTATGTTGGAGAGCAGAGGGCCAAGGAGATTGGAACACCCGTGGGGTGTGGGCGCTGTGATGGTTTGCAGGCAAAGCCCAGGTGGCCGTGCAGGAGCGGGGGCAAAGCCAGCTGCTGGTGACCATGGTCCCAGCCAGTTGCCCTGTGTGAAGGGGGTGGCAGGCACCTAATTGCTTCCAGCTGGGTTGTGTTGGGCCAGTGGAGAAGGGAGCCTGGGCAGCACCCCTGGGCTTTAATGCTGACCTGCCTTATTTTCAGCTTGAGTGCAGCTGTTGCTCCCACTGAAGTGCCCTGCTGTTGAGCCCCTGTGTAGGAAACGAGGCAGACGTGGTATGCAAACAAGGGAGAGGACAAATGCTTTTGGGAGGTGAGCAGGAGAGATGCTGCAATGAAATACACAGGTAAGGCAAGAGGAGAGGAGGAGGATGCGCAGCAAAGTAACTGGGGTTATGCTCAGGTTTGACGCCTTGAGAGGCAGATGGGGCAAATGGTCCACGAGAGGCAGATGCAACAGCCAGCCCTGAATTAGAAGTCCTTGTCTCTGGGACCATGCAGCATTTCAGCAGCAAAGAGCAAGAGAAGGTGAAGATCTCCTTTCTTTCCCTGCACTGTACAGTGGAGGCTGCCAGACATATCGGGGGGGATGAAAGGATGGCACGCTCCTTGTCTTACCACCAGTGTCTCCACTGAGGTGGCTGAGGGGAGGTACTGTACCTCCTTGTTGTCACGAGGCCATTCTATAGGCTTGCTTTGCCTTGTGGTTTTTTTGTCTGGAGGGAGAATTTTCTCTCATATTTCCCTGTTAGTCATAACTTGTGTAATATCTGCAAATGCTGTGGTCTTAACTTAATAAATCCCCTTTAAATGATACAAAAACTTCTCATCACTCCATTCAGATGCATAATGGATGTAATAAGCCATATCAAGCTCTCAGAAGTCCCAGGAAAGCAGATAATTTTTCCTTTTAAAACCCCGCTATGACATAAAGCTGAGAGTTTCCTCAGAAATAAATATTCTGTGTTACAGTAGAAGGTCTTGAGTCTGGCTGATGTTTGGAAGTCTGTAAAAGTTTGATGGTGCAGCCTACACACTGGCTTTCATTGCAAAAAGTTATTCCTTGCAATTTTATTTTTCCTCTGTTCTGTGAGTGGTTTAGCCCATTACAGCAATTTCCCAGCATATAAAAGTGCAGTTGGCTAGATGGGAGCAAGGGGCAGAGCACTGTGGAAACTTTTCCAAAGTCTCCTCTCTGTCTTGAATCACAGAGGTGTGAAACCTCCCTCTAGGAGGTCCGAGACGTGTCTGTCCATACTGTTTGCTTTCAGTTGTTCCAGATTCAGGATCCAGTTCAAGCAGTTGTCTCTGGGTACTAGGACTCTATGGTAATTTCACATGTGAGATCTTTATCCTTACCTTTTTTTTTTTTTTTAAAAAAAAATATTCTTCATTAAACTGACATTTTTAATGGTTTGGTATCAAATGGATGCAAATTCCATTTTGCATTTAGCATGAGCCGAGGCAGAACTGAAGGTTTCTGAGAGGGTTCTTTGCTACTGAATTTTCTGGGACCAAAACAACATATTTCTTGCTTTTAATCCTGACCTGTCTTCCTTTGGCAGTTGTGATTTCCCCACCTCCTGTGAATAAAACTTGAAGAAAAGATTTGTGTGTCTCCCTGCAGCAGGAATCAGTACATTTACAGCACCACAGGAAAAAAACCCACCCAAAACCAAACCCCACAAATCTCCCTGTTTCTACTTGAAATGTCTCTTTGCAGATGGCTTGATTTTTATTATCTTTATTCCCTTTCTTCCCCACTTCCCGCTTAAGAGGATACCATTTGGACCATTAGTGATCTCAGCATTTTCTGTGCAGTTCTAGTAGATATTTTTGTCAGTCTCGAATCAAAACGGTGCCAGATGGAAGCCCCATGCTCTTCATAGATGATCATTTCCAGCATTCTTCTGCGAGGCTGTATAACATATGTCCATGAGAAATTAAAAATGCTGTTTCCTTGTATGAACTGTGTAAGCTCAAGGGCACAGAGAAGGTTAAGTAAATAACTGAGCCAGGACTGTTCTGCACTTCTTAAACTAATTTCCTAAAGAGAAGTTATATTAACATTTAGATTAGCTGCTGATTTGTTGAGGATGGTCTTATTGCTAAAAACACCTGCATCAAGCAAAAGCAGTCATGACACACACCAGCAAAAAGGAGCTTTATGTTGAAAATCATAGTCTCTACTATCAGGAGGGTGCTGGTTTTGTGGCTTGATGTTTTTTTGTTTGGTTTTTTTTTCCCCTAAACACACTCAATGTTAGTTTCATGGTATTCCTGTTGATATCCATGGGAACTGATGACTTTCTCCTGAGCTGGAGAAATTTCCAGACTTTGGGCAGGACTTTTGAAAGCAATCTCTGTATCGGTGTGGTAACTAGACTGAGACTTCTGATGCTGGTATTCGGCTGCTCAGTTTTCATAAATAAACAGGAAAAAAACATCCAAAGCCCCGTAGCAGCTCTGAGAAGGTCTGCTGGGGCCAGCTGCCCCAGGAGCTGCTGTCCTTGCTAACGATGCTCTCGCGTTTTGGCACCCGGTCTCTCTGTCCTCTGCAAGCTTGTCTCCTTTCATTTACATCTATGTGTTGGGTCATCTCTGTTATTTAAATACTATCCCTTTGCATCCATTGGTGTGTTTTTTGTGCAAAGTACTACATATGTTTATGAGAGCTATAAAAATAAAATCCTAATACTTAAGCTACCGAAAGAAATGTGGACTGCAGAGATCTGCAATAAACTCCAAGAAAAAAGGCCAAGTGCCCCTGTTCTTTTAAAGCCGGTGGGGCTGACCATTTTATGAACCCAAGTAGATTAACTCTCTTGTGTTCACGCATGCACAGAAAGCATTTAGCTTTGTTTATTGTGTGCATGTAGCAAAAGATCCTAGTCAAAACCAATGTCATTGTACTAACGTAAGTAAAACTGTTTCACTCTGCTTTTGGGGCAGGCAAGTGGAGCACATGGCATCAATTACTGTGGGCCACCTGATGGGTGGTAGCTTGTTCAGGAGAGGTAATTAGATTGCTTGCAAACATGCTATGCAAATTTTCAGTCTGCTTTCCTAAGGAAAAAAAAGTCTTGTTGCGATCCTGCTGTCCTTCTCTGTTGAACTCTTTGGTCAGCTCCAAGAAAATTGGAGAAAAGAGCAGAAGTTGCAAAATATTGGCTTTCTCCAGTTTTCACAAACAGACAGCTAGGCAGAAAGCAGATTCCTGCAGAACAGATAGCAACGGGAGCTCGAGTTCTTTCAGACAACAAAGCACAGAGATATCCATGCCCCTTGTCTTGGCCCAGCCACCTCTGCCATGGACGAGGTACTCACCTGGAATGTTGGAAAATGCAACAGCAAGTCCCTGAACTAGAAAGGGACCTAAAGCTGAAGGCTTTCAGTGTCAGGTGATCTTCTGATAATAAACTATCTCTTTTTCTTCCCTGCTGGTACATCCCACTAGTGTAAATGGTGAAGCCCTCCCAGGGGGAAGATGTAAATTGAGAGAGGAAGGTGGTGTGTTTTGTGTTTTGTCAGTTCTGATTCTCCTCTGCTTGTTTGCATTATTTTCATCCATAACACATACTGCCGCTCAGGAAAGCATCAGGGTTTTGGGAAGGAGGGAATTGCTTGGTTGGGAGGGCTGGTTTACAGATACGGTTTATTTTGATACCCCCTGTGCTTTCCTGGGCTGTTTGCAGGGTCCTGAGCTGTCAAGTACCAAGCTGGGTGTTTTGGGACTGTCAAATACCACGGGAAAGGAATTGCGAGAAGACAACTGACTTTTCACTGTGTATTCAGAAACTCCTCTGAGAAGTTGAGAGACTGGGGGCCCTCCGTGGATTCTCTGAAAATTAGCTTATTACTTGACTGTTAAGCGTATTGTATATGCCAAGTAATTAATTTTTACAGCAAACGTCTAGGACTTGGGCAAAGGAGCAATTAATTCTTTGGAAATAGATCCATTATCATAATTGCTAATGGATGCAAAACTCCCTCAGACACAGATGGACAAAAAAAAAATATAATCTTTCATCTCTGCGATTAGGGTACCTGAAAGTCAGATCCAGTGCGCGTGACAGGTAGTTAGCCCATTAAAACTCCTCATCTAATGCTAATTGTGGCTGCTGAGCTCCAGTGTGTTAGATGGAGGAGAGAGAGCACAGGTGCCTCCTTCCTGCTTGCCCACAGCTAGCCCGGGAGCACCCACCCATCACCTCTTCCTCTCTGTGGGGATGTTTTTCCCCTCATGGGTGTAGCTGGGATTTTCCTGCTGACAGCAGGCATCAGTGAATGTAATGCTATGAGCGTCTCAAAGCAGATTCCCGTTCACACACTGTGTTGCACAGACCTCGTGTGTCCTGTGCTGAGAGGAGCCAGTCCCTGCCACAAACACTTGCCAACCAAATTTGTACAAAAGATGGGTTTGTCTCTCTGCAGCCAATGGCAAAATGGCACTAATCGAAGGAAACGCAGCCATGCAAGGGATGGAGTAAGGCCTTTGCTCCCTTTGTTACCGAATGACAGCTTTGCTGTGTCATTCCGCAACAGATCTTACCTCTTCAGCTTGATTTGTGGTTGAAAGGACATTTGGGAACCTGCAGAATCATAATCAATTTTTCATCGAGCCCAACCCCTGAAAAGCATCTAACAAAGAGCACTCAGTGCCGTGCAGCTGCCAAACGCCACGTGTGTCCCTGAGCTGAGGGACTCTCGTGCTTTGCAGGCATGAGCTTCTCCCTGTCTCCAGACAGCATCCTCAGGGCCCCAGCTCTCTGCCCAGCAAACACGAGTCGGCATTTGCAATTGGCTAATGTACCACTGGTGAAAGATGGCAAGGGCTGAAGGGAATAGAGCAAGAGGCTTTTATGAGAGTTGATCTGTTGCTATTTAATCTATGGTGACAAAGGCATTGTTAATAGAACATGGGAAGGATTATGAGATGGGCCAGACCTCAGGTCTGAACGCTTGCGACATCTGGGAACACAGATGCTGATCTTCTGATCTTTTCAGCATCTCATAAGCACCTGCATTGTGCTTCTAGAGCATCTTCTTGCACAGCACTAGCTGGCATGACTTTTTTATGATTGAAAGCCTAATATGATTCAGACCTAGTATAGGTCCAGCTCTGCTTTTTCTAGCATCTAGTCAACAGTGTAGGAGATAGAAGACAGAAGGGAGAAAAAGGCACAGACAGGGAATTTGTAAAATACCAACATTTTTGGATGGAACCTTGTTTTCTTTGTGTTTATACAACAGCATGTAGCAGGGCTGCAGTCTAGAGTAAGACATCTAGTCTGGGTGAAAAGCCATGAAAGTAACTGATAAGTAGTGTTAACCACTGTCATGCTGCCCCCCGCTAAATCAGGAGAACTGGACCTGTAATTGTAGTTGGTGGGAGATGAACCAGGGAGGCTGCTTCATGCACAGGTACATAAGCAACAGGAACAGCTGTGCAAATCCTGTAGGGTTTTGATCCTGCATGACAAATGTGGTACAATGATAACAGCTCTCCAGAAGCCAATGTTCGGCATCAGAGACATTGTGTAATTAAAATGAATCCCAGCCTGGCGAGGGCGTGTATGGCCTCTACTTTACTAGACACAGAGCAACTCTGAATCTTGCAGTCCGAAGCAGAGAAACAGCCATTTACATTTCAAATGTAGTTGCACCTTTTTCCAGTAATCACAGCATAGTGATGAACTGGCCCGGAAACGCTCCCACGGAGGTTGGGCAGCCAGCAAAATATTGATTGAACCAAGTGGTGGAACATGACGAATTACATTCACTAATTTGGCGGGGCCACGGAGACTTAGCGGGCAGGAGGGCTTCATCCAGGTTTTCCCAAGCCGTGGTGGAGAAAGCAGTTTCTCTGTGCCGTGGGGTTGCAGCCCTTCGGGATACAGCAGCATTTGGCAATGAGTCACGAAACACCGACTGCAGAAGGCAAGGGTCTCGTTTCTTACAGCACACTGTAAACAACCTCAGCGCTTACCGTTAGATCTGCGAGGATTCAAAGTTGACGTGCCACCGAGTAGTGTGATCCTTCAAGGAACAGGCATCGATTCCTTTCATTAGGCTGTGTTCCAAAGCTGCTGGCTGGTGGAGAGGCTCGGAGGGCAGGGAGCCCACCTACCCTCCCCCCTGGGGCTGAGCTGAACTATCCGGCAGGAACAACCATCTTGCAATTAGCTGTGAAGTAATGTTCTGAATTGTCGTCACCGGGTTATATTCAGCTAATAAGCAGTGGTATTAGAGTCCTGCAATTGTGAATATTGCTAAGTCATTTTCTAGGGTACATTTCATGTGGTTTAAAAACGTATCTTCTCTTTATATAAAGTTAGGAAACCCTTGTCTCCATTCCTGCTTAAGGTGAGTCCAAGCTAAGTAGCCACACCATATAAAATAACGCTGTATGGTTGGGTGTGGGAAGTGGATTCTTTAACAAGTACCCATTTCAAGCATTGCACATTAATTATGAATGCATCCGATTTTGACCAAAGGCCACACAGTGTAGCAAGCTGGGCTCAGTACATCTAGTGAAGCAGGAGAATTGACATGATTTTTTGTGACTGTACAACCAAACAGAAATGTACTGGCGGCGTTTGGAAACAATAACATTTTTTTGGAGAAAGGAATAGGCGTCAGCCTCTCCTCTACAGGTGATGATACCACAGGCAGGGCTCTTGCAGTTGTGCTGCATGATGCTTCACAGGCTTCATGAAATTAGATTCGGCTCTTTCTGGAGTGTGGGAATCACATTGCATCTTTAAACGGGAGCAGACCTTCACACAGCTGAGAGCATTATTGACCATAGGAAACTACTTTCAGTACTGTTGGATAACAAAGAACCATAGAAAAAGCCATAAAATGCTTTCTTGGTACAGCAATGCTTTATGTTGTTTCCTGGATGGCTCCAGGAAGAAAGACAGATTTGCACAAAACTTTCTTTTATTTGTCCGTGTGACTTTTCAGCAATTTCCAACCTTAATTTCTTGCTGGTAGGTGCTGCCTTGATGTCCTTGCTGACCTTCCTGAATTCTGAGCAGCACAGTTAAAACGGCGAGTTTGGAGAGCAAATATTTCTGCTAGAAATAACCTGTTTTTCCTGGGGACCAAAGCTACACAGATAGTGTAATGGCATTTTGGAGTTCTGGCTGTGTTAGGAAAGGGAAAAAACTGAAATTGTGTACTGGGCACAGCTCAGAAGATGGAGTAGGTGCTTTACTCGTGGAAGTGAATGCAACAGTACTTCATTACCGGCAGTGTTAAGGAAATGAATCAGAAGTCATTAGTGAAGAGCTCTCAGTTCATCCCTTCTTCAGGAAAAAGTAGCTCTTCTAGGTATTCTTCATGGAAGTTGTTCTTATTGCTTTGGTGTCAGGAATAGAAGCTGAACTGTTTCTCAAGAAGCATTATCTTGCCACGCTAGACATCAGTAAATACAGGCGTATCTAACTTTTTGCTCAAGGAAGGGGATTTTTAGTTGATTCAGTTCCCTTTTTTCAAATTATTGGCTGCTGCTGTTTGCTTTAATTATCTTTTAATGGAAAAACAAATATGACAGTATATTGTACTGATTAACACAGTAAAAAGATTCTTAAACTGCTTACAGTCAAATTTGTTTAAATTTAGGGGGATGAAGTCACTTGTATTGTTGATTTCAATCCGCTTTGCAAGTACAGCACTTGGTGAGGCGAGCTCGCTTGCAGAATGAAGCATCTATCCCTTCCGTGCACTTTACTGATGTGTTTGGCTTTTTGCTTTAACAGTAACTGCTGTGATTAGTAATTGCTACATTAACCACTCAAGGTTTTCATTTAAAACTCTGTGGCTCTGTGGTGCCTGGACAGCGGAGGGGGGACAAGAGGGCAGGTCGTGGAGTGACTGCCGGCTTCAGGCGAGCAGAGAGCCAGCGCCTGCCTGTGTGGCTGCTGGGGGCGATTTTCTTCTTATAGGGGCAAAACTATTGCCCCCAGCTAGCAGGCTGCTGGCTTTGGGTGCCAGTCACTAGGTGGCAATGTGACATGCAGGCACACAGCAGCACGCAGAGCTGCTCTCCAGCCCCAGGGAGGCTGCTCGGAGCATCTGCATCCCCCCATCCCTCACCTCTGGGGCCAGAGCTGGTTTTGGAGGACCCGATGGTGGTGTAGAGCCTGAGATCTGTGCTGTGGAAGGAGGTGGGTGTCTTGTGGCTGGCCATGTGCAGCTGCGCTCGGTGCCTCCGGCTCTGTCACTGATCCGCGGTCCAGCAGGAAAACAGGCAAGGGGCACAAATCTGCTGCTGGTTGGGTAAGGTGGTGTGTGGCACATCCTCACCTCTCTGCCCAAAAGCACAGGTTCCTCAGGCACAAACCAAGCCTCCTCCCCAGCCAGTTCAGACCTTGCGACCCCATGTCTTTTCCCAATAAAAGCCACATTGTGACCCGTGGCTGTGTCGGAAATGTTGCTAAAGCTGACTGATGATGGGCTAGCAGTGCATCCTTGCATAAACATGGTTGGGGGAACCAGGCTGAAAATGTTTCTCGGGAGAAGGAGGTGGCCCGAGTACCTCAGGCAGTATCTCTGTGCTGTAGAGGAGGGAGCTGGATGCCTGCAAAGTGAATATTGCTGTACATGAGCACCGCTTTGGCAGCTCTCGGCATGCTGGCGCTCCTGCCTTGTCAGGATGATGCTGTATTTTGCTAATAGCAGCATCCACTCTGTGCCTCACACAGCGATCTGTTTAGCTTTTGTCACGGGAAGACAACAGTAAGTCACTTGCCTATGAACATCTGTTTGCATGAAGGTCAGCAGGGTGTAGTTTGAAATGAGGATTGTCCCAGGACCATGTGTTTCACTTGCAGTAACGCTGTGGCTGAATACTTCTTGGGAAGCCTTTCATCCCATTCAGAGCAACTTTCTGCTTAGGCCAAATGGGGCAGTGACATCAAGCTTCCCCTTGACTGTTTCCCCACAGTGACTAATACATTCTTCACACTGTATCTGTTTTGACTTGCCGAGTATCTTCTGTTAGCGGTGTCTATGAGCTTTCCTGCACCAACAGTGCAAGACTCTGCTGTAACGTCACACTTGAGAAGGAGCAGTTCCCCAGTAGAAATTTTCTGTTTCTCTCCCTTCTATATTGGACTTAAATGCATGCATCCACATTGATGTCCTGAGGTCGTTAATCACCGCAACATTGGCCTGGAAGAGACCTTAGGAGCCCAGACGCAGAAGGGATATTCCATGGCCATTGTCAACACCTCTGTGCCCTTCCCCAGTCCCCTCCTCTCCCTCTCAACTTCTTAGTGTTGGGTTGAGAAGCTGGAGGAAAGGACAGGTGGGAATACACAGCATCATGTGTGAAACTGGTTCTGAGGAGCCCTGGAGCTCTCCTCTGCCCTGCTGGGGGAGGTGGCTGCATCACTGCGCTCCTCGCCGAGGAGCTGCCACCAGCCAGAACCATTTGGGACACGGCACAGAATCTGCCTCGTTAATTATAAAATTATCTGCTGCTGTACTGTGGTGGTGACCTCAGGTCTATGTGCAAATGTGCCTGGGAATACCAAGTACCATAACAATTTTTGAAAGGAATTTGGAGATTTTGTAGATTCCTCAAGCTGTTTCTGGTGGAGCGCTTCCTGGAACTGGTAATGAAATCAGTCATTTTGCAAGTCTCCAGTTTAATGCACACAGTCTTGTGGTGGCAGCTTTTAAAAGCTGTTTGTCTCATTAAAGTTCAGTTAACTCATTTCTGAAATTAGAAACTTCTATGATTAATGACTTGTGGTAGCTTGCTTTTAAAGGAGATGCTTGCTAATCAGGTTTGTTTATTTTTCCAAAATCACTTCTGGGACTTGTATTATTGCCTTAGTTATGACACAGTGACAGTGATACTTCGTACTTCAAGAAAAATAAGTGGTAATGATGCAATTCGTGCCTACAAGAACTGTGTCTGAGGAGCAATTGAAGACTACACAGCTGTAATAACAAAACACAAGGAGAAATATTTTCGGTGAATTTTTCAGCTTTAGCACAGAAATTCGTGTTCATTTTAATGGAGATCTGCCAGGCTAAAAGGCTTAAGGTCAGGACTACAAAGAATAGGTCACATGCATCTTCACTTGCTTTTCTTTAACCTTTGTTAGCACCTCTGAACTGCACTGACATGTAAATAACATAGGCGCTAACCTTTTCATTGTACACATGCTCACAGCCCGAATAGTGAGTCAGAAATAGCAGTTTCTCAAACAATTATTTCCAGACACACACCAGTGAGGATGACAGTGCTCTGGGTGTTATCACTGAAAGGGCATCTGAACCGCAGCTCAACATGGTTGCTGGAGTGTGGATGCAGAGCTCAGATCATGGTGACACCTCTGCTCCTCCCTGACTCCAAGGAGAGTGTGTAAGGGATTAATCCTGGGGTTTACAACATCTCGCACCAACTGAGAAATACTGCGACCAATTCTGGTGCTGTCCCTGGATGGTCCATGCTCTATGGCTTTCAGCTTTTCTTTCCAGTTGAATTGAAAAGCCTTCATCCTGTGACTGGATCCTGCAGTGAAGTACTCAGAAGTCCTGTTACCAAATATATCTACCTCTTCTGGGAGACAGTGATTCCATTGTTAAAAAAATAAAAGAGAAAATCCCATCAGAGCCTGGATCTCTAAGATTAGTGCTTGCTAAGAGGAAAGAGTTTTATTTGCTTCCCCTCCACTCCTTTTGTGTCTTCCCCCGCCCCGTTACATATCTCCTGGTTTGTCATGATTCCCTACTTTGAAGCTAGTTATATCAAGCTACTCCTTTTTGTATATTATAGTGGGATTTTTACACAATACTTAATTCGGTTATCTTTAAAATGACAGACTTGGCCCGTGCAGTCATACTCCACACCTCTTCTCTCCCTTTGAAAAAGAATCCTACGAGTGTACTAAAGTAGGAAGTGTTTATTGAGTGACTCCACGAGTATAAATAGCTTGCAAGCAAGAGCAGCACCTGCCATCTTTGATATGTCTTGCACTTCCCACAAATCACTCGTGCACGCTGCATTTGATTGCAGCTATTGTTTGTGCTAAGCTTCCTCCTACTCCTATAATCCTCCTATTTAAATGGATGGGATATCTTGCATATGGTAAGGATTTTGTGGATATAAATCACAGCCAAGTATTTTGTGGACATGACATGGCGTACGTGTGTGTGTTCTGCCAAGGGTAGAGAAAGAGAAATGTCGACAAGCACCACGCTTTAAATGGAAAGGATATGGCTCTTTCCAAAGTGCCTTGAGTCACGTACTTTGACTCTTACTGCTTCTTTTGAGGAGCCACTGTTGCTTTCCAAATATAGCAGCTCTGGCTTTGTGTGTAAGTCTGGTAGGATCTGTGGCTTTGGGTGGGCTGGGGGTGCTGGGCTATTGCCACATTAGCCTAGGGTGGTCTTGGGTGCATCAGCCCCCCACACACACACACACTGTGCCCTGATGCCGGACATGTGCCTTCCCATAGAGGTGGCAGCTTGCTTTGTCACCGATTCAGGTGTCCCCATATCCATTACAGAGAGGGCCAGCAGTCAGGGCTTTGTGTCCCTTGAGGACTGTACCCGAGGCAGCTCAGCCCCGATCACACCTCTGCTGCCGGTGGTGGCTTGGCAACAGGGATGGCATCTGCCATGGGGAGCCCCGCTCACACCGGGTGCTTTTTTCTCCTACTGTGCTTCCGACAGGAGGGAGCTGATGCAGAGCACACCCCAGTCCTTCATGCTTCACATCACTGGAGGGGATGCCCCATGATCACAATCGGCTAAAACTGGAACAAGCCCTTAACATCCAGGATTAGATAAGAACAAGGGAAAAAAAATTAAAATCCCACTTTTTAAATTGGCAGCGTCTGACAGCATGAGGCTGTGCAGGGGAGCTCTGGCCAGTGACTGCAGCACCCTGAGAAGCAGTGGCCTGTCAGGGCGTCCCCAGAGGAAAGCATCTGCTGCTAACAGTGCCAGAGGCCCTCTTACTGATGGCCTCTCTGATGGTGTTACAGGGGTCTGCTGCTACAGAGAAAGTGCTGTAAAAGAGGGGTACACAGCAGTCAGAAGCATCAGGGTCAACACTTTGTATGCAAACCCTTATAGACAGGAGTGTGCAAGGAACTTGCCCTTGGAGCAGCTCCCCTGCACTCAGGGGATGACTTGAAGAGCAAAACATTGAGCAGGCAGGAGGGCAGGGGGTGGTAAGCAGCTTTGTTATATCAAGTTGTGTGTCCAGAATATCCTGACTGCTTGTTACAAATATCTAGTTTATTTTCCTATTTTTCTCAAAGAAAATGCTAGCTGTGCTACCAGGTATACTAGTTGTACAGAATAGACTGAGTAAGACCTCCTAGCCTGGGAACTGGGTGCAATCCCTTCTCACTGAATTCTTCTCTCCATTTCTTTGGTGGAGATGAAGGTGTTAGTTTTTCCCGTATTAAGCCAGTACCACAAAGCAGAGAGGAGTTACACTTTTCAGTTCAGTTGTTTTTCTCTCTTAAATAAAGCCTACTCTTTCTGTAAGTTCCTTCTATAACCTCAGGTTTATAGGCATGAATGTTCACTTTCAAAAAAAAGTCCATATTCTCCAACACTGAATAAAACTCCAAATTGTATTGTTGTGGCCTCAGACAGTTTCCAAATATGTTTGCTTTATTTGACTGTAATACTGGTTTTTTTTTTCTTTTTAGAATACACCACCTATTTCTTTTGTATGTATTTTATTGTCCTTCAGTCTTATGAAGCCAGCAGATAGCCAAAAAAGAAGATGCTGTGGTTTTGCTGTGCCTTTTAAAAAAGCTTGAGGTGCGTAGTTGTATGTACTCATGTACTTTGCGAAACAAAAAAAACCCCAACCAACCAACCAAGTTGCTCCTTTGGGATCTATGAAGACTTGTGTTTAACTGTTGACATGTTAAGATCATTTGGCATTTGGTTGGCAGCCTGTTCTGAGAAACATGGATTTTATTGAACACACTGTTCAAGCGTACCGCTGCTTCTCTATTGTCATGTCTTCCTTCAGACACAGCCAAGGTCATTTTTATATGCCACTGCCCGTAACTGCTGAAAGGACAGACATATGTAGGTGTTACCCACCCTAGCTGATGTTGTTTGCTGTACCCGGTGTGGCTTAGTTTTCTCTCAAGCTTGAATCTGCACAGCACAAGCCTGCTTAAAAACTGCTGGTGCTGTGAGGGCTTTCCTGGTCTTCCAATGTTTAATCAGATCCCAAAACCCTCAAAAAGGGTTTGTGGGGCAACATTCCAGCTGACCAGGGCTTTTCTTCCCATTTCTGCAAGGTGTTAAGGAGGATCTGGATGGTTCTTCCAGCTGAAAATGTGCTTGATTGTTTGTGACAGTGTTGTTAAAGCGAGGCAAGGGGCTGCAGCACGCGGAGAAGTCAGCTGGTGGGGCGGGCGCTGGGGGCACCGCGCCCCGCGGGGGCACTTGGAGGGAAGGTGATGCCGGTTGCTATTTAAATCGGCAGCAGATGTGTCGATACGCCTCTGACGTTCCTCAAGATGGCTCGAGGAGCCTGAAGTTTATAAACGATTCTTCTGACTCCTGCTAATTTTAGCCTTGGAGTGTTTACAAACAGAGCAGTATTTGTCTCTGCTCCTGATCCAGGAGGATTTCAGCCCCATCCCTGCTGGCATATTCCCTGGAGAAAAAACAAAAAGGGTTACAAAATAGAGATAGCTATTAAAAGATGCCGAGGGAGCATTCAGATTGGAGGCACTGAATGCCAAATCTTGTGCCTATAAATAATATGTCTGCAGATATCGGTGTCACCAGAAAGTAGGAAGGATATACACCTAGGAATAATTTTGTAGGAGAGAAATGGGGAACAGGAGGCTGAGTCTGAAAGCACTGCTTCTTAGTGGTGCTCCAAGGCAGTGTCTCGCAATGGCTCAGGAAAAGGCCAAAGCAGAATGGTACGACAAGAAATAATCACGTCGCGGCTATGTCTGACAGCTGTCACCAGCACCAAGCCCAGGGTGCAGCCCTGCCTCAACCAGAATGCCAAGTGTTGGTACATAGCAGTTACGGCGTGCAATGTTCCTGACCTGCACACACTGTTTAGCTACCGATTTGAGATGAGACAAGAGCAAAAAGTCAAATTAAATTATGTCAACACAGTTCATGCAGAGCTTTAGAAAGAGATTTTAAATACATACATACATACCAGTTTAAAATTCTTTCCCTTTCAGAGCCATGACCTTCAAATGCAGTTCTTTGAACAGGGAACATCTCCTAAAGTGTTTGTGGTTTTCTACAAAGGATGAGCAGGCAGAATCCTCATGGGTTGGTGAGGCAAGGACCTTCACTCGATGACAGTTTGAAGGAGAAAGGCTATAGCTACACACTCTGCCTTGAAGAAATCCAAATCCCTCAACTTGCCTGAAGTCTGCTTTGTAAAAATGCCTCCAGGTCATGCAATACTTGACTTTCAGAGCTAAGGCTTTGCTTCTTCTCAAAAATCAAGCTAGCTACTAGACCACTGTTGCAGCCAGCTGCCTTGTGCTATGGGAATTTCATGGGTCATAGGGACTCAAGAAAATCTATAAAAACAAAAGGGGAAAGCCTGTCTTTTTTTCTTTGCTTGTGCTCACCCATGGCACTGTGCATGTTATTCAGACCAAAACTCGGTTGACACATGAGAAACACCAGCTGCCATCTGATTAAGACATGTGAGAGGTTTATGAGGTAGCTTACAAGTTCAGCTCAGCTGGAAATGAACGGGAAGGCTCAGAGCCGCATAGCGTGGCCATAGTGCCGTGACCAGAGGAAAGAGCAGAGAAATGGTGCCCAAGTGCTCAGTGTAATATAGGGGAGCTTCATCTCCTGACCCTGAGTGAGTGCTGACCCTAGCCCAGGTCTTAGTGAAGGAAATGCTAGAAAAATTACATCAGATGCCTCTTAAAATTGCTGCAAGTTCGAGAACTGAGGCATCTGGGATGAACTGTGTGGAGCGTTACAGGGGAAAGCAATTTCATGCAGGAAAGGAACAGAAAGTAGCAGAAAGGGAATAGGTTCATGACAGAGGAAAGCAACTTGTTTTGTGGCTATACAGTTCTAGTGCTGCTTGGTGCATAAAAGCATGTTCACGTTAACAGAGAATAGCTTGCCTTATGCACTGTAGGCTTCTCGCAACACTCAGAAAATTCTTTCTAGACGAGTTTCTTGAACTAATAGAATATCTTTCAGTTTTTCCTTTAAGGGTCCACTCTGAAGTGGCTCACACTTTAAGCATAACTGTTTTTTCAGATTTCTTTAAGCCCCAAAATAGGTCTGAAAAGCTAATCATTACATTCCTCTCTCTTTCTCTCAGGCTTGTAAAAATCAAACACTGATTAATTTTTACCATGCTTAAGGAAAAAGTCAGGCATGAAAAAATGTTATCCTATGATATCATTGCATATGCAAGCCCACAATAATGTTAGAGCTCTACTTGATAAGTTTCCTTTCAAATGTTGCTGCATGGTTTTTTTCCTGCTGTTGCTCTATTAGCTTTCTGTGTCTGAAACTGGTGTAACTCCAGGGAAGGCTCAGATCAGTCACATAATGCTCATCACACCCCTTGCCTGCCTATTATTGAGGTGGCCCAAGGTTTCTAATGTCAGGTCTCCCATTGCACTGGGAATTCACGTCCACCGGAGTTTACCCCTGGATTTCAGGTCCAGATTGGGTATCACATACATTTTGCCTCCCCAGCATCTTCTTTAAATACTGTTTTTCTCAGCTCCACAAAAACTGGAATGAGATCAGCCGCCGCCGACAGTCTGCAGCTCAGCAGAGTTGAACATCAAAGCTCCCGTTCCAGCTCAACTTCAAAACCTTTCAAGTTTTAAGACTTGACCAAGTAACAGAAAGAGTTGTAAGGGGAAAGCTGTAATGTGCGGGATGGCTGGCTCTGTGAGGAAGGGCATTTTCCTCTTACTTTACACAGTGAATGTAGTGAGTGATAGCAATTTGTGCTTCTTGTTACCATGAAGGGGTGTGGGACCACCTTCACCCTCTGCCTTGCTATGAATAGCAGCAGAACCACTCCCGGGTCTTTCATCTTTATGCTCTCTGCAACAAATCTTTCACCAGCCTTCGAGGAGGGGCCTTGGGCAAAAATCTCTTTTGACATTAAAGCACTAGTTTTCAGTTAGGACACCAAATGTTTCCTCCTGCCCCTTTTGGTTTTTTTTCCACTCCACCTGCAGAAGTTCAGTCTGCAGGTGACTTACAAAAGCTATGGAGTAACAGCTTTCTTTACATCGAGTATGTTCCCCACTGCCTCCCCGGAGAGGAAACTAACTGCCTGACATTTTTCCAAGGTCCCAGCTTCACCCTCTTTGTGCATGTGTATGCATTCCTGGGAACTTAAGGAAGGCTGGATGAGGTGAAGGTAAAGACTGCAGCTGCAGCTCCAACGGCTCGGCCGGCATCTTCGGTTTGTGGCTGCTCTTACTGGCTTCTGCCCTGCAGTGGTAATATGAAAGACTTCATACAAAACCTCTCACCTTTTAATTTACCTGCGAAAGCACAAATCGGAACTAAGGAATCAGTTCAGGGTCATGAAGCTTTGTTTGTTTGCCTGCCTCTCAAGGCTGAGGCACAGGTAGTGCTTCCACGACATGCTGCAAGCCACGCACTGCTTCAGCCTCTGCTGCAAGTGCTGGCTTTACGTAAAAGCGCTAGAAAGCATTTGAGATCCCCTTATTGCATTCTCCCACTGTGACATTGCCACCTCATACACCTGCAGACCTGTGTCCTTCATGTTCCCAGTGTTACTCAGTTTTAGTGTGCTGGTGATGAATGGTTATCGGATGTATAGATGCTCTGGTGTCAGTGTGCTGCTGCTGGTGCAAAGGAGATGAGATTTTTTAAACAGCTGAAATTCACCAAACTTGAAGAGAGGGGAAACATCAAAAAAAGGCAGCTGCCAAACTATCTATCTATCTATCTATCTATCTATCTATCTATCTATCTATCTATCTATTATTTTTTGAAATTTGAAAGCCGGAATTACTAGAGGTAATCTGGGTAGGATCTTGAGACAAAACTGATTTTGTAGGTCTACTTGGGCTTTCCAGGCTTAATAAAGATCTGTGTAAACATTTCTGCTAGATGCAGATTTCAGGTGATAATTCATACATTGTCTTAAATACTATCAGTGATTCCCATAAATAGATCGCATTTGCTGTGTGGTATTTGCGTAACCACTAGCATACCCAAACACATTTTGCCAGAATTTCACTTACTCCAGAACTTCACGGTATATTTCAGGATGTTTTAGTTTCAGTAAATCCAGGACTTAAAACCAAGGTCTGCTGTGAGCCTTTAAAAGATTTGTTAGCAGGGAGTGAAGCTCTCAGACTGCACATGAGATACAGTCTTTGTACGTTAAATCACTACTTTGTAGGCTTCCCTAGAGCTGTAAGAATAATTTTTTGGGGTTTTTACTGTTTTGTTTTGTTGGGTTTTTTTACTTGGACACCAAAACTAATACCATACTCTGTTACAGAAATGCATACCTATGTAAACTGTGATCAAGCTAGCTTAGCAAATGTACTGGAATGCAGAGAGGAAAGACCTTCAAGGTTGGTCTGTTTTAGACTTTCAGTAGTCTGGAAGACTTTGATCTCCAGTGCTAAAGGTCTCACATCACTGTGGTGCTCAATCCAGCAGCCTTGATTGGGATTTGCTTTGCAGTTCGCAGAGCCTTATCAGCCAGAGGGATTATTGTGTAGCAAGGAGAGATGCTCCATTTCCCATCCATTTCCCAGGTGCTGAGCACATTCCCCTGCCTAGAGAAGCAATCCAAAGTGCCAGGCTTGCATCACAGGATGCTTGATGTCCATTAATTTTAATTGAAATGATTCATAGTAAATAGGTGAAAAGATTCACAGTTTATTGCATTTATGTGGCAAGGGTTTGGTAGCGGGGGGAGCTATAGGGGCGGCTTCTGTGAGAAGCTGCCAGAAGCTTCGCCCATGTCCAATGGAGCCCGTGCCAGCCGGCTCCAAGACGGACCCACCGCTGGCCCAGGCTGAGCCCAGCAGTGACGGTGGCAGCGCCTCTGGGGCAACACGGTTAAGAAGGGGGAGAAATGACCTGTGGAAGAACAATAATGGAGAGAGGCGTGAGAAGCGGGAGCAGCAGCCCCGCAGCCCCCAGGCCGGGGCAGGAGGGGGCCGGGGGCTCCAGGCGCCAGAGATCTCCCCCTGCCCTTATCCCGCCCCAGGAGCCCCTCGCTGCGTCTCTGCCCCCGGCCCGGCTGAGCAGGGCAGGGACAGGGCGGCCCGGGGGGCACCCAGCACCCAGCGGGGGGGAACCCAGCACCCAGCGGGGGGCACCCAGCACCCAGCCGGGCTCAGCCCACCACACTGTGTGAGTGTGATCATTATCCCTTACCACTGGTGTCTGCTTAGGGCTTCTCTGTTGATCAGACTGAATTATTTAGGGAAATTAAACTGCAATCTCCATACGACCCATTAGCTGGAACTCTATTTGCATATAGCGGTTGGGTTTGGGCAATCAAAAAGAGGAAGATTCTCTACAGCAAGTTGTCTGCTCAAAACGGATCCTCTGTGTAGCACTAAAGACTGCGTATGAATAGGAATGGTAAAAATAAGATGGGGAGCACATTAAACATCCTTTAGAACAGGGATGTACCTGCTAGAGAATAGGCTGTGCTTTGGACTTGTATTTAGTACGTACCTCACCCTTAAAGCTTTGTGGCTTTTGTTAAATCACACAACTGGTAGTAAAGAAATTTGCCCTAACATTCCAGTTAAAGCAGTGGTGGGCCAGGCAATAAGCCGATGCAAATAAGCGATAAGTTCATTTGCACCAATTTTATAAGTGTCATTACAAAACAGTGGCAACAAAATTATAGACATACCCACTGCATCATTTACTTATTTTATCATAATGCAATGGATACCTCTAGATGCCAGTATGAATATTAAAATATAATTTAAAATTAGGACTAAGTACTTATATTACTGAGGCTTTATCATGTTTGGAATCTTAAATTTAAGGGCTAATTCTGCTCCACCTGAAAGCAGGAAAAGTTTAACTTCAGATTTAACTGGGAACATAACAGGAATCATCATGACAAAGCTGATTTAAACTTGCTGGACTGTTTTAAATTCATAATGTAAAATTCCCACTATATAAAAAAGTAGAATCTGGACCTTTTACAAACCACTGCCTGCAGAAAAGAGAAAATTTCAACTTGAGAATAAGCCAAAGAACCAAGGGAAAAGTACACTGAGGAGCAATGCCACTATGTATCTATGTGAGTACCAGCATTCCTCAGGGGATATATGTCTCTATAGATATTTTACGAGGGTAGGAAAAGCATGTTCTTGACTTGAGTATGTGTTTTATGGGCAAACCGTACAGCTATGGGACATTAAGCAGCAATAGTTATGTTGTATAAAGGCACTTACAGTTTACAATTTCAGATTGTAAATGATACGAGAGTTAGCCGAACCCGTGCCAAGTCAGAACCTTCCAGGAGATGTTCCCAGGGGAATAAATACCCTCTGCAGAGGCACAGCTCCGTGCAGCACGTCAGCTCTGCCACGTTTGGTTCCAGAGAGCAACCCTGAGCTGCAAATATTCGGCAAGCCCAAATATGACCTGCTGTGTGTGCCTCTGCTGCAAAAGCCTCATGTTTCACTTCACACTTGGAGCTTGTGAGACTTCACTGTGCTTGGGGCAATCGTGTTTGTCCCTCTGGGCAGGAGAGTTCAGGAACCATAAAAGGGTACAGATGATGCTTCAACTGTTTGTGCTGCCTTGCTGGCTTGTTGCCACTCAGTCTAGATGACTCCATCGCAGTCTTGGGAGGAGCACAAAAGGTGCGCAGTTACAGCAATTCACTATATTTGACTTTAAATCCTGCTCCCCCAACCAAAAAGAGTCTTGAATTTAAACCCTCCCTAGCCACTCAGGTGACTGGGAACACCCAAACAGCATTTGCACGCAACATCAGATTTCTTTGTATTAAGCATCACTAAAGCTACTTCTTCTGTATATCCGATTTATCTGGAAGTGCAGAAATGGTTTCTAATTCAGAAACTCAGAGAATGTTGTCAATGAGAGGTACAAGCTCTGTGTCATGGCCACATATAGGTAAATTTCTGCATAAGCCTGGCTGCTATATGTAGCTTGTTGCATATCAGTTCTGTTTCCACAGCATCTGAGTGCTTCTCAGTTTCCAGTATTATAGCTGTAAAGCAATGAGGTGACACTTTTCCTTACTATAGTTGGAAAGCGATGTACAGACATCCTAAGGCTCAGGTTCGTATTTAAATATTTGTGAGTTAGTTAACAAAACCTTGTTGCAAAGCTAGACCTTACATGATCTACCCCAAATCCAGAGATGCTCACATCAAAGCAAGGAACTGATGAGGGAATCTGACGACCTAAGTCAGTGCCCCAACCCCAAATACCCTTTGCACTAGAATACTTAAGCCATCAAGGTAGCTTTAAAAGTAAAGGCTATGCAAACTGTACCCAGACTGCAATAAGCCTTCATGCAAATCCCCTTATATTTTGCATGCATAACACCATATTTTATTACTGTTTTATCTGACACTTCTAAGCCTCTAGCTAGTAAGGGGAAAAACTAACTCATTTCAAAACAGCAGGGTAAGCTCTCTCTGCCCACCAGTAGGTACAGTTCCTCTGCACCATGCTGAGCTGCTGCCTCCTTCCAACGTTTAGTTTGAGTGTATAGGCCTCATTTGGTCAATGTAATAACTACTCCTGTAAAATTTAACAGATCTCCTGGCAAAGGTGAGAATAGCTCATGTAAGGCAAGTTCACTGTCAGTACTAAACACAGCATTTATCAGTGGCCTCCGGTGCTGGGACCAGAGGTGTGAATTGTTTGTAATTCTCATCCAAGTCACTGCAAGTGCCTTTGAAAATAGGGTCTGAGTTGTATCGGCCAGCGGAAATCTTGCTGTGGCTCACTGGCTACTTCTGACAGCACTGGCTCAGCTGAACCGCAGAATCCCTCCTTCCCCACTTCCCTTCTTCTGACTCACTGGTTTCAGTGGTCCAAGTTAAATTGGAGAGAAATGGCCAAGAGAAAGCCCAAGTTTTTGATTCTCCTGGCAGGTGTTAAAAAAAAAAAATCACAGAAAAGGCTCAAGTACAACAATCATATTGACAGCACCTTAGTCCACTGTCATCAGAGGGCTTACTGAATCATGTAGGTTGGGAAAGATCTTTAAGATCATTAAGTCAAACCATAAACCTAACAACTGCCAAGTCCACGGCTAAACCATACCCCTAAGCACCACTCCTAATGTGTCTTCTAAATACCTTCAGGGATGGCGATTCAACCACTTCCCTGGGCAGCCTCAACCTCCATGAAGCCAAGCTGACCCCGCCAAGACACTTCCTTGGATCCAGAAACAGAGCCGAGGTTGTTCACTGTGCAGACAGACGCATGGAAGCCTGGAGGAGCTCTGTCTGAGGACGTGGGGTTCAATTTTGTGTTCTGTGCATTTCTTAGGGGAAAGCCATTCAGTAAGCGCAAGCATACAGATCTTCCACGTGGCAGCTTTGACCCTGGCTCCTCATTCTTCGCTTAAACAGCCCTCATCCTCCTAGTCCCACCTGAGCTCCAGCCACCTGTGTGAGCTGGGAGGGGGGCTTTACCCCACGCTGTGGGCCAGCGGTGGCTCGTTACCTCGTTTGCCCAGGCTCGGGGCAGGAGCAAGGCTGGGACCCGCCGGCCGCGGTAAGTCGATCTGCCCCCAGCTGTCCCCGGCGCTGGGCTGGAGCGCAGGCAGGGTGAAGGGGGAAGGAATTCGGCTCCGCTAAAAATAGCGGCCGCGCAGCCCCGGCGGCTGCTGCTGCTGCCTCTCCCGCAGACCCCCGGTGCGGTGCTGTCCCCGGGGCACGGCAAGCAGAGGAGTGCCCAGAGGCCACGGGGAGGGCAGTGCCCTGGTCACATTGTCTTCCTCCGGGGGGTGCCTGGCCCCCGGGCCTTGGAGATGTCCATCGTGCGTCCCCCCACCAAACAGGCCACTCCGGGGGGCTGGGGCAGCCCAGCCGCCGCACCGAGGGCTCCCCCCGGCGCGTCGCGGCTCGCCCTTCCCAGCACTTTATTTCGGGCGCTGCCGGGCCCGGCTCCAAGGGGCGCTGGCTGCTTCGGGTTTCCATCCCCGCCCGCTCGGCGGGGGGCAAAGGATGGGCGCCCGCGGTGGTCTCGGTCGTGGGAAGTTTTGCTCCCACCGAGGACGGGGCGAAGGAGGGGGTAGGGGGGGAGCGGTTTTGTAGCACAGGTGAGAGGAGCTTGGGCGGCTCTTGGGTTTGGGGGTGTCTCTCCCTCTTCCCCGAGGGCCGATGGAGGGGAGACAGGGAGAGTCCCGTCCCACAGCCCGGGGCAGAGCAGCAGGGCTGAAAGCGGGACGGCGCAAGCTTTGCGTGTCCCCCGTTAATGGGAGCCCGATGTCCCCCGTTTCCCACCAGCCCCCCCACTGTCCCCCGGCTCCTCGCACTCCCGCGACGGCAGCAACAGGCTGCCGGGCTCGGGCGACGCCGGAGGCCACAGCCTCCACTTTGCGGGCTGGGGGTTGGGAGCGGCTGCCCAAGGGGAGGGCAGGCCGGGCCTGTGCCGCCCCCAGCCCGTCGCCGGGGCACCGTCCCGGGGCTGGAGGGCAGCGGGGATGCGCGTTGCCCCTCTCGGTGCCGTTTCATGGGGGCCCGGGCTGGGCAATGGGGAGAGGGAGGTGCGGGACTGGAGGGGGCAGCTCTAGCTCCAGCCCTCCTTGCTGCTGGCGAGCGTAAACCTGCCGCCTCTTCTGCAGTGCCGGGGACTCGCGTCCTCCTCCTCCCATCCACGGCTGCAGCTCTGCTGCTCCATCCCATTATTATTAGGGGAGGATACGAATAAAAAAACCCAACCCAAACCCACCCAACACCGAACCAAAACCCAACACACCCAAGCAAACAACCAAAGCCCCCCCATCCCCCGCCCAACTCACAGTACCCCCTCCCCCCCCGCCCCGGTCGGTGGGACTTCCAGGACCGGCTGCGCTTCCCTGGCCCTGGGGAGGGGAGGCAGAGCCGGGGAGGCGGGGGGAAGGAGGGGGCCAGGGCCAGGCAGACACAGGGAAAATCGCTTTTGTCTCCGGCACGGCGAGCGGCGCAGGGGCTCGGTGCTGCGGCTGCCGGAGCCCCCCGCTCACCGCCCCGCTCCGCTCCCGCAGGCACCGCGGCGGCGCCGCCGTGCTCCGAGGCAGCGCGCCGGGGAGCGGGCAGCTCGCCGCTCCTCGATTTTTTTTTTCCCCTCCCCTTCTGTTGGTGTTATTTCTGCCTTTTCGGCGTAGAGGATCCCCCACACGCACGCACGCTGCCCCCCGCCCGAGGTTTCTCTGGGTCCAGCCGGAATCCGCGACGCTCCCGGGGATTTTCCCACCCAAGCTGGGGTCTATGAGCGGGAAGGTGATCAAGCCCAAAGAAGAGAAAGATGCTTCCAAGGGTAAGGCAGGCGCAGCCGCTCCGATGAACAGCATGTTCCCCGGCCCGACCGCGGACAGCCCGACCTTACCGCGCTGGGGCGGGGGGGGGGGGGGGGGTACCGCTCCGGTGCGAGTCCGTAGCTCGGGGGACCCCGGGCACGGGTGGGGAATCGGTGCCCGGCGTGCGGGGCGCTGCACCGGCACCCCGGCACGGCGCGGGGGGGCCCGGCTCAATGCGGCACCGGCGAAAGTAAGTGCCCCCCCTCCCTGCGCCAGGGGGAGCCGGGCCCCCTGCCGCCGACCGGGCGGGTGCTCGGCGCTGCCGCCGGCCCCGGCCCGGCCCTGGCCCCGGCCGAAGCGTGCCGGGCCGGCGGAGCCATCGCCATGGAGACGCGGAGCCGGGGCCCCGCCGGTGCCGAGAGGCTGGGGGGTGCATGCGGACCCCCCAGCTGGGGCCGGGCACGGGAGGCTGCCCCATCCCGACCGGCCCGCGGGACCGGCGGGGCAGCTGGGGGCACGGAGGGGGCGGGGTACCCGCTCCGGGGGTGATGCCTGGGGGGGTGCAGTGCACGCGGGGGGTCCCTCTGCGGGGGTGCTACCCGGGGGCGGGGTGCCCCGCTGCGGGCTGCCACGCACAGGTGGCTCTGCCCTCCGCCCTGCGGGCCCGCAGCCCCCGCGCAGCTCGCTCTGCGGTGGCACCCGCGCTCGGGGGCTCGGAGCGCATCCGAGCGGTAGCTGGTGCGTGCGCTGGTATCTCTCCAGTAAGTCGTGGCTCTGTGGATTGGTAGGTAAAGCTGTGTATGTCACCCGGCGTACAGCCGTGCGGCAGGCTGGGGCTGCCGGGGCGCCCCGGTGAAGGGTCTGCGCTTGGCCTCCCCGAGAGAGGGGAAAAACCTGCTCCGCGTTTACTAGTTTTATCAGACGTCATGGGCACTTCCCTGTCACTTTTTTTTAGCAGCCTGAGAGGCCAAATCAAAACAAATCATCCTTTCTACTATTTAAAAAAAAACTTTTCGGTTTTTTGATTTTGAAAGTTTGTGTTTAACACTAGATTTTTGAGACTTTGTGTTCTTTTTTCCTCCAACTCTTTCCAGTTGTAACTGTGTTAGTGTTTTCCTCAGGTTATGTTTTTTTTTTTTCACAACATAATCAAATTCACTATTCGGATGCATTGCAAAACCTTACATTTTGTAAATAAATATTTTTTGTCTTTACATTATTTTCTTTGATAGTGAGGGGTTTTGGTTTTTTTTGTTTTGTTTTATGGTGGCCTTATTCACTAAAATGCTCTTTAAATAATTTATTAAGCAATGCAGAACAAAAGACTCCTGCCTTTCTGAGGAATATTTTGCATGATTTAGAACTGTGTTTATAATCTTACACAAAAGGAATTTTCCATACTTGTGTTATATTTGTTTGAAAGCTTGCTTTTTAAATCAAACATATATTCCCTTTTGTGCTATGATTACAAGTTTTAACGACATTAACTTCATGCTTGCAATTGCCTGTGTATAGGTTTTGGGACATATCTGTATTTGAAAACACGGAGACAAAGGCCTTTGTATCTGCTGTTAATGAGTCAATAACGACTGAGATGCACAAGGCTTTGATTCCAGGGGTGACAGTGTAGCAGAAGGTATATATTCGGAGAATCCCAAGAAAAACAGTTGATGCTGATACTCTGCTTCCAGGAGATGCTGGTACGCTCTTGGAGCTTGTATAAAACTTTCTCTGTTATCACAAAGTAATACAGAGGCAGTTTTAGATACAGCAGGAGGAGCTGGTACATGTATGAGGTGGTTCTAGTACTGCTGTATAAAAGTGAGTGATGGTTACTGCTTGTGAAATAGGCTTTTAAAAGGGGTCCAGGGGTGGTGGTAAGGAGGTAGTATTTACCAGTTAATGTGTAGGCTGTGTGGCCTTCTTTACAACCTACAACCTCTTGTGTTGTAGACTGAAATAGGACATTTTTTTTTTCCTCTGAATCACCTGAATTTTCTTTTGGTGATTGCAAGTGTTATTGCCTTTAGAGAGAATGTTTAATTTGCATCTAGCCATAGTAAAAACAGGCTGGTGGTTTTTTGTTTGTTTATACAAAGAAGCAATAATTTGTCTGGAAAATGGGATCCATTTCCTGCACGTTTCTGCAGCCATACTGTGGCACTGGTTATACTCCAGTCCAGACAGAAGCCTGTATGTTTTTGAGTTAGTTACCTGCTCCTTCAAAGAACAATGCAATCAGGTTTCATATGAGAGTATATTATTGTGGTGATATGTTCATGTACCCCACGTCCTGTAAGATATAGGATGTAATTGTAATACCTGCTGTAAATGCAGGTGTCCCAGGGCTATATTTGCATAATAAATGTGGAGTACTTTGTTAGTGAGAACAGTGTCAGCCTTTCTTACTCCTGAAGCTTTCTTATACATGACAGGGTTGTGCTTGAGATGAGACTTTGCTGTATTTCTCCTAAGAACTCGGGGAGGGCCATATTCAGCCCTAATGTAAGGAGCTGCTTTGTGTAAGTTGTTGAATGGCACTTTCTGCAACCAGTATTTGGGGTGGGTCTTTGTAGAGAAACCTGACTTACACAGAACCTTGAAAGGCCATGGATTTCAGTAGGAATCGGCACAGTCCAGTGCAAGTAGCTGTCTTGCAATGGGTATTTTAAGTTAAATTGCCCTCTCCTTAAAGGCTGTGGTGGTATCAGCGGAGTTGCGCAGGTGTAACAGAAGTCCCAAAATCTATTTTTAAAGAAATAGGTTTCCTTCACATCTTTTCTTAAAGAGGAAAGTAACTACTTGCTTCCGAGTTTGTTGGCCCCTCTTGGAAGCTTTGCCTAGAAAACCCGGTGATGATGATTTTCCTCACAATTTTGCTGCTTTTAAACCTGGCTGCAGATGTTTGAGAATTAACTATCCCAATCTAAATAAAGCTTATGGATTAACCTGATGAAGTCAGGGATGTGCACCTTTACTTTCTGCAAAACGCTGCATTAACTGTGAATGTATAAGATATTAGTGTTGATTATTATTTTCTTTTAAACTGTGTGAGTGTTGAGAGAGCTGCAGGATAGCCTAGGTAGCCTCCAAGCTGCTTTACAAATGTAGATCAGCTGTGCTGCTGCTACAGTGGGGTTTATTTGTGGTAGTGAGCAGCTTGTTTCAGAAAGCAAGCTTGTCCCAGCTGTGTTGGTGGTTTCAAGCATGGGGCAGGTTCCTGTGTCTCTTCTCACTTTGTGCTCTCTCGGGGATTTGCAGGAGTACGAGGACCTGGGTAACAACAGCTCAGCATCCTGCAGAGGTAGCTTGATGGTTGGTAACAGCTCTTCCTCAATGGAAGTCAGCTATGTGCTCAAGAAATCCCCCCAGGTACATTCCCACTGGCTGCAGTGCAGTTCCCACCAGCTGGGTACTTCTCCTGCCACGTAGCTGGTGTGCAGAGCGCCGTGTGTGTGGCAAGGCAGGTGACTTTGCCCAGTTCTCCCTCAAAAAACTTTTACTTTGCACTTTGAGAACAGTATATCCAGTGTCCCCAGCAAGCCTTGGGGCTGTATCAACACAACCCATTTTGAATGAAATATTTGTTAACCTTTTATCTGGGGGAGAGGCATGGGGCAGTAGGAGAGTACAGGGCGTTAGAAAGTGAGCCGAGACCTGCTGAAATCCTTGTACTTTGGATCTGGGCCTTAAAGAGCTCGTGCTGTGTGGTATTACAGCCAGACTCTTTCCAGAGGCTGCTTTGCAATTTGTGTGGCTCTTCCAAGCAAAGTCAAAGGATGGAGTAGAGAATCTGAACCTAAATCTGATAAGTTCATCTTCATTTGGTTTTCCTTTTACTAATTAGATTATGTGCTGCTGCCTTCCCCATCGAGGCAGGCGCAGGGGGATCTTTTCCTGTCGCCGTGCTCTTACTGAAAGAAACTTGGGTAGCTTTGCCCAGAAGTCTGATAACCTCAGCTGTAAGCAGTGAGAAAATGCAGAGAACGTTTTTTTTCTCCAGAAAGCAAAATAGGAGGAGTATTTTCGAAGCTGATACACTCTTCTCAGATTAGAAGCTATTGAAATAGTGACAGTAAGGGTGAAGACTTTGGAAGTATAGGTACTATTCTAATTTAGTGACAGCAGAAAACAAAGCACTTAGAGAAAGCACTTGGCAGGAAAAATAGAAGTCAGAATTTTGAGGTATCTATTACTGCTTTTCCTGGCTTTATGGGAATATAGTATAATGCGGCTTATGATTGAAAGGTCTGTAGAAAAGCTGACAGAAATAAAGAAGCTGATCTCTACAGTTATATTTCTATAGTACTGAATCATGAGAAAGTAACTTACTTCAGGGACTGAAGAAGAGCAGTGCAGAGGCAACATGTAAGCTGACCATGTCTTGGTCTGAGTCCACTGAATCAAAATTAGCAGCAAGTGCAGACCCATGTGAGAAGGGGGAAGGGAGTGTGGTGCTGGCACCCTTATCTGCTGCTTGGCCAACTTACGTGGGAGACAGGGCATTTCTTTTGTCTTTCTATCAGAAGTTTGGGTGCCAATTCTTTCGCATCCCAAACGAAAAGCCCCACCAAACTCCAGCAGCAGCTGCAGTTTGACATGAACTCGAGCCTCTGTTCAGGCAGGTGTTTGCCAGCAGTAGATTGGCTCTTATTCGGTCAATTGGTGCTATTGACTTATGCATCAGAACTTGTGTTTTTCATAAACATTTAATGACACTAAAGAATGAGTAGTTAAACTCAATGCTTTTATTTCGTTTGCTTCACACTAGAAATCTCTGTGCCTCCTGTCTGAAATTTGAGATTGCAGATCCACTTTGAATAGATGCCTGCGTCGCCCACTGGAAAGCGACAGCCAAAATCTGAGGCATGACCCACCCCATCCTGGATATTAATGCTGCAGGTTACAATACATACCCAGCTCTTGGCTGAGGTCCTGATCCATTCAAAATTCCTATTGACACCAGTGGGAGTTCTCTGTGTCTGCCTGTGGCATTGCCTCTGATATAGTGGGTGGTTGTTAATGTGCCCATGCTTGGAATATTTACAGTAACTACCTCCTGTTATGACTCATTATCTGTGATTGGTTTTGGTTCCACAAACTACAGCAACTCTTTATAAAAGAAACGTCCTTCCCTCTCAGTCCCAAGGCAGTGGTCCCTGACATCTGTTGGTGAAACACCAGCAATTAAAAAAATGGAAGTGACCTTTGAGATCAAAACGCCAGCACATTCATGCTGATGCTCTGTAATGGTTTTCAGTGTTAGCTGAGGAAATCCACAGTAAGGCAGTATTTTCAGGGACAAGCTCCAAACTCTGCGGTTTGTGATACTGTCGGTTCTCGTATGGCTGCTGTCTGTGGCAAAGGACTTGTGTTGTACAGAAGGTAGTAAAAGATAGCCATCTTCTTTGCTTCTGGAGGAAAAAATAATAGTTGCTTCTTGGCAGATGCCAAATCTCATCTTCAAAGGAAGAACTCCCAGGCAGATGAAGCTTGAGGGATGAGTAGCCGCACAGAGCATTGCAGGGGGCTGCAAAGGGGTGAGTACCAGCATCCACAGCAGATGCATAAGAAAGAATTGGTATGGCTCAGGCTTCTGGCATCTCTGATCTGTGGCCACCCACAATATGCTGGAGACTTGTCATTAAATGTATTTGTGCCATTTACCGTGATTTCCTGCAAGGCATTGGTCTTACCCCTGCACTTTGGGGAATTTCATGCTGCAGTGTAGTCTTGGGTCAAATGAATGTTAATTTTCTTCCTCTGTTCCCCATTGTGTATTATTGCTATAGTGTGTTTAGGGAAAGAGTCAGCTCCAGGGTTATTTGAACCACTTTCTCAGGAGCAAAGATGTGGGAAATCCTGTTCCTCGGTTTCTCCCTGCAAAGAGTGTATCCATGCTTTTATAAAATCATCTGTGAATCTAGATGTGTGGTCGATTCTGTGTACAAACAAACCATTTGTATATCTGGGAGGACAAGCTTTGCATCCTAGATGACCTATAGCTAACTCTTTTCAGTCCAGGATCTTTGTGTTTGTCAGTTAATGTGTATCAGAGAGGAACTGCTTTGTTGATTACTGGGTGCTTTTATAGATTTGGTGGTTTCAGATCTGTTTTGTAGGACTGAATCTTTTGTAGCCACTTGGATCCCTTATAGTGAAGCCTGGCCCTTGGGTCTGTGCTCCCCAAACATTGCTTTTCTTTCCTTGACTATGTTTCTTGGCCCAACAAAATTCCCCACTTTTCCCAAAACATGTCTTGGCCAAGCTTACATGAAAAGACATATGTTAAAAACCAAAATGAAACAGCTAAAGGAGTATGTTATTTACAATAATCCTTTTATGTTTTTGTGTGGTAACTTGAGTAAAAGGTTTCTTTGAATTGTCTGGTTTCTTGCTTAATATTTGTATTGTTTTGCTGAGAGAAACAAAGGCGAAAATAATTTGAATTGCACCCTCAGGCAGGTAACCATTCAGTTCTTTTCATGAAGAGAGTGTATAGTGAGACTGTTCTGCACTTAATTAGTTTTGTGAGAGTGATGTATAAGGCAAGGTCAGTGCTAAAGGAAGAAAGGGCTGGCATGGATTGAACGCTGCTTACGTTGTTTGAATAATTAGAGCATCACACTGAGGTAGGAGGGAGCAGAGGGACTGAAATGAAGTGGGAAGAAGAGGTATTCCTGAAATAGCAACTGAATTGCCATTGGGCTGGTTTGTATCACACACACACCGTTCAAGATTGACTAAATCTGAACTAGTGGTGCTTCATTACCTTTGATGCCGTGGGGGTGATTGTAGCTGAAATGAAGGTGTAGTTGTAGAGATTACTCTGTTCTGTGGCCCAAGTAATCTCTAGATGCTTTTCAGCTGAGGCCTGACATAATTGATAGAAGGCTCTGTTGGTTGCTTTAAGAATAAATTGTTTAACAAAGTGCTTGGTATTTTTGATACATGTGCTTTTAGATACCACCCAATTCAGGATGAATTCCTTTTTGTCTTGGTGGGATCAGATCAAATCTACGCATCGTGTAATCCCCATCTGACCTGGGTGGTCCACAGGCATTTGCTGGCTTTTGTAAAGTGACGGCTTCATCTCTGTTCATCAGTTTTAGACACCAGCATAGGCAATCCAGTAGCATTGCTGTACTGCTCTGGTGGGCTTCTGTCTCCATGTTCGTGTAAGGTTTAACAACAGAGACTGGCAACACAGACGTGGGATTTCATAAACAGTAGTGTTTGTGAGTATTTTTCTTATCTTCTTCCTCCTCCATCCCCTTAAAACATAGTGTGCCAAGAGGGAATGTACTCGTGGTGTGTTGACCTTGGCCAGCTGCCAGGCGCCCACCCAGCCCCTCTTGCTCACCCTCCTCAACAGGAAGGGGGAGAAAATGAGATGGAAAAGCTCATGGGTCGAGATGACAAAAACAGGGGAATCCCTTACTAATGACCGTCACGGGCAAAACAACCTTGCCTTGGGAAAAATTAATTTATTGCCGATTAAAGTAGAGTTGGATGGTGAGAAATAAAGACAAAAAGTCAAATGCCTTCCCCGCTCCCCTTCCTTTTCCCCAGCTTCACTCCTTCACCCCCAGCTCCTGTAGCTGCTCCCCTGCCCCAGCAGCGCAGCAGGGCTGGGGCTCAGGGTCACTCCGTGGGCGCTCGCCCCTGCTGCTCCTTCCTCCTCACGCCGCTCCCTGCCCCGCTTGCGTCCTTCCCGCGAGCTGCAGTCCTCCGGGGTAAACCTGCTCCAGCATGGGCTCACCATGGGCTGCGGCTCCCTCAGGGAATACTCAGCTGCTCTGGCCTGGGGTCTCCGCCTGCTCCCCGGCGGTCTCCCCTGCCCCGCGGCCTGGCGCGCCCCCTCCCCTCCGCCTTCACCGGCCCCGGCGCTCCAAGGGCTGTCCCTCATGCGTCTTCCCCTCATTCCCCCTGTCTCCGAGGTGCTTTCCCAGCGCTCCCAGGGTTGTTCCTCACACGTCTCCCCCTCACTCCTCCCGTCTCCGAGGCACTTCCCTAGAGGCGCCAGCACATGGCTGCGGCCGGGCTGTGGGGAACCGGCTCCAGCCTCCCCGCACAGAGGCCCCGGCCGATGGCACCTGGGCACGACACGGTTGGACTTGCAGGACAACGTGGTGGCTGAAGAGGGCTTTGTGGCTTAGCCTCAACTTCTGATGACGAAGGTAGCTGGCTAATTGCAGTTCTCATTAGAATGGGACAAGTGAAAGGAATTACACAGAAAATTCACTCTTTCTCCTGGCAGAAGGTGGTCTTTCCCGTTGTGTCAGTGATTTCAGCTGGGACTTCAGCTCCTCATGCAGGAGGAGGAGGTGATGGCCCCGAGCTCTCCGCTGCCAGGAGGCTCATGCAGGTTTTATTGACACACTTGGTTTAATTATAGAAGTTTAGGAGTTCTAAACAGTTTTCCCCTGCCCCCCATAGCCTGTGTTTGCAAATCCAGTGGTAATTAGCATTAATCTGGTTTTGTTTGATTTTTCTGTTTGTTTTGTGTATTGAATCCTTGGAGTTTTTCCTTGTCTGTTATAGGTGAGTTTTTCCTCAATTTTTGAAGTATTTCTGATTTTTTTTCTAGATGAAGGGGAAAAGTACATAAAATAGGAAAGATGCAATGGAAAGAAAGTATGAAAGAACCAGAGAGGAAGGCTTGACAGGAGAGGGATGGGGAGGGCAGCTGGGAGAAGGGAGTGTTGCCGAATGAGCTCCAAGTCAACTGCAGCATGTCATTTGCTCATGCCCGGCCTCAAACTCTGTCTTACCTGCCCATCAGACACACAGGGGGAGAGAGAAGTTTCTTCTGATTTTTTTTTTCAGCCATTTCTTCAGGAGTTACCAAAATCACAGAAGGCAGTAGGCACCTTTTTTACTTCCCCGCCCCTCCCCCTTGCATCTCTCAGTAGTTCCCTGGTACTGGCCACAATGTTTGTTCCAGTAGCTCAGACTGGATTGACTTCCACACATTGTCAACGTTCTGTCAAATTGCTTACGTAGAAACTTTTTTTTCTTTGGATTTTACATCTGCTATGAATTTCTATACAGCTATCTTTATGTTCAATAGACACACAAATATCTTATGTTGCTCTTGTATCTCAATCTGCCCAAGCTGTGCTACAGTGCTGTCTTGAAAATGTTAATTTTTTTAATTGTAATTATACACAGTACTCTGAACTGCTGTCACTTATGCTTTGTTCCTCTGAGTGCTGCAAGAGAATAAGAAACTATGATGGAGCCAATTGCCACTGCAAGCCATTGTCACTTCTCATGGGGTGCAGAGCTGGAATACCTGAACCGTGAAAGTCTTTTCTAGTGAAATAAAGATGTGGTGGTATTTTGGGGAGTTGTAGTATTGGTGGGAATCGCAGGCGTATGCATTGCCTGGGGGAGTCATGATTTGTAATTGTTTTGAGACCATCGTGTAGTGCAGGTGATCCCTCCTACCCACCACTGCAGATGTTGAAGTAATAATTCTTCTGACTGCAAATAGGAGGAAGGTCTCTGCAACCATACTGATGTACGATCAGTGCAGGTTTGTCATGTGCTCTGCTTTACGTTTGCTTCTCATCTTGCATACCAGTGACTGAATGTTCAGAGACTGCCAAAAATAGCTGGTTTCAAGTGATTGGGCAAGGAGACCTAGAACAACTTTCATTTGCTGCTCTTCTTTTCTCTTCTTCCCTGTCTGCCCTGTGTTTGCTTTCTGAAGAAAGGATGTTATTTTTTTTTAAATCTATTTTGGTGGAAGTCAATAAAAGGTGGTGAAAGTGAAATGAGTCAAAAGGGATCAAATGGCAAGTCTCTTCTCTGGTCACCTGATGGGAAGGCTACAGCAGCAGAAAGACAGTGAGGCCAGTTCCAGGAGCTCAGAAAAGATTTCTGGGATGAAGCGTGACCTGTTTCTGTTCCACCCCAGTGTCAGGATGCTTCCTGGCTAGGGAAGCAACAAAGCAATGAGTCTAATGCTGGAGTTTGTTATCTGGTCTGTTGAGCTTACAGGCTTGTGTTGCGTGGCCGCTGGAAAAGGGGTTTTGGGGTTGGTTTTTTAGCTGGTTGTTGTTTTGTTTGGTTGTTGGGTTTTTTCCTTTTCAAAATACCAGTGCAGAAACCAGTTTTTAAGTGTTGTTTCTATAATTGTGGCTTTGGGAAAAATTTCTATCATATGGTTTCTAGGATGTTGGGAGTAACAAATTGGTACAAATAATAGCCTTTTCATATAGGGTATCCAAGTAGTAGATGAAGGAAATGAGTGAAAGCTTTGTGGCTATTCATGTAGTAACTCATATATGAGCAGAGAACAGCACAGAAGACAGAAGGAAGGTAAAATTGTACTTTTTCCTAGTAGTGCATTTAAGAACAGTGGATGTTCTTGTTTAGGACACTGAAGTGGCAGCACTGAATACAGAGGAGAGCAGGATTATGCAGAGCTGTGAAAATTGTCAATTCTTTTTCATGGCAGCTTTCAGGGTTTAAACACTTGTATTTGTTCCCTCATTGAGACATAAGCAAAACTTCTTTGAAGCTACTCAGGAAAAAAGCATACCAGAATTATTTTAAGGAAAAAGACCTGTCAGGTTTTCCATCTATGTCCTTGTTCCACCCTTGATCTGAGAAGCCCTCCAGTCAGAACTGGGATGTTTTTGCAAGACTTTTGAGTATGATCAGAAAAAATGGTTAGGCACTTCTGAACAATGTTAGGAATAAATTTTGGAATAAAAGGGTTTGTGGAAAAAAAGGCACAATTTCAACTCAGTGGAGTGGAGGATGGCGAGAAGCTTTGTAGTGAGGCAGGGAGGTTTTGTATATGTGCCTTTTGGACTGGATGTGTCTTGTTTTTATTTCACTGCGCACTGTATGGTGAAGAATGAACTTTCAATTGCTTTGAGATTTGTGGAAGGAATAAGAGATGCCAGAATGGGAGTGCAAGGGGGAGAAAGTGTGATGGAGTGCCAGGAGAAAGCAAATCCTGTGAAACTTTGAACGATAGAAAATTAGCTTTGAAAAGGCTCTGGAGAGCATGAGGAAGCTGAAAAATGTAATGAAAGAGGCGATATTATGGGTGTAATTTATCACTGTTTCTGGGAGCCTGACCATGTATTTTCTTACTGCAGAGTGTGGATTTATGAAGACCAGAAGAGAAGCACTGAGGGTAGCCGAGGCGGGAAGTGATTGGTGGGAAGACTTTCAGTGAAGCCAGGGTCAAGGGAGAGATGAAGTTAGTGATGACACAGAGATGGAGGTAGAGAGGTACAAGAAGGAAAGGGAGCTTCTGAATTTGCTGCAACTCCAGGGCTTTTCATAAGAGGACCAAAGATACAGGTTTATCAATGACTGTTGGCAGGAGCTGGCAAAACCATTAGCATTTGAGCCACTGAAGGTGTTGCAAATACTGAGCATACAAAGAGAAATACCTTTGCATACCAGTTTAACTTGCTGAATTGATTGCCTAAGTAGGTTTTGGGAGTTTTGCAGATTGTCAGAAAAGCAGTCAAATTTTGAAGTGGCAGGAAAGGCTGACTTCTAGTAAAGAGAGACAGTACTTGGCTTACAAATTAAAAAAAAAAAAAAGTTAAGTAGCTGTGTTGGAAATGAGAGACTCAGCTCTGTCAAGTGTAATGGTCTGATTAGTCAGAACTCAAGGATTTAAAAAAACTTCTGTCACCAAGTGTGATTTTTTCACGTCTTCAGTGTACTAAACTGAGGGTATTTTGTGTTGCTCATTAAAATCTGTGTCCTATGTGTACTGGTTCAAACACCCAAGAATGAAGCTATACATTTAAATGAAACCTTCAAATATCTCCCTTCTATGCTTGAGTTTCCCAGAGTTTGCCTGTCTGCTTACCATTAACCCCCCCCCTCCCCCCCAATCTATCCTGGACTTGCACCATATTGAGACAAGTACTACCCTAATAACCAGTCCTCTGAAAGCCCACACATTGCACCAGTGTCAGTGAGCCCCAAAAATGAGGTCTGGAATTATTATTTGATTTTATATTTTTTTTTCTACACGTGGGAAACTCTGTCACAGAAACATAAATACCTTTACTGACGTGTTGAAAGTTAAGTGGTGGTACATGCACATTTCCACTGAATTCAAAGTGTGTGCTTCTACTGGACTTACCTGAATAATTATCAGATATATATTTGGGATTTGGAGGCCAAATCTTGCTTTCACTGATAAAGTAGCTTGAAAGGAAATTTAGGTACTTGTCTTTTCTAATGGTGTCAACGGGGTTAACTTCTGTAGTAGTTTTGAAAGGGAAGAATCCCCAACTGCCATGTCTTTGAGACTCTTAGCAGTAATACTGGGCTGTGGTGAAAGCACACAGGTTTGACAACCTAAAACACTGCAAAAAACCTTGACAATCTGTCCTGCAGGGTGTCAAGCACCTCTACTTTTCATTTACCCAAAAAGTCTTAGCACTCTGGTTTGGGCCCCGTATCAGTGAATGTCACATATTCTTGTCGTGTTATGTTCCTACTGTCACAAATTCTTACATTAAATGTATTTCAGAAGGACCAATTGACTGTGTATGAGGAAGACGGAGTGAGTGGCAAAAGGCTTATAAAAGAAATCAACAAAACGTGGCACACTTCCATGCCTCCCATTCAAACTTGTGTGAATGAGCTGTTTGTCAAAGTAGTACCTCTGTCACTAAGAGGTGAAGATAATGCGTTTCTCTTCTTTCATAAAGTTAAAATTGTTGCTGTTAATTCATCAGCAAATTATTACACTCAATGTGAAACACCCTATTCTTTTATATGTCTTGAGGCACTTTAGCCTCCTCAGTAGGATCTCTAGTTACTGTTTTTATTCCTGCTTTAAACATTTTAAACTATTACTATGCATGGAATGTGTTTGAATAATTCTCCAGGTAAGAGACTTTGATAGCTTATCTGTGTTTATTTGGGTGACACCTTACAAAGAACAGAGCTTGCACCAGTACTGTCTTGTCAGGTTAGGTTGAAACGTGGTTTGTGCTGCTCAGTATCAGTCTTGCTGAGAAATATCCTCAGTGGGAGTGTGATATACTTTGCGTGTTGTGGTGCTGACCACTGTTGTGATGAAGATTTTAAATGTTTGGACTCTTTTTCCATTTTTTTTTTTTTCTTTTTTAGAAATAGTATTTTTGTGTTGAATCAATGTTGTGTTTTAATATAAGCCTGGAGATACGTAGATTAAACTGTATTGAGGCTTGATTCTGCAATATGGGATTCGTATGTGTAGGACAAATTGCCATGATAGTTCCAGCAATTTTAATAGAGACTGAAATATATAAACCAAATGGCTTTGGCTCCTGAAATGTGATCTTGCGAATCAGCAGAAACACCTTTTGGTGGATAAAAGGTAGCAGGATCCTATGTTTAGTTTACCTCTTCAAAGATCACCTGGACGATGCTGCAACTGAAAGTGTGGCATGAAATTTTACAATGTACTTACTATGCTGGATGGTCTTGGAGGCAGCTGCTGCTTCTCCAGTTTCACTGTAATATGGTAGTTTGTGCTTCACAGTTTGGCTTTGGGAATTATGGTGTCAAAAGTGTGTAATTCAGTCTCCTCCATTCACTTAATCTTTATTTCTTCCTTATTTATGTTTTACCTTTATCCACAAATGTAAGGATTATTGAGTCAAAGGCCTTGAAGGATGGTTAATACCTTGATGCATATGGTGGGAATCAAGACTGTGGTGTGATATCACAGTTTTTGACTAATGCCACCACGAAGTATGGAAATGTTGGTTGTATGTACCTTTTCTAATCAGTATTCAGGTTTGTAATATGCTATAGGATGTCTTCGTGTTTTGCTATGTAGAAAGAACAGCTCATGCTTTATAAATTCAAGCTAATACTACTTTGATTAGTGTATGTTTATTGCCAGATAAACAAGATCTTGATGTGGAACGTGACTGTACTTGTAGGCTTAATACCCTGCCTGCACTGATACGAAAAATCAGTGGGCTGCCTGACGATTAGGCCAGCTAACAGGGTGTCTCAGAGCAGCAGGTGCTCTGAAGCTTACAATTGAGCTGTGGGGTGAAACCAGATCTGCCTTTGTTTTGAACTTCTAAGTCTCATAGTGATGAAGCAGGCTGCCCTAGTCTGCCCAGCTTTATTTTCCAAGATGTAATTTCTTTGCTCACTGACTTGAGTGAATCAATTGAAAGTCTGCGTGTGTGTAACAAGGCTTTGACGTAAAGTAATTGATTGGGACATGCAGGCGTATGAGAAAGGCGTGGGGCAGGTTTTAAAGTAGAAGACTAAAACTTCTTGAGCTTCCTTTTGATGTGACATGGTGGTTGCTAAGTTCCCATCTGCTGTAATAACAGGCTTTTTGCTGGGTGCTGTAGTATTAAACACTCTTCTTGTACTCAGGTTAGTGGTTTTTTTTCAGTCTTCCTGTAGGAAACAGGTTGTGTCTTGATCCTTGTCCCTTCATCTGTAAGAGATGTTAAGGGTACACGTGAGGGGAGCTTCCAAGTGCAAAGACTCACAGTTTTCCACCTCTTTCAGTAGGCTAATATGGTTTGCAAAATCATTTCCTATGCCTTGGCTACCTCTGGGAACTAGTTCCTGTTTCAGTTTCTCTGCCACTGTGGGATGCTGTCCATAAGTCGATGTGGGTTGACAAACATGTAAATCCTTCCTGTGCTCTTGTTAAGGCCCTTGTGAATCATAAAGACCCACTTTTGATCAGCCTAAAGCATGGGAGAGTATAGCAAAAAGGGAGTGGGTACCTCGCCAGTCTTTCCTGCAAAGAAAAGTCCCTGTGTTATCCCCAAAATGGGTAATTGGTCCTACCCACAGTGTCTTGACACACAGCTCCCACGGCATGTCTGCTGCTGGGCGGAGGAATGGCTGCTTGTACTGCCAGAGCAAACACATCTGTGTGAGAAGAGGCAAGAAAATCAGCTTCTCTTAAAGACCCAGCCTTCCAGTTCGTCACTCCCATGATATTTTTAGTTGTGTTTCTCACCCTTGTTCTTCCTCCCCAGAAAAGTAATATCTTTGCTCAGGCTGCATGTGAACTATTGGGATACAATGAGTTGTTTGTGATCCTGAATCCAAAGTGATGGTAGGTATTGCTGCAAGCCCTTCTCTGTCAGGCCCAAAGGAAGTGCTGGTGAAAAGCAGCATTGCCAAATTTTATTTTTAGCTTCTGTCTTACGGGGAATTTTTTTGTTGTTTGATCGTTTGGGGCTTTTTTTTTAGATTTGGACTGTTCTGTCAGGGGTGTTCTGAACAGCATCATACTGTATGGGTTTTTTTGTCTGTATTACTTGGTGGTCCAGCCTGGTTGGGTAAGTGCCCTGTGGCTGATGTATCCGTGCTGTTGATGTGACTGGCACGCTGCTCTTGTTGCAAGGTATCTTGTAAAATAAGCACACTGCCTTAGGCAAAATTGCATGTGTTTCTCTAGCCGCTAGCAAATATTGTTGTTGTTGAATTGACTACATCTTGTTGTCCTGGATGAAGCCAGCTGAGGCAATTCTGCAATGGAGATTGCATATAGATATGTAGGGTGTCCTTGGTAGACCCCACAGCCTGATGTGGCACTTAGCAGTCTAGGGGGATATTTCAGTTTGGTGGTAATGTTCCCAGGATGCCTGCTCTGCTTGGTTAGGTGACAGGACTTGCTTTCCATGAAACATCTGTAGTGCTCTGTGCAAGATGCTTCTGTTATGTGCTCATTGAAAACATTTCTCCTGAGAACATTTGGCTTAAAGTGCTTTTTTAAAAAAGATTTTATTGATTGTGTGTTTATCAACCTCTATTTTTTGGCTTCCCTTTAAGTTGTCCTCTTTCTCTCCTAGTTTTATACTTGCTTTGGGCCAGGCTTGCTGTCAGATAGGCAGGAGAAACTGATGCAAATCCTGTGCCCATGGTGTGGACCAAGCTCTTGTCATTGCTTCTGTTACTATTAATGCCTTACTCCATCTCTTCCAGCCCCTTCAGTCATCATACTGACAGATAAATTTGAAACCAACTGCAACTCTGCTCTAGCAGTATTTTGCCTGAGGTGCTAACAATTGACTAAAACTGACTTGGATCATGATTTTAATTGGTTTGATTTTTGCCATTGGCTTTAGGAAAAAAAAGAGCTATTTTAGTCCCTCTTCATCCTTGGTTAATTTTATTAATCCATCTGTGGTTTTAAAAACCTCAAAAAGCCTCAAAGACCTTCAGCATGGAGAGGTAAATGTTACAGAGCGAGGCTTACCCTGAAATGCTGATGTACGGGTGGCATTTGGTTTCTAGTGGGCAACAATATTCCTGTTTGGTCATGCAGAAAATTGCCAATTTGAGGGGACATGACACCTATTGATTACCGTATGAAGTAGTTTTTCATATGAGATTGGAGGCATTTAAATGCCATTTTTTAACTTTTGTTTCAGTTGTACTGCCTGTGATATTTTTCTCCTTGGACTGCTGGTCCTTGCTTTTAGAACCAATTCGGCGCCTGTAACTGCAGAGATGAGTGATGACACGTGTTTGTGCTGTTTTGCTGTGGGACGGCAGTAGTCAGTTTGCTTTAATTTTTAATGCTCTGATTCTTTGGCAAGTACCAGCGGTGTTGAAACTACTCACTCATGCAAAAAATAAATTATACATGCATACAGGTTTGGGGCCTGAAGGCATTTTCACAGGGTGTACCTGCAGGCACACAGCTTAAATTGCTTAGACTTTTTACACATACAGATCTATAGGGTGAAAGGATAGATAACCTTCTCTAAGGGTCTGTGTAGGCTTTCTTCAGTCTGTTACGACCTCCTGCCACCCCAGCTGCAGTTCACTGTTCTCTTGATTGGGCTGATGTAACACATTGTAGATAAATACCAGTGAGAATTGTTTGAATATCAATACAACAGCATCTTGAATCGCAGATACTGAATCAAAAATATGCATGCAGTTTTGTCTTTCTGTCCATGAGGTCCATCTGGGTGCAAACTTTGGCTACGCTATGTTTGATGGCTTGAATGTCCCTATAGTTCTAGGTTGGATTTGTTGAACTGCAGTGGTTTAAGCTCGTATGAGGTGTGATCAATAGCAAAGGCAATTCAGGCACTGGTTAATTTGAAGTTTTATGTCCTTCGTTTCCATGAGACGTACTTGTTCAGTTACATTATCTGCTAATTGTATTTCTGAACAATTTCTTGCAGAGACCTATAACTGTGTCTTCTTGACATGAAAACTGCATTATTCTCTAGGGGAGATAATCAGTTAGTGACTTACTGAGCTCAGCTCTTGCTGTCTGCTGTTGGCCTCTATGGTAAACCCTGAGTTTTAGTGGGCAGAGCAGAACTTTTCTGTATTTTCTGTCCTTTATGAAGGAGGTGCTTACTGAGAGGCTTTTTCTTGCAAATAAATGAATTGCTTGTGATTATTTTTTTTCCCTACCTGAAGTTATTTAAAAACCATAATTCGTCAATAATATTTTTTGTGCTATTTGATAAACACTAAATGGAAATAGCTGTGATCCGTACAGTCCATTATTAGAAGGCTCTTCTGAATCAGAAAACCAAGTCTCTTTTGAAAATGCATTACTTTGAAAAACAAATCCTGCTGGCTGGTGCTGGACTTTGGATTTCAGAGGTTGGGAAGTTTGTGCTTTCCTGGCATGTGAAGAGCATCTTCTCTCACAGACTCATCAGGAGGAGCAGATTGTAGAGTCAGTATGAGTCCTTTTCAGAAGTGGTGATGAGGCCAAGAAAGACTCTTGGCTTCTTGTGATATTGATGGCCTGAAAAGGAGGATGGGAGGCCTTGACTGGCATGGACAGGGCCTGTGATCTGGTACAAAATTCAGCTTTTAAATTATGTTTGACACCACAAAGTGCTGATGACACTGAGGCTCCTGGGGCAACACAGGTGGGACCCACTCCTCCACTAGAAGTTTATTTCTTTTTCCTGCATCAATATATATGAATCTCCCCTTGCCATGCTCCAGGCAGCTGTGACCCAGGTTAAGGGTACTGGGTATTTATGGGACATGTGGGTGAGAATAAAATTGGGGATGAAATTGAATAAAATTCACATCACGAATGTGATGTTCAGGGCAGTTCACAACTCTGTCACTGTGGTGGATGAAATGTTCTGTCAGGGTACTGCTGTGGATATCTGGTGTTTTGGGTGATTTTATTCACCTTCTGAATCACCAGGGGTTTGGTAACTATTGGAGGGAGGATGATGGATGATATTGAATGGTCCTCCATGGCCTCACTTGGTCCAGGTTTGAGCTGGCTCAGCCATCCCCCTTCTAAGGTGGTGTGGCCACTGGCTGGCTGAGGGCTCTGCCTCTGGGGAAGGAGCACCATGTCTGGGTGCTGTTCAGTTCATTTGTTTGGCTTGGAAAGCTTTCATCTTGAATCTTGTGGTTTGTCCTTAATCCAAGTTAATGGGCTTCTTCAAGGAGGAACTCGGTAAATAGTATATAGGGGTTATGGTGAGATGATTTATTAGTCCTCTCTGATCTGAAGTAGTAATAATAAAAAAAAAAAACCCAACCTATGAAGAACTCTACGTGACCTATTAGAAATGACATTTTAAAGATACTTTTCCAAAGCCCAAAAGATTATTGCACGCTATCCCCCCTGCCTGAGAACAACAGGTATAATGTAAATTAAACCCTTCTGATCAGATTTATTTTTCAACCTTTTTATCTTCATAAAGGTGAGGAGCTGGCCAAAATAGGTTTATCATAGTTGACTGTCATCCTTACTTCTAAGTTCCTAGCTTTTCAATTGCTACAGAAATGTAACACCTGTACTTCTGAAGGTTTCTGTGCTGTTATGTTTTTGAAATTGGGGACACACATGTTGCTGTGATCAGGGTACTCTCTACATAGTTACATCCATATGTTGAATGAACAAATACTCTGTGCTCTGCTTTGGAGCAAAAGGGATGGTAGAGTGTATTCCTGCACTTGCCGAGCTACTAGATACTGAGAGTTGTCTTCAAAACCATTAAGTCCTTTTTCAGTGTAATACACATAATGTGTGAAAGCTTTCCTTAACTGAATAGCAGTGATTTAATATTTAATATTTCAGGGGTTTCTTCTCTGCTTCATGTGTATGGGCTCCACTGCAGTGCTTTCACACTGAAAGCAGATCCCCAAAAGACTAGATTTTCCAGGCTGCTTAGCTAAGTAAATTCTTCTCATTAATTATAAGGTCTGTACAACCTGGTGCTTCTCATTTCAGTGGAAAAACTTTTCAATGACCATATGCGTCCTCAAACTGTCTTTATTCCTTATGTTGGTGGTTATGCAAGGAAATCTATCTACCTACCACTCCAACTGTTCATTTGTTGTTTGTGTTTTCGTGTAGCCGCATTGCTATTAAATAGCAAGATACTGATAAAACTTCTCAACAGATCAGGATTAGCTGAACAAAATTTGTAGCTTGAGAACTGAGCAGGCAGGCAATCTTGAAAGCAAAAACATCAGAGGAGAATTGTGCATTTAACTGCTGATATTCAGACAGGCAATGCAGACTCGGGATTATAGTTACTGCTCATCACTGACTTCTTTTTGTGTGTCTTTGTCTCCTGAAAACACTTCTAGGCATCTTTCAAAATAGCATCTCTCTGTCCCTGAATATGTTTAGAAAAAAAGCTCGTTCTTAGCTGCTGAAGAATCTTAGCATGAAATCTTAGTGCTTTTCATTGGACAGGAGAGATTAGTTTAGTATACCTTACAAGGGTACTTATTTTCTTTTCCAATATTATCACATATTCATTATATCCTTTTCTGGGAAACCAGTCTTCCTGTGAGGTTTGTATGATGATCGTGGGGTTTTCTTTTTTTGTCCTCAGGCTTTAGTGATCTAGTGCATTTTGTTTGTCCAAGTTTTTATTTTTCTGTTCCTGGTAAATATGTTCAGGCTAAATCCACAAGTCCTTAGTAATGCCTTCATGATGGAGTTGCTTTGTAAATACACTGTATTTACCTGGTTATTGGATGTTTCCTGCATGTGTATAGTGCTTTTGGATATTAGATGGTTGCAATGAAAACAGAGGGGAAGCAGAGTGGAGATGAACTGCTCCTCAGCAAATGCCTGCAAGTTGTTAAATGACAGTGGTAAGACAGAAAATTGAGAAAGACCAAGAACCTGGAGATGCATAAACTGTTGCCCTTTGATAGGATAACCCCCCCTACACACACAGCTTTTCTTTTTTTTTCTAAAGTACCGTCGTTGTTTTTACAAAATCAACGTTTCTGTGGGTTTTGCTGCTTTATACTGGTGAATTTAGATTTTGAAGAATAATTATGCTGGGAAGGGCCTGCAAATGTACAGGACCTACCTAGGCTTTGGGCATGGGATGCCAAAGTGCCCTCTGTAGAAGGGAGAGGGGACATCTGCAACACACATCAGGATACTCTGCATTTGTGACTCCAGCTGTGAATAGGCTGTCACATCTGCATGGCAAAATGCAGTCCAGTGCACTGCCTCGGGACCTGGAGGCTGCACGTCTGTCAGCTCACTGCCATGTCCTGTGGCTTAGCCCTTCCTCCGACTTGAATATTCCCATTTTGAGAGGAGCTGGCACTTGCCTGCAGCATTCTGCAGTGTGATGTGTGGTGCAGTGCAGATATACCCCTAAAGGTGCCAGGAAAACAAAGCAACACAGGTACTGTTGATTTTATTACAGTAGAGATGCAGTTTAAAATTTCTACTCAAGCAAACCTTCCTACACTGAAATACCAAGTTTTTCAGCAGTGCATCAAACCTGCTGCTCAACAGGGTCTCTGTGTCTGTGATGCTACTTGATAAGGGCACCAGTGGGTTTCTTGTCCTGTGTATCATGTGCTGTCTCTGGTCCTTCCTTCAAACACTCAAGAAAATAGTATAAAAAGAGGCTTTTGGGCAAGTAGCACTTACAGACTGAGACAGGCGTCTGGCACAAGAAAGGAGAGGGAAGTGTTGCCTTGGGGAGGAATGTCTCCAGCCATTCACGGCTTCGTGGATCCCATAGCAGCAATACCCTGACATTAATTTGGAGCTGGCTTTGCAGGCAGGCTGCTGCGCTGTGCATCAACACCAGCTTCCAGGTAGATTTGTGCACCCCAGTTTATCCCAGGATGTTCCTCTGGAATTTGTCAGGGATTTTCACACTGTCCATCTTCAGAGCTCTGTTGAGAGGCTGTGATGGGCGTGAGTGTCCTTGGTAGTCAGGAGGGCTCTAGAGCTGGTGCAGGCTGACCAAATCCAGACTCTTTCCCTGGACTTAATGGAAAGCTTTGGCACCTGGAGCATGGCTGGAAATGTCTGTGCTCTTGTGATCTATTATTTTCTGAGTTTGCTTCCCACTGACCCTTTTCTCTTCCTCAGGTCCTACCTCCTTGCTCCACAGCTGCCAACCTTTCAACCCCCTCGATGCCCTTCTTTCCTCCACCATCCTTTCTCTAAAGTTGCCTGATTAAATAACATAATTAGGTTAATTAAGAGCACTTGTCTCTAACCTGTATTTAACTTGGAGTTTGCTTCTGCTTTGTCAGATCTGGTGAAGGGACTGTGTGCCAAAGATTTGTCCAATCTTTCCTAATAAAATAGTCAAATAAATGACATAGTTCTTTCTGTCCTTAAACCACCATGGCTGTAACAGTGCTGCATTTGTAGACATTAATTTATTTGTCTGACTGTGCACAGAACAAGACCATGACTGATGCAATTACTTGCTTTTTACTTAATTTCTTACAATTATGCTGGTTAATTGGAACTTTTGAGAGAACTTTTAGTTGTTACAGATACACAGGTGCCTCACTATTTGTCCATAGTCCTTCATTATAAGAACTTCAATCGTCAGTCTGTAATGTCTGCATGTTAATTACTCCTTTTGTGAGATGAGGTTGGCAAATGAATCTTCATCAAGCAACTGATGAGTACATCTGTGACTTTGTAATTTAAAAGTAAGGTTAATAAGGCCAGGTCCTGGTGGGAATCAACTGGTGGTCTTTGTTGCAAAGGTAATGAGTCTGGCTTTCCAGTTTGCATGCCTCCCTTTTTAAAGATTGGCTAAATGAGTAACTAAAAGCAGTTGTGAAGGATATTATCCAATCTGTAGATGTTAATTACATCTGTGTAGAATAAACAAATCACACTTCTTTAGAAATACAGGTGTGTACCTTCTGAAACAAAATATTAAGAAGGCTCATTCTCTTTCCAGTGATGATGCTGTGTAGTTATTAAATATGTGCTCCAAATGGAGCTGGTATTTCAGAGTACTGTCTGTAACTGTGATGCTGTCTTCGGGCTTTTGTCAGGCAAATTTTCTGTTCTCTGCTGTTCTGTTACCAATCATGGTTCACTTGAGCAGGCTTGTTTGGCATCTGAGCCTTGTGTTAATTTGTGCACAGATGTGACTGTCCAAGCCAGGGAAAACTGGAGTCACATATGCTCTTGTTCTGGTTTTCCTTCACAGAGGTATTAAAATGGTACCTCTTTCATAGTGGATCCTTCAAAATATTAGTGATTTGTATTCCATAGTGAAAACAAAGCCCAAAACGAAAGCCCAGGGGGGGTTGTGTGAGCTGTGTAACTTGCCTGGCTTCAGGAAACCAGAACTGACCAGTTTGGTGGAGCAGTAGTCATTGAAGTTTGTCTCATTCTAGCTCGTTCTGCTCAGAAGTTGAGCTAAACCTTGGTGCTGAGACCTGCACACAGAGTGTTTCTTGTAGGAGGGGGTGCTTGCCCGTACAAAGAAGACAGTGTATTTCATGGTGGGGTTTGCATTTCATGCCTTGATTTAAGGACACCCCCTGCATTTCTTATGCCCTGCTTATGCATGTTGAAGATCTCAAAGACAGTAGGGAAATGGTGTTTGGATGGTACTTTGGCATCAGAAGGATTAAAAGATTGGCTAGAGCCATCTCTGTGCCCGAGTGGACTGTTGCTGACTCCACTTGTCACCTGTGGCACTAACTTTTAAATATGAGAACTGGACAACCTGGCATGCTGGAATAGAATTTCTGCTAGGTTTTTAGTGCAGTAAATCATATTTTATTGGAATTTATGGCTTTCCTGTTAATTTAAGTTTTAGATACTCATTAACTTTGGAATAAACACTAAACATTACTCTTGCAATTACAAGGCAATATTTGTATATAATTTTAATCAGCTTTAATATAGAATGTTAAGCAGGATTTAAAATGTAAATAGCACACATTTAAATGGTGGCTCTTTACCACCATCTATATAATTATTAATCTGTGTGCCCTACATGTTCCAGATTACATGTGAATTTGTTTTGTGTGCAAAATGAGAAGTAATCAGAGGTAGAAGATGTCTTAAAGGTAATAGAACAAAATCTATTCATTACATTATTATATTCATATTCAGAACCAGGTGGAGACTCTCAGAAATATTTGCCAGAGATGACTTGCTCAAAGACTGAGGGGAGGGGAGAAAGAAAACTGATTGGAATAGTTAGTGTAATAGCTAGTAACATAGTCAAAGTAATGCATATCAGAAAAGTAAAATACTTATTTGTATGTAAAAAGATAAGGATATTTGTATATTTGTAAACTAAAAGATCTAGTGCTCTTATTTGAGTTACCTTGCTGCTGCTCATCACTCCAGCTGTTAGTTGGAGGTCCCATCTTATGCTTGAATGGGTGTGGGTTTGGGAAGGATTGGCTCTGGGGCACTGGCTCCCAATCTGATGTGCGTTCCTGGTGTTTGCACAAGCAGATTCTACTGGACAGCACAGCTTTGTGCAGGGCAGCTCAAGTGTAGCATCCCTGCCTCTCTACAGCAGCCTGGTTTGAAGCCTTTCTGGTGAGCATGGCTGGAGTCAGTTGAGGATATTAGCTCCATCCTCATGTCATCACTGCAGTAGAGCAGTTGCAGAGATGAAAGCTCATGGTGATAAGATAGACTGAGAGCAGTGCCCAGCATGGCCAGTGCTGTCACACCAGGGTGAAGAACCACCAGGGTGTGAGAAAAAGTGAAATGGGTATCTGAAAAGCTTACTGCCCTCTACACTGCCCTTCTGTGCAAAAGCTTGATTTGGCACAGGAACCATCTCTACAGTATGAGTAAAAATACCTGAAGTGAACAGCGTTTAGCCACAAAATGGGTCATGCATCTCTTTGTTTTTTTAACGTTTTAAAATTGAAAGGGGGAAGGATCTTTTGGTTGGGTCCATATCCTTAAAAAAACTAGTTATACACTTCACTGAGTGACCAAGTGACTTTGCTGTAATGTTATGTAAAAGCAACACAAGTTTTTAGTGGAGTATATACAGCCGTATTTTACTTTGCATTGAGAAGTATGTAAGGTTAATAGTTGAGATAGTTTTCATATATGCACATGGATTATTAGATGCTGGTACTTAGCATAATTATGAAGCTTAGCAGGCAGTTCTTGTGAAGCTGTTTTGACAAAGCTGTAGGTAGAGGGCTTGAAGATGGGGTGCTGAAATACATGCATTAAAAGGGAAAATACTTTTGATATGATCAGTACCTTGTTGGAAAGCATTCAAGTGCCAGATGCTATGCTCACCTGACTTTGCAATGGTAGTGTCTTTTAAGTTGGTGGATTGGGACATAAAGAAAGATTTCCAGGAAGCCTGTTTGGCACAATAAAAGAACAAGCAGGGGCAAACCTATTGGCAAATGTTCACCAGCGGAAATGTCTGAGCAATAGCTTTTGTTAGGAAAATGCTGTATTTTACAGCTCTTCATCCAAAGTGCAGGGGTCTGTGGTTGGTGATGGGTATCTGCAGTCATTTTCCAAGATGCAAAAATATCTATGAAGTTGAATTGTTTGGATTTATCAAAACAATACGAAATACAAGAAAATGATGCAGGTGTATCCAAGTAGCACTCTGCCCTCATAGTTGAGAGTGTGTCTCCCTTGTTAGCTTGCACTGCTGAACATTCACCATAGCAGCAATTCTTAGCAAATGCAAGGCGAAGTATAAGTCCTTAGGCTTTTAGTTTTGTAGTTATAACAAATTATATTCAACCCCTACATTTGTTGAAAATATGACATCCTAGTTTGGTTTCTTAAGGACAGCATGGTGCGTGAGCACATGGTCTGTCAAATGTTTTCATCCACATAAAACTTGAACTGAGCAGTCAGTGGGACTTTCTATAAATTTTTTTAGAAACTGTATGTTTGAAAGCACTGTTGTGTAGATTAGAAGGCCCCAAACTAGCACCTTCAGTGAGAGGGAGGGGGATTGCACCTCATCTCTTGCATCCAGAGAGCTGGTGAGCTGCCTGATGCAATTGTGTCCTTGAATCAGCACTACACATGTCCAGCAGATGGGCCAGAAACTGGGGGAAAGTGGGAAAATATTGTAGGGTAGAATGTGTATGGACACTGCAGACCCTTGTAGGGGAAAGGTGCTGGGGGGAAAAAAGTGACCAGTCGACAAAAATATAGTCATCACTTCTACTGTGTACAGAGCGATTTGTTTGGTAGCTGTGCTATTAAGCATTGTTAATCTAGATAAATGCTCTAATCCCATTTAAGTCCATTGCAAAGCTCCTGTGCTGACTTTAATGAGACTAGAGCTTGTTTCATCACTAGTTCAGAATTTTTTTCTTGAAGCATGTGCATGTGGGGAGAGAGCGGGGAATTAAAGGGAAGTGTGTTTTGAATTGGAAAGCAAATTTGCAAACACTTTTGTCTAAGAGGAGGAACAGTCTTACCTTTGGTAGTGAGGAACAGGAATATTTGCCCACTTGCTTTGCCTGTACCTTTTATGCTTCACCTGTATCTCAGCTGAGAAAGAACTTGAACAGGGTTGTTTTCCAGATTCTTCAGGAACTGGATATTGAATGCAGTGTGCACCATTACATTGGAAGGAGGGTGTCTTTGTGTTAGATGTGCTAGGGCTTATTTCTGTCTTTTACGAGCACTGGTATGTGCCTCCAAAATCATGAGTGGTGGATGGTGACTTCAGAGTTTTAGCTTTTTGTGCCAGAAGGAGTTTCTAGAAGCCATTTTTTTGCTTTAAAAAACATCTAACTTTTCTGTAACAGGAGAGAGGCTGCATAAATCATCGCATTTGATGGAGTTGGGTTCATCTCTGGAGTGGTAAGACAGATGTTCCAGTGAGGATTTAGAAAGTAATTCTCAAGGGCAAAATATTTCTTTGTGGACATAACCCATCCTTCCTTTTACCTTAGATTACAGCTGCTGAAAACTGTATGCTACATATATAATCAGTAAATTACTCAGGTCTGTGTCTGTTGAGGATCAAAGCATTTTGCATCTTCTGTTATGGCTGTGAGTGTAGCCAGTTTGTGAAATGGATGGGCAAATGATTAGATTCCCAGGGTGTCTTCCATGCTTGGCAGGGGTTCAGGGGAGAAAATATCTTTGGTGTCTTGAAGGAGTAAAGCAGAATATTGAATTCTGGTTGTTGGTAGCAATTGTTATATTGTCCACTATTCAGTAGTCACTCTGATGGAAATGAATGATTTTTGGTCTTGACCTTTGGCTGACTGAGGTTGCATTTGTGTAGCAGTGATTTCAAACACTAAGCTGGACATCAGCAGTACTGTAATGCTGGAGCCAGCTCTGTGAGATGAGTGCATCTTCCTAGATACTGAGCACTCCCTGCTCGAAATTAAGTTAAGGATTGGACTTGAAAAGATTATATGTGCACAGAGCAAGAAGCAGCCACATTAATTGACTGATTTGCTTTGTTTAATTTTTAATTTAGTGAGAATGCTGAAGTGATGACTCAGCCATGCTAAGATGTAATCTGGAAATACCAGATATAGGATGAGTAGTCCTTTCTAATACAGTCTGATCTGAATATTAGATTTATTTCATAATTGATTTCCTCTGCAGGAAGAGCTACTTGTGTCCAAAGTATCGTAATTAAAAAGAAAGAAAGAAAAAAAGAAGTGTAGGGGGAAATAAGCAGACTGTATAACCTGTGGCTCTTGGTAGGCTGATGAGCTAAACAAGTGGTGTCATTTGCTTTTCAGAAGGGCTGTTGCAATTATAGGACAAGCGCAGCTGAGCAAGTGTGAACTGTTTTATAGGAGAGACTGTGCCTTAGTGAGAAGTGCTGGTACGACTTAAAGATAGCAAGAAACCACAGTGTTAATTTACTGGATTGATTCTATCTTGAGGAGCACCTGGGTAACAGTGCAGCTTTTGCATTTCAGAATAGTTTTCACTTATTAGACTTTCCAAATTTCTGGGAGGTTTTTTGTGTGCTTGGAACCTGCCACAAAGAGAATTAAGGAAAAAAAAAACACCCAAAACCAACCACAAAACAACCCTTACTCAAACCAAACCCCCAAATACCAACCAATCAACCCCCTCCACTCCCCACCCCTGCAACCCCCTGCAAAATCACTTTGAAACATTTACATGCAAGCAGTCGCTTCAGCTGCATCTTTGAGGCTGTACAGTTCAAATAAACATGTATCAGGAAGTACAAACCCTGCCATTTCTGCACAAACTTAATATTATAACAGCACATGCTTATGTAGGTTTTTCTGCTCTGACTTTACTAGTTGAACCTGCAGCTCTGAATGTTACAAGTAGATTTATGGTGCCAAATCTGTTCTGTGCAAGGAGGATGTGCTGATGCTGTTAGAACTGTAATGTCTCTGGCCTCTTTATTTCACAACTGTAGGACTTTTGTGTAGGACAATTATATTACTGTTTTATCTAGATCTATAGGTACACTCACAATTGGAATAACGGTGAAAAGGGGAAGTGCAGGAATCTGCTGATAATGGAGCAAGTTAGGGTAACTGCTGCAAAGCTGTTGGGACAAGCTGTGGAGCTGCTGACGCTGGGCTGCTGGGGAAGAGACTGCTGATGGAGGGACAGTTTTTCTGTGTATTGTGGGGTGAATGCAGGCAGCTACAGGGTTGCTTACAAGTGCAAAGTGAAAATTTGTGTTGGGAGTGCGCTAGTGCTGTAGCCCCCAAAGAAGAGTGATTCATGAGTAAATGAAAGCCAGTGAATCAGGCACTTCACGTACAACACTGGTGTGGGTGTTGTGAGAATGTGAGTATCAGTGAATAGGGCTTATAAATGATGCAGAAGAACAAAGTTTTAATGGGGCAAGCATTGTTTTTCGTAAGTTGTTAATCAGTCTTTGGGGTGGAAGAGAGTTGGACTCTCTAAGATGATTTAGGCAGTTCAGGCTCACTTCATCATGTCGGGAAAGGCAAAAAGATTAGCATTTGGAGTAGCAGAAGTGATAGCAGGACCATCTGTCTTACTAAATGCACTTTAAAAAGCAAGAAGCAATGGACTAGTTTATTGGCTTGACTGGCAACGTTGTCTAAACAATAGTGCTATCGCTCTTCCATATGTGACCAGCGCTGTACCTGTACTTGGCCTTTGGCGCAAAAAGCCCAGTCCTGAAAAGCGTGCAAACGATGGTGGCAAACCACAGCCATAGGAGTAGTCTTTTTGGTTGAAGCTGAAGTTTTGTCAGCTTTGAACTTTTCAGTTTTCTTGCTCAGAATAAACAGAAAAACTTAGGGGAGAGTTACCATGACTTTAATGAAGTCAGTAAAAACATAAACAAACAAGGAACCATAAGGATGAAGTACAACTGGCAATAGTAATAATGTATAGCCACTTCTGCCTGGATTTCTTGACCAAAATCTGTAATGACTGCCTTATTTCTTTCTTCTGTTATTACCATGCCATACTTGGAAATTTCCTTTTCAGAACTGCAAAAATTATTTGGTTATTGTAGTCCTGTTTTTCCTCAACATCTGAAAAAGTCTTTTTAAATACTCAGTGGGAATATGTGCTTGCTAAGGTAAGCGAATTAAAAATTGAAAAATGGTCAGATCTATTTTGCTTTTGTGTGCATTCAAAATTAGACTCAATTTCATGAAATTTTTGCAGTTTGACAAAAAGTAATTGCTGCTAGTGAATGTTTTCAATGCAAAAATCTCAGTCCTATGTTTTTGCTAGCCTAGTGCTGTTTAAAAATGATGCAATCATCTAATATTAGAGGCAAAAGTGGAGATGAAGGGTGATATTTTCTTGAGTATTTTTTGACATGCTTAATGAGGTAACAGAATGCCTTTATTCTGGTGTTTTTTCAATACTATTTAGGAAATCTACATGTCTGTGTATGATGTATAATATATGAAAACCATAATGAGTGGAGATCAGTAATCTTTAGTCTCTGCCCAAGGCATCATTCACCATGGTATCTAAGCATCTAACAAATCAATTTGCTTGCCGTTCAGTCTGTTTGACTTCTCTGGTACATCAAAACCCCACTGAAGTTAATAGAGAGGCTCCTATTGATTTTGGCAGTGTTTGGATCTTATCCAGATGTAGTTTTTCTTTCTTGTAACTTTCCCCCTTACTCTTTCTGATCCCTCCTCTGAAAGGAATCAGAAAGCCTCATACTCAGAGAGAGGTGAGCTGCATTTCAATACGTGCCTAAGCCAGCAGCACTTGAGAGAGATCTTCAGCAAGGGACATCTGCTGATAAAGAACCACTAAGGGACCCCACAGCAGGTGAGATGGATTTGCTTGATTTCTTCATTTTCTGTCTCTCCAGACTGCGGCTGGTGAGGCGTTATCGAAGACTCACAGGTCGTGCCTATATAGAGTCTTATAAATTGGGGTCAGGGCTTTGGGATGTGATGCTACTGCCAGCAGAATTGTGTGGGGTATGGTGGCGTGCTCCGGGCACGCAGCTGTTTTTGTCAAGGGATGTTGCAGGACTGGTGTGTCTGCTTGGGACTGCGTTCATTCAAATGATTGAGATGGTTTTCTCATACAGCTGAAAAAGTCACAGCTTTGTGTCATGGGAGGTGGGTTGCTATGGCTTAGCAGCAAGTGGTGCTGAAACACCAGCCTTCTCTTGTGGTAGTCTGTGAACGAAATCCCCTGGTAAGACCTTTAGGTTTAATTGCTGCCTTCACAGAGGAAAGGGTTATCTTCCTAGTACACACTGGGTGCCTTGTAATAAGTTGGAGACTGGAAGCATGCATTCCTCTCCCTGCCTCCCCCTCCCCAGAGAGCAGTGGTAGGGGTGGGATGCAGGGAGCTTGGTCTGTGGGATGATTGTCAGGATTTGGCTGCTGCTGAGCTGCCAAGTGCCCTGGTCAGGAATGAACATGGTCTCATAACCCTCAGCTGCTGCCCAGATGCCCTAAAGAACTTCATCATCAATTCTGTAGGAATTGGCAGTGCAGGACTTGCAAAACCACTGTGAAGCTATCTTCTAGCAGTGGAGAAACTGCAGAGCTGCTGCAGTGAAAGGAGCTGCCCCTAATGGGGCAAAAGTTGAGTTATTCAGTCTTAAGGGCAGTTATGTCTATATGTGTTTCATGTTATTTAGGCCAGCTATGACTGCATGTGGAAGCTAACGAGTTCTCTGATCCTATTTTCAGTAGCTGGCATTCCCCCCACAGTAATAGCCAAAAAAGCTTAAATAGCTTGTTCCATTACATCTTGCTTGTTCCATTACATCTCCTGGTAGGTCTGTGAACGAGGTAGATACAAATATCTCTTAAATGTAGATAAAAATGAAAGAGAAATCTCACTGGCATGTATACCTAACTATTGCAAGATTTGGGGGAGTGATAGGACACCCATGGAGGAGAATGCACAAGTGGTTGGATGTATTTTGAAGTCTTGTAAAGCTCTAGTAAGAAACCAGCATACACTCGTATTAGCATTCAAAAAGGAAAATGTATTTGGTTAAATGATTTGACAAACTTGCTTGGCAAGTCTGGGAGCTCAGAGGTTGGTAGATGTATCTGTGTATTTTTGCTGCTGGTTGCTTTAGCTAGGAGTTAGTTTTATGTTGACTATAGTAGGTTAAAATTTCTGTTTAATGGGAAAAATGTGCATGGATCACCCACCAGGCTAAACACTCTCAAACTGCTTAGATGATTATTTTAGTAGTAACAGGGATCATTATGTCCCATTTGGTGAATTCTTCCTATGTTGCTTTGAGTTCTTGAGACTTCAAGAATATTGTCTAAATACATTTAACAGGATAAATTGCAAGTGACTAGGGTTTTCTTACACTAACTCAACAGCTTTTGGGTAGGTAGCAGCGTGTGTTTCTTTTTTGTGTAGTTCATCTTTAGTTGGCTTGAAAGCTTGAACTGTGTTTTCTGCTATTACAGAAATGCATGTACAAGGAAACCTTGCAAAAAATAGTAGTGAGGCTGCTAGGGTTTAGATTGATGTCTTGGTTCCTAAAAGGGCGTTGCATGGAGAGCAGTTGGAAACCCTGGTTTAAATATAAGTATGATCTTTTCACAATGGATATAATTTGACAGTTTGTTGCTGGTCTAGTCAGCCAGGAGGTACATATGTGAAATTCATATTCTCAAATAAACACACATTCCAGTAAAATTGAATAAATAAACCAGCTTTCTTTTAGCTCAGTGCTTTCAAGGTCATGTTTATGTAACAATGTCCAGCCCTAGCCTGCATTCACACTGGCTGTAGCTCTCCATTGAACTGTGAAAATTAAGTTCTTCTTACCCATTTTCCCCACATTAAGAAAGGCCTTTGCCATTTTTGTTGCATTCTAAGGTGTAAAAATTATAGCTAGAAATAATTAGGGGAGAATGTCTGATGATGCGATAGCTATAATTTTTGTGCATGTATTGCTGCTTAATTAGTAAATCCACCACTGGCGTGTCTGCAGCTGGATCGCACAGAAGTGCTATTGCTTTGTGGACAGGTGATTAATAATGTCAGGGGCTTTCTAGCATTATCTTTGTACTCATTTTGTCTTCTGTAGAAGTTGAGCTGGTTCATTCCCTTTGTAGCCTCTTGATTGCCGAGCTTGGAGGTGCCACATTGGACCCTTCAGTTATCAACTTTGGAAGAGTAGGATTTTCTTAGCCTTTTGGTGTTGTATCTATGGTATTACTTGTGTGGTATAGTATTGTCAGTGTAGGATAATAGCTAGTTGCTAGTGGCTTAAACTACGTGGAAGGAGAAGAGCCTTTTGGATGATTAGCAGAGTAGTTTTTTGTCAAAGACACTAATCTGTAGTGCAGAAGATGCTAAAAATTAGATACTGAAATTTACTTTATTCTATAATAGTGGGTAGCATAACTGAGTTCAGCATTTGGAGATGATTTCTTAAAAGCTTTTCCCTTTATGAAAGCCTAGATGACATTGCTTTCAGTGGTATATTATCAAGCGAATGATTTTATTCGTTTAGGTGTCAATCCTTAAAATTTCTATCTGGCAAGTACTCATGTGTTTGAAGCCAAATTCTGTTGCTCTTACCTTCTTTTGTGAGAATAGTTTCAGGGTAACTGATGGAACCGCTTGCAGACCAAAGACCTAGTCAATGTGATTGCAATCCAGATATTGAAATGAATACAGACAGCCGTATCTGCTCTAAGGGAATATTGAAGATGCACTGCCAGATGCCACAGCAAAAGGGAAATGCTAAGACAGGCTTTGGGAAACCACAAAGCCATGATATTAACTGAGAACTGAAATATAAATAGCTTTGCATGCAGTTAATAAAAAAAGAGAGCTTAACTTCCCTGTTTAGGCTGGCCTGATGACTTTTATGGCAAGCCTCAGGTACTTGCTGGCTGCCAGGAAATTACTCCCTTACGGTAGGGTGTGCATCCAGCCGCCCTATTCCATTCGCTTAACATACACAGCTTCCCAGGGATCATAACTCTCGGAGGCCTTAGCTGTGATCAAGGCTGCATTGAACTAAGTATTACATGAATGCGACAATGTGAGAGATGGTCCTTGCCTTGAAAAGGTGAGTTTAAATAGATAGGACATCAGAAAGGAGGGGTGGGGGGTGCGGGGGAGGAGAAGAGAAAAGGCCAAGTGAGCTGTAGCTGATCACAGCACTTGGTGGTACGTTGCAGCTGATCTGTCAGTGCTGTTAAATGTGACGATACACAGCTGTGGAGGGAGATGATTAGCTGCCGATTGCTGTGCACTGGGAGGGGGCCGGTTCGTGCACCCTCAGTGCTCAAATCACTCCCCTGGCACTTGCTGCTGCATCTGCAGAATGGACTAGAGTGAACCTTTGCCCTGATATAGGACATAAGTTTTTATGTCCATGTCCCCTGGCTCTCAGTCCAGTGTCTTATCCACTGAACTGCCCTGGCTCAGATGGATTTGTTGGACAGTTCGTCAGGCTTGTGATGTGTTGTGGGGTTTTTGTTTTTTGTTTGGTCATTGTTTTGTTGCATTTCGGTTTTTTTTTGGGGGGGCACTTTGATGTCAATATCCTTTTTTAAAATAGGTTAATTGAATGTGCATGTTTATAAGGCAGGTGAAACCACTTTTAACTTGCAAAACCCCAAGAAACTCATGAGAAAATATTTTGACAAGAATTTTTTTGGTAACTGATTAGTGATTTGCTTCGTTTTGTTCCACTGAGATATCATTAAACTCAGCATGCTTTCAAAGACTACTTATGTAACAGTCAATCACATATATGTTTTTAACCTCCTTTCATTTTCATAAACCTTTCAAATGTTTAAAGGAGCAAAACATCTCTGTGGGGATTTCTCAAAGACAGCCTGGTATCCAACCTCCACAGAACATCAGTGGTGTTTGAGTACGCGCACCCATTTGTCTCTTGGAAAATCTCTATCCCAAACCAAAACAGAACAGAGAGTCCAAAGACAGGATTACTTCTGTGGCACTCTTACAAAACCATTACAGTAGCTTGTGTCTCAGGACATAAGGGACACGCTTGCTTGCTTTGATTATGTATTTCTAAACAATATAAGCAAGATAAAAATGAAGCATGGAAACACATAGGAGTCCTGCTATTGTGCCATGTTTTCTTTTTTAGAAAGTAGTATCCTTGTAGTAAAGTTTAGCTATGCTGTAGGTGTTTTCACTGTAAACGCTGAAGCAGTAAGACAATGTTAAATTTGAATTGTGCTTAAAAATTTTCATGACATGCAATAGGCACTGTGCAGACACACGAAATAATATTAAAGCAACCTATCCTGTTTTCTTAGCTTAATCTGGAAATGGAGTGCACTTAATGAATTGTTCAACTGGCCAGGCAAGCAGTCATACAAAACCAAAAGTATCTGATTTGTCTACAGCTCTGAATTTTTAATGAAAACTCAAGTCAATCTCCTATGTGGAACATACTGCCTGAGGACTTGTATTGGAATGTTATTTTTCACTGAGTTTCATACTTCTGTGGAGGAGAATGCTATGAATACCTCATGATTAAGTCACTTTGTATCTTGCCATACAAGACTGTAAGAGTATAAATTATTCAAGTTTAGTGGGTGTTAAGAGACTTCTGCATCAGTTGTGCTCTGAATATAGAAACTGGGAGGCTTATTCAGCAAAGAAAGATACTTGAAACGGCTATTGGCAACTTCAAAAAATCTTGTTTTTAAAAAGAATGAGAGGGTGTGACTAGTCAAGAAAAAATAATTGAATGAGCACGTGGCTTTTAAGAAAAGTAATTTGCTTTGTGCAGCTCTTCACTACCGGTGACAAAATCCTAGTGTTAAAGCAGGATTTTGGGTTCCCTCCAAGTTCTTTAAACACATCTTGGGCAAAAGTGTTTATAGTTATAAAGCAGAAAGAGATTCTGTCACTTCTCCTTGGTGTCGTCATTAGCTTTATGTGTCAAAGAGCTGCACTGAAGGTTAAGGCAGACTTTAGCAATGTAGGAAAACCCAGTCTGCCATTTGTGCAGAAGACGACACGTGGATGTAATCAAGTGGATGTCATTTTGACAGTGAAATGCCTACAGGGTGTCTTATTACCTTCATCTCTGTGATGAAGAAATAATTGTGGTGAACATGAAAACAATGACCAGTAAAGATGAACCTGTGAAAATACTGTGCTTCTTGTTAGAGACTTTAACCTATAGCAAGAGAAATGCATTAGGGAAGGAGCTGTGGCATTAATGGCAGCACTGAAGGGTTTAGAAACCCACAGGCTGGGAGATGCTGCTGCCACGTCATGCTGCAGAGTAGCAGGCTGGGGGGGCAAGGATGAACCAGGCTCACGGGGAAGCTGCCATGCCCCCTTCTTCCTGCCACTGGGGCTGGTGTGGGACCTGGGGTGGGCAGCCTGACTGTGCTGCCCTCTGTGCTGCCCACAGGCAGGAGCTGCTGGAGCATCGCCCTGCAGACAGGGCCTAGCAGATGATGTTTCTTCTTGGTGCTCTTTTGTCCAGCAGCTAATTTGAAGTTGTAATTGGTTTTTGGTGCCTTCTCATGCTTTGATTATTTGCACAAAGCCCATTTACTCTAAAGCTGTACATCAGAAGCAGAATAAAACTCAAGAATTCCTGAATATGATTACTTCTGTTTGTCAGCATAAGTCAGTGGAGAATTCCCCTCCAGAGACAGTGCTGATGTTCTCCTTGATTGTTGGGTTCTAGCTCCACACAGGCACTGCATGACTTGAACCCACCTTAGCCAGTGGATTTTGGATCAGGTCCTATATGCTCTGAAAAGTGTGCCAATATTGTATTGTATACCCACAAAATGTTAGTGAAATACTATCCAGGCCTTAATTAGGGGGATTATAGATATGCATGGAGACAAAAAACACTGAATGAAAGAATTGCTTGTTTGGTTTTCATTTGTCATTGTATTTCAAGCCAGCATTATAACGTGTATATGTTATACACTCAAGGCCATATGATGCCTCTAATCATTTCTAAGAAGTTTTAGGTCTCACATTTCACAATTGAAAAGACCCAACAAACCCAAACCCCAAAACCGCTGTCACCAACAACACTAAAAGTTGTGAAGGAGGCTTACTGTAGAAAGACCCATCTGAAATTCAACACCAGTGAGGACCACTGTCTGCTTTCTGTAAGGAAATTATTATGCATGTGTTTTGTCAAGGTGGTCTGTGGAAACTGAAGACAGACTGCTGGTTTAGATTTCAGATGGCTAAATAAAGTAAACTTCATAAACTTCATGAAGTTTTGTATAGACTGTCCCCATTTCTGTTAACTGTAGAATGATTTACCATTTACCTTCGGGTACCTAATATGTTTTTCTCCTTCCAAGGCATTCTTGGGTAGCTGTGTGATTGAGTCGAGGCACTTCATTCCTGTTGGTGGGATCTTATCATTGTCCTTGTTTTCAAGTCAGCTCAATAGTTTTTGGTTGAAGGTGTTATCCCTCTCCTGTGTGTGTAAGCTTCTTTCCTGTTCACTTAGAAAATAATATCAAAATACATGAGGTTTGATTGCTTTGGGAGTTACACTCAGATCATACTTAGATTAGAGAATTTTAAATGCAAATTGAGGGTAGCTATTGTTCAGTGCAGAAAGCTGCTTTGTCCTCTTTGGTACATGAGGATTTCATTTGGTGCTTCAATAGAAGGATATTGGATTGGGCTGTTTGTTGCAAGACCTAGGTTTCACAGAAGGATATTAGTAGAAGGATATTAAATTTTACTGTTTGTTGCAAGATCTGGATTCCTGTGACATGAACTAACTTCTTCAGCTTCCATTTAATGTTTTCCAGTTTTATGAGATTTTCTGTGTGGAACAGTCCTTTCTTGTGCTTGTGTTTCTGAATTCCTTTCTCTTCTCTATTGTTTTATTACTACATTTGCATGGCTGCTGTTGAGCGCAGAAAGAAATTAAGTGTCCAGGGAGAGACTGATTTATTTTTTTAGTGTAAGAGTAGCTTCTTTTCTAGGCTGGTCTCTATGGCCACCTGTCTGATTTGGATTATCAGTCGTGCTGTCAAAGCTATACAACTTACCTATCTGGTTCACATTTACACTTTTCAGTCTTCTATGGTTAGTTTTCATATGCTGTTAATCTCTTTTCCATATTCTGAATACTTGTGCTGTACATAGCTATGATAATGCAGCAGTAAACAGATCCTGCTTATGATGAAAATGGATACTTTTAATTAATCTTGCGTTGCAATGCATGTGCTTAAAAATAAAAAGGCCCTACAGTTTTAGTTACTTGTGCTCCTTTTGGCACTGCCAGCAGTAACTATAGCTTTGCCTTCATCCACATGGCCTCATTGCCCCCTTTCCTGCCATTTATAGCAAGCACCCACCTCCCGTCCTCTTAGTTTGTGGTGTTGAGACCAGATCGTAGATGTGTTATGACCTGCTGCTCATATACCCACCCTTGTTCCTGTGGGTGTTATTGGAACCTGTTGGTGACAGTACATAATAATGTTTAGAAAGGTTTTGGGTTTTCCCCCTCATCTGTACAAGGAGAAATTCCTTGCGTGTTTATTTCTGCCTAGCCGTTGGTGATGCGAATCAGTGAAACCGCCTTTTTTGAGTGGCCTCCCTTCAAGGGGACAGGGCATGAGCAAGCATTTGTGCTAGTGACACACTTTCTTGTTTAGTTTGTGTGGCCCTGCAATCCTTTTGGATAAAAAGCATCAGAAATGAGCAGCATGTTACGCACATGCACATTGCAGGGGTGTTGGAGGACCATCAGAGTGTTGCACAGCTGTCAGCATTGTCAAGTTGTGGCCATGGGAAAACTCACTCTTTTCCCCCTGTTGTGCATCTCCCTGCAGGACGAAGGAGAATCAGTGTTCATTAGAAGGCTTTTTCATGATATCCTGCATTTTAAGTCTTGCTTTGGAAGGGTAAGAGAGCTGTGGGGAGCCCCACAGAGCTCTGAATCTGTTGTCTGTGGGAGCCCAGGTGCTTCCAGCACAACAGTTTGTGCTGCCTCTTCCAGCTTTGCCTCCAGAAACAGGAATTATGCCTGTGGTCACCAGCATCTTACTCCTGCCTACAACAGGCTCCTCACCAGAAGATTACATTTTTCTTGCTGTAAACAATTAATAGGTACATTCATTTCAGGAGCGATAGGATGCTTCCTTTTACTTGGAAAGTTTGCAGTTTGGGTCCTTTCCTCAGGCACTGAGGGTTGAAGCTGGATATGTGCACCTACTAATTCCTTTTTTTTTAAATCTGTTTGAGTGTTTTGTGAAGCACAGCTTCTAAAACATAAAATTGAGACTGACATGCTGGTGACCAATTTACACAGTGGCTTTTGAAGTAGGGGCTTGAATTACCCCAGTAATGATTAAGTTATTGCCTGATTAATTTTAGCTGGGGGAAGCACTTGAGTCCTCCCCATTTTACATGTTGCATGGAGGCAGAGCTGCATCCATGTCAGGTGAATGACATGCCAGGGTGGTAGTGGGGTGGTCCTGGAGCATTCCCAGATGGGGTCTCTTGGTGCTGCCCCTCTAAGTGCTGGGGGAGGCTGAGCTCCAGGGATGCCTTGGGGTGGGTGAGATGTGGCAGGAAGGGACAGTGGGCCAGAGGGCTTGCACTCTGCCTGTCTGGTGGAAAGTCAGCTAGCTGAGTGTCATGTTCCCTCTGGGGTCAGTCGATGGACAGGAGCTGATCTGTGCATGTAGTTGGGGCAATTTTGGCAGCATTCGACATCTACATTCCTACAAAGGTATGAATTCAAGTGCTGTTTGTTTTTGCAGCCTCAGCATATGTGCAAGTGTAACGGCACGTATCTACACACTTTACATATGTACTCCAGGATTCATTTTCTGAGAATTTGGGTACCTACTTTCTGATTGGTTTTGAATTATGTGTCCCCTTTGTAAAGGATTTATCAGACCTCTGCTCTCCTGAAGGGCCTGCGATCCCTTGCTTGCACACCAGTTCTCAGAACTGTCTTTTACTGCTGAGAGATGATTATTTTGGGGTAGTCATTTTCCATCAAGTCTTTTGTTGCCGCTTGCTGCACAAGAGGGTTGTATCTTACTGATATTTTTCCCAATGAACATCTCGATGAGTAAAAGTGTAATTTGGCAGACATCTGCCAGCTCACAAAGAGGCACTGTTTACAAGTAAAGAAAAATTATTTGTTGACATGGTAATTTTGCAGTATAATGTATACTGCAGCCTCAAAGAGCTGCAAGCTATCACACATTAAAAATAGAAAGCCAGAGAATGTATGGATTGCTATGGGAAATGCACTTGAAATCAGTTATTTGACATTGAAAACTAAATTAAAATGTGTATTATTTTCTTAGGAAGTCTAGAGTCTGCAGTAAAGCTACAGAAGAATGTCACAAGACAAGGACTGGGTCTTGTTCTTATATCAGCTTTGGCTGAGAAAGCAGGGGAAAGAGCTAGGAAAGCTTTTTCCTTGGTGGTTGTGGCTGGTGATATTTAATGTGAAAATTACTTTTTCCTGTCTTTTTTTGCCTCTCTTACTTTTCAAATACCCATCAAATGGATGGGGTTTCTGTCTCGCTTTGCAGTGGGTTGCCACATTCCTCAGTTTGTGCATTTTTGGAAAACCTTGCTGCTTTTCAAAGACTTGTGGCCAAACACGTGCAGAACAGAGGATCTCAGAGTAGGTTTGACTGGAAATGCCATACTTGGAGTGAAATTTTCTGTATTTGAATGTATTCAGCAGGGATCACATCATCTTCTCTCTTCACTGCTAGCTGGTACAGTGAGTCCAGACAGATTTTTGGATATGGGTCTTCGTTCCTAAGCTCCATATCCTAAGGCTAATGGTTGCAAAAGTCTGTTTATCTACTAATTTGGTATTACAGTGATTTGCTTTTTTAGAAGTGTGTACCTCTCTAGATTCAGCCCCTTCTTTTGTTGGTAGGGCTCCCATTAGTCCTGTTTGCATCAACTGTGATTGAAACAGTTACCTTAAATGCCTACAGAACAGAGACTGTACAGCCTGGCAGGGTAGTTCAGAGGCTTGTGATTTTAACTAAGTAGCAGGGACAGTTTAGAAGCTGCCACCTCTTTGTTCACAGGGGACAGGAGAAGTACAGGAGTGCGTATGGTATGAGCACAGTTGTTCACATGAAATGCATGGCTGCCTTCTCACCAGGGGAGATGTCCGGTTAAGAAGGAGATGTTACAGCTTGGTCCTGTGGTTGGGAAGCTATTTACCACATTGGTTAGTAAATAAGGGTGCTGCCTATGCAAATTAAATAAGTGGGAAAAGTATGCTTTGAAGCACATCGTGAAACATCATTGGTAGTGCAGCCAAGATTCCTGTAGATGCTTAGCATGTATCGTCAAGGAAAGACTTCTGCATCTGAGGACAAGGGAGACACCTCGGTCCGGGCTGTATCCCCACTGGTGCCCTGCCTGCATTTCTGCAACCGCTAACTCTGTTGCTTTGCCACGTGTGCCTAGGAACATTGGTGCTCTTTTTGTTAATCTAGGAGAAACTGGGATGCAGTTGTGTCATATTATGATACTCTCTGAACTTGTGTTTAGAGACTGTATTGTAATTGTTTAAGGTTTCTTGTAATTCATAAGGGTAAATGAATGGATGTAGTTCAGCTGCTTGCCCTGTGGTATTCATGCTCCGTTCTGCTGTGTGTAATTTACAATATATAGTTGTCATTTTATCCTGAACTTTTAGTATGCTCATGGCTGGTAGTTTGCACAGGACAGACAAATGAAAAAAACTTTTGGAGAAGGAAGAATCTATCTGCTGTAAAACTATTTAGACAAATACTGCCTTTTTTCTTTTTTTTTTTTTTTTTTTTTTTTTTTTTTTTTTTTTTTATCCCACTCTCCCACCCCAAGGGTTAGAGCTAGTATTTGGCAAGTAACTGAAGCAGTTCAACAAGGTGTCAGGTGTTCTTACAGCCAGAGTTCACTGCTAATGAAATGACCTTTTGTCAAGAGCCTGCAAAATGTGTTCAATAGATTAGTTAATAAAAGGATCAAAATTCACATCTATTGAGATTAGAGTGTAGTTAGTTTTGATTACACCATATCTGTAAACATATGTTAATTATAGAATACTTGATCACAGATGGTATTTTTTTTTAGGCTTAATTCAATTATCCAATAATGAACACACACATTCTATTTTCGCTTGTCTGGGAGCAGGTAAACATAGGTGAAGAAATGGTTTCAGAGAGATGCTATGAGTGATCCAATTAAAACTGATACCCATTTATACATTTGACTATGCGATGTTTAAAATTCTTTGAGATTTTGAAAAGATGTTTTTGGGTTGGTGCCAGTAACAGGTTGGTTTTATAATGGAACTTCTCTCCCTACTTTGCGTGCCTTTATTCAGAGATGAGATAAAAACGGAACAAATAATTACGTGCTTGATAAAAGGTTTTATTTATCCACTGAGAAAATAAACTGCTTGCAGGGAAAAATGTCATACATTCAAAGTTATTAATTGATTCTGCATGATGAATTCTTGGTCTGTGTATTGCTCATGACAAGATGTTTTGAAACATTCAGTAAGGAAAACTTGAAGTGAATTGGCCATTTTTAATAAGTTTTTATTCTGTAACTGAATCGGGCTATTTCTGTTAGATGTCTGTGTATATATTCTGTGAATATTGCAGTTTTTTTATTTGTTTTTTTTTCTTCTGTGATACTTGTTTATGGTGGAATTCTGCACATGCTTTCCTGAAAATTATTTTAGAAGACAGGACTCACAAAGATTAGAAAAATCTTGGAATTTTTGCAGAGATGAATCATCTGCTTTGCATGACTTAGTTTTATGACTATGGAGATGTAATTTTTTCAGAATTTTGGATTTGCTGAGATACATATAATAAGAAAAGTTAGCTGAACATTTCAGTTTTGTAGCTTTAATTTTGAAAAATTTGTTTTTAAAAAGAAAGCTTAAATTACAGTATTTGTAGAAATTTGAAAGAAAATTCAAACAAATCCTACTTTGGTAACAGCTCTTACTCAAGATTTTACTCAGATTTTAGTTTTCACATTTATTCTGTGCACACTTCGTCACAATGGATTTCACTAGTAATTAATTGATTGGATATTAAGTAGTAGACTTGTAACTTCTGATGAGGGGTTATGTAAAGCAACATATGATTTATAGGTCTGCCAGTTTCTTTTAATTTAAAGTTCTTCCACGCAGAACTAACTCTAGGAGAGATGACATACTTTGAAAGGAGTAATAGGAAGTAAATGTAATGAAAATGGATAGTTTACTTGGCTGTTCATTTAAAAAAAACCAAACAAAAAACCCCAATAACCCACAAACCAAACAAACAACAAAAAAGCCACGTATATAATAATAGGAAAGAATTAAACTGCGCTGTGCAAAACCATACCTCCTACCCTACTACCAGAAACTCAGGAGAGGTAATTGAATTTGGTATTCAGTCTGTAGTGCTGAAAACTCTTAAAAGCTCATGTGGTGTTCTCCTGATGTGATTAATTGGTTAGAGAAATAATAGCTTGACAGTTTTTCTTTTGTAGGAGAGCTACAGCATATTTTGCTTGTTTTATTCAGTAAATTCTTTAATCTTCATAACTTACCTTTCTCCACATATGAGGCATAGTAAGAGGGAGTATTAGCTTGGGTTTTATTCACTGTGTTAATTTGTATTCTTTAATGCACTGGAACAAACTACGCAAGTGCTATCACTGTGCCAGTATTCATCCCTTAATATATTGAAACTTAAATTCTTAACGGCTTCTCATAAATCCTGAGAATCTTTTTGAGGTTTTTGAGACAAACTGTGTCCCATAGACAAGGCAAATCATATATGTCTGTTTAATATTTTTAATCTCTGCAGCACATGCAAAAGTGCTTTCATGTAGTAGTTGGACCACTGTTCCCCTACTCAGGAACTCCTCATTTTATCTGTATTTGCTGTATTTATAAAATGAGATATTCTAGCCTTTCCACTTACTTCTTTTCACCATTTCACAAATACTTTGTATTGGGACACAATATGGTTGCTGAAATACCACTTTATTTTTTTTCTTAGCCCATAAGTGTACTGAATCCTTTACTTCACAAGAAAAACTAATGCACATTGTATTTCCTTGAAGCTTTCCAAAGATCTTCCTGCTGCTGTCTGGCTTTGGTTTTAATTCTTAAAATACTTTCTAAAGAACTTTAGGTATTAAATATCTATGATTTTGAAAAACAAAACAAAAAATGAAACCACATTTGTAGCTGCTTTATAAGTAGGTATCTGCTCCCCTGGTCAGGAGTGTGGGGACTTTTGTGTGTTTTTTCAGAAGAGCCACTGGTGCTTCCTGCTGCAGAGGTGGCTGTTCCTGGGAGGTGAGCTATAGGCACCAGGGCCATCTGAATGTCATGGATAAAATCCTGGAGCTTCTGAAGACAAGTGCTGTTGATTGTAAAAGTCTAGGATTACAGTCAATGGCTGTTATTCAGTCTGGCTGAAAATGTCACGACAGTCCCTTACAGTATGCAGCTTCCCGGGCTCCGTGGGAAGGGGAGAAGCTACTGGTGAGACTGGCTGCGATTACAGCTGTGCCTGCGTAATCCCCGCAAGCGGCTGCCCCTCGCCCCCTCCCAGGGCTGGGCACCCAGTGAGGGATCCCTGGGCTCATGGAGCAAAGGTGACATAGAATGTCACGGCTTTGGCACTGGCAGGGTGTGAGATACCATTGCGGCACCTTTGGGGTTGCTTGAGGAGCTGTGGCACCAGCCAGCATCAGCTGCTGCGAGCTTGTGAGCAAGACGACCCCCAGGAAAGCCCCCTACCTCCTCGGGGTCCTTGCCAGCCCAACCGTGACATTTTTAGGGCAATGCTGTTTGTGTGCTTTTGCTGTTAGCATGTGCTCGAGTTCAATGCTGGTTTCAGTTGTGACAGTGTTTTCATCTCCTCACCCTGGTGGCTTTTACACTCCCCAGCAGTCTTGTTCACTTCTGCCTGTGAGGCTGACTCGCATTTTCTCTGTCCTTCATTGCTTCATTTTCCACATCATTTCCATGCCTTTCCAACACAGGTGTCATTGTGCCAAGGCTTCCCAGCCCATTGACATATTTGTCTGTTGGATTCATCTGCCGATTTTGTCAGCTACTTTCTCCTTTTTGTTCACGTTACTGTTTGCAAGACAGCATTTATTTCTGCTTCTGTTGATCTGGGATATTTTTATGCTCCTATATCTTTTTGCCCCAGGTTTCATCCCTCTTCATTCTCTTTCAAGTGCTGAAAGTGTAGACTCTATTGGAAAGTCTCATTAGAGATGGTAGTTAAAAAAAAAATTAAATCCTCTGAACTCCACTTAGGAACCAGCATTCATGTCCTGGTAGAGTCGAGCAGTTATCCGCAGCAAGAAAAAGTTCACGTTAACAAATATAGTTATGATCTGCTTTAGCTTCCAATGTAATTAATTTATGGTGTAGTTCACGCAAAATATATTGGTCTAGTTTATTAATAACCTAAGTATTAGAACATGGTTGAGTGCCTTTCAGACACCTACTTAGTCTTGTTATATTTTTTTTCCCTGGGATTTTCTTGACAGAAATATGTACACACCCTTGAGCTTACTTGCTTGTAAACATGTCTTGTGATACGCACGGTAAATGTCGATTTTTCCACACAACCTGCAACGTAATAGCTCCTGCTGGGTTCTCATATATTTTGGGGGTATTTCTAAATATTTAAAATAAAGTTCTTCCCACGTCAAAATTCCAAGGCATTGTGCCTGTGGAAACAGAGACAGCACTGCTGGTTTTTGTACGTAGGCTGGACATATAAGTTGATTTCTGTGGCAGAGAGGAAAAGTTGCAAGAGTTTTCCTGGTGAGTTGGTTTGTGGCAGACAGGAAAAGGTTGGGCTGCCACATCAATGAAGAGTGAACAGTCACTTCTGCTACCGCAGTGTGCACTTACCTCCTTGTGAGCTGCAGCCATGACTTCGGCACATACCAAACCTGCAGTTACAGAATGCAGTTTTCAGACTCCTCCTCAGTGCAGTTTGGATGCTCTCAAAGAACATCCTCATCCCTGGCTCATCTGTTGTCTCAGCAACCTTGGCATTCAGCACTTCTCACTCCTTCAGTTTTTCATTACACTGATAGAATAGCATGACTGTGCTACCACAGTAGATTTTATTTTGCTCTGACAATTGTCCGAAAAAGATATCTTCATGAACACACCTGACACTATTTTGGCCTACAAGGACACTGCAAGTTACTGAAGCACGAGCTCATTTTTGAACGTTGCATGACTATAACTCAAAGTGAGCCAGTTCAGGGGCTGCAGGCAGGCTGATAATGTATGAGAGTGAGCAGAACTGGGCTCTTTCTCTGTATGGTGGAGGTTCAGAAAGGCTTGATTGCTCTCTCTAGAGCTGTTCTCATCAAGCATCTCTGAAAAAATCAAGGTAATAGAGTCTTGAAGGTGCATTAACTGTCCCGTCGAGTATATGCTAAAATTAATTGACAGGCAGGGTAGCTTGTAGTGCTTTGGACTGAAGGATGCAAGGCCATCCCTGTGAAAATGCCTTTGTTCCTTGTGGTACTAAAGCTTCCCACAGTCTTATTACTGCAGGCACTTGGAATTTAAAAAGTGGAGAAACTTGTTCCACCAACATACCAAAACTGTGTTTGTACCATCTTTTGACAAGCTTTTAGTGACTGTCTTATGCAAAGGAGATGCTGTTGAGTTCAGATTTGTACCGTGCAGACTGCCCTGCCGGTGTGTGCTGTGTATCCCGATTTGCAAACCAGGAAGAACGATGCTATTTTAGTTCTTTCTCTGCTCCCAAAGCTCACAATGCTTTTTTGCTTGGAATTGTTTTTCCACACTTTCAGTCCTGAGAAGCCTGTAACACATTATGTTGGCAAGGAAAATATTCTGCTCTGTCAAGTATTACCGCCTTATTCTGGTATTAGCGAGTCATTTTGAGGAGAAGGCTAAAATTAATCCTAGCACTATTTCGTCCAATGTCTTCATCTGGAAACTCAAAGCCAATGCAAATTGCAGAGAGGAGGTCACATGAATATATCAGATGATTACAAGCTATTTATCTCGGGTGCCTTCTCAGCTCCTCAGAATATATAAGGAAAGTGGCTAATGAATCCAGACAAAGGCAGGCAGGCATAGGTTTCTCTTTGCTCTTCAGAGGGCTTATCTGTATAGGTTATGGTTTATTGCCTTTGTTAAAAAAAATAGGGGGTGGGGAGTGTATTTTTATAATGCAGCTGGCAGGAATACAGTAGAATAATTACGAATTCTGCCACCATCTCTGTGGACCACATTACTGTGGAGTGAGAGCAGGGTCCAATCCAGCCTGTTACATGTGTTCATGCTGCTCCAGCCAAGTGAGAGTTAACTGAAAGAGTGTTGCTTGAGCTGACATACATGAAACTGTTTCAGCAGGTGCATTTGTGCCAGACTAAAATTTGGGTGTTTGCTTTCAGAGGAAAAGATGCTATGGGAGGAAATTCCATGTCTGGCAAATGCCAGAAGAGATTCTGATCTTTGTTTCGAGCGTGGAAATGTGAAAAGGTTGTAGCTACAAGATCAGTCTCAGGCATGCTTCAGGTTGTGTGCGTGCTTGGAGCGGGATCTTACAATGTTCCTGAGTGTAATCTGTGTGGACGCCATTGTCCCTGTGCTGCAGGAGCACCCCATCAGAGCAGGCTCTGAGCACCTTGGGAGGAGATGGAGTGCAGGAGGGCATGGGTGGAGAGCAGAGGACTTGGTGCGGGTGAGGTAGTATCTGGTGTTAATTTGAGGAAGTGTTTAAGCATATGTCCAGCTCAGCGTGTGAGTAAGTCCTCTGGTCAATTGGACTATGCACTTACTTAAAATAACATAGAGGGCAGACTTTCTTGTGGAACAGGGGCCTTTCGGATTTCCGTGTGTGTGATCAGGAGCGCAGCTGTGGCACTCCAACAACTTCAGAGCAATTTGAAGTTTTGCCTGCAACCAGGAGCTGCTTCTGGCATTACCTTCCTGGGGCACCTTGTGCTGGGGGTTGCCAAAACAAATCTGGGAACTCTGGCAAATCCTGAAGTTGGCCATTCCCAGGGACTGATGGTAGGAGAAGTTTGGGGGAAAAACACCAAAAAGATGAATGACTGGAAACTGCAGGATCTTTGTATGTGCTTTATATTGTGTGTGGTTGCTGAGGAGCAGGTTTCAGTGGCTGTGAGGTCCATGGGGAACTTCTGGATTTCACAGCACCCACAGTAAGCAAAACACTGCAGTAAACCTGACATGATGATGATCTTGGGGGATCTTTCCCTAAGGATTTTTATGACCTCTGAATCTCCAAAGGCAGTCTGTGAACTGTCAGGTAGAAAGGCCTAAGTGAAGCCACTTGCAAGGAAAAGCTGAAATTGGAATACTTAGTACGAGAGAAGTAGATGCTCTTGAAAGTCCTTTTTATACAGGAAAAAATGAGATAATACTGTTATTTATAAAAGCAAAAAAGCCAGGCAAAAACCTCACTCCCAACCAACACCAAAACTTACAAAAGTTCCTTCAGAAGTGGCCTGTAGCTACAGCAACACATAATAATACTTTGTGTGTCTGTTAACCAGGAAGACATCGTGGAAAGTAAGGTGCAGAGAGCAACAAAAGCATATCAATCGAGTCTTATCAGAGGCCTTTAAATACATTTCTTGTGCAACCATAACAAGTAAAACTGTACCCTAAAACAAAAAAAAGCACACACACCTCACACACACACCCCCCCCCAACGATTTGAGAAGTGTAAGATGCAAACAAAATACAGTGTAAAGCTCTATCTGTTTCTATAGGGAATTACATATTTTATTAGACAAAGCAGATTTCTCAAAAACTCGTTATCCATAATGTTAAACAACTCTCTGCTGCTTTTTGAGAAGTAATAAAGCCTGGTATTTGGTATATTTATGAATGCTGATAAAGTTTTTATTTTAGTGTGCTATGCTACAACTTTGAAAGTCTGTATCTGTAGTGGTGAGAACGGAAAGAAAAGTGTGACATTAGATTTAAAAGATCCCTTGCTGCATAAGGTATGATGTGGGCCAGCCTTGGCACTGCTCTGTGGGGTGGAACTGGCCAGGTCCTGTGCAGAGGCTGTAGTGCCTGCTGGCCCCCTTTGGTGCTCTGGACCAGCACTGGGCCGGTTAGACCCAGTAATTTTGGTCAGTTTCTAGCCTTGCCAGTTTGATAGTAATGAGAATCAGAACATGGTAGGAGGAAGGGAATGAAAAAGCAGAATTAGTGATGAATTGTTGCGGGCTATTAAGCTCTAGAGGCATTTCCAACACTATTGATCATTTGTGTGATGATGGAGATGCAAAAATGGTTCGGGCAACATATTTTTTTTTCTTGCACAGATTTGCTTATGGTTAATGACAGTGGGAAGCTGTGTGAAGTAATGTAGCTGAGTGCAGACTATGCAGCATGTAATCGTGGCAAATGTGTTTTTAACAGTAATGACTAGGTAATGCTCTAATTAACATCATTCAGCCATGTGGCTAGAGACCAACCAGCTCCTCAAGTGTTAAATTCCCTCAAAGATCTCCATTAACTTTAAGTTGAGTAACCTTCCTGGCCGTGGTACTAAAGCTTTTAGCTTTCTGAGTAAAATGTTGACTGGTGGTGTCAGTGTACTTAGGCCAAAAATATTAGTCTATCTAGGGAACGAATGTTACTTGGTTTTTCTTTGCTTGTTTTTTCTTTGCTTGTTTTTGGCTTTTTATTAAAAAAAACCACCCTTCTATGATTCAGATGAATACATTGCCTGGGTTAATTGCATTGCATGGAAATGTACATGTTTACATATGATTCTCTTTATTTGGAATGAATGCTAGAGCTACAGTCTTGTCAAGCGTACTTAGAAGTAGATACGTATTCACTAAAGCTTCTGCATTTATTGGAGATGTTATAAGTTTATTTATGCCAATGAGTGAGATGTGTAAATTGTTACTGATTTGATATTGCTCTTTCCCTTCCATACATCAACTCACCAAATCTGAAGCTGTTGAAATCTAACCATCCCGGTAAAAAGAACCTATTGCAGGCATGAATAATTTTTTGCTGTGAATGCCTTATCTGTAAAATTCAAAGTTTCAGATTGGGTAATTATATGTAATGATGGTAATAACCTTTGATTAAGATTGCATATTGTTTAATGAAATCTTACTAGCAGGCTTAGATTTGTGTTTCAAAATACAGAACTAATAGCAAAACTTCGAAGTATCATTACAAAGTGACTGTTAACAGAAGGCACAGGTACTTGCACCTTACTTGCACCTGTGTAAGGATGCTGCATTGTACTGCATCATTCTTGCAATTCTCTTCTTAAATGTGATTTTTTGACTTGGAAGTACTTGGATTGACAGTCTCGTCAACTGAAGTTTCTCTTGAAACTCCTGCAATAGTGGCAGGACAATGCAGGCTGCCACTGCCCACGTCCTTATTAGCAGAGTATGGGAGGGAGGATAATCCGGTTTCTTTTTGCAGTAAAGTCCCTGACCTCCCACCTGAGTTTCTGATAGACATCCTTGTTAGCAGTGCTGTTCTAGGGAGATTGTATTTCTCGTTTTAGTTCCCAGTGTCATGATGTTTCTTTCCATTTGTGTCAGCCATTGAAGACATGGACAAAGTCTTACAGCACTGCAGGTGTAAGCTGCAGTGGAGCAGGTGACCAGCAGGCAGAGGCTTTGTGCCCCATTATCCAGGAAACTAAAAAATGTATGCAGCTGTGATTTCAATTGCAATTCAATTCAATTTATCTTCATTACTATCCCCTGTATAAAGTACTTTCAAAGTACTGTCATATCAGCCAATTTGAGTAAATGAGTTATGTGCCAATGTATTAATCTATTAGAAATCAGTCTTTATGCTGATTCTCCTCTACCTTCTGATTACTACTAATCCTGTGTTTACTGAATCCATGGCATACTCGCTCTGTAGCTGTATGAACAAAAATGTGCCAGACAAGGAATATGTGTCTGCAGGTGGTATTGCTCAAACAGGCTTACTACGGGTGCTCCGTTTCTCTCTCCTTGGTAAGCACTGTGTTACATGTGACATGATTACTTAATGATACACTACAATTAGTTCACCCAGTTGATTTTATGACTTGATTTCTGTAGGCCTACTTAACGAATTTAATAGTAAGACTGATAAAAATACCGTGCTTTTCATCCAGCATCGGTGAAACGCAGTCACCTTTGCTTTGAACTGCAACAGCTAGTAACAGCATGTCAGCAGACTAGCAAAAATACAAACAGCAATGGCATCATTCCTCCACAGATCTCAAAGCACAGCGTGAAGGTGGTTATTTATTTGCTTTCTTATCTATAAATAGAAGTGAGATCTAAAATTGGTAAGTGAATTGGCCATAAATGGTGTGTTGATAGTTGTGGTAGGAAAAGGACCCAAGACCCCTATCCTATTTGCCAGATTCTTTTATGGCTTCAGGAAAGACTGTGAAGAGATTAACTGAAATGCTGGAAGAAACTCGATGTAGGCAGAATATTCTTATCCATATTATAGCATATAGGACAGTGTATTGACAAATGCATCGTTATTAAATTGCTCTGGGACTTGTAAAGACCACTGTGATCAGGGCTGTAGCTTTCTGTAATCCAAAAGAAATGTGCAAATGAATAATATTCTTGTTGTGTGGAATTTCTAAGACTTTTCTTTGATTTCTGATTGTGGAACAGTAATATTTTCTGCTTTTAGTAATATGCTGAAGAAATAAATCCATGTTCCTTCAAAAAGAAGAATTCAATAACTAAACACAGTTGAATGCTGCAGTACTGCAGTAGCGCAGTGCCAGGCATAAATAAGTTGTAGACTTAGCGGCTAAGCAGTGGCAGCTATTATCATTCTTGAGTAGGTCCTTTACTGTTTGTGGCTCTTCTGGACTGAGTTGGGTTGTGATCTTTGCTTGTTTCATCTTTTGCACCACTTAATCTTCCAAAGACGTTTTCCTGCCCTGGATGATTTCCTTTGACAGCAATGTGCTGAGCAGTGGCAAGTTATTTTTTTACAGAGGCTTGGGAAGCAGAGGAGAAGAGGGAGGAGAAATAGGGATTTGAAATCTTTCATCTACATTGAGCCATTGTGAATTTAGGATCTAGGGCAGAGTGTTAAAAAGAATTAATCATTAATGAGCCAATAAAGAGTATTAAAAGACAAACTGGCTGAACCTTCCTGGCCTTTTTAATTTCCTTCTATGGAAACAAAGTCTAGTGTGCCAGATGATAAATAGCTCCAGTCCAGTTTTCTTGCAGGATTAACATCGTAAAATCTCAAATAATAAAAGCATCTACTTTTTAGTGTGTTAACCAAATAAAAGCCTTTTCTATTGTGCCTGTTTTGTGTGCGCATAAGCAGTCTTGAATAAACGTCGGCCTTCAGAGTCTGCTATGCTAACTCCTGCTTTTTCTTCCTCTTCTCTTGCTGTGCTCCCCAAGAAATTGGTTAGCAGACAAGCAGTTTCTGCTGCCATCGTCATGTACCTGTACCTTCAACCCTGCCTCTGCTAGAGTGGATTTAATTCTCTCTCTCTGTCCCCACTGCAGCGTATTTGCCGGCGTGCCTTGCCCCTCCTGCGGGGAATGCTGCCCTCCAGCTCTGCCAAGGAGCTCTCAAGCTGCCTGTCCCTTGCCACTGTGCCTGGTTCGTACTGCCACCTCCCAAAGGGATTTTGGTGCAGGTGGCTGCCCAGTGCAGTGGTTGTTAGCGTGGGAAAGCAGGTGTTGCAGTAAGTATCCACCAGGCAGGACTGAGCTGAGGAGTGTGGCCTTTCAAAGCAACCAAGTATGATTTCTAATGTTGGATCTGCTCTCAGCAGCCATTCAGATGCAATAGTGAATGGTACCCACTCCCATGATTATTGATGAGTTATGACTTCAGGTGTTAAAATTAGGAAAGAGAAATTAAATTGATTGTGCTGTTTTAATCTCTAGTGAATTCATCATGATGCTTCAATGAAAATCAAAGGATTGAATGCATTGCATTTTTATTTGAAAGTTTCATTTTTGTTACTGATAGAATTTTAGATGGCATTCTTGCCAATGTACAAAGCTGGATCAATGTGATTAAATGTCTAGTCCTATGGATTAACTGTTTTCTGGATTAAAATGGTGTAGAATCTACAGTTAAAAGGAGGAGTGGGTCCAGTGCCTGAACTGAATGTGAAAAGCATTTGAACAATGTGAAGGCTGTCATGGTAATCAGAACATTTGGGTTGGGTTTTTAACACTTGGGTTGCTCAGGGTATGAAAATATTTTTGGTTTCTCCACTCCTTCCTATCTGGAAAGAGAACCTGATGGGTGTATTCCCTTTACAGAGGCCTATAGGATTCTGTCCATATGGAGGTCCATTGACAACTCTGTAAAAGCTGGAGAACGTGTATGACCTGCAGTAACACAAAACTCCTGCCAGTGGTTTCTGCCTCTGGCAAACAGAAACAGCTTGTGGAGCTCACATGCTCCAGGCTGCCTATCTCAGAACATCATGTGACTGGAAGAATAGATTTGAATTCATGCTGGTTTGCTTTGTACCCAGCAAAACTGCGGGGAAAAACATAATATAGGTTATAGCTGTTTTCTTCCTCCTCTTCCTCCTCCTCCCAGCTTATTTGAGCTCCATCGGAATTCTCAGGGGGGAGTTTGGTGCATTTCCCTATCTCTCCAAGTTAGAGAAGACAAAATATCTCTTTTCCTCCTTTATACTGTAGAAGTTTTCCGTCATTATCTGCAAGAATCTGAATGCTGTTGCTTACCTCTTGGGAACAGGATGATTCTAACATTGTGATAATAGCCTCTGTGACATGGGAAGTGGTCGGTGAGTTACGAAGGTTTTGCCTTTGGCCATTTTGCTTTTCTGCTTGCCTTTGGGTAGGTAGGTGCCTACTTCATGGTCCTTAAAGCAATTTGATGAGTCTTGTTAACAGCCATGTTCTAGGGCTTAGCTAATTTAGTCAGTAAATACTTGGGATAAATTAGTGTCTCTGCAACGTCATGTGCCTTTCCAGCAAAGGGCACTTTGTTTCCTTTGCAGTTGATTGGGAGCAGGGAGGACTGCTCTAGCACAGGCTCGGTTGATTATGCTCGTGGAAGACACGTGGCTCCAAGGTGAATGGCTGCAGAGGTAATGCCTGGTGTCCTCTGAGGCTGAACTTGCTCAGGTGAAGAACCAATTTGAAAGGCTGAAAAGAATTCAGTAAAACACATGCTGGTTTGCAGTGATGTGTGTCAGAGTGAATCAGCAAATCCTGATGTTCTTCTGAATTCTGTGTGTTCTTATCGAATGTTTAGGAAACATGTTTAAGTGCAAATAGGATCAAGCTTTTATGGTAGGAGTTGATCTTTTACCCTCTGGGGTGCATGTGCCACAAAGGATAGAGATGTGGCTGCGGGAGTAAGTTGAAACTAAAATGCGCTTCTGAACCATGTTCAATAATCTTGCTGAAGTAAAGAAAGGCAGAAGAGGTAGGGCTGCAATTTGAAATTGCGTTTGCTATTACATCTCAAATGTATGTTAATCCCTCCCTGCATGGTATTCACCTTTCGTAATGACAAACTGAGCTCAAAGCTTTCATGAGATGATGGCGATGCCAACGTATAAAGGAGAGGATGAACAATGGTGATGCCAGAAACTGTTGGCTTCTGTTATTTGCTTATTCCTTGTGGGACTTAAATGTAGTGATCACTTAAAATGTAGTGATCAAGCATCACTAACTGGTAATAGGATACGTGCTTCTTCATGATTCACATCTTAGGGCCTCTTGGGGTGAGGGTGTGGACTATGTGTTTATCTGTGTGTAACATGTCTTTGGTGTGTTACATCTCCTATTTAAAAAGAAAACAAGCATACTTTTCTTATATATCCCAGAAGTGTGGAAGGCATTTTAAAGTGATCCTGTGGTGTAAATCAGAGACTGGAAAAAGATGCTATTCTCACAGTTGTGACTGCTACAGGGAAGTGTTACTTGGGATTTATGCAGTGTATCTGAAAAACCATGAGACTGGAGTGCTTGAGGAAGGCTTTGGTGTTATTAGCAGCTTCATGTCAATAATCTGGGAGGTTGTAGGTATGTACCACACCATCACAAACAGTGTTAACCTCTGTTCTGGTTTTGAAACCACCCATGAAACTGCTGTTTCATGGAGGCTCTTAGGTGAGTTACCTAATTGTCGGTTTTTTGCTTGGAGATGACACTGTGTTACTGCTGTATGAGGAAGACACAAGTATTTTGTATTAGGAAGTAGGAAAGCTCCTGCTGAAGTGATAGGAACGCTGCCTCAGCAGAATGGCCATGTAAGCTGAGGAGTCTGGTGTTCCATGCGCCTACTTTACTTCCCTGTGTTTTTCTCCTGAATTTTCTTGATATGATGAGTTTCCAAGAAGATATGTTGGTCTGTTGTGTTCTTTCCTGCTAGTTTCATAATAGTTCTGCAATTGAAGTTAATCAACATATGCATACAATAAGCCTTCCAGTAATTCTATTTAATCATGAAGAAAATATTTCTACAGCCTGGCCACATGCAGTACTCATAAATTAGCTCAGAACAGCGTTTCTAACACATCACACCCCCCTCCATCTTCGCAGGAGAATTTTCTGCAAAGCTATTAGTGACTGAAAGGAACCCGTTTGGCTTAGAGAAGATGTGATTTTCAAACCTTTAATTTCAGTGTTCTTTACACTGGAAGACTGCAGAGGTACACTGCTAATACGGTGAGAGTCCACATTTATGAATTAGGTTTGTGTTCTTTTTGACTAAAGATAGCTAAGGAAAAGGAAAACATTTATAGGTAACATTGTGTATTTCACCTACTTCACAAACTTATTTATCTGAACAAAAGAATTGCTGATTCGAACAACTGTTCTGGTTTTAAGGCTGCGGGTGTGCTTGGAGCACGGTTAAACGCTGTGTACCTCCGGGTGCAGTGTGGCCTGTGGAGTGCTAGCTGATGAAGATCTCAGCACCCTTGTGGCTATTGTAACATGAATAATTGGTATGTAATATAAAAGGGGAAATAGCAAGGGATTTGGAGGTCAATGTATCTGGTTCTCCAAGTTCCTCCCAAGATAAAACTAAAGCGGTGGTGGCTTGAACGCCAGGAGCAGCAGTGCTTTGCAAGCTTTATGAAGCATGGACGATTTTCATTGAGCCCTTTTCTACAAGGTTTACTCCCTACTTCTATGTAGATTGGGTTTCACAACTTTGTGCTAGCCACATCTTCCACAGACTTGCAAAACCAGAAGATCGAGAGTCCATTTAGACCTGTGGCCTGCTTGGCACCCTCCTCACAGAGACAGTGGTTAGCATCCCAGTACCTAAAAACGCGTGGTGAAGGATGGCAGTGAGTGCCTTCGTGAGCTACCTATCTGAACTGTTACAAATGTGTGTTTTGTGTTAGTTTGTGGAAAGCACAGGAGTTTGTAAGGTGTTAACAGGCTTTAGTGTTTGTTAGTTCTGGGAACAGTGCAAGTAGAAAGGAAAGCTGAGTAAAGGTAAGCTAAGGAGAAAGGTGAGTCTCTTGCCTTTTGGCTGGCTGATGCTGGAAATGTCTATAGAGATTACAGTTGAATGGTTTTCCGGAGATTTGCTTTTGTTTTGTAACCATTTTGTGGATAATGCAGCAAGCTCTGAGGAAATCATCTTGATACAGACTGTCACTGGAGGGGTTGTTTGCCTCCTTGGCTGGTGGAGCTGCCTGCCCACCTTACACGCAGGTACTGCTCTGTCACCCTGTCTGCCTGGACCCGAGCATTGTCTGTCACAGAAAAATTATACAGCAAAACGTGATGCTTCTTCATGCCTACGTGGTAAAAAGATAATTTCTATATGGTGAGCTTTGCCAAAGGAGGAGATTGGTTTAATTTATTTTTTCTCCCCCTCCCCTATTGCACACGCTTGTGCTATTGTGGATGGAGCCTGCATTGTGTAAGCTCTCAGCTGAGAAGAGATTTGGCATCATGTGAGTCAAGTGCCCTTTGTTCAAAGGATTGCAGTTTGCATACTCAACGAAAAGAATCTTTCTTCTGTTTGGACAAGATCAGTGAAAACTTCCTGAATTGCCTACTTCTCAGCCTTTTAAAATTCTTTTTTAAAAAGAACTTGTCAAGCTACCAAGGAAAAAAAAAACCAGCAGGTAGAACATGCAACAAAATATAAAGAAGTAAAAAAATAACTTCAAAAGCGGTGTGTGAAATTTTCAGTCTTTGAGCATCTTTTTCATTATTTAGGTGACAAGGAGTCTTATCCCCCTCCTCCCCCCCCCCCCCCCCCCGGAACCTGTGGGGAAAAAAAGATGCAAACTTGGTTTTGAAGAGTAAATTTTTAATTATGCTCCTTTTTGAACTCTGTGTAACAGATAGCAAAATAAACCTAAGAAAATAATATAATAGAGGATTTTCCCACCTGTTTTGGTTGGAAGATTTATGGGTAGAATTTACTGTTTCTGGTGACACATAAGAAATGAAAACATGTTCAAGAAAGTTCTGCAGAAGCCCTCAAGAAAATACTGTGCTCTAGTAAGGTTTGCAAAGAACTGACATAATTTTGGGGTCCATCACTCAAAAGCCTTTTACATAGAACTGCTTCTAGGGACCTCCAGTGAGTCTACAAATAAGAGTAACTCTGTGATTAACCTCTTACCTGGAATTTACTTTCTCATGTTTTCCACAGCAGCTGATTGTCAGGTACAAGTCCACAGTGGTCTGGTGCTGATGCTGTGGGCTGGTTTGAGAAATCACTCCTCTGCAACATTCTGGGGAAAGCAATTGTCTGCATGGACCAGGAGCACTGACAAGCCAGGGAGGGTAGCTGAGCTGAATGAATTTTGATGTCAGGTGGAAAATTCTGGCATTTCAGCAGGGTTTTTTTCAATCTAAATTAAGAACTAAGGATCAGAAGGGCAACACCAGACCTCGAGGTCTAAGTTGATGCAGCTATGGAGCGCTGCCTAGTTCAGGAAGGCCATGCAGCGTCTGTTTCTCTTGCTCCTTGGGTGGGTAATGTACCCAAGTGTTCCTATCACCTAAAAACAAGCTGAGGATGCAACTATAAGTAGGATGAAATTTCTTTGTGTAGAAAACAAAGGTTCTGAGGTTATCTTGAAATTTGTTGTTTAATTTAGCTATTTTTATTTAAAAAAAAAATCTCAACAAATCTGAAAGGGAAGTGGTTTGTTTCAGTACATGGGAGCAGCAGACATATTCTTACAAATCAGTTTGAAATCAAACTGTTTCCTGCTGTGGTATATTTGTTTCTTTGCTGCAGTTCAGGAAATTAAGCCATGCCCAGAGGAGGGCTTGGAGTTGTAAGGCCCCAGCATGATTTCTGTAATGCTCTGGGGTCAGATACATCCATGTGATTTGGTCAGAGCAAAAGGTGTGTGCACTGTGATAGCTGAAGTGCCTGGAACAAATGAAATAATGGTGGCTTGAACTTGCTGCCATGCAGTAATACATTGATAGCAGTAAGAAAGCAATGGGATATAGCGTGAATTGATTCAACCCAAAATGTCCTAGGGCTGTGTAAAAGTATTTTAATGTAGCAGGAAATAATTAAATAATCCACTTAATTCCCTTCCCTGAACATTAAAATTTGAGGAAATTTTCCTAGCTGAAAAGTTAGTTTTGTTTTCTTTCAGGGAAATCATGGGTATTCCCTGCCCTTTTCTTCTACAAGACCTGCAGTTTCTGGTGTGAAGATACCTAAAATTTCTCTTTTATTTCTGGAAATTTTCTTCTGGTCATGCCTTCTGCTCTGATTCTGGACAGACATGTTACCTTTCAGTAATTAGCATGTGGTATAACTTGGAGCAGCCCTAAGAATACATATAAAAGAAACACCTTTGTTTTCTTGTTCTGCTCATATCAGGGTTAAATGAGCTTGAGGACTGAGAATTTTTATTTATGTAGCTGTCTGAACAAAATTCTTGAAATATACTGCTGCCAGGCATCACGCTATATTATATGTGTTGTTGCTGGGATGATCGATAGCTACTGATCAATTTACTAAATGTTTTTTTGTCATTGCATCTGCTGGACAGACATACACAGAAATAAAAGTAGTCATACGTGGATTTTTTTTAAAGTCGTTCTCTCAAATTCGCTAATTACTCCTGCTTCTTCATACACTTACATTTATTGCATCTTCTCTTAAGACTGAAAAATCAGTTCTAACATTTAAGCGCAATGTAAAAACTTGTGGGACAGAGTGAGAGCAGAAGTATAGTTGCAAACATACTCGAATAGTGTACGAGTATAAGAGTCACAATGTGACTTGCCTGGTGATGCAAAATAGTAGTAAGCAAACCACCACCGTTTTTGTTTTGTAAGCTACAAATTCGATCACTGGCTGAGTCATCTGAACCTTACAGTCAGGTATGTCAACTTCTTCCCAAAGTACTCAAATGGGTAGATAAGCTCTAAAGAGATGGATTAAAATTCTGTTCCTGTTTTGGTTCCAAAGGGTATCATTGCTCATCCTGTCCTTTCCTATTTTGCCAGGAATCAAATGGTTCAAAAGATGATTTTAATTCATTTCAGTTTTGCTGCTGTACTTTTGACACTTCCTGAGTAATATAGTATGTGACAGGGCTGGAAGTGAAACTTTATTCTATAAATATCCTTCCAGTTTTAATAAAGTGAAGGACAAACTCCACAGGCAATTATTCTGGAAAGTTTTGTCTTGGCCCCTACTGTTCTGTCAGCCCATGAACATACAGCTGAACCATCCTTGCTCTGCAAAATGGATCTCATGGTGGCTTCAGGAGACGAAAAGAACTTGGGTGAAGGGCATCATGTCCACCTTGAGCTGCGTATTTCCTGTCCTTGTGAACTGTTTAGGAGCCAATCCTGCAAATCTGCTGTTATTTGGATAGTTACCTCAAGGGTAAGGGAGCTTCCATTGAGAGGGAGAATTGTTCACAGGTGTGAGGATCTGTTATACTGAGTCTGTCTTTGCCTTTTATTTCCTACCTTTATACACATTAAGTAGCTGTGTTTTCATAAGAGGAAAATGCAAGGGTCCTGTTGTCAGTGATCTATCAAAGAACATAAGCATACATCTCCTGCCCCTTTCACTCCCTGTAACTTGCTTTTCATTTCCTTCCTGAACGCAAAACATGCTTTCCTTCATCCCTCAGCATGTCCACTTTCAGCTGCTCCCTTACCTTCATGAGGCCATAGCCACTTTGTGTTATTTATTGCTTGTTTGCTAAACAGCTGGAGTCATGCTGAACTGTGAAATTATTTCTCCTTTCTTATGGTCACAGTCTGTAATGTGTCACGTCTTTGAGACTGTTTCATGCTCTAGATAAGGGAATTTTTAATACTGTGCTCCTGTCTGGAGTTTTGCTGGGAATAAATCTCAAATTCTCATGGATGTCATCTACCAAAACAACCCTAGCTTGGGGCATGAGGAAATTGTGTTTGAAACTGTGTTAATGATGTTATACTAAGTACAGTGTGGGTCACAGTATGTATAAACTCTATCTGGTCAACATTTTTTATTGCTGGGGTTACCTATAATATGATAGATGCTGGAGCACTGCAGCCACCTGCATTTCCAGCAGAGCCAGCGTGAAGCATCTGCCCCTTGTAGAGCAAGCGAGGGATGGTATATGAGATTGCAGCATGTGTTTGTATCGGTCAGCAGCGGGGTAGCACAGTGTTTACCACATCATGCCCTGGGCGAAGAAGCCATTTGGAAAAGTTGTGTGTAAGCAATAACACATTATTCATTTCCTCAGCCTAGTTAGCCCATGAAAAATCAATATGACTGATCATAGTATTCCTAAATGTGGAAAAATCTGAACACAAAGAAAAATACTTCCTTTAACACAACAGAGTAGAAAACCCTGAGGTTATTTAAAACAACTGGGCAGCTAAAAGGCCGGGCAAAGTCGCAGAAAAATCCAGAACACATAGCTCTTCCCTAACCTACAGGGCAGTGGGTTTTGCTGTCTTGCTCTTTACTTAACCTATGTAAAGAATTATGAGAGAAATCAGTAAAGTGTCTGCTGACACTGCTTGGCTGCTTTTGGTCTCTTACCTGTGATGGGAGGGCATAAAGTGTTAGTGAAGTATTGAGGAGACTGGTTAAACCTGCTCATGTGGAGCCTGCTAGCTCTTGCATAAGCCTTCTGCTGCTTGCTTGGGGTGTCTGGAGGTCAATGAAAAACAACCGAGTGGTGCATGAGATGTTATAAGGTGAGGGGACAACCAAAAGAGAACCAAGAGTGTTTCCTGTAGTCTGCTGTGCTGGCTTTTAGTTGTGAAGTTGGTGTTGCATTGGAGTTCAGGAGCCCCGTAACCTTAGAATTGCTTTTCTTCCAAGTGCAGAAAGGCTGGATGCTATTTCTCCCCGAGTCAAGCTTTGTCTTCTATATTTTTGGCTGCTCTGAAGCCATCTGGAGGTGTCAGCTTGCGCACGCTTGCTTGCCAAACTTTGTTTCATGCAGAGACCAGGTAACACCTGCGAACCATTCTCTGTACAAACTATCAAGTGTTTTGCAGGTGGCACTTGAAGTGTTGATGTTCACCTGCGATGGGCTAATCGGTTTGTGTCATGCCTGCCCCAGGAGCTTGTCTTTCCAGGTCGTGCAACAGCATACACTGACTTTCAAATCCTCTGGGCTTGAACTCTTTGGGAGGAGACTGGCAGCTGGAGCTTCTTAACAAATTGTCCCAAATCAATGAATTCAAAATCTGGCAGGGTTTGCTGGAGACCAGAGATCTTGTACTGTAAGAAGGCATGAGAAGCTGCTTTATTCTCTCAGTTTGTAATTTACGGATGACGCTGTGGGTTTAGGTAGACAAAAGATTGTTGAGACTACACGTGACAGTGATGGGTGAGTGTTTTGAGTGATCTTCCATTTCTTGGCTATTTTTGTACTTCCATGTGCATAGCAGAAGTGATATGCTTTTGTCTGGGCCGGAGGAGAAGGGCAATAGAAAACTGCAGGATTTAGAATACATGTTACAGCATGGCATAAGAAGACAACAGAATGATGCTTCAGTTTCTGTAGTAACATAAAATTTACCTTGTGTTTTTGTCCCATATAGGAGGCTTTATGAGTCTTTTGAGAGGGCAGAGCCTTTCTACTTAAGGTAGAATAATGGAAACTTTATGCAATAAAAATTTTATACTACCAATATACACCTAAGGCATAGTGGCTGGGACAGTAATTCTGAGAGGATGTGAAAAAAAAATCTTAGCTTTAGAGTTTCAGTGGTAATTTGAATTAGTCTCTCAAATGATCTCATGTAACAAGCGTTCTCTGTATATGTTCATGTGTTCTTAGTGGGAGTTGAAATAACTGGTATTGCTTTCTAAATTTTCCTAATACTTTGCTTATGCTTATCAAATAGCATACAGTTTGATTTGTGTTTCTTAACTGGTTGTACACAAAATACAGCCTCTAGGCTCGATCTTGCAGACTGGAATTGAGAGTAACAGAAAATTTGAACTACTTTAGTTGACAACTGTTGTGGTCATCAGTTAATTGGTGACAATTTTGCATGTCCTGCTCTCACCATGAAGAACTGCGTGTTGCATGTGTCATATTGGCCATCTTTTGATCTCATCCTTAGTTTGACTAGAAAGTGGGAAATGATGGGGAAGAGAAACCTCATCGTCTGCTCTTTGCTGTCACGTAAAAAAATAGAAATCTTTCAAACGTTGCTGTCAACTCCCTGTGTTGTCAAGTCAATATGCCTGTTTGATGTGGTTTATAGTGAAATCAAAGCTATCCATGTCTGAATACATTTTCTGGATTGAGCTGCTCAGAGGACTTCAATGCAGAGATTTCAAACCGCTTTAGTTTTGAAGGTGCACGCTGGCATGCTCAGGTTGCCCAGCAGTGTGTTGGGGCTATAGTGCAGCTTAGCTGTTTTGAATTTCATCCAGGTAAATACTGCTGAATGTCCAAGTGCTTGCTCGAGATCTTACCCTGATATCTGCAGTCTGTTATAGGGTGGCTATGAAACAACTATGTTGAACAACTACTGTTGTTCAAATGCAGTCTGCCTAGTAATTTCTCTTAGGAAAAACATGAAATATTTTAATTATATTTAATAGTAGTTCTGCATAGACACAAATGCCATCATGATTTATTTCGTTTAGCAGTATATTCCTCTCAACTGAATTATGTGTAATTGTGTAGACATGGTCACTTTTAATATTTTATGGGCTTGTGTAATGTAAGACAGAGTGCAGCCTGTAGGGCCAGCAAGAAATATTGCTGTATAACTTTTATTTAATTTTATTTCAGCAGTTTAATAATTCATTTTAACTGGATTTGAAGATCAGAACGAGCTCACGGCTAGAGTGTAACCTGCTGCTGTATTTCTTGAACACACAAGTCAGATGAGTGGAGAGGAGTCTTGAGTGTAGCCAGCAGAGATGAGCTAAGCATGCGTTCAGGTTGTCGTCTAAAGAAATACCAGACTTGTTTGCTGCTTCAGAGGTGAAGTGTGTTACAGGTCTGAGCTGGCTAGAAGGTTTCTGACAATGTCTTGTGGAAAATATAGACTTCTCAAAATGAAAAGCATTTTAATGAAATAGAAAGGGTTCCTTTGGAGACTTGACTTGTCTTGGTTGCTGCTATTTTACCTGTAGTCAAGATTTTGTTCCTAGAAGTCCTGGAGTGGGGGAGAAAACCAAACAATGGTTTTACACTATATGGCAGGATGGTACTCTGGTCGCAGTCATGACCTCCGTGAACCTTTCAGAAGTGGAATGTAGCAGTTGGCTTTGTGCTGTTGTCACCCTTGGCATCCCTGGGATGTCATAGGATGGCTTTCTGAGGTGATTTTGGACCTTGCTGAATTTGGACAGGATAAATTCTTACTTTCTATCTTATTTTTGAAAGGAGGCAGGAGGGACCAGCAACATGGTCATCTGCTTCCTCTTCCTGCTTATCATGCAAAACATGTGAAGTTCTCACTTACAGACAAAGCTAGTATTTTGCAATGGACACCGATGCAGCTGAGCCTGATGGGCGTTACTGTAAATTGTAAAATGCTTAGTGTAAAAAAGGGAGGAATTGTTCTGTATGAGGTGGCAGTGGTGTTTTAGACCAACTTCTTGTACTCAGTCTTAATTGACTGTGGGGCCTGACTCAGTGAAGTGCTGAATATTTTTGCAATGAAAAATGCATTAAGGATGCTCAACACCTTTGCAGGCTGCTGACTTCTAACTAATACAGTATGTGACCCATAGCTCACTTGATTTTCATAATAATTTGCCTTATAAAAAAAAACCCAAAACCTCTGCCATCTTTACAAAGAAAGAATATTTGTATTTATTTGCAGGATGAGTATCATTTAAGTCAGATGTCATCCTTTTCAGGTTTTGCCACTGGTCATGTCATAGATGGATTTGAATATGATTTTTTCCAGTGAGATAATTAATAGCACAGCGGCTTTAAACGTAGCATCCACAACTGCTTCTCACTTTTGGCTAATACAATACAAAATCTGTCACTAACGTTCTTTTCGTCTGGAATTGTCTGCTAGAGGATGTCTCATCTCTTCTGATTTTTATCTGCTTAAAAATGTTTAGTTGCTCCGGTAAATGGCTAGAACTTGAAGTATAAAGCACTGTGTAAATAAAACAGTTGTCTGTCCAAGGAGTCTCTGCAGGAACCATGTAAATAGATTATAGTAAGGATTATTGGGAAGCTCATCTGTACCTCAGCTTAAGCTTCCCACTGCCCCCACCTTCAAGGTCATGTTGAAGCAGAACAAAAGTATCTCACCTAATGTCTGCTCTGTTAATAAAAACATGTTTTTATATATGACCAGGATGTAACTGAATAGATCCAAAGCTTTGCATCTTGCTTTGATAAAGCTGGAGATGATCAAACCCTCCACGTTTTCAAACAGATTAAATACTTTACAGCCTACTTGAGTTAAAAAATTTGGACCTGTAGGTCTTTTAGTTATTTGTGAAGCCTTTCCTAGAGGGGTAAAACTGATCATAATTTGATACAATGCAGCCCAATACTTTTTGCTTTCCTTGGAGTAAATGTCCAGATTTTGTAGCAGTAGCTTTCATTTCTCTGAAATCCTCACAGCTGCTTCTCAAAAACTTAGGTGTAATAGCTCCAAACAGAGGAACTGTAGTTAAAAGCAGAGAGATAAATGTGCAGAAATGAGCATGAGTTCCTGCAGATGAGGTTCCTCACTTCTGAGCATGCTGTACCAGAGCAACCTTTGCTTCCTGCATCCCCATATGCTTCAGCCTTGGTGCCCAAGAGCTCAGGTGGGAAACATCCATGTGGGGAGGCTCTTTTATTCTCCTCCAGCAGATTTCCTGCTGGTAGCATCTGTTTTGGAGACCTGGGTCTCCATCCTGGCAGGGAGGGGGTGGTAACCATCTCCCAGTCCTTCACGTTTCTGCCTAATACTTGCCAAGAGACATCTTGTGTCTTCAGTACAGTCTGTCAGGTTTTCCTTTGCCCTTCCCTTCCTCCTGTCCCTTGCAGGCATTGTTAAGCCACTTTATCTCTGCATCTTGCCTTGGTCTACCTGTAATGCAGCAATGCTGCTCATGTGTTTCTATGATCCATGTATGAATGGTAGAGAGTGGTTTCTTTTCCAGTAAATTTAATTCCCCTTCTCCTAAGCCAAAAGATGACAACTGCTGGGAGACTTAAAATCCAAAAAAGCTACCAAAATGTGTTATAGGTGTAGGCCCTTTGGATTAGAGTCAAACAAATCATGGATATTTTGGTTGTGGACTGATAAGAAAGATTGGAGGGAAAGAAGGCAGAGAGGAGAACTGGATAAATATGAGTAGGTTTTGGGCAGTTTCCAACTAAGAAACAGTAATGTCAAGAAGTTATGAAGGGTTAAACAAAATATTTTGCATAGCTAAAATTATTTTTTTTGGGGGGTGTTGATTTTTAAACAAATCTAGATAAACCTCAGAATTGTTGCCATCTCAAATCCAAAGCAAATTAAAATCTACTACTAATAATTTTGAGTAGTTTGGGTTAATTCTGATAGGTATTTTTTACTGAAAAAGTTTGTCTGAAAACTATCACCTACTACTTGTGATGCTAGACAGCATATTTTATGAGACATTTGTGTTTTGACAAAGCAAGCTCTGTCATACAGTTTGGTTTTGTGTATTTTTATACCAACACTTAAATGTTGGGCTTGAACTACTTGGCTGTAAGAAAATATATTTATAATCTCTGTACAATCACATATTCTTGCATACTGAAAGAGTTGGTTAATTTGTAACTCTTCCAGATAATTTTAAAGAATACATTCTTTAGAAGAAAAAAGGAACTGCAAAGAGGAGCTCAGAAAGCAGCTTTTCATCTGATCATGTGAAAGGCAACAGCAGAGCTTCCAGCAAAGCTTGCCAGTGACTGAACATTGCTGCTGAAAGGATCCCACACTTGGATTTGAACACATTGGCCAACTGTGTTGTATAGGTGGCCAAAAGAATGAATTCTACTTTTAGAGAAAACACCTGTCCCTGATGCCTCCGGTCCTGTGCCGTGGATTCCTCTTGGCAGCAGAAAGGGATGAACAAGTGTGCTCTATTTTGAAAAGTATTTTTGGCACTGCAATAGTCTATTCTTACCTTCCAGATGTACCTCTTTTCTTCCAGTTTCTTCATGAAGTCTGTGCATGCATCTGCCATGTGACTTCCAATATTTTCATCCTTTGACCAAATTCTGGCCAAGGGCAGAAGGAGTTTTGTTAGAGCAATGTTTGGGCAACGGAGTCACTGAGCAAACACCGGTTTTACTTGGAAGCTATACCTGCTGTAGGTTAGGTAAGGTAGAAACATCACGTGGGGCTGTATTCTTGCATGCGATTGCATTGCTGTGCTTTTGCATTCAGCTGTTGCAAAGTGGGAAACGTCTCACATGCCCTTGAAATGGGGGTTGCACCGAGAGTGCTGACTGTAGCCTGGATGGATGACTTGGGTCCTGAGAGGGCAGGGGTTTGTGCTGAAACTTCTCTTGGAAATAGGATTTAGAAAGTTGTATGCCTTTTATTTATATAAAGCGCTGTTCTGTAGGGCAGTGAGTTGTTTGAACTATGCTGTTTGTTTATGATCCATTAAGTAGCTGGCAAGTTTTGTGATTGTTTGAGCTGGACTCTTTTAATAACCATGTTTCTGGTAGAAATATTCAATGTTTCAGAAGAAAACTGTCAACAAGCTGGTTTTAAATCCATTGTTTGAGCAAATGTTAGTGGCAGTCACCTTATCTCCAAGATTCAGAGGACATAAATATAAATGCAGCCAAAGCAAATTAAATAATTTATCTGAGCAAATATTCATAGGAAAATGAGCTGATATTTTTGCATGGGGCTAAAACTTCCTTCACCACGGAGGTTGACCCAAAGAAGTTAAGACCCTAGCTGGAGCTGTCAAGGAAAGACATAGGGCGAATGAGCTTTCCTTTGTTGGTCTTTCTTTTCCAAGCCTAAAGTTAAGATTTTAAATCCCTTCCCTTTACATATGAGTGCTAGGAGGAATGTAATTACCTAAGTGATAAGAATGTTGATTAATGCTGCCTAGGCTGTCGATAACACCTATTTTAAAAGGTGAAAGCTTTCCTATGTGTATGCTTCTGTGTATTGTAATGGAACATCTAGTCAGGAATTCAGCTTTTTCCTCATGACTCGTTGTGTGTTGAGTCATCACACAAGCCTCTATTTGCTCTTCATTATTCATTTATTTCATTACCTTATTTAAAATGAGTTGGAAGAAAGGGTATTCAAAGCCTCTAGCTTTTTTTATTCAGTATGTTCTTTTTTTCCTTTTTTTTTTTTTTTTTCTATTTACTAAGCAGTGAGCATCTGCACAGTGCCAGAGCTGAGCTGGAAATAGAACAGTGACTTCACCAGTTTTATAATGGAAAAACTGCAGTTAGCATATATTTTGCAATGCATGTAGTTGATAAAGCAGTGTGAACAGCTTTGCAGTGACTGAAACTTCATAATTATATCAACACGAAGAATGAGCCAGTATTTAGATGTGGAGTCAGTTCTTTGTGGCTTCCTCCCTGGAAGTCTCAAGGCCATAAGAATTTAACAATCTGTGAATAAATAACTGCTATTTAGCTCATCAGAGATGGTCTTGCAATTCTTACTGCCTCTGAACTTGCTTAAAGCTTCTAGATTTAATAGGAAAACTGCAACTACATAATTGTCTGGATAACTATTATTGCTTGTAATAACATTACTCACAGTTTAATACTCACTGTATAATAGAATATACTCGATTTTGGGGCAGACCAGTGACATAAAAAGCACATTTATCAGTTAAATTCTAGGAGACAGCAAATTTTTAGAAGGTTGGAGGGAGCTATTACATAAGGACAAATATTTACCTAATGTAATCAAACTCCTCTTTAAATTGGAACAATAGTGGGAGTGCAGTTACTATGGTTTTGTGTAATTTTGTGCTATATTTGGCAAAATTTGGCAGGACTAAAGCCACAGCTGATCATCTGATTTTGAAAGGGAAGAGAAAAATATGGCAGGCTTGCATTGCTGATCTGTCCTCAAGATGATGGCACAGGCTCCCTTGCTAACTCTGAGCAAGGAAAAATAATCCCCAAAAACTTAGCAAAAAGCACCATACAGCACTGTAGAGCTGTGGTGGTGAGTGTGATTGTGAAATACACTGTCTTTGGATGCCTTCCCTCTCCTCCTCTTCTGTGCCAGTTGGTTTAAAAGGCCACTTGCCTCAGCCTCCATCCTCATCTTCCCACACCCTTGCAATGGACACCATTTCATCCCAGCTGGTGGCCGCCAGTATCTGCCCCAGCAGTGCTGTAGGATGTTGGCCTCCTGTTCTGCCACTGCCCTGACCAGCCATGGGGCCCCACTGAGCTGGCCTTGATCTGCTTGTGATCTTCCAAAATACTTATTGCTATAAGCTGAATGAAGCTGATGGGTAAAGCATTTCCCAGGTCATGCCCTTGAAATACTGATTTACTGACCCCCAGTATGGGCTGGAGAAGGTCCTGTCGCCTGAGCTTTTCTGGAACACAGAATTGTCTCAAGTGATCAACAGGTGGAGACATTGAAATAGGGGTGAATTTGACTGTGTGTTGTTGGGGGGCGCGGTGTTTGGGTTTTTTTTGAACTGATCTCTTGCAGTTGGGCTGAATGCAAGTCCAGCTTAGGATTTTGAACATGAGACTGCAATAACTAGTAAGATATAATTAGCACAATCACAGTAAATCATTCAACAGCTTGAGCCATCTGATGCAACACAGAGTCTTTGCATACTTCATAAGTAACCTTTCAAAGAGCATTTCGTGCTTCAGCAATGCAAAAAAATGAAGTGCAGGAGTGAAAACAGTATCTTTTCTTGATGACAGATGATATGCATTTTTCCTTGTCTTTCACCTGTTTCTTTGTCATACCCTGTTTCCATTTGTATTAGAAAGAGACTGGCAGTTTGGAGAGTGCCAGGAGTGCCCATACAGGCATTGAATGGACAGTACATAATTTTTAATGACTGATGCTCAGGTAGACTAAATACTGCTGTTGGCAGACAGGAGGAGTAAAAGTGTATGGTAAAGGAAGCACTCTGTAAGATGAAGCTGAGAATATGATCATTTTTTATAGGTGACATCAAATCTTTGAAATACCTGATCTTTTTCTTTTTTTATGTTGAAAAAAGCATACCTTATTTACCACCTAAATAGAAAAGTTGGATACTATTAATGCAGTGACCAAAATTGACATTTATATGTAGCATTTGATAAAATCACAAAAGGTAAACCCGCTTATTCTTTAGAAGTAGTCATGGCTCTAAATTTCTGATTTTATTTTTTTTTTATACTTTCAACTGATCACATTTTTTCTCTCATTTTATTGTGGGAGTATTTTAATCTCATCTTTAAAATACTTAAACATTATGTGTATTGAAAACAGAAGTAGTACTGAAATATTGGGAATATATGCAAAAGAGTGACATAATTGCTTAGGGACAAATAAAAATTAGATGTCTGAATGCTTTATGGTAACTCTCTTTTATTGAGCAGTGTTCCTTGTAGTTTATTGAGCTGAATAGGCTGGACAGAGGTAATCACAGCATTGCTGGTAAAGTTTAATGGTTTTCAAGCTGAGCAGAACCTGGGCCATAGAGACATGCTGTGGAGAATCATAAAATGCGCTGTTTTTGGGGGGCGGATCATGCTTTTGTTGTTTTATTGTTCAGAGTAGATAGGATGTTTTGCCTTCTGAAAAAGGAACTCATGCATACAGCATTCTGAAAACTGATGATCAGTCAAACTAAACATCAAACCCAGTGCCAGGGCCTTCTAGCAGTAAGCTTGGCTTGGCAGCATGCCCTGATGAAGTTGTACATTTTTGTTTGGGGGTAATCACATTTACTTGGGTTCTTGGGTATAGTTGGAATTAGTTCATATTTGTCTAGCACTTTGAGGATGTAAAATATATGATCAAGGTGTTGATTTATCTGGCAATTCAGAAGAGCAACTGGCTGAACCTGAAAGCAAGCTCTTAAGACTAGAAGTTTGGATGTACCTTTAGAAGACATCAGCCAGTCTTGGCGCTTGGCCTCTTCCCCCATGTATCCTGTCCTCCCTCAAGGACGTGTGGTCTCTATTTGTCTGCTTTCTGCTTCCCCTCCATCCAGCATCCAGTCTGCCTGCTGCCCCATTTTTTTTTTCCCTGTGAAGTTTAATTCTTCTTTGCCTAGGGTAAAGTCTTAACAAATTGTTGTAAATAGCATTGCCCCTTTACATTAGTAGCAGAATGATTTGCTTGGTTTGCTACTATTTAGCCTGACTGAAACAAGCTTCTGGCATATAATTACTTATTCTGGTCATTAAATCCCTGTTAATAATGTACTGTATTAGATGCCATCTGTCTATTCAGAGAAACTCCTGTCTGCTGAGTCATAAGTCACTGTGTCAGATGCTGGGGTAGGTCCGTGTCTGTGTTACAAATGCCCCATTTGTGCCTTTCTTGAATCTGGGGTAAGAGAGGACAGGCTACATCTCATCACTTCTCTTACTCCAGAGAAGCTGTGGGAAAGCAAGTGCATTCTCAGTATGTCACAAGGGAAATAGTAGGTCATTGAACAGGCAGGGTTGGGAGAGGGTGAAATTCATGTCAGTATCTAGAGCAATTTATGCAGGAAATAAGATTAACATCTTGATTATCAGTTTTTGGAAGACCTTACTTAGGAATGGCAGTGGATTCTTCATTAGCTATTTTTTAAGATGAGATTTCTCTTTCTGAAGGAGATACTGTAGAAGATCCAGGTTTTGAGCAAGGCTCTCCTTGGAGCAATGGGAAGGGAGATCAGGCATGTGAGTTGAATCCGCCTCACAGGGCACCAACCAGGAGGTTGTCAGGGTCATGCTCAGGAGAAGAGCACGTTTCCCCCTCTCTGGTCCACAAAAAAAAAAAAAAACCAACAAAAACAAACCGAAACAAAAACTGCTGAGAACTGTTTGCTTGTTTTTGACCTGTGTTATGCAAAAAATCAGCTTAAATTACCAGGATGGTTGGGTCTGGTTCAGCATTTATAATTTTTTCTTAAGATTTGAAGATTTATGAATGTTGTCCAAACTCTTACTTTGTAGGAACTCTTAAGTAACAAAACCCTGAGGCAGGATCACATTTGTAAACATAAACTTTACCCTGGACTCCCTCCAGGACTTTCCTGTGTTTCTTTTTCCCAGTGGAAAGTGGGCTTACAAAGAAGCAGTGCTTTGATATGACTTCTTCCCTGCTGAAGTTTGGGAACCAGTCTGCTCAAGCTGCTAAAAGGAATCAGCAAAATAATTCATTCAGGCTCCTAAAGCCTTTCCACAGATCTCTCATAAATGCCAGCATTTTCAGAGACCTGTATTAGAGATTTGGGGTGAATTTCTTACTGATTTATGTCACTTGCCTTTTGTTTCTTTAAAGATAGTATTTGTCTTGATATCTAGAAGATATTATTGCTCCAGTCAGAGAGAACCTCTTCCAAAAATGCTACCTAAAAATGTCCTGTCAGATCCAAGAAGAAACCAGACTAAGCAAGCAGAAACACTTCATTTTATCTATCCATAAAGAATCCATTGGGAGTTTTTTACTGAAGGACTTGTGCAGTAACTTGTGCAGTAAGTGAAGGAGAATGTATCATTTCCCCTGGAAAACAGGCAAATTGAGTAACAGTTATATCTAAACAGTTAGAACAGCCTGGATCACTCATCAGCTGGATAACCATGTGACAGACCTAGAGGCAACTTCAGAACTGTCATCTCAGCTGTTATCAGAGGAACTAGCCAAAGAGTCAGCTGCTGGAGTTAGCAGGCTACTTTCTGCATGGACGTTTGGTTCTTGCAGCAGGCAGTTTAGCGCAGTCCATCTGTGCCATCCCATCCTCTTCCTTGTGTGCTATGCAGGCAGTTAGTAAAGTAGAGAAGTCTCCTGTCTGGGGTATTACGTGTCAAAAAGTGGATGGATTTTAAAAATGTAAGTGGTTGCTAGGCTGATGATCAACTCCTGAAGAAAAAAAACAACTTCCAAGACATGGAAATGAGCCTAACAGAGTAAACTGCTTGGGTACAAGTTTTAGGAATTTTGCATGTTTGTCCACTTAACATGCTCAGCAAGCATTGGTAGATTCTTGTCTTCATTCTTTACACAGGGAGTAGTAGTGCAGAGAGCAGATGTGCTTCCCAGCGAGACCTCGGGTAGAGATACCACAGGGCATGGGGTAACTGTGTGTCCCCATGGTAACTGGCTGGATGCCTGTCCTCAGCTTGTGGTAGACACAAGGTTAAATACCCTCTCTGAAGCATTCATGAAGATTTAACCAAGTATATCAGCATGCCTATTGAAGCAAGCTTGTTCTGCTTCACATTTGTGGTGAGAACAGAGCGCGTGCGTAGGCAGGTACTGCTCCAGGTGGCAGGTGGTAATTCACTGATGGACAGTAATTTGATTGTGTGTCTGGCCCTTGAGAAAAATTTTCTAAGTCTCATCTCTTGATGGGTAAGACCCTTTTCTAACAGCATAAATAATTTTTCCAGCCTTTGAAAGTATGTTTGAGTTAATTAGAGGAATGAGATTTATTTCAAGCATGCGTTCTGTTTACATGGGGGGAAAACCCAAGAATCTTCAAGTAAGAGGAAACATGGTCAGAACCTGGAGTGCTGATGATAATTTCTCTGTACTTCAAAGGACAGTTGTTGTGTAAGGGACAGAAGTAGTGAAGGGGTTTTTGACAGGTTTGGAACCTCTATTCTTAGACTCCGGTGCTCAGCTCACTTGTGCTGTCCTTCGCCCTTGCAATCTCTCCCTTCTTTGTCTGGCAGGGAGTGCTGAGTCTGCTGCACCCAAGTTAGCAAGGCGGTACAAGTGGTGGCTGCTGGATGTCTCCTCTGGAAATGGATAAGGAGTGGTTTGTAACTGCCTTTCCATCACTGAGGCACTATTTTGGACCTCTTTGCCTAGGTTTTGGTTTGGATTGAACTTTCACAAACAATATTTTTGAAGGATGTTCTCATCTTAAGACGTGGTTGAAATTTGCAAGTGTTTCATAGGAGAAGTGAAGTAATAGAGGGATGGATAGCTGGGCAGTGAAAGTGTCTAATCTCTTCTCAGAAAACCAGTCTAAAAAAGAAAACTCTGGCACTTTTTCTGGAAGCCTTACACTGACTCCTTGAACAGATTTCTGCATTCTTGGATTACTCAGGATAAACCCCTAGATAATATACAGGAAGAGCAGTGAGTTGTGAAATGCAAAATTTTTCTGCAACAGGCCAATTAGTGTTTTGCTTCTGCATTATTTATAGAAGCTCAGTTGAACTTGATGGATAAATATTCTTTCTATAAAACTGTGCCAGTATATGTACACAACTTTTGTTGCATATTGTGACGGTCAAATTTAAAATCTGCTTTTAAATGGACCCACTGCATATTTTCTGTTCTACTGTTACACATGTGTATTCATTATACCAACTTGTTTCTTTGCCAGATCCATCCTTTGTCTTTCTGTATATGAAATTGTTTGATCAGTTTTATACCAATATCCTGCCTGCAGATAGCTAGGTTTAAAAATAGACCGGCTCAGCAGTGTAAAGATGACATATCCGAAATCATCTGTGTGGGACAATTGGGATTGCTTCAAATGATGGGACAGTGCCAGCATAGCCTTAACTATGAATCAGAAGAGTGTACTTGGGCTTTAAATCAAGCAGGGAAAATCAGTCTTAATTTGTTAGACTTGCCAATTATAGGTTTATGATGTAGTTTTCCCTGTCTCACCACAGAGAGGTGTCTAATCAAGTACATTGTGGTTCCTTTCACTGCATCCTAGAGTCTCATATACACAAATGTTCCCTTTTGCTATCTTGGGCAGGCTTCAGGCACATTACCGTCTTTTTGTTGTTGTGCTGCTTCAAGAGCTGGATGGGGATGACTTGCCTGAGGTCATCACAAGGAGTCTTGTCTTGTTCGCACTTGGAATTGAGTAGAGGGTTATGAGTCACAAGCCAGTGCCATTGCCAGTGGCCTTTTCTGGTGTTACAATGGCTCATCTCTAGTTTTTATTTGGCAGTGAGAAGAGGCTTCGTAATGTTTTTGATGTATTTATTTCTGCTGCCCATCTTTTCATTCTGTAGGACTTCTGTGTCTGTGCTGAATCTTGAGTTGTTAATGAAGTTAAGCAGAGAGTGATTGAGATGCAGGATGGGGGATGATTAGCATTCTTCTGTAACAAAAGATTGAGTGAAAATGTCACTCTAAGCTCATTTCCACAGTATTGTTATGCAAAACAATGGAAAAAGCCTGTCCACTTCTCTTTCTGGGATGGGAAGCAGTTGTTGCCAGTTTGTCTACCAATAGGACAAATCCAGCCCCAGATGTCTAGATTAAAGCCTAACCTTTGATCCAAGACATGATCACAAAAGCCTTGGATTATAAAGATGTATTTTAAGAGTTTTCTTCCCTAGAAGCCTTTCTGTTGTGTTTCCTTTTTGTATTGCAGATGCTCATTTGTGCGGAAATTTTATAAACTGGCATCTGCTGCCAGTGATTTTGGAAATTGCTGCTATTTGTGGATGGCTTCTTTTTGCAAACTGCACAAATTATTTTCTCTGCGCATCTAAATATCTCTTTCAAGATGTTCTAGCTACTCTAGCTGAATGGCAGGCTCTTGCTGTCAGCCTACCATACCTGAGGAAGCTGCCTGCTGTCTTCTGACCAGTGGTAATACCTGGTCAGGAATTCTAAGGTGTTTGTCTCCCAGAGTCTTATAAAGCAGCATACACATTGTAGGAAGGAAACAGAAGGCATGTGAACCTCACTGAATAGGCTGACAGAGCAGACTTCATTTCATTTGAAATCTTGTCCTAAACTCAATGTTAGTATAGCTTGGTTGGAGAAAAACATCAAGACAGTGATCCAAAACAAAAGCAGGATGCTTGTTAGGCAGATCTGCTTTTGTTTTAACACAAATCCAGTTATTTTATGCTATATATGCTTAAAACTATGGGAATGGTGGAGGAGGAAACCTGTCTTCAGAATTGATTTTAAGAAGGGATGAGACTTGATTGCTTGGATGCTGGGAGTGTGGCTCAGAAGTGTCAGTGTATATTTGCCTTGACAGACTGTTCCTCGAGTAGCCACAGCTGGCCATATAAATAGGCTAAATTGTGGGGTTAGTGAGTTTTTCATTTAGCCAATATGTTTGTTCATATGTTAAATTTGCCTTTTGTCTGCAATCACAGGTTTTTGAAGTAAGGAAATTGATAAGAATTTCTTTAACTTCTTGGAAGCCTCTAACCTGGAATGAAATACTCCTTGCAGTTGTGCTGTTGAGTTGCTGGATATCCCCCTGTGGCTAGTGTAGCATTAGCATGCCGATGTGCCTGGCAAACAAAGGAGAAAATTGGAACAGAATGTAAATACATGTATATTTGCTGTTACAGCAATTTTCTTTAATAAATGCTTCTGGCCAGACTGCAATACCCTGTAGCAGATTTTAGCCAGCCATGGAGTGTCTGTCGGCACGCAAGCTCATCTGGATTGGTGCCCAAAAAAGACCAGGAGCCTGGGAGCCATGGTGCACTGAAGGGCAACAGCTCCTTTCCGGGATCCAGACGCAGCAGGACTTGAGAGCTGTGAGCAGACTGAACAGTCTCTGGCCTCCTAAAGTCAGCTGAAATGTGTGGGTTGCCCAAAAATTGAGAAATTGAAGCATCTGCTAAGTCAGTCCAGTAACCTGACAGGCAGAGCTGCCTTGCTGCATGGTGAGGGCAGGCTGTGCTGCTGAAGCTGTGTGTTGTTCCTTTTTGATTTCACTAATTTTATTTCTTGGGCATTACTAGAGATTAACTGAATGGTTGAATTTTGCATTTTGGTTTCTGGGTTGGCTTTTTGCAGGCTTTTTGTGCTGTCTAGGAGCGTAATCCTTTCCCCACACGGGTTTGCTTTACAGCTGAGTGAGTCTAGCAGCATTTGCTGCTTCTAGGCAGGTTGGAGATGCTGTAGAAGAAGCAAGTCCTGGACAGAGAGATTGAGTGATTTCCCTCCTTTACCTATTTTTTGTCTCCTAATACTGCCCAAAACCAGTAGTGGTGGCATGTGGATGTGGAACTGCTCTAGTGTGCCCTTGGCTTTGCTTCCCATGGCAGCTGGTGGCTCCTTACAGCCTCCTATTGAGTTTGGCTTGGCAAGAGCTTTCTGTGTAAGCAGGTTTTCATTGAGCTGGAATTTGTCAAGCCATGTCCCTGGCTTGTTGGAGGCCAGATTTGGAGGTCCTGATCTGCCATGGGTTCTGAAAGAGTCCACAGATAGCCTGTTCCTTAGTAGTCTTTCACCGAGGCAAAACCCATTTAAGCAGATTTAATTTGAGACTGATATTTGTGAATTATCTGCTGATACTGTAATGAGAGTTGAGACCTCGTGTTCCTTTTGTAACATCACAGCACCAGGATCTCATGGAATGGGGGAGAGACATTTTGGCACACAGATTAAAAAAAGAATTGTACTTGTAAAATTCATTAACTCCTTGAAGATCGCCTTTCCCTTGAATCTCTTCCTTCTACCAAACTTCTGTCAAAGCCTCCCAGTTAAGCAGATATGAAACCAGGTCAGGGAAGCATGAGGAGGCTTTGGATTTATTTTTTGCACACAGTCTAATATGAGTAATACTTAATACTTCCTAATCAGTCATGCTTCTGTTAACTGATAGGTGATACTGGTTTATTCTTTCTAATAGTGTTGGTTTAAAAACAAACCAAAACCCAACACTCCCATAGCTGGAAGTGAAATAACATTTATCTGAATTTAGGCTCTTAAATGCCTTGGCAATTTAAGAGGACCATGGTGATCTGGAAGTGTTACCCAGCAGTACTGTGTAAGCATTGCAACAAGAGGTTTACACAAAAGAATTCCTCGTGGAGAGCATTTTGGCTTTGGACTGCCAGGAGTCAAATGTTTGTAAGCAGAGGCAGCCAGTTACTTTGGCATGTGCTTAATAGGTTTTCTGCCAAAATGAGGTGTGGTGTGGGTTTGTGGTTTTTGGTTTGTTGTTGAGGGGTTTTGGGGTTGGTTTGTTTGTTTTTTTTCCCAGAATCAGTTTAGAAAAGGTGAAGCCTGTTAGACAAACAAACCTAGGACCTGCAAAATCAGAGTGCTGTTGTGCTAGTGGGAAGGTACAACTGAGCTGGGTTCCTGGAAATGTCCTGTGTCTTAAAACTATTCTGAGAATACGGGTAGTACAGAGTTTGTCTTGTGTAAGTGAATGAGGGTGAAGGGCTGTAGCTGATGCCATAAGTATAAATAGAAATAAATATTATCCTTAGATTTATGCTAAATATGAGCTGTTTATTCTCTTGGAAATACTTTCCTCTGTGGTTTTTTTTATTAGACTGTTGGAGAAGTTGTATGGTAGCCCTCACTCAAAAGTCGGAGTTCAATAATGAAGTGATTAACATCATCTCACAGGGCAAATAATTTTTTACCAAATATACTATCCTGAAGATAAAGACATCTTAATAAGTAAGCACCATGAAGACAAGCAAAGAAAACTGTACTGGGCAATTTTTATCTAGGATGTAACTGAACAGATACAATTTAGATATCCCTGGCATAATAAAGTAAACCCCAAAGCATCTTAAGATCATATTATTATTGAGGAAGTAAAAGACACAGCAGATATTCCAAAAGCTAAATTTTGTTTTTCATGGACATGGATAAAGTCTTCTATTTTGTGTGAGCAAGAACAACACAAAACAGACCAATACCTCCTGTGTGTTAGCTGAGTGTATGAAAGATTTAAAAAAAAAAAAAACACTCCAAACACTCAGTCTACTCAATTACCTTTGCTTTTGAGCTTGAAGAGGTGATGACTATTAAGGCAACACACAAACATAACTCTTTTTTTCTGAAGCAGTTTTGGTCACTCGAGGATAACAAGGTAAATGGAAGGTGATGTTTACCTTGCTGCTCCCACACTCTTCCACCCACCCCAGCTTACACCAGAAGATGATACCAAGCTATTTAGTTTCCCTTCATTCTGTGGACTTATGCCATTTATACTAATTAAAGGCCTGGATATCTTTTTATCATTGGGTTCAGGCTTCAGTCTGATGTTTGTCCTGTGATGCTGCAAAATGAATGAGTACTGCTACAGTAGAAATAGCCTGAAAAGTAAGTAATGTTTGTAACAACACAAATTGCATAGCTTTACGTGTAAAATAGGTTAACTTACAATGAAGGAAATAGGGAATGGTATTTTTTTCAGCTGATAGATCCTCAGTTGCAATACATTTTTAATACTTCAAATCCAAATATTTTGCGACTTACAGTATTCTCCTCAAGTTCTCATTTTATGGTGAATGTGTGCAATTATCTTTACTAAGTGCTATCATTCTCCACTGAAAAATTTGCAGTTTTTATCTTCAGTCTCATTTATGAGTTGTTCTTCTTCTACAGCCGGAGTACATTGTTCCGAAGGTACTTTATTTGAAGCAGAGTGCAATTTAGATTCCACTCTGTCAAATTAGTTTCAGGAGGGGATTTTCTATTAACATTGTGAAGAAAATTCCCTGTAGCAAGACATTAGGAGTAGTATGCTTAAAGAACTAGAACCAGGCATCTAGCCTGCCAGTTCAGCTGCTTCCAAAGCTGATGGAATGAAGGGAGGACGGGCAGGTGTGTGGCAGTCACCTCCTGGTGTCACCTGTCTTCTGTGCAGTGCCCTGTACGTACTGGGGATGCAAGAAAGCGAGGGGAAGCAGGGAGACAAAATCCACTGTTGTACTCGCTTGTGTGTTCATGTAGCTATCTATTGCAGCTTATGAGGAACCCAATAAATGTGGTTATGGTATATCGTTAACTGTGGTATTTTTGTTTTTAATATGCGTATAGTCTCCTACCCTGAAATTTAAGTTTTAAAAAAGTTTTGGGGAAATGCGAGCCTTGCAACAGATGTGCAGTGTTAGATGAACAGGTGTCCATTATGGAAGAAGAGCCCCTAAACTCAACTGGTATCCTCATATCAACATGGTTAATTCTTTTAACAAAATGATTCAGATGATATTACTGTCCAGTTTTTTGATTAACAGATTTATAAGCATTTTTATAGGAAATGCAAAAAGCAAGAACCTTTTTCTAGTTGGAAGCTAATCCTTTAATCAGTATGTATCTAGCAGTTCTTGGAATGTTTTGAGGGTTATTTTAACAACCTCTGTCAATAAACATACCGAACAAACCCTGCATTCTAGATTTCTCCAGTGAAAAGATAGTTGTCTTAGGATTGACTTAAAGTTGGTTTGATTTTAAAAATCCACGCCACATTCTTGTTTCAGCTCCAGTGTGTTAGCCATATGTCAGTAATGGCAAGTGATTCCCCCCCGGTAGGTAATTTCTGCTTCATACAAATGATACTTTATTTTATAGTAGCTAATTCTTGTCTCATTCATTTTTAAATGAGTTTTCAAATGTTGTTCTTTGCTGATTTGGTATAATTTTTAACTTGCCATTAGAACTGTTAATAATGACAGTTCTTTGTAGGAGAATTTTAATTTTTAATATTGGAGTTATTTTTAACACAGAGACATGTGGCAGATCTCATCTTTCATCTATATATAGGTTCTTTCGGAGGGAGAAGCTCCTTAGCAAACTTTAATTCTTCATTATTTTAACAGACTTAAAGGACTCAACACCTGTAAAGCTGCTTAATGACAAAGCCGACATGATAGCTTCCTTATTTAGCAAGTAAGATATTCAGTCTCACAAATCATGACTGATGTCTGTTACCGTATAAGCAATCCTCCTGACTTGAATAGGGTTTGGTAAAGGCAGTTACAAGATTGGGCCTTCAGCTGTGGGGCAGCCCGATGCCACGGTCCCACAGCTTTAAGCTCAGCTTACCCTGCTAGCAGCTGAGCCTGGGACGTGCTGTCCCCCGTGGTCGTGGCTGTTGCTGGGCTTTATTCTCTGAATGTCTGGTGAAATCCAAGGGTCTGTTAGTCAAACAGGCACAGGTCTTCTGACAAACCTAAGAAAAACCAAACCCAACAACCAACCTACAATATATGGGAAGTTTTGGGGAAAACAGTTCTTCTGAGGCTTCAGCATTTGGTCCTGAGAGCTGAGCTCTACATTTCTTCATATGCAAACAGTCGTATTGCATGTTCTTTGCCTTGGCCATGCAGGCAAGCAAGCTGCTTTATTGTAGGGCCAAGCCTGGGTACTGCTGTGTCCCAAGCAAAGATGTGATAGAAATAATCAAGAAGGGAGGAAAGTGGAGAAAGCAGTTCTTACAAGCAGGAATTGTGGAAGAGAAAGCTGCTCATCTAGGAAGGGGGAGCACAAAGAGATAGTTACCTCTGTAGCCCCTGTGTAAACTGGGGTCCAGCAGTCTGTGACCCGAGGATCTCATACACAGTGCATTGGGCAGATTGGGTCTCTTAGCCTCAAGAGAAATCACTGGGTTTAAGGTGTATGATACAGAGTTTCTCAGAACCGTATCAGCTTGATCCAGAGCCTAATCCCACTGTCCTGTAGATGTGGCTAATAGCCAGTTCTGCCTGGTGTTCTACTTTGATGGCTGGTTTTGTTCTACATGAAAACCGGAGAACAATTTCTCCTGCTTCTTTTCCCCAAGTTCTTTGTGAGCACATCCTCCTAACATGCTTCCTCAAGCCAATGTGCAATTTGAGCTGTGCTTTCAGAGGTTTTTCTTCCAAAGCTGCACATGTTTTTGTGCAGAACCTGCTGCTCAGAGGTAGCAGTTCAATGCTGATCTCTTTGAGTTCCTCTCATCTTTCCTCCTACACATACGCTTTGTGTCTGAACTATTGCTCTTGTAATATATTTTTCTCTGGCTCTTTGAGGCAAGGCTTTCATTGTTTCTCCACTGTTTTTAAACAGTTGTGCGTATTTGTGGTAGTTTTGTGAATGATGGAAGTACCTTTCCAAGAATTCACTTTTCTGAGCAACAAACTACCCACTCATCTTCAGGACACTTAAAGTATTAAAAAATAATCTCATTTCTAATAAAAAATCAGCAAAGTTTGGAAATGAAAGAACGTTGCTGTTGTAGCAGCCCTTGCCATACTGAAAAGGAAATTGTGCTGCTCTCAGAAATACAGCTCACCCTTATTCTTGTACCAGCCGTGTTTACAACCTGTTTTCGCTTGAAGGATTTGTTGACTTGTTTTTTGATTTGCAGTTATTACAGTAACAAATTGGTGGTGATGTCATGAAGCAGTTTAAAGTGCCTCTTTCCACTCCGGTACCATCCCTATAATAAAACTGACATTAAACATGAATGTATGTGCTTTTCTGATGAGCAGAAAGAGATGTAACAGTATATTACTTTTTAATTCCTGATTAAGACTTTAAGAGGGTGTCTTTTCTATTATCTATGCAAATTGGTGGCAATGATGGCAATAAATCAGAAGAGAAAGACTTAAAATAAACCACATCAATTGACTTGATGCACGATTGATTTCTCATGCTCATCAAATCCCTGGATGCTTTGTGTTTTTTCTTACTGTGACAGGATTACTTCCCTTGATCTGTGATACTGAGTTGTTTGGATTTTTTCTCTCCCCCTTAAATTGTGAGTGTGCTGAGGACTAAAACGGAATGCTTTCAAAATGAAGTTTGTAGTAATTGGGGGGAGACAAACTGTTCAAGACAAATAGATGTGCCCATCCAGCATTTGTTTTTAGGGAAAACAAGGCTTGTGTTTGTTTTGTTTTGATTTATTTTTGTTTGGTTTGGTTCATTTTGCAGAAAGTAATGTTGCTTCTGAGACATTACCTGCAATACTCTGCCTCCTTTTGTTAGTTGGGCCACAACGTGCATGCATCGGCCTGGAGCAAAATACGGATGCAGAGTAAATTAAGTGGTGGAAGGAGTGACATCAGAGTGAGGTTCCACCTTAGGTTCTTAAGGAGAAAGATGACTGTTTTCTTAGTACTCATTTCTTTCTTCTCTGAGATACAAGGTAATTTTGTAGAATAACATGAGATGTTTTGTGGTGGTAGCAGAACTTGATATTCACTAATAAGTTAATTGCATTGAAAAGAATATATTAAGTGTAGAGACACATTTGTCTGCTATTAACATTACTGGGAACAGAATTAGGTTCACAATTGATAATATAGATTGAAGTCTTCATAATATATAAAGAAGAAAAGAGCTGATAATATATTTCAAGCAAGTGAATGCTGATAATACCCAGAGGAGCTCACTCACCATGTCAGTGCTGTGCTGCTCATATTTTATCTTGAGTATAGATTTTCACATGCTTTTGGGTTGTGTTATATCAACTGATCCACACTGGCTGTTGTCATGGTTTAATCCCAGCCAGCAACTCGGCCCCACACAGCTGCTCACTCACACCCCCTCACACCCCACCCCTGGTGGGATGGGGAAGAAAATCAGAAGAGTAAAAGTGAGAAATCTTGTGGCTTGGGATAAATACAGTTTAATAGGTAAAGCAAAAGCTGTGCATGCAAGCAAAGCAAAGCAAAGGATTCATTCACCGCTTCCCGTGGGCAGGCAGGAGTTCAGCCATCCCCAGGAGAGCAGGGCTCCATCACAAGTAACAGTGACTTGGGAAGACAAACGCCATCACTCTGAACGCCCCCCCTTTCCTCCTTCCCCCGGCTTTGTATGCTGAGCATGTGTCACATGGTGTGGGACATCCCTTGGGTCAGGTGGGGTCAGCTGTCCCTGCTGTGTCCCCTCCCAGCTCCCTGTGCCCCCCTGCTCACTGGTGGGGTGGGGTGAGGAGCAGAGCAGCCCTTGGCTCTGTGTAAGCGCTGCTCAGCAGTGGCTAAAACATCTCTGCATTATTAACACTGGTTCCAGCAAAATCCAAACCCAAGCCCCATACAAGCTACTGTGAAGAAAATTAACTCGATTCCAGCCAAAACTAGCACAGCTGTCAATATATGAACTCTTAGCCTATAGCAAATACAAATTAATGAGATTGAGCTTATGCCTCCTTTAGTTCTGTGCCAAAAGAAGTCATGGTACCAGTGGCTACACTTCTACACTGTTAGAGCCGTTCTGCTGGTGCACGGTAACCCCTTAGGCCGCGCAGCTGAGCCCTTGCCCACTGAAAAACTGATGCTTAGTCTCTAATGTTGCCTGTCTTTGTTTTGTGTTTCTGCTGAGTCCCTGAGAGCTTCTGCAGAGCTCGCCTGAGTGCGTGGGGCTGGGTAACTTACATCCACAGTAAGTTCCACTGAAGCATTTACCTGAGCATTCGTCTGAATGATTTCCAGCCTTACGTGTGTTTCTGATGTTTCCACATAATTAATTCAATTTTTGATCTCCTGAGATTTTGTTGAGATTTGGAGAGTTTTCCGTAGGATTAAAGATAAACAACTCATTCAGATAAGAGTTCTGACGTAAGCAGCTAACGGTTACGGTTTTAACTCCTTTAGCTGTGGTTGACTGTATTTTGTGTTACGTTTTTCCAAATTATCAAAGGCAAAGAAAGCAATTTGTTTTACTGGACTGGTGAGAGAGCCCAGAATGGGTTTTGGCATGTTGTGCACAGGTGCAGTAACTATTCCTGCTAAGAGGGAGAAAAAAACAAAGGGATTTTGATGGACAAAGGAGAGGGAGAGTGGAGAAAAAAGGAGGGATGGGACAGCAACAGAGTTGGTGAGATAACATGGTTATACAGAGCAGTTGATACATCTCTTGAATACTAATGATGGATTGAATTGCAGCAATACATTGAGGAGCCTCCTTGAATGAGTGACTTACCTTTGTAATTTTTTTTATTTGACAAGCAATGAGAGGATGGAATTGTGCTCACAAGAGTGAGTCAAGGGGTTTAGAGGGAGAAAAAGAAATGAGGTATCTCGAAGAGCGTGTGTGCATATACATGCATAAGCATATGCTGGCATACATGCAAAAAGGGAGGGTTAGAAACAGTTACAATGTAAGCAGGTTTATGTTTAGAGAAGATAATACAGAATGATAGAATTGTTTAGGTTGGAAAAGACCTTTAAGATCGTGGAGTCCAACTGTTCACCCAGCACTGCCAAGTCCACCACTAAACCATGTCCCTAAGTGCCACATCTGTGCATCTTTTAAATACCTCCAAGGGATGGTGATTCAACCACTTCCCTGGGCAGCCTGTTCCAGTGCTTGACGATCCTTTTGGTGAAGAAATATCTCGTAATATCCAATCTAAACCTCCCCTGGTGTGACTTGAGGCCATTTTTTCTTGTCCTATCACTTGTTACCTGAGAGAACAGACTGACCCCCACCTTGCTGCAACCTCCTTTCAGGTTGTTGTAGACAGCTATCAGGTCTCCCCTGAACCTCCTTTATTCCAGGCTAATCATGCCCAGTTCCCTTAGCTGCTCTTCATAAGACTTGTGCTCCAGTCCCTTCCCCAGCTCCGTTGCCTTTCTCTGGACACGCTCCAGCCCCTCAGTGTCTGTCTTATAGTGGGGGCCCCAAAACTGACACAGGATTTGTGGCACAGCCTCACCAGTGCTGAGTACGTGGGGATGATCACTGCCCTTATCCTGCTGACCACACTGTTTCAGATACAAGCAGGATACTGTTGGCCTCCTTGGCCACCTGGGCACACTGCTGGCTCAGGTTCAGCCGTCTGTCAACCAGCACCCCAGGTCCTTTTCCTCCAGGCAGCTTCCCAGCCACTCTTCCCCAAGTGTGTAGCATTGCCTGGGGTTGTTGTGATATCTTGCACAAGCTGGGAGCTTGTGTACCTCAGTTTTCTTAGGTCTAACGTGCCTGAGTAGGAAGGCTGTGTAGAGAAACTGTTAGGGGTGTGTGTCAAAGTGTTACAACCAGCAGTTAAGGCGTCCTCTACTTGCTCTTCTAGTGACTAAAAGAAATCTTACTGACTCAGAGAACACCACTGCTAATGGGACAGCCAAAGAAGCCTTCCACATCCCTTTAATTGTGCCCACTCATAGTAACATATATGATTATGCAGACTGACGTTCTTGTCAACATTAAGGACTGTGAATACTCTCATGGATGTGCTTTTTGTGTCCTGTTTCTGAGATACTGCCCCCAAAACTGTAGCATTACATCCAGCAGCATACTTCATTCCAGTCCTTGTGGACATGAACTCTGCTTCTGCGCAGTCCAGGTGACCACCTTCCCTGCGGTGGAAGGATGGTTTCAATCCTGAGTTGCTATTAAAATTAAGTTTCCCGTTGCCTTCAATAAATGTGGGATTATGGCTTCAGTGCAGTAGGCTTATGAGGTTAAATGAAATGCTCTGTAAAGGTATCAGGTAGTGCTTGTAGTCTGAGATGCCACAATGGAAGAAGCACAGGTTGCTTTTGAACAACCACAGCAATTAAAAAAAAATTCAAGTCATGAAAGCTCAAATTGGTTCTTTAATTTCATTTAAATTGTTTCTTTAAAGTGATTTTAGTATTGAAAGTTATTGGACTGTAAAAGAGACCAACTGCTTTACTTGACTTCTCGGAAGTAATTACATACCACATGCTGTGCTTCTATAAAACCGGATCTGTTTTATGAATGCAAGGTGGGAGACTAGCAGGTGTAATGTAGAAGTTTAATTGCTGAATGTGCAGAAAGTTTGCAATGAGCTTTCAAAATTTTACAAGCAATTGACTGACCTAAATTAAAAAAATCTGAACAAACAGCCATTTCACAGATTAAGACAGAGATTTTCATTTCAGTGCTCTTGATGTGGAAATCAATGGATGTGAAGGGTTTTTTGTTGTTTGTTTTTAAGGCTAGAAAATTTATTTTTGCAAAACAACGGAATGCCCATTTTAAACATAAACCAACAGAAATTGGGTCATTTTGCTGAAGGATGACGTTCTGTTGGTTCAGACACCTTGCTTGCTTTACTTGCGCAAGTATTCCCACTGACATCGGGACAACTTTTTTCTGTTCAGATGTTAGAGTTTGGGCCTTTCCATAGAGTCAGTCACCACCCATAGCATGAGAATGCCATTGGCTTGTTAACAGAGTCAGAAATTAATTAGAGTAAAAATATTTTTTAGCTGAATTTGAAAGCAAGCCTTATAACCTCAACTAGTCTCCCTGGGAAACAATTTGACCTTGGAATAAAACTGAACCTGAGGGTTAAGTTTTGTTCCTCCTAGAGGTATCGTTAAATTCAAATGGAGGGAAGACAACAGGTTTGCATTGTGTAAGGAAAAATAACAGTGAGTTCACCTCCTGTTCAAAATAGACAGAAGATCTCATGTTTTTACAGGTCTTCTCCCGCAGGCTCTGACTCCTGGGTTTGGTTTTCCCCTCCCATACATGCTGCTAAAGCAGTGGGGTCACAGGAGTCACTACAAAGTGGGCTTGAGGTGCCTGTGCTGCTGGCCTCCAATTTCTGTGCCTCAGATACGGTAACAACAAGCTGGTGCCTTTGTCTCCTCAGAAATGCAACACAACAATCAAGAAACTGGTTTGTTCTCATGAAAACTGTCTTGCTCGTGATGGGAATTTTAGGAAGGGTTGTGAAGATAATAACAAAGCATGGAAATATGCTCAGTAAGCAGAATTCCTGGGTCTTTTAATCTGCCACTTTACTGCTTTACCCCACCATTGTCTGTTAAAGCTTTCTATTTTGACTTTCAATGAAACTTTAGCATGGAGCTGAATACATAATTGTGTTTATTTTTTGGCTCCGTGCTTGATCTAAAATGGCACAGAAAAACAAAATAGATATGCTCTGAATCTAAAAGAAAATTTGTCAGCATGTCTCACTGACAAGAAGATATATTTTTAACTCAAACCAAAATAAAAATAAAAAACCTTTGAAGCATCTTTATCTTCTTGAAATGAGCTAATTGTTAGGGAAGTAAGATTCACAAAACAAGAACACATCTGGGACATAGCTCTTTTCCCTCAGTAGTTCCTGGATGAGCTGATGATCCTCGGATTGTGGATTTGAACTCATTTCCCATTTCAGCCTGAGAGAATTTAAATGCCTTTCTCCTGCATCCCTAGAAAGTATCTAACTGCTGACCTGTGGAGTCAGTCTGGGCTCAGCTGAATATTTAAGGAGATAAAACAATGTCAAGAAGACAGATTGAAAACTGTCCTTCTGGCTTCCCTCATGGTGCAGTATAGCCATGACATCTTCCTGGGCAATAAATTCTGCAAGTTCAAATCTGCTCAAGTGTAGGCAGGACATTGCATTGCAGATGAGAAGGGGACTGCTGACATCACTGCTCCTTTATTAGCCAGGCTGAACCTCTCTTATTTTTCCACCTGAAGCTACTTGGCATATTTAACCCAAATTATGGCTTGAGTGAAGCAGCTTCCTAGGCAAGAGGTGTGTTAAGCAGACCTTTTCCTCCTGCCTTTTCTCCATAATGGGGTGTTCTGCCATTGGGAAGGTGCATCTTGTCCAGCATATTAAAATGCATCAAACCCATCTCAGAGGAGTCATTACCAAGTGAGTAAACATTTTAAAAAAATAATAATACACAGGTTTACTAACTGGTCTTCCAGAGCCCCCTTGCTTTTGCTTCCCCTTCTGCAGTAGTCAGGAGCTGGGTGTGCTCTGCAGCTTCTGAGACAAAGGTGTCCAAAGCAAGCGGGTTTGTGAAGCACAAATAGTGCTCAAGGACTTTTGAAGGAAACTCGAATAACAGTAATTTCACACAAAATTACACTTTTAAATGCTACTAGGCACAGATTGTGAACTACCAGGTACTTTGATGAATGCCTTGCTATCAGTGGCACTGCTTGAGGGAGTACAAGCATTTGTCTATGTAAGGAATATAGTATTAAATCATATCTAATAAGTTTTTATTTTTCTTTCCGTGGAAGCATTATGGACAATTCCATAAAGGGCTGTATAGCCATATGCACATGTAGGTTTAAGCTTGACCTCTTTATAGGGAACCATGCTGCTTTTACCCAATATGCTCAGATTGGTAGATTTTGATTTTTACAGTATGTAAAAGCGTACATATGTTCTCAGAAATCTGTAACATGACAGACACGTTGGCTCCCTACAGAAAAAATAGACTCTGTCAAGCTACTGCCAGGACAGTCATCTGAAGGTCTCATGCAAACCTGGAGCCCCGGGAAAGCCCCCCCCTCCCCAGCTGGAAAGCTGAGAGTGCCCATTTCTGTTTCCCCGTGTCAGAAGAATCCCTGATTTTTAAGTCTCTGTGTAGCACAGTCAAGATATTTTGTCTTTTAAATGCTTGAAAGTTAATCCCAAGGAAAACAGTGTTCAGTGGGAAAAGTTTGGGAAGTTCACGCTGCTTGGGATTTAATACAGGAAAGCTGAGGATGTTTGACATGCAAAGGCTGAAAAAATTGTGGGTTGGAGGAGAAAACTTAGTGTCTTCTCTCAGGGTTTTTCAGAAATGTTGAGATGAAAATTCAGCCTGTTACCGACATTTAGGAGAAAAAAAAAAAAACAAACCAAAACCAAAACAACCAGTGGAGACTCGTTTTATTTGTGTAGCTTTTTTCTCAGATTTGCTTTTTTTTTTTTTTTAGGAGAAAATGCATTATTTTAACTCTTATCTAGCATCTTCCATGTAGTTAATTATTTCATTAATTTATAAAGCTTAATTTATATACAGTGATAATAGCTTGGAGGCTTGCTTTCTTCTCTTTCATTTTCACTGAAAGATAAAGCTGGATGTTTTTTATGTTGCCCTAGCTAAATCCTCTCTAATCAATATATGCTGCAAATCACCTGACTGATTTTATCTGGGAGTCATTTGAGGAGGATAAACTACAAAGCCTGTGCTTTGAGATGAACCATCTAGTGAGTAATATTTCAAACAGGCAAATGGATTACAGCTTTTCACATACTTTGTGGCTTGTTTATTTAAAGTGCTACTTCCTTCTGCATTTTTTTCCAAACCTTTTTTTGGGGTGGTTTTTTTTTTCACTTTTAAAAATCTGCCTGTATAATGTCATTACATCACCTGGTAGATTTTGATCCATGTTTATTATTTTATATTTTAAGCCTACAGGTCAGGTATCTCCATCTCCCAAGCCCTCTTGTGGTCCCAAGGTGGGCTTATCACTCGATGCGCAGTGCCAATTCACACACAGAGTTAGGGTTTTTCTATTATTTTGTTCTAGTTGTGCAAAGTAGGGAGTTAGGTGGTCATCCCCAAATGCCTGGCTCCCTGGTTGTCAAAAATTTATGCTATTTACACAGTTCAGCAAGCAAAGATGTCAGCCTTCATTGGTTACAGGTTATTCCTTCATTACTTAATCCTCTGTTTCCTATTTGTGAAGTAATTCTTTTGCTCCTCGTGTTAATTAGTGCACAAGCTCAGTCTCAACTTCTCTCTGGGTCTGAGGGGTTTCTTGAGTCAGTGGTAAACAAGTCTGTAGTCCCAATCTTCCTGCCAGAATTACCTTTCCCAATTAGTGCTTCTTGTACTAAACTTCCAGTCAGCTCATTCATCTTCTGGTGGTGCTTTCCTCCTTCAAACAAAGATCTTGCTGGTGCTTAACAAAGCGATTAGCAGGACATACAAAAACATCTTGAATTAACCATTAACAACTCATTTGTTCTAATTGTCTTAAAGTCAAACCTCTATCAATACGTTTGATTTTGTTAATCAATCCATTAATTATTTGATGTCACTGTGTGCCAGCAGAGCAGCAATGGATAGTGTTCTTGCTCTTTTAGACCCTGCAGCTTATGGAAAAGTATTTCAGTATTCTTGAGCCTTGCACGAATCCTGGCACTTTGCGTTTGGTGGCTGATGCTGCAGCTCCATAAACGAGTTAGACATTGCCTTGTTGAGGCTGCCTAAGAGTTTTTCTCTGCTTTTTATTTTCCTAAAGCACCAAATGGGGCAGGGATTTCAGGTAACAGGTATCTGGAGATACTCGGAAGCAGTGAAACTCTGCAGCTGATCAAGGTGATCCCTTTTTAACAAAACTCTGAGCTGCTTCTGCTTAAATACACAGTGGTGGCAACCATGTGAAATGCAGCTTAAATGCTGATGCCCCCAAATTTTTCTTTGCTTTGTATTGGCTGTGGGCCAAGCAGGCAGGAATTAACTCTGTGGCTGTTCTTTCATTAAGTGTGACAAAGAACTCAATTTATTGTTAAGCTGGTGTGGGAATTTCCTGAGGTTAGATGTAGGAAGTTGAGAGCAAAGCCTGCAAGCAATCTCGTTTTACAACTGAGAATTCATTCAGATGTGAGACCTGTTATTTTGGTGCATATTACTGCTTGGGAGAGCCCATCTTTAGATTAAGGAAAGTATATATTGAAATGTTACATGTTAGAAATGAGGCGCACAGTGGATTTTTCAGTTTGTCTGTAATTTGGCAACATTATCTTGCCCTCTGGAAATTTGAAAACTTGTGAAGGAATGCTTACGTATTCAGTGTACAAATAGTGCAGTGTATGGATTGAATGTTTATGTTGAGTGAGGACCCCTTGTCTCCCCTGGGTCCTGCGCTTCACTTCTATATCTACAGAGTGAAGGTCTCTTTGCTTGCTGAACATAGATAGAAGACTCTTGCTAGACTGGTTATTATGCCCTCATGGCACACAGGCTAGCTCCCTGTGTCCAGGGACTGCCTTTGTAATTACTTTCAGAGTATGTAAGCTAAGTTCAGATACGTGGTGCTAAAAATCCTGAAATCATGTTGTCTGTACGGTAGTTTCCAGGCTGAGGTGTACCTGTGATTGAAAATCCCCTCACGGTCAGTGGAAAAGTAACTGCTCACTTGATCCTACATGTCCTTTTTAATTTCAGTGACTGAATTGCTGAGAGAAAGTGAATGTAATAGTCATTTAGTGAAGCTGGGGAGGAGTTTAATACAGAAGAAACACTTGCAATTGCCTTTAAATATTTTTGATCCAAGAAAAGAAAACCCCAGTGGAGGTTTGAGCACTGGAGCAAAAGAAAAGCCTGCAAGAGATTTTATTGTTCTCTGTAGATACTGGCATGAGTTGATATACATGGTTAGATTTAATGTGATGGCCAGACAGACTTGAACAGCACATGGAATCGGTGGCATAAAAAGGGGTATTGTCTTTATACTAGTGTCTGTGATTGGATGCTGCTGGTGCTGTGTGTGCTTCTGCCTTTACCTGTTCATTTCTTAAATTGCCTGATTATTATGTTATAGTTTATTTTGTAGCTTTCTGTTAAGTCTACAAAAATTTTACCCTAACGCTCAAAGATTTAACAATTCTCAGAGAGTTTCATTATCTTCATGCTGTTACGTCTTCAGCTTCTGACATCTAAAGCTTTGTTTGTACCGATTGTAGTGGATTTTTCTGTGACAAATATCAAAAGTGGACAATCGGAACAAGAGATGAAACTCACAGGCTTATGCCAATACAAATCAATAGAACATGAAAGCAAAACCCAAAAGACAGTTACAAACTGAACTGCATTGACAGAGCTTTCTGATGGAGAGCTTTCCTGTGCTGGTCTGTTTGAAGTTAAATTTAGCCTTTGCGTAGGTTGAGAGAGAAAAAGGCTCAGAGTGGGCTTGTCTTTGGCTTTTGTCTTCAGTGCAGATAAATCACTGGTGGTGCCTGGACTGAAATGTTATGGTGGTAGCTTCCAAGGTGCAAGAGGAGGGGAATGTTGTTGTTATTTTATCAGAATATCTTATCACCTTCAGTTTATACCATCTTCAGTTTTCACTTCTAGGGTAGTTACTGAACCGTGTTCAGAAAGAGTTTGTGACCCTTAGCATGTTTTCAATGCTACACAGGAGGTGTATTGCTATTATGTCCAATGCAGCTGTTCATAAACTCTTAAATATGTTTATGAATTGCTGATAGTAAACTGTGTGAAGTTTTCTCTTTACCAAACAGGAGTCAGCACCCACACTCCACTGCAGTTACTGTATCTTAATTTCTAGCACAGCCACAGAGCATCAGTTGCTCTCAATTTGGCAAATTGCTTGAAACCTTCGTTAATCTCGTAATGAGAAAGTTTAAATGTGACAAATACCGTGCAGAGTGGTGGTGTTACTGAGTAGATTAAAGATGTGCTCGTCTGTGACCTTCTGGAAATGTCAAGGTGTGGTAAAGTAGCAAACATTGGATTGTATTTAATAAAAGTACTTATAAGTTCCCTCCTTGAAAGCACACTGTTACAGTGTTAGCTGTGTAGTGTTACTGAACAGCGTGTCGTGACAAGGTGTTTAGTCTCTACATGAAATTTGAATGCAAGCATATTTATCTTGTTCTCTCAAAGTCCTTCTCTGCTTGTGTCTGCAACTATTTCCTTGCTCTGTAACCCACCTGGCAGGCCGGTGTGCTGCAGAGACTTTCTCCGACAGCGCAGTAATGTGCATGTCCCAGCTGGCTCAAGGCCATCAGATAGCAAAGCCTCTTACCGCTGCGTTCCCGGCCCCCCGTGAGAGTATACTTTGTCACTGTCGAGAAATCTACCTTATCAACAGCTGCTGCAAAGCTGGCAGTTACAGCTCTACCTGCTATTTAGCTTCTGTGCATGTGGCAAGGCTTCCTTGGAAATGGTTTTGTCCTGCCTGAGGGAGGTCTTGTCCTGCACATCACAACTGGGACAAGTGTGGATCTTGCCGCGTTAATAAAATGTGAAGGGCAAGAGTGGGAATGTGATAACTGCATCTGTTGAGATGGAGGAGGGCTCTGTTTGCCTTACAGGTCATCTTATGATAAAAGCAAAAGATGGGATAGGGATTTCAAGCATCCGTAAAATGTTCCTGACATGGGCAGTGTTTGTAAAATAAATATCAACAAAATGCTGTTCTCTGCTTCTGCTGAGTATTTGCATTCTGCAATAGTTTGCAGCTCTATCGTGTTGTGGTTTTAAATATCTTAATGGGGCAGAATGTGCTTTCAAAAGTGAAATCAAAATTATCCACAGAGGAAATGGAAGAGCAGAAATGATGGGATAAGGTGGCTGTTTCAAAATGAAAATTGTTGTATGATCAATACTCATTTTGAGAACACAGTTTGCTTTAGCCTCCCTGGAGTCTTGTACTGGTGAACAACAAATGTTTGAAAACATCAAGCCGTCCACATACCCAGTGGTAGTTCAGCAGCCTGATCTGTCAGGTCCCTGGAGGGCTGTAGGTCTGGGAGTCAGTAACGTGCAGTGGCCCAGGAGCTGATTCCAGCCACACAGCATCTACCTGCAGCAAAACCCTCACATGTGCCTTACAGAGGGGAGAGCAGGACACTGGAGCTCTGGGCTGAGGAGCAGCGTCATGTGAGGAAGGGTCAGAGTCAAGCCCAAGATCTTCTGGAAAGCTGTGTGAGCTTTCTCATCCTGGAAACAATGCTGGAAACTAGATGGAGCCTACAGAAGGTAGAATGGTACTTTACAAAATACTCAGTACTCCTGTCACCTGCCTCTGAAGCTCAAGGTGTCAGCAGGTGGAATTGTTTGAGGTGACAAATGATGGATATGTCACAGAAAGCACGGGTGTGAAGACCTCTGGAAAAGGACCTACATATCTTGTAAAATAGGGGAAGGTAACAGCTACCTGAAATGCAAAGGAGGGAGAGACAAATGTAACCTGGTTTGCATTTCAGGTCTGTTTAAAGCTAACAAAGCAACTCTGCAGGTTTTTTGTTGGGTTGGTTGTTGGGTTGGTTTTATATGTGGTCAAAATTAAATGGCATTTTTGTCTGACCTAAACTAAAATTTGGTTTAACATTTTTCAGGCTGGGGATGTTTGTAGAGATACTCGCTTTTCATCCCAAGGCAGAAGGGGATATTCCTTCTGTGCTCTCAGATATTTTCACAGCACCATTATATCATTTTCTGCACAACTTTAATCCAAACCCCATAGCATTCTGAGGGCTTTCCCCATCTTCTGATGTTGGCCTCACTCCTAGCCACACTTCTGCAGTTTAGCTGTGTGCTCCTGTCATTACTGCCATAGCTGGGCAGCATCGCATAGTGAAATGCCCATTGACTGAAATAAAAGTGGTCTCAGGATATTCGTGAGCATCAAAGGATGGCCAACACCTTCAAGCCCTTTGGGATGAAAGGTGCACGGATGCAGCATGCTCTGTGATTCTCTAATGGCTACTCACACCTCTCTTCTCTCCCCCAGGGTGTGGGGTTGCCAGGCTGTGTGGTAGATGACAGAGGAGGGTTTCTGTCACTGGAAAGCATGTCCTTATCTTCTCTCTTGCATGGATCACACACTATTTTCCCTCTGTAGAAAGCAGCCTTTGAAAAATGTCTGCTCTGTTAACTGAATGTAGCCTTGTGGCCAGCATTGCGTCTGTCTAACATGTGAGTCAATTCGTTAAAATGGCCAGTGTTTGAATTGATTTAATTGCCAGTATTGTTTTTTTGAACATAGTAAACAGGCTGAAGCCTGTTCAGTGCCTGGAAGTCAGAAAGAGGTTGTTGCTGGGTCCCCAGAACATTGTGGATGCTTTAGTTACCACTGCCAATATATTTTCCACCTTTTTAACTGGAATAAAAGTTCTGAGAACTTAATGCAAACACCTGATCTTTTATGTTAACTCTTAAATAGATAACGGTGGGGCAGGAGGACATGAGATTTTTTTCATTGCCATCTTTTTACTTTTCTTAAGCTTAGCTGAAGTCGACTGTATTGCTTGGCGGGGTCCCCCTGCTTGATCAGCACTAGCATTTTGCAAGGGCTGTTGTCTGGACCGATTGGTGTTCTCCTGGTTGTGAAGCAGGCACAGAGTAAAGATGAACCAAGACTTGAGAGAATGGGAGAGACAGAGCTAATTAGAGCTTGTTGTTCAGGCCGTTGGCAAGTGAAACCTCCTCCCACCTCTGCCTTGAATGGAAGCTAGTGAATAAAAGGTTATTTGGGAGCATGGGAAGTATTACTGGTTTGGTAATGTCTCCTTTTTCCTTCATCTTTCACTGAGATATCTGACCCTGAGGATGCTCTCTCTCCTCAGGGAGGCTGTGTCATGCTACTTCCCACAGATGTCAGTGGTGCCAAGGGCACTGGGTACTTTGCAGTTTGGAGCCCAAGTCTGCAGTAGGATATGACAAGTTGCAGAAGTTATATACAGACAATAAGAGAAAAATCTATGATCTCCGTGGAGATAATGTACTTAGCTGGTTAATAGGGGCCTGCTGGTCTGCAGATGCGGAGTCATTTACTAATTGCCTCACTGGTATCATTGCATTAAATCCTAGATCTGATCTCTAGTCCTCTGCTATGCCATAGAGCAAGAGGAAATCATGTGCTGCCTCCCATCTGCTGGTACACATCAACCTTTGGAGCCTGGGCTCTGTCTGGGGAAACAGCACTGGGAGTCCAGAAGCATTGCATCCTCCAGCTCAGCCTCCTGCCCATGGAGAAACCCGCTGTGTGTCTACAGGCTGGGCATGCTCTGGAAAATAAACAAGGTCATGCTGGGTTAGACTTTGCTGGAAATGCATTTCATCCTCTCTGTATTGTCATCTTTTAAAAAGAACGTTAAATTAGTGATGAAAGTAGATTCTGGGGGCCCGGGGGCGTATTTGCGGTACAATGGACAGTGAAGCAAAAGCTGCAAAAAATTAAATGTTCATATCCTTTGAAGTTAGGCTAGGATACTGTGATTCTGTTTTGATTCATGCCTGCTGGCAAAAATAAAGCAGGTTGTCAGTGAAGAAAGCCTTTCTTTAAACCTATTTATTACAGCTAAAATATTCAACCCACTGGTTGGTGCTGGCAACTATTGCAAAATTAGTAATCCCTCAGAGCCGCCAGGAGACAAAGCAAAGAGCCTGGAGTGAACTGGGTCCTGTGGTGTTTGTTACTCCTGGAGCGATGTTGCATCATTCTGCAAGGGGCTGTAGAAACATGTGTCAGATCAGCGGTGGGACTGACGAAGCCCAGTGTCTTACGGCGTTGTGGCTTGTGGTTGAGTCGTGTCTACTCAGGCTTTTGCCCTGTGGATGCTTTATGATAGCGTAAACCTCATTCCCTTTGACTACTTCATTAATCAGACAGCTTCTTCGTTTAAAGGCTTAAAGGAGGAAGGGACGTGACAGGTACACTACAACATGCGAGGGACAACTGGTCCAAATGACCGGCAGTTCTGACCATTCCCCCAGAGCACAGGTGACGCACACTGCCACACGATGCCCCCTCTTACCGTTAGCTGCTTGGAGAGCAGAGCCTGGGTGGCAGACTGGGGGTCTGGCATTACACTGGGAGAGTGCTCCCCGTTCACCGTGGTACAGTCACTGAGGGTCAGACTCTGTGATGTTGGGAGGTCTCCAAAATGCATGTGTGCCATCCCAGGCTGTCGTACCAGTGAGACGGGTCTGTGCCTCTCCAAAGCAGAGTGTTGCTGCCTGTCTTGTCTTGGGCAGGGATTAAGTTTAAAGGTTTTGCTGCACACATTTTTGGACCCTGACTGCAGTGATACATAAGTTGAACTACATTTTGAGGAATATTCTCAATAGGAAAAAGAAAGTAAAGTCTATTTTAAGAATATCTGAGGTACGTAAGTAGATAAGCCACTGAAGATGCCTATGTGGCATCAAGTTTAGAGAAACTAGATTTATACAGATGTCCTCTTCAAGGACTGTCTGAGATACCGATGCATGTGCTGCTCTGCTGAAGGCTTTGTGAAGAACTGGACATTTCACTGGTTTTATTAGAAGGTTCAGTCTTCACAGCTGCATTTTAAAGAAATAAATCACAAATGCCCTGAGCTCGCAGTTACCTCCTGTGAAATGGCTTTCTCTAAAAGGAGTAGCCAAGTTCCTAAATGTATAAACTTTGTGTCCTGACCTATCTGGCCCTGCATGAGTGGGGGTTTGTGCTAGATGGCCTCCAGAGGTCCCTTCCAACCTCAATTATTCTGGTATTCTGTGGAACTTCTTTGAGTCTGTTTACTGGCTGAAGCAGCTATTTTTAAGGCAGGCTGGGATATATTTAGTTTGCTTGAATTCATTTGTTTGTTGTTTAAACTGGAGTTCCGTACTTCGTTGTTATTTCTTAATGTGGTTTCCATTTTGAACATTGCTAATAGCACGACAAGCTTTTTGTCTGCTTAAGAACTTTCTGGGAAATCTCTCTGGTTACAGAGGCCGCTGTCTGTGTTATGTGATGCTTTTAGGAATGGAGGTACCCAGGGAATCGCACAGAGCTGCTGCTTTGGTGGCTGTTTTGCTGGTGAATGATTCTCCCTCTGCTCTGGCTGCGTTCGTGATGCTAAACTTAGCATCTCACTGGTGCACATATATAACTTCCTTTCTCACCTTTTCTAGCTCACAGTCTCTGTGTCTTCTACAGAGATTTCAGTGTAAACATTCACAACCAGAGTGCGTGGATACAGTGATGTGACAGCCAAGTGGTTAATTATAAATGAAAGAAAAACCCCTTTAAGCTGTGCCAGTCCATTCAAGTGATCCAGATTTGTCTGATAGCCTGTGTGATCATGCTTCAGTTAACTCTGTCACAGTGGATTTTCTGTGGTTTGCAATCTCTCCAATGTTCAACTCTGGCTTATTGTTTTTGACACCAAATTTTGTTGTAAACCTTTGAAGTGGTCAGAAATCTTTGAGACAAATGGTATTGATGGAGAATTTACGTGGAATATGAGAAGTGTTTCCACTAGCCATCCAAACAGTAAATGGCATGTAATTGTAATGAGCACTGATACACTATAATTAGGTATCAGTGTTATAAGATTGTTTGAAAATCAACTGATGTGAAGGGAATCGGTGCTATTTTTAGACTAGGTCTCTAGATGAGAGAAGAACAAAATTGTAAACCAGATTTTGATTGATTCATAGACACATGGGAGAATCCACAGACCAGGGAGCATCTCTTCTGAGATAGGACCAAATGTCTAGATGAAAATCTGTGGTAGCAGGTGCCCATATCCCTGTAGCTGGGGATGAATGACATGCAGCCAGGACATTTATAGGACTAGTTGGGCACACTGAGTGCAAGGCTGAATGAAATTGTGCTGGTTTTCACCTAAGACCACCCTAGCTTGCCTTCTCGACAACTGTCTTCATGCTCTGGTCTCTGGCATCTCCTCCTGTGATGCCTGCTGCAGCAGGAGAGATGGAGACTGCTGTGTGTACTACAGCTCCGTAAATCACTCTGACAGTGAGCATTTTTATGCCTGTGATTTAACTCTAGAGGAAACTGCTGCTGAGGACACAACAAAGGATGGAGCAACGTGGAGAGCTTATACTGAGGAGTGCTGAGGATTTACATCCTCTTTACTTTGTTTGATTCTTTATAGTGTAGTGGTGGATGCTGGCATATAAATGCACAGACCTGAGCTCTTGGGCCTCGGTGCAGTACAGATGGGTGCAGCCCTGACGTGAGTGGGGAGGGGAGGGCTGCCTGGCCCCATGACATCAAATGCAATCTGAGCAAGAGATAAGCAGAAGCTTTTGCACCTCTAGTGTTAACGGGAGTGCAGGATGCAGCCTTTTTACCTACTTCAGGAAAGTCCTTGACTCACAGGGAACTTGGTGGGCTCATGATGTGGGCTGCAGCTGTGTGACCCATCTCTGCTCCCAGATCTGCAAACACTCCTTGCCCTCAGTAGCTCTCCCTGTAGCTGGTGTTCACCTTGACTTATGTGAGCTTCCTGTGTAAGGACCAGTTTATAGGCAGAGATTTGTAACTATCATCACCTTTAATAGCTTATTGGAAAAAAGATAAAGACTAATTTTTAAATATATTTTAATTTGTTAATCTTTTATTATGCTGGAGCTGGAAGTCTTTGGGGGTATAATTGGAGAAAATAGGAATTGCAGGGTTTGCTCATGCTAGTAGCCTCTTCCCATAGGTACAATATGTTATTGCAGTGTGTCTAAGACATTATTTTAATTGGTCTGATGCAGACTTTCCCAAGATGAATGATTTGTCTTCATTTTATTACTTCGTTTCTACTTCATTACTTCATTTGCTACCTGTCATAAAAGTGGAGACAAGGCGGCCAGTGTCTGTATTGAGGATGCAGAAGACTAGTGCCTTTTGTAAATCATTCTGATGGTGGTGAACATTTTAACGTCTGTGATCTGAGCTATGGAGGAAATTGCTGCTCAACTTCTGATGAAACAGAATGTAGTGCAATAAAAGAGCAGGAAGGCCCATTCTGAATAATGGGGACAAAAGTTGTGGCACGTCAGTGACTGTGACTTGTGGGAATGTAGGAAAGGAAAAATAAAACTTGTTCCTCTGCTTTTTCACTTAGTATAAACTCATGTACCTTAGGCAATGACAAATAATAAAAATAACAGTGAAGCAAGAAATTCTGCACAATGAACTACATCTTCTTTAGTTCCTCTTTTTCCCTTTCTTTCCCCGTCTTGCTAAGAAGAGTACAACAGGCAAAACATTGCTTTTCTTTCCAGTGTCACTAAAAGCATTTAAGATTCACAGCAGTTCAGTGGCCCCACTTTCTGCATTATATAGCTTGAACAATTTGTGAGAGCAGTTACTAAGTAAAATGAGTATTTTATTGTTGGTGCAGATTAAGGTCTTTGAAGGCATGGTACAATTTAGTAGGCGCTGTAGATCTCTTGCCTGTGCATGTGTCTTCCTGCTGTACATAGACTGCTGCCTTCCTCCTGGCGTTCAAAGTCACGTCTAGTATCCTCAAGGTCTTGTGCCCCTGTTAGGTGTATGGATTCTGAAAGGAAGGAGAATGAGTTGGATCCTCCTCTGACTGATGCCAGCACAGCAGTGCTGGTAGCATTCCAGTTGGAAAGGCTCCTGGACAAGGGGTGTCAGTTTGCAAAGTTTGTTCTTTCATTCTTGTGTTCTTTCTTTCTTTTTCTTTTTTTTTTTTTTTCCCTGCTGTTCGTTCTTCCTTTCTACAAAGCTGTCAAAATTCATGATGTTCTCATCCTCTACAAGTTTCCTGTACAACTTTATTTTGCAAATTAAAATGAAATCAATCCCCACCATTCTAGCATACCATTTCTGTACAAACATCTACAAATGTGCATTGACTTACACTGCAGTAAGCTGTTTTTTTTATGAGCTCACAACTATGTATCAGTGGTGGCTTTCTGTGCCGCTGTTCATCTCATTCATTGTGATAGGACTGTGATCATTCCCTGTTCAGTCAAAGACCCAGATATTAGTAGTAAAAATACTTGATTTATTTTAGTTCATTTACATGCCCTGCAGCAAACTACATCCAGAACAGAAGCCAGGCTAGTTTTCTTCCGGGCAGTAGTCCTAGTAGGCCTCCTCTGAAGTGCTGCAACTCATTGACCACCAACTGCCCAGGGTGATGCCTGCAGGACTGGCAGAGAGGGTTCACACCTACACTGTGAAAAGGGAGATCTACTGTTGAGGAGGAAGATGGTTCTTCCCTTATGATTCTGTGAGCTGTTCTCTTCTGCCAAGGAATCTCATTTTGATGATGAGATGAAGAATGGCTTTATTTCAACTTAAGACATCATGGGTGAAACCTTAGAAGAGCTAAAGTGGGACTGCACAGCAGGAAAATATTTTGCTTGCAAATGTAAAGGCATTAGTTAAATAGTGCATACATATCTTAGAGCGTGTTTCCCCTGTCAGTCATGTACATCAGGGGAGGACACCACCTTACAGCCCAGCTGTAGGAGAAGAAACTGGACAAACAGAGCAGACTTGGTTTGCACAGACCCAGAGGCCATTTGCTTTCTCTGCCAGCAGTGACAGCCCTGTGGTTGCTCCTGAGCTACAGCTCCGCATCTGCCTTCCATATGTTTGCCCTTGGCGCTTGCCTTGACTCTACTGTGAGGTGTACTGTGTGGTTGTAGCTACATCTCCCATTTTACGCTGTGCTTGGCTCACCTACTGTTGAATCCAGCCTTTGAAACTGTTTAGCCAAACATCCTGCTCACTAGAAAGTGGATAGCATTGCTCTTTACAAGGGTCTTCCTGCACATGCTGCTGCATTTTGCCATAAATGACGCCTTGTGTCAGCTATTATTTTTCTGGTGAGGTGGCTCAGCAAGTCCTGGAGCCTGTATACTTACTTGAAATCTCCATGGTGCTCAGCGCCAGAGAAATGCAGGTGTTGGAGCTTTGCTGAGTGTCACTTACATGGCCAGGCTGAGGCAGTGTAATTCCTGGTCCCAGGCAGCTGTGAGATTTAGGTTTATCCACCTCCTGTCGAAGAGGGAGTTTTGTGTGTGCATGTATGTAATGTGGTCATTGTATACATACAGAAGGTGTTTTTTTCCCCCAAGTTCTATGGCATTCTGTAGACTGTATGACATGTCAGCGGCTCTTTTTCCTAAAAACCCATCCTCTGATTCTTGCTGTTCTCATGGGAACAGGATCATGACAGCGTTCCAGAGGCTCTCATTATATTGTGCAGCCGTTTCCTGTATTCCCGTTCAAGTTGTAATCGTGCCATTTCTTTTTCCTGAGAGCACTTTTGGCACTGTTTACTGAAGGTGAACTTGCAAATATGTAATGACTTGAAAAAAATTTGCCATTTACTGTATAGCAAATGTCTTGTTCAAAAGCATCTTAAAGCTTAACGTGTGGATGACATTGCATGACTAAAGGCCTTAGCTGGCTGACCTTTAGCATCCCTCTAAAAATAGATCCCTTTCAACCTTGGCTCTCTTTCAGCGGCAGGTGGGGTTGTGCAATGGGTCTTCATTACCTCTGGCGCTTTCTCAGTGATGCATGTGAAAACTAGACAGGTTTTCACTGCCTATTGTATAGTAATATCCTGCATTTCTCAGTGGAAAGACTTCCTGTTGCCTTATATTTTTAAACGTCTTTAAATAAAATATTGAACTCAAAGATCAACGCCTGTACAGTTTAAAGATACACACTGTCTTTTGATGCTAGTTAATGTAAGTTTAAATTTATTGATTTGATTCAGCCTTATCTTAACAAGAGCAGTTCAGGACTAATATTTTATAATCATCAGGGTTTATGGAATGTAATGATAGGATTGCGAGCCCTCATTTTTAATTAAGGCATGGATTAACTAATAGAATGAAGTACCAGTTCAATCTCTTGGAACTTGGACCAGAATTTCTCTTCTATTCTTTAAGTTGTACCTAACAGCTCTTAAAGAAATCAATAATTGTGTGAGACTTGGTTTTGTATCTAATGATAAAAATGTCTCTAGCTGTTTTTGTGCCCGTCTTTGAGGGAAAGAAAAAAAAATATCCCACGAAACAGCAGGACTGCTATACCTGAAAAATGAAATAAAAGTTCTGATTTTAATGGTTGTGTAAACAGTATATCAACAATGATGAGATAATTTGAAAGTGGGAGTTTTGACTGCCGTTTCAGTGTAAGTGGAAAATTCATTCCAAACAAATGTAATCCCTTTTAACTGTTACTGAAAATCACATTCTCCTCTTGTGCCTTCCTCTTGTCAGATTTCAAGGCTCAAACATCTTTAGGATTATTGGGGGTTGGTTTTGATGAGTTTTACAGGACCCTCCCAACCCAAACCACTCTATGGTTCTATGACTATCCCCATGTTACAATTCAAACTTAATGTATATCATAATTTCAGTCAGTGCAAGAAAGATATTTGCAATAAAGATTTATTGTGAGTCTCAGCACCCTAATTGCTGTTGCTGAGCACGTAGCATAGTTATACTTAGTATTATTCTGATTAATGCATATAATGCAAAAAAATGAAATAAAATTGACAAAAAACCCAAACCCAAATGAAAAAAAGAAGATATTTTTTGGAAAATATACTTAAGTCTTATGGCAGGATTGTCTATGTTTATCAGTCTTACTGGGGAATTTTGGAAAGCATGTTAAACTGGGATTTAGAGTCCATGGCTGCTGTTCACATTCTGTCTTAGCAGCTGGAGTTACTGTAATTGCAGTTTCCGTATTGTATCTATTCAGACTCAATTAAAGTGTTTTGTTGCATAGTGAAATATGAGTAATTTTCTGTTTCTTAATGGTGCATACAGGAGTGGGCAGGTCTAGAGTGGGCTGTTTAAGAATGGAGCATCCTACTGGTTTTGATGCAAGGAGCTTTCTTCCGTCTATCTGTCTAGATACTGTGTAGAGTAAAATATAGCTGGGTTCCAAAACACCACCTAAGTTCTGCTAGACTGTGTCAAGCCACCTGGTCCAGCAGCCTGTGTTCTGTAGCTTTTGGGCCATGCTGAATGTCATGGCACCTAGATACCACAGCTGGCGATGATCAGTTTGGTGATTTTGGGTTTTATCTCAAGTATGTGCCATGTAGCCTAATTTATTATTTTATTTCTTTATGTTCTAACATCACAATTCTCTTCAAGCTGTAGTGAAAATGTTTCTCTTCGTTTGTCATTGCTGTTTAGGTTTTCTGAGTTTTATTTGCACAGCAGAGATCCATGAAAGTCACTGGCAGTACCATTTATATCACCAATTCAGAAATTACAGTACAGGTACACCCTGTGCTTTCATCAGCAATACAGGTCAGAGAGGAGAACTTTGCCGTTGTAGCTTTCAGTCCTTAATTATGATAGTACCTATTTAATGTAATTTTCTCTACCCTTTTATTGTTGTATTTGGCCTAATTCTGTTGCTTTTTATATACAGACTTATTGATTAAGAAGGACCACTGTCTGACTTATGGGAGGATCAATCTAATTATGAGTAAAAGAGCAAATTCATGAGAAACTAATTATATAACCTTTCTGCTAGCGATACTCCCATGTTCTCTTTGTATTACACGGATTTCTTAGCATGATGCCTAAGACAGGCTTCCAGTAGGGGCAGTGGAATCCAGTTTTGTTCTTGAATGCAATACACTGATGCATGAAAATGAGACCAGACAACACCAAACAAAAAGTGATATATCACTGTAAAAAAGAAATCCCAGTGCAAAATCCCTGAGTGTTCTGATACAAAATTAACCCTTCTTATAATGTTTGTTTCAAGTTATTAATTCAGTCACATTTTAGATGTATTTTAGCTTTGCTACTGATACTGTTTTGAAGATGGTTTTACTTTTTTGAAGAGGAAGTTGGGCAAAAACACCAGGAGGCCCCCATGGATGAACAGTGAGCTCCTGGACAAAATCAAACACAAAAAGGAAGCCTGCAGGGGGTGGAAGCAAGGACAGGTAGCCTGGGAGAAATACAGAGAAACTGTCACAGCAGCCAGAGCTCAGGTTAGGAAAGCTAAAGCCGTAATAGAATTAAATATGGCCAGGGACACCAAGGGCAACAGGAAAACCTTCTATGGGTACATCAGTGGTAAAAGGAATACCAGAGGAAATGCGGGCCCCCTCTGGAAGGAAGCAGGACGTGTGGTTACCCAAGACATGGGGAAGGCTGAGGTACTCAATGATGTTTTCACCTCTGTCTTCACCAGCAAGTGCTGCAGCCACACCACCCAAGTCACAGAAGGCAAAGGCAGGGACTGGGAGAATGAAGAACTGCCCACTGTAGCGGAAGATCAGATTTGAGACCATCTAAGGAACTTGATGCACAAATCCATGGGACCTGATGAGATGCACAGACAGACCCTGAGGGAACTGGTGGATGAAGTGGCTAAGCCACTATCCATCACGTTTGAGAAGTCATGGCAGTCCAGTGAAGTTCCCACAAACTGGAGCAGGAGAAACATAACCCCCATTTTTAAAAAGGGAAATAAGACGTGGGAAACTACAGGCCGGTCAGTCTGACCTCTGTGCCCAGCAAGACCATGGAGCAGATCCTCCTGGAAAATGTGCTAAGGCACATGGAAAATGAGGAGGTGACTGGTGACAGCCAACATGGCTTCACTAAGGGCAAATCATGCCTGACCAATTTGGTGGCCTTCTACAACGGGGTTACAGCATTGGTGGATGAGGGAAGAGCAACTGAGGTCACCTGCCTGGACTTGTACAAAGCTTTTGACACTGTCCCGTATGACATCCTTGTCGCTAAACCAGCGACACATGGATTTGACAGATGGACCACTCAGTGGATAAGGAATTGTCATGATTGTGTTCAAAGAGTTGTGGTCAATGGCTCAATCTCCAAGTGGAGACTGTTGACAAGAGGCGTTCCTCAGGGGTCCGTACTGGGACCAGTGTTCAGCATCTTTGTTGATGACATGGACAGCGGGATTGAGTGCACCCTCAGCAAGTTTGCTGAGGACACCAAACTGTGGTGCAGTCAACATGCTGGAGGGAAGGAATGCGATCCAGAGGGACCATGACAGGTTTGAGAGGTGGGCACGTGTGAAATTCATGAAGTTCAACAAGGCCAAGCGCAATGCCCTGCATATGGGTTGGGGCAATCCCAAGCACACAGACAGGCTGGGTAGGACAAGGGGGAATGGCTCTAAGCTGAAAGAGGGTAGATTTAAATTAGATACAAGGAAGAAATTCTTCACTGTGAGGGTGGTGAGGCACTGGCAGAGGTTGCCCAGAGCAGCTGTGGGTGCCCCATCCCTGGGAGTGTCCAAGTTTTCAAGCCAGGTTGGATGGGGCTTGGAGCAACCTGAGCTAGTGGCAGGTGTCCCTGCCCATGGCAGGGTGGTTGGAGCTGGGTGATCTTTAAGGCCCCTTGCAATCCAAACCATTCTATGATTCTGTATAACAATACATTTCTGGCATGTCATAAATATGCCTAAAGTCATCAAGTTGAAAAAATGGTTCACAGTCAGTTGATGTCCTTCCTGAATGACCAGCATCTAATGCAGCCTGCATTTTATACTATGCAAGTCAGTGAGGCAAAGAAAGAAGCAGATGTCGTTAGAATGATTGTGTAATAACAAACTGATGCAATTATATCATGCTGTGTTCACATTTCACTTTTTCCAGAATCAGGTCAGTTTTGCATAGAAGTTTTTATATTGCCAAAACTTGTGTGCACTTTTTAGCTTTTTTTTATTCTCCTTGGAAATACTGCTTTAGAATAAACTTGGTAAAGAGCTGAAACCAGATTAGATATGCAAATAGGGAAGATACATTTATAAAGAACTTTTTAATTATACAAAAATATTTTGCAGCATATTTGTTATTCCGACGTGCTTTTTGTTTTATAAAATTGGTTGATGGTCTGACATCTTTAAAATAAACAGATGCCTATGCTTAAGTATTTCCTTCAAGCTGAAACAGAGCCAAGAGTTGCACCATATAGCAGCGAAGTATGTCTCCTAGTCAAGCATCTTCTATCCATCCCTCCGGAGTTTTAAGTTTTAATTGCACACATTTTCTGTCAAGCCGCAGTTCTCTTGTTTGTTATGTCCTCTAGGTAATGTAATAGAGAACAATCTGTGCACCACATAAAACAGTTTGACGTGTTCGTTATCCCCTCTTCCCTGTACAGTAGCAGACATGTCGGATGTTTTGGCAGGTCTAAGCTGGTAGGTTTTTATGTTGTAGTGCTTCATGTTTATGATGAAAAACTATGCTTGTTGGATGATTTCTTCCCACTGTAAAAACAGAGCATTAAAAGAGCATTCAAAACTTGCGTAAGTAGCAAGTAACAGTTACCTCCATGTATATGGGCTTGTGCCTCATCTCAGGCAGGCTTTGTTAGTCAGGAAGCAATGCAAGGATCCAGAAAGAGCTTTGCTGACATATTGCTGGTTCCCTTAGCTGATCTCAGTTTATTGACACTCCCCTCTATGACTGAATGATTGCTTTTTTACTTCCAAGCCTTAAAATAACCTCTACTGTTGCTAGACGAGGTTTAACAAACAGAAATAAATTAACGCGTAGCATTTATTAGCATGAGATGTGGATAGCTTCTGGCTAGTAAAACTGCTTTGTCAGGGAGAACGTAAAAATGGAGCACAATCGATCACCAGGAAAAACCTTAATGTTGGTAGTGGGCAATGGAGAAGGTTTCTCATGTGCACCCAGAAGAACACTGGCTGTGCTGCCCCCGCGGGGTTCCACCCTGGGTGCTGCTGGCTGTTGTGGGTGAGGCTGACAGCAGTCATGCCACTGAGCTATCACCTGCATCCATGCCAGTCACCGTGTCTGCCCTGGGGACCCTGGTCAGCTGCAAGTTTTCTATCCAAAAATGATTCCCCCCCCTCCAGTCTTCCTGACTCTGCTCTGGGGTAACCACCTCCGGAGATAAAAAGCTTGTTGCTGTCATCCTGGGCCACCCAGGTAAATGGCTTCTGTGCTAGCGCTGCTGAGGATAGCAGCGATGCTGGTGCTTGGTTTTGTTCTATGGACATTTGATGACTCAGGTGTTAGTCTGAAATTTGGTAAGCTGATTTCCTCCTGTAATAGGCCAGTCTCGAGGAGGGCAGAGGTAAGACAACACCTGTCTCTGTGCTGTTATTTTATGCTCACCCTTAGGTTTATACATTGTCCTTCATACAGAAATCCAAGGTAGCTCAAAAATTAGTTCAGTATCGCATGTAATTCCTAATAGTACAATTCTAGAAAATCTTTATTCAAACAAATAACCTTTATGCCTGGATTTAGCGCTCCCAGTTGTTCCATTGTTTAATCGGCAATATGTTTCTAAGCCAGAGAGATTGACTTGACTTTTTCAGAGGTGTGATTTTAGGTGGTGTGATTTAGAGACAGGTAAGGCTCCACGGGTGCCTGGAAGCTCAGGGGCAAGATGTACAGATATGGGGGCTGGTCTGCAGGGTAGGGTATGCCGGCTGGGTAGGGAATGCTGGTACAAATAAGTCTCCAACCCTCTGTTCTCATTTACCTGCAATGAGTGCAGCTTCTCAACTAGAGTTAGCAGTGGAGAGCATCAGCAAGGACAGCATTGCACTGCGGCTGCATCGCTGCGTGCACGTTTCTGAGCACGCACAGAGTTTGCTCTGATGGGCTTTTATGCCGGCACATTACAGACAAGTAATGAAAGGGAAGCTAAGGAAAAAAATCTTGTATGTGAATAGATATGCTTAAAATCTGGAAAATATTTTCTATTATGTACTTCACTGATTCTTTGTTCCTTTAAATGTTGAGCGTTTCTACCCAGCCATACTTGCCTCACTCATCTGCTTTTGTTCTAGTATGTGCACAATTGATTTTATTTTTGTAAATGTTTTGAAGAGAGATTTTCCTGTGTAGACGAGGGATACTCAGAGTGCATATGTTTGTCTACCTACTCCATATTAGAATGTAATTATTAGCAGGCAGAATGACATGTGAAAAGTGCATAAGGACAGTTGAAATGTCAATAAATCTAGATTACACCTTGCTCTCCTCTTCAGCAGGGGCTTAACTCTGTTATTTTTTAAATAAGGTGTCACTGTACATAGTGATTTAGGAGTATTTGTTGCATGGAAGAGGGTGGGAATCATGAGGTACGTCCTAAGTTTGTGCCTCTGAAACACAGTTCTAGTTTTTGATGGTAGCCCCAGTGCAAATCTTATAAGTTTCTGTTTAGAAGGCTAGATAAAAACATAGATGCTTTTTATATATATATATATATACACATTTCTGTGCAGGACTTTAAAAATGTACATTAACTTATTCAATATTTGAATTAAGAATAATGTGCTTTGTTTTATTTTTTATCTTAACATCTTTCAGCATTATGTATTCTATAGATGATCAAAACAAAAAATGATTGCCATGGATGAGTGATCCTGCATAATAGTGTAAGAAGATGTCACAGAAACTGAATATAGATAGACATGAGGAAGACTATGTTTTTTACTGAACTGACATGGAGAATTTACAGAACATCTCAGGGTCACACAGAGTATTGCAAATAATGAAATGCGTGTCTATGCACAGAAATTATTATTTGCATGGGAGAGCACAACGGGTGAAGGAAATATTCCCTTTGCCTAACTGCAGAGCTGCCTGCATTTTAGTTTCAGAAGTTTTCTCCTAGCCTCTCATAAACAGCTTGTATCAAAAGCATTTGTGCCTGCAGAGAAAAAAACTGAAGAACCAGACAAGTTCTACTTTTTTGTTGTTGTAGTTCCTATTAGAGGTTTTTGGTAATTCAGAGCAACAGTGTGGTGGGCTGAGCCCGGCTGGGTGCCCCCCGCTGGGTGCTGGGTGCCCCCCGGGCCGCCCTGTCCCTGCCCTGCTCAGCCGGGCCGGGGGCAGAGACGCAGCGAGGGGCTTCTGGGGCGGGATAAGGGCAGGGGGAGATCTCTGGCGCCTGGAGCCCCCGGCCCCCTCCTGCCCCGGCCTGGGGGCTGCGGGGCTGCTGCTCCCGCTTCTCACGCCTCTCTCCATTATTGTTCTTCCACAGGTCATTTCTCCCCCTTCTTAACCGTGTTACCCCAGAGGCGCTGCCACCGTCACTGCTGGGCTCAGCCTGGGCCAGCGGTGGGTCCGTCTCGGAGCCGGCTGGCACGGGCTCCATCGGACATGGGCGAAGCTTCTGGCAGCTTCTCACAGAGCCGCCCCTGCAGCCCCCCCCACCAAACCCTCGCCATGCAAACCCAACACAAAGGGTAATGTCCCAGGTCAGACAAACTTAAATTAATCTGCTCTGGTTTCTCTGAAGAAATACCTTCACCGTGTCTCAGTGGCACAGCAGGGAGTCTTAAACTCTTCAGTGTTTGATCGGTGGCAGGACAGGGAAGGAGGAGGTGTTTTAGATGGAAGAATTTTGTATCTTTTTGGGAGTTATTTTGAGAACATTTGTCATCAGTCTGTTTTTTATAGTTTAGGGATAGGCTGGTTTGGCAGGGCTGGGGTAGCAGAAGAGAGCAGAACTAATGCCAGACGCATTTCATTGCAGTGGTGGCCTCCTGATGGCTTCTCCTGAGCATCCCTTCTCACGTTCCAGGGCATCATCATTGGGGCAGTTTTTCTCCTACATATGCTGTACTGATTTTGCCTCTGGCAGGAGCTGCTTTGGCAAGTAGCATGTGTAAATTTGTAACTTCATAGCAAGATGTCAGGGCTTTAGTGGTTGGTTAGATTAAAGAAGTACTGATTATTTCAATTGTGCTACAGATCCTGCTTTTCTTTTGATTAGATGCTAATTGAACATGTTGTAAAGCTGAAAAGCTTCTGGGAACAGTGGGAGACATTTAATTGAGCAAGCCTTTTAAGTTGAGGTGGGATGCACCCAAAAGCTGTGGTATACATGGAGCCTCGACATAAAAGCGGCTGTGCATGGTTAGCGTTTCCAGCAGGAGAGAAACATGAAATAGCAGCTGTGGTGTCTGCCATATCTTTTTTCCAAAATCTGTCCCAGAAGAGGCAGTTTTGCTCCAGGAGACCTCTCTGGGGATATCTGCGACCACAGATGCTGCTTTTGAATGCTTTATAAATACGCATCTTAGTCTATCGCTTCTGTTAATATGGTACAAGCAAGAGCATAGCTGTGTGCTGTTTGTGTAGGTGTGTTACCTTGAAGCATGATCTCCAGCTCCTGGGTCTCCAGCTGGTTACACGTGTGTGATGAAGAGCAAAGGATAGAGAGTCCGGTGCTGCTGCTAACTTCGGCCGGTGAGGAAATGTGGGAATTTTTGCACTAATTGTAACTGCCTGGAAGTTGGTGCTGAGGAATGTGTCTGGGTATGTCGTGCATTTCCATCAGTCTGCTTTTGTCAGAGCAATTTTGGAAGTAGGTGAAGGGAAAAAATTGCAAGCTACAATACATTGACATAAAAATATATCATCCAATGAACAGCTTCATTTCCTAAATTGACTTCTAAATGGTAAGACACAACTATATGTATGGAGCTCGACAGTGCAGTTCCTGTTGATGGCAGAATTCAGCAAGCCGATCCCTGGCTGTAGATCTTGCAGAAAATATGTTTGCAAAGGATTCACAGAGGCATGAAAAACGGGGTTGGCTGAAGAAGAGGAAGAGAAAAAAAGCTAAATACCCTGCTTGCAGAGCTTTAGTGGGAGGGGTTCCTGTAGCATGTAAGCCGGTGGTGGAGCTTCCTGCGCTCCTGTGGGAGGGAATCATGACAAATATTTTCTATTAGGAAAGTGGAAGTTATGACATATGTTGTGTGTGTACTCTTTGTCTGAGAAGTGCATGACTGTAAAGAGACAGATGGCTCCTTTCATTCTAATCATGGGCATGTGGCTCCTCCATTTATGAGGCTTTTACTCCTGCACAGATTTTTTTATAAATTATTTTTAAGAGGAAAGGAAGTGAAATTGCCTTACATCAACTCATTAAAAATTACTAGGAACAATAAAGATTATTAGGAAGTCTGTGTCCAGTGAACTACAAATATGTTGCCTAGAGCAGACTGAAAAAAAACCACAAACAAAACGTAAATACTAATTCCCAGAAGGATGTTTCTATCCTAATATTAATACACGGTGCTAACGCAGCCCGAGCAGTTCTCCATCACACCCTGCTGGGGTTCCTCTCCCATCTGCACATACTGAGCTCACACGCACCATTGCAGGGTGCAGTACTGGACCCTGTAACACGTGCTGATGCCGTGCCAGGACATGAAAGCTTGAAAACTTTGCCTGCTTGACTTAAATGTATTCGTGTTTCTTGGTTTTTCCCACCGCAAAATTTACCAGTTGCTGCTTGAATGCATTCCTGAGGGTTTATTTTTGTTAAAGAGAGATGGACATGTGATTGGGACTGCAGGTTGGTCTTGGATAATGTTTTTTTTCACATGGAGTGAGTCTGCCTGGGAGTGATTAAATGGAGAGAGGGTGGAAGCCCATAGGCCAGGATAGGAGATCTGGTGCCTTTTCTTCTCCTCTTTCTACATTGGGGAATTAAAACCCCTGAGACCAAGGGGATTCAGCTGATCTGCCAGGCTGTTCACCTTGTCCTCTATGGTGCCGTTTTCTTCAGCTTATGCCTGCAGGGCTCTGCCTGCACCTCTTCCTGTCACCACAGTTATTTCCTTAATGTATAACAACCACAAGCTATATACTAGCACCAGTCCTTGCCCAGGGGTTACCTCAGCCCTTTTCTTTGCACCCCATAATGGTGTGCTGTAACATCAATATTCCTTCTGTCAGTCCTTTAGCAGGTCTGTTGCTTTGAAACAGTGATTTGATACAAAGACTGTTAAATAAAGGCTTGTAATTATTAGGTGTTTTACTTTTTAAACATACTATAAATAGGTTTATTCTTCTGCATTTAGTATTTCTCTGTTGAAGAGAAGCTTTGGTTCAAATGAAATATGTTTCCTTACTGTTCTAATGGATGTAACACTGTAATCAACCTCTTATGAGTCTAACAGCACTCCTTCCGTAATGTGTGATTCAGAGCAATGATAATTTCTTCAGTCTCACTGAAAAGTAAGGGAGATTGGAGTACATTCCTACACCTAGAAACATAATGTTGCCGTGTTGTTTTAAGTGCCCTTCAGACAAGATGAAGATATATCCACTTTACAATGACAATATTTAAACAGATCCTAGTTCTTAATGTGCAGGCTTGGTGACCTGATGATGATTTTGAAGGCATGGTTGTATTGCATGTGGTCTGCTGATGTTTTGAAAACTGTTCCATTTTTCCAAGTCTCCTTCACCCTCAGGAAATGGTGTAGGTGAGGGAAATTCCTCTTGGACTCCAGAATTGAAAGCTTTTCTTCTACAGTATTTTGGAGACTGATTGACTTGTCTCTAACCTATTTTTATAAAAGCGTCCTGCCTGCTATAATTTCTTCACCATCATGAATTTTAGCCTTATACTTAATTATGCTGATACTTTCTGAATGCTATGGCAAATGGTGGCAGTATTGAAATTGGGTGTTAAAAATGGAGAGAGGAAGGTTGGAAAGAGTAATTGTCCTTTTGAATTGTTTCAGTTAAGAAGTGGACTTCTTCCACACTTGAGTTTTGAAGATAGAGTTCAGTGATCAATGGCATGGGGGAAGGGGAAGGAACATCTAGTGGGGAGCTGAAATGTCTGGGAGCTGCTGTTACAGGTTTATTCCACTTCCTTGAAGTTGAAATAGGACAGATGCACAAGACAAAATACAGCAGTGATGGAAAATACACATTCTCTCTGTCAGGCTGATTCCTGCACTGGTGCTCCTGGAAAAAAAAGGGCACAGCAAATGGGTTGTATCCATTGCCTTGGTGCATGGTTAAATGCATACTTCTTTGGGGCTCCTCAGACACTGCTAGAGGTAACTCACTGGTCACATTCAAAGCCTGGAGCACTAGAATAGCTCTGACTTATTCTGCTTGCTCATTTCTGAATTACTGCAGAGACTGGGGGAGTTTCTTCCTTTGCTTCACTGAAATAAGGCTAGAGATTTACAAAGATAATGTACAATAGTATCTCTTCACTGTCCTCCTCTTGATTTGTTTATCTCCATGTTTTAATGCCTAGCAAGTCTGTGTATACAGAAAGAAAACAGAAAATGTTAACTAATGTAAATTATATGGACTTTCTTGGCTAGAGAGAAAGTCGAAGGAAAATAGAACCAAGATGTAATCACAATTTTAATTGGCATGAAGAGGAAAGTCTTTAGAAATGAAAACTGAAATTTAGCAGCAAATAGAAGCAACTTCTTTTTGAAAAAAAAAGTTTAAAGTAAAAACTAATCATCTTGATAACAGAGCATTTAATAAAGGGAAGGTGGATTTTGAAAATAACATAAGCTGCATTGTTTCAGAGCTTGTATCTGGTGCTGGGAATTTGTCTGGTGCAGTGTACTACAGAAAACATTTGGTAGTCTTCCAGATGATACAGCTTAATTGTAAGGAGTAATTTTAAGAGTATTATCTGGAAATGCTTGTGAAGCTTTGGTGCCTGTGCTTTTTCTGATCTGTAGTGCTTTCTGTGCTGGGCTGGAAGGTAGAAGGCTCTCAAAACTGAGGATTTTTCTGGTTCAAAACCTTTCACTGTTTCCTACTATCACCACCACCTTTGCTCCTTCTGATGTTCACCTGGAGACCCCAAGGTGTCAGAAAAAAAAACTTGTTCAGAGTATGTCAGGTTGAAAAAAACTCTTTGCACTGGCATGTCCTGGGAAAAGGATTGAAGAGGAGAAAAAGCTGCAGAAAACCTCCAAGAGCCAGAGAAATCACAGGTGAACAAGGAGAGATTATGAACTTGGAAAGTGTTGAATAATTGTCAGTTCACCCACGTGTTTATGTGCCTGTTACAGAGAACGTGGGTTCAAGGAGACTATTTGGAGCACTTGGAGGATACATCTACTAGGAGTTACCCAGGTATCCCCTACTTGAAAATAGCTGATGGCAGGGAGATATTGAAGGGCAGTGTTGTACAAGGCTGCTAGTCCCTGTTCCCAGGCGTCACCTGCAGCTGGTGCTGGAGCGCTGGGCTGACCCTTGATCTGAACCAGCACCACCACTCCTACATGAATGCTGTCTTTCCATCTCAAAGGCTCTTTTGGTACAGTTTCTCTGAGCTGTATTAAACCTGTTCTATTACAACAGTAGGCATCAGGATTGTAAAGACAGTGTTGTAATACAAGTGGTTGGGAGGAACAAAGACACAGTGGTCTTCCACCATCTGCTGTCACAGAAAAGCTGGCTTTGGCGTAGTGGCCCGTGACACAGTGGGAGGAGGCACAGTCCATCTTCTGTGTGCAGTAGCGCAGGGAGGCAAGGCTGGCAAGCCACGACCAGAGGAGGCATGGCAATAGGCATAGTAAAAAGAAGAACAAAAGGTTTCACAAAATATCTATGTTTTGGGATGTGAAACTTCAAAAAAATTTCTCAGTGTGAGGATGGTAAAAGGGATGTGAGCCACTCACACCTCCTACACAGGTGGCTCTGTGGAAGTGTGTAAATACTCTCCAAAAACCCCACTGCATCACTTTATTCTCTTGTAATATAGTAGTTACAAAGGAACATATTAACTATTCACATTATGGCAGCAAAATAAGAAAGAAATATTAATTATTTAGCAGGTTACTCAGGAGACCACCTAAATAAGAACTGAGAGAGAACTTTAGAAGTGTTTTCAGAAACAAAGATACTGGGTGAAATTCTCTTTAGTTATCTCTGAGCAGTCCCTTTGAAACCCAGTCGCTTTCTATGAATACATGGAAGGATCTGTCATGGGTAGTGAAGGAAAAGATGAGCCTGAGGTACAGCCTTTCTGTATCAGGCAGAGATCGGCCAGCCCACAGGGAGGATATAGGATAAGTTGTCACTTCAGCTGAACAGACTTTCCTTTTAGTTCAAGTGAGAGGCATGTGTTTCAGGGGCAGAAAGGTTCTGGTTCTAGTCCCAGATTCCTCTGTGCCCATGCCAGGCACTTCTTCCAGCATTGGTGGCTTAGTTGCATGAGATGCGGTTTTAAATTAAAATAAATAAATATAATCTGTTTAACAAACTCTTTTATCTAATGTGAACTCATAGGGAGGTATGTGATGAAGGCAGCAGCCTGCTGCAAGCCTGCAATGTTGTCAGCACAGTTACAACATTATTAAATGTTGAGCGTGAACCTGAGTTTCAACAAACAGGTTTTTTTAGGGAACAGCAGATATGCACATAGATTATTTTTTTTAAATGATTTTCTTTTTCTTTTTTGTTCTGAGGCAGTTGATTTTACTGTGTAGTACAGGGTCAAAAGCCTACTTCGCTTCTCTTTCCCTTTCGTTAGGTGAGTAATGGCACTTTTTTTTTTAAGTATGCTAAGGGAATACAAGCTGCTTTGTGTTAAGCTATTTAATTTCTCTGATGGAGGACTCATAATTAGTCTTGCTCAAGATTTTTGTGCTTCACCTCCAGTTACTGAAATGAGTTGATCTAGCTCAAAGGCCAGGCTTAATTATTCCAAACTTGGTGACTGGAACACCTGTAAAGGTCCCTGCTTAAAGGCTAAATCTGCCTTGATTGTCTTTTGTACCTTCCCTTGGTGTCCTTTTTATTTTATTAAGCACAGGAAGATTTTTCTCCCCACCCCTGGGCAATAGCCTTCTCTCCAAAGCTGGTTTTCATACTGACAGATAGCCTGGGCTGCACACCAAGGTCACAGGTTGGTTCTTATTGTTTTCAACTGTGGCACGCTCATAATTTGTCTTTTCTGTACTTAAACCATCTTTTCCATCAAATATAGGAGGGAGTTTTATCAGTTTTATCTCTAAACTTCTGTCCTGCATGGCTACCTTTGCAATACTGTCTGTATTGTAGAATTTCTCTTCTTATGTAGTGAAATAACCTTTTTTCTGGATGAAAAGAGAGGCTTAAAATGTTATAATGTTCTTGTGTTCAAATGCATTTTAAGGCCTAAGCAAATGAAGGTTTTCCATTTTGTTATTTCTCGGAAGTTTTCCTGAGACAGAAGAGACATTTGGCACAGCAGGTCATCTCTGATGGTGTCTGAAAACAAGACTGCAGTCGTACGAATATAGATGGTAGCTGCTCTAACGAGTGCAGCTTACATCAAATTGCTATAATGAGTCAGTGCAGTTGTGTTAGTCTTATTACATTTCTGAATTAATGGCTTGGAAGGAAGTTTGTTAGCTGCTTTACTTGAAACCAAATCGAACCGCAGCCTGCCATATTGTACAATGACAAGAAATAGCAGAATTTCAATTTAAATTTGCCTCGGACTGTGTGTGATCCTTTACATCAATAAAACAACAACATAAGCTACATAGAGGTGTTAAAATAACCCTCCCAATGGTTAGGTGCCAGCTCTGCACATAGAACTGCGGGTGGCCGTTTCAGATCATCAGTGTCTGTCTTTTAATGACAGTGAGCTGAAGCTCCTGAATGAACGTGGCCTTGCCCGTGGCCATGTCAGGCATCCTACCCCTGCTCTGTGTGTCAGGAGCCGTGCGAGTGGTGCCCACATGGCACTGCCAGGCTGAAGCCAGGCTGCCCTCAAGGGAAAAAAAAGTGTGGTTTTATTGCACGCGTGATGACTTACCAAAGCAGAAGCTTTAATGTGGATGGTCTTTATCTTGGTGTGGTATAGGTTAGGATATGCAAGGTTAGGATAGTCACCTTCCATCATAGTAGCCTTATTTTTAGTTGATGGAGTGTCAGCTAGCACAGGGTTCATCTTTTGCCCTGTCAAGGGAAAACCTGTGATGATTCTACACTGGAAGCTCTTAATTTTTTATTATCATTTTTTTAAGTCTAGTTTAGTGGGGGGGTATGTTTAGTGGTGGTGTGAAGAGTCAATATAGAGAACTGTCCTTTCTCAATTATTTAATTTCTGGCTTAACTAGGATAGTTTCCTCTTGATTATATGTAATGATACAGAGTTGTCACTGGCTGTTATGAAAAATGCTGTGTGGTAATAGAAATAGAATATAATAACTTGCAATAGGGAAATAGGAGAAAATACGAAAGATGACAAAATGCAGTAGTAGTTCTGAGGCTGCAGTGCGAACTGAACTAATTGTGGAGGTTAATTGGCGGGAGCCTGTAATGCCCTTTGTGAAGCTGAATGGAGATCTGGAGATTAACAGCGAGTAAAAGGTATTTTTGTTAATAGTACTGACCCTGAAGTGTAGAATTGTTTAACAACCTACAGTTAGTGGGAAAACCAAGCCATTATCTGAGTGTACATTGAGATTTAAAGAATAGAGTCACTGCTGAAGTGATTGAAGTGTTTAAAAGCATGAATTAAAAAGAAAAACTAAGGAAGAAACTTTTCAACCATTAACAAATACTTTGATACTCCTGAATCAGATGTGAATTTGGAGGGCAGGTGGGGTCCCTAATTTGACATGATACTCATCGTAATGAGTATCAGACTCAAAACTGATAGGGTTATTAGAAAATTGTTGTTTAATGTTTAAAACAAAACAAAACAAAAAACCACAACAAAAAGCAATTTAATTTAGTGCCAAGCAGCATGTCCTGGTTTGAGGAGACAAGCCTACAAGTCTTGGTGGAGAGACCAAGGCAGCAGGTGAGCTTGTAGTGCTCAGCCTCCAAGGAAAGCAGAGATCCATCCGATCTGCAGTTGCAGAGTACAAAGAGAGCCACTGCCTACGGAGTCACAAATTCATTTACACAAAACCTTTAGGACCAGGTCTTACCCAGATGAGTAAAAATAGGTTTTTGTGTGGTGGTAGCTAGTACACGTATCGCAGTCCATGTGGGAGCTGAGGTTATAATAAAAGCTGTGAAGAGAAACCTCCGAGGCAAGGCACGTGCAGAGCCGTTGGTGGGAAGATTATTCCTTTGGGTGAGGACATGTGAGGTGCTGCCTGACTGCTTTGGAAAATCATGCCGAAATTATTTTGCAAAGTAGGATGTCAGGTTTGGATTTGCAGATGTCACACAGGAAGAATGTATTGGAAGACTTTAAGAGAAGGGAAAATACTTTGTAAAAGAATCTAAAGATACATGCTGTGATGGAAAGGGAAATCTGCATTTCTGCCAAATATATGAAGCAAGTAAAATGAAAGCATGAGATACCATCGAAGAGTTTAATAATCAAAGGACAAGATGAGCGGGGAGGAGAAGAATAATGTGACCAAAAAACCAAAATCAACACCTGTAATTTTGCATGTGAGTCAGGAAATCTGCAGTCATTTAGGTTCAAATTAGCAAAGATTAATTTGTGTATACTGGAAAAATTGCCTGTCAGTTCTTGGTTATCATTGTTATTGAATAGCTTTGTTGGAAGAGACAACTGCAAAGTCTGTAATCTTACATGTAAATCAATATTTGCTAGATGTGATATATTGACTGAAAATGACAGATAATGAATCACAATTCAATTATTTGGAATTTAACACTTTTTTGCTAAAGGACATGATTTAAACTGTGTAACTTTGAGCCTACAGTTTAATGATCTTATGGAATGGAATGCTATAGAAGCTGGAAAAGCAGATTCAGGTTTCTGTCTACTGACTTTCAGGGCAGCACCATTGATACTGGGATTGCTGCTGGCAGAAATTGCATTTGAGAGATCTCTTCCACTTCTGGAAGAGAAGTATAGGAAGCGTGAGAATTTGTAGAGGCTTTGAAACAGTATGTGAAGATGATAATTAGATGACAGCACCAAAGGAAAGGCACCAGGAGGATGTACAAGACTAACGCAGAGACTGAGGTATGTGTGCAAATATGCATACCAGTGTGTGTGTGTGTGTATATAAACTTTTACATACAAATTTTTAATTGGAAGCATATTTGCCTGTTTGGGGCTCTGGTATAAATGTGATATCTCAAGAGTATTCAGGTTAAGTCAGGTTTGTAAGTTCAATCATGTTGTTAATATTTGAAGACAGGAAACATGCAGATTTCGCTTTTCATCTCAAGGTCTTTGGTCTCAGATTTGTTAGCTGATATGTTGTATTAAAGATTCAACTTAGATATAAACTGTAACAAGCACTTCTCATTAACTCCAGGAGTACTCTGAACATCCCAGCCCAAAAAGCCTTCCTGGGTTATTCCATCCTTTCCACCCTTGAATGTTAGCAAAGAATTTCCCCCCAGCTCCATCCCTGATGTTGTTGCTCCATAGGAAGCAGTCTCTTGCAGGGCCAGAGAGAACAGCCGATCACTGTAACACAAGTTTTTGTAACAATGTCTTTATGTCTTGACAGACTGTCATATTTGCCCTTACGTAAGCTGTCTTATTTGGTACCATTTTGGAGAGGGAGGGAGAAGTAACAGTCCTGGAGTGGCAACAAGTTGCCTAGGTGAAAGAAACGGGTATTTCAGCAGAAAGGCACAAGTTGGTTTGTATGCTGGGAGCACAGGCCAGGCCTGTTATATTAGGTGGAAAGATTTCTAGTGATTTTGCAGGGAGTTGAGATTGATTCACAGCTGTAAAAAAATATTTCCCCTCTTTTGCTGTCTTCCTCTGTTCTGCTCCAGGACACCCTAGGTTTGCAATTAAACAAATGTTTTGTGGCTAATGTCTCTGTTTGGAAAGACTTCAATTACAAAAAAAATATAATTTGAAGAGAAGGAATTTTGGGCTGGAAACTTTGCTTTTCTGTAGAAAAAGTTTACTTTAAATGTTTTCATTAATCTTCTGCCAAGTGCTTTCTCCCACTTATGTCCTTTCTGAACAGTCCTGTGTCAGATGCAGAGAACAAGAGTGAAAGGAGAAAAAATGAACAAAAAAATATGCTTAGATGTCAAGAGTGCTAAGGACAGCAGTAGAAGTCTGCAAGTTTTAATTTTACTCAGAGGTGAGAGCACTGAAAACCAATTTAAGGCAGGAGCCATGTGGGTGCAAGGCTTGTTCTGCCCCGCTTGTTGCCAGGCTGCATTTCCAGGGGTGCAGTCCATGGAGTGGGGCTGGAGATGGGGAGAAGATGGTGATAGTGCTCCTCAGCCGTGGGGGAGGAAACTGCATCTGGCATGGGTGCAGCTGAGAGGGTGGGTGCTGGAAGGTCAGCTTCTGAGCCAGGGTAAGGGCAGAGGTAGCTGGGCTTTGTTGTTTGTCTGAAGCAGCCTGAAGGAATCAACAGTCACCAAACCCCTGAAGGTTAACTTGTGTTGCTCATTCCTCCTGTGGCTGTTGATGCAGGTATTCAAAACAGGACCAAACTCTCATTTCTTATGCATTACCAATCACCTACTGAACAATAACTTTTTGTTGTTAACAACCTAGATTCACACCCAGATCTGCATCAATTCCCAGAGCTGTCACTTCTTTCTCTTAATAATTTATTTGCTTCTGTAATTGCTTTGCAGGGCTTTCGTGACATCCAGGGAGTGAGTCTCCAGCACAGATCTTAACATCTGAGAAATACCGTAGGCTGTGTTGCGTGCTGAAACAAGCTGATAATTATTAAAACTTGCCATTCACCTGGTTGGTCAAACTATGCAAAAAACAGTATACAAATATACTTGGGAAGCAGATTACCAATCTGTTCCTGGCTATGCAATGGGCAAGCTAGTTGTAGCTTATTAATATTGTCATGATCTCTGTGTTAATTGTGAAACTGTTGGTAGATGACAAGGAGATGTGAGCACAGTGAGAAAGGAACATCCTCCCTAACTATTGGGTTAAGTAGTTGGATCAAAGGCATTTATATCATGTACTGTGGTGCATACTAGATCTACAGTCCTCTGATAATTTCAATTTGATCACAGCTTGCCTTCCAGACTGTAAGTGTTGGTTTCATTGCCTTGCAATAAGGAGAGGGAATGGTACATGCTTAGTCTCATGAGCCCTGGGACCATCAGGGAGTCCCAAGGTTTCAGAATAGCCACCACCCCCCGTCCCACATGGCTAGGCAGAGGGCATGGAGTCAGATGGGAGGGGGGACTGGCTGTGGTGTCTTTGAAGATGGGTGGTGAATCATCTTTTAGGACTGTTTCTGTCCAGTAAGTGCATGCAGAGCTTCCCAAGCTCATGCAAGGGTATACTGCTCAAACTTTTCAAATCAATACTCCACCACTTTCCCTCTAAGATTTTGCCACCTTTCACTAGACCCCCTGTAGGTATACATATGTGCATCTCTGCTCTCTGACTTGCAGCAAGCTTTTGCACTTCATTGTGCTTATGCAGTATGTATTTGTTCTGCCTGCCCCTCAGAAAAAAAAAAGTCCTTGCACCCTAAAATCTGCCATGATTTGGAAGGTTGTTTTTCTTCCATTCCCTTCAGAGTGATGCAGTGGGGGGTTATTGATAGGGTTTCTGGGGAGAATAACACTTTTGGGAGGGAAAGTGGAGAGGTGAAGTGTAGGCAGAACTCCTGTCCTCTCATACCACCCTTCCCTTGACACCTGCTGCCTTCTGGCAACGTGCACCTCTATGTGGAGAGGATGGAGCTGGGCTGTCCTTTGATAGCCAGTTGAAAGCAATTCCCCGAGGGGGATGCTCCCTGTGTAACCTGGAAGTAGCTGAGAACCAGGCCAAGAAATTTTCCTAACAAATACACCATTACAGGTGTCATCTGTGAATATGGCTATCTCAGGGGTGGGAGGCGGTTCTGAAATGGCACTTAATGAGAATTAGGTGACCTGTCATGGTTAGAATAAGCGATGCATGTTAGATGCATCAAAACTGGTTTTCATTTAGACTTGCCTAGAGGATGGATATAGTGTTGTTGATGCCTGGTTTCATTTTTTTGTGATTTTCATATTTTAATAATAATAAAATCATTCCACCTTTGTGAGGCCAATTTTTTTAACTGTGATAATGACAGAAGAAATTGAGATAAAAAGATATGCTACAGTTCAGGGAGAAGTCCCTGTATAGCACAAGGGGTTGTTTCCATGGGACTGTAGCGTCTCAGTAGAAACTTCCTGAACACTGTATTTTTGTGTAATATCTACAGACTTGAGCAGCCACAGAGCCACTTACACATGCTGTGTATAAACTGGGAAGTTTTTCTTTGCAGTTTGTCTGCCCTTGGTGTCTGGTTTTGCTGCTTCTTTTGCTGATTTGCTTTCCTTTATTACTTTTTCGGCTTTTCCTGAAGAGTGTTTCCCACTTGTCAGTCAAGATAATCCAAAATACAGCTTTCTACTATGTGCTGATCTGTAGTGAATAGTTTTGAATTGATTTTATTGAATATCTTGCAAATGAGAAGTTACCTTACCACAGAAGTTTATCCATGAAGCTTCCCTTTTTTAGGGTCCTTTTACAAATTTAAAAAGGACTGGTGATGTTCTACTGTTTCAACTGTTAAAAGTACAAAACAAAATAAAAAATCTAGTAGGATATGTGTACCAAAATAATTTTTATGCTGTCCTTACTCTTGTGACTCTAGCACTCCTTTGGTGACATGGGTGATACAGCAAGGATGCATTTGGAATTTTTTCTAATACACCTTATCAAACATGAACTGCTTCACATGTATGTGTGCATTTGCTTGTGCAGGTCTGTGAATGTTTCATGGTGGTTGCTGCTAGCTAGAAGTCTCAAGATTCAAATAATCACCTTCTTTCAAGTAAAAAGCAAGCACACAAACCCTTCTTTTATTCACAAGTTAGTGTTCAGGTGTCTACACTACAATTGTGTGTTAGAACCAAGATTAATCCACCACGTCTGCGTTGTCTTCAAAGACGACTGGAAGATCTGACCATATTCTTAGTCTTGATGTTTTTCTTTGTTAAAAAGCTGTAGCATTAGGAGATACCTGCCTACCTGTCTATCTATCTAAAAAAAATTGTATATATAAATAAGTTTATGGATATATCTAGGTATATACCTTCTGCAGGAGAAGTCTGTATGTTTTAGTACTTGGCTGTGTTGGACCTCAGCAAAGGTCCCCCCATCAGCTGGGCATAATTCACACCACAGTGAGTGTGTTCACTGCCTTAAACCAAGTGGGCAAGGTAGAAGGCAACACAGCAGAGGTTACAAAGTTATGTCACAGAGAAGGACTAGAAGCTGTAAAGGCCTCTACTAGATTGCTGTCATTTTTCACTGAATGATGAAGAGAGTATGAAAAATGACGGGCACGTTTTTCAAACTTATGTCACATCTTCATCTTCACAACTGTAGAGCGCTGGACTTAAATCCCCTTGGACTGAAGGAGGAGAGCTGGAGTAGCAATTGAATGTGTGCTTTTAAGGGATGATTTTGGACCTTTTCCTTTAGCCATAACGAGTTGACAAGGCTGTAATTAAGCTGGTGAACGCAGACCACTACTACTATGCAGAGCTCAAATTAACTGAAAACTCGAGGAGATTAAAATATATTGGTTTTTGAAGTCTCTGTGGTAGGCAGTACAGCAGTTTGCTCTTCCTGCTGAAGCTGCTACTTATGTGTCAGAACAAGGCAAATGCTGTGAGTCTGTTATGGTCCAGGATCCATAGTACAGGACAAAAAAGTTGGTTCCAAAATAAAACAGGAGTAGGGAAAAGGACTCCCTCAGGGCAAGCAGTTGTGGCTATAGTAGGGAAGGACCGGTGAAGAATCTAGAGTTCTACATTGTTTAGGTAGGTCTGGTGAAAAAAACCTGTTTTTCAGCATCATCTTGCTCTTCTCCAAAACCTGCTGCTGCCACTTGGTCTGGATGTGACCACCAGAGAGTGGGAAAGGCATAGCCACGTAGGGGGTGGGGGTGGGATGGGGGGCTGTTACCTTGGCTTCAGTCAGTTCAGGTGGAATTTCATCTGCTGTGGTAGCATTTGCACGATAAATATAACCTTGCAGTAAATTAAATAGACTATAGCTGATCAAATAATAGCCATCTGCTGCCTGTGATGCTGTTTGTCTGCTGGCCTAAGTTGCCTGATGTGTTTTAAAAGGAACACTTTGATAGTTGGTTACTGTACAGTCATTGAGTAACTGTATTGGACCAGAGCTCATATTTGCCAAGGAGAGTGTGTGTCTCTTGCAGAAGGTCTTTCAGTATCACCTTATATATCTTTTATGTACTGGCAATTTTTGCTTTTCATATATTTGCTGTGAAGGGAATGGAAGTGATGGATTCAAGGAACATTTTATAGCTTCAGTAGGATTATTTTCCACTTCCTTGGAAAAGAACCCAATCATGAACATTAGCTAAAATACTTACAGTAAGTCATCTACATCAAACAATCATTTACGGCTTAATGTTATTCTTTAATTCAAAAAGTCTCCTTGTTCTTGTGTGGTGGCACATCTGTTGGAATTCTTCCATGATCTGTGAGCATCTGGCAATAAAAAGTTAGTTGTGAGAGTGAAGAGGAATCTGCTTTCAGAAAGGTTCATTCATCAAATGGCCCGTCTCAAAAGAAAAGTAGCACCTTGATCTGACTAATTTGATCTCTGAGTGCAGAACGTTGATCTATAATTTAAAAAGCAGGACTTAATCAGTGTGGAGTGGGGGGAAGTGCTGTAGGTTAGTGCTGATCCAGTAGGCAGTGACACAAGCCGTGGAGGCTTTTGTTTAGATCTCAGCTTTCAAGCCACCTGGAGATGCTTCTCCAGACTTGGCCCCCTTGCAAACCCATTGTGTCCTGAGCCTCCAGCCTCTGCTGCCTTGGGGCAAGGTAGCTCCAGTCAGCTGTGACATCTTGCTCTTTCTTGATGGGGATGCAGAAGAACATGGAGCTGCTCAGTGCTTTGGCCACTTCTGGTGAAGATCCAGGAGTGAAGGATTGTCCAGCAGAAGTAATTTCAGAGCAGTGAATTGTTTCAGGGAAAGCGTACTGGCAGCTTGACCAGAAGCTCGTGTTGCTGCCATAATTAAATAAATAAGCAAGCAATTAAATAGAAACTGTGGCAGCCTCAGAAGTGAAACGGTCCCCTGCCTCCCTCCCTCCTCCCCCTCTCTGTTGCTGGCGGCAGAGCAGCACTGCAAGCTGGCTGCGTTTCACATGAGATGTGGCTAAATTTCTGAAGAAAAAAATATCCAGAGGGACAAGACGCAATGCTCTCATTTCTGACATCTTAAGCTTGTCACAGACGCTGAGCCTGTTTCACCCAATGTGATTATCTCTCCCTCTGTCAAGGAGGCAGATGCCTCAGCTAGGAAATACCGTCCCCAGCCTGTCATCTGGATTCTATAAAAGGAAATAGGCCTTTGCAAAGCCAGAAAATATATTTAGTTGCAACTATGGGGGAAGGAAAAAAAGAAGAAAAAGAAGAAATAAAGTCCAGAGCCTTCAGAATTGCAATGGGAACAACAAAGCACTTAGGTTAGCCCTAATCAGCTGCAAATGTTGATGCATTCATTAAATGCAGACTGCATAAATAAAAGTTATTCTTCTGTCATGCCTTTTATCTCTACCTAAAGCATTCACTTGCCAGTCAGGTTGCTGTGTACAAGCCATAAATATTCAGCTTTTTCTGGAATAGCTTTCATCCAGTATTTGCTTGTTTTCATCTAAATTCTCCATATGCCAGAAGTAGCAACAGCAAAATGCTATAAGGTGGAGGCGTGCATTTAGGTGATTTAGCCTCGGATAGCCTGCAAAAGCCTTATCTGTCCAGGGCTTATTAGCCCTGTGATAAAGACTGAGCCAAAAATAAAATGAAAATCTTGCTGGTTTAGGTATGAAAGAAATCTAAACGTTGTCCGTGCTGTAGTCTGTGCTGGGGACAACTCTTACGTGTCACATTAATGCTCTGTGGGATAGGCATGAGTGGCTATGAGAGATTAGTTATTTAGGCTCAGGTTTTAACAGCTTTCCGTGTGTAGTGCTGACTAAGCAGGCTGAACTGCCAGTGTTTTAAAGGCCATTCAGGAGAAACCGGGGAGACATTTTACGGAGTGTTTCACTAAACACGAAGTTGGGTCAGCCAAAAAATGTGGACTTGTCTAATGGTTTCAACTCGTGAGAAAAAGTGTCCTTTTGCATTTTTTATTTTGTAAAAACTGGCAAGATTGTTCTTGGGCAACATCCACTCCCCATTTTGTTGTTGGCTGAATTTCTTCCTGGCAAAGAAAAAAAAAAAAAACGTGTGTGTGTGTGGAAATTAAGTCTGTGCAGTGCTGTAAGAATGCGCGGAGCAGAGCGTGCCTGCAGCAGGTACGGTCGGGGGCACAGCAAGGTGTTTCTCACAGGAGCATACCTGGGATGGAGGTGTGAGGGCAGGGGGTGTGTGGGGAAAGCAAGGGTGCTCTTTAGTCCTTTCAAGTTGGATGGGAGCAGAAGGGGTATAGAAACATTTAAAATGTTTTCTTGACTCTGTGCTGGAGCATCCACGTTGAGTCCCTGGAAAGAGGAAGGTTGTGCAGACTCTTGGGGCTGGTCAGTCTGGCGCCACAGAGCACCCAGCTCCCAGCGGTTCTGCACTGGAGGTCTCTGGCCTTTTCTGTGGTTGTAATCAGTTAGACAGATGTCCTTACCTTACACATGGGCTTTGAGATCAAATTAAAGTCTCGTTGCCTCTCACGGGGAATGTGAAAAACTAAGCAAAGCTTACAACGAAGTAGGATTTTGTTTGTTACTGTTGCTCATTAGGTACGTGGCCTGCCTCAGCAGGATGCGGGGTGATTACCGGGAGGTGAGCAATTAAATGTGTGTTACATATGGGCACTGAAACCTGTGCAAAGGCAGAGAGAAGAGCACAGCAACGGGCACTTGCTGTAGCCGTTGCAAATGTCAGTCCAGCCTGTTCAGATGTACCCAGGGGTTTGCGCGGAGCTCTCTGTAATCAGGGGGTTCTTTGAGAGCACAGAGGAATTAATTGCAAAAGGCTTGGTGACATCAAATCAAAGCACAGTTGCATTTTCTGTCCCTTCCAGGAGGGAGGAATGTGGAGATGCAATTAGTGATGACCCACACTTGGTGTTTTGCCCTCCCTGTTGTAAGAACATGTGGAGATCACTGATGATCAGGACTCTGCTTTTTAATTCTCATCCTGAAGATGTGTCCCACTGCTTTTGAGGCCCTTTAGATTGCTAGCTTCCAGTGTGGGTGTGTTGCTGCCAGCTGTGAGGATAAATTGCGTGCCATCCTGCTAGCCTCTCGCCCCCTCTCCCAGCTCCTCATGAGATTATGATCACAGATCCATGGAAACCTTTCTGCCCTTGCCCTGTGCAGAGGAGGGATAAAACCTTTCCTGTGGTCCCTTTCCTCCTACCCAACCTTGCCTTTGGGGAGGAGAAGATGTGGTCAAGGCTGGGTTGCTTCTCCCCAGGCACTGGTTCTGCAGACACTGGGTCAGGGCCACTGCAAAGGGCGCAGGGCTGGAGTGGACTCTGGGATTTGGGGGGCTGCCATACAGGTTCATTAGCAGATATCTGTGTGGTTGCTTTCCTCCTCCCTCCTTCCCCTTCCCATCTTCTTCCCAACGCTGTGATTGCCTGGCCTTCAGTGGAATTCGCTTGCTGTTCATTACTTCAGCTCTCTACCTAGAGGCTGGCGTTTTTATTTATTTTGGTATTCTAATTTCTATTTTAGGATCCAAAATAAAATAACATTGACCAAAAAGAATTAGAGGCAATAACTTTTTCAGAGAACTAAGCACCTTTGAAAATTAATTTTTTTTATTCAGTTTAATTTCATGGGTGCACAATTTCTATTACATGTAGGCCAATCGGGTTGCAATAGCTGTAAAAAAATATTTAATTTAAGTCTTGTAATGTGTTATTTATGAATGCATGATAGTCATAATGATTCACTTACAGGACTGTTGTGACAACAGCACCTTTACCTTGAAAATGGGAATTTGCAATATGAAACAGTTAATAAGAAGAAAGAGGAAAAACTTGAGAAGATGCATACAAACCGACAGCACTAAGAGAATAATAGCCAGGCTTTATATGGATTTGAATAGTGCAGAAACTAGGAAATCCTAATGGAGGGGAAAAGACTTAAATTCTGTAGAAACTTTAAAATGAATCTGGTTTCAGCAAATCTCATCTATCACAACATAATCATTGGAAAACTGCTTAGACTTTGCAGGCCTGATTCAAAAAGAATTGCAGTGGTAAAATAAATGGGTTTCATTGCAACTGTGTGAAGACCAGTGGATAACTTAATCCCTGCAAGAGGCTTACTTGGGAATATCAGAAAACGTTTGTTAGATGCAAGATAGTATCAAGTAAACATTTAAAACTTTGTGTCAAAACCTGTTAGAAGGTAATAAAAGGTGCTGAAAGGCAGTTAATGCATTCAGTTTAAATAGATCATTTAAATGAAGGAAAGCAGTGATGCAATTTTATACCTAGATGCAATGTTCACCTAGCAAGAAACGTGGCAAGGGCAAGCAAACTCTTTTGGTGGCTGAGAAGTGGTAGAGGCTCTGGTGTGCTGTAAATACTTCACCATCCATTCTTTGTTTTCAGCATCAGGTTACTGGGACTTTGTGGTGCTTTTATGCTTTCCTGCATGGAGTGTGTGGTGCTGAGGAGTTTTGGTTAATGCCTGGGTAAAAGTTGTATTGCCAGAATGCAGCTGGACGCTGCTGGGTACACCTGGGCTCAGGAGAGAGCTGGCTCAGGAGAGCAGTTCAGCACTGGGGAGCGCTTGCTTGAACATCTTGTTTATGCAGCTTGTGCCTCTTTACATTTTTACCCTCAAAAAGCTTCTGTGGGACTTTTCATTGCCTCACTTCTTCTGTTTCCTTTGTTCTAGGTGGTTGGGGGCATCTACTGAAAGGAATGAATATTGGGATTTTGGCTTCTTTCTGCCTAAAATCTCAGCGAGATTCCCATTATTTTCACTTTTCTGTGAATAAATAAATGAGGTGCAGTGACCATGCAAAGTGTCAGCTCTCCACACAGTTTCTGTTTTGTTCACCCACAGCTATTTCAAGTGCCCTTCCAGGCAACTGCCCACAGCGGGACACTTTGTCTAGACATGATGTGAAACTAAAGCTGTTAGTCAGACTCTATTAATGTATGATATGCAAAGCGTTCCTGGAGAGAAACTTCAGTTATGGCCAAGGGAAGCTCTCTTTCGTTGTCTTACCTGGTGGGAGAGAATGACTTCTGATGGGTAAGGGCAAGGTCCGAGCCCCAGCATCACGAGCAGCCTGACCCAGCACAGCTGCAGGAGCTCTCTGGTGGTTGAGTCAGCCCTAGTGTCAGCTCCTCAGCTGTGAGACACAACAATTACAGCAATAATTCAAGTCAGAAAATTGACAGAACCATTTAATGTATGTGAGAGTGACAGTGAGTCATCTCTGATCATTGTGTTTAGCAGCCTGGAGATCCACAGGCATCCAGGACAGCCTCACTCGTCACTGAGCATGACAGCTCAGGACAAGGAGAAACAGCTCAAAGTCACTGTTGTCTTCCTTCCAGCTAGGGCTTCATGTGGGTTGGATCCCAAAAAAACAAGGCGAGAGGTAGGACCTCTTGTAGACAGGGGCTCAGTGTGTGTGGGGGGTGGGAGGATAGCACATCTGTTATCTGCATCCTTTATCCCCTTCTCCTTAGTGTGGTGGCAAGCTGGTGTATGCAACAGTGAGCACGTTAGCCCATGTCAATTCTGTATCTTCTGTGAAATTAATAGTTAAAGGTGGACTAAAATGCTAATAAAGTTCTGCAAAATCTCTTTAGGATTTCAGTTCAAGAGCAGAGTACGCTGGTAACATGGAAGTTACAGATTAGTAGATTTAAGAGTGAAAGGGAAGGTAGATTTGTTTCACCCTGCAAAGACCTCGTTTCTTAAATGAATTCTGTGAGAACCCTTTAAAAATTTATTTTGTCTTCTCCAGCAGTCACTTAAGATGCAAGTGGAATCATGGGGGCTAATATTAAAAAGTAAGTGCTTATGTGGCATACAGGGAAAGGAGCAATACAAAGACTCCTTCCACTGGTGATTAGGAACTGTACAAATACTGCTGAGCACATGGTTTGCAAAATTGAACTGTCCAAAGCATTGCAATGCTCAGTAATGAGTGTTTGCAGGACCTACATACTTGAGCACTTGTTTTGACAGCTGCATGGGCCAAATATTCAGCTACTGCAAATTGCTCTGAAGATTTTCTTGATTATTTTTTTTTTTCCTGTTTAACTGGAGCTGGCATGAACCCACAAGTTCCAGACATTTACAGCAACAAAGTCCTTTCCGTGTTTTAAAGTTTTTGAAACAACTTCCAGAATAAATGTATTTATTTTGAGCTGTGTAAAGACCCAGTTAGACATACATATGATAACGACATGAAATAGTGACTTGTCTCCAATATTGATGGTTTCAAAGCAGTACAAAAAGTGATTATTGTATCCCCAGAGGCAGCTCCCCCACTTCCATCTGCAGTATGCAGTGTCCTTAGTTTGAAAAGAGTGGCTTTTCCTTCTACTAAAATAAAGTCCACTTACTAAGTCCTAAACACTAGGATAGGAGCCAATTTGTAGCTCAGTATTGAAACAATATCTTTTTCCTAAGAAAGACATTTGTCTTTGCTAACTTTGTTACAAGCTAGAGGACTGCAGTATTCACTTCATGCACTGGAATGTGAAATGTGGCGATTTTTTTTCTTAGAGCTCTGCTGTGTTTGCGGCCTTGGGTTATTTTTTATGTCATTTACAGTGCTGAACACCAATGTGAGCATATTATGCAATGTAATGTAAAATATAAATATATATAAAGGCAATAAACTCCACTATTTTTGTGGTTTTTTGTTTTGCTTTAGCAGAACAGCCTTATTTGATCATTTTGCTTTTTGATTTCTGGAAAAGTTAATTCCAAAGTGTGTGTTGCGCATTGTGAGCGCACATTTATGCGCATTGTCAAAGTTCTTGCTGCAGAGCTGTCTCCCACGGCTGGCAGTGGACAGTAGCTGTGCAAGCTCAGGGAGCAGCAGCCACCCGAGCATGGAGGTCACTTGTAGCAACATCTGAATTTCATGCTAAGTTGCGTGGAAATGTGTGCTAGTTTGCAAAGGATTCAAAATTTATTTCCTTTCTATGACCTTGTCACTGTGCCCTTCCCATTGGTGGCAACGTGTCACTTGGTCACGAACAACTGCGAGGTATGTTGGCCTTGGCTGGGCCACTTTGAACAAAGCAGTGATCTGCCGGGCCACAGTCATTCATCTGAGTTATTTACAGCTTGACTGAAACACAGCACCTCTTGGGTTTTTAACTCTTTTTTGCTAGTATGCAATCAGAGTATTGAAATTCCCTTTGGATCAGGCTTTACTCTAGAGTGCCGGCACTTTTGTGTTCCAGGTTGTGTGCACAGCCGCCTCGGTGCACCTGGGGCCATGCCGATGTCATTGTGCATGTACTCTAAGCTACACCACTGGCAGCTTTCTTGGTTTATCTTCCCTCACTGCTTGCACACCTGCTCAGAGAATTGAGTGGCTCTGCGGCATCGGTGCTCCTATCTGAGTGGAGGCAGCTTGAAACAGTAGGAGGAACAAGAAAATCTTGTAATGTTGTGCTTATGCAGCCTGTCTCGGTACCGTCACCAGGCTGTGCACACGTGGGGTAGGTTGGCTTCTCCGTTTTGGGGAGTCAAGAAGGTCCTGCTCATCCACTACCCACCCGCAGGGCAGGCAGAAGAAGGCTGCCAAGGCATCTCCCTCCAGAGTCCGCTTGGAGAGGGAGGAGCTGGTAGCTTCATGCTTGCTGAGGTGAAGTTGGTTCCAATTTCTGCTGTGAGCTTCTGTCTGTTCAAGCTGGAATAAATGGGCAGTGAAAATCTTCCTCGTGTGCTCCCTGATCTGTCAGGTCAGTGTCATTAGCCAAGTCACTGTTCGCAGCAAGGTAGCAAAATCCTTCCTGCTGTCTGTGACCCAGCACTGATCACCTCTCACCTTGTCTTTCATATGGTCTAGCAGCTGTCTCAACGAATTGAAAGATACCACTTTAAACATAAAAATAAAACAGTTAAGGTCACGCTTATGAAAATTATTGTAATTCGGGTACAGTTAGGCTGCTAGTACACTGCGAATGTGCTGCCCGTTATGTGGAAGTACCATGATACAGTACACGAGAAAGTTGCTTGGTAGCTGAGAATGATCTCAATATATGGACCATGCAGCTGGACGCTACATGCGTGATCATTAAGGTGGACAGTAACAGGAAAACTGGTAGTTTAATCTGCTAATTTGCTTGGTGCTGATTAAATTGTAACAGTGAAAAGCGAAAGCCCTCTGTGTATATGCAGCAAGTGCATTGTAGCTACGCTGTGTAACAGTGATAGCATAATTGCACATAGGTTTATGTAATGTCCAAAGGGATTTAGATAAGTGTAGAGAGGGGAAAAAATGTTTTCAAGTACAGTTGCTAAAACCTGTGTCAAGTGAAGGCTTCTGAAATGTGGTCCTTTTGTTTTCAGGGAAAGGGGGGTAGGAAACACAGTATTGTGAGTATTGTCGTACACCACTCTCAATCGATGTGCTGTTCGAGTGGATATTTAACACTTCATGGGCCAGATGGAGAGGAAAAAAAAAAAAAAGCTGGCTAATTGTCAAATTAGTTGAGATGCAATATTCAGTCATAGTGCTGGCAAGCTGGGTGGTTGAGAGTTGCTGGCTGGGGAAGGCTGTTCCAGCAGTGGCCTCTGCAGTAGGTAATACACTGGTAAGTGGAAACGACAGCGTAGGCAGAGGTTTCTCTTGGCCATGTGAATGACTCCATTGAGACCACACTTGAATAGTATTTTTCAGGTGCTGGAACTTGCTGGAAAGACTTTTAGGGTTGCAGAAGTTGCTTGTGGATGAAGGCAAATTTAACTAAAGCTTTAGTCCAAGAAAAGAATATGAGAAAATGTTGCAGCCTTTCATTTGACTGTTTTAAAAATGAAATGTTTTGTGTATGTGTGTGTCTGTATGTACAGAGACCTAGGTTGTGTAAGCTTGATCTTTATCTTGTTGAAAGTAACTTCCACCCTTAAAATGAAGAGGAACGTTAATTTCAGGTTAAATTAGATCTTTTCTTTTCTGGAAGGATTTTTCTACTGTTCAGCAGCAGCTGTGTACATAGTTCGGTCAGAGCCCCTGGCCGCTTCGGGCAGCGCTGCCAACCCAGCGCAGCGTACAGGGCTCTGCTGCTTCCCAGGGCCGTGGGAACATGCTGTGCACTCTCCGTGGCAGACTTAGGTTTTTGCTCCTGCTGATTAGTTTTCTGTGCTTTGCTTTGGAAGATTTCCTCTGAGGCTGTTTCTCAGAACAGCTTTTTCTGTAATGAGTTTGAATTTTAAACCACTCCATTTCTTGCCTCCTTCCTTTTGTTAATCCCGAGTAAATGAGGCAAATAATTCAGAGGTGTCACCTGTTCTTTCATGAACGGTGCTTCTGTTCTTATCCCCTTCTTCCTAGCAAAATGCCCGAGAGCTGCAGCAGTGAAGTGTCTCTGAAATGGTCTTAAGACTATTTATTGTACTGCTGCACATGTCCTGTTCCCAAAAGGTATGGCTGATACTTCTTTCAGATGTCCAAGAAGGATACAGTCCTTTTTTTGATGATTTTGTTGCCTTTTACAGGCTGCTATTCCTTGTTTTGCTTTTCCAAGATGATTCTGATTTCTATTAGTTCTTTTTTTGTGTGTTTTTGTTTTTCTTTTGTCTCCACCACAGGGAACTTTGTCTCCTTTTGTAGCCCTACTGTTGTCAATAGATGCCCTATAAATAGGAATAAAAAAGCTATAGGCATTCCCACTTCTCTTGACTTCCTCCGTCATTTGAAACTATTCTCCTAGCTCTGAATAGAGCTAGATTAATAATTAAATTCTTATTAAAGTTATGTTGCACAAGAGCAATCTAATAATTTATTAGTGAACTGTAGCTCTCCAAAGCTTGCTCAAAAACTGTTAAGCTTCCCACCCATCCCTGGACCTTTCTAGCAAATCTCTTGCCACCTCCTCCTCTGCTTGCCTGATTTTTACCACACTACAAGGATATTCTCTTAGAAACAGCAACATTCCTTGCTTTCTCAGTGGAGGGAAACGTAAGTTCTGTGGTACGTTGTGTGGCTCTGAGATATTCTCTGCATTGAGCTGGTCAGAGTGGGTTTCGTGGTAGATAGGGGTGGGTGAAGAGTGTGAGGAAGCTCTTGTTTCCATCCAGGATTGCCTTCCATCTCCTCCTGTCATCCACAGGGCTTCCTTCCTTGCATCTTTGGAGCAGAAAGAGGAGTGGCTGATTCACAAGCTGTGTGCTAGTGCATTAGGTGACAGCCAGAACTTGATCTGCAGGTGCAACATCTTTTGGTGCCTGTGCAATTCGGAAGGGTCATTTTCTGAAGCCGCCCAAGCAGGTCCTGCCATTTTGGTATCCTCCCTTGAGCCAGCCCCTGCTTCTCCACGAAGTGTCTCCAGTAACACAGGTGTGCTTACAGCTCTGTCTGTGTGCCTGCTGCTCTTGATATGCACACTCCAGGAAAATGAACAGTACACTGAAAATTACTATCTTTTCTGCTGTGGTGCATGGAGAAACCCACCTGTTTGGAAAGCAGCCAGCTTGCATTTATTTTAGCAGAAAGGGAAAAGCAGAAAGCCACTCAGAGTGGCAATATTTATTCATTCAGAGGCAAATACACAAATGGTGAACTGAGCTGCAGAGTTAAGTAAGAGTGGGCACAGGTCATGCATAGCAAAACCGCAGATCCTGGTGGCTGGGAAGTGAAAGGCAGTGGGTCTGCACAATAGAGAGTAAATTGTGGATGTTACTTAGCCCTTGGTGAGCAGCAGCGTGGCTCTCCTCTTTATCACACCACAGATGCAGAAGGTGGGTGGCACTGCCTAGCAGCATCTGGAGAGGAAAATGCAGTTCTTCCAAACCACGCTCATAGAATCATAGAATCGTTTAGGTTGGAAAAGACCTTTGAGATCATTGAGTCGAACCGTTAACCCAGCACTGCCAAGTCCACCACTAAACCATGTCCCTAAGTGCCACATCTACATGTCGTTTAAATCCCTACAGGGACAGGGACTGAACTGCTTTCCCTGGGCAGCCTGTTCCAATGCTTGACAATCCCCTCAGCGAAGAAATTTTTCCTAATATCCAATCTAAACCAGGCTGAGAACGACGTATTGATCTGCTGGCTCTTCCTCTTTCTTCCCTCATCATTCCCTGCAACTGGAAGAATGGAGAAGAACACGAACTTGTGCTCCTGATCCCTTAACCAGTCATCCCAAGACCCTGAAGTCTCTTCTGATTGCCCTTGGATGACTTGTTGCAACGTCATTGCTGAAAAATCAGCAACGGATAATAATCAGGGGCCGTACCAGGGTGGGAAGCTTTCTCTTCACATCTTTAGCCCAGGCTCCAGGGAGGCAGCAGGCTGCCCTGAGAAGTGGGTCTGCTCTGCATGTTGGGCCTTCTGCTCCCTTCATTGCATGTGGGCACGTAAGGTCACGGTTATAGGCAGCTGCATCACTGAATAGTGGCCAGATTAGAGTTAATCAAAGGCTGTTTGGTAGGAGATGATTTCCCAGAACAGCTAGGAAATAAGGCTATGTGCAGAAATGTTAGCGTCCTTTCCACTGGGGAAAGAGGACATGCATTCTTAGCAGAATTAATCAACAAATTTTTGATGTTGGATGTCATTGTCTTTATTATGCACAAGGATCTGCATGCAGCCTTATCTTGGCTAGTCTTTTTAGAGGATAAGAGCCTATTACTGCTAGCAGTTAATCCAATTACTCTTTTAGGTCAAGGGGGAGTGTTCTGTGCAAATATTTTTGGAAGATCTGAAAAAATTATTCTGAGTGGTTGACCCAAAGACAGCATATTTCAGAATTTTTCAACAGATCAAAAAGTTTAGAAATTCCTACACATATTGAAAGAAACATGTTCAAAAGGGCTGCGGGCTTTCAATTTTGATTGCAAAAGTAGAGGTCCTTATTTTAAAAATGAAGATATTTCACAATGGAAAGTAGTTTCAAATCAGAAATAAAAACACTATCTAAAATCATCAGTGAAATCTTTGGTGTGGGGGTGAAGGCAGGATATTGCAAACCTTAAGAATTAACTCAGAATGAAATGTTTTGCCTAAAGCACGTTTTAACTGCATCATTTAGGCTCATATTGTTCTTGATTCTCTAATAAGGATTTTGTTGAGTGTATAAGAAGGGACTGTGCAATAACTACCAACGATCCATCTAAGGCAGGGAGGAGCACTGTCTGGGAAAGCAGAATCCACCTGTGGATGAAATGGAACAGATATAAGGGGAGTTTGTTCCTATTTTATTGTGGGGGAAGGTGTCACACTTGATGAGCCAGATTGGATGTTCTGTTTTGCACATGCTTGACCAAGCCCTGGGAGTAGGACTGAGGGACTCCATCTCCTCCTGCAGCCTTTTGCAGAAGGGGTTTCTGTTCACTGCTTCATTTCCATCTGGGAATGAGGCCCCCAAGTAGGTTTAGGATTTGGCAGAAACCTTTAGGGGTCCTTATGCTGCAGCCTCTGCTGTGACTGCAGCAGTTTGAGGCTGTTTGGATGAGATTCAAGCTGGCGTGGTTGGCTGCAGCTGCTGCTGGGGTAACAAAAACAGATACAACAAACAGAACCGATATTTGATGTGGGATGGGGAATCTTCCCCAGGGGCTGGGTGCATGCTGATGTCCAGGCTGCTGCTGGCTATAGAAATGTTTGGGAATCTCTGCCTTACATGGCAATCACAGCAGGAGTTGGATAATACCACAAGGATTATTACTTGGACATCAATGATGAATTTTAAATATTCCTGTGACATTTATGCCATAAATAGGGTTTTATTCTCCCTCTTCCACCAGACACAGAAAAGAGCTCTTAGATCATACACTGTTGAATCCCAAAAGCCTCAACCTCTAATAACCAACTGCAATCTAATTTAGATCAGCAGTTTGAAAAATCATTAGTTCAAGTAGTAAAAGCCCTCTGCTGGGCAAGGGGTTTGCTTCCCCGAGACTCTAAGTATCTGAGCTCTTAGAGACAGCTATTGCCCATCTCAAAATTTATGGTCTATTCATGCACACCATAAAACTGTCCTTTTAATATCAGTTCAAAAATAAGCACAGAGAAAGAGTTGCCATGGAGGAAATTTATGGTATTAGTTTGAGAACAAAAGACTAGGCATTGCTTGCCAGTAAGAGGAGTGAACGAGTTGTGCTGCTGTGTCGCTGGCAGGCTGTCATCTGTCACGGACCCTGTCCAGCAGCAGCCTCCAGATGTAACGAGAGTTCATTTTGAGCGGAATTTTAATTTTGAAATATCATGTAAAGAAACTCAAGGTAAAAGTTGTGTCTTCCACAAGGCATTTTTGCTGTTTTGGTTTTTAACTTTGAATGACTTAGTGGATTTCTAGTGCGATGCCTGGTTTTGATAGTGTACTGGGGAGAAAGGAGTGGGGCAATAGGAGGCACTCCAGCAACAGCTTGTTGTAAATAAGAATTAGAGAATTTGACTGTGTGTGTTCCCTGTGTTATCTGTCTTCATTGTGAAAACTGCAAGTCAGGGTCAACCATGCTTCAGAGCTGCGGGCACACAGATGCAAGCCTGAAAGTAAGGTTTCTGGGTGACGCACAAGTGCCAGGACTGTTCGGTAAGAATACTTCGTCAAGATTTTGGCAAAGCTGGATAGGGAGATGGTATGGATAGACTGTGTTGCCATTAAGGGGGTTTGAGCGTATCACAACTCCAGAACAGATTTATTTTTTTTTTTTTAATTAGCTTGTAAATCTTTTTGTGCCCTGAGTTCATTATGTTGTGCAGGTGGTGAACAAAAATCACACCTTCAACTGAAATATACTGGGGAGAAAACAAAGCAGTAACAAAAATAAGCAAAGGGATTTGTTACTGTGTGTATACCTGAGAGCTTTGCATCAGCTGCTTCAACTGGAAAATGTTATTAGAGAAAAATACCCAACTTTCCTACCCATTCCCCGTCCTGCAGACAGTCACTTAAAGCAAGTTATTTCGGACAGGGTTTTTTTTAGATTTGTTCCTGTAAGGAGCTGAAAGCAGCTTGATACCCAATGTTTTTCCTAAAAGGAAAAAAAAAAAATCCTACATATCTGTAAACAGCCTCAGGGTCCTGGGTAACTTCACTCATGACCTTTCATTCCTTCTTGTGGGTGGAAGAGGCAAAGGGTGAAGGAGGTGCTCAGTGAGCATTGCAGTGTTGTTTCATAGCACAGCCTGGCAGGCTACAGAGGTGAGGCATGTACTGCTGGTCTTACTTTTCTGAAAGTTGTTATTGGGGGAATGTTTCTTTTACAGTTTGCTCCCTTGTGCCAAAGAGAGGGGATTTTCTTCACTTTGTGGATGCATGATTTAAGAGGCACTCTAATGCTCTTCATGGCTTGAAGATCTAGTGTAGGGCTATGACTTTAGTCCTTCCAAAATGCCAGAAAAACTAAGTTATTGCAAGTATAAGCATCCTGGGGCTTGCAGCATGTGAAACTAACCTGACTAAAAAAAGTAAGGGAACTGAAGGAAGAGGAAGGAAATTCATGTTTCGGGTAATGACCTGAAAGGTCATTCAAGGAGGGAATGGATCCGTGGAAGTATAAAATTTTTGTGTTAAATTGTGTTATATATTCAAGAAAAACAGTCTAACAGGAACATGAGGTTTTCTTTTGCCTGGATATCAATACATGTTTACCCTACAGTTGCTACAGTCTTTAGCTGGCAGAGCTGAGGTCTCATCACGTAAAACCAGGCAGGAAAATGAGATGCTTCCTTACAGCTCTGAATTATATCAAAGATTATTCAGTTAGAATCTGAGCCAGGGCCTATGGACAGGGATGATGTTATGGTTTCTGGCAATTCTAGAAGGGACTGAAATGCAGTTGGACATAAAAGAAAGACACAAACCACCAGACTGTTTAGCTGGTGTGTTTATATAAAGCAAACATATTGGAGTTTATCTTGAAAAGCATCCTGGTGCCGGCAGTCACCCTAAAGATCACTTTCCTCTCTCTCAGTAAGGCTTATAGGAAAAAGGAATTGTTTTGCTACTGGCTTGTTGACAGTAAGTTTTAATTATTGTTGTTAATTTTTATTTTTTGAAAAACTAAGGAATGTGCTACAGGATGATAGCAAGTTAGATGATGGCTACAGGATGATTAGCAAGTTGAACATTTTAATGTAGGAAACATACTAGTTACGGCAGCTATTTTACGCTAACTTTTAAGCAAATTCTTCTCATGTGTACACAACTGCTGTGTTTTCAGTCTCTTTCAAATTATGAGGGGAGGGTGGGGAGAAGAAAAAATATAATTTTTTTTAGGTTTTTTTTAAGCTATGAAGTATTCATTTATCATCTTGCAACTGAGAGTATTCAAGTTTTTTACTAGTATCTTAATGACCTGCGTCCATGACATATGAAGTCTTGTCCTGGTTTTACTCAGAGGAAGAAGGAAACACAGAACGCTGAGGTGTTCTACCCATGAGGATGGGGGACAGCATCAGAGTGAACAGCTGCTAAAGTGTAATGACAGAGGTATAGCCAAATATTGGTGGCTGGTAGGATGGCTACACATCTGCCTTCAGGAATGTAGCCAAGGAAATGTGGATGTGCCTCAAATGAAGGTTTCCTCTAACCACTCCTGAAAACAGCATCCATGTGATGGAGTGAAGCTGGGCAGCTGCCAGGCTTCTCATGGGTCTTCTGCTTCCCTTGTTGAGCTTGGTGCTGGCTTGTGATTACTACCCAAATTAGCTGATTGAAAGGTAGCTCAGGTATCTGTGCATTACACAGAGGAGTGTAAGCGTATCCTAGGTCCTGCAGTCGGCAGAGTCTGTAATGGAGGGAACAGCTGAGTACAATGTCCTCTGCTCTACGTAGCACAGTATGTAAATAGTGCTTTGGACTTTTGTTAATTCCCTAAAATTTACCATTTCTCTTCTACTCTGGTGTATATGTGATTCTTTCATAAGTGCTTTTTTTACTCCATTGGCAAAATCATAGCAGATTCCTGGTGATATTTCTCCCTTTTCCAAAGTGCTTGTTCACAGTTGTTTAATAATGATCCTTCCGTAGTTATGCACTGATTATTTTTAGTCATGAAAAATAGACATTATCAGGCTTTAAAGCTGTTTACATTAGATTCTGTGTTGTTGAAACTTCCTTGTGTATTAGTTCTTGGGACCCATAATTGAGGTCCTGTGACTGCGATTTCAGTGGCTCCATGAGGGTGTCTGGCTGTCATCACAGCAGGGAAAAGGATGTGTTGGGGTCAGGGGTGTTCCTGGTTTTGTAATAAATTCTCAGCCTGACTTGAGGCCATTCATCACGTTAAGAAAAGGTTTTGGCTGTTCCCTTCAGAACACTGACATCAATTAAGTTATCCATACATCATTGCAGCATTAAGGCTTTATTAGAGCTGTGGTTCCTAGGGTTTGCTCCAGATGTCAGTGTTATGATGGTCCTCAAACCCAAGATACATTTGCACCTGCTGTCCTGGATTCTAGTAACCTGATGTGCTTTTGTTGATTTCAGCATGTTCTTCACTTATTGAAGGTGTAGTTCTCTTTGTGGCTTATTCACATTTAAATAAGTCTGTGTGTAGGTGGTGATATGAGTGTGTAAGTACACTGGTGAAGGACCAGTTATGTCTTCCCCACCTGTCGTTGTTAGTGAGCTTGCCTGAGGTAGGGGCGGACCTACCTAATGATGTCAAACAACTGTCAAACACTTCATGAATGGCATCAGTCCGCGGAGTTGGCTTACTTATGCCGCATGAGCCCTCTGAGCTTGCAGAAGCTGAGAAATCCTAGCCCAGTGCCAAACAGCCCGTGTGGCTAGGTGCACCTCTGGGTGCTCACTAGTATCTCCTCCCCTGCAGACCCTGTCTAGCAGCTGCTACCCTGATTTCTGCTTTCTTTCACTAAAGTGGCAGCCCAGCACCATACAGCATGGAACCTTGTGGGTAATTCTCTGAATTCTCCAGTCAAACAGGACTTCTCAGGGAGAAGTCTGCCCAAAGAGGGTCAGCACAGGCACCCGCCTTTTGCCCAAAGCTGAGTTTTTGTTAGTGGGGCAGGCTCTGCTGGGTGTCAGCCAGCTTGCTGGCAGAAAGTAGCTGTGCATTTCACTCCTCTGCTGGCTATTCGTGTTTCATGGTGCACGTTATCCTTTATCCCTGTAAATGTCAGAGGGATGCGCCGTAGGGCTCCTGCACCGTTGACGTCAGTAGCGCTGCACGCAGCTTGCTGGTGGCTTTACACAGACACCCGCAACAGCAGCTTCTGCAGAGTGTATTTTAAGAGGAGTGACCCACCTGGGCTCGTTGGTCTTTGGCTTATCTTGGGTGTTGACACTTAGTAATTACTCCCAGCAGCTGCCCTTCTGTCTCAGGGCTGTCAGTGTGTTTCATTCACACATACGTACCCTTCGAACACACCCAAGTAAAACTAGCGTTATTAAGGGAGCAATTAAATGGCAACCCAGACCTTGTACTCCATTGACCCACTGCTCTTTTTTGAACCACTTGTGCTTTCCTATTAGCTCATGCATCCTTTTTAATGACACTTTATATGGATTATTAGTGAGTGTTACTGACGCTGCGAGTAGTCTAATGAAGCAACAAGAGCCATGGTGCAAAGTGTCTCCTGTGGATTAATGAGGTCTTGAAGGAAGGTGACTGCCCACTGTGAAAAGAAAGACTATCAAGTTGAATCACTTATTTATCACCTAGATATGACTCTTACTAGTACCATCCTTGATAACAGAGAAAAAAAATCAAGTTCATAAAAATGCAAGAGGAAAATATTTGTTTGAAGGGATCCATGCTTAAATCTGACAGTTTTAAAAAATGGTTATATGCGGGCAGATTATTTAGGAAACAGTTAAATTGTTTGAATTAATGGACAACACTTCTGCTCATGCATCTGTAGTTTTAGACTAGCCTATCAGTAGTTAACTTCGCTGATTGTCAGAATTTTACTTTTATGGGGGGGTTTGGGGTTTGATTTTGTTTTTTCATAGGGTTGGAGAATCTTGGCTTGATTTTGGCTGCAGTTTTATATCTCTGCATCACACTATAAATAACTAGTAGTGGTTAGAGACTGCCTTTTGAAAGAGAGTTTAATTTTTGTTCTTGAGAGATGATCTGTGCCTTAAAGCTGTAAGCTAAGGAATCTCACTATCTCTGCTATTAAGGCTTCATTTTTTAGAGGGTGGAAAAGCGTTTCAATTCTCTCTAGTAATGTGATACTTCAAGGTAGCTGGAGCTTTTTGTGTGCTATATATTTTATCTTTTTACCGTTTAATAGTCTGACCCCATTCAGAAAACATTTCAGACTGCATATCATTTATATTATTAACGGCAGTATTGATTTGTAAGATCAACTTTAAAAAATGACTTGCTGTTTTACAAGAAAACCATCAAAAGGATTAATGTGCTTTCTCCTTGTACATCTACTCTTCTATCCATTGAAAATGATGATCAGGTTAAATGTCATTGGATTATCATCCTTGCTGTAAGGAACTGTGTGTAATTATATATTCTGATAAAGGCATGTTCTTATTACTTTGGGGAAAAGATACACTGATGGTTGCATTACCTCCAGATGTGGAATGATTGCTCCCTGATGTTAACGTAGAGATTGCCTATGGATAGGCAATAAAAGCATGCTTTGTTTGCTTTTTTTTCTTAATCTGCATGCAGAATAGATATAGGTGCTATAGGCGATTAAAGCAAAGACATTGGAGAGAACCTTGTTACTTTTTGGAGCAGGGTGTTATTCTACTATTTATTAAAGTTGCATGAAACAATATAAAGTGCTGATGTTTATGAGAAGCATTGTTTATATAAGTAAATGTTTTCCTCACCCCTCTACCACCATGACTCAGATGCTTTACACTTTAAATTTTATCTTCCTTGCTATAAACATTTCCCCTCCTTTCTTTCCCCCACCCTGACATTATGTAGTTGATTTAATTCTCTAGATTGCTTTCCTCAAGCTCTAACTTGAGTTCATTTTGTTATGTGGTGACCACAGTTATGGATGACGCTCCCCCTGGCACACAGGAGTACATTATGTTACGGCAAGATTCGATCCAATCTGCGGAATTAAAGAAAAAAGAGTCCCCTTTTCGTGCTAAGTGTCACGAAATCTTCTGCTGCCCACTGAAGCAAGTGCACCTCAAAGAGAACACAGAGCCGGAAGGTTTGTGGCACTATGGATCCATGTTCTGTTTGTTTTTATTATTTTTATTTTTCTATGTATGTCCCTAGAGTGTGCTGTGTGTTTTCCAGCCTGTGTCAGTGTAGTGCAACTGATGCAGGAAGCGTGATGCACTCCATATCCCCCTTTGCTTGCCTGTTAGTGTCTGATTCGGCTATCATGGGACACTAGAATATAAGCCGCGTACGGTGGTGTTCTAGGCGGGAAGCAAAGTGACGCTGCTTTTTCTTAAATAAAGTTTTTGTTTCAGCACTCATCATTACACGCTGCCTTTTTTTGGCTGCCAAAAGTTGCTTGCTACCTAAACGGCATCGATGCCTAGTTGGTTCTTTCCAGTAACATTTCTGAAGCTGCACTCTGCTGAAAATATGGCACTTAGACTCAGATTCGGCTTGTCCCCAACTCCTTTCACTCCATAAGGCTTCTGCATAGCGCTAGAGAATGCTCATGACAGCTATACTTAAGTGAATCAGGGTGAAGTTTGTATGTAATGCACGCCTGGTTGCATTTTGGAAAATGAAATGCATGCAGAGCAGAAAAAAATAAGTAGAATGTTTTCTTTTTCAGATAAAGCAAAGGTATGGTCTCTTCTAATGCTGTGTTTACTAATATGGAATTACTAAAGAGGTATCTGTAACTTGTTCATCTAGTGTACATAAGATTAAGCTATTTTAAATAATTTTTTAAAATATATTCTCTTACTGTTCCATATGTTTTGCATTACTGCCTTATATTCCACATGGTAAGCCTTCTACTTTTTGCATAAGCTCCAGTATCTGCCAAGACAAATAATGCTACTGCTGGTAGATGTATTTTAAGATGAAATATTGAGGGCTGGATTCCGCCACAACTGAGTCTGCAGGAATGGCAAAGCGAGCAGGTTGGAGTCCTTCCTCACAAATCACTTGTATTATTCTCCCTGTAATGATGGGCGTCAATTGCTGAACTGTCACTGTTAGCCCAAAATATTTCAATCAATTGCTTTCTCCTGTTACATACCCCAGATTTTGCATGAATGTTCTTTGTACCACTTCTGGGAAATCTATGTGGTTTTAAGTAAAATTTTTTAATTAAAATAGCATTTTTTTCCTCATCTTACCAGAAATATTGTCTGATGCAAACACTGGTCTAAGGTGTGAGGAGAGGGTTTTTTTTGTTTCAGTGATGATATAACTGAATATTAAAACTGGGGTTTTGAAAGCAGGAAGCCTAATTCTCAGTTCTGGGGCGGACTTGATAGGAGTTGTGATTTCATGATTCTGAACTCAGTAAACATGAAGGAAAGATGAATCCCGTAGCACTCTTCTGGATTAGAAAATGTAATGAATTTCCTATCTTCTGTCAGGGTTTGTGTTGTTCGTGAGTAAATCGTGAGCCCAGAATTGTTCATGTCCAGCTCTTCTCGGAAAATGATGAGAGCTGAGCTACTAGAGGTGCTTAGCATCCTTGGCAAGTGATACTTGGAGAAACAAAAGTTTCTGTGTGACCCATAAAAAGAAGGGCCCTAAACTTGGCACCATTGACTCACATGCTGTATTTCAATTTTTTCTTGTGCTCGTGTAACTCCAGCAGAAGCTGATGGTTATTTCAGCAGAACTTAAACTGGGAGCTGGATTTCTGTTGGGGACTAGCTCTTAGCTAGGTCTGATCATTTTCAGTGACTAAATCAACAATGTACACACTAATGGCATGTTTAAGAGGAACTCAGGAAGCGGAGGTGTGCTGGGCTTTTCATCTCCAGAGCTCGAGTGTCCTGGGGGCATCATTTGTCTCAATGTTGAGGAACTCAGGATCTGCTGGGAGAAGCTTGCAAGGTGCAGGCTGTAACTGAAGACCGGGGGAGCATCAGTTCTGCTGTGTTGTCACCTGGAAGCCAACAGTTGCTCTTAGCTTCTTCATAAATCTACATCCTGTCTCTCTCCAACGACAGCTGTGTTACTCCTTCCTCTGTGGCATATGGTATTGTTAATCAATCTTACTGAAAATGTTTGGTTCTAAGAGCAAAGCTTTTCATCTTTTATTGCCGTATACAAGGATGAATGTCTCTTCGCTTTCCTGTTTTTATCCCTCCTCCTCTCCTCCAGGAATTTTGCATTGCTGGACAGGGCATAGGAAGCTATGGCCATATTGACTTGTCCCACAACCATCTGAGTTGGTGGGGATTCATAGGGGTATCAATCTTTATTGTTGCGTGACTTCTGTATGTGTTTCTGTGAAAGATGTTGCCTCCAGCATGAGAGGGAAAATACATGTTCAGGAATCCTTTTAGCCTCTCTTGCAGCTTAAATTGCCTGGGCTGCATTGATCTTTTTCTTCAAAAATCTCTGATTTTGCCTGGCAATGGTGTTTGACCCACTGAAAGACTGATGTGTATCATCCTCAGGTGTTTGTTTGCATGAAGCTTGAAAAATAAATGATCTGAACTGTGCTTTCCATGCAAACACTGAACCAGTCCGTTGGAGTTGATGGAGTGGCTGAAACAAACCCTACCTGAATACCTTCTAGTTGAGCCCAGCCATTAACAGCTCAGTTGTGCTCTGAGGATGAATGAAAAGAAATGTTTAAACTTGTTCCTATAGCATAACTTACACATTTTTGAAGGTATTGGAAAGTATGGCAACTAAGAAGCTATTAGGAAAACTGAGTAAAAAGTCATGATGGAAGTTTTATGGAAAACTGCAGGCTTGAAAGGCTCTGCAGAGAGGATAAAAATGCACCTTTGTATCTGCTGAGTAATAACATGGGAACACATAGTAAATCCTGCATGTTTCTAACTTTGCAACTCTGCCTAACTATTTCATTTAGGTGATGGATTTCTTCTCTGCGCTTTTTAACTACTTTCATACAGGGTTAATGCTTGGGGACCCTCATTTATCACTTCAGGATTTGAACCCCCTAGGCATGTATGATGATACCAGGTAAAAGATTTTCCCGGCTTTTTGTGGGTTTTTCTGGGGAACGTTGTACTATCTGCTGAAAGACTTCAATACCACCTTGCTCTGGTATCCAAACCAGGTGGCCTATCATTTCTCGTATCTCAGGCCTGTTTCTAAAAGCAAAAGAAGGAACAAGAGAATTAGGTCCATGTTTCCTAAATTAACCTTTCTTGCTTTCTTGTTCTTTTCCTGACACCCTACCAGCCTCCTTGTAATGTCATCATTTTTCACGACACCGGTATACCTCAAATACACCTTAGCAGAATAGATCCAGGGCCAGTACATTTGATATCAGACTGAAGGACAGATAGAAGGTCCTTGGTCCAGTAACTATAGCAAGGAGAGTTGTTTTTTTTTAAAAAAAAAGGTGCTAGATGTAGAAGGAAAGAGGAGAACAGTAGGAAATCACAATATTATTATCTTCCCAAAATGTGGAAAATTCCACTTGGGTCTAGTGCCAGCTGGGTCTGTCAGTCTGGATAGCAGTTCAGATAGGATGTTGCCTTTCCTAATGCTATGGGAAACTTTGGACTAAGTTAAAAGATGAGCTTCTGCTTGGTTCTGCATCGTTCTAGCTTTGATTTGTCGAAGTCATTTTACAGTTTACAATGTTGTGGATCTCTCAAATGCAATAAAACAAGCAGACCTGACATCCTTACCTGGATGCTAGGTCCTGTGGGCATTGAGCATTGTTTACAATTACATCCAAGCAGCAGCAAAACACAGAGTGTTTTTATAGTTTCCCTCAAGCCAGGAATACACTGCTAGCAGGAGAAGGGCCATCTGAAATATATTTTCATAGAATCATAGAATCATTTAAGGTTGGAAAAGACATTTAAGATCATAGAGTCCAACCATAAACCTAACACTGCCAAGTCCAGGACTAAACCATGTCCCCCAGGTGCCACATCTATGTGTCATTTAAATACCCCTAGGGATGGTGACTCAGCTGCTTCCCTGGGCAGCCTGTTCCAGTGCCTGATGACCCTTTCAGTGAAGAAATTTTTCCTAATACCCAATCTAAATTTGTTCTCTTAAGTAGTTTAAACATAAGCTGTTGCTCTCTGTATAAAACATGGTTATGTAAAAAGAAGCCTACTCCTGGAAAAGTAATTTGAGTTGTATTATTACATCCAGAGGAGGGAATATAATGAGAGAAATGTTTTTTTAAAAATACCCATTGGTAGTCACAGTCACATAATCAAGAGTCTTGGCCTCTTGCCCACAGTTCTGTTTTCATGTGGGATTTTTTTTGTGTGTTTTTTTTTTCCCCTGCTAACATTTAGTCTCCCTCCAGGCATACATAACCTTTTTACACAGAAAAGCAGACAAGCATGGCAAAATATGTATTGGGGATGGGGAGAGGGAAATCTGGGATAGCAGCTGGTAATGAGGAAAGGCAGTTTTCCTCAACCAACAGGAAATCTGATTAGATAGAAAATGTTAAGGATGGTAATAGGAAACAAGTAGCTTTGCGGTTGCCCTTGACAATGGCTTGTTATCTGCTTCCCTAGCAATGGATGACTGGCAGAGCCAGTCCCGGGGGCGAGGAAAAGGTAGGACATTTAAGCACATTATGTGGGAGGCTGGCTCTTCCACCTACTCCATGTGCACACATGATTTTGTCACCAGCAAAAATGCAAGGCCTTTATGTTGTCATACTGAATGTCCTTTTGGTGCTCCAAGCATCGTGTCACCACTGATAGTACTGTTACTTGGCACTCTAATTATACACTTTTTTCCTAGACCAAATCAGTCTCATTAGCCTGGGTCCCTCATTTAATTATGTTAATGCATGTGCATTCTGCATTTCATGGGAGAGAAAGAAAGAAGGGGGAGGAGAACCTGCATTTGAAATTGTGGAGAACTGTGAGACTTTTTTTAAACTTTACATGTTGTTCAGAACTGAAAAACACATTGTATTCCAGTGGAGAATAATAGAGATGAGCTGTGTGAAACCTAAGCCACCTGTGCCGGTTGTGTCTTAGATGTTCAGACCCAGCACACTTGGCTGTGAGACACCAACAAGGAGGTTCAGCATCTATGCTGTGGGTCCATTCAACCTCAGATTTGATCTGGACCAACAGCTGCCTGAAAGGAACTCACTGGGTCATTGAACACAGGCTCCTATGAAGTTACGTGATCCTATTTAGAAATGTTATTAAGGTTATGATCCCTTGATACTAAATTAATCACACTTTGTAATCTCCCATGATGTTTTTCATCATGTCTTCTGCTTTCAGTGGAGGTGAAGAGTGAAGACTTGATACCCCATTTGCCAAGGCTCTTGCCAAAAGGAGTAATTTACCCTTTTCTGCTGCAGCCTAACTGTCTGGTCTGGAGCAGTTCATCCCAAGGAGGGAAGAGCAGGCAGTCTGCTTTTGCCTGGTGTTGCCCGCAGCCCTCAGTGCTCTCATCATCACCCTTTGCCTCAGCAAAACCTTGCTCTTGACTTTGCTTTTGCCTGCACATCTTCGGTCCTCCTGAGGAGAACCTGAAGCTTTTGTCTTGCCCTGCTCCTGAGTCCTGGTACTGGCAAGGAGCAGCAATGAGCAATGCCTGAGCCTTGTCCAAGACTAAATGAAAATAAGCTCTAAATCCTGTCTGTCTAGATACACATGGGGTTGCTGCACCTATAGGACCGTATCTGTAGTTGAAGGATGATCTAAAGGACCACATAAGCCAAAGGTCTGAAGCTACCACTGTTACGGTGGGTTTTTTTTGGCCCCAAAGAGGAACAAACTTTGACTTGAGTGATTAAATGATAACCTTCTATTTCAGGGCATTGGGAGGCAGTGTTGACAACTGCACTCTTACTTTCTTCAGATGCTTAGTACGTAAAGCAGAATAGCTCAGTCCTGTAAGTGGCTGAGCCCTCTTGCCCTGATCCTCCAAAGCCTTTAAGCAGACGATTAACTTTAAACATGTGAATGCTCCCAGCAGAGGCACAGTGGTTGGGATGTATTTAATGGGCTTACCTGAACGCAGTTTGGGCCTGGCTCGGGTTCAGGCTCAGACAGTGCAAATCCAGAATAATTCCACAAAAATCCAAGATCTACTCAATATTTACTTCTCTGCAAATGAGATCAGAACCCCCTCATAGTTTAGTTTGTTTTCTTCTTCTCATACTCTGTTAGGAGTGTATATGGTCCTTACTGTCACAATGATTCGTGATGGAACATGCACATCCCTGTGCAGTAGGGAAATACAATGTTTCCCATTATAAAGAGGGATGTGAAGGACTTGATTCTCAAACTGTTTGGGCATCTCAGCAGCATTTAGTAACGACAAAACTGCCTATTGAATCAGCAGAGCGCTAGGTACTTAACTATTACCTTTGAAAGAGTCTGGGGTGTGACACTTGTAGCCATGCAGAAACATGGCAGAGTTGGGAATTCCAACATTTTTCCATGGGCTTAAACTTAAAACCTGAGGGTTTTGTCTTTCTCTTCAGCAGTGGCTCTGTGGCAGCCTGTGCCAGCCGAATTGCTGGCTGCCTCCAGCTCGCCCTTCCTCTCACCTCCTGCTGCGTGCTTGTGCGTTGACTCGTGCTTCAGCGAGCCCCCCTGCCAAACGCTGCCTTTTCCCACCGTGTGGCTCAGCACTGGTGAGCCCAGTGCCAGCTGTGGCAGGAGGGGTGGGGTGGCACAGTGAGAAACAGAGGACAGGGGGACAGGAGCAGCCAGCTTTAGCATGTAAGGCATGAATGGTGACAGGTTACTGGGCTGCTGTTTCAGCTTTACCCTGAACTGTCGCGCTTTACTGTCTCTTTAATCTTCTGCACCTTACTTGCTTTTCACCAGGTACTTGGCTCTACGCTTGGTGTCTACACGTCCAGTAGTGTGCTGCCTTATAAAACCCACCTCTTTTTACAGTGGCTGGACATGATTTAAACTATACAGTGAACCAGCACCTTATTAAGTCCTGAGCAGGAAGCATCTAATTTTGGATAAAACATTTCTATCAACAGGCACTACCATGATTACAAAGTGTATACTGAGGAAGGCATCTGAGCGTTGAAGAAAAGTCACTGAATGTAGCATTTCACGTGGCCTGCATATCTCTGATTTTCCTGAGTTCCTATGTACCTGCCACCTCAAGGACAAAGTGTGAGAGCTTTCCTTAGGACTTTGCTTATCTCCTGAGAGGCTTGGACATCACTGTGTTATACACACCTGTGATTCCTGCATCCTATTGATTTGCCTTTCTGATTCCTTTAAACTAACACACCTCCCAGGTTATTCCTACCTACCTAAAAAATAGACTTTTTCAAAGGTCTGTGGCTTTTGCTGTCAGCTGAATGTGACCTGAAATAAGGTTTACAGCTGGAAGATCCTTCTCCTTGTGTATATATACACCTCTTGGTCCAGGAAACAGTGTGCACACCTTAGTCTGTTTGTCAGTCTCAAATCTTCAGAATAATGTGACTGGAGGAAATTGAAATAAAATATAAGGGATAAAGGTAGCCTAGGCACCCTCGTACTAATAGAAGGCATTCAAACTTAACAGTGCCACTGCTCTTCCCAGGCTGCGGCTCAGGCTAGCAGCTCACAGAGGAGGAATTCATCTGGTGTCTGGCACTGATGGACCACTGGTCACTTCTTACCCAGCAGTCTTCAGCGAAGCTGATACTGAAGTCATAGTTTCTGCAGACTATGTCCTTTGATCACACCTACTGTTACGAAGTACCTTTGTGTGTACCCCCGTTACTGAATCCCTGGTCTCTTTTGGACCACGCTCTTTTTTCTACTAGACATTTTCTTTAGTGCCCAGACGTTTCCTGACCTCTCTATAAAGTATGTTCAGATTTCAACCTTCTAGTTGGTGCTGCTTTTCCAGCATGTGCAGACCTGCCCTTCTGGGTGACTGTCCTGATGGAATCAAGTGGGTGGTCCCAAGTCTGTAGGTAATAGTTACACTAGGAGAGGTACCAAGAGTTCTCATGGTGCTTTGATCTGCCGTCTCACTTGGCCACAAGTGAAAAATTGGATATTAAGTGGTTTGTTGAACTGAGTTTTCCTGGTGGAGAAATTCAAAAGTGCAACTGTGATTGTGAATCATGTAATTGTTAGGCAGATTTGTGCTCTGCGACATCGACCAAGTTTAAGTAAGTATTAGCAATAAGAGCAGTTGTAGCACTTTTATTTAAAGACAATGGGTTTATTTCTCAAGCTGGAGCTGACCTGACTGCTGAACAGATTGTGGCAACCTAAAGAGAACTCTTATCTCTTACCATACCTATGGTATGCACTTGGAAGCAAAACTTTTATCTATGCTTTTTGCTATTTTGCTCTCATCTCAGAATAAATATTCACTATGGAGGCAGTATCTGACACTTAGCATATCTGAAGTAGGACATTTAGACCGAATGAGTCACGCTGATACTCTTTTCTCATTTCATCTGTAAAGGAGTCTTTGAGATCTTCAAAAAAGTGCTCCTGGTATGGAGGAAGGCTGTTGTCTTGCTACTTTTTCATTCTGTGACTCTCCTGAGAAAGCATCAGGCTTCACACTTCAATCTGTCCTCATTTTAAATACGATTTAGTTTTTTATTAATAATAAAGGTTTTTCTTTGTTACTTATTCAGCTGCATGGCCCATCATAATTATTGCACAACCCTTTATCACTGGTAACGTCTGTAGTGTTTAAATACTGGCCTTTGGGTTGAGAACATGCCAGATTTTTCATGCTGTTCTAGGTCAGGACAACTCTGGAAACAAGGAGCTGTTAAACTTTTTTGTTATCCTTGGGAAGTTGTTACCTTTCCCAAAGCAAGTGCTTACAAAAGCATTTAGGCATGTCTGCGTGGTGCAGCAAAGCACACTGCAGGGATCCTCTAGCTACTGTCCCACATCTGCACAGCCCCGTGCAGCACCACGCAGTGGTGGTAGTTACAATTCGCTTAAGTAACTCATAGTGTTGTCTCAACATGACTATGGTTTCCAGTTCCAGAGTTAGCTCGGTCCATATCTAACGCAGGGATTTCTGCTCTTTGTTCCATCACCAATCTGTGCCTTCAGCAGCTGATACCTCTGAGCACACAAACCTGAAACCACAATGAACGGCAATTTTCATCAGAAAGTCTAGCAGAATCCTTATCTCTAGGATTATCTGGAACAGAAGAGGAACCCAGTCTTACTTCAAATTCAGTCTGGTCTCCACGTGCTTCTTCAACTCTGTGTTCCTTTCATGCTTCTCCTTGTTCTGCATACTGCTCTGTCAGAACTGTGGATGCTTTCAGAACAAAGCTGAAGAATTTTCACGGCAGTGCCTTTTATTTCAAATATGTGGTGAGCATGCTATGTGGTGATGTGGTTCTTTTATGATTGCATAAGCAGTTAACTTTGGTGGCAATACTTTTGTCTCTATTTTTTGTTCTTTTTTAAGTGTCCTGACCTGTAAAGATAAAGAAACTGAAGAAGCTTTACCCAGACCTCAGTGAGCACAACAGTGGTCCAAAGATTGGGAAAGGCCAGAGTTTTTCTAGAACACTTACATAAAATTATTGAATACTTTTTCAATAGTATCTGAGCATTTGGAAAAAAAGGCAGTGCTCAGACTGTTTCATATTCAGTTTTATGCCCACTCATATCTATCTACGGAGTTTTCCTGCTGTGTACAAGTACTTTGATTTTGCTTATATGCTTGAAAAAAACCCAGCTTTTGTAGGACAGAGCAAAACATTTGCACATCTTCTTTTAAGCCAGCTCTTGTCCTCCAGGACGGAAAGGTGTACTATCAAGCAATGATGTTCAGGAAGGCTGAACAGGTGATTGGTGGGTATTGATCCCAATGTGCATGTTTGTTTCTTTCTACCATGTGTTTGAAAACCCTGAGACAGATATTTTTTTTTCCTGAAACACTGAGGTTACAAAGAGGTAGGTTAAACCCTAAAGATTACAAGGGCACATGTCATGGTTTAACCCCAGCTGGCAACTCAGTCCCACACAGCCTTTCACTACTCCCCCGGGTGGGATGGGGGAGAGAATCGGAAGAGTAAGAGTGAGAAAACTCATGGGCTGAGATAAAAACAGTTTAATAGGTAAAGCAAAAGCTGTGCACGTAAGCAAAGCAAAACGCGTTTGTTCACCACGTCCCGTGGGTGGGCAGGAGTTCAGCCATCCCCAGGAGAGTGGGGCTCCATCACAAGTAACAGTGACTTGGGAAGACAAACGCCATCACTCTGAACGCCCCCCCTTTCCTCCTTCCCCCGGCTTTGTATGCTGAGCATGTGTCACATGGTGTGGGACATCCCTTGGGTCAGGTGGGGTCAGCTGTCCCTGCTGTGTCCCCTCCCAGCTCCCTGTGCCCCCCTGCTCACTGGTGGGGTGGGGTGAGCAGCAGAGCAGCCCTTGGCTCTGTGTAAGCGCTGCTCAGCAGTGGCTAAAACATCTCTGCATTATCAACACTGGTTCCAGCAAAATGCAAACCCAAGCCCCATACTAGCTGCTGTGCAGAAAATTAACTCTATCCCAACCAAAACCAGCACAGGACATAAACCTGCAAAGGTTCTGACCTGCAGAGGTGCATCCAGCACATGGCTGTATGTCCTCTTCAAGTGACACTGTTCCTTGAACTCCTGCTGTAAAGATGCATCAATAAACTGTCATGAAACTTCTCAGGGCATGGAGGGTCCTTATGCAAGTCAGCTGTGGGCTGGTGACTGCAGGAATAGGGACGTTTACACTTGTATCTCGTGTCTGCCCTCATGGACATAATTTTTGGAAGTTTTACCCCTTTTGACTAAGATGTTGTGAAGAAGGATGGGGCTGCAGAAAGTCAGTCGTGAAGACCATCTGCAGGACAAGAATCTGAGTGTGCAGTGAATGCAATCCTAAGTTTTCCATCTTTTCAAAAAGGTGCTAACAGTGTAAATCACATTTGTCGTGACTGTCAGTCTGTTCTCTAAACCTGCCTTTCCTCTGGACAGTCATATGGTTTTTCATTTCTGCAACAGGTGATGCCAAATGTGACATTTAATTCCAAGAGCAGCTAAAAATGCAGAGTTTATTTCAGTTGTGCACCTTTGCTTAATTGGTGCCTGCACCTGTTTTTCTTCCTCGGCAACTCCAGCTTGAGTCAGTAGTTGAAGACTGAGTTTTCCTCTCTAGTTGTTCTTGCCTCTGGTGAGTATAAGCATTCTGTCATTTCAGACAAGTGGCAAAGCTGACATCAAATGTTGGTGGTGTCTCTCAAATATTGTTAGTAGAAAATGGCTTTGTTCACATAGGATGTTCCCTTCTAATGATGAGCTATCCGCATCAAGCCAGTAGAGTTCATGTAGCTGGCCTTTTTATGATAAATTTAGATTAAATACACTGTAAAAACGGTAGTAAGCAAAAATTTGAATGGGACTTGAGCTGCCAAATGCAAGTAAGTGGTTTCTTAAATCACTTGGATATTAAATTAGATAAATGTAAAAGTGGCAAGAAATGTTGCTGGTCTTTGTACTAATAACAAAGGAGCGTGTTTAGGAAATTACTATTTTAACTGAAAAGAATTTCATGCAGTGCATTTAATAATATGTACAGTCAGTATGATATGGTTCTGGACATATTCAAGAAATGCAGTGCCAATTATTTCAAAGCTGAGGGAAGCTCTGAGTCAAAACAAGCTTTCCTGCTGGTGCTGAAGAACATATTCTTTATGATATGCAATTGCTACTCAAGTGGAAGATCTGTATTCTCTAAAATTCAGATGCTCTGCTTCAAAAATTCCTTTGCCCCTTGATAGTTTCCTTCCTAATAACAGACAAGGAGGTTATTTAAAATCACTTGTCTGCTAGGTTGCTGAGCCAGCTACCTTCAAGGCATGCTGATTAGCCTTGAGGAGGACTAAGCAGATTGCCGAAAGATCCCTGAATTAATGTGGATGCCTCCTCTTTAAAAGTGATGACCTTCTAACCAAAAATTAGTAGGATGTTTTAAAGGATGGCAGTTTCTTCTGCAGAGGTTTCTCTTGGCTGCCAGTTCCTTGGCACACTAACATACCTGCTTTCCTAAGGATTCTGTTCTGTGTGTAAGGAATGTTTCCTTTGAATTCAGAATACAGAGGAACATTCTTCAGGGTGTAATGGTGGCAGATGCTCAGTTTGTGCAGGCTAGTACCATTGGGAACCCCGAGAACTCTGATGGGTTGATAAGTCATGTCTAATGAAGACACCTTTGAAGATAAATGTGCTTTTTATTTGCAGAAAAACACTTTTATTCCACATTCCTATTAATTTTAATTTGAAAGCAAGTTGCAAGGAAGCATGGACTAATCATCAGAATGAAAGATGGGATGAGAAAGATGATGGCAAGCAATGATAGGAGAATGGGTATAAAGAGCAGCAAGGAGGAGAGGGCAGTTTTTGAACCATAAAACATTATGGTACTGGGAAGAGAGGTTGAAATGGGAGATGAGTCTAATGATGGGGAAGAAAGGTCTGCTAGCCAGAGTGGTTAAGAAGCTGGTGGTATGGACAGGTAAGTAGGATGCTTTTGGATGAACTTGTTGGCTGCCGGTGAGATTCAGAATTGAAAAAGAGAGGGATCCCTGAGCTCCAACAGAGTTAGATGGCTACTGCATTAGAGAGGAGTTTGAAATCCCTTCTGGATGGAAACCTGAAAGCAAGATAAATGACTGGAAGAGGACAGAGATCTCCAATGAAAAACAGATTGATTACTCAGCTGCAACTTTGAGTAACATCATCTTTATTATGCCAAAACTGCCAGAGAAACACAGTCTGTTCTCCCTGGGTTGTTCTGCCTCACCCTGTGAAGATCAAGCCCCATGAAATGACCAACCAGATGCACAAAGCACAGCAGCTTCTTCTCTAATTCCATGCTCACAGCTCTGTATGTACCGTCATATGCATGAAATATACTGATAATTTAAAGAGTGGATTCCAGTCCTACAATAAGTTGTGCGTATTCTCAATTTATGTGTGTTTAATGAAGTACATTGACTTCTGTAGAAGGCTGCCAATTTATATCTGATCAGGTGTATTTATAGGCAAATGTTTTGATTTGCACATGCAAATGGAAACATGTGCATGATTGTTCATCCAAGAGACTAAGGAAAAATGCAGGGTAGCAGTATGACAATTTGTTCTTGATATAATCTCTCCTATAGCAGAATTTATACCGCCTCAACAGAATTGAAAAGGTGCCTTTTAAAAACAATGTCTCGAAAGGACGTTGTAAAAATACCCAAACCCATCACTCCTGCCAGGTCTTTTTTTTTTTTTTTTTTTTTTTTTTTAGTGGTGTGTTTTGGAGTTGGGGTTTTTTTGTAGGAGTTTTATTGCCAACTTTAAAGTCAGCTTGTTTCCACCAGAATGAAGTTGAGATGGATGCTTGACAACATTTTTCTTTGCAAGTCCTTGGCCAGACTCTTATTAATGGGTAAAATTGGAATTCACTCATACTGAGATGGATGTGATGAGAGTGGTAGTTGGCTTCAGGTCAACTTACTGTCTGATTTCGGTAATTCATCCCCAGAGATTTCATCCCATACCTTTGAAAGGCACCAGTGACTTGACTTGGTGTTGAAGATGAGTTCTATATTTAGCTTTCCTCTCTTACAGGAGCTGTTTCTTATTCAGGTGCCAAACTCTCTACCTTCATTCCTTGTTTTATTTCTAGCAATCTCTCTGTATAACCTGAGTTTCATGAGTCATTCTGTTTCCCTCTGAATCAATGTCTGAGCTCAATCTGTTGTTGCTCTAAGAAGTCCATCTTTCTGTTTAGTTCTAGGGAAGCAATTCTGGCTGGGAGGCAAGAGGAGATTTACTGGGAGGAGCAGCACCCGGTAAAATACTGTCAACTTTCCGTCTCCTGGAATTGATGTCTGTGATGAACACTTACTTTTAAGGATACAAATCTGAAGGAATTTTTTTTTTATAAGCTATAAATCAAGGTTTATAGGGAACAATATGCAAATCTAAACTCACACACCAGATTTCTCAAGGGACTTCTCTTGCTGTAGGTTGGTTAGAAAGGAAACTTTAGTTAAAAGGTTCAGTTATACTACTTTGATTTAGGATGGGACTCCAGGGAGGGATCAAAACAGATTGGTTCTTGCAGTTGGTAGTTTGAGCAAATTCACAAATAGTTTAGGTCTTCTTAATGGTCTTCAAAAATGTAGTGGTGACAGTGTTAGAGTGTGGAAGAGTTGATGTCTGATTTCTCTGTCATTGTAATAACAAGACTTTTTGTTTCTTGTGTAATATAACTTGTTCAAATTGACGTTGCCCCATTTGAAGTCAATGGATCTTGAAGCTGTGAAGCAGAGGAATTGCGGGATTGGAGTGAGTACTGGCTGAGAACAGGCTCCTAATGCTTTTCTTCTCAAGAGGCTAAATTCTCAAGGTTGATTTTATATGTAGAGCTGCCAAGTGTTCTAGGAATCCTCTGCCACTCCATTAAGCTTAGCTGCAATGAAGGTCCTGTAAAGAACAAGTGATAATGGCTTTGCCTGCTTCAGCTACTCCTAATAGCCCTTCTTCTCAAAGTCTATTAAAAAACAAGTGAGAGGGGAGAAGAAGAAATCCATATCCACAAAACTGAGAGATCTTATCTGGAACTGTGTCTTCTGCAGTTTGTGAGTGTCTGTAACATGAACCCCGAAGACTTATGAGGCAAGTGCTTTCAAAACTGATTTTGTTGAAGAAGAAACGTGGTTCACCAAAAAAGGGTGAGACTGTGCAAATGTGCCGTATAATGGCATGGGTCACATTTCATTATCAACTTTGCCTTGCATAAATTTATTACTTCCATTTGGCATCTAAATTAAGTCAAGAAAATACTTGCTACTTTTTTTTTTGAAGTGTTTTTTCCTTTCTTCCCCCCCCCCCCCCTTTTTTTTTTAATAGTATAATTTTTTTGATTCCCTGGTCTGCTTTCCTGCTTTGATACTAGGAGATCTGAAAATAGTTAGGAGCTTGAAACAACCCGAAACTAGACTGGCTTTAAAATCTATGTTCTTAAATGGTGTCTGGCTTTGAGATGACTTTGGGATGTGCGCGGTCTCTCTCTCATTCACCATTATTAATTGTACTTCTTGAGCTCCCCTCTGCTGAGGAAATCCCTAGTTTAGGGTACATGTAGCTAGGAGGGTGGCTGGCTACAGCCATCACCCATATTTAATGTTTAAGAAACTGTGGGAGCAGGTCTGTGCTTCCTCTGTAACTATGGGAAAGTCTCCTGAGCAGTTGCAGGGGTGTTTACTGGAGTTCTGCCCATGTGGACTTCTCCTTCATGGTTTATAGAGGTTCCTCATCATAAGCCATCTCATATTCCATTTTCTGTCATAACCAGATCAGAGGCCAAGTTGCAAAATTATCCTAGTTGTCTTGCAAAATGGTTCTAAACCTTTCCCTCCTCCAAAAAGATTGGTCTGAATACTAATGTATCAACATATCTTACAGGGTATCTGTCTTCTTCAACAAGACTGCTTCAACTAGCTGAAGATGTGAGAATTTCCCCAACATGATGGGGAAAACTATTAGAATATTAGAGAAAGATGTAGTTTGGGCATGAGTCAGGGCTTTGCACATTGGAAAATTTCAGGCAGTCAGGAACTGGAATTCATGGGTTGTCTGTCCATCTCAACAAATGAGGTGGCAGCTCATACAGCTCAGTCCTTTGTCATGTCCTTTCAGGGTAACCCTGTAATGCCATTTCACTTGTTGCATTTTGTTGCAGGGCAAGGAAGAGAAGTGTAAAGCATGTATTACATTCAGTGTAGGCTGGATTGATCAGCCTGTTTATCATGCTCCTTCTGCGTAGGAGGACTCCATCTGTGTTATTTTTAAAAGCCATTTATTTTGTTAATAGTTGATGTAGAAGTCTGCTTTTTTGATTGCCCTCTACCCAAAGATGTATATTTCATTGAACTAAAAAGTACTTTTCCTGGACACAAATTCTCATTTTTCTCTAAAAAAAAAATAATCTGCCTGGAGACCGAAATCAGGAAAAACAGTGAAATCTCTTGGTCTTTTTCACTTCTAACAAATAATCATCTTGTAGGCAAAGGATGGCTAAATTTTATGTTTCCATATGCATATTCAATCAGTAAGTTTAAGTTATATTGGATTCAACAAACGCAGGCAAAGAGCTTCTCTGAAGTCTCTTCTGCTCATGCCTCTACAGCATGTGTTTGTTTTGACAGTATCTGGCAGAGAGAAGGGCGTCAATGAAAAATATAGTTACTAAGTACAAACTAGAAGGAAAGGGGTGGCTAGGAACTTAAAGTGTGTAGGAAAATCCTAACTACAAGTTAGTATAATTTTTGTGTTTGATATTGGTTGTATTTCCTCCTTGGTTGTCAGGTTTGTGGATGAGAAGTTAAAAGGTAATGAGCAGAAGCACTAGCAAACATCCTTTTCACAAAGAGGTTGTTGTGCTTGCTGACTCGCACTGGCATAGTTCCAGCTTTAAAATATTCAAAGTTTATTGACTGGGTAACCTACCCTGCGACATTAATTGCTGTTGTCCCAGGACAGTGTACTTCCACTTTAGGATGTGATTTCATTAAAGTAATAGACTTGGTTCTTATTTCTACCAGGTCATTCACACATTTAAATGGTTGGAAGGAGCCTTGCAGTGACCTTAAGTTATACTTTTAAGAGCATTACATCACCTTTTAGTTCCCTTTGCACTAAAGGCAAATAAAAGTCAGGTGTAATTGGATTGTGTGTTTCCTTAATAATTAAGAAATACCTGAAATGGCTTAAGAAAGTCTTGAGATTTTTTTCTGTAGCCTCTATACTATAATTAAGTCTATTAGTGTTGAATAATGGGAAAGCCAAGAGTATGTTCTTTCTCATAGTGAATGAAGGAAAATGTCAGTGCAGAGACCAAATTAGATATTCTGTACAGTGTATCAAATTGTTCTTCATGGCAAAATCACTTGATTGGGACAATTAGTACAGAGGTGTTGTGACTAGGTGTAAAAAGTGCTGAATAGTTTCTAATTTCAATTTAGGTTTCTAATAAGTGCTCTAGGTTCGTGTCTCTTGTTAAGCCATGGGGGGCAGAAATTCAACAAGGAGAAAAGATCTTTCTATGCATTATTTGTATATAAATGGAGCGGCATTCTCCATGGAAGTATATTACAGCAGGAACTGTGGAACTAACCTCACCCACAAAGCACAGCAGTAAGCTCTCAGGCTTGAAATCTAAACAGAAAAGATTAGGTTTTTCTGAATTGCAAGTGGGCTGCCAGTTGATTCAAGGCAGAAGTGACATCATTGGAGTAAGGAAGGCCACAGAATCTCTTCCAGACTGTGATATTAGGCTTAGCACTTTGACTCAAATATACCTTTTTGAAAGTCATTTGATCTTCAAGATGCACCATCTTCTTGGTGGTCTATTCCTAAACTTAATTTCAAATATGTGTCATTTCTTATTTCTCCTCTTCCCTTGTCCTCCATTTTAAAAGTGGATAAATACAGTGGAGGGAATGGGAATCACAACTATAAAATTAATATTCTGAAAATGTTCCTGTAAGTTCTGGAGTCAGCGAGTGAAGGTGGTGGCAGGCTTTCCCTAATGGCTTCTCAGACTTAGTCTTATCTATCTTATAATTTGAGAATTATCCTGTCTCCAAGGTTGTAATTGTACTCTCTATAATTACAGACCACCATGTGTACAGAGAATGTTATCAGAATACTGTGGCCCTTGAAATTTCCTGTAGGTTTGCCCACAAGAGGCATTTCTTATCTCCTCCAAGCCTGCCATCTCGGTACCCTCCTCCCTGTGCATCTCCGGCATGTGCAGAAGACTTCGCCTTTGTGTTGCTCTTGTTGCCCCGAGAGGGATCTCCTAAGCAACCAACTTGATTTAGATGAGGGTTATGTAGGATGAGAAGGTGGGGAGGGTCAGGAAAAGAGGCCACATGTTTCAGATTTAATGGTGTGGTGAATTATGAGTAACTAATTGTTGGAGTGGTGTAATTAAAGGCAGTTACTCAAAGCAGGGAAACATACATATTTACCGTTGGGTTATTACTGTCTTTGTTATCGAATAGAATTCAAACATTGGCAAATTGTAAGGTGATTCACAACTCATTTTAAAATTACGCTGATTTGAAACCCTGTACCCCTGAATCTGCGACAAAATAAATGTCCAGACCTTGGCATAAATGAATATGCATGTGTAAGGCTAGAGAAAGGCTGGTACAGCCAGTGAGCAAGTTAGGAAATTGCCTTGTAAATCCATTTTAAAAAAGCAATAGGGAATTGTTTTATCAGGTCTCCTAAGGCAGCTGCACTTGCTATGATTGATCTGATCATGTAAAATATTGACCACTGAGAACCTTTAGCTATAAGGAGACAGTACAGGTTAGAGAAATGTGCATTAAATGCATTAAATCATGTTTCAAAAGGCTGGTTCCAGAGCAGTACTTTGGGAGAAAGGGGGAAGAAAAATAGGGAAACATTCAAGTTTGGCTAGCAGGAGAAATATTACCTGAACTGTTTCAGATTATTCAGATTGGGACAGAATGGCTTTTTGACACAAAAAAAGGTCTTGATTAATAATATGGCAAAGTAGGTTTTAGTTTTACAAATGGTGCTGAATCGAGAGTCAAGCAGATAATGAGAAACAATTTAATCTGATGCATGAGGAGGATTAATTTTGAGTACCTGGGTTGTAATAGGGCAGCACAGCTCAATGCAGATAAATGGAAGATAATAAGCTTAGGAGTAAAGAACTCCATAGTAAATGACTGCTCAGATGCTGCAGCAAGCTGACTCAGGGAAAAAAAAATGAGAAGTTACTGGAGAAAAATTGCCTATTCAGCAGCAAAGTGAAGAGAGGAAATGGGATATCGAACTGGTGCTGCTGAAGGGGAATAGCGGAGGACTTAAGACACTGTGGCTGGTCCTCACCAGTGCGCTGTGACACTGACGGTGGAAAGGCAGAGTGCAGGTCCCAGAGGTAAATGCAACTCACATGGGCAGAAATGGTCCTTAATGTTCAGAAATCTCTACAGAAGACCAAAATCCCGTTTTTGAGAGAAACAGAGCGTTTGTAGTTTTGTAGCCCGTTGGCACAAGACTTGTAGATGTTTTCCACCGATGCCAGGTGGAAATGTTGATTCGTGTAAGTTGGGGTTTGTATATTGATGAAATTCAGAATGAAACTGGGGAAGCTGCCAAAGGAAACCTCCAGACATCCATGGGGGGTCAAAGAGCAGGGAAGCCCACACTGTGGAGCAGAGCTCTCCTGAAAACTTTTGTGTTTGGCATCGTGGGAATGAATCATGTTTACAGCAATGTCTGACTGGGCTGAAGTGTGGGGCAGTGTGATGGAAGGAGCCAAGGTACAAGGCTCAGAATAGAGAACAGATTCTGTGCTATATGAACTTGTGGGAACCCTGCTTTCAGAAAAAGTTCCTCTGCCCTCCCTACTTAAATCTGTAGTGTTTTGGCTTCAGTGTTCTTACTTGTCCTCTTTTTTTATAATGTATTGCTGTGATCAATTTTAGCCAATTTAGGTTTTCTAATGAATTTGTAGCATGCTATTAGTGCTGTTGTAACCATAATTGATAAGAAGTTTGACATGGTTTGTAGGAAAAGGCAGTGTTTTTAACTCATACAAAAGGTGCTGCTTCTCCTTAAAGCTGTTGCTCACTCTGTACCTAAAGAATGCCATCAATGCCCCCTTTTTTCAGTATTTCCTTCCACCTGGCAATACCTCTGTCTCCTTTCCCAATATCACTTGGTTCTGTTTGCAGCCTCAGCTCAGGATGGCTGTGAGGGTCATTCTGTGTTTACTTGTGGCAGAAATAAATAGCATAGATCTCATACTGACACACTGCATAACCGTTCTTGAGAGGGTAGCACAGGTGACAGAGCCTGCTCCTTAACTGAGGTCAGTAAAGAGTATGTGCTTTATGGTTAAGGCTGAATATATTCTAAGTTAGGCAGTAAAGCAAAAAGGGTTGATGATGTCCATTGTTACTGTAATGGGATTGTGGTAATATCTATCTATCCATGATTTAGTGTTGTATCATATAACAAAAGCTGTTTCATTCCCACCCAAAAAACATGACAATCTAAGTAGATACTCCTAGGTATCATTTCTCTGTCAAATAATAAATCTACATGCGAGTCAGTTAAAACACATGATTTTCTGTCCATTCTCAGACTGCTGGTAGGAGGTCAATAGCCCTTGTTGCAATGTGTTAGAAAGAGACCTCTTAGCTGTGAGTGCTGTTGGCCCAGTGATTATCCTCTGCATCTGCCTGCAAAAATCACCCATCAAAATTTTTGAGTTACATTCAGAAGTTTAACAAGTATTCTAAAGATGTTCAACTCTAAGGATAAAATATTCAAGATAAAAGACACGTAGGTACAATGTACTAATCTCCAGGGATGCTCCAGTATTCCAACTTAACAGTGGCTTTATTAGAAAGGCAAGTAATTAAAAAATGAACGATAATTAAAAATCAATAGTTTCACCAACCGCTCTCTTCCTCTGCTGTTAACATACATATGTTTTTTTTAAGGTCAGACATAGAATAGTATTCTCATCATGCCTTGGATACACCAACTGTCAACACTGAAACCTGGAAACTCATTTAAATGTACGAGCTGGTGCTGGGGTGTAAAGCCACTTGCCCATCATTGTGGGAACAGGGTAGCCTGGTGGCTTTTGTGCAGGCAGGCACAGATGCCTGATCACAGAGAGGGGGTGGCCTTTGTCCCTGCTTGCTCCTTGCTGAATGCGGTCCTAAGGGTGGCTAAAGCCAGGGCTGGACCTGTTCCCTCTCTGACTGAGAGAAGCTGAAAGAAGGACTGTTACTGGCAGACTCACTTTCCGTGGCCCATGATAGCAACACGATGGTTTAAGCCACCTGTGTGAAATGGATGTAATGTAAGTGCTCGTGAGCTGCAACGTAAAGCCAGTGTGTCCTGGCTGTGCTCAAGCTGGACATAGCATCTTCATTGACTCATGTGGCTCTCCCTGCACGCATCAGTTTGAATACATGAATGCCCAAGCAGGTTGCTTATACACTCTTTTTCTGCTAATTATATTTTTATGGCTTCAGAATTCAAAAGCAAACTTTATTTTTATAAAGCCTTGTGCATATCTAATGAGAGTCTTGACATAAAAGCTTTCTCCATCCACAGGTACCTTGGGAATCGGGAGAGTGTAGAAGCCCTGCTGCTGTACTAGGGCACTTTTCAATTATACATTTTTTCATCATGATCTTCTGAATAAGAGTAACACAGAATAAGGTTAACATGGTCCTATAATTACTAAACCTTGTTCTGCCTTTTCACCTCTTGAATATACAGCTGTGAAGGCATTTTACCAGAGGACTGAATAGGTTTGATCTCGTATGTTAAAATCTCTTACTGCAGCTAAGCAATACTCACAGGGGACAGAGGAGGTGTGAACCAGCTCGTGGACTGGGGGAGTTTGAACTTTGTCAGTTGGTCCGGTGGTAAGACTGGGAGCAGCTCAGGAGCACCTGTTCCCTTTGGTGCCTGAACTCCAATCCACTGCCTGACCCTCTGCTGTCTGTCGTGTGTCTGTCTGCAGTCATGCTGCCTATCCTGCCAGCATAAGCATCCTTTCCAAATGCTATCCCACGCTTTCTGCAACCTTATTGACCTCTGCCAGTTCAGCAGGACCGATACAGACCCAGCCACCGCAGAGATGTCGAGCTGTGTGGCCTTAATGACAGTCAGTAATTCTAATTATTGATACAGTCTCATAAACCAAAATTTTGGAGTCTGCCACAAAAGTCTGCCAGTAAGCCAAAGGCCAGTGGTTAACCTGTGTACCGATTTTTGCGGTGACACAGAGGCACCCCTGATTTCCATGGTCCACTGAAGGTAATCACTGTAACTGGAAAGTAATCGGTGAGAAGGGTCTATCGGGCTGCGCCATAGGGGTCTTACCGGTGCCCAGTGTGCTGCACTGTCTGTGGCAGCTCCCCTCACTGCAAACTGGTTTCTGAGCCTGGTTCAGCAGCGTTCTCTGACACCAGCTCTACTTTGGCCCTGCAGCACCAAGTGTAGTAATTTCCCCAACACTGCATTATGCAGAGTCAGGAAAAGTGTTATTACCCAAGGCAATTTTATATACATTACAAATTTGTTTTACAGTTATCACTTTAAATTAAGACAGAATGCTCTGTGATTCATTACTTGATCCAAGGCTGTGGCCAAAGAAACTGAAATGCGTGCGAGGAGGGAGCTGACTTTGTTCTGCATTATGCTTTCCACTTCCATGCAACCTTACGGTATGTCCAAGACATATAGGTGAAAACAGGTTTTTCCAAAGCATAGGTGGAGTACTTCTCTGTTGCATGATGTGGACAAGGGAGAAAAAAGATAGAGCTGGAAAAACCCAGAAGAGACTCGTCAAGGGTGGGTTTGCAGGGTCTAACCTCAGAGCTCCAGCCACGGAGGCTTGGTGCCGTTATTACTCTGACACAACCAGCTTGGGATAAATATTTCCACTCACTCAGCTCCGGTTCAAATTTACTGTCATTTACAGACATTTACTGTCTTACTGGTCTTCTTGGAACCTGCCTGCCTTCAGGCCCTTGTAGGAGACTGCAAATCAAGCCTCACCTTTTTTCACGTCATTTCATAGGTCTAACTTTATAAAGAAAGTTTTGTTTTAAAATTAATACAATCAAAAAGGCAGTTTAAATAACAGAATATTCAAGAGCTCCTAAAGCCTCCTTCAACAGATCTGAGTGCAAGACTGAAAATGAACTGTTATCTTTTCAGTTATACTTACAGAATGCAGATTTGAATTGCAAAAAGGCCATTAAAAATAGCTTGTGCAATTTAAAACAGACTGAGACAAACTGACAAAGCAGAAAATAACATGAACTAGAGATACACTTGTGTGCTATATCATGTTAATGATTCTGTTTTCTAAACCCGGAACAGCTCAATAATATATGCTGTTTCCAAACAAACATATGTTTTATTAAAATAAATTAAGTTAGAGAAAAATACAGCAGTGTGGGATGGGAAAGAAAACAGTTATTCAGGAAGATTAAACTTGCTGTACATCAGAGGCTTGTGGTGTGTTCCCGCTGGGATTTTGTGTACTGTTTGTAAAGATTTTATCTGCAAGTTTTACATCTGGACTCAGTCATTTTGTATGCAAGACCATGAGCACTACATGACAGAGATACAGCACAGGAGGAAAAGTTGTCCAAATGTTGTACATAGATACTTGCTTAAAAGCCCTTCTGGAGTTCCAGTAACCCAGCCTTTGAGATTCAAGAGGACAGCAACGGTAGAATAGGAGAAAGTGGGGGTTTGTTGTTACGTGTTTGGTTTAAAGGCCAAAGCATTTGTGTTTTTAATTAATGTCCTTCATGTAACTGCTTCAGTAGAGTGGGTACCTGACAGAAGTAGGTTAAACTCCTCGCGGCAGCAGCTAGGTTACGCTGACAAGCAAGGTAATAGCACGTACCTCTTGTGTCTGGGGCTAAAGTGGCGATGTCTCTTTGGGAGCCAGGCTGTGTTTGCGTTCTTCTTGGAGAGGCAACACATGGGTTTTGTACCATTGAATTCTGCAGCCAAAACAGGCTTCAGAGTTTCACTCTGCCTATGATAACACCATAAAGGTTTATAATGCTGTTTTTCTTATGCAGGCTGATATCCATATGTTATGGGCAGACTTGATGCTGCCTGGCACTATGATGTGATCATTCCTTACATCTGCATTTTATTGTACATGATACGCCTGTGAGTGCTGGATGCCCAGAGATTCCCCCTCTGGCTAATCTGTCATGTTCCCTTGACAGCTATTAAACAAGGATTTATCAACATGACTCAAAGGTACCTTTCTGGCACTTTTAATATGTAGAAATTTCAGTAAGGAGACTCTCTAGCTACTTGCTGATGCAGACCAGGCAGCAAAGTCAAACCAGATGTCCTTAGGAGGGTTTTGATCCAGCATCTATTGAAACAACAAAGCTGGGTCTTCAGATGAATTGAATATAACGTCCAAAAATGGTTGAGTATATTGAGCCTCATGGGTTCTCTCTGTCTGCCATGGTGGCTGCTAACTTGGCTCTAGCTCAAATCACCAAGGTTGTGGTTAGGAAGAGCTAAATTTATAATACCTGCTGTGTGGCTGAGTTGTATCCTGCTCAGGTCCAGCCGTGTCGACCAGTTCAGACTGCAGAGGTAGAACCTTGAGTCTCTGTTGAGATGCTGGGTGTGACCAGGTCTCCCAGGGGTGCAGGCAGAGGGTGCCAGGAATGTTGCTGGTGAAGATCTGCTCTGGAGCTTGGCTTTGAGCCCAAAGTTAACTTTGAGCACAGATGTTCCCTAGTAGTCTCTCAGCTTCAGCTGGGTTTGGCCTTTGCATACAACTGCTGCCTGGGGACTTCAGCTGCGAGAGGGTGTTAATCGGGGTGATGGGGTGAGGTTTACCATCACTGTATTTCTGGCCATTGACAACTGAATGGTTAAAGCTGATGACCGAGACGTGAATTCAATTTCTCTGACTCTGGCTCTGATACTATATTGGCCAAGACTGTTTAAAACTGTTCAGTTTGGGGCTGGGCACTGGTTTTCTAAACTTTTAGGCAAAGTTCCATTTTTTTTTTTTTTTTATAAATATATGGAGTTAAAACAAAGAAAGTGAATTTGAACTGGGTCCTCTAGAAACTGGAGTTCATGTGGGGATAGAGGGGAGGTGGCGTACTTGAGCTTCTGGTATCCATGTGTCTCCATGGAAGTGCCAGTGATCAAAATATCTGGTTGTAGATTAATTGCAGCTAGCTTTTGGCAGGGATTCATGTTCAGATGTGTTAGGATTTAAACCACTCTCATAGTATCAAATAGAGTTGGCAGAGGAAAGAAGAGGAGATAGCTACTGCAGAGTGCATGTACTTTTCTTTTTCGTATTTAGGGCAGGTGGGCTTCCATTTCTACCTGCTATGGTAATTCCTTTATTTTGCTGTTATTCTTAATGGTGATAAATCTTGCATAAAAATCCCTGATACGCAGTTGTTAGATGTTGTACATGTTGTACCACTGTAGGCAAATAAAGTTGTGCTTGAAAATCAAAGTTCTGATTATTTTAAATGTGGTTATGATGCTGTATCGCTGTCTTCAAGGGGCTGTGAACTTCATACTTCTCTCCTGTTTACTAGCCCTTCCTCTGTCTGCATGGCTTTCAAAGACTCTTCATCATAGTGTAGCTCTGTAGCACCACTCTCCCCTTGGGTAATGCAGCCTTGCTGCTGATTAGTGACAGCAATCAGAATCGGGCATCGTGGCTGCTTGGAAAGCTGTCCTCAGGTGTACGATAACAGGTATCCTCCGCATATAGCAACACGGGCAAAACTGCTTAAAAGGAATCTCGTAAAGGTAAATATATCAAAGCCTGGGAGGCACTTAGGTGAAGTGCAGATCAGAGCTAGGGAAGCCCTCAGATGGGTTGTGCTGTTCAGCATTTGAAACGAGGAATGAATCTGTACTTCTGTTGTTGGGAGCCAGCTAAGAGCCATCACTTAAAATGCAGATAGAGCTCACACAGCTCTTCAGGTAGTAGTCGGGTTCTTAAATGTGTCTCTAAGCTGTTGTTTTACTAAATTATCCTATCCATAACAATATGTGTAGACAGAGCCATCTATTTTGCTCTACTGGAGTTCATTCTGTAACCTGTGATAAGTACGGTATATAATACAACATTAAGAAAAACTGAACCCAGAATACAATAGTAAATATGCATCATAGATTCTTGTATAAATGATACTGAAGTAAAGAAATGTCAAGTACCAAGATGCCATCCCATTTATTTAAATTCGTAGGAAATGAAATAAGCTCACTGCATTGTTCCTTATTTTCTAGGCACAAAGACCAAGTGCAGTGAGGAACCTTGGATCTATCAGCTTATGGAAACTTGTTACCTTGCCATGACTTGTTTGTGATCTCAGCTACAGGTTTTTCATTGACTGTCATGGACATTGTGATGGAGCTGAAGTTATTTTGGCTTTAAACCTACATCTGTTACGTCAAAGCCTGTTGCTGTGGGCAGTTTTAGACTTGCAGATACAAACCATGGCAGTCTTCAAACCTTTCCCCTGCAGTTCCCTCGGTCATAAAAGTCTTGTTGGCTGAAGAGCAAAACATCGTTTGGTTTTGCTATAAAGATGTATGTCAGGGCTGGCAATTAAATTCAGTGCTTGGGTTAGTGAAAATAAAATATTACAAAGCAGAGTATCAGTACTAAGTGGAATGTGTAGTATGCATTGCCTAGTAAATTCTGACAAGGTTTGGAGATGAGGAAATCTGAAATAAATGTGCCAGTATTTTAAAAATCATTCAGAAGTAGATTACTCTGAAATGGGATCGCTGAGCTCCATGTTCTGTGAGTTGTCCATGTGTGCTGCTGACTGAGAGAACACAAGTGTCAAGGTAGTACATCGGCGAAGTATGAAGTGTCAGAGCAGTGCATTGGTGAGGGCAACAGCCGATGTTATGTTGCCCCAGGCTGCAGTTATTTTGTGAGTCAGCTTCGAAAAAAGAAAGAGAACATGTTTTTGAAAATAGGAACTTGCTGTAGGACCCAGCAAATCAAAGCTTGTTGTTAATCAGAGACATGGCAAATAAACATAACTTTTTTTCCCCATCCCTGAGAATCTGCAGTACAATTCTTCCTTCTGTGGTGCAATTGATTCCCTTTTCCATGTCAGTTGCTCCCACTCGGTATGCCAAAGGATGGGCATTTCTGATGGGGGTGAGATGTGTGGGGGCTTTTTCTTTCTCTGTGTCTTTTTGTTGCTTAGCAGCTGAGCTGCGGATTGTACACAGCACGGCGAGCACGGTGCACAGTAGGAATGAAAGCTCTATTTGTCATCTTGATAAATCTTATTTGTAACAGTTCTGTAAAGGATGTGACAGATTAGCTGAAGGAGAGATCTGGGGACATAGGGTAGCACACAAAATTTAATTCTGACTGATTGGATGTCACAATGCAAATGAAGCATGGTTTCACATGAAGTGGTAATTGCAGCTGTGTTGTCCATTGCTTTATATATTCTTTGCATTCTCCCTATTGATTAAAAAGATGTTGCTATAGTAGCTGGAACATAAGTTTTCTTAGTGTCTCTTTTCATGTTTTATTGATTTTTCCTGCTTAATAAAAATGACAGTCCTTCCTTATTTCTGAAAAGAGCCAGTTGTTTATAGCCCGCACGTATGTATCAGCAGCTTTTGTAACAGCTTAAATTTCACAGCTGTGTAGGTCTTGTTGACAACGACAGAAATAAGATACATAATTCTGTCTGAAGTGGGTTCTCCCTTAGTCCCCACTGGTACCACCGTGTGGAAGTGACTGCGGTCATTTGGGGTCACTGTACCTACAAGTAGCTGGACAGTCAGTCTTGCCTCAGCCCCATCCCTTACTACAAACATATATTAAGGGTGGAAAAACTCTTCATCTGATTTAACTGTGCCATCTTTTGGACCTGGGCTGAAGCCTTGATGAAAGTGAGACATTTCATTGGTTCTTCCTGGTTTTTGTAAAATATTAATTTAAAAGGAAATCTTGGGAAAAAGAAATCTGTAGATGGAAACCTTTCATTTAGATACACCCATTGAACACCATTTCCAGGTGCTGAAAACGGAAAATAAAATACTAACCTTTACAAAGAGCTGAATTTCACCCAAAATTAAATTAGCTGATACTTTATAGTTGATTTTTTTGGCATCAAATTTTCCTAGTCTGTCAATGTTTTGAAATGTTTTGCAAACACCTTTGCCACTCTGTGTGCTCCAGAGAGGCTTAGAAGAGGCAGGATGTGAAGTAGGGAAAGGCTGTATGAAACTACAAAATCCTTTCTCCTTCAGCTGGGAGTAGATACACATTTCTTCCAGTGGAGCGGATTCATTAATTGTAAGACTCTAGCATGCAAAGCCAGAACAGTGCAAAAAGATCTAGGGCTTCGTCTCTAGTTATTTGTATCTCCATCCACAATTTAAGTCAAGTTATTGATGGTAGAAACAAGGCTTTGTCAGTTTGCAATGCTAATTATCTGTTCAGAGCAGGATCTGTCTCCATCCCTTTGCAGGTTCAGTTTATGAAGCTGATTGTGGCTTCTAGATGTTACCATATTACAACTATTGCATTATTTGATGATGAAGATGATAATTTCATCCCTTCCGAGCTTTAATGTGCAATTTGAAAACAAATTACTTGTTTTTAGCTGAATGCCTAGAAGCTGTCGACAGATGTAGGAGTATTTATTTTGCAAAACTTCCACCGCTTCCCTTCCATGCTATCTGTTGTTTAGTGAAATGAGCAGATGACACTGGAAATGATGAAGTTCTCTCCTCTAGCTCACCTCTTGGGCCATACAGATCACATTTTTTAACAGCGTATGTTTGGTAGCTGAGAGCATTTATTTTTCATTTGCATGTACTAGGCTGGATGTGACTTCTGTCTGTGATAGGCATTGCCATGGTGGTGAGTGGCTTTTTCAGCTTGAAAAAGGTGGGCATCTGGATTTGTCATGGGCTGTTCCTCATGGCTGTTCAGAAGAAGCAGAAGGCTGATAGTATAAGCTTTTGGGAAAGGAGCAGTACAGTAGGGAAAACGTCGTATAATCAACGGGTGTGTTAACTGCAGTTCAGGATACTGGGATTTTATTGCTGGCTGCTTGGCTGGATCCCCGTGAACAAACCAGAGGACTCATACTGAGGTGGACTTGGTGTTCTTCCCTCTGTGGAGGAGCTGGTCTCCTATGGTTAATAACACGGGGATCCTAGCAAATTAGCCTTATACCTTAAACTTTACTGAGGTGCCTAAAATTTTCATTCAGAAAAGGAACCTCCTGGGTGATCAGCCATAACATTAGGAAGAAAACAGTACAAACCATTTTCCATGAAGAGCTGCAGTCTGAAGATGAATGGGTGATATTCAGTAAGTAGCTTTAGCCTTGTTAAAAGAAAAAAATGTTGTAGTTCTTAAAAACAGGACATTTTAGCTTTTTAATTCAGAATTATATATTGTTCTGAAGTGTTGCAGATTGTGTGAAAACCTTGAAAAAACACATGAAACCAAAACTTTTCATTTTAAGGAGAAAGAAAGCATTTTATTTGATGTCAAACTTGAAAAATCAATTAGTTGGGAAAGGTGAATGGGTTCAGTTGTGCATGGTATTGTGTGAAAGCAGAACAGAGGAAAAAGGAAGGTATTGCACATTCTTCACATTTTTTATACTTGCTCAGGGTCAGCCATAATTTGGCTCTCGGCATAGCTGTCATTGATTTGTAATCTAATCTTGCTGAGAGCACTTGTAGGTAATTCTGTAAGTCCAACAGCAGCTTTCTGCTTCATATTTTGTGTCTGTGCAATTTGTAACTGGGCTTTATAAAGATAAAGGGCTAATTTTTATAGTTAATCTGGCACCAGATTAATTTAACATCTGATTGTAGAAACCTAAATAAGGTGTTGACTTTTTTTTATTATAATTTTGCTTATTTGTTTTTTAGTTTGTGGATATATAAAGAGGGAAAACTTGAGAAGTCCTGCTTGGTTAGCATTCAGCTATTTGATCTAGTAAATAAATTGTGGGTATGCTGATGCATGGCAGCCAAGCTAATATCCAGAAAATTATAGCGACCTTGTTTGGGTTTTGAATGAAAATGGTAATAAAGTCAGGATATTTTCCCAAGAAACAATTTTGTGAGCTATGTGCTAGAATTTACTTTGATTAGCAACCGATTGCAAAGTTAGCTGTAAAAACAATGAAACTATGGTAATTAAAGAGTACATGCATATTTCAACAAGCAGTTCAGGTAGATGAGCTGAACTGTATGTTGCAATGTAGTAACAAGGCATTATTTAAGGAGAGCAGATGAGATAAAGTAGAAAGACTTGTATGAGGCAAGGTGAGAGGTAGCGCTGGTAACAGGCTGCCCTGCTTGGTGCCAGTGGGTGGGTAACGGTCATTTCCCTCTGCACTTGCTCTGGTGAGTGACAGCCAGTCTCATTTTTGTAACAAAGGAATGTTCAATATTCACATGTGCCCTTGGCTCCTGGAATAGTTTTGTGGCTTTCTGTAGCAGTTTCAAAATTACTGGTCAGCAGGGCATATTTATCCAAGTAACCAATGCTTAATTGACCCTGACTAATAAACATAATTCAAAGGATCCCAGTAAAACATCTTATGATGTACAGGCTGAGAGGTTAAGAAAATTTTATCTGTGGAGGAAGTGCCTTTAAGCTCCAGCCAAAATTACAGTTATTTCACTAAAGGTAGATATGAAACAATTAAGAAGGGCTGTGGTTATAGGTTTTAGTGGATGGGCTGTGAAGAGTTGTCGTGGCTGTCCTTGTGAAGCATGTTGGAGGTGACCCCAACCCACGGAGCAGTCGGGTGTTCCTGAGATTTCCTGGGGTTTGACAAACTGCAGATGAGCTAGCCACAGGCTCGGGGTGGTCCAGGCTTTTAAACGGTTTCTGTGCTTAGGCTTTATGGTGCTGATATGGGTGAGATTAATCAGATCTGCTGTGAGGTGCCTGATCCCGTGAACCAGTGCTCACAACTCCTGAAAGGAAAAATTCTGTGCTGAACTCAGCCTAGGTGTGCTCGGTGGCATTCAGTCAGACAGATGCTGGATATTCAGGTATGTTCTCGCCTTGTGTGAAGATCCCTCATTGTCTTTTGACATTAAAATTCTCTTGGTCAAATCTAAAAATCGTATATGACCTGACGAGATAAATGATTGCTTTAGGAAATGTCTGCTAATTGTTACTCATCTGATTGTCCAGTTTTGCCAGGTTTATTTAGAAGAACATGAAATGTCAAACATCCCACAGATAAGGGGTTGTCAGCTGTAGAGCAAAGCAGAAATCTGTTCTCTTGTCACAGGGCACTGACTCCAGTGCTTATGTCCTACAGTAGAGCTGCAAAAGTGCTGATGACTAAAGAGTGAGTCTTTTAACTGCATTTAGCTATTTAAGAATTACAGTTCTTAGCATCCCTCACTGAATTCTCTGGGTATTTTTCTTCTCATTTTATCCACCAAGTGTAATTAACATTATTACTGTGAGATGTTCATCTTCGTCTTGCTTTGTGAAAAATTGATGCTGGTGTCATTTAGTACTTTTATCTAGCGGTTAGTCGGTGGCTTGCAGAGTAATATTCCCCCTGGGAAGGTTAGGTTTGCCACATGTTTCCTGTAGGTTTAATTGCAGCCAAAGAGAAAAACAAATACTGGATGCTTCATAGATTGATTGGAAGAGCACAGCAAACCATGGAGTGGAGCACAAAAAAGAATGTTGTTTTAATCCTGTCTCCTAAATTGTATTGAGTAACCATAGCCTGGTTGTTAAAATAGCAGCTTAGCAGTGGCAGAGGTAGGAAAAATGATGTTTCATATTCTTGGAGCAGCACTGGCATAGGAGATCACCCTTGTACGGTGCCACACGGGAGTCACCCCACAGCTGATGATGCGAGGGAGGAGGAGGGGGCTGCTTCATGTGGGTGCCCCGGTCCCCACCTTGTCCCCGATGGCTGTGGCAGCCAGACTGCAGTGTGCAGTGCTGGGCATCCGTGCAGCTCGCACGGCCTCGTCTGGCCACCCTGGGTAGTCGTCCAGACCTCTTCCACCTCTATTCCAGAATATTTCTTCCTCTGTTGAATTAAACGAGGCTTTCTTGTAGGCACAGTCTCCTGCTTAAACTACAGGAAAGTTGGTAATAAGTATTTTCTTGACATTCATTTGTTAGAAGACTGTTAAGCTTGACATAATGAGCGCTAAACAGTAATCTACCTTTCACCTTTATTTTCATCAGTTCTCTGGCTTGCAGTTGAAAAGAGTTGGAAAAACTTGTCACCACTGAATGTTGAGTCATATATATATATAGCTATTCTTGGGTAAAACGACGTTAGACACAGCGTCAATCCATGCTTGGTTTCTCCATTGCAGCCACATTTTTTCCTCACGGTGGGGTGCAATATTTGTGCACATCTCCGGTGGCACTTTGCCATTTTTACTGCTTTAAGTAGGTAGTCAAATTCCCCGTTGACTCCTTTGGTGGATTGCCAAAGGAGGAGTTACTATTACTGCACATCATTCATATGTTCAAGTGGCCACCCTTGTGAGTGACAGCTGCACTGATGCACAGAATACGCTGTCATGTATTTTACATTAAGGAAACAGATGATAAAACTCAGCATCCCACACAATTTCCTCGTATGACCTGTTCTGTTTAGTGTTACTTTGTTTTATCCAGCTCGGGTAGAGTTGTTTATCCCATCTACAGGTTTGCAGGAGCCTAAAAATAGCAGAAAGTGCATCCCCCCATCAGTCTAAGAGATGTGTCATCAGCATTGAGAGAGCATGCACAGAATAACAAGACTGCACCACCCCTTGCCCTCTATCTAGGGCAGTTAAAAGACGAGTTAACAGAATGAACTTTGAAGTGTTCCCATTTTTAAGAAAATCCTGCACTCCCAGACCTTGGAAGGCAGTAAATTCCCCAGCGAATTCCATGTGCCATCTCTGTCTTGAGCACACCAGGTTGAGTGCTGAACAAGGGCAGAATGTGGGGCCGCCTTCTCCATTTCTGATCAGATAGTTGTGCTTAGCTTGGCCTGAGCTGCTTGGCCATGGAGAACCAGTTCCTACCCATTTCAGAGTTATCCAGCATCCAAACCAGAAAGAATTCTTTGAAATATCCCTTAAATTTTCCTTAGAATACTAGTTTATGGAGGAGAAGCTTCATCTATTGTGCACCAGAAAGCTAGTTGATACCTATGGTGACAACCAGTCAAGGTTCCTGGAGCAGGCATGAGGGTGAACTTCAGAGGGGCTGTTTCTTCCTGGGATAAGTCTAAAGTTGTGTGAAGAGGCAGATCAGCAATGTTGCTCTGTTTGAATGTTTCTCCCAGAAAAATTAAGCCCTGATGGCCAGAACAGAGGGGTTGTGCCCCAGTCATGTCAAATCTGAAGGTACAGGGAAGGAATTGTCATTGTGGGCAAACTGGAAACCAGAGTCTGGTCCAAAATACCATTGAATACCCTGTTAGACACCAGCTGGAGAGGATGGACCTTTACTCTAGGGAGGGTGATTGACATGAAACTATAAGAAGTTACAGAAAAACTAGTTTAGAAATACAGTGGGCATATGTGACAGTACTTAACTACCACTGATAGTTAGTTAACATTTACCCCGTTCACTGCTTGCTTGTCAAGACAGAGAAAATTTCAAAATGTCACTTGCATTAACACCTTTCCTCTAATAACTGGCAAAGAGATAAATCCTCTTCTCTGTGAAAGTGTTGAAACTCTGATAACAAAGTAACAAGCCTATTAACGTTATTTGCTGCTGACCAGAAGCGCCCCAAATTAAGAGATCATTTAAATACATGAAGAAGTTGAAAAATGAGACATACCTTTAGACCATAACTCTATCCTGAGTTACCACTTTTTAAAATGAAAGTCAAGAAAATGCTAGAAATCTGTGTATTTCTAAAATATTTATTTCAGAGTGTGTAGCATATTGTTTTCCTTCTAAAGTAATTGTAAGACGGCGTGGGCCTAGAGACATCCCAAAACAGTCTCATGTGCTGGGCAGTAATTTAGTGTAGCAGCAATCTGCGGTTTGTTTAAGATCCTGACATTAGGGATGATATGTACTTATATGCTCTTAAAAAAATGTTTGCTCATCTGTGCTTAGAATTTCTAGATGGAACATTTTCACTGAAATGTAGCTTCTTTCTGCACTTTACTGAGATTTGTGATATTTGTGATTCATGAGTTTGTGTGCCCAAGTAAGACCTAACCTAAGAAAATCAGACACCTTTAAGTCCTGGAAAGTCCCATAAGTAAGAAGATCTCTCGGCTGCTGCACTGGGTGTTAGAAAATAGGGCTGAGTTTCTGTGCTGGAGTCCTCTAAGTTGGAGTGGTCCCGGTGGCAGCTGTCTGTGTGTGCATCCCTGCAGGGGCAGGTTTGTGTTGCTCTGTCAGCCTGTGGCTTTTGTGGGCTGAGGCCATCTCCTTGTGCTGGTGGGCTGTAAAGCTGCTGTGGCGTGAGGTTCACCTTTCTCCAACTTAGTCATGCAAGCATATATTTAGGTGCCCAGCTTTAAGAACTTTGTTTTTCAACAGAGCTACAGCTTGTTGAAAAGCCTCTGGGTGATGACAGCTTTTAGGCATTGATGATCGTGACTGTGTTTAAACAGGAGCTAGGGAAAGGAAGCTCCATTTCCCGTTTCAGATCCTCTAAATCATTTCTCACAGATGCTCATATTTACATAAGCAGCCTCTTCTCAGACATCAGGAAAGCACAGGCTCCTCTACTGCACAGAGATCTTCTCTTCCTAGTCCTGCTCTCCCAGTGCCCATCTTGATCTGCATGGATTTTCCAAATGTCCCAAGCAGAGGATGAAGTTAGCTACTCTTTTTATTCTTCCTCAGCTTAACTTTGTCCTGTTTTCTGTTAGCATATTAGTTGGTGCTCAGACAGATGAGCTGCTTGGTTGCTGGGACTCAGGAGCTTGGAGACTCGCTTCTTCAGGGGAATTCAGAGCTCTCCTGTCAATGAGCTTGTAGTGTCCTTATCAGAGCTATCTTGTTGTTGTTGCTGCTACTGTTTTAAAATTGGTGTTAAGAAGCTGTTCTTGCCCAGTTATTGATTGCAGAGCCACTTGTATGATAGTGGCATCCAGGACAGTATTTTGGGAACAGTTTCTTAACTGATTCCCGTAACCTTCTCTTACTGAGTATGGAGCATTGCAAAATGTAAATCCGTTTCCAGGGTATGCAAAGGTAAAATAAAAAGAACATAGGGTCAGATTGGTAAATCATGCTGAAATTAATATTTCCAAGGATTTATGAGCCTGGCCTGTTCAGTCCAAGCCCTGAAGTCGAGATCTGGTCCAGATTCTTGAATATGCAGCAGTCTTTATGGCCTGACGTTTGCACAGACAAGGCACTGGCAAATACTTGCCTTGGTCGAATCTGCTCAAACCTCCAGCAGCTGTCCAGGTACACCACTATATATCTATATTGCGAAAGGTGACATGACTCATGCTGTAATGTGCAGATAGGGTGTGACTGGATTGGCTCCTGTCTGCCTGTCTGCCTGTCTGCTTTCCTTGCCTCTGTTGCCATCGCACTTAAGAACATGATGTCACTGGAGTCATCTGCCCATTTATTTATGGGTGTCTGTATTCGTTAGTCATTACCATAATATCCAAGAACCAGAGAGATGGGTGACTCCTATCTGTCTGCCCATGTCTGACAGATTTCTCCAAGTCTGTCAATATAAAAGCTAACTACTTGAAAGGCTGATGTATCCTTTTGGATCTGCAAGGTCACTGAACCTGAATCTGCGTGAATCTTCTTTTGAGTGCTGCAGCTCAGAGCGGAGTTGCTTAGAGCAGGAATGCTAATGCTTGACATGAGAAGAGGGACCAGATTTTTATGCTGCTGTGTGCTGTGGGTCCACTGCAGAGCATGAAATATGTTCTTGGGTATTTTTCTAGTTCATTTTTCAAGTGCTGCTGACTGAATGCTGAGATGCTGTTCCCTAAACCCATGCTTCCAACTTTCCTCCTTGTCTCTGCAAAGAGAATTAAATGGGGGTAGGACTCCCTCTAATGCTGAGATGTGGGGTTAGAGCACTCACCACTACAGCTGAGCACTTAGTTACATGGTTGCTTAATTAAAAAAATGTAATTAAATTAAATTACTTTGTTTTACAGCTGCTTCTTTGCAAAGGAAATGAAGGTGGGAATGTTTAATGATGCAGAGTCAGATTTGGAGGTTGTGAGTTGGAAGCCAGAGGAGCAAGCACGGAGGAGATCACTGAGTAGCTGGCTTCCAGGCTCTGTCCCCAAAAATGAACCTGGGTGCTTCCCACTGAAGCGCTGGGGCTCTGAAGTGCTGCAGTGGGAAGGGTGCATTTTCAATGACTTGGAGCCCCAGATGCATGACGTGAGTTGTGGTACCCACATTATTTAAACTTTATGGAATATAATTTCCAGTCTCCATTCCAGCATATGAGGCACTGCCTAGCCTGGCTTGTGGCAGAGGATACAAGTGGCTCTTTTGGGTCATGTCTAAAGAAGGGCTGCCACCTTGGAACTTGCATCTGTGTGAGCTCCCTTGGAAGCTAGCAAAGCTCAAGGTGAGCTCTGGAAGCATGGTTGAAGCTTGCAGTTGTCACCTTCTGTCAAAGGCCTCTCTGACCACAAGCCTTACCTGAATACAGGGCATTGTGGCCCAAAACCACAAGTCTGAACCTCTGTTGCTCAAGCTAAAGAACAGGTAAGAAGGAGTCTCTAAAGGTACCACAGGGTACAACAACTGATGATGGATGCATCAAAAAATGGGATTGTTGGACAAACCTTTCTACTGTAGCTGTGCTGATCTCCTCTGGGATCTACTTGTTCTGTGGATGGAGAAAGGGCATGTATTTCTGGGACCATCAGCCAGAGATGTTTTATGAGCACAAGATTTGTCCAACAGAATTACATGACCCATTTCCCTTAATATCTGTTTATACCTAGGCCGAGACTGGAAAGGGCAAATCTGCTTCACAGAAAATCGGGATATTTTAAAATTTGGTTCTGTTCAGATCTGGAACAAAATGCGAGGCGACATAGTCCTCCAAGGGAATGAATCCTTAGTTTTGGGACCTAGAATCTGATGGTCTAAGGATGAGGGTATCTGGGATATGAATCTCAGGCTGGTGCTCAAAAGACTTCAGAAAAAAATGGGAAATAGTGAAGAAAACTGATGCACTTGCTGATGATAGGCCTTCATTTGTAATTCATCCAGCTCAAGTGTCTCTGCCAAGGATTATTGTATTTACAGATCAGCAGTCCCTGAAAGTCCCTGTCTTGTTCACCAACATCTTCCCTTTAGCAACTCTACAGACAGTGTAATGTACCGTCATACTAAAATGAATAGAAATCATCCAGGTTATGAACTCTGTGAGTTTTATGGATTTATTTTTCCTTCAGCTCAAGATCAACTACAAATACAGTTACTGAGAAATTTGCTCATTTCAGTGGAATTCATAATAGGACTAGCTGGAAAATAGTAGTGAATTTGCAGAAACTCTCCACTGAAATTTTCCTGGTAGTAATGTCACTGGGAAAAAAATTATGAAATAGCCTCCTCTAGTGGCACATGTTTTATTGAGATTTTTTTGGAGGGCTTGAATCATGCTTTTTCTCCCTAATGAGGAAAATAGGCCAGAATGATATCTACAAAATAAGTGGTGAGACCTGTTTTATCTGATAGAGGTTTATGCTTGTACGCCTGCTTGTTTATTCTTGTTCCCCATGATTAACATAAATACGGATATAAGCGTAGTGCTGGGGCGGTGTATTTAATAATGAGAAGGCCTGATGGGTGATACTGGCACATAAAAGGATATTTAATCTAATCATGTTTTTCACTCGCAGTTCTCCAGTAGTTTTTGGTGCAGCATCTTGTCTGTGGAATGGAACTTTGGAATAAAAATACTGAATTCTGTGCTTTAGATCAAACTACTTCAAGGCATGAACTTCTGTGACTGGTAATGCAGAGTCTGGGTAGTGTGGCAAGGATGGAGACTTCCATCTCATTTATACCTGTGCAAATACAGTACAACTTCTGTGTCTTCACATCAGGAATTCCCAGATTTGAGCGTAATGAGAATCTGCCTGCAAAGTGTTGTGCTTTTATTGGTAAGCATGCAGGGAACTTGAGACTGACTTTCCAAACAGTGCGGGACGCTTCCTCATCCAACTCACATTCAGGGATGTCTGCTTATCCTTTTCTGTCCAGGGCTTAGGTCAATATTTTCAGTAGTTTATTTTCATGGAAATAAAATCTTCTGCTATTGCAGGAAAATAAAATAATGATGATTCATATTGTTATAGAATATCAGCACAAATGAAGAATAAAATCTGAAGGATTAGACCCAACCCAAAGTTAAATGACTTTCAACCCATTATTTTCTTCTGAGTGAAATCATTATTTTATTAGAACCAATTTATTTAATTAACATAAATGAAATGACTTTTAGGAGCACTGATGTGTGTATTGATTTTGGCTGTAAATGCTTGCAGGCTGCTGAGAGAAGAGCTTTTCTTGTGAGCTGTGTTTGCACAAGAGTGTTTGCAAATGGCATGGGCAATGCAGAAACAGAAGAGTCGGAATGGGTTGGACTTGGCAAGAGGCGCTGTCATTTCAAAACCATCTGCTTGTTTCTGAACGCTGCAGCCGCTGTGCTTGGGCTGCCTGCCATTTGGCCAGGCCAGAGCTTTGGATACTCCATGCTTAACTCTGACCTGGACCAGGGGTTTTGGGATTTCCTCAGGTAGGGAGGTAATCACCACCAGACTCAACTCATCTAGGCTACTGGAGCCTCATCTCAGGGGGGTGGAGGTGGAGCCTCTGCTGATCTCCTCATCCCTGACATCTGCCCAATATGTCCTTGCAGTTGTTCCAATCTGCTTTTCAGTGGGGTTTTTCAAAAGTGCTGTAGGGAGTTTGGACATGTGTGTCAGGGGGATGTAATGGGTTTATGCTGCCAATTCTCTTAGGTGTTTCTGCAAACCCCATCACAAACATATGTGCAACATCCAGTGCTCTTCCCTCAACAAGAAAGCTAGTGAAGGGTTAGTCTTAGTTTTGGTCTGTAATGGAAAACAGGGGAAGAAACACTCCTTTGAGCTTTAAGAGTTGGTCTCCAACACCTGGAGTACCAGATAACTAGTAGGATCATGCTGTCACAAGGGCTTGGATTAGACATTTGCTGTGTCACCTTTTCCATGGTTGGCGAGTAAGTAAAAATTGTGTTTGAGTTAGAAGTGTGATGAAGATTTCTTTCCAGGTATCAGAAGGGTGTCATCCCACAGGGCTCATGTAAATACACAGGTGACTATAAGAATACTTGTAGCTCTGGTTTTTTAATGTTTGCTCTCTGTTCTTCAGCATTTGCCCACATTATGCATATATCTTTCCCTGGGGTATGATAAGAGCCAAGCAAGAAGCAGGGGCTTTACACTGAGCTGCTGCACAGTCATCCTGCCAAAAGCTTCTGCAGATACATGGGGCTGCCACCACCTCCCTGCTGTGTGGCTGTGAGGCAGCTGGGGCCAGTAACCTCGTATATATTTGCCTCATTTTCCCCATATATCAGAGACAGAAATGATTCAAGGTAACTATCCTCGAGTGTGTCAGTGCGAAGGTACTGTGCTGTCTTGGGAATGCTTGACAAAGCATCCTGTCTGCTAATTAACAGTAATGCTGCTAGACCCAGGGCAGCCTGAATATTGCTGCACAGTACCACACTGTGTCAAGCAGACTTGGCCTTTAGGCTTCACCAGGGGCCACCTCCTGGTAGTAAATATTTACTGTCCCACTTGCAGCTGCAAAGTGATGTGATGCAGATACCAGATTGCCCTAGCAGGGCAACTGCGGAGTCGTCCTGTCCTTGTGCAACATGCAGGACAACACGAACAAGGGCTATTGATTTCAGAATGACAAAATAGGAGTTACTTTTGATTATACTTTGTTTTGCAAATTTACTGAAATGGTCTGAATAGAATACACAATAAACATTGTATTAGAAATAGAATACAGTAGCTTAAAAAGTTTAGGCTACTACCTATTCTGTCTCCTGCTTTGTTCTCATGGCATAATGGGGGGACATTGCAAGCTATTTGCAGGCGGGTAACAAAGTGACTTTCACACTTCCCTGCTTTCAATCCTGTGTCTGACTGTGAGTCCTGCTTTTGCAGTTGAGCTTCCTTTGGTCTCAGGAACTTGTCCTAAGTGTTATAAATTGTTGGGACTATTTGTGACACTTGGAAGTTTACAGCTGTTTAGTTTAATCTACTGAAAAATCTGAATATAAAACTTGCTCTTTCTGTTCAAAGATTGTTTTAATTGCAGAACACGTTTTAAACATTTCGCATTGTGTGTGGACAGGAACTGCGCAGATGTTTGCAACTGCAGTGCTGCTCATTGCTTTTTGCACGCTTAAAATGAGCACTTAACTCCAGGTGCCTGTTGGAACATGCAGGATCCTTCCATTAAAATGCTGCTTTCTGCTCCTGGGAGTGTACCACCAGGTGGCAGGTGAAGCCAAGGAAAGAAAGTGCTAGTGCTGCGCTGACTTCACACAGCTCCCTTTAGTAAGTGGAAACGGAAACATTCCTTGCATCACAATGTTAAATAGTTGCTCTCTTTAAGGGGTTTGTTCTTTATTTTGGTTGCGTGACTGGGGAGTGCAATCAGATCAAAAAAGGGGGGAAGAATGGAACGGAGTCACAGATTCTCCCATGCATATATATATATATATAAATATATGACATTTTTCCTAATCCAAAATACCTATGAAATAGGATTGAGTCACTTTGTTTTGGGGCTAAAATTTAAACAGCAGAATGACTCTATGACAATATAATGATCACTAATACGAAAACAGTATTTAGCAACAGGCGCTAAAACCCCAGATGGTTGTTTTGTCTGGCTGTGTGGCAGTTCAGAGCACTCTCTTCTTATTCTCCCTTCTCCAAGAAGGCAGGAACCTTCTTATAGTCATCACCTGTATTCCCCTGGAAGGTTTCTGTTGCAGCTGCTGTTCACTGTTGCATGATGTTGCTGCAGGACTGCTGAGACAGCAGTGCAGTGCTTGCTCGTCTATATTGCGCTTTTGAGATTCCTTCGTCGTAACAGCAGCAGCAGAACTGGAGCCTGAGCTGTCAGGCTCTTCCTGCCAGACAAACTAGTTGGGGATTTTGTGGTTGGATTCCAGGAAATAAGTTCAAGCCTGAGTGGCTGTTCTTTTCTAAAGGAGATGAGTTCAACTGCAAAGCAGGATTAATTGAAATAGGAGTGTCTACACTAGCTTCTTTGGATGTGCCTGGGCCCTTATCTCAGCATGCATCACGGCCTAGATGCCAACTAGACAAAGTCTATCTGTTGTCAAGAACATGAGCAGCAGGTAGAGCACCGTGCTGGTAGTGTGGCCTTGTTTTCAGGGAGAAGAGTGCTTGATCCAGTCCTTGCTGCACTATCCCCATGCGAACCAACAAGGTAACATGCAAATCCTACTGGGACCTGCCATGGCATCTGTTCTGGTCAGCTGTAAAGCGAGTAGATGTGGCACATAATACCATGGGTAAACAGATCAGATTGTTCCTTAAAGGGATTTGACTTACTCTTGTCTCTTTTGGAGGGCTAATTTGAGCTTTCCTCTTTGGATAGTTTGAAAGGTAAATGCCCTCTCCAAACCATCTTTTTCTCCTTTCTCTTAGTTGTTTCCTCATGTGCTGGTTTTGGCTGAGGTTCCATCATGCGTGATGGTGACTTGGGAAGACAAAAGGCCATAACTCAGAATGTCCCCCACTTCTTCCTCCTTTCCCCATCTTTGTATGCTGAGCATGTGTCACATGGTGTGGGACATCCCTTGGGTCAGATGGGGTCAGCTGTCCCGGCTGTGTCCCCTCCCAACCCCTTGTGCCCCCCTGCTCACTGGTGGGGTGAGGTGAGGGGCAGAGCAGCCCTTGGCTCTGTGTAAGCGCTGCTCAGCAGTTACAAAAACATCCCTGTATTATCAGTACTGTTTCCAGCAAAATCCAAAACACAGCCCCATACAAGCTACTGTGAAGAAAACTCTACTTCCGCCAAAACCAGCACACTCATCCGTCATAGGCAGTTTTTGTAATGTGGTAATCTCCAGTGAGTACTTTGTGGCAAACAGCAGCTTGATTTTTATTGATTCATAAGGAAAAAGATATTAAAATGGCTGTTTTATTAAAAATTCTACTTTCAGTTCTCTTGCTGCAGGTCCTACACTACGCTATAAAGTTGCTTTTTTAAGCGGACAGCCCATAGAGGTAACTGATACTCCGGTAGAGGTAAGGTGGTCCAAACGCAGGGATCTCAAACGAGCTGTGTTCTTTTGTGCCAGGTGGTTCTAGTCACATGTTGAGGGCACATAACCGACGTAAAGTGAACAAAACAAAGTGAAGGTTAGACACGAGCTGTAATTTCCTTCTATTAATAAAAACAGTAGAGGAAGTTAATATGCAATGAATAAAGGATGATAATGCTTTGATAAGGATTAGCTGGGAAAAGGTTAAGTTTTCAATATACAACTCCAATTTTATTGTAAAACCTTAAGAATGTTTCTGAATCACTTAAACCATTCTTGATGTAGCTGAAGAGGACAGAATACAGACATTTTAATAAGAACCTTGTAAATTTTAGGGAGTTGTCATTACAAAGTTGTGTAGGCTTTGGGGAAAGGAGTTAAATGCACTGGTGCCTGTGGAAAAAGAACTACATTTACAAGCAGATTAACCTTGATTCTAATTGCAAGTAAGCAGTGCCTCTGCTGGCTTTTCACTGCACGTCAATAATTGACATGGGTGACATAAAACCTATCAACTCAAGGTCAGTTGTTTGAAATCAATAGAAATCAGCAGGAGATTAGAAATGGGTTTAAGTGCGTTCTTCCACATGGGTTTTTGAATTCTTTTTGAATGGTGAAAATTGTGCCATTTCCAAGCACAGAGATCTCAGAATCAACTTCATGTTTTTGCCCCACTGCAGTTTTCTTAGTGTGGTACTGTTTGCTTCTGGCAACAATAACTAAAGATGTTTTTAATAGTACAGTGTAATTGGATATCAGCACTATTCACAGCTTGATTATAAGCAACCGTGGCATAATAAACAGTGAATATTCTAAAATTCTGCAATTCACAGCATGATTTGTTTCTGCATACTTGTCGTTATGAATTCCAAGCACATAAGCAGTAATGTGTATTAGTAAACACTAAACGTTATTTTGGGGAAATTGTTTATTATTTGTAAATTGACATGTTTCACCTTTCAGGTCTAGATTTAACACAACATAATTACTAAAACATGTTAAAATGCTTCAGTGACTTCAGTTGCTGGATCTCATTTTAGTACCTAAAGCTCAGCATCTGGAAGATGTTTACTTGTCTATGACTTTGAGGGTCTGATCCTTAGCATATCTCATGCATTTGCAAATGATTGCATTGGAGGAATTAAGAAGCTACTGCTCCTCAGCCAGATTTGGATGATTTTCCTCCTAATAATGCAAACTGATATATGCTCATTGCTGGTCCATTGCACTGCAAAATAAACCAAGCACACCACTTTTAATTGTGTCTTAGAGGGAGTGGTAACTCCTGGTGAAGAGGCAGACCCTTTCCAAATATCTCTTCTCCTCTACTTGTAATTATGTGACTCCACGATGACCACATCACACTAATAGATGGTATTTGACTTTGAAATCTGACTCTGCTTCTAAATTGCCTAATTCTCATTACTTACATGATATGTGAGCATGGGCTTAAATTGCTGTGCTGAGGAAGGATGAGTTAAAGAAGGTCTCAGTCAAGTTCAGCAACAGAAGATTCAAATCCAGCCCTTGATTAACACAACTGAAGTACAACTGTAGTCATGTTTTGGACCACAGTGTCTGCAGTACTGTACATTTTCAAAACCAAATTTCAAGTGTTTTCTTCACTTGTCAAAACTGCATTAGGAGTAGCTGATTTGGTTCATTCCAATTAGAATATCTTCATTATTTTTTCACTAAATCCAAATATCAAACAATGATTTTTTCTGAAATGCAAAGGTAAAGCTTAAGCATTTCAAAAAGTAATTATTTCCAAATAGTTAGCAGATGTAATTCTTCTAAGTGCTTTTTATACTTGTAACATTCACGGTCCATCACGAGTCAGCTTATTTAAAGAAGAACGAATGTATGGTACATATTCTACCTCACGAATGTTGTTGAGCTGTTCATATTCTAAAATGCCTTACAATGAAGGGTATCAACTAAACCAAGCACCAGGCTCCTGTGGCTGGTGTAATGTACTCCAGTATCCTGTTACAGTCATTCTTTGTAATTCTAGGAGGCAGAAAATAAAATTTGACACTCAAAAATAATAAGTTTAAGCAAATCATGTAGGAGAAATGTACATTTATGTCAAAGAAATGGTTAGATGTTGCCAGAACAATACAGCTACATTATGAATCTTTAATGATCTCTGAAAGTCATAATGGTCTGTCACTAATGCCCATTAATGATCTCTCTATACCGCGAGTATGGGCTTGATGTTTCTGGTCCGTACCTTAGAGAATACTTTAAATATGCCTTAAACTTTCTCTGATCTACTCCCTGTGTGTCTGCTCCAAATGTAGACTGCAATTGTCTGGGTAGGAGCAGCTTGTAAAGCAGCATGGCTTTGGGGTTAAGAAAGTCTTATTCAGGTAAGATGTATTTAAGCAATATTTTTACAGTAAAAATTGAGAAGGTATTTCCTGGAAACTAATCCTCTGTAGAGATGATAAACTCTATAAAGAAATTAAAGCTTAATATTTATTACTACTAAGAATATTGGGGTTTGATTTTGTGAATTTTCTTTGGTAATTCTAAATATACACTATTTGAAGGAAAAGGAAGGTATTACTGTTAATTCCTACTGACTAGAACTGTAAATATACTGAATATGCTGCTGAACTGGCAGATTTGTCCTGTTTGAGTATGCATTTCAAATGTTGCACAGGTTGATTTTATGGCCTTTTAAACATCTATGCCATATATTTAGTTAATCTTGTACCCAAGGTTTTTGTCGGGCATAAAGCTTGTTTTAAAGAAAAAAAAAAAAAAAAAAAAGAATAATTCCAGTTCAGTTCTAATTTCCTTTCATGAGAGTACTGTGCCTAACATTAACTGAGGGCGGTGTTGTTGTGGTGTTAATAACTGGAAAACATTTTTAATACAAACACATCAGTATTTATTCTTTTGTAAATGTTTCAGCTAAAGGCTTATGATGGTGTAATTTATTTTTCTTTAATAATGAAAAAAATGTGTTCTCTGTATTTGGTACACGAAACGATCAGATTACTGTTAAGAACCAACGCCCTATGGCTAGAAAAGAAAAACAAATCCAAGGGCTCTTGGAATATGCCCCAATATCAAAAATAATCTGATAGGCAGTGTGTATAGAGAGTTAGATATTAACTGTCTGGGTCATAGATCATTCTTTATTAGAAATAACTCAACATGATTAGTAAACGACTTTTATGATGTTGCACACGGCATCCATGGCGGTTTTTCTCCTCAAAATTAATATATTAATCTAAGTACAGTGAAGTAAGCAGTCTGCAACGGTTTTGGTGTGTTAAAACGCATTTACAAAATACAGTCACTTAATATGTAATTCAGATTATTAACTTCTAACTGCTGTGGTCTTTTGCAAAAGCAGTACGCTTTTATAGCATGAGAGCGGTGCAGATGAAGCTGGTCTGAAACAGCCACAAGGTTTTGCTGTAGGCTGGCTCTTGGGGAGCGCGCTGCCTAGCCACCGTGTGCCGGAGGGACGCTGGGGCCGGCAACGGACCCTGGTGCTGGCTGTAACCGCGGCAGGGCCGGGCAGCGCCGCGGGGAGCCGGGGGCGGCGCGGCGGGATCAGCACCGCGGACAGCGGCCGCGCCCGGCTTGGGGCGGGGGCAGCGGCACCACCGCGGGGCGCCCCCTGCCCGCCCGCGCCCCGGGCCCGCCTGGGCTGTCACTGCACCCCACCTGGGCTGTCACTGCACCCCGCCTGGGCTGTCACTGCACCCCGAGGCACCGCGGGCGTTTGTTGTAAGGAACATCCCCAGTGAGCGACACAGAACTGCGGAAGAGAGCGAGTGACCTTGCTGGGGCGGTTACAAGAACCAGCTCTAGGTGTCCCTCTTGTTTCTGCTTTTAGCAGCCAGTGTGTGCGTTGGGGTTTAGACTGAAAGCACTGGAAACCTGTCCCGTTTGTTGGTTTGTAACTGTTTACAAATTGATGCTCTACAGCTTCCTGTACAAGAAACTCTATATTTTGCTGAAAGCCTCCTGGAAAGACTTTACAGCAGGACTATTTAAGTAGGCTAAAATTTATGACATTAATGGTCTAAAAATACAGCCAGTGAGTGAGATGCTGCATATATTAGAAAGCTGGAAAAAACAGAAAGCTATGAGGGAGATGGAAGTTTCTCCCAGCATTAACTGCTCTACTCTGATTCCCTGGTGTTTGTGCATCTCAGCATTGTTGGAGCATCTTGGGTTTACTCATACTTGCAAGTCAGGAAGAAGAAAGGCAGGAAAAAATGCATGTATTTAAGTGTCCATATTATGCATATAGGACCCATATTTGGAGAGGTTTGAGATGCCCAATCCCAGTTACAGTCCAGAGGAAAAGCAGATACCAGCAACTTCTGGGAGTTGTATCTCTTCTATCTCTTGCTGCAGTCATATGAGGGGAGCTGCCTGGGAGTCCCTGCAGGCCTTGCAGAATGCTGAAGAAATTCATGAATTCTGTGTGGCTACATGTTTTACCTGTGCAGCTGTACACATAGGCACCTTTTCACGATTAGAGTCTTTAACCTCTCATAACTGCCCCATACAGGAGACAAGAAAAGGCAAGGAGGTCCTTCTTAAGTACAGTTATCTGAAATGGACTGAGTGGAACTGGTCAAATGATAACATTGAAAGATCAGCCAACTTCTTACAATGCAGCTGGCTTAGTTCTGTGCCTTAGAATTTAATTCTGCTCTTTGTCCTTTATTTCCCAGCAGAAGCTCCCAGGCCTTGGAGTGTTGTGTTATAGATGAAGCTAAACTAAGACTAAGCGTATTTGTGTGTAAACAAGATTAATTTGACCTCAACTGAAGGATAAGGACATCGAGATACTGATGGATTTTGTGGCTACTGCTCATTAGAATCATGTTGTAATTTTTAATGAAACAGGGAAAGAAGATCCTGGCAGGAAGAGGTGGAAAATGAGAATGATAAACAAAGGGAAGAGGGTTGAAGGGAGAGGACAGAAATCCTGATGATATATCATCATCTGCTAAATATGGTGTCACTCTGCTGTGAATTTAGCTCAGCATGATTTAGCAGTATGACTGGGGAGCTGCAAAGGCTATACGTATGGACTAGGAATTTAATTAAAATCGTGGTATTATATTTGTGTCTACTTCTGCACCTTAATCTACTAGTTCTGGGGTGGCTTTAGGTAGAAATGCAACTGCAAGTTGGACAGTTATCCAGTCTCTGTACAAGCGAATGTGTCCCTATTGTAGTTCAGCTGGACTTAAGCGAGGAGTAATAGTGCACAGCTGGAGCAGCTTCATGTCTGTTTCTCTGATTTCTGAGCATTGTTTCTCTGCATAGCAACAAAACCTTTCTGTGCTTTCTGATGAGGTCTGAGTCCCCAGAAATGTGCCCAGCCGCCTAATGCGAATATTGGGAGCAGCAGCAGCTGTTCTGCTATTAGCCTCCTTCTCTGAATTTCCTCTAATTTGCTTATGTAGAATTTACATACAAAATTTTTCTAGTCTCCAAACCTATTTAAATCAAATACAGTAAATGCTGGCTTGTGGATCTCATTCCTGTTTTGCTAGCCAATGTTATTTGTGAGTATTGCCTGCAAAAAGAGTGCATCTAATTTATGCTAATGAATACCCCTCTGTTTATTTATGATACGTTGTGTTTTTCACCTCAAAACCCCTGTGTGATTTATAGATGTCACCTTTGCTCCGCTCTTGCCCACAGCAGCTCCTGCTCAGCCTGGAGTTGCCACGAGGCTAATTGCTGGGAGGTGTGTGTGTGTGTGGGAAGTGCGACTCTGTGACTACTTGGGCTGGGTTTATATTCACATGTTTTACTGAGCACTGCCAGAAGCAAGCGGCTGAGCTACATGGACCTTCATTAAGTGATTACTTAGTTTTGGTGGTGGTAAATATTATTTAGTATGAAGATGCATTAGATAGATTACAGTCTGAGTCACCCCACAACGGTAGTTCAGTAGCACAGAGGTAGTGTATTCCTTTATGCAGCTGTGAAAATAATTGTGGTTTTTTGGATGGCAGTGAATTGTCACCTGGAGGTGCCTTGTCTCTCTTTTTGGTTGTACAGCCCAGATATTCGGTCAGATGAACTCATATAAACCTCTACATCACTGAACTTAGGTCAGATATGTCTTCTTACATCACTGTTAATACCATGGTTATTACATGGTGAACTGAGACACAATGCAGAAGTTCAGATCATGGTTTTCTTCCTAATCCTCAAGAATATACCTTCCTTCTGGTTAATGAAACTGAGACCAACATTTTTGCTCAGGTAAACTGGTTCCAGTTCCATGACCGTGAGTGAAGCAAGGCCTTACTTGCACATTTGTAGAAGCATGGACCCAGTGCAGGGTCTAACTGCAGCTCCTGGAGAGCTGTCTCCATCCAAGATATGGCACTTTTTGCCCAAAGTCCCTTTCATTAGTGACCAACTCTGTTCACATTCTTATTTGTCTGTGTGAACTTGGTGCCATGAGCTTGGCGGTCAGGTAGAAGTCACACTGTTGCCAGGCTCTTCTGATCCCAGCCCAGGTAATTTGGTCTCATTGTTAGAAAGCAGATATATCTTACGTCATTAGCACAGCAACAGGAAGCAGCAAGCTTAGTATCCAACACAGGATTGCAGTGAATTGGGCTCTGTAGGTGTGTGAATGTCAAGCAGTGGGGCAGAAGTTAGCTTCTGAGCAAGGCGAGGACCATGGCTATGAGAAACTGGTAGAAATGCTTGGATGCAGGTGGGAGGGGTTGAACTTTCAGAGGCTCCAACTCACTGGAGAGCCAGTGAGTCTGGTTTTGTCAAGCTCTTGGCAAAGGATGAACCATCAGATCTATGAAAAGGTGGAAAAAGATCCATTTGAGTAATATGACAATCTCTAGGCAACTTGCTGTGGGTCTGTGAAGGACTATTTACAGTGTTTTGTCATGTGTAAAGTGGCCTTATGTTAAGTTTGACAATGGCATATAGCCCACACTTCTCCTGTGTCCCATGCTGAGATGTAAATATTTCAGGGATGATATGCTGTCATTTACATTGATGTTTCCAAGAGTCGTCATGCTGAGAGGTGAATGAACAGATACTTCTGTGCATACTGATGTGGGAGGATTTTTTGCTATGGCGTTGCAGTGGGCAGAAGGAAGTCGGTCGGTCACTGCTGCAAGTTCCTGGCTCAGGTTGGGCTCCCTGAGACACCGGAATAACGTGTTCCCAATTTGGGAGCCCACAGAGCTGTGGGAGCTGATCTCTTCTGTTTGTTCCGTGACCTTTCCCAGCTGATTGGCACTGATCTTTTATGCACCGGATAGACGCTCTTTTGTGGTTGACATTTTGGGATGACTGAATATGGATTAACCTCGGCAAAAATATTTCCATTTTTCTACCTTCAAACAACGCCCTCCTTTTCCAAAAATGCCTGCACCGCCAGGTCAGATCAAATCCAGTTTTGACTGAGACAGTTCTGTAAAGGAATTGGAAATCACAGCTGGAAAGGGGCAGTACTGGGAATTCTCTCGGTATTTTCTCTGAGAATCTGGGAGGAAACTGGTGTTCTTGATGTAAGATGTCGTGGCCATCCTCAGCATTTGGCAGGGCATGTCAGTCATGAAGAAGACGCCAAAATTCTTGTCAAAGTCAGTGAACCTTGTCCTAGCGAACTTGTACAGGTCTGTTAAGAGAACAGGATTAGGATATGAGAACCTTTTGTAAGGCATCAGGAGCATAATTATTTTTTAAATATCTTAGTAGTCTTAGTGAGATGACTCATACGTTAAAGACAGGGATGTGTTTCTCTGCTTTGCTGGGTGAGGGCCAGTTTCGGCACATCCAGTCCTGTACACCAGTTGTACTGGTCTTCTGGTGTTGGGATACATGGTTCTGTACTCTGTGAAGACAAAAATCAACCAGCTGCCTAATCCCCTCAACAAGAAGTGAGATCTTAGACAAAGCGAGTCCAGGTGACACGTCTACACTGGTGTCACAGGAATTTATTTTGCCTTTCTTTCCTCTTACTGAGCAGGGCTGCACAGTGCACTGCTGCAAAGAACCATGGCACCGACACACCCAGGAACATCCATGTCGCTACTTACAAGTGCCCTGAGGCTCTCGACACAAAACTACGTCTGTTTACAGCAGTACAGCTTGTGTAAAGGTCTGCAGCTGCTTATTGAAGCTGATCTTTACTAATAAGGTTAATTTTAAGGTAGCCCAGTCGGTCTGTTGACTGAAATATCCTCAAATTTCAGCTTTCGGTCTGGAGCTGCCTGAAGGCTCAGCTCTTGCACTGAGCAATTTCTCCAAATTGCAGTGAGAAATATACCTCTAGCTGACTCTTCCTTTGGCTGCTATCTAGGGTAAAACTAGGCTTTCAGGGGCAGTGAAGTGGGCAGTGAACTGTGCCCATCCCCGCAGCAGAGAGCACCCAGACACTCGCCATTCTGCAGCGCTTGTGTCCAGCCGCGGAGCTGGCTGCAGAGGAAAGGCTGAGTCATTTCCACGGGATGTTTCACGGAGGAGCTAAGTGATGCGGGGCTTGGGTCTGAACAGCTCAGTTTCCTGGTGAATAGTAATTCTGTTTACTTAGAAGAGGAAAAAAAATCACTGGGGGCCTCAGAGCTGCTGTGTCATACCTGACTGGATGAAGTCTTGTTTATCTCAACCTGAAAAGAGAGAGAAGCGATTCTGGTGGCACTTTTCAGAAAACAATTCTCTGCTTTTGAGGAGTATAGGCAGTGCAAATAGTCCGTAGATTTGAGTCCTGAAGCTTTTTTTTTTCTGCCCGTTCTGTAACAGCAGTAGCATGTTACCCCAGCAAGAATAAAAGAGCCTTGGGAGGGACTCCCATGGCAGCTGAAATTCTTCTGTCACACCAAAACCGCTTTAGGCCTGTAAATGTGGAGGGGTGGTTTGGGGGTTTATGCTGGGCTGAGTGATTCTGGAGCTGCCTTGTGATTTTTCTTCTGGTCTTGATTTTTATGCAGCATTTGTTTTGCCCAGCAAAAAGGACCTCCTATAAATCTTTTGGTTTATGGAGGAAGAGGAAGTAACTGAACATGCTGTTTAGTCTGAGGATGGGATATTTTGACCCGAGGTGCTGGCGGTAAGTTTCTGCTTTATGGCAGCGTGTCATGAGAATCATTAATACTTCTACAGGGCACGGAGGAGCTTGGGTCCCTCGGCGAGTGGCACGTTGGGCTCATGTGCCAGTCACCAGTGCACTTGAACAGGCAGCCAGAAAGTGCCGTCTCTCCTCCACCCGTTCCCTTCGCTGACAGCAGTGCCGCACCGAGACGCCGCTCTGTGCTGGATCACATCTGTTGGGTTCGTGCGCCGAAATAGCATAGGTGATCAGCGGGGGGGGGAGGAGTTCCTCTGCTCGCAGCCTGCCGCTGGCACCGGGCGCGCTGCAAAGCCATGGCAGCTTGTCAAAAGTTGCAGCTTGTTTCCTGACGGTGAGGTCTGCAGCTGGCCTGGGATTTTTCATCTGGTCTGAATTTTTGTGCAGTGTCTGTTTTGCTCAGCAGCTACCTGTTTATATAGGACCTCCTATAAAACTTTTATGCTTGGGATAGAATCAAACTATTGAAACAGTGGTGGTATGGGACCTGCCGCAGTGCAGATGGTTCAGGGAGGATGGAGCAAAACCCAGAAGCTTTGCACTTTCCTCTGAGTTGGTGAAATAGCCACCGCCACTTGCAGTTTGGGCCGCTTGCAAGTTTTGGGCTTGCAGTTGATGCCTTTTCTTGCAGGAGCCAGGCAGTGAGGGCAGACACTTAGTGTTGGTTGAAAACCATGTCCTGCATTAGCCAAAGAGCCAGTCCTGGTTTGGGAGGCATGATACCAAACTGCAGGCTCTACTTTTGCCTAATCCAGACAACTTCTGGAGGTTCAAGTACATTTTAATGATCAGAATCATGGAAATAATCATAAAAAATCAGCATAAACTCAAGAGATGACTGAAAGGAAAACTATAAATCAGAAGTGGGTGACATCTTTGTCCGCTTCAAAAGAGTAGAACTGCTGCTGGGTCACCTTCCAGCTCCAGGTAGATCACGGTGCTGTCTCTGACAGTAATTGTACATATCTGCCCTATGCTGATGCTTAATTCTTGATTTAAATGGCTCTGGCAATCTACTCTTCAAGCTTTAAATGTGCTCTGTTGCAATAATCACACACAAAGAAAGAGGGCATGTGTTCAAGGAGTTTCTGCTTGTCTTCTACATTCAAAAAGTCACTTGGAATGTTATTTTATTTTATTTTACCTTTCTAGCCTGGTAGGGAGTGAACAGCTCTTGCTGCTCAAAGAAAATAAAGCTGTTCCTTGAGATTTTTATATCTGTAACACTGAAGTAGTCCAAAGACTGGTCCTGTACCAAAGATGTTTTCCCAAGATCTTCATTTTCATATGCCATTTATAGTAAACGAAGACATGTTTGTGGGAGTACCGATAGATGGAGAGGTTGATCATGCAAAAAAAACTGGAGGACTGCTTTTTGAAACTTAAATCTGATTATGCATATATGCTATTTTTATTCCCTCTTTAGTTATCTGTCAAGGAACATTTGTGCAAATGAATTTTCATTATGGATTTTAAGCATGCAGGCTGGAATGCTGGCAGAAAGATATCCTAAATACCAGTTTTATATACTGCTTTTCCTCAGGATTTTCAAGGTTAGCCAAATTCTGAGTTCTGGGTAGTCATTGTGAAAATGAAATGTCATCTGGCCTACAGGACAGATCACAATGAGGGAGCTTCACTTTGATCTGAAGATCAAATGCTGCTTTCCAAACTGGGAATATTTATAAAGTAATGGGTGAGTCTCAGGAAAAACAAGTCTCGCTCATGACTGTATTGGAAGTGAAAAGTTGGCAAAAATCATAGTACGTTACCGGTGAGTTGAGTAGGAAGAGTTATTACTAATAATATCCAACTGGCTGTCTCTTGGGTTGGATTTCACATGTCTTATGTGGACTGGCAGATGAGGGTAGTGGTGGAACTTGTGAATTACAGTTATTTTTACCCTACTGTTTAACCCAAATAAGAAATTAGGAGTGTTTATTTTACATTTATATGTGGATGCCATGAAGTGCCTTGTAAACAAAGGTGAGTGTGTGTACATGCCTACATGTATACATATACTTCTTGCAGAAAAGGGGTGTTATGGGTGAGTATGTGGGGCTGCCGAGTTCAATATAGCGCGTCGGCTGGCGAGGTCTCAGGCTGTGATGGCACACACTGTCCTTTCAGTCAGACATCATCATCGTAAAATTTGTGCATGATGGGCATTGCTGTTATTAAGGCCTGGCCAGCAACATGTATTGGGACAGGAGTTCCCAGTTGGAGGAAACAGATCTGGACCCTGTTGCGAGCTCTTTCTAGTCCAGGGAGGGACTGTAATGTTTGCAGAGGTACAGCGAGCTGCTTTTCAACTGGGCTTTTTGAAGTGAAGGTACTGGGCAGCGTGGTTACCGCTGCACTTCCCTGGGAGCACAGTGTGCAGCCCGAGGGAGGGAAGGGAGGGTCGTGTGGAGGAGAGGGAGAAGGGGCAGGTATCCTGAGAAGCCTGGCTGAGTCTGAAAGCACATCAGCAATCTGGTGCTGTCACACCAACCCACCTGCATGGGTTCTGTCTCAATAGACCCAGAGGAGCCCTGGGGCTGGCCCAGGGCACACAGGACGCAAGTCCCAGGCTTGGATGACCGAAGCCTGTTGCCATCACAGTCCCCACTAAGCTCAGCTCCTGCAAGGAACCAGCCCACAGCCTCCCCCCTCCAGCACAGGGGACTACCCACCCTGCCTCAGTGCCAGCAAGTGACTGCGAATCCCCTCTGCCTCGGGGATAAATTCTTTCAATAGCTGTTTGCCTTCAGGGCTGCAAATCTCTGTTTTGTTTCTAGCCTGAATTGGCTTTATTTTAGGCTCCAGCTGTTGAAAGCATTTGGAAGAGCAGGGGGTGGGTTGCAAAGGGATCCCCAGGATCTCCTGCTTCCTATGTCCTGGGGCATGGATGTGTGCAGGGCATCAACCACAGCGCAGTGCCAGGCTCTGACACCAGCCTGTGCTCCTCGGCATCATGGTACTGCTGCTTCTCCTTGCCCTGGTGCCACCGCACCCTGGCCCCAACTTAGCCAGGGGTGAATAAACCCAGCTGGCATGAGAGCCTGGCCTTTGGGGACACAGAGGCACTGGGGAGGGGGAGTCAAAGAGAAGAGGGAGAACATGGCAATGACAAGGAAATCGTGGTCTCTGAGGATTTTCTGGGCTCAGCTAGAAAACGGGAGCCGAGAGCAGGTGGGGGGGAAGGAAAAGCAAGAGAGGCAAAAAGCCTCCAATAAATCAGTGAGGCAGAAAGGGGGCCATTCTGTGCGGGTGGGGACAGGCAGGGGGGGAGCTGTGGCTGGAGCCCCCCACCTGCCTCCCCGAACCACCTTCCCGCTGCCAGCCAGCCAGGTGTCCTCACTCCGCTGCCAAAACCCTGGTGCCAGCTATTTGCTCATCGCAGTCACGTTTGTTTGGGTGTCTGCACCTCCCCGGGAGGCGGCTCTGTCAAAAGCAGGTACCCACTGCCCGTGGGGCCGGCAAGGGTGGGCAGCGGGGCTGCACTGGCTCCCGCTGCCCACCTTGAGCCCCTGCCTGCCCCTGCCTGCACCCCGGGGGCCCCTCCGCAACTCCACGCACAAAGAGCCACCGGGCAGGTCTCCCGCTCGCTGCCTTGCCTGGGAGAGGAGGAGGAGGAGGAGGGTGATAAGGGGCTTGCTGCGTCGCCTCATTTCTGTACCAGCGCACAGCTCGTGGGGTGTGTGCGAGTGCGTGCATCCGCTGCCTGAGCGCTGCTGCTGCTGCAGTCTCGGCGCTGAGCTGCTGGCGACCAGGCTCAGGGGAGCTCCGGCTGTTTACTGTCTGCTGAGAAGTGTTGCAACGCTAAAGCAAACGTGTCCGTGGAGAGGAGGCTGTGCTGTCAGCCGCACCTGTGAGGAGCCGAGGGGAAGAGGCTTCCCAAAGCATTCAGCAGCAGGCAGCCAAGGCTCCAGGCATCAGCACCTCCTCCCAGTGTCTCCATCACCACTTGCTTCGGATCTCTTCTTAAGGGAGAAGAGGAAAAAAGGATCCAGAAAACCCTTGCAACTGGACAGCCCCTGCTGGAGCCTTAACAGGTGTTTGCTGGGATTTGAATGGGGGGGGGACGGGTGGGGAGAAAAGTTAACCGGAGAAACTGGAGCTAGGAGAGATGCAATGATCTTGCGCAAACTGGCTGTGCCATGTCTGCATGTGAATAGTGCATCTGGAGAAGCTTGGAAGGATTTCTTGAAAGTGATCTGCTTGATCTCTGTAGAAACACTCACCTCTGCCTGCAAACTTTCCCCTGCCAGAAGTTGGGAGGAATAAAAAACCATCAGAAAATCAAAAGGGGAAGATCTCAGCAGACAAAAACGCTTGAGCTAAACTGTTGCATCCCCACCCAGGGCTCTGGTGCGAGCATCCCGCCGGTGTCTCCTGGGCTTCCAAGCTGACTGGCGGTGGGTGGTGTTGGCCAAGGTGCCCGGCAGTGTCCCCAGCATTGGGGACCGGCCGAGCAGCATGCTGGCTGCGGCACCCGCAGCCGGCGAGCAAACCCCGTGTGCCTGACCCGCCGGTGGTGCCGGGGCGGTGGCGGCCATGGCTGCAGCCATCGCCAGCTCCCTGATCCGCCAGAAGAGACAAGCCAGGGAGCGGGAGAAGTCCAATGCCTGTAAGTGTGTCAACAGCCCCAGCAAGAGCAAGGGAAGCTGCGACAAGAACAAGTTGAATGTGTTTTCCAGGGTCAAGCTCTTTGGCTCCAAGAAAAGGCGAAGGCGGCGACCAGGTTGGCAAGGGTTGTATCTCGGGGCTGGGGGTTGGTTTGTTTAATTTAACACAAACTGGGATGTGCATCAGGCATGGGGAAAGGGGAACTGGTGTCTCAGGGCTGGTAAAATGAACGTGTGGATACAGCCAGTCCTGGCTTGTATGGTCTGATGGGCATGGGTACCCCGTGCCAGTCCTCTCCCCTTTCATGTTCATCTGGTTTGTTTGGATAAAACACACCATTGTGATCTGCCTCAGTTGCACACCTGTGTGCCAGTAATTCAGTGGCCTCTCTCTCTGTTACACATACACAAACACATGGGGTTTATTTGAGGGGGAGATGTCAGCAGCGGAAGTTCCCGCACATGCACCTCCTTCAGTTGTATGTTAACTTTTTGGTCTAGAGATCTGTTTCTGTCTTCCTGCTTTGCAGAATGCCTGTGCTGTGCTTTATTTGCTGACTGCAGACGAGGATTTTTGCTTTCACCGGCACCTTCCAGAGTTTTGCTTCAGCACCCTGTTCCTTTCTAGGAACCTCGTACATGCAGCTGCCCTGCAGACGCGATGCTGTGTCAGAGGCGCAAAAGATCAGGCATGAAGACTCAGTCCCTGATCTAAGTGGTTTTTTTTTTACATGGGAGGAGCAAAACTCTGGCAATGTTGCTGTCGCTTTGCTGTGCTGAAACATTGATGCCGTTAGCTACTTAACCTGTCTGCTTTTCTCAGCAGCCACAGAAGAGGTGCCTCACTCGCAGTTTGCAAACAGCTTTGGGATATATTCTGGCTAAAAGGCCAAAGTGGGGGTTGGATTAATTTCTTACCAGAAAAGTTGGTAGATAAGAATCATGCATCTGTCAGTACCCTTATTAGAGGTCGCTAATAGGAACTAATACAGTTACGCAAACTATTGTAAGCTTTTGCCTTCAGCTCCTACTAAAATGAAGTACAGTAGCAGAGCTCCCTGATGTCTTTGATTACAAACACAAGGAGTCTTAACCAGGCATTGGCTCTTGGAAATGGCACATTATATCTTCACAGTATGTTTATCTCTGAATTAAGTAAGGCGTTGTGGAGCGAGCTGTGGAGATGCATCACCTCCTGACAAGCATAATTGTGCGAAATGACTACAATGCAGATGTCATTGGGATTCAGTGGAAGTAGACCTTTTTAGCATTTACTCCTGGTGCATTACCTAGATACCTTAAATTATACAGGCTTGACAGCAGATCCTGTTGCTGTACACTTTTTGGTCTAGAATGATCAGAAACTGTGAGATGTCTTGCTATCTAACTGTGAATCTGAGGACGGTTATGAGGAAAAGAAATCTACCCAAACTATGCGTTGTTTTGATCTTTCTTCTTCTAGCTGATGAGGTAATTACCTCAACCCTTCTGGTAATATTTATTCTGCAGTTCCACACATTGCTGGATTTCAGGGTTCCCCCCTCCATTTTCCATATGTTCATTGAGTAGTTTATCATTTTGGCTGCTCTGTAGTCTTTGGAGCAGCAAGGAATGGGGGTTTGTTTATTAGAGCTGCAGCAGTTCCTGTGCTAAACATTTGCTGCTATATATTTAGGCTCTCAACTGTCTCTGTGGCTCTTATTACTGCTATCGTAGTAGTCCTGGTTTTCCTCTCCATTTAAGAACTCACACCTTTTTTAAAAGGCAGAATATGCTCTTTGCCAGCTCATTTCTAATCTTAAACGAGATAGGGCTGAGCTCCTGAGGCCAAGCAGCACACTGTTGGAATTTGTATTCACTGGAAGTAGCTTTTTACTTTGCTACCTACATTGCAATCAAAAGTGGCATTTAATCATTTTGGCAATTGATTTTATAGACATAAATTCGATCTCGGTCTGAGTGGAAAGTGTTACAAAGCTGGTTGCCCTGCTTTTGTTTTGGGTCTTTTTCATACCTCAGCCTTGAGAAGAAACCTGGAGATTTGGTTTTAGCATCCTGCTCACTTGGAACAGCATATCAGGATTTCCCACATTAATCTCACTATTGTTTTTTTACAGAGCCTCAGCTTAAAGGTATAGTAACAAAGCTATACAGCAGGCAAGGATACCACTTGCAGTTGCAAGCAGATGGAACAATTGATGGAACAAAAGAGGAGGACAGTAGTTATAGTAAGTGACATGAGAATAAATGGTGTGTTTGTGAACTGTGGTGTCTCATTCTTCCCGTATAGGTCCATTCAAAATTGTTGTCCTGGGATGACTGAGTGAGTGGAAGTAGCATTTAACACTCTGCTCACAGCACAAAGTCTTTCAGACTTCCTGGGTCTGAGAGAAATGCAAATAAAAATCACTTATAGAAATAATGAACTAGAGGAGCTAATGATGACACATATGACAAACAAAGCAAATGTTATCTCCATGGTAATTTAGAGAAGTTCATTGCTGTCCTTTGGATTTTATTAGATATTTTTTTTCCAACAGGGAAAATTTGTTCGCCTACTCAGAGTTCCTGAAATAGAATAATGCTATCTCCACTCTTAAACAGGGGCTCATTCAAACAGAGCCATGTTAGTTCACACAATGAGAGTTCATCATCATTTAAAGTTCACATTTCCCTATTATTATTTTTTTTTAGCCCTTCTAAACTTAATTATGCCTTCAGCTTTCAACCAGATTTCCTGAACTATTCTGTGAAAAAGCTTTGGATGTTTTTGGGTTTGTTTGTTGTTGTATTTTTTAAAATTTTGAGAATTAATAGAAAACAGGAAAAGATTACTAGAGCATAGATTTGGTGTGTGTAATTAAAACATTTAAGTATTTCACATAGTTGCACTGTTTAGCTTAAGCCAAGTTTCTGTTTTGAAAAAAAGTTAGGAGGCGCAGGGACTTCGAGAAGGCATTTCAGGCCACTTAGACAACAAATCATAAAATCAACAGGCAGACCTTCCTTTTTAATCATTAAAAAGCACTGATTTAAGTGCCATGTAATGCATGAAAAGCATTTGCAGGTGAAATGTTTCATTTTAGAGGGCACTGGAATATGGCAGAGTAAGCGCTAGATGCAATAGGAAGTATCTTGTCCCGTCACTTGCTCCCAGCCCTTTCCCACAGCCTCTTTAATCCTTTTGGCATCCCTATGTTAACTTCTGAGTGGCAGGAGGACCTCGTTTCGCTGTGGGAGGAGGTCTGCAGCCACGGAAGGTGCTGGCCTTAGGGCAGAGCACAAGCGGGATCCGTAGGGACACCTGAGCTTTGGCTCCAGGTCCGTCCTCACCCATGGAGAAGGTGGCGTGGAGGCTGGATCAGTGCAACGCTGAGCGGCTGCTGCCATCTTACAGAGTTCTCAGTGCAGCCATGACATTTACGCTAAGAATGATCCTTATGGACCTTAAAAGTTGCTTTTTTTTCAAGTGAATGATCTAATATTTGTGATTTTGAAAGTCAGTACAGATCTTTCAGGATTTCAGGGTTTAACCTAATTATCTTTAAAAAGAAAAAGAAATAGGCAAACCTTACTTTGTTATAAACCAGAGCAAATATCTGAAATTGCATCTTTTTTTTTGGTTTCATTCAAATATTTTCCTTGGAATCCCTCTAACAGGGATTCTGAGATTTGAAGCAAGGTAAAATTTATGGAAGTACAAATGCATCTGTTTTTAAGATATCTTTGTTTTCACTGTGTCCTTAAATTTACCATAACCTGATAACTTCCAAAGCAAATCATAAAAACTCCTTGTTGCTGGATATTACCCTTCCAAAATGCTGAATACTTAAATATAATGGAAGTATCCCAGAAATGGTTGCAGCTGGGCTGCAGTACCTAAGTGTTCAGAACAGAGGAGTGTTTTATCATAAAAAAACCACATGCTTTTGTATATATTCCTCTTTCATGTAAGGTAAGTGTGTGGACCTGAATACCCTGCAGTCCAGAATTTGTTTTAATTGTAACATTTTTAATGGAGCTAGTAAGAGAGATTGATTTTATGCTATGGATCAGAGTCCACATAAGGGGCTTCCTCCAAAGCCTTGCTCACAGGAATATTAAGTGGATCAGGCCCTCTGAAATCCTTTCTTCAATATCTGCAGAGACATCTCTTGTTTAGCCCATATTTGAGCACTGCGGGTAAGCCATACGACTTGTAGCCCTTTCCAAACGCAGGAGGACTCCTTCTGTAAGACCATTTGCTTTGCAGTGCAGCGCGATAATTAAAACTCCCCTTAACGATAAGGGGAACATCCTCAAATTCAGCTGTGGCCAGCAGAGCAGTTGCACAGCGCTACGACTCTGCAACTGCATTTTTTAGAGCAAACCATAGCCGTAGTCCACCTGGTCTCCAGACAGAGCGTTGGTCAGCCTCGTTTAAATTTCAGAATTATTATTCCCTGTTTATGGTGGGGATGGGGAGAGCTTGTGGCCCCCAGTAGCCAGCTGCTGTTCCGTGCTCCTGACAGCTGCCTGGGGCCGGGAGCCTACATTCTCCATCATTTGCCACCTAGAGCTGGGTGGGAAGTTTGCCTGAAGATCCCCCTTGGCTCATGTCTTGGGAGCCATTGTTTCAAGCTCTGCAGACCCACTGCTGCATGCGGGGCTCACAAAAGCGAGGTCACATCCACAGTTGCAGGGAGTTTAAAAGATAGATGAGATTTTGGAGCACAGTTTGGGCAGAAAGCAAAGCATGGATCTGAGGAGCCATAGCACTCATCAGACCTTGGTTTTAGCCAGGAGTCCATGTGATTTGAAGTGCCTTGTGGAAAAAAATTCCTGGCTGAGAAACAGATTTTGCCTCATTAAATATGTCGAATAGGGCAAGGTTTTAAATCAAGGCAGAATTTATTCCACGATTTTGGCAACACAAAGGGATTTCAAGACTGATAAAATAAGAAAGTATAGGAAACAAATCCTGCAGAAAGCGTACAAAGGTCCAGGTGGCCAAGCCAGGGATGACAGAGACCTCACAGTAATGGATAGACTCATAAATCCAGCTGCGGCCCACTGCCTCTTATTTTGCAGCTCTGATTCTCTGTCAGCTTGCATTGCACAAGGGCCATAGCAAAGATCATCTGTCCCTTAGGCATCACCAAGCTTTTTGTTATGATGGATATTGTATCCTTATTTTAAACAGTGCAAATGTAGTATGGAAAGGCTAGGATGCAAATAACTTTGCATTATTTTATGCTATTTGCATTATTTTATGCTAACACAAATAGAGCACAGTAACAGGCAATTTATTTTCCTGTGGCTCTTTTGCCACCTTTGCTGTCATATCCGCCCACATGAGGGTCAACCCCTAGAAATGCGAGAGCATCCCAAACCCATTGTCCGCAGCACGGGGTGCTTGCACAGGAGGGGGCTCATGGCTCCGCTGTTGGCCCCGTCAGCGTTTGCTGGTCACAGACAGGCCGCTCCCTGGTACAGAAGCCAGGCTTGGCCTTGCTGCTGTGCGAGGATGGTGGGAGCAATGGCTGCTGCTAAAGGGGACAATCCCCTTTTTCTGGTGCAATGCCAATGTCCCCTTGCCTTGGAGAGGGCAGCTGGGGCAGCCTGGCTGTGTCCTGCTGTGCGGGCATAGGACAGCTTGGCTGTGCACCCCTCCAGCAGCTGGTCCCTCTGCCCCTCAGCAGAGGCAGTGGGCAGCAGAGCCAGTGTCCCTCCCCCACAGCCCCTTTGCAACATCCGCTAGTTTGTGCCACAGCAGCTGCTAATGCCACCGATGGCTAAACCACCTTCTGCGTGTGCCCGGCTCTCGTCTGGCCTCAAAACAGAGAGTGTACGTTTGTGGCAGGGAGACACGTTCAGCTGCTGCGGGAAGCAGCGGAGCACCCATCGCAGTGGGTACCCCAGCCCTCCCCTGGCAGAAGTCACTCAGCCTCGTGTCTCTGCACACTTTGCCAAGCACAGTGCAGCCAGGAATCGCTCCCTGGAACCTGTCTCTGGCTTGTGGCTGGGAGCTGTATCTTCACGGCTGTCCCAGGCTTTGCCCTGCCCTGAGCTGATCTGCTGACAGGTTCGAAGCACTATTTACAGCAAAGCCCCTACTCGTACCCTCGTGCTGGAGATAGCCAAACGTTTGCCCTACTCATAACTACGCCATTAAGAAAGAACCTTTCGCAAGAGATCTCCAGGTTCTGCCTGGATACTGAGCTTTAAATTGTGCTCTCCTGCCTACACAGAGATCAGATGCTGCTTTTTGGGGTTGAACTGCAAAAGGGGGCTCACCCAGGGAATATTTACTGAATCAGACAGGGAATATTTTCTCCCTTCAATATTTTCTCTCTTCAAGTATTTGGTAGAATGAATGAGAAATCCATTTCCATTAGCATTTCCCATACTGAAAAATATACGTTTTGATTACCAAAACCTGCACAGAACTAGATGATTTTGTTTTAGTGAAAAGAAAGCCATTTCTGTTGATTTTGTGCTTGGGGTGAGTGCAAGGAGGGGTTGCGTGTGTGCGTGTTTGTGTCTGCATGTACACTCATGTATATGAGAGGGAAAGAAAAACACAGGTATGATTTTATGATCTACATTTATTTATTAATTCTGCGTATTTCCACCTGCTCTGCTATATTCGACCACTGTAGGAAGCTCAGTCCTGAAAGGTGCCCCAGCCTCAGAGCAGAGCACCCGCAGTTAGTAGTGTGACAGCCCAGCCGTGAGCGTGTCCCTTGGCTGCTGCCCTCCCCCCCCCCCCCCCCCCCCCCGAGCCCACTGCATCCCCTCTTCATTGAGCCAAGGCGCTGGGATGCTCAGGTTAACCCAGGACAGCACGTGGAGCTAGAGGTTCAGCTGCCTGCTGGAACAGAGGCTGTTTTCACCAAAATCTAGTCCTTTGTCCCCAGTGCACAGTGTTAGGTTCTGGCCATGCCTTTATCACGGACGGACATGCATACGTTTGCTCTTTCCTTTTTGGATACACTCTTGACAACCCCACACTCAGAACTTAGGATCTGTATTAAATGTTGGCAAAGCTGCAGGTTTTCTTTTAATTAAATATGACCATTTGGTGGTTGTCAGGCTGAAAAAGGACTTTATAATGGGTCATAATTCTTAGCTTATACTTTTGGAAAAATAAGAGTATTTCAAATTCATAATTCAGTTTGAAATTGGCTTCAGATATACCAAACTTCAGCCTAAAGCAGACCAGAGTTTTCCAGCCAAGTAATTATTTCATCTTATTTGTGCATTTATACAACAGGCTGGAAGGAGATGCTTTGGGTTATGATAACAATTCTTGAAAATTTTCTTAACTCACTTTTATTTTTAACCCTACATATTGAACACAGAGTACTGTCCTCAACTCATTATTACTTGTGTTCAGTTTTAACGTATCCATGAATCTAAACTGCGGCAGAGCTTTGCTTTTTTTCTTTCTTAATTTGCCACTTTACAAACCGGAATCTTCATTTATTGAAGAGACGTTTCTCTGCTTATAAATACTGCCACTGTTAGCATGTGTACAAGCATAAACGCTAGGAGAACATTGGAAGCAGCTCAGTTTTGAAAGCACAGATTTAAGGCTTGATCTAAAGAATATGTTACCATTTCATTTCCTTTTTGCAGTTATTTAACTCTGTTTTTTCAAACCCATTCTCCTCTCTAAAAGAGAAAAAAACCCAATGAGTTTTGAGTGGAAACATTTTGAGATGTTAATGAAGGTTTTTAACTTTTCAGAATTTCATCTTGCTCCTTCCTTTTGATCAAAATTATGTACTGAATTTGCAAAAAAAAAAAAAAGTTCTGATAATTTCGAAAGACTTTGTTTCTAGATTACTTTTTTTTTTTTTTTGCACTTATTGTCAGAAAAAGCAAAACCAAATATGTCCAACTCTATTCAGTAGACCCTGGATTCTGCTCGTGAGGCAGGTAAGTCCTTTTAGCCCTCAGTACCTCCAATTCACTGTCGTCAGAATGGGGGAGATGTGTTGATACCCTCTGTAGATAATTTCTGAGCTGTTGGTGGAAATTTCTGTAGAAGAACACGATAGTAGCAGTATTGTTCTATGGCACCTGCAGAAATTAATATATGCATGAATGGGCATTTTTGTTTCATTCTGATAATTGTGGTTTAATTCTCTGTCTAACCTGTGTACTCTAAAGGATTAATTTTGCTCTCAATCTCCTTTCTCTCCTAGCTTTGTTTAACCTCATACCTGTGGGTTTACGAGTGGTGGCGATTCAGGGGGTTCAAACAAAATTGTATCTGGCAATGAACAGTGAAGGATACCTATATACATCAGTAAGTAAACATTTTTAGTCTTTATGTCACTGAAATTATGGTAAGAACTTAGTAAATTAATAATTTACTGTTTCAAGGAACGTGTTTGTAAGCTATAGACATGAGATTCGACAGCAAATTCAGTATAGTGATGACAGTCTGGTTTTAGCTTATTACTCTGTTTCCATTATGAATACATATGGATGTATGGAATCAAACTACGGTGCCTTTGATGCAAACTAATTATCTTGAAGTGTGAAATATTTTTAAAAAAACAACCACAATCAAAACCCCAAGCAGAAAGGATGCTCTCTTGGTCAGTGTGCACTGGTTGGGCTAATCAGTGAGGGGTACAAAGGGAAAAGGACACCTTTGTGAATCGTATATGTGCCTGAACACATTCCGTATCTTCCCACATAATCTCTATTACTGTTATTGAAAGGGATTAGAAAAATTAAGGTTTTTTTGTTTGGCCAGGTTTTTCAAATAGAATTGGAACTAGGTGCCAAAATCTTATGGCTTCAAGTTGCTGATGAAGAATGTCAGTTATTAATTTTCAGTGGCGTTTCTCAAGAGAGCAAAGACTGTTTTATGGAAAAAAAAAAAAAAAAAAGGACATTTTTAAAAACAGACCATTTTCCAGTTAAAAACATTTAGTGAACTATGTTCAGGAGTTTTAATTATAAAGTCTCTAATAGATTTTTCCCAAGGAGGAAAACAGAGGAAAATTTAATTTATTATCCACTACAAATTATTTTCTTCTCTGAATGATTCCCCTGAGGTGCCTTTAATAGTGATAACAATCAAGTAAACTTACTCAAATCTCTCATTTGTTTTGCAGTCCTGACAGCAGGGAGGAGGGGCAGCTTTGCATATTTTTCCTCTTGTATGTGCCAGAGCAAAAGCAAATTAGAAGTGGTTATGCTGCAGCACAAAGTAAAATCTCAGCGAACGGCATCAAACTCTGCTTTTCTTTTTACTCTGGCTATTTGCTTAGTGCGGTTAATCCACAGATCTGTTTGCAGGACTGTAGCCACACAGCCATATTGTGCAAAGTCCCTTAATCCCGTGTAGTCACCGTCCTGTGACTGCGCAGCGTCATTTACATTTGCACTGCAAATGTACCTTTGACTGCACCGTGCGTTTTCCTTTACATTCGCATCCTCAGCTGCTCTCCTGTCTGGTTGCCCACTCGCTGGCCTCTGCGGGCTCCAAAGAACGAGGAGTGGTACCTCGTGTCGTGTCTCTGGGTGGGATTTGTACCTAAAGCACCATGCACAGCGAACCGGCTTGGTTCGATTAGGTCTCGTCTTTTCGTTGTATGCGTCCTGGAAGAATCAGATATATTTTGGAAAGATGCAGAAAACAGGGTGGGGACAGATTCTGCCACTGTTAACCTACAACAGAGCAGTAACTTCTCATTGTGAGACATAACTCTGGGGTCAAAGGGACCACTTTGGGTGAAGTATCACTTCTAACATCCCTTGACATGAGGAGGAGGGGAAGAATATAACCCTTGTTTAGATTAAGTCCAGCTCCTAGTTTAATGGGTATCTAGGCATCTTAGGCAGAGCTCAGAGATTCACTCTGGTTGTAGTTTTTGCTATTTGCATTGACTAGGGATAGTTCTTCATGTGGTCTTCCTTGAATCCTTTAGTATCTGTGAACTTAATTGTTGTTGCCATTGCAAAATTGTAGAATCGTAGAATCATTTAGGTTGGAGAAGACCCTTGAGATCATCAAATCCAACCATCATCCCTCTATTCTCCCCTAAGTAACAAGGGCCATTTTTGTTTCTTTATCAAGTAGCTATATTTTCTTACATTTATTCTTTTATTCATCTTGCACCTTATGGTCTTGGCAAGGCCTTAAACAGACTTGTCATGTTGTTGCGCTCCAAATTCATATTCTTAACTACTACTCACAAAGACGGATGTGAATTTTCCGTTGATCTACTTTCATAAAGAGAATTTCCACCCAAGTTCTCAGTAATCTCAGGTTTATCACTTGGTGTCTTCTGGTTTAGCTGTTTTGTGCTTTACAATACTTGCCAGAACTGCTTGGCAGGCAAAACCCAGCTCATGTCTCTGTCAGTGCGCCCAGGGAATGGAGAGGGCAGGTGAGGAGCATCTGCCCTTACTTCACCTGCTGTGCAAAAACTGTCAGAATTGTAGCTCCAGCACCATTTTTTTGAGTGTTTCTAGCACTTCTTTTGCTGATCATGGTCCTTTCAGCAAGGGCTACAGTCTGACAGGGAAATCAGCTCTGTATTTTGGGCTGGATTCTTGGTTGATGGAAATGAGTCCCAAGAGAGCTCAGCTGATTTATATGAGCTGAACACTCACCTGTTCAAGGGATGCCAACAGGGAATCCAGGGAACAGATCAGCTCAAGTAACTGACATCCATCTACACATCCTGAGGGCTTCCAAGCCCTTACAGGGATGTGCTCCTGAGGAGGATTTTGTCAGGAGCAGATGGATGGCAACATGGGATTGACCAGGAGCAAAAGCCCCACAAAATACTGTCAAATTCCTGAAGCGAGAATAAAGGGAAAAATAGAAATGTATTTAAATCATGGATAACTATAACAGATAGCTGCACAATTTCCAGAGAGAAATGAAATTAACATTGATGATGCAATGCAGTAGGGAGAGAGAATTGGGGTCTATGTCATGATCACTTTCTTTTGGTTTTATTGTAACTCTAGTGCTTCAGTCATGCTCATGTCTGTGCAGAACAGTTTCCTTCAGATTGCATTGCTGAAGGTTATAGATTCATTTGGTAAACGGTTTGAAAAACACCCTAGTAACATGCCATCCCTGTTCCTCACCCTGTGCTACTGTCTGTGCCTTGCACCTGCTGGTGCCTTTTAGCCTGCAACACTTCCAAAACACTGCTCCTGATTGCCACTGCCATTCAGTCTGTGGCAATTACCCCACTGGTAAATAGGTAAATAAGACATCTGCCTTTCGGGGGGATAAATGGAGGCTCAGCTGAGTGCTTTCCCACACCCACATAGAAAAAAAAAGCACATTAGGTGTAACGTGCCAGGTGTCCCTTTTCCATGTATCGTGCACTAAATTGCAATATTAAATCACAGTTGCTTTTCATTTTAGCGACTGTGGTGAATTCTTGTGTCTTGTTCCTTATGGCATATTTGTTAGGTTTGGGCTGTGCAGCAACAAAATTTACTTAGTTGGTTCTGAGTGTCCTGTGTATGTAGAAAATGTGTCCTAGCCACAACCTATTGCAGTTTTTGGCAGATGGAGAGTATCTGCGGGTCCAGTTTGGTACTTTGTTGAGCTCTGGCACTGGCCTTGCCTGTTCTTCCCTAGCAGTCTGCCAGGATGGGGATTCAGGTATCTGACCTCAGAGGTAGTCTGCAGTGTGGTTTGCTTCTGATCCAGTGACTGTACTCAAGAATGAAGTAAATTTGCTCCATGAGGAGATCAGTGATGTATAATAAATCTGCAGAGAACAGATATCTGAGGCTGGCTGCCAGAGTTTATAGATAGTTTGCGGTGTCTGTCAGTTAGAGCAAAAATAAGATCTTTAATGTAATGATAAAAGCTCCTCGGGGACAAGGAAGCAACTCAGCTAAGCAAAAAAAAAAAAAAAAAAAAAAAACACAAAACCAAAAAAAAACCCCACCATATTATGTTAAAATAAATATATAATTATCTACATTTGTTATAGAAGCACATTAAGAGTCCTGGACTGCAGGGAAGGGAAGCAACCTTGGTCCTCCCCGCAGCCTGCCATGCTGCCGCTGCTCACCCAGTCCTGAGCAGTGTGTGCCTCCTCTCCACACCAGCTGGAAAATGCCTTTTCATATCACACAAGAACAACGCATTTGAAATGTGGGGTTTTTTCTGTAGCCAGTTTCCTACCAGAGTCAATGGGAGCTGTGTGACCGCATCTCCCAAGCGGAGTCTACCCTCACAATTTTATTTGGAGGGACCTTGTCAGGAGCTATTTGAAGCTGTTGCTCTTCCTGCCGTTTGTTGCTTGAGCACCCATTTAAAATGAAAACACAGGGTTTGATTCATCCCTTCTTACACCTGTGTCATGCTGCTGCAAGATGATTTAAACAGTGTCATGGCACTGCTGTCTTATGTAACCACATAATGAATCATGCCCTTTTGTCTTTTATGATGGCTTTTATTTTTACCTTTTTTTTCTTTCTATGAATGACTGCATCTTTCAGGTGACCACCACATATGCTACACTTGAGGTTTTTTCAGATTTCATGCCCTGTGAGGTTCTTGTGTTCTTTTGTTGTCTTGAAAAAAAGAGTGAAAAGTATTTTAAGGTGCTGTTTGTCAGACGTAGTCCTAGAGCTATTGCTTTCTCATTAAAGTAATTGCGATGTGACAGAGGAGGCTCACAGTGACACAGAGCAGCAGCTGAGTGAAGTTCATTAAAGGGAAGGCATGTATGTAGGTGAAGAGAATTGGGTGTACTGTTTGAATTCTACATAGGTTGAAACATAACCCAAAGTACAGCAAATAAAAAAAACCCCAAACAACAACAACAACAAAACAGTCTGAGAACATCTAGCTGTGTATTTTCTGTGAACCATCATGTCAGAGTTTTTAAAACCATTTAATGATTGTCAGTGAAATGCATATTTCTCCTAGAGAACATTTCAGCCCATGTAATTGTGTGCTTGTTTAGCCTGGGTACATTGTCAGAAACAATAAAGCTAAATGTGTACTGCTCGTTGCATCCTTCTGGCTGGACTCAGGAGCCATGCAACTCAGCATGTAAAGAGTGTTTGTTTTCCATCTTGTCTTGTTCTGGGTTCCTGTGATTTGCCAAAGCCTTTGATTTAGTAGTGTCACATGTGAGTAAGCTTACAACTTCTCCCAGGTTGGATGGTGCCCTTGTCTAAGAGCAGTCCTTTGCCCTGGCCATGCATGGTAGGGCCCAGTCTGTCCTTCCCTCCTGCAGCCCCTTTTGACTCGTTTATTGGAAATTCAGGGCATTCAGCCTTTTGTAGGATGGATAATAAGAAGTATGCTACATGGCAGAGTTGTTTATGCTTGCTTCGTTGGCTATTCTAGAATGTCAAATATTTTTGAGTTAATAGAGCTGCTGTACGTGGCTTAATTTTACCATTTCTTGTCTGATGCGCTCGGTACAGAGATAACATAGGTTTAAGGAGCACTTCGATATAATACCCTGTGCAGAATTTTGCATATAATTTACCCTAAGAGAGCATTCAGCTAACATTGTCCTCTGTATGTAAAATAGATTGCCATATATAAATTTGGTACCTGCACAGAAAGTAAATATTGTATAAAGTGTGCACATTGATTATAGTCAAGAGAACTGAAATGTGTTTAAATTCTCAGAGTGATTCAAAAATTGGTTTTGGTGAGCTGGAGAGAAGAGAAGTTTGTGCATATTTTAATACTGAGCAGTGCAGCGGAGACCTGCTGTAGTTAATGGGAATGGCTGGGGCATTTATAATGAATTACTGGCAAAGAGCATTTTTCCACCTCAGGGAAATAGCACAAACCAAGAGATAGAGGAAATAATCAAAAGATTCATCTAGTTAAATTTGCATGTCAGTATAAATCATTTTTTACCATGAATGCTCAAGTGCAGACCATACCTCAATATAGTTCATTCTCTTCAACGACCGGGTCTTAGACACAGCTGCAGCACATTCTTTTTTCATCGCAACACCTTGCTCTGTGCTGGGTAAACACGCAACGTCTTCACAGTGAGGAGGGCTGCTCTGGCCCCCCATGACCTGACGTTGTGCTGACAGCCCTGGCTGCTCCTGCTGCCCCACAGCAGAGGTGGGAGAGCAGGCAGGCGAGGCGTGGGATCAGCGCTGGGACAGGAGCAGGCTCTAAGGAGGTTCCCAGGCACTGTAGGACCAGCCCAAACTGTTAAATGTTTTCTGACACCTTGAACCACAGACACTGCTCTAAATTATGCCAGCAGCTAAGCTCAGCAGATGCAAACAACTGTGCTCAGTTCAGCCTTACAGCAGCGTTGCAGCACAGAGGTGGATGCTGGCTGGTGCCTGGCACGGCAGAAGCTTGGTGGGTCTCCATCACAGCATCACAGGCTCCTGATAGCGCTGCCCAGATGGGCGCTCCCTGGCTTAGGCTGTGCTCACAGGCTCATCCTGTTACCAGGGCATCTGCCGGTGAGTTTTGGGGTTGGTTGTGAGCTGGATGTGCCTAGCAATGTAGCTGCAGCGCCTGCTGCTCGCAGACTTGCCTCCTGCTCGCTGAAGGGACCAGCAGCCCGTGGCTTGCTGTGCCTGTCTGGCCCCGCGCTGTGGTGTGGGACGCTGCTGGGGGTCAGATCCCTGGGGAGGCGGGGTGGTTTCCTTCAGCAGGTCTTCCTTAAGGAGGTATGTGCTGGTCAGCCTCAGCGATATGTGCTGTTGCTGAGCGGTGGGGTGGAGAGATGGATGCTGTTTCGTTCAGGTGCTTGTCTCTGCTGGGATCAGTGTAGTTGCTGATTTCGGGAGACAGACTGCCTGCTGTCTCCAGCAGAGAAGTGGGGAGAGCATCGCCCTCCCACGGGAGAATTATTAGGAGACTCAGCAAGCTGAAAGTGTTGGAGCTATTATGCAGCTTTTCTCTACAAGTCTTCCCCCAGGCATCTGAAATCCACAGAGGTGCCGCTGCGCATCCATCCCTCACTGCAGGTGGTGGGAGCTGAGGGTAGTCTGCACCTTCTAAGATGAGGCTTCAGAAGAGAAGCCAAAGCATGAGAAAGCGATGCTTCAGGTCTGTGCACTGGGCAGATCCAGACAGGCCCACAGTTAGATGCCTGTGCAATGGTTTCCTACCAGAGTGGCTGTTAAAAATCAGCAGTGAAATTGCTGCTTGTGCAAGAACAATTTCATGTCCTATGAGAGAAATAATATACCTGTGAAGTAGATAAAAGACTAAAAGTGCATCCACTCTCTTTGTTAGCCATTTGCTAATCAATGCCAAAGTCCTTGGTTGAAAAGACGGGAAGGCTTTATAAACTCAGGCTTTGGATGTTGCTCAGAGCAGAAGTCTAGGACTCAGCAAGCTCAGAAATGCGGCTGAAGTGGCAATGTAGCTCATAAGGCCCAGTTTTTCAGTGCATTGCACTGCTCGCTGGGATCACAGTGACACAAAACCAGCATGCTTCAAAAAAAAAAAAAGCCTTGGCAGAATTTGGAGCTGGACCTGAGTTGGATAGTTTGGCACCTGGATCACACACCGCTTGCTTCCAGCATCGCGTTTCGGCCCCGGGCCAGCAAACAAGGAATACTGAGTTCCAGGACTTCCAGGCTACTCACAACTCTTCACTGTCACGTTGCAAAGCATGTTTGGCAGGCGAGAGTTGTAAGCAGATAAGGACTTACTTGAGCAGACGGTGTGAGTTGCAAAGTGCAAGAATAAGAGCACTGCCAGGTTCTCAGCGTGCTCAGTTGTGGTTGTATACTCGGATCACCAAACGCCAGATTACATTGCTATGATTCAGCAGAGCCAATGAGAAATTTGGTGTGGGTGCTACACATTGTGACCCATGGTGTAGGTACCTGTGGGGTGATGTGTGTTCCTACTCCCTGTAGGGCTGAGCTCTTTTGCAGTTTGCTGTGAAAATATGTATACTAGTATTTGTGTGGATTTTTGAGTTGCAGCTTTTTTATTCCTGATATGTGTGAAGCATCTTCCAGATAAGAAGCAAGATAACTTTGCAAACTTGGGCTGTTTTTTAGAATGTGGCTTAATTAAAAGCAAATACCATTATGAAACCTCCCTTTCTTTCCTACGCTTGCCTTTCCTTCTAGAAAGCTGTCTGCCTTCCCTACTTCTGCCCGGAAGGGCTTCCCCTCCCTCTCGTGCTGCAGGTTGAGCTAATGAGCAGCTCTTGTCACAGTGACTCAGCAGCGCTTCTGCCTCGTTACGCTGGCTCTGTAACCTGCCGACAAGATGGCTCACCCCGGCGCTCACAGCCTGCTGCTCGCTGTAAATGCCCATGTGAAGATGAACATCTGAACAAGGATGCTGGAGCAATCAAGGACACTCTCCAAGGACTCCCCAGACCAACAGGAGTGGGCTGGTACTGGAAAACAAACTCAGAACTTGAGTAGAAACTAACCCAGGATGACGCTGAAGCACAAGGATCATCATCACATTTATTAAATCTGCAGAAAGGGTTTTCCACTCGGCACATGGTTCAGCTGGGGAACACATTGCAATGGGATGCCGAGGCTGCCATCATTTCGTGGGTTCAAATACCATTTAGGTAAATTCTTGAAAGAAAAGTGCTGCAAAATATGATGATGTCATGCTTAGGTGAGAAATGTCCTTAGCTCACCAGAGGCTGGGGAAGTGTGCTGAGAAAATATTGGGATAAAATTCCTTTTTTCTTATACTCTCCCACAGCCATCTGCAGGTAACCAACAGCTTGAGAAAGATGTGCCCTCACCAGTCAGTCCTGTTGCTGCGTCCTGTTGGTGTTGTCTTTGTGGGTTAGTTTTCAGGAGGCCATTGCTGCTCTGATAAGAAATACCCAGAAGGGTGAGTTAACCCTGGTTAAGGATATGCAGGAAAAAAAAGTGGTTGTGGTGAGAGTAAGGGACTGGAGTGAGAATGAGCTGCAGGAAAAGCTGAATGAGGAGATGGAAGCGTGCCTGCTCCTGCGTGCGCGTGTTCCTACGCCTGTGCTGTGTGTGCCTGTTGCTGCAGGGCAGGACCTGGAGCTTTGGCTGTTGCAGCACTGCTAGGACAAACAATATTGGGCAGGTCCTGTGCTAAAAGTAAGTAAAGGGCAGTTCAGTTCCCCAAAATGACTATCTGTCAATCCAGACTGGCTTCATCAACAGATCTGTCGTGTGGGGGTATTCGAGTGACTTTATTAGACATGTTTTCATGTCTTTTTATCTTCTTGTAGCCCTGCAGTTACGACAGTGCTAAGAGGAAGTGAATTCAGTTCTGTTCCTACTTGGCAGCCTCAAGAGAAATGTTTACTGCTTTCTGGCCGTTTACATCCTTGCAAACCCACTGAAAGCATCCTTTTCTTGGCAGAACTTTTATTGCAAGTGATGAGGTGCAAAAACAGAATCCAGCTTGACTCTAAAAGTTCACATTGCGTTTGCGGTGAATTTGCAGTCAGTCAGAAGGCATCTTTCAAAAAGTCTACTAAGCAAAACCAATGGGGAATTGGTGGGCAAGAAAAGAGGAGTCATTATCCCCAGGATTCTGAGTTCTATGGTTGCTTTTGGGAACTGCAGCACAACTGAAGGGGGTTTCCAAAGGAAACCCTGTTACTTCAGTCACAGAGAGCCCAAAAGCCATTCTTTTGGCATGACTTCTCAGTACTGAAACCGGAGACACTTGTCTGAGTCCTAGAAAGCAGGATAAACACGGCGCGCGGTACAGAAGCTAGGCAGGGACAAAGGAAACAGAAAAGTTGTCATATTTAGGTTATGCCCTTGAAGCCTTGGTTTCAGGAGCTAACTTTTCCATACATAAGCTGATTCTTGGAGGTAAGCTTGCTGAATTCCTGAATGGAAAAATCTAAACGATGTGGGAAAGAAAACAAGTCTGTTGAATAAAAATAGTATCAGGAAACTTGAATTTCCATACTGAATTGCTTTCGTTAGGGAATCCAGGATTAACAAAAGAAGTATAGAATGAATTAGGGAGTCTTTGGATATAATGTCAATATAATAGCTTTTACCAGCAGCTTGATGGTTTAAATAATTGAACAGATAAGACCTTTCATATTTTATGTTCTGTGGATGCTACAGGTGCTATCACACTGTTTTTCATTTTTGTAATTTTACCCAAACAGCACTGAATATTGAGCGGTACAGTTCTTCTAAAACTAAATCCACTAGGGAGCTAAGCAAAACAGGCATGATAATTGGTGAAGTACAGTTCTGTTTATTTAAAGCCTCGGGAGGTATCTAAAAATCAGAGAGCTGGTTTCAGAAGCACAGCACAAGAGGCTGTCTGCTTTATAAAACAGTCTTCCCCTTTCCTTACTGTGATGACTTTGGAGGAACATTAATGAGAGAGTCAATTTAGACCTTCCATCCTCATCCCCAGAGCATTTTCAGATGTTAAAAAAAATCCTGTTATGTGATAGCAGTGTTCCTCTTGAACCCAAGCGTTGGTGGGACCTTGCATTGGAGCTGACTGGAAATGGGCAAACCTCAAAGGACTTGTGAGGGCATGTTTCCTTGAATGACAACTCCAGAACCTAATATTTTAACAAAATGGACCTAGAAAACTGAAAAGAGTGGGCTGTACCTCACCCTGACAGTACTTTCAGTAAACTGGAAGATCTACTGTATTTATAAAATGAGGATATCTCATGGAGCTGGTACACAAACTAGAAGCAGAGTTTTGTAAATATGAAGGTTTCAGTTCAGGTTTTAGACAACAGTTCACATCAATTTTCATTCCTTTCTCATTATTTCACACCAGTGTGCTCAGATCTAGAGGAGCATCTGCTGCCAGCTGAGCCATATTGACACTGACAGAAGGCACAATAAGCTCAGAGTAAATAAGTGAATGATCTGAAACAGAACAAAAAGCCAAAGAAATTCTAATAAGCGGCATAGATGCAGTTCAAAGTGTGGATCTGGTCCCTTCACCTATGAACTAAGAGTTTCATGGGCTTGATATTGCAAACCCTTTCTCATGTAAGTAATCCTTACTCAAGCAAGTTTTATTGACTACCTGTCAGAGGAAGAATTAATTTACCTGAGTGAGATGATCAAGATCTGGACAAGACAGCCATTGATTTGCAATATGAAATTTCTGTGTGATTGGAAAATGGACAGAGCATCTAGGAGGCCAGTGAAGCTTAATGACTAAAATAAGTCCCTTCTTGCTTGGAGAGAGGTCCCAAGGCCTGGAACGCTCATCAGGAATAGGCAGAGCAGCACCTCTCAGCCCTGGGTGCCCAGAGGGTTTGTGGGTACCATGGACAAGACTTGAGCCCTTGGCTTTGAGCCTTCTCTGGAACTGGTGTCCACGGTTTCATTTTGAGCCGTGCAGTAGCTGGACTTCCCTACAAAATAGCTTAGCAAGCGCAGAACCAGGTGTTGTGTTGTTCACAACTTACCTCTCTCTTCAAATGCCTTACACTTTCAGACATTTGTTTTTAGGACTTAAATTTTTGTGGCAGACCCATATGGAGATGCCTGGTTCTCCGGGTGCGGGGGCTGTTGGCAGCAGGCTTTTCCAGCAGTGCTAGCAGGGCACCAGGAGCACTGTGATAAGGGTCACCAGCTGGTCCCACACGCTTTCTTCTGACACCTTTCTGGGAAAGGCAGTTGCATGCCTGGTGTCACGGATGAGTAAGGATGACTGAGTTTATGTTAACCACCACTGGGCGTCATGAAACTGGAGCCAACTTCACTCACCTATTTTTGAAAATCTTGACTCTAATTTATGCTTTAGCTGCCTCTATGTGAAACAAAGCTTTAATGTGTATTCCAGACAGAGAGACTGGGAGCTTGCTCCATGGGCTGTAGGGTTCAGTGCCGTCTTCCTTAGGCTTTTTATTGGGGAAATTACTGCAGCTGTGATAGAAAAGACCTGAAAGAGCTTCGTGCAAATTGTTGATTTCTCCCACATTAGTTAATGGTTTCCCAAATTTGCATTTCTAATCAGTGAGATGCCAAAACCCACCTGTACTCTCTAAGCGTTGCACTAACAGTTTATATTTCCTTTAATTATGCTTGTAGGAACAATACCAGAATGGCAAGAATTTATTATAAATAACTTGTAGCTCTTGGAACTAAACTATAAAAAATATTTGTCTTCACAAAATCCCATCCAGCAGCAGTCACAGGGAGAGAGTATTCCCTGCTCATCAGCCAATAGCCATTGCACTGACGATGCGTCTTCTTGAACATCACTGATGGCACAAAGAGCATGTTTCTGCCCCATCTCTGTCACAGAGCCCAGGCAGGGCTATCTCTAGAGGCCATACAGTAATTTCCCTATGGTGGCTCCCTGGAGACCTTGACATTTTCAGCTGAGAAGGAGGCAGTCTTGATCTGCAAGTGGCTTGGGAGTGTCTGTACTGAGGAAACCAACCTCCTTTTGCGCTGTTAGCTGAGATGAGTACAGTCACCCTGGCTTGGCAGCGAATCATCTGATGAAGCTTCATTTGCTGCCCGACGGCAAACCCTCCACACTTGCAGCCCTTCATTTTATTATCACAGGATGACAGTAAAGGAAGACAAGTGATTTTTTCCCCTCTCATTTAATACTAGGCATTCTTGAGCTGTTTTGTTTCCCTCTGGCTCTGACAGTCTTCTAAACAGCGGTTGCTTCTCTTACAAAACAATCGGAGTTAATGTGGGTAATTGTGATAGTTATGGCCTTTACTTTTTGATATAGCAATTATTCAATCTGTACTTTTTTACTGAGTCAGGCAATGTTGGTAAAATTAAGTTGTCGTTAGACTGATCTCTCTGGAGACTGCTACAGTAAGGCCAAATCTGAACATCTCTTTCTCAAAATGCTGAGTAGCCTAGAATTGAGCTTCTTGTGCTTTGCACCCACCCAGGTTGTAGCTTCCACGTACCCACATCACTGCGTCAGCTGCACCAAGGTCAAATGCACGATGAAGAGGAGAGTTCAGTCCTTTGACTGCTGTTTTGGCATTTTTAAAGCTCTGTTGGTAGAGAGTCTTGGGGGATTTTACATGTCATGTAGCCCTTAAAATGAAATCAAAGCACTTCAAGCTGGAAGTAGAAGCTTCCATTTCTGTAGGACAGCAATAAATACAGGGGATATGTAAACAGCCTAAATCACTCTTGTAAGTAGAAAGTTTTGTGAATTTATATTGATTACATAAAAAATGGATAAATAACTTTTCCTTCTACCTTCCTGAAAAGTGGGTTCACAAGTTACAGAGAATTTCATTTCTTTCTAATCTTCTAAATTTTATGAGGTCCTGAAAGCCTCATAAAATTTTATTTCCCTGGAAAAAGTTTTCTGAAATAATATTTTTGCATCACTACCAACCTGATGCTACAATCATTTAGCTTCTTAATGTAATAATAAGGAACATATCTGTTGTACAGAAAATATGGATATAAATCCATATAGAGAGAACAAATAGAGGTGGACAATCCCCAAACCTTTAAGCAGGTTTGTGGAGCTCTGCATAGTTATACACTGCAACCTGGAATAAAATTTCAGCTGAGATTTGGAGTGGAGGGCAGGGAAGCTTCCAGCAAACAAATACTAGAAACAGGTATGTGCCAGAACACGGGGCTTTTCTCCTAGTCCCAGTCTTGCCAAATGTAAAACTTCTGGCTCAAGCTCAGTCTGGATTTAAGACAGCTTACTTCCTTCTTTCTTTTCCTTTTTCAAATAGAAATCACCACAAAGCTAGCTCTGTGTTTTAACTTCATAGCACGAATTTAATTTCACTTCATGATTTATTTGTTCTTACTGATTCATTCTACCCTTCCTCAAGACTTTCTGCTGGTGCGGAGATGCTAGTCTCTTGCTCACATTGGTGTATAAGATTTAGGAGGCAATCATTCCCCTAAGGCTTAATTGCATCATCTCTGGAAGACTGGGTGTGAATAATGCTTTGCTGTGGCTACTTAGAAGTGGAGCATTCTGCTTGAAAAGTTATGTGCATGCAGGCCAGCAGTCACCTGATAATACCAGTACCTCCTTGAAAGCTTCTTCCAGTCCATTGGGTATGAGAAGCTACCATGCCTGTTCAGCAGATATTCTTATGAGAAAGCTGGTCTTATGATCATCTTGGGATATTGAGAGTAAGGAATTGTATTTCTGCTTAGAAAACCCAAGGTTTTTGTGATTTACAGTCACGGAGATCATTCACGCCCACATCCAGAATCCATCAACCTCATTCCAAGGCTATAACCTTGCCTGCCAAGTCCCACCAATGGTTAGTTTTTATGGTCAAGTAATAAATGATAGGGGGTTGCAGTTGAAATAGTGATGGTCGGACACTCAGCAGTCATTGAAGCCCTTTTCTAATACCAGCAGCTCCGGGAAGGCCCCCTGACAAGGGCAGTGTCCTTGGTGACTGCTGCAGAGTGCGCTGCTGATGCAGGAAGGCTGGCACTGGGATGTGCAAATAACAAACTGGACCCATCAAAGGGAGCATGTGGAATGGCACATTTCAAGCAGTCCTGCTATCCACCTCTTCAAGCATTTATTTTGCACACCTTGCTTTCTCCTCTAACCAGTCACGTCAGCATTTATCACTATTCATGTCACTCTGTCACTTACAGAGTGTTTTATCAGTACATGGTATTGTGTGCCACCGTATATTACAGCCAGCACAATACAAAGAGCACTGTACCAAGTGGCGGTTCAGCTCAAAAGAGCTCATTTCATTTCTCAATGTGATTGATATTCACCATCAATTCAGATGTTGCATACCTGCTCTCCAGCATGAATGAACTGTCCCTTGTGAAGCGTTTGGCTGCTCTCACAGAGCCTCCTCCTGGAGCCCGGAGTTCGAGTGGCACGCTGCAGGGGATGCTGCGTCGGCTGATGCTGGGGAGGCTGTGGCTACGTGCTATAGGTGTGAGCCAGGCTGCTCTAATTCATGCCTGTTCCTAAAGAGGCATCACTGCAGAGGAGGGTGATGTTGGATATAACCAAAATGCATGGCCAGGCGTCATGGTGACGGCTTGACACTGAGCCTGGTGGCCTGACCTTGTCTCACGGAAGCTCTCAACAGAGGAAACCTCAGCATCTTTAGCCTGTTCTGCAAACTGATGAAGTAGCTGTATACAGGTTTACATTATGCATAATGTGCGAAACAGCTCAGAAATTGGCTTGCATCAAGATCTGACATCTCAACTGCTCAGGCATTACTGGAAGAGGAGGTGGGGAATGATTTGAGATTAAATCGGGAGCTAGATGCTGCAGCTAGGCGATCTTCCTTGTGCTGAGCCAAAACAAGCCCCAAATGTCTATGGGCCCGCTCTGTTCTTATGCACTTAAGGCCACATAGGTCTTGTAGGAGAGAGAGAGAAACTGGTTAAAAATAGCTGAACTCTTCCTCTTCAGTTTGGTTGCATCCTGGGGAAGGGATAAGAGCAGTAGTAATATTTTCATGTCTCCTGCTTTTTAAATCTCTGAAGATGAATCATTGAGACTGCCCTACACAGAAGGATGACATGCTCGTGCTTGGCCAAGCTACGGCCCATCAGTGTCATCCAGCAAGGTCAGGTTTTGATGCTGGTGTTTTAATTTACAGGACTGTGTTTGTAAGCTTTTGGAAGGAGATGAGGCACACCCTGCTCCTCCACCTCCTTTCCTCTATCCCTTGATCTTCTTTTCTTTGTATGAGTCTCCTTGAGCATGCCACACAGGATAGGGAAGCAACCACTCAAAAATCGTATTACTCTTCAAGCTGACCTTTTCTTGGATGATATTATGATCCTTTTGTCCTTACTGGGCTCCTGGTAACCCACTTAGCCAACAGCTTGACATGCAAACGTGTGGACAGTTCAAAGGACAGTTATCTAAACCTGGAAAAAAATAAAATGCCTTTTTAGGGCCCAGTAATTGATGCACATTAAAGCTGTTATCACTGTGCAGCGAGCAAGAAACCTTTCCCAAGATCTTGGTGATTTTGTAGTGGTTTTTTCCCCCCTGCCTATGTGCATTATGGTGGATGAAAGCAAATTAAGGATCTGAGACAAGCCCTCTGCTCGCGTCTGTGTACCTGGCACAGTCAAGAAGACTGGCTGGGATCAGGTATGTAGGGATGAGGGAGGACTGGAGACCCTCATCCAGTGCTGCACAGTCAGTGCACAGAGGATGGGTGTTAGCTGAAAACTGACAGGTATTTTTGTGCCTTATTAGAACTGTGCTTGCTTGGTTTGGTTATTAAAGCTTCTGTATTACTTCAACTGGCTGTCCTCCAAATTATGTATAATAATTCCAGGAAGCTTTGACTGGCAGCAAGCACTGGATATTTATGTTTCAGAAATCATTGCTTCTATTTTGTCAGTGGCGTTGGTGATAGGACCTCGAGGACATCTTGTAGGATGTAACTATAGATTCACCTCTTCATGTACTTTTATCCTCTTAAATAAGGCAATTTTCCTATTAACTGCTTCCTAAGAAAAATCTTTGAGACACTATCTGGAGAGTACAACATTTCAATTGTAATGAGTCCTGCTACAAACAGATGATACGATTTTCTTACTGCAGCACAACACTGAAGTCAATTTTGTAGGGCCTTGGAGAGTGCATGTATTTAATGATTGGTGTAGAAAGAAATGGTAGATGATTTAGAAGCCATGGTGACTCAAAAGTTGGGGTTTTGTTTAGGCACAGATAACAGCCAGTTAAAAAATTTCACATCCTCTTTTCATCTTTCATTTTCTTTATTTTTCCCTGAAAGTTAATACAGCTACTACAACATAGTATCAGACTGTTGAAAAGCAAATAAGGCATTAGGGAAAATTTTATTTCTTTCTTTATAAAATTTATCCGAAGTACATCAGAACAATGTACCCTTGTTTCCCTAAGTACGTACTCTGTGGACCTGTTTGGTCATCCATTGATATCCTGACTATACTCCTAATGACATTAAAATCTATTAACGGCTTCTGACAAAATATAGGAGACTGAGTGCAGTTTCAGAGATATTGCATTCCTACAATTTTCCTGAAAAAAGGCAGCTGACATGCTCATGGCCATAAGGAAAGAAACACTGCAGCCTAGCTCAACATTTATCAAACTGAGGGGAAGCCACTGGGAAAGCAGGAATGCCCTAGGGCTGGGAGCCCACAACACTTAGGCTTTACTAGATACTGGAGAATCCAACTGCTTAACCCAGCCCCTGGGAAACTAGAGTCCGTTCAAGTGACTGCTTGTGAAAGTGCCAGCCCTGTAGTTGTTAGTGTTGCTGGTTATCCCTGGTGTTTCGGATGCCACTGAGGAGATAACCAAGAGCAGTGTCTGTAGTGCAGCCACAGAGTTGCAGTTTCTCATGGGAAGAATGGTCGGGGTCAGAGGAGTATTGAAATATTGAGTTTGTCCAGAGGCCAGGAGTGCAGCAGATCGATGTTGGCTATGTTACCTACTGTACAACAGTATTTAATAAGCATTCTGCATCCAGCAAACTGATATATTTGGAAGTTGTTCACTCCTTTGGCTGTGTGGCACGCCGGGGCTCTGCTTATCTGTATTGCTTGTGATGGATAAAGGTGGCAAGAAATCAGGGTTAAGGCAATGTCTGTAATCAAAGACTGTAGGAGCATGTTAGTAATATTCACCATTACAGCAAAGGCTAAATGCCAGTCATAAGCAAAGATTTGTTGTAAGACAGGTGAGGATTTTTATCATAAAAGCATTCTTGAGTCAATTTGTGTGCTTTATCTTCCTAGCTGTGTCCCTGATCCTGTAAGCAGAGAGTCGATAGGACCGCATTGACCTGTAGCATTTCTGTTTCCAGGATTCAAAACTGGGAAAGCATATATTTGTGCATGTGCATGTATTTTAAATGCTTAGCTTTTCCTTTAAACCCAACAGATCAATCAAAGTACCACAGTTCTTTGTAAAAGGAAAGACATTCTCATTAATTTTCATCCCCCACATGTAGCTTATTGCATTATACTGAGAAATCTCATCTAAGAAATCCTTTCATAATGCAATATGTTGCAGAATAAAAAATGGAACAATTTACCCCATATATATTTTGTCTTTCAGGGATTTGGATGATACCATTAGTCTGTTGGTTGTAGCAAGTGTTCTTTGCTAGCACAGATGCACTCATGTAATTCATCAAGGTACACAAACACAATTTGTTTAGCGCTGGCTTTGGGTGCTGGGGGGCATGTGTCTGCTCTAAAAATCCTCCAGTTGAAATTTGGTATCTTCATCTGCCCTCTCCAGCATCCTTGCTGGTATACTCAACACCTGCCTCATCTGGAAAATGCCTGCCATGTGAGATGCTCAGCAGAGCATCTGGAGGTTAAGTAAATACAACTATCGAAGTAGCAGGTTCCATTTAAATGTTGGAGGTGTCTATAAAAGACATATTCCACCTTCAATCCTTGATGCTTTATCTCTGCCCCACTGCTCTTTTCCATTTAGATCCAAGCGCATAAGTTTTAGCAGCCCAGTGAGCCTGAGCTATCACAGAGCATCATGGCAACGTGGTGGTGGTGCAGGGCATCTGAGCTGCCCTGGGGGGATTAGCAAATGTTCTACTGAGCTGGGGTGAAGGCATCCCCCCGACTAGGTGACATGTCCAAGCCACCACCAGGCAGCAGAATTCATGCTGAAGCACAGTCTGGGGGTGACCAAGGTGCAGAATTTGGGTTCCCTGTCAGATGGGGTAAGTTTTCATCCTTCTTGGCTAGTGCAGGCTAGGATAAGGAATGTATTTGCTTGAAGAACAGAATGCATATTCCCAAAAATTTTGCATTATGAAAGGCTGATGCAGGCGCTGAGTGTCCGAGACACCTGTGTGTGTCCTTGCTCCTGTAGCACAGGCTATGTGGATGAATTCCACGGATCAGTGAGCACAGCTCTCCAGGTTGTCACTGTGCAATGTTTGGATACCCTTTCCCACCCCGGGGAGCTGCTGGGCCTCAAGGCAGAGCCTGGGCAGCCTCTTCTGTAAACACCCTGACAGTGCCATATCCCCAGCCTTACCCTCAGGTGCTTTTTAAGCTAGTGCTCTTCTGGGCTGGGCATCAGTAATCCTTTGCACAGCTTTTACCTGGGTAAGAGACTGAAAAATCCATCTGCTGTTTGTAACTGTCATTGACCAGTCACCAGCATAAACTTGTCTGTCTGCTGACAGTGCCCTCCCTGAGATGATAAAAGACGATCTAATTCAAGGTAGGGCAGGGCTTATTAACAGAAATCATTATTGATGAAAAAGAAGGGATCAGTTGAGAGACAATTCTAACCTGCACAGCCTCATCCTATCTTTCCATCTCTTTTTCCTTGATATTTTTTTGCTGCAAGAGTAAAAACTTTAATATAAGCCCTACATTTTTGCATGCATGCATATTCAGGGTTGTAAATGAAAGGAGAGTGACAGTTTTGCATTTAGTAACTTCACACCCACATGCCTCTTTTCTTTCTGATGCTGACACTTCAGCCTTTGAAACAGCTCCCAAGAGCAGTCCTCGGATGCAGACAAGTGAGATCTAAAGAGGGAACCTGGATCTGCTACTGTTTGCACATGGCACCTGAAAAGGGCTTTGAAGAAGGGCACTTTTCTAGAATGAGCAGCTCAGAAATTGTTTCTCATTAACTTGGGAGAAAGCATAAAGTCAGTTTAAAGAAGAGACTAAGTGTGTGAAGTTGTTGAAGGGCTTGTCGAGGCTGGGAAGAGAAGCTAAAATCCTGTACCAGCGACATGATAGGTGTGCTGGGCGCTCCTCTGGCCCACAGGACAGGGCACTGCTTTTGGTGAGACTGCAAGCAGGGGCTCAGATCACAGGGGCTCCTGCTGGCTTTTGCCTGCCAGTTTCCATGGGAGTGAGGTGGATTTGTGGGTACACACTGCCCTGCATCATCCTGCATCATCCTGCATCATCCTGCATCCTCAGCATCGGGGCAGAAAGCCGGTGTGGCTATTGGTTTTACCCAAACCCCTTCTCTGGTGTGGTCCTCACCTTGCAAGGGGGAGCAAAGGGTGAGTTACTGCCTCCTAAACCAGCTGTTCCCTTTACCAGGTTGGTACAAGAGACTGCGCTGACTCTCCCTAACTTCAGTGGCTCCTTCTTACTACATCTATTTTATAGATGGTTAATTTTTACTACAACTGACTTCACTTTTCCTTTCTTGCTGTCACTTCCTCTCTTTTCACATCCACTTTTCTTAATATTTTATTTATTACATTATTTTTTCCTCCCCAGAATTTATTACATCCCTGTCTTTGCCAGTAGAGAGGACAGATTTACTTCCCATCGCCCCCTCCCTCCTGTTCCCAGAATCATTACAAGCCTGGTTCAAAGCTTGCTGGAGCCAATTGCAAGTGTGTGACTATAAAAATAACAAAATACATTTCACATTTTGGAACAAAAGGAGTGGTTTGAAAATGTGTTTCTTCTCCCACTTGCTTCAGAGGACACCCTGGCTTGGAAGGGCTTTTCTTTTCCAAACACTCTGCTCAAAATAGGCATTTATTACAAAGAAAGTAATTTTCAATTTGAAGGTGGGGGTGGCAGGCATACATATTCAACTCAAATCATATATATTTGGGGTAATTTAAAATTACCATAGCTAGGAAGCCTATGTGGTGTAAGTCCTAACGATCCTTAGCCATTCACAGCAGAGCACAGTTTCATGAGCTCTGTTTAAATTAGCATCAGAGTGTGTTTGTCTCTGGGAAATAACAGTCTGTTTCTCCCAGGTAAAAGGGTGAATTTGCCTTTGCCAAGCCTGGAGGTGAACTGCTTAGGAGTGTGATCATCTCCGTGAAAAAGAAGCTGTATCATTTAAGCACCATCGTTTTTATTTGAAAGCCAGCTTGTTAAAAAAAATGTGAAAATGGGCAAAAAGTGTGCTGCTTGCTAGCAAAGGTGTATGACCTTTCAAAGTCTGAAATTCTGACTGGGCTTGGGCGTTATTAGGTTTGTTATTTTCTTTAAGGGGCCAAAAAGAGGAAGCCATGAAAAAATCCAGTGATAAAAATAAGGCTGGAAACTGAGCAGAGAATTACCAAAGGGGAAAGCCAGTCTGAGACAGGGGAGAAGGAGAAGGAATTAACAAAGCAGCAGAAATAGAGAAAGAAAGCAGAATAATATAAATTATGATACAGGGCAAGTATATTACAGATCAAACAGCCATCCATCATGTTTGAGATTGGATTATTCTTAACTAAGTATAGCTGGGCAAAATATTATTTTTTTTTTCATGTAGAAAATTACTTGGGGAACGAAAAGCATTGGGAGAGAATTAATGATAAGGAAAGTATATGTACTGGAAGTTGAACCCTTTGGCACATGGAGTCATGCATGGGTGAGCCAGGTGAATGCAGAGGTTAGTAATGAGGATTTAATAGGGCCATGTTTCCTGTCTCCTTTCTTCAGTAATTTCCCTTGGAGAAAATAAGTTTTGTCCAGAACATGTATATTTTCGCCCTATGCACATGTGTATATTCTTCCCTCTGGTCTGCAGTGCAATTTTGCACAGCATATTTTAAACCATTTTTTATACCGGTCTGTGGCAGCAAGACCATTGCATAGTTTTCTCTCACCATAGAAACTTGCAGATCCTTTATCTATCGGACTTTTTGGTAATGCATTCATTTGTTTACCTGAAAATGAGTTGATCATTTTGAAGGAGAGCATTCTCCTTTTCAGTGCAAGACCACTAGGATTTGAGTTTAGTGTCAGAATTGCTGAAAAGAGAGACTTGCAAAATCCTTCGCAGCTCTACAGGAGAGCCAAAGAGAGAGCGTTTGTTACTCACTCGTTACTTGCTTGTCCTCCACTCTCTCCCAGAGCTGCTGCCGCGTGTGTGGGTCCCAGAGGCAAACCACAGCCCTGCAACACGGGTGCTCATTTATTTGCAGAACGGTTTAATCCACCCCTTGTGAAGCAGCGCTCGTGTTTCCGAGTGAGGACCTGGGGGTTAAGCAGGAGCGGCTGGAAAGGGCTCAGGGGCAGCTTGGTCTGTCCGCGGGCATCTCATCTGCCCGCTCGGCGTGCTCCATCCTTCCCGTGGGCTCAGGGCAGCTCTCACCATCGCAAGCAACAGCCCCGTGAACATGGGTTTTGGCATCTCCAAAAGGCAGAAATTACTTTAATGGCCCCTTTATGCTAGAAAAACACTAGCAGGGCGGCTGGGCACTCTGGGAATAGATGAGTTACAAAATGTCAGGCTCTAAGATCCCAGCAGCTATCACTGAACACGCTGATAGCAGACAATTTGCAATATAGTTCATCCTGCTTGATTTTTTTTTTTAATCCTACCAAGCTACACGAAGGTGTTCCCTAAAGTTTTCAACCTCACTTTGACTGTAGAAGTGATGGCAGATATTTTGGGGGTGGTTTTTTTTTTTTTTTCTTTTTTTTTGTGGGGAAGTGCACACTTTTCATATTTTCTTCAACCTGAAGATGATTTGAGGGCACATGTTGAAATTTTGCAAAATTTTTTACATGGAGCCTGACAGCAAGGAGAGAAGTATCAGCATAAGTGGAAAGCATTTAAGATTGTCAAAGTGGTGTGAAATATGAGAGTAGAGGGGTAGCACAGAGACTGTTTCCTCCAGCCTAAATTAGGTATGCAGTCAAGCCTTCCCCTTGAACCAAGTTGCACTTGATGGTAAGGACCATTTATAACTGTTTTATAAAGGGTTAGTCCATGATAACCAAGGATTTGGACTTTTTCAGTGATTTTTATGTCAAAGTTTGTAGCTTGTGATAAAAAAGTTTTAAAACCTTCAGGATTTTTTTTTCTTTTTTTTAATACCTTATATATCTTTTTTTAAATACTAATTATTTTTCGTTGATTAAATTAAATTAAAAATTAGTTAAAATATTAAAAATCATGTATATTTTTAATAGCAAAAAATGCTTCTTTTTTTTTTTTTTTTAATGTGGCAGGAAGGGGCAACCACAGAGCCAGGTGCAGTGATGCTGCTGTCAGCTCGTGGTGCCCCACGCTGCCCCAGATCGGCTTCCTCTTGGCTACCTCTCATGTGAAGGTGGGCACTGTGTCTCCAAGTCTGCAGCCTGATTTCTAGAGCTCTGTACAGCCAGACCTTCTTCTCCCACCATGGGGAAAAGACAATGTAAGTAGGCAAAAGTGGAAAAACCCCAGGGCTTGTCTACTTGGGAGCAGTGGAACACAGGTTGTCCCCAGCACATTCTAGCCACCACGTATGCCGCACCATGGGTGCCAGCGAGGTTAACCCCTCGGCAGGTCTGTGTGGCTGCCAGCGCGGGTGACTTTCCTCTGGTCCTTGGCACGACCATGCCAATGATGATCCAGCAGCTTGTAGAAGCAATGTTACTTTCAGAGCCCAAAGCGCTACCGTCTGACCTATTGAACTGGAGGAGTCTAGATCTTAAATCAAGGAAGGCAAAGATGTAGCTAGATGCAATTTTTTAAGTGCTTTTTGTTCTGTCTGGTTGTTTTTATGAGACTTTAAAACACTTTTCATCTCCCTGCTAGAATTACTTTTCTGTATCAACTGATGAGTTTACCTGATTCTGTGCTTTTTGTACCCAGAGATGGATTTTCTGAGTCACCATTGCCCAAGATGCAAGTTGTCCAAGCTCTGTCCTTATCTCCCTTTCAGGAAATGGTGTGGAACCTGCAACGTCTTATCAGAGACTTGATTTTGTGAAAGCAGCCATTGCTTTTGTGCCTTCTCAAAAGTGAGGTCCAAGTACCAGGGTTAAGCAAAAACATTGCTTTAGCATTTCTCAGCTGGATGCGAGTGCTCAGAGAAACCCAGAGTTCCGTACAGTCCTACGTTCATTCTTGGTACATTCACAGTGCGTTTAGCTTTCGTGTACTAGCACCGGTGGAGGTTAAATCAGCTCAGTGCTGGCTAAAAATGGTGGTAATTTAATAATAGTGATTTGCTCATTTAAATGAGGCAACATATTCTTTCTTTGTAAATTTTTTGTCTCATTCTTGTTCGTTGCTGTTTGTGTTCTGCTGTTCATTCAGCCCGATTGCTCTGGAGCTGGATTCCCATTCAAACTTTTACATTTCTTGTGACCGTTCCCAAGAAGGAACAAATTGCATTTCTGTTGCAGGGAAGAATGTAAGGAGGTTGTAGGTGCTTGAACCAGAACAAGCAGCATCTTTGTGGTGTTGTGGTTCCTGGTGTGGTGCTGTTGGCTCAGGTCCATTCGAGGTGTCACTTGCCATGAGAACTGACTTTCACGTAGACATTGCTTACTGCATAGGGCTTGTGCCTAGTAACCTTACCCACCTATTCGAGGCAGAAGAATGAAATGCAGCAGAAGGGAGGACTTATATCACGATCAGACCATCTGGGGCTGACCAGTGCTGCGCGCCGATTTATTCTCTCTGGGCTTAGATGTGGTGTCACAGGAAGGGTGCCGTGAGCAGGCTTTACCAAGGTTTTGCTGCAGTAAGAAGAGTGATTTTGTTTGTTTCAGCTGTGGGCTGTAAACAAGGTATTTTTAGGTCCCATTTAGGATAACCCTCATGAAAGGCAAAGAGCTCTTGAAGTCTGTCTCGTGGACACGTTGCTCTTTGGCTCCTGTGGAGCCAGGGGAGTGGCAGGCAAGGTAAGGGACAACTTCCCTCCCTTTTCTAGAATTTTGCAGAAAGGATTTTAAAATGCCAATGGCTGATTCATTGTGCTTGTACTCAGAAGGCCACCTGGATGGTAGCACTTCTCCTCCAATCTCATCTCAGCCATTCTACAAAATAAATTACTGTCAGTCCTGCGGTACGTCTGCGCTCGGTGCATTCAGACGTCTGAATATTGATAACATGCGGCTGATCTTACAGTGAAATAAATGAACAGTTAATGCAAGGCCAGAACAAAATTGTCTTCCCAAATCTCAGTTCCGACCAAATGATCTTAGTCCAAAATACCCAGAGTGTGCATTCAACACTGAATTTGGTACAGCTTCGTGCTGGGCCTGGGGGAGCTGAACAGTTTGCATGGAGAAGGCAGAGGAAGGAGGGTATCAGCCCTGTTTTGCAGTGTGTGATAGGACGCACAGGGCGAAGGTCAAGGTGCTACTGCAGCTGGTGATAGATGGGACACAGTGAGGCATCTGGAGGGTGCTGGGTGCCCCCGGTGTTCTGCTTTTGCAGAGCAACCTTGGAAATGGTGTGGTCCGCTTAGCACTAAATCATTCTTTATGAAAAACAACATACGCTTATCGGGCATTTCATTTTCTGTCTCACTGCTTCTGAATATGTTGTTGTGGTTACAGTAACCAGTGATGCACTTTTCTGAACCATTAGCTGGTAAAAGCATTTTCTTTTTATGTCAAGAAGTGATAAGGGCTAAGTTACAACCTCCCCAAAAGTGTTTTCCTGTAGGAAATAGTCTCCTGTGTGTCAGACAATACACTTGCTCTTCCAGGTCAGTCTCGTTATAAGTAATTCTGCATCTGTCTCCTTTTCTCCCCTGGTGATAATCAGAAGTGGCTCTGTTTCTGTACACTGAGCCTCTAGACATGTCTGGCAACCTTCTGGTGGTGTACTGTGGGCAAGACTAAGGGAATGCAGATCCGAGATGGAGCTTATCTGGGAAACCGCTCTATGAGTTAAGATTTTGCTTTTTCTTACCGAGATTGATTTTTGCAATGAAAAAGTTAATCAAGCCCTGGAGATCTTCCTTACAATTGAGTTACAGTAGTTACTGCAAATCTCCCACTTTACTATAAAAAGAACCACTCCACTCTTAATTGGGAAATGCGCTCTAAGTGCATACGGGGCAACCTTTCCAACTTGCTGGGATCTGGATAGCATCACTAGAAATCATTAAATAAAACAGATGTTTTCCATCTGACAGTCAATCCAAGGATAGTGGTTAGACCCTTTAATGGAACTTAATGAGACACTTAGCAGTCCATTTCCTACTGCTCCTGGCTTTTACTTACAGCATCATCCCGTCAGCGTGCAGCACCTTGCAAGCATAGCTGTGAAGGTCACTGAGCCTCTCTGAATACGGCAGTGATTTGAGCCCGATGCCTGCACACAGCAGCATTCCCACACTGGGTTAAAAGGGTCTTCTTCCCCCGGTACAGTTCTTCTGACCTGCAACAATGCTTTCTCTGCAAAGTCCTTGAAATATTTGGGTAGCTGGTGCACTCAGTGCAACAGAGCAGCGTCCCTTGCTGTCAGTGAAAGGAAACTCTTCCTTTAGCAAGCAGCTTCTCTTCCCCACCTCACGCTCGTCCTGGGGTGGAAATACTGGGAGCAGAGTTGGGGTTCATCCCACACAAGCGCAGAGGATGCAGAGGTAGATGGCAAAGCCAGGAAGCAGCCCTGGGAGCGATGCCCACGCGGAAGCTGGCTGGCAGAGGGGTTCCAGGTCATTTGGGTTGCGGGGGCTGTCACTCAAATCAATCCTGGCGATACTGGGGCTGAAAAAGAGTCAAGCAGAGGGAGGAGGGGATTTCTCAGCTTCTCCACAGTTGCAATTGCATGTTAAGTAGAAAGGCAGTGAAACAAGAAGGAAAATTTTGTGCAGACTGTTGGCAACGATGCCGGTTCTTGAGTTCATCATAGCTTTGGGGTCACTGAAAACACTGATACTTTGCCTTCCCAGTCATAAAAATAAAATCGATTTTTTTTTCCCCCTACAAAAGGCCAAGCAGTAAAGCAGACAGAATCAAGAAGTATTATAGTTCACTGTTGGCTAGGAAGGAACAGCTGAGACTAATCAGCTTTCATTTAAAAGTATAGCTTTCTCACTAAGCTCTTGTTGCTGCTGGGTTTATATTCTTATTCTTATTAATCACTGCTGTTACAAATTCGAATGGATGACAGCTTTAGGAAAGTACTTGGGGAACCTGGATCAGGGATCCTCTGGATGAAGTGCTGTACAAAAACATCTATAGAACATCCATCAGGATATCAAAGGATATCCATAAGGATAAACAAAGATTTCAGGAAAACAGCATTCAGGGACAGAGTCTGGGAGAAACATGACTGGAACCAGGAGAAAAGCTGGAAGTTTTGATTTCTAAAATTCCTGAGGGAAGGTTATGAATATATTGTGTTATGACTAAAAAACATCTCAATTCTACAATTTCAGGTTTCATGTCATATAATGGCCTAAATGAGGCATTTTAAGAATATCAAGAGATGTTTTCTAATATTTTGCTTTGTAAAAAGATCCACAATGTTGATTTTTTTCATGTTGATTGGAAGTGAGGATAGATATTGTGGTCCTGGTGTTTCCCATAGGACTGGATTTTTTTGGCTGTAATGATACCTTTAGCATTTGATAGAGACATTGGAAAAATAAATAGATGACTTTTTGTAGAGCACTTGTGCTTCAGAGAAGCCTGTGAAGGGGTTTGCAGTTGCCATCACAGCCCAGCGTTTGCGTGCTGTGCCTGGCTGGGGATGGCACAGCAGGCGGACAGCCACGTGCTGAATAGGTGCAACGTGTTGGATAGAGCAGAACTCGGAGTGCTTTTTGTGTGGGGAGCAGGACAAGAAGTTTGGGCAAATTATGCTTCCCAAGATCTATATTTGATAGTGTTTTCAATAACAACAACTATCTTTGGTCATCCTCAGTAGATAGACTGGATTTCTTAGGAAATAATAATACTGTGCTTTTGGGAGCACTATAGATAAAGACGTGTCATTACATAACGTTCATATGGTTGAGGATTATAACTTGCTCTAAAAAAAGGTAATTCATGAGTTAGTGGCCAGTGGAAGCCTAAATGAAGGACTACAAGAAGACACTGTTCTGCACACCGAAGTACTTCACATTATAAATTTAACAAAGATAATGTAGCTGATTTTAAAAGGAATTGATTAAATTACTGAGATAGATAGAAATATGTATTTTGTACAATTGCTCTATTGATTCTGTGTTAGTGGTGATGGTAAGGAGTATGAACTTACATTCTGCATAAGAAGGTCTCCGAGGTACTTTACATTTATAGTCCATGAAAAAGATCTTGCCATCTGTGCAAATACCTCAAAATTCAGACTGGATCAAAAAGTCCTTATTTTTTGAGCAGCCATATTCCCTTCATAAGGACATTCTTGAAATTAATTGTAAATTCTTCCTTTTGATAAGCAGTCATAGAATTTTTCCATCTTTCCCTGTTTTTATTCAAATCTAGAACAGGGTACTCTTTAGCTGAGTTTGTAGCTAAGTTTGTAAAAGTGATCACTGGAAAACCTGGAAAAGACAAAGTAGATTTTACCTGTAACTTCTAGGAAGAAGCCAGTTAACAGTAGAAGAAATCAAACCACAAGTAGAGGTTCTTCAGTTTTGAAAGAGGAGACTTCAAAAAGCAGTGTCATTTGTCCCCAATATATCTTTCCCATGCTGAAGAAGAGATGAAAAAGAAAATTTTTCCTTTTATTTTTCAGAAAAATAATAATACAATAAAAATAGGTCACACCATTTAGTATGAAACAGGCTATGGTTTCAAAAAATCAGTGCTTCTAATTTGTGTATTTCTTGTGGGTTTTATCACTGAACACCCACGTTACCTAATTATATACACCTCAAATCAAAACTTTAGAATAGCTTGCTTATTAAAATCTGTCATTGCTGTTAGAAAACATGTCACTGCTACATACATTTTGTTTCTGGCTTGCCTTGTCACCACCTTTGCCACCTTAATACCCTGCTTGCCCCTATTTACGTATTATTTTTCCAGGCAGGGGGGAGCTCAGCAGGCTTCTCCCGGGGGAAGAGGCAGCCTTTTGCTTGGGATCGCTCTGAATCACCTTTGCAGAGCGTTTAGCAAAACTAAATGGGGAGGACCCGAAGCTTATGTTACTGAGATCTGTATCTGTGCAAGTTTTCCAGATGCTCTGATCTTCTTTCTTTTGAGGGATTAATTACCTGTTAGCTCACTTTTCAAAGGCATTTTTCACTGATGCTATCTTTCATCTTTTTCCCTTGTTCTTATGCATACTCTTTCATACTTGTCCCGGAGGAATATTGGGACGAAAAACTTTTATCTCTTCCAATATTGGATTTTGCTTCACGATGTTATTGCTGTGTCTGCAACAACCCAATTTCCTCCTCCTTTGTATATACCTTTATTGCTGAGTTATTACACAGTTAAATTTTCTCTCTTGTCACTCTGCCGTTTGACACAAAGTGATTAATTTAATAACAGAGGTTATTTTTTAGAAGCTCCCTGTAAAGGCTATCCATTCGAGGATGGACAAAGGTGTCTCCCCCATACAGTGCGGTGTAGCTGTATTTGAAGGGCTTGTTTAACTGCATTTCACTCTTTGGTGGTTGTGCTGAGCACTGGATACAATTCCTCAACTTGGGATATATTGCCCAAGATGGAAGAGACAGCAATGGAGAAGCAAAGAAGCTATTAATTAAATCTGAGCAAATACAGGGTGGGGGGGAATCTGAATATTCACTTGATTTAAAAAATAAATTAGCTTTAGCTGTGTTCTCGTCCCTGTTGGCATTTATTTTCCAGAACTCTGCATCCCATCAGATTATACTAGTGTAAATGTTCACAGAAAGCTCATTTTTAGCTAGTATACTGAATTATTTGTATGACCCCCAGGGATCAGTTCCTTGTAATTACACAAATAAAGTACTTGACTTACTTGTAGCTGCATACTGTAACGGGTGCAGTGTGCAACTGTTGATGCATAGTAACCATGTTACCCATGTATAGAGTGATCACCAACAGATCCTCCCACTGATTTCCCTTCCAACGCCACCAGGGACTAATTTTGTCAAGGGATGGAGAAGCTTTACAGTGCACAGTGCCTAATTAATTTTTAAAACCATGGTAGCACCTTGCTGCTGGTGTAGCACAGCTTCCTTTTGATGCCAGCCAGGCACTGGTGCCAAGGGTTTGCCATTGCCGGGGGGTTAATAGTGTGCTGCCAAGCTCAACCTTTATCCGGTAAAAACACCCCAGAAAGTTCTCTGCCCTCTCGGCCTCTGCAGATGGACAATGCGGGTCACCAAGGTGGTGTTACAGGGAACGTGCTCCAGAAAGCAGTGATGATGTCGCAGAAGAGTCAGTCTGAAGATGCCCTGGCGTTCCTTGGCGTGTACCCTTTCTAAGAAGTCAGAGGACAAGGCAGCTGCTTCAGTTGTGGTGTATGGTGTAGAGGTAAACATAAATGTAATGTAAGTGTAGGTAGAGAGGGAGTCTTCTCTTTGCTGGGAAGAGTGTTGCTTTTCTGCAGGCAGGAGGCTTGGACCCTCATTAGTAGCTACTCCTGCGCCGTTTAACTTTGTAAAAGGGAGATGTGGCCATACTCCTGGTGTGAACTTGGGGCTGGATGCTGTCCCGCTGGTCCTAGCTAAATCCTGCATGCATGCTCTCAGTGTGAAAAGATTTACAGAAGAAGAAAAAAACCAGGTTTAGCAATGTAGCAGGAGACAGTAAGGAGACTACAAGGACCAGGGCTATTTCAGAACATTTTATGGGTGTAAAAACCAATAAACCAAGAGACTCGAAACTTATCTTGGCCCCAATGTGCAGAAGAGCTCAGTGGTGTCGGGGAAGACAGGAAAAGTCTGTACTAAAACCAGTAGTGGTGCAAGATGTGTTCTGGGGGTTTTAATCCACACTGGGAGATAAATTCCTCATTAGCCTTGGGCTAAACATGTAAGAACTTGGTTTCCATTCCTCCTTTGTAAAACAGCTCATGTGGGACTATTGTCCAAGCACTGGGAAGTGCTGCTGGCAGGCAAGTCCTGTTTCCAAAGCAAGGGCAGGTCACAGGCAGCCAAGCCTCATGATAAACCCGGAAAAGCATGTTCCCAAATCACTGCGGCACTTCCATGACTTCACCCCGAGTGTTTCTTAACTTGCTACTGAAACTAAGATGCACTTTTTCCTTTTAAAGTGTTCAAACATTGCATTCCTGCCTGTCTCTGAGACCCCTTTCTGCTGCCTCAGGTGAATATTTTTCGTCTTTACTATCTTTATTCTTTGATCTGGAGTTTCTTAGGGCAGGTAGGTCCTTCTTACATGCAACAACAGTATCGTAAAGGGCTCTGTTCATGAAAGGTTAATTTATTTATGTGATGAGGTAGAAGGTATCCCAATTACAGATTAAAAAATAGGAAGGAATAATAGACACAACTCAATCCAAATGCTGCTTTTTTTTTTTTTCTTTTTTATTAGTGAGAATTAAAGGCGGTGTGCTTTGCATCTCTGTGTGCCTGTGTTGTAAAAGTAGGTTATTAGTAGATCACTGAAGCATATACAATTGTATTTTAGAGGTGTCATATTAAAACCCTGTTGATGAGCCACCCTATATGTTATTTCATGGTTAGGCTATAAGCTTTTTTGACTTAATTCACATGAATAATTTAAAAATGCAGAAATCGTTTTTCTGTCTGCAGAAGTAATTCAGCCCTTTGCATTCTTGGCTGGTATGACTACTAACTGTAGCTACTGGGAGCAGGAAAGGTGAATCTTTTTTAAAGATTATTTTTTTCTAAGCACACTTTAACTATGTAAATGTGATTACGCTCCGATATTATTTAATAGTCCTCATTTTCACAACAGAGTGCAAACAATAATTACTTCTAACAGTTGTAATCACTGCTGTTTTACAAAATAAGAAATTGGATATAATGCTTTGCTCGTTTCAGTACGTTCAGCTCCCCAAAGTGTGTCCCTGAGAAATGAGGTTGTTACACAGGGACGTGTCCCAGGCCACGCTGGGCAGTGTCCAGCTTGAATCAGGCAGTTGGGGTGTCCTGACCCCAAATGGTGCTGGCTGATTTGAAAGGTCAGATGAGGTTGTGTCCACACCAGAAGACAGCATCTTGACCATCACTTGGCACATCTTTTGTCTTTTTCAATAACGAGGTTTCGGTGGCAGCACTACATGAAAGATGGGCTCTGCTGCAAAGACAGAGCGTGCCATGTTTTCTGTGCAATTACCTCCCTGTCTAGACAGGTCCGTGCAATCGGGATGTTGGGGAGGCAGCTGGTTGGTTTAAGCTAGACTCTTCTAATTCACTTCAGAGTGAGTTTGGCAAGCTGGCTTTTACAAGTGATGTCATAGGCTGGCGACTCCCCTCTTCTGTCATATGAGAAAATAGTGAAAGATGGTGGTGCTTCTTCATGGGATGAGGCACCTCAGGAGCAGAGGCCACCTTGGTACCAGCCTCTGCTGCTGCCCACCACAGTGACACCCCCTCCATGGTACAGGTGGGGGGGTGAAGTGTCTCTGTCTGCTGTTTGTGATGGTTTCTGTGCCCGTAAGAGAAGGGCAGAAGAACCAGGTACATGGAGGGAGGAGGTGGCAGGGCGCTCTCAGCCCTATTGGAACAAACACCAGGACTGGAGCCGTGGGGACAACCTGGAGGGAAGGTGATTTCTGCCCGAGGAATTTCTGCCTTTGGGACCAGCAAAGCTCCTGCTATGTTTAGGGGAACAGGACTTCATACCTTCTGTCCATGCTGGAAGAGTAAGAAGCTTCGTTATCACATTTTCTGCTAGCAGAAATAGTTTCTGGAGTGCAATAGTTAGGCTAGCCAAGCTGACCATAAAAAAGAAGTGCTGTAGGCCTGGATGATATAAATAACTGTTGTGAATGCTTACTGCCCTGTGCTGACCTGCTCAGTTATCCAATAAAGCTTCCCATAGATCTGTGAGGCGTTTCGCAAAAGCTGGTGGCATTCTGCTCATGCAAAGTGTTATTTAATAGATGGGAATTCATGCCAGCGCTGCCTGAAATGTTTTCTAGTCCAAGCCTAATTAAATTTCCACAAGAATCCCATTGCCAATCAAAGATTTTTGGTTTGTTCAGACCTCCAGTGCTGTGGTTCATTTGAGACAGACGTGTGAAAGACCGACGGCAGCCCAGGTAGCAACACCTATTAGGAGCTTGGCTGTGCTTCCCATTACCAGATACTATTTTCAGCTGCTCTGTACTTTGTCAGAATTTAAGATTTAAAATCTATCAGCTTTCCATTTCAGGCTGAAGTTTGTGGGAAGTTTCAGCTCTATCACTGCAATTATTTCCAAGAATTAGACTCGGAAAACATATTTTTTTTTATCCCTTTATATTCAGTCAGAGCCTTGGGATGGGACTTTCATATGTCTCCATAGTATCTGAGACAAGAAATTTTCATTTGCTGTGAGTTCTGTATGTACTTTTGCCCTTGCTCTGTGTGTGTAAAGGGCTACTGTTTGACTTTGGCACGAGCTTCTGTAAATCTCTTTGCAGGTATCCAAGAAAAACATATTAGGGTTTGGCAGATAAGTGTTTCCCCAATGGAGTTTGCCTTGAGCAAAAGAACTAGGTGGGATTTTTTACTTCTTTTTTTTTTACTTTTTTTTTTCCCCCCCTAGGACACTTGGGGAAAAGATAAGAGAGTAGAGCAGCAGCAGTGGGGCAGGAGGCAGGAACGAGAACGACAGTGGGGAGTGGAAGCAGAAGGTGGAGAGAGGCTGGTGGGGCAGGAGGGTTTCATCCACACAAGTGCGCTTCTTCCTTCCCATGCCAGGTTTCCTCAGTTCAAATGCGAATTTTTGTCTGGAAACCCACTGACCAAATAGATCTTTACTGCTTTCTATTAGTTTGCACAGTCGAGAAGAAGCATCCCTGGTTACTGGCTGCTTCTCTCACTGCATACCCAGCAGCACCATTGAGTGACAAGGAGGGTTTCTCCCCTGAAACGCTGGGCTGCAGGTTTGATGTATAACTGTTGCTGGATGCTTTATTCTGTTGTTCGTTACACAGCAGAGAAATACCAAGTCCCTCAGAGGAATCATCCCTGCGTCTCTGCCGCAAACTCTCTACCAGCATCTAGCTGCAATTCTGCGGGTCTGCAGGACCGTTGGCAGCCCTCTCCTCTCACACGGGACTTGCTGTTATCCCCCTGCCGTAGGCTCCTTCCCCAGGTTCAGCCTGAGCGGCTTTAAAACCCGTAATGCAGAAACCCACAGCAGAGGACCCGTCGTAAGGCAAGGATGAAGGGAGGGTTGTATCTGGGCATGGCAACGGTGTGTTTTACCTCCGTTCACAGTGTGAATATTTTGGCTGTCTAGTTAAGCTCTCAGAGAATGCAAATTTGTCAGTGGCAGCTGTAGGAGCTTGATGGTGGAAGAGCAAAGTAGGAATTTATAATGTGCATATAATTGTAAAGAGAAGGATTTTTTAGTGAGAGATCAGCAGTAGTGCAGAGTAATAATCATCTTAAAGGTTGACTCTCTGGAATTAGTTGTTATTTTGTTTGAGTCCTTTGAAATTGTTTCCATACTATATAATTATCTTAAATTTTAAGTGCTTCCTGCAGTGATAATGTGTGCATTTTTGCATTCTTATGTAAATGCTTTAGCAGTTCCCAGTGTAGAATTGGAAATGTCATTCAAAAACAGGTAATGGCTTTACAAAATCTAGGGGAAGAAATTAAGCTATTTCTTCCACATCATTTTACAGTTTGTATTCTGTGCTTGTGTGTCTGTGTTTTCAGCTCTGACAGACGCCACCTTTCAATAACAAATTTCCACTGGTGGGATGCACTGAAGCAGAGAGCTGAATTTCACCAACCTGAGCTTAAAAAGACAAGAGATCAGTAGCCAAACTTCTGTATCCTACAGAAAGAAAATAATTACTTTGTATACTTACTTAATCTGCACTCAGACATCCTAGGCAAAGCCAGTTAGAAATAAACATTAAAAAATTCCATTGTAATGGAAGTCTAGGAATCCCTGGTAAGACGATAATTTTCATGTGGTGTCGGTGAATTAAGTAAACCAAGTTGCTGGTCCCTCTGGGCACCCGTAGATGTGGCCAAGGGCTGAAGCTGGGAATCAAGGGCCTGGGGTTGTCACTCTGGAAGGTTTTCTGCAAGTCACATACCCCAGCAATCAGTCCCTATCAGTCTGGGCACCTGCAGCTCTGCCAGCCCCAGTCTGATGCACGTTGCTTCCAGTTTAGCGAAGCACCAGCTCACCCGGCTGTGCAGGTGGCGCAGACTAAACCCCCAAATCCAGGGAAGACTTAATCACCCGCTGAGCTACAGATGCTGCTGTACCTATGGCTGATTTCACAAATGCAAACGCAGCGTCTAAAGCAGTATTTGATGTTCAGACTGACTCCCCTGAAGGTGCCATGTAAGAACAAGAAGGGATATCGACAGGTCACTCTGGGAAGGTACATTTGCCTGTTCAGACAGTAGATCATTTTGCAAGAGGGAGAAAAGGAATGAGCCTACAGCTTCCCCACAAGGAGAGTGTCAGCTTGTGCTACAAGAGGCTCACTTACACTGTAAAGCTTGTAATGGTGGAGGTTGTATTTGAACCAAAGAAACAAGGCAAGAGTTCTGCGTTGTACAGAAGTATGATGATTAAAATATGAGGTTTAAAAGGCACTGTGTTTCACTAAAAAGCTAGGGCTGAGATTTCAAAGCAGACTGGGAGTTCAGCCACATACCTTCTACTAGTTTCAAAGAAGGATTTTTGTCTACCTTTGCTGAACTGTTTTGAAAATTGACATAAATTCTTACATATGATTCGCTTTTAATAATTTAGAGCTCAGGCCTGGAGCACTAACTCAGGCAGAGTCGTGATTCATTTCAATGGGAGCTTTGCCATAATAAGACTGTTAAGGTCTGGGGGCTGTTCCAGTGAAGGGGAAAGAAATCCCTGTAAATATTGCAAAGCAAAAACTGTATCTCGAATGTACCCAAGGTAATTTCTTTCCATTTCAGCAGTCAGACTGCTGATGCCAAGGCTGATCTGGGGCAGACTTTCCCTGGCTTAGACAAGAGCAGAACTGAAATCCTGTTCTATAGAATACTCAGTATTAAAGCTCACTTAACCCATCTCCTGTTGTGATGGGGGACAGCAGCTTGGGGCCACCTGGGGACAGTCTCCGCTGCTCTGCTGAGCCATGGCATACTGGGCTGGGCCAGTCACACCAAGGTCACCAGCAGAGCTCACAGACTGGCCTCACCCCCTACAGTAACACTGGAGGCGGAACAGGGCCAGCACCTCTGCAGCAAAGTTTGTAGTTTGGTAAGAAAAGCCCGGCCCCCCGTTTGCTTTGCCCACCATGCCTCCCAACCCTCCTCCTCTCCCTCTGTTCCCACCTTGGTCTTATCTCTGGCTGTTCCCATCCCTCCCACCCCTGCCCTCACCTCCCTGTGGTTCCCCTGCTTGTTGCTCCCCACCTGCAGGACACCAGCCCCCGCCGAGCACTGGTGGTGCAAGCCTTGCTCTGCCGGCGCTCAGAAAGGACCACGTAAAGGCTTTAGCATTTACAGAGGCTTTATCAGGGCTGGGTCTGTGGTGAAGGAGTCAAACACGACAGAGGTATCCTCCCTTATCCTCTCTGGGAGTAATTTATCCCAACTATGCTCATTGAGGACAAGAAAATCCCAGACTGACCCAGCTCCTAACTGGTGTTTCTTTTGAGTGCCTGAAGGTAGATGAGATGAATCAAAGCTTGGGCTTGCACACACCGGTCCAGATTTGGACTGAGATCCTCAGGGATATTTAGATAGAGGAATCCCATTTAATTCACTGGTACTCTTACTTTATTTCAGTGGTACCCCATCTGGTCTCCACAGGCTCAGCCTCAAAGCCCAAAGATGCCCAAGGAGTCTTGCTTATCTGCAGGAAATCTGCATTTCTGACCTTGCCAGTCCATGATCCTTGTGCAGACTTAAGTAGGCAAGTGAATCTTGATTCTGCTGTGCCTTCTTCTGTCAGCCTTTTTTGCTGCTTGTTACGTTATGCTAACAACAGGTAACCCTGGACAGTGAAATGGTAGATCAGCCAGCGGGTAAGTTGAAAGATGATCACCTTTTCTGATGGACAAGCTCACCTCTGTACTTTGATCGCAGGGGGATTTACCTCTCTGCCTGGCTGGCTGCAGCCAGCTGTTATTTGCTGACTCAGAAACAGATAACCAGAGTTTAGCAGCAGAGCTGATCCAAGGCAGTTTAGATTCTTAAGGAAAAATGCAATGGTAGTTTTCAAACAAAGTCTTGGACTTCCCTTTCCGATTCCTCTGCACAATACAGCTCACGGCATCTCTTAATCTAGTGCCAGGAGTTCTTTGGTTTAACTGTGCCTAAAAGGACTTTCTGTAGCAGAGATTCAAGGTTTGGTTTTGAAATCAAAGTGTTGACACCAAGTTACCCTTCTAAATCCTTTCAGGGAGCTCCGTGTCTGTTCGACAGGTAACACTGTCAGAGAAATTGAGACTGAGATTGGGATGGTAAGTGTTCCTTGACTCATTTTCTTAGGAATTCTGAGAGAGCTGCTGGTGCAGATGTGTAAGCCAGGAAGCAGTCATACCTATGTTTGAATTTAGTGGTTTACTACTTTTTTTCTCTGTGAAAGAACTCAGACTGGCCACTGCTCCCCTGTCAAAATGCTGTAACACAGAGATCTGCGGTGTTTGGCTCGTGGAACGACTGTTCCACACCGTTCCCAGAAGTCGGTGATTGCAGTCCAGGCTATCACAGGTTAGGCTTTTAAATTGCAGCTCCCAGAGATATCTGGGTGTCTTCCAAGTTTAAATTAGCTTTGCAAGTCTTTTACCAGGGACCCGTTTCTCCTCTGCTGCTTAGGCAATAGCAACACGGTGTCTCCCCAAAGTCTGGCTCCAGACTAATCAGGGAGTCGTAAATTGACAGAGCCTTGCAAAGTCCATATCACTGTGTGGGAAAGAAAGCAGAGCTTTATTAAGCTTATCTTTGTGCTCAGGCTGTCTCTTGGAAGGACAGGGCCTCCTATTCAACTGTGTATTTGTTTTGGAGGAAAACTTCCCGTAAGGCACTGAAAAAGAAAGCATGTGGTTTTAACATCATTAGGACCGTTGTTAGAGGACTGTCGGGAGGACATACAGTATTCAGCCCAGTCTTTAGATGTTAATGGCATAGCCATGTCATGAAGTGAGGTGTTAGAAATGTCTGTTTCTTTCTGCATTATGTGGCTTCCTGGGGGCACCTATTTATAAGTAACAACTACAAAACCCCAAGACACTGTATTTTGGAGGCAGCTTCATGGGCCTGTCTGATGTGTTGGTGAGGTTTCCCTGTGACTCTGCCAGGGCTGGTTTCTGAGGAGCTGATGAGACGTGAAAGTGGCTGTTTGCTTCCCTCCTCATCTGTCTGAGCTGTGGTCCTAGGGGTGTACGCAGGCTTTGCCGGACACTGCACTGCAGTTCCAGTGCTGGCTGTAACATGAAGCTTCCCATTTCGCAAGCTACGTGGTGCCAACTTGCTTGTTAGAGCAATGCAGTGTTTAAAGTGCTAGTGCATGACTTCCCTGAATTGCACGCAGGCATGCATGTGCTCCTGTTACCTGTGCTGTTGGAGGGGAGGTTGAGCTCGGCTCTGCTGCAGGTTTTTTTTTCACGTGCAAGGTGCTGGAAAACTTCCCCAAACTTGGATTTCCATTAATTTGACCCTCAAGGTGTTGCATATAAGAAATGCCTACATGTCATTTACAGAGAGAAATCTATCCTGTTTTCTGCATAAGTGCCCCTCCTTAGGTGGGTTCTTTACTTGCTGAAAGAAATGTTTTCTGCCAGTCAGCATCAGCTCTCAAATGAAGGGTCACTCTTAGATCTCATCTTCCTTGTATAATCCTTTATTATCTTGTTCTTAGAAGTTTTTGCCATCTGAAATCTCTCAAATCCCACAATTAGCCTGCCATCTAATACAAACATCCCTCTGAGATCCTCTTAGCAGCATATGTTCAATAGCATAATTTAGGGAGCCATGAGAGTGGAGGAATTCCAAAGAGCATCGCCGCTCTATATCAAGAAGCAGAGCCTGGCTGCCAGTAATGCCCTGGCACTGTCACACTACCGAGGTTTGAAAAATACCCACCCAGGGCATTCATGAATAAATGGATTGCAGTAAATCGAGCTTATTTGAAAAGGTCTCATTACCATTTGGTCATACAGAGATGCCGGTTTGGTAAGGATGGAGCTAACCAGCTCCTTGAACCTGTAACATTCCCATTATTACAAGCGCAGTCTTTTTTATTTACACTTCATAGTAAGCAAGTAACCTGAACTAACAGTGACAATCACTGCATAGCCTTGATTTCATAAAGCAAGACTTGTATGTTTCTTTGCAGACCACCTGCACGTTAGAAAGCTAACCAAAACGTAGTGAAATCATGGGTTGTATTCCCCTTGGTCATAATACGTTTTGGGTCAGGTCCTGAAAGAGTCACTGCTTTTATTTAAAGATCTGATTAACTCTCCCAACACTGACATTACCCATGTCAAAAGTTAAGCTTGCAGTGTAGCTGTATTGTATGCTTGCTTTGCAGAATAAAAACTTAATTAATAGGCGTATTACTTGGGTATTAATATTATTTGTAGTATATAGTGCCAGTCTGAAGGCTATACTGCATTTAGTACTTTACAGAGCTTTACAGCAGGCTCCCAAAGCAGGTTTGGTAGTGTTGGGTAGTATCGGTATAGGTGAGGCACCTGCACAGCAGCACTTCCAGCCCAGGCAGTGCAAGGGGATGCTCTGGGGAGAGAACAGCAGCCGCCTGAGAGCACTGCTAAGTGCACACAAGGAGTCACAGCAGACAGGGAAATGCCTTTGCTGAGAACTCCAGCGCAGAAGGACAGTACTGAACGGCAAACTATCGGCTAATCCATAGCGCCATAAATATGCATCCGCATTAATAAAGCATACAGGCCAAATGGCAGGGCTGTCCTTTCGTGTGGAATAGACTCTAAGCTGACAGCAAAGCAAGGACCTGTTTGATGTAATGTGGCATTATTTCTTCTCCTGCAGCTCGTGCTGTTATTTATCTTCTACTCGCAGCTTCTCGCAGTCAGTGAGCAGAGGCAATTTCTAGTGTGCAGAAAAAGAGCTCGTTCAGCAGCATCTAAGCAATTCCTCTGGGGTGGACCCCGTCTTTCTTCTTTGGTGTCAGCGAGGCGGCTGGTGGTAGTTTGCGGAGGTCCAGGCTGAGCTGAGGCTGTGTGTGGGAGAGCTCCTGCTCAGCGTTTGGGTGAAGTGCACTGCCTCCACAAGTTTGCCCTCAGAAACATAGGATGGCACCTCACCAAAGCAGCGAAGGACAAGGAGATCACTTCCTTGTCAATTTACCCGTTGTAACTCACAGCAGTTGTACAGACAGGCTTTTAGCCAGGTTGCAGGTTACCACAGAAACGGCATTCCCTGTTATCACCTATTCCCACGGGAAGGACTGTAGCACTTGTTCTGACCATTGTTCATTCAGCTGCCCTTCCCCACAGAGAGAGAAACCTTTGCGTGCTTTCCTTTTTTCCATAAAATTTTAGGAGCATCTGCTGCTAAAAGGGTCGTGTCCCTGCTTGTAATTAAACAGACAGATTTAGAGCTTGCTGCAAACACTGATTAGATTACTGTTTTTCAGCACTTTAAGATAAACTGCATGAATTCATGGGTGACAGTCTGAAGATCTCTTCCATGTCCTCACCCCAGGGCCGATGTCTTGTATCTAGGATACAGCGGTAAATCCCACACTTCTAATTAGCCCTGCTACTTCTGCAGAGCCTGTCTGGGGAGCTCCCCAGTGCCGGGAGAGCCGCGTCCACAGAAGTGTCAGGGCAGTATTTGGTGATGCAGCAGCATCGATGCCTGTTGTCTCTGCTGAGGCCGGGGTGCCCCAGTGTGGCTGCTGCTGAACCCCATCCCAGGTTACCTGCAGCCCCTCGCCCCACGTAACCACAAGCAGCATCTCGGGTTGGTCCGGCCAAGGCAGTCGATGTGGCAGCAGAAAGGTTGTGCTGCCTTTCTTGCCCCTGGCTCCCAGGAGGTGTTTTAACAAAGCTGGCCGAGTAATCTTGTTCCAGGAGCGAATTAACCCACAGCTGCCGCCCTGTACTCTGCAGCCCCAGCCCAGCAGTGTGGCTTTCTGGCAGCGATCATGTAGACGAATACAAGAGTAATTGTGGAGAGGGGCTACTGTAACAGGGTTGTGTTTTCATACTCCGTTGCTGTTGCTGGCTGGCAGACAACTCCCCCTCGCAGTGGCCAGGCTGTGGCAAAGCCACGTCTCTTCATGCCACGCTTGTTTGCCTGTTGTAGTGACATTTCCTCAGTGCGTTCCTGCTGCAGCTTGTTGCTGCTCGGTGGAAGATACCAGGCTGTGCATGGGTTCTCTGTCCCTGTGTCCCACTGAGGTGGTGGCGTACAAAGCCAAAGGGAGAGCTGGAAGGCAATTAGCAGCTCAGAGGAACAAACCGCTAGTACACTCAAAGCAAGGAGTTGCATCCTAAGGCTGAGGCTCCTCTTAGTCCTTCAGCATCTCACACCGCTGGCCACATTCAGTGGCCGTGGGCTCAGGGCTTGGCCATCAGAATCAGTGGGATGCAGGGCTGTCTGTAACTGAAATCAGAATATGGTCCCCAATACTTTGAAAAGGAGTTTTTCCACTTAGATATATATTTTTTTAAAAAGTAATGTGTGACATACTTAAGCTGAGGACATTCTGCACAACAGCTGTGTCAGAGAGATTTGACAATACCAGGATTTGATGTCAATTATAACTGCTAGAAATCTGATTGCAATGGCTGGCAGGTTATCTGTGTAATAATGGGTATGTTATAAAATAGGTTGCTTAGCATCTTTGGGGCTCTCTGCTCTAGTTCTGGGGAAGAAAGCAGTACTATCTGCCTTTTGCGTCCTTCTCCCTTCCTTTAATATTTTAGCTTGGGTACACTGACTGATCAGAGGGTCAGAAATACCATAAAATTGGACTGTATTTATCAGAGACACAACTTAAAAGATAGAGAACTTTTGTATGAACGCACAATAGTGAGGCTGAGCAGCAAAGACCATTTTACTTTGTCATAACACAAATGACTGAAAATATCTTACCTCTGTTACGCAACTCAATGGTACAGCGTCTTTCTAAATGTTGTGTTTCAGTTCTGGAAATGATAGGGAAGAAAGAATTGAAAGGATTCAGTGAAGGGTAATGAAAATGATTAGAGGCACGGAGAACCTTTCATATGAGGAGAGATTTAAAAAGATTAGGTCCGCTTCGTTAAGACAAGAGATGAGTAAGCAGAGACATGATGGAGAGATGTGGGGTAGTAAGCGGCACAGAAGGGGCACGCTGGGTACTTTTATGTGCTGTTTTCCAAAATTAAAAGCTGAGAGAAGAAAGCTGTAAAAAAATAAGGCAAGAAATTTACTTACAATAAAAAGCAACGGACACATTTGAAATATGTTTTGTGCAGCGCTGGCTTCACCTGTGGAAGCCACTATCACAGGGAACAGAGATAATGAGCTTAGGAAAATCATGAAAATGTTTGGCTGCTCTGGGGAAAATCATGAGCCTACTGAGAGGAAAAGGGAGTTGTCTTGTAGCTTTGAACGGGAGCAGGATTCACCGGTTGGCATGATCCCAAGGCTGCTGAAATGAACCGCCGGGCTCTGGGTATTCATACACTATGCACAGCTACCTATGCACTAGGTATAGATATTTATGGCTCCAGCTGCCCTCAGTGATCGAAGAGGGCTCCGTTTCTCATCCAGGCTGAGCAGGCAGGATCTCTCCCAGCATGCATTCAGGGAGCACGTCTTTTCCAACATGCCTGCTTTCTGTAACGTCCGTGCAGGTTACGTATCGAGGCAGCTCCTGCTTTTCAGTGGACCTGCTCAGAGGGTAGCTCTTGGTGCTTGGCTCAGCCAGGGAGGTTTAGTTCCTCTGCTCAACTCGGTCATGTGGGAGGGAGGATCATGAGAAGCTGTAGCAGATCAGATCCAACGTCTGCAAGCTCACCACCCAAAGATCAGTGACACATACCTAGAGGAGAATATTTGGCACACTGTGGAAGTACAGGGAAAACATGCAGGATACTTCCATCTCCTATTTTTCAACTGGAGATTACCTTAGCCAGAGCCTATAGTGGTGTTAACCAGTCCTTGACCAAATCTGGGAGTGCAGTCCATGAATCTTAGGGCTTTATCATGCAATACAACCTTTGGCTAGATGTTGAGAAAGTTGTTCTAATCTTTCTTTTTCAAAACCCTAAACCCATGCTTACACTAGTAGAGAAGACCTCTCTCCAAAGAGGCTTAATTACAGATTAACATATAGGCTTTCCTCTACAGATCTTGAAGCGGTAACAAGACTTATGTATGTGTGAAACAATAAAAAATAAATATGATTTTTAAAATGGCTTATAGGTAATACTAGGATTGTATTACATATGTTGATCTCTGTTAGTCTGGTTTAGAGCCCTCAGGCAACCTGACAGGCACTTACTGCTTAATGAACCTTCCTAAGTTTCACAAGATGGGCAATGTTGAAAGCCTAGTTTCTTCCTTTTATCTTGTTAGAATTTCACTGATTTTAAACTAGGACTGCCAAGTGTAGTGCCCTAAAGCCACATAAAGTAAAAAAGGCTAGGTGCAAGCATTAGAAAGTATTAAAATATTTATAGAGGACTTGATCATTCTTGTAATTGCAGAGGTTTCCCTGTACCATGCTTCCAGGATAATCAGAGCTGCGCATGATGCAGAAGCATTGGTGCAGAAGAGAAGCATTTGGGGGCAAAGTGGATCTTCTGTCTTTCTTATTCATACCAAATAAGTTGCATCTCCTAACGTTGTGAGTCTGATTAGGAAAGGGACCTGTGTTTGACACCTGTGAGGTGTTCTCCTGGGCATCTTGCAGAACTTTTAAAGCACATTACAGGCTTTCTTTAACAGGTTTAATTTCCTCTACTGCAGAGCATCTTCTGTCTGTATCATGTTAGGTCTCTTGTCCCAGTTAAGGAGCACTTTGGTTAATCAACACAGTTGTAGAAGTGAAGCATCACCAAAAGGCAGGGGAACAATAATATGATCATGCATAGTTCCTATCTCAATTAAATTTCAGCACTGTTTACAGTTAGTGAGTCTTTTTCCCTGGGGTCGTCACACAGGACGTCCACTCCATGGGCAGAGCATGCTGAGAGGTGACGCACCACACTTTAAATAGGTATTTATTGATGTGCCTAAACACCACTTAAAAATCTGGGCAAAGACGACCTGGACACATTTTCACAACTGAGTCACTCGTAAGGCTAGAAAAAGAGTAATGAACAGAACTTAAAGCTCTAAATCTCTGTATTTGTAATTAATATGTTTTCTGCTTCAGTTCACTGTGCGCATTTTTTCCCTGAGTTTGTGCATTTGATTTGCTATGCAAAGGAAGGATGTCAAGGGAATAATTACAGGATCTTTTCAATGATTTTCTCATAGATTCAGAGAATACCTAGTGACAACCTGAAATCTTACTCTGGAGATGCTGGATAACCAGCTGCTTCCTTGGGCTCCATTTTACCCTTTCTGGAAGCTTAGTCCTAAATAAATTTGCCCACCACTGACAATTTGTGTTTCAACTGATAAATCCCTGCTTGTTGCATTATCCCAGCCAATTGCATGCTATGGAGCTGTTTGGGATCACCTTCCAGGAAAATTGTGCCTTCCTATCACTCCTGCCAGTAAGTAGATTTCCTGCTGAAAAAATTCAGCATACCACTTCTATATAATTTTTTACTTAATTTTCTTCTTTGTGTGGTCACGTGGATGATACACATGCCTTCAGGAATTGCAGCCTTCCAAAATTTGGGTTCAGCAGTAGGGGTTTTGTTCTAGCAGCAGTTAGTTCAGCTTTATAGCACCTTCTGAGGGCTTTGGGCTACCTATGATGTCTTTGCAAGAGCTCACCTGGAAGAGGCATAGCCAAAAATGAAGCTTCTCGCTGCGTTGATGCAGCATCTGTCTTCAAAAGCCCACACAGCATTTTGACAAGCATGTCTTTTGCTGTGACTGGCGACTGTTGTATAGAATCATGATTACATGGTCAGTCTTCCAGATTACCGTCCTACCAAGACCTGTACATATTCATGTACTGTGAGTTGCTCCCACTGACGTCTCTAGGATTCCTCAAAATAGGTAAATTTAAGCAAAATGGACAGTATCGTGGGATTGGAACCTATCTGTGGGAACTGTAATACATCTGATCCAGAACATAAATTGCTTCAAGGTAACTGTAAGTTTCCATTGCTATAGCAAACAGGTTTTGGTGGCTTCCCAAAATACCGGTTTCTTCAGAGAGTCTTCTCACACTGGTGATCTAAAAGCTGTTATTTCTGATAATGTTAGACTTGAGGTATTCCCATCTTGTGCTGTTGATATCACTGCACGTTACAGGGTGATGATCCAGAGGATACACCCTGGAACTTCACATGCCGAGATGGAGAAAATCAATCTCTCTTAATAAAAAAAGGCAGGCTCAGTGGTGCAGAAAATCACTACTCTGGAGCTCTAAAGAGGCTCCTTCAAAAATTCATGACTATAGAATGGAATCCTGGGCTACGTTATAGTCCTGAAAGAAAACAGGATATGGAGGGGAAAAAAATCCAATTTTCATTAAGCAGAGAAAATAAAGAATAAATCCCATATGCAGACATAGTCATTGATCACATGGAACATAATTATATGCTCAATAAGTAACAACATTTTGCAAGTTTCACAAGTACCCAATACTTTTCCCCAATAGTTCTCAAAGTTAATTTTTCTTTTTTGTTGTTGTTGTTTATTCATACTCTTAGCACTAAACCCATCCAAGTTAAATTCCTGATTGTTCTCATCAGCTGCCGTAGGGTAGCTGCAGCATCTTCAACCTATGGTGCTATACAGACATTTAACAAACTCAGTATTGACCTAATGACTTAAACTTACTATTCTGTAAAGTATTTGGCAATGTCTCTTGCTGATGGGTTCCACGATGCAAATACAATATGCAATAAATAGCAAACATCTTTGCCCTCCTAATGTGCACTGTGCCTACAGCCATCCTAAGAAGAGGCTTCTATAATATGCCAGAAACTTGAAGCCACTAATACCTTTCTTAAAAGCAGATTTCCCATTTTCTGTCCGTGGGGAGTCTGAATTCCTGCATCACAGTCACTTGGGGCCCAGAATAATTAATATTCAGTCCTGCAAGGTAGGTGAATGTGGTGATCATGTTGATCTTTGGCATGAAACACAGCTGTTGCACAATTGGAGCAGGAAAAATTCCAGCTTCACCTTTACAGTATTTTAGCTTTCAGCTTTGGCATACCTGTAATATGGTATTTCTGTGGAAGAGTCTGGATTATTTTAGATTTAATCTATTCAGCTGCCTGGAAATAGTCATTCTAAGTGTATGCTACGAGACCTTTTTACCATATAATCGTACAACAAATTATACTTTTTAAATTATTTTTCACATATTTAATGCAGCTGCTGATCTATTCACAAAGGAACATTTCAGTAGTTCAGCTGATCAGCTCAAAACCAAGAAGCAGCTCCTGACAGTTCATCTTCTTGCTTACTTAAGCATGGCTGAGTCATGACTAGAGGGAATCCAGCACTTTCTTTTAACTTTTATTTATTCATTCATTCATTCTTTCATTCATTCATTGTTAGGGTGCATGTGTGAGGGGCTTGGGTGAGTGCAGTTCACTGTCATGTAGGTGCCATCATCCCTGACTTCTGAGGCAAGCGGAGATTGAAATACTGTTTCACACAAATACCTATTTTTCATCTTTTTTGTGTAACAATATATTCATAACACTGGACTTCTCAGAACTCATTTGAATTATTTTCACTGCAAAGATGGACAAAGAGGGTAGCTGAGAGACAGGAAGAAAACTGGCCTTACAATTCAACACTTACTTATATTTATAAATATTAATAGCTTTGACTGTATGAGCTGGAACAGATCAGTTTTAATTGGGGCACTCAGCCCTCTCCCAACTTTAACATACCCTTCCTCGGTACATTATTAAAGAATTTACCAGCAAAGACAACATAATGGCCAGTTTGCACCTGCTGCTCTGCGCTGTATTTTGAACTGATATGCTGATAGAAGTCCTGTCCGTACCCAGTTGGGTTGGCACATAGACTTGCCAAGCTCAGAAAAATACTTTTTAATTTTAATGCTCCCAAATCAGGAGTACATTTGCTAGCATTCCTCGTTCAGAGCTTCCCTCTGCAGCTCTTCTCCCTGGCTCTGTTTTTTAATGAGTAGGAAAGACACATGTTGGATTAATTTAAAGGCAAGTGGATGGGTGGGCAGAAACTCTTGCAAAAGGTAAGCAGCTGCTTAGTGTTCAGGAGCAAGCAGAGCACTTCAGCTTCTGCAAACAGCTCATGTGAGATCTACTTTTATTTGACAAGGAGGATGCCTTTCCCACTGTGCCACATATTTCTGAAGCGGCAGCCGTAGCTGAGGAATTAAGCAGATGTCAGTCAAGGCAAAGGGGTACAATTCTGTGCCAAGCCACGCAGGTGAATGGGGTGGTCTGCTTTAGGGCCAGAAAATTTGGGAGGGAACTTGTCATGGTAACTGACCGCATTATAGAGGTGTCTTTGTTTCCGTGCCCCACTGTTTGTTGTGAGAAATACCTGCTGTGGTGGTTGTTGCTGAATTGCAGGATGCTCCAGGGAGGGGGTTACTGTCTGTGATGCTGATGGGGGGGGGGGGGTGGTGCTGTCAGGCTGGTGTGCACCATCAGGCCGGTGGGCTCAACTGCAAACTCGCTTACAGCAGCACAGTGCTTCCACCACAGCTTGTTATCAGAAGCCTCACAGCCAAGGCAAAAATCAAGGATGAATGAGGTTTTTAGCGTCTGTCTTTCTGTCTCCCTGCTGTTTCTGTCCCTCTGTTCCACGGGACCCTGTGGGCTCCTGCTGCTCATACCGAGGTTAACTTGCTTCCTAAGAGAGGCAGAGTAAATGTGGTGGTTCTGTTTGCAGGCTGACCCTCTGCCACTGTGTACGAGCAGACCTTTTGTACCCAAAACAGCTCCAAATTACTGTACATAAACCATAATCTTCCAGTGGGAGCACTGTAGTTTTGCATTTTGCTGCTAATTGGACGATATACTTGCAATGGTCTTTGTTAATGTGGCTAGTGCGGGGCAGGGAACAGTGATGGAAGGCTTTTATTTAGAAATCTTGCAAAACTGCGGTGACTGTCCCCATTTGACAGCAATTGAAACCGATTGTCAATTAACTAAATAACAGCCAATTAACTTAAAGAAGAAAAGAAGAAAATTGCTTACTTCACATTCTTTGTTGAAGCAAACACCAGTCAGAGAATGGGAAGGTTTTTCTTTCTCCATTGAGAAGAAAAAAATAGCAAAAAATGTGCAGAAACTGCGCAGTGGGGTTTTTTATTTAAATACCGTCTTTTTCTTACACGAGAATATTTGAGAAACTAGATAAGAACATATTAAATTCCTGAGACACTAAATTTCCTTTGATTTTTTAAAAGGAAAATTGCAGTCATTATGCAAGCAGAGTTTTCCCTCCTTTCTGTGGGACACTTCAGGCACCGGGGCAGCTCCACTGAAGCCGGCTGAAAGACCAGCAAACAGCCGGCTGCTGCACGGTGCAACGACAAGCAGGATTGTGATATTAACATTCACTTCACCAGACCAAGCCCTTCCTCTTTCATATTTTATGGACTTTTAGGGGTTCATAGGTGAGATGTTGGCAGAACTTGTAATGTTAAAAAACCCTGAAGCAGCTGAAGGTGCTGTCAGGACTGGTGTTTTGGTCTTAGATCCCTCTAAGACGCATGTTTCAAGCCTGTATCCTTTTGTGAATCTGGGCAATAGTGCCAAAAAGCATTGATTCAGTCAGGACAGGGAAGGCCAGCTGAAGCCACACCACTGCCAGGAAGAAAAAGGCGCTCTCTTGGTTTGTGGCATTTTAACTATTAGCTCGGTACCATCTCCCCAAAAGCAGCAGTGCAATTCAACATGAGGACTAAGGCTTGATCCTACAGGCTTTCAGCTGTGGTGCGGTCCCAGAGCAGAGGCTGGTGTCTGCAGGGGCTCTGACAGCTGGGCTTTCAGTGGACGATACCCTGGGCAGAGAAAGAGCATAGGACAGACCAAAGAGGCAGCTGCTACAAGCCAACTTAATATTGCCGGGTTAGTAAGAGACAACCATTTACTCATGGCATCTCGGCTTGGAATTTTTATTGCACTTTCCTCCTAATCAGTTAAGGCCAGCAGTCAGTGCACAAAGGCGTTACGTGGCCTCGCTTCTCCTGTGGGGCTGGACCACGGCTGGTCTCTTGGGGCTGACATCAGGGCTGTGTCTGTCTGATGTCCGTTAGCTGCATCAATCAGTAGTTCCTCATTCAGACTTTTTACTCGTTGCTTGAAAAGGTTTTATTATGCTACTTCGAGCTGCTCACAGCTCCATTTTGTGGGTTTCAAATTGTGTTACTCTTTTGTTAATACTTTTAGGGCCTGTGTTTCATAATTGGATAGTGGAGGATGAGAGGTATGTCCTCTATACTGTTGGGAAAGCAATGAATATTGGATACTTTTTCGTTAATTGATGTGAGATTCAGCACTGCACATATTAATCTGTTACTGTCTTACAGGAACATTTTACACCTGAATGCAAATTCAAAGAATCAGTATTTGAAAACTACTATGTGACATATTCTTCAATGATCTACAGACAGCAACAGTCTGGCCGGGGTTGGTATTTGGGTCTTAACAAAGAAGGAGAAATAATGAAAGGAAACCATGTGAAGAAAAATAAACCTGCAGCACACTTTCTTCCAAAACCATTAAAAGGTAATTGCTTGGGTTTGCTCACTCTCTCTGAACTGACATTATCGTGTGTCAGAGATGTTTAATTGCTGTGCATACATATTTGAAGGCTTCAGCTACTTATATAACAGGAGTATAATGTTCTGTAACACGCTGCTAACCTAACCAGAGCTGCTTTTTATAGGTTTCTCTACATTACCTCTGCATTTCTCTAATCTAACCAAATACACGTGTTAGTTTCTTTGTGCCCGACATCCATACTGTCTCCATTATAGGTAACGAAGGCTCTGCCTGGAATGGCTCAAAAATCTGCTCACAGGCCATCAGCAACTTGCTGTGTAGCTTGTCAGCCTGTGCTTTATGTTACAGGGTGTTTGTTTGCCTGTTTTTGCCTCTTATCTTATTTAAGCATGGTGCTTATTAAACTGCAATTAATATTGGCATCAGCATATGACGTTAAAGGTAATAATGTATGTGGCATATATATAGTGATGTCTATTAAAAGCCAGAATGTACAGTCATCCCAGTTAACTGAAGGATGTGAATCGGGACTGTGGTGAGACTTGGCTCCCAATTTGGTCAGTGCAAGGAGGGAGATCTCAGTCAATGTGTGGAGGTGCTCCTTTTCTCCAGAAGAGCTAGCTTCCATATGCTCCTTCCTTAAGAGGAATGAAGCCTTCTACTTCTGGGTTATGTTCTTAGGTAGCTTTTTAAGGAAGTGTCATTTTTAAATCAGAGGGAGTATTTCAAAGGTGCATAGCCCTGGGTGGATGCTGTCAGTCTACATTTAGGACTAGGTGTTTGGCACCTAACGTCAAGGTGCTCCTTACTTCTAATGTGTGTGAAAACAAAGGAAACAGAAGGCTGAACATCAATTTTCACACCCACCTGCTTAGGCTACGTATACAAGTAACAGGTCAAATCACAGCTGTCAGCAGTGCTACTTCACCATTAATAAGGAAATGATGATTTATGTCATCTCAGGTCTCTCTTGTAAGTGTAGTGGGTAGGTGGGTGATTTAACTGGGAGAGGGAGGGAGCTGTGGTTTTTCCCTTCTCTAAAATGTCATTCCTTTGAAGACGACCTCAGAGGTTCTTAGAGGGTGTTTAAAATGGAAGAGGTCTCCTTGCCATGTTTCTTCCATTCCCTCCTTACATTGCACATTGCTGAATGAAAAATCCCAGCGTTTCACAGCCGGACTTTGCACCAGCAGGCTGAGCCGCCCATAACGCGTGCTGACATGCTGCCTCTCTTTTGCTTTGCAGTGGCCATGTACAAAGAGCCTTCTCTCCACGATCTCACAGAGTTCTCAAGATCTGGAAGTGGGACCCCAACAAAGAGCAGAAGTGTTTCAGGAGTGCTAAATGGGGGTAAATCCATGAGCCAAAATGAGTCAACGTAGCCAGGTTCAGGCAAGCCAAGTGCTCTCTAAACAGAACCTTACCTCTGGATGCAGTTGAATTCTTACTAGCAGTCTTTCATCCAAATGTTCAATTGCCCAGGACAAGCCACCGAACTTGCATAGGTCACTTGTTTATCAGCCATTAGATCTACTGGTTGTCAAAGGATATACCCCAATAATGTAGAATATGCTTGTGCATATCACAAGGCAGTTGGATAGCCAGCAAACATAACTGCGGAATAAATCTTGGAGAAGAAATGTCCAGCTCTTTCTCTCTCTCTCTTTTTCTCTCTCTCTTTCTCTCTCTCTCCTATGCTTTGTGGAATACAAAACAAAAACATTTCACAGCATTCACTGCTGATAAGAATTTGCTTTCCAACTCAGAAAAAGACCACTTTTGCTCTTCAAAGGAAATTTTAATGCTTGTATGTTTTATAGGGGCAAACAAAAAACAAAAATGTAAACTCTGTTGTTTCCTTGGCTTACCGTTTTATATCTAAGGCTTGATAAAAAATGTATCCTTTAATTTGGAATAGTGCAACTTTTTGATTTCTGAACTCCAATGGGTCTTTAAAGCTATGTCTTTAAAAATAATTAAAAATTCAGGGTTGGAACTGAGAGTTGGTGTCTCAGGCTCAAGCAAACAGTGTTCTTGTGGTTTTAAACACAATGAAATATAAATTTTTATAGATTTGTAGTTTCTGGTAAAGTTCTTGTGCTAACCCCAGTCTGTAGGAATTGAGTTGTTTTGTTATCCCAAATGGAAGTTAACAGAAAGGGATAAAGTTGTCCTCCAGTGTAGATTTCTCTTAATTCCATTTTGTGTGTCATGTTAAACTATTGTTGTGGCTTCTTTTCTAAAGACAGAAACTGTGGAATTAAGGTGACTTAATTTTTTTATAAGAAACGTCTTATTTGTAAAAGTCCTTCTTTCACTGTAACGGGCACGTGAATATTGTGTAGGAGGAAGCGTTAGGACAGGTTACCCCTAAACAACATATACTTATACATGCTATTGGAAACAATTGTTTAAAAAACGTAGTTAGGTTTCCATTTAGGTCATCATGTCTGTTGCATGGGAGAAAGTTGGAATATTGGCATAGAGTTGCATGATGTGTAAGATTTTGTGCATTAATCATCGTTGGATTCTGTGCTCCAAAACTGACATAGTTCTGTACAGGCAGCTTTCTGCCTCGTACGAAAGACTTGTTTATTATTTGTTGTATACACAACCATGCACTGAATAAACTATTTATATTAAGATGTACTTTTTAAAAAAGCTTGTTTGATTATATGATGTACATCCATGATTAATTTCAAGGGAGAGGGTTGGCAGTTAAATTATAAAGTTATGAAAGATACTGTAATTAATGTTTAAAATCTTTCTGTTTAATGGGTTATTCCCCTGTAATGCCACACGCTATACGAGCGATAACTTGTTCTTTCTTTTGGATATTGTTAGAACTGGTCTTACTTGCCCAGCCGAGATACTCAAAACATAGTGACAACTAAGTGCCACCAAGTCTTGGTAACGGCCCCTCTGCCGTGCGCTGCTGGAGCCCCAGTGAATTGCACTCCTTTGCTTTGAGCTCTTCTGTGCCTGCCCTCCCTGTTAGACTCTCCCTCGTGCAGCCACGCAGCGCTACCTCGCAGCACCCCTCCTCAGAGCCCTCGCTACAGGGCGTCCCAAAGAGATCCAGTAAGTCAGGCACTGCCTGTGCCAGGGTGGGACCCTGAGGATGCTCGGCGTTCGCTGTGCATCACTGCAGGTATGCTCTAGGGGCCAGCTTTATCTGGTCTTGAGGAAAAAGGCTTCCATGCCTCCCACCTTTGTGCACAGGCTCTGGTGAGAAAACATCCCTCTTTCCTGCCTTTTCTCTCTGAAAACATCAGTGAGAACTTTTGTCATCATCTGCAGCATCCAGGCAGCTCTAACAGGTGAGCTTCACTCATCAAGGTATTCCAAGAACTCCAAGGAGGAAAAAGTTTTCATCATGGGTGACTGAAGAACCAGTTCTGGAGGGGAATAATGGAAATGGAGGCAAAAGGCTACTTATAAATGTTAGCCTGAAATTCAAATCAGGTATTCTGCTGTGTGCTCTGTGTGCCTCCCTTTTGACCAAAATGGAATTAGACCTCAGACCAGGCTGTGAGACAATGGGGTTTTTTAAGGCTGGGCTGAGAAAGGAGGGAAGGAGATTATCTTTCAGATCAAACCTCCAGATTTGTTGTTTTGTGGCAAAGAGTAGGCAAAAAGCAGCTCTGGCTTGCTGAAGCTCCCATGCTGGAGCAGCATATCACCCTCCCCAAATGTCACCATCTTACTGTCCTTCAGAGGGCTTGGGGGTCCTCAGCTCACCCCTTTCCAAAAGGTGACGTGGGAGCACAACCAACGCCATAGAAATCCGCAAAAATCTAAGATGTGGCCATGATTGCTCCAGAGTTTTGATAAACATAGGTCAGGAGCATCTGTTCCCTTCAACCAAGTGCGGTATGCCCTTGCGGAACATTGCTCTTAACCCTTCCAACTCAAACATCAAGCTTATTGGGGTCACATTCCAAAAGAGGAGTCCGAGTGCCTTAGGAACATAGAGCCTGATTTAAAAAACAGGCATATTTGTGGCAAAGCTAGTTCAATGTTGAGCATTTACTATCCTAAACATAAGTAGAGGTTGCTGCTTTGCTTTGTAGCTGCAGCCTTACTGTTATTCCCCATCCCCAGTACCTTCAACCTTGAAGGCTGTCTGCAGTGAAAGAAAAATGCTCGTCTCACAAATTGTCCCTTCTGATGTCTGCAGTCTGACCCATCCTTTGTATTGACAGTGGCATCAGCTGTGAGCGTTCACTGCCCAGTCCCTAGTTCCAGAGGTTTCTAATAGACCAAGCTAACTAAGGCCACTCGGATTGAGATGTGGAGAGAGATATGGCGATAGATGAGCCATAAACAACTGTTTCTGCCAATTATGTTAAATTTCTGACCAACCTCTTCCAACAATAGTTTTTCCTTCAGATTATTGTGGACTAAAAGGCCAATATTCCTGATAGAGTCCTGACAGTAGACAAAAGCTCATGTACACTATGAGCAAAGCGGAGGATTATGCCCAGGGTTTTACATGTACTCTCTGGAGCCGCAGGCTCGGATTTAATAAGGAGAAATAGAGTTAAAGCTGCCTTTGCAGACAGCAAAGGCGATATTCTGACCCAGCCAGCAAAGTCCCTTGGTTAGACAAGAATGTGGCTTCAGCAGAGGGTCAGATTAAGGAGCCAGACTCCAGAGTATTTAAAGTGTCCTTTAGCACCCATAAATTAGAAAGTTAAACAGCAGGTGACTCCTGGATAACACCTTCCTTTAAGAAATCTGCTAGGTGTTGGAAAAATGTCCATATTGATGGTTGTCTATCAGAAGAAAACTTACAGCCTCTGGTCAACCCCCTTTGCTTTGCCACATGTACAGTGGCAGAGAACAGTAAGGTGCACACCTGGAATAAGGACAGAGCCCAGGGGCTGGCACGAAACCAAGCTGTGCACCAGCTGTGAGCCACCAGCCATCTGCAGGCGGCGTGGTGTCAGGCCCTTTCTGCTGTTGCCAATGTGACGGCTGATAGCTTTGATCTGCCGTTTCTCTTGTCCTTACCTCCCCAGCAGTGCTGCCCACACTCTGTGCAGGGTGCCACGGACCTGGGGTTGGCTCAGGAGGTGCAGAACCATCACAGCAGCTTTCTGACGCACCTGGGCTTCACTTGGCAAAGCCCTGAGCCGCCGCAGGGGCTGTGCAGAGACCTGATGAAAGGCTGACAAATACTACCTGCCAACCCAAAAGAAAACAGGTCACCCATGAAATTGGGAGGAATACTGCTAGGAGCACAACTATTACGAGGCAACTATTATGCTGCCTTTTTGTGATCCACCTGCCAGAGCTGGTTTCTTGGAGATCTCTGCAGGGGGCTCAGGCGTTGCCTGCCTGGCCTGGTTTTAGGGGGAGGGAGGGGGGGAAGAACTCGTCTCTGTGTAACAGAGATCTTTTTTCCTTATTTCTTTTCATTTGCTTCATGCTACCTCATAGCATGGTTGTATCACTGTAGCCATTTGCTCAGCCGTGTTCATCGCTGGCACGATGGAAGACAATTCCCTACTTGAGGAAAATATCTCAACGTTACCCCAGGGAAGAACGGTGCCCCTTCTGCAGCACTGTCTGGTGTCCCCACCGCTGGTTTCCAGCCCATGGGCCAGGTTTCCAGTGGGATAAAGACGGTGTAATGAGCTCAGGGATGCTGTGGTACGCCAGGCCTCTCCCCAGCTGAGCACCAGCACGAGAGCCAGGTCTGGCAAGAGCTCTGCTGTGTCTTGAGTATCTCTGTGTGGAGAGCAGAGCCAGCTCTAACGGGTTTAAATGTCTCCCTGACATATCTGTGACCAGGACACTTTTGCAGGACAGAATCTGTACGTAAGAACCTCCTGTCTTCTAATAAATAATTCTCTCTAAAACAGACTCCCTCTTGTCTGGCCTCTGATTTTTATCACTACAGTTATTTAAGGGCTCTCCACCCCGCCACCAGTGCACTACACCATTGCTTAGCTTGCCTTGGGATATAGACCTTTCTGCATTAAAAGTGTCTTTTTCCTGTGTCTTCCTGAACCAGAGAGGGCCAACTTAAACAGCCAAAGCAAGACCGTAACAGCTGGATCCTTCACTTACATGTAGCTTCGACACGGTCCACGGAGGATGCAAAAAGTGTGATGCATTCTACCAGCTCAAAAAATGGCTACTCTAAATATTGGAGCTCAGTTTTCTACACAGTTGTAAGACCGAGACAAAATCCACCATGGTTTTGTCTGGCTTCGGCTCTGCAAAAATGACATAGAAGAATAGGAAGTCTATTTAAAAGAAACTGATTTCTTAGGAAAAAGCCCTACCTTGTAATTTACCCTGAATAACAGCAGCTTTGGGCTTTTTTCAGCTCTTTTTGGGGGAGATGTTTTTGACAACTTAAAATTCCCAATTCACAGGGTAAATTTTTAATTCCCTGGCATGAATGAGCAGAGCAGAACCAGGCTGGCACCAAGGTTCACGCTTTTTGGAGAGCAGAGTCCTGGAACGAGCTGGGTTTGCTGGTGCGTGGTGGCTTTTACTGCTGATCAGCTCCGGTAGCAGAGCTCACCCTGCTTTGGGAGCGTCACGTCAGCTTGGGGGGGCACTCAATCACCCTGCCCTTCTGCAGCTCTGCTCACGGGGAAGTTTAAAAATTAAAGGAAAACCCAAATTTGAAACACATTTTACATTAATCAGGGAAATTGAAGTAATAAATTATTCCATCTCATTAGGAACTGGAAGACAGTTTATAGAGTTCCCTTCAAAGATCATTATTAACAATTTGGAAGTTAAAATTCTTAAATACCACATATGGAAAATTACTTTCAAGCAGCCATAGGCCTATTTTTTTCCCCACATATGTTTGACATTTCTCACCTAAAATTCCACAACTGGAGGCGCAGGATGAATGCTTTCATCTCCCTTGGGTTTCTCAGCATTGCACGTTGTCTGTCACACTCCTTTTCTGAGCTTGCTCCCTTGCTGAAGACAGGGTCACAGGTCCACCTTCCACCAAGGGCCATCATGGAGGAAGAGTTGTCCCTGTCCTGGCAACTGTAGCACACAGGGATGGTTGATTTGATGAGATTTTGATCAAGACTGTTCTGAGCTGTGGATGGCATATTTGGGGGGATGCACAGCAGAGTGGCAGCTCTTTTACAGTCTGTCCGTGCTCCTGCATAGAGACAGCTCATCTCAGAGCATGCTCCCAGGGGAGCCTGGGGTGAATTTGGGGGCTTTGCAATGAAAAGCACCGCTCAGGCACTGACGGTAAAATGCTGCTTGCTGGGGCTGAACAGCTGGGGCAGCAGCAGTGCTGGGAGGACCATGGCTGGCACCTGTTAAAATTAATTCATTAGCAAATAGACTGCAAAACTCTGAAAAGTAATTTGTCATGATTCATCACCCACTCCTTAAAGAGAGCTAAGGCACAAACAAAAGCACTGTCCAACTGGGGTGAGCAGATCATTCTTATTCCCTTCCTTTGCATATTGATTTAATTCAATTATTGGACTTGGTTATACAAAGCAGGGCTCTGCACTTGGACTGAGGGCACAGACACCATTGTTGAAACCTTTGCATCAAGGAAGTTTCACATAGACAAGAACTCAGAGCTCTTTTAGTGTTTTCAAACAGTACTATATACGTTTTGAAGAAAACCATAGTGAGGTCTGAGCCAAAGGCAGTGAAAACTGACTTCTCTTTTTTCCTACAGTGAGTTCAGGATCAGCCCTACAAACAGAACCGCAGGGAGACAAATCTGTGGAAGGAAAGGCTTTTCAGACACCCTCTCAAGGGGAACAGGAAAGAGAAAAGGTATAAAAGAGTTTACATGAAGTAATGTTGTACTCAGAAACCCTCCAAGGGATGCTTGGAGCATCCCTGATGCTGCACGCACAGGTGCTCCAGGGAAGGGATAATAGGAACAAAATGTCAGAAGGAAAATGATTCCTGTTCAGGGGTATTTCTGATGATGACAGTGGCTTCACCACAGGTTCACTGCTTAGCTCTACCAAAGGTGTTTTGGAGCGATGAAGTAGGAGTTTCACTTTGCTTACGATGAAAAGGACAAGGCCAATAAATGGAGGTGAAGGAGGGGATGGAGCCTAAGGTCAGGGAGCGAGAGGCATTCTCCATGAGAGGCAACAAAGCCACTGCTGCTCACTGAGTTTAGCAGGACTCAGCTCACACCCTGACCCACAACCAGTACAGCAAAATAATACGGCACAGTTCAGACTCTTCTGTTGTGGATGTCTTGAGGCCTGATCCTAATCTTGGTTGCAGAATACACCACGGACTCGGTAAGTCTGAGTCCCACACTGATTTGAAGTACTTTTATCTAGATGAGCAATTCACCCTACTGCTGATGGACCTCAGGCTTTACCTCATGCACAAGTACGTTACAGTGTTAATCTATGAAATATTTTTAGGTAATAAAATTAACCAGTTCAAAACTTAATTCTATTTCCTTCCCAAATGGTTTCCTTCAAACGGAACGTGAAATAGTTTTACTTTCCCCTATTGTCTGTCTAATACACTGATGAACTTTTCCTTCTGAGCTTCTTATTTTAATTGCCTGCTCATCCAACCATTCCTTCTGATAATTAAGTGAGTTAACAACAGAGTGATCTTCAAAAATTAAACTTCTTTCCTTGTTAAGCAAAAGCAGAACTGTTGTTGTTTAAAGGGGTGGGGATTTTTACCTTCCTTCATTTAAAAGAGCAATTATTGCCTTTGGAAATAGTGGCAACATTTGGGAACCCACATGCTACACAGATGTTGGTGAAAATATTAATTTGCATTAAGTAATACAAAGGTTTCACATTAAATAATACACTGAAGTTTTTCTAGGGAGTTGCAATCAGCTGATTTTATGATCACTTAATCGGGGTAGACTGAGCAAAACAAAAAGAGAAGGAAATCATAAACCAGTCAGAAATATGGATGTTACTCTTACCAGCTAGTGTCCTCTTCTGCTTGGATGATCCCTAAGGCTCAACCCATGAACATATCACCAGTCTCACTTTCTTGGTCACTAATGTTTGGTCCTGTTGTATCCTTTTCTGCAAATTTAATCAATATTCAAGATGCATGAGCCCAGGCGGGTGTCAGCCTCCAATGGCAGGTCCATGGCATCCTTGCTGTCATGCAAAGCCAGCGTTTTAATAGTGTTTCCCCACTGGAGGTCACTTGCTGAGGGTCCTTCTCGTCCTCAGTGCAGCCCCCCCACAACATGCACGTTGCAGAGCAGGGGACTGTACTTACCCAGTTACACATCTGGCTCCAGGAGAGCTTTGGCAGCGGCTCACCCGCAGCACAGCCGGCCCCCAGCACATCTCTCTGTGGCGTGTTACTGAGCCAGCTCTAAATCATTTTCATTTTCAACAGAGACAAGGGCAGGATTCTTCCACATTTGACAAACAGCAGCCTTGGAGTTTAAATTCTGCCAAGAAGGAAATTGTCTTCACACAAGCACATTGAAATGTCTTACATATACACACACACAAACGCATATGAACAATACATGCATACATATACACACACACACATAAACACATACATATATACATTTTATGTATGTATTATAGGTAGACAGATAGACCGGCAGACAGATGTAGATGGATAGATCTATGTATATATAGCAGCTCATGTTTGTCATATAAAAGCTCCCTGGCAAACAGCCTGAACTGGTGAGAACAGGGCCAGCACCAGCAAGTTCAAGGAACGCCTCGTGGTGCGAAGCGGGCTTCGAGCACACAGCAATCCACCTTGCCAAGGCAGTAAACTGGAAAATATTTAGGAGATTAAACCCCTGCTGGCCTTGTTCATGCAAGCACTTTGACAGGCCCCATATTCCCTTGGTACTGGCTGACCCGCCTTGTACAGTGAGCAGGAAAGGACCGACACTTCGCTAGAAGTCTTTTACTTCTTGATCAGTTTGCAGTAGGAAAGGCTTTGATCACTCAGGGTGAAGCACAACGGTGAAGAATTGCTCAGCAATGGCATGAAAGGGGAAAGCAGACTGCAGTCCTCAGCCAACACATCAACAGGGAGGGGAAGCAGCTGCTAAAACTTCACTAAAAGCTGCACAAAGATGTCAGGTCTTTGAAAACTGCCATGGAAATGTAGAAGAGTTTAAGCAGCTGACAGAGATTACAGAGCTGGATGGAGCTTGCCAGGCAAGATGAGACAAGATGGGGAGGGGGAAAGGTTAATCACCAGCAGGGTTAAAGGAAATTAAAAGTATATGTGCAAAAAAGTGCTAGGAAGAGAGAGTAGGCCTACGAATAACCACTGAGTGGGATGGTATTAAAGATGACTCAAAAGTGGTGAAGAAGTTATTGAAAATCGGGCTGCCTACAGATCTAAGCACTTGTCTTAGTACCAAAAGTCTTCATGAAATGCCAATAAAATTTCCAGCCATCTGGTTCTGAACCACCAAAGCCAATCTCTGCCCTGATTGCCCAGAGCACAGGGTAACTCACCTCCTCACCCTCCTGCAAAACGGGTCCAAGAGGAAAAAAATCACTGTAGTTACGGAAAGGTCAATCAAAATGAACAAGCTCATCAAGCCCACGCATATTGTACCCTGGAACAAACAGGCCTAGGGAAAGTGGCTGAGCAGCAATAGCTTCAACCAGTCTTGCACTAAAACCATGTTATTGCTCTATAACCAGAAGCAAATAATTGATTTGTAAGCCAAATTTGTAATCAGATGGTTTGTTTTAGCTCACATAGGCAGTGGATAACAGTGCTCTGCCAAATACCTCATCTATGTCCAAGTGAACTTCACACTATTGCTGTGAATACATCAGCAGATTCAACTAAAAGTTTAGCAGCAAACATGCACATTCCCCTGTCATGCAAATACTCTTAAAACAAAAAAATCCTAACCGAAATAGTCCATGTATCACCTGGCCTTCTAAAAAAAGGCGGCCGTGCTATAAAATAGTGATGCAGATGAGGGCATGAAAAAGAAAGCATGAGAAAAAGCAAAAGGAAGACATTGTAAGCATGAAAAACAATTGCACGTAAATTACTTTAAAAGCCCTTTTTCCTATTAAAAAAAAAATAAAATTGAACTGCCATGTGGAACACTCAAACTGCAAATGACAGAGAGCCGTCCGGGCCACATGGCCCTGCCTTGCTGCACAGCACATGCTGAGAGAGGATGAGGAAGGTAAAGACCCAAGGAAGTTTGTCCTTTCTTGGAAAACCTGATGAACAGATACAGAATAAGCATTTTCTCCTTGCTATATAATAACGCATCACGGGGATGGATGAGACTGGAAGTCAGCTCGACTATGCACAACTTGGAAGCTCCAGGGTTGGGCAATGGATCTGATGGGCACAGCCTAGTCTGGCTCAGCTGCCTGAGAAAGGGATTTACTGGGCTTAGCATACCTGGAATTGCACCAAACTGGTCAGAGAGATATGTCTTTCACTTGCATAAAACTAGCATGAAATGTCGTGCAGTAAAACACAACATTATATTATTCCCAGCTCTCTCATTAGTGTCAGAAAACAAACCAGCCAGTGACTTGATGAAGGAAAATGTCTATCCCGTTCCTCACACATTAATGTAGGCAGGCTTTTGGGATAACCTTTACAGTACGATGTGTATTCAGCACCAGCAGCCAAAGAGGGTCGTAGTGTGAAATTCACTGCAAGAGCCCAGCCTTCAGCCTCAGCAGCTGAGCACTTATTTGAACAGAACCTTGATTTGTTCTGATGAAGGCAGCTGTCAAACCACTCAGGGAGCCATGCTTTGTAAGTAACCATGATATTTAAACCCCATGACCTTTTAAAAAGTGTAAGATCTGGCTTAAAGGACAGCCTTACTGAAATAAATGGCTCTGATACCTCTTAGGTCAGATTTTTTAAAAAAAAATCCATATTGAGCAGACATCACATTATTTTACTATGAGAAGATTAATCACTAATAGCTGGAAATTGATTTGCAAGCTACAATTATTTATGATGCGTTTGTACAGCACCATGCGCACCCTTATCTATTATCCAGATCCCAAGGAGTTACTCAGTGCAAATAAATCAATGCAATTCATCGATTAAATTATATAAATACTCCTGGAACTTGGACAAGTGAAAGTTTCTACGGTCGTTGTCCTGTCTCTCATTTATGGGCTGGGAACAGGCAAATTATGGTCTAAAGAAAGTCAAGGAGGCTGGTGAGGTCAACATGGACCCTGCCGCTGGGTTCCTGTGCCTGCCTGTGCTTTCCTGCGTGGCACAAGTCCTCGTCTGCATTACTGGCGCGTGCTGCAGTCCAAGCAAGAGAAAGAGAGGGGTGCTTTGCTCTGCTTCTGACAGGCTGCTGGGTATCTGCACAGCCTAAGGGACTCCTTTAGTGATGGATGTGAGGACCAGTAACAGGCTGCAGTCTGTGAGCCGGTGCCTGAACAGATACAGAGCAAACAGATGGCAACATAGCACCCGCAAAGTCATGCCACTGGTTTCCTTCAGCCCCTTGCTTTAAAATTCCCCTTTTCATCAGGCCTGTGCAAATCCTGGCCAAGAAGATGCTGCAGATACCCTGCCATCTTCCTCCCTCCACCTCCATCTGGCTGCTGTTTCTTGTCTCGTGCCCTGGGAAATGCTTTGGGCAGCTTCTCTGGTCAGGCAGCAGCTGCCCGCTGCAGTCCTGCCCTGTCAGGACCTAAAGATGTGGTGGCACTAAAGCAAGCAGATAAATCATATGTGCACAGAGACAGCAGCTCATGAGCATCCCAAGTTGAACATCCTAAATTAATTGACATTCTTGACCGAATTTTTCTGTGTCTCTGTTCCTTATCTATAAAGTTATAATGTTTCTCCCCTGCCTTACTGGGCTTCACAGAGACAAATTAATTAATCGTTTGCATGTGAAATAAACAAACATAACTGGAGGAAGGAGTGTCACAGAAAAAAACCCAAGTGGAAACAGTACTTCACCTTTACAGCAAGGCTGAGCAGTGTGCAGTAAACAAGGGCTGGGGCCACACACGGAATGACGGGAAGAGGACAGATTTTTTAATTGCTGCCCACTGATTTGCATCAGACAGCCTGCTCAGCGACTGAGGCAGGGCCCCTGTGGAAAAAACAGCATTTGGTCATATAATGAGCCATCGCTGGAAACCTGGGAAAGGGGATGCGCTTCAGGATAAGACTTTTCCTGCTCCTCACTCGCCTGACTTTGCAGTTTGAACACTATCATATAAACTTGTCTGTTAGCTTATATAATGTAATAGAAATTTAATAAAGTTTATGAAGCTTATCTGTACTATCGCAGCTGCATGCGGGACCAGGTCCTTTGAAAGTGCATTTGTTAAATGTGCAATGGTTCAAATCATCCTGACAAATGCAAAACAAAGATCTTACATAATTCACTGCATCTGGCAAAGATAAAATTTTACATGTCATAACAACATGTATCAAAAGAATTATGTAAAACTCACCCATAATTTAAAATGTCACTGGAATTGCTTCATAATTAGGGCAAGGTCTTCAAAAGGCTCCCTGTGGAAGTTGAAACCTCAATGACAGAGACTCAGCTGAATGCATATAGGTGAAATGGAAGCGTAAGGAATTGTACTTGCCTTGTATGGTGGAACTGGAAGCACCGATGGCATTAACACAGCCTCTGTGCCTGCAGCACCAGGTGAGCTGGGGTTGGCCTCCACACTCTGCAGGGATGCTTTTGCTAAATACCTGGGCATGCCCTACAGATCGTGGCTTCTTTTATAGGCAGAGGGTTGACGTGTTTGGGCATTGCACACTCAAACTGCAGCTTAAAGACCAGCTGTGGATGCCCCGTGACTTCACATGACATCGTGGTCCTTCCAGCCTGCCTCCCAAGCCAGGCCAATGCGATCGGTGATGCTGGGGACAGAGGAGGGACAACACGCTACAAAAACTGGTGGGACCTAGAAATGTCTTACCCTTCATTAACTTGGGTGTTCAGCAGAGTTTTGCAGAAATTGAAGAGATGAAAAGCAGATGGCAGCGAACAACTTAGTGACATCAAACATCAAAGAGCAAAGAAATAGGAGTTATTATTTAGACCTGTCAAGTCTCCGCTGTACCCAAAGGGAGAGAGCAGGCGTGACCTAATTGCAGAATTAAGAATTTATCAGGAAACAGGGTTTAGGATTCAGGAGACAGTCCACCTTCTAAATCCAAATTTCTGTTGTGAAAACCCAGCATTGCCTTATGACTGGGCTTGAAATGCTGCTTCATTATTTGAGCTAAAAACACTCTCCTCCTGCCCTGACTTCTGGCATCTCTCTGGTTGCACCCGGTCACTTCATGGTGTGTTGCAGATGGTGCTGAGCTGCAGCAAAACGCTCTTGCACAAACAGGCAGGGGCTCTGGCCCCAGAACAGCAGCTCACACACGGCTCAGTGCAGCTAATGCACCTTGCCAAGAAACTGGAGGAAAAAACCCTGCTCTCCAAAGCAAGCTAGTGCTTTGTTGCTGTATACACACTGAAAAACAGGGCTGAGACGTGGGGCGTTGGAGGGAAGGAGTCAGGGATGGGGCTGTGTGGGTGGGGGCCTGCTGGAGCTGCCAGGAGCTGCAGGGATGTGCCTGCCCCACACTCCCCCACAGCTACCTGAACAGGACTTGGCAAGAATCAGTGAAGAGACAGAAGTCTTCAGTCTGCAGGTGCAAAATTCCAATTTAATCTTGCAGGTACAAAATTGAGACTTGCAGAGCAAAATTTTTTGCTCTGCTTGTGTGGGTGGATTTCTGTCCTCCTCAGCAGGTCTCTCCCTCCACATCACGCCTGTAAAATGCAACACATCCTTGCAGGACCATCACAGCTGCCAAGCGGTGGCTCTGCAGTGGGTATGCAGGAGCACCGGTTAGGCACGACGCGGTGAGCCTTTGAGGGATCTGTCCAAGCACAACTCTGAACTCTGGGCTGATACGACAAATTTCTTTCATTATATTCCTTCCTCTGTGTGCAAAGGAACAAGGGAATATTTGTCTGTCTATGAAGAGGGCCTGACCCTGAGCACCTGAACAGCACTTGTCTGGGGTGAACAAAGGACAAAGCGCTCGGCCCACAGCACCGTTTTCTCCCTCCCCTCTCAGGATGGCACAGAGTCACAGGAACAGGCTTTCTCTGGGCTGGAGAACAAAGCAAGGCAGCATCCCTGATAACATCAAACCTAGAGGGACTCCTGCAGAAAAAGCAAGCCTCAAGCAGGAGAAGGGAACAAAAGGGGAACGTTTCGCTGCGGAGGGGCAACAGGACTAATCAGGGCTGATGGAGAGCTGCCCAGAGAGAGAAAAGACTGCCCTGGTGTTGTTGAGGAAGAGGCACCCGGCGTACCAAAGAGGCTTTGGAAAAATTGCTCAGATATGGTGCATGGGCAGGGCGGGAGGAAGGACGCTTAACTGACCCACATGGCCACACACATTTGCGCTCTAGTAACTGAAGAGGCACCAAGTTTGGAACTTTTTTTCCAAATTTGAATCTTTTTGCTTCACTGTTAGGTTAACTGAACCTGAAGAAGTGGGTTGTACCCCAGTGTCAGAGAAAAGAAGGGATGAGGGGGAAAAAAGCTATATACAAAGAACTGGTAGTCTAGAGCTGGTCATGTCGTCTCAGCCCTCAACAACTGTAACATCAGGGCCTTGCTCGCAGATCCAGATGTTAGAAACATCTGTGCATTGCAGGCTGCCCAGAAACCTGAGCAGGGGAAATTTCCAGGTATTGCTCAGTTTCCCAAAGCTTGCCAAGACCAGGAGCCAAACATACCAGCTTGATTTCTGCCTGCTGCCAGTCCTGCTGTGTTCACTGCTCTCCTGCAGTCTCATCACATTTCCTGGATTCCCTCCTCCCCAGATCTATGGCACTGGATAAACCAGAAGCACCAAAGTAGCAGCTGAAATTCTAGCTCTCAAGAAAGAGGAGAAAAACTGAGTAAAATTAGTAAACGGATCACAAAACCCAACTGGATCCTAATTTTCTTATTTTTAAGCTTCTGACTTGTAAGTTTATTTGGCTGACCTTATGGTTTGGGATTTACAAACCTAAGTATATTAGCATCTTGATTTATGCTAACAGATCACCAAGTTCATTGCACCACTGCATTTGGCCAAGGAAAGCCATCCTCTAACCACAAGCATCATGGGCACCACAATTAAAAATAAACAAACGCCCATTACAAGCCCCAGAGCTCACAGCTGGTCAGAACTGAGCTCCATTCCCAAAGATGCGCACACAGGGGATGAGGGAGCAGGGGAAGAGGGCTCATACATATTCCTGTGAATATTTTTGGAAAAGCAGCATGTGAATAAGCCCAGTGGAAATCCATAAGGGTTTTCTCCATCAGCTTCAGCAACCTGTGTAGCTATGGGATTCCCTGTGGATTCACCCTCCCGCAGGTCTGCTGGTGGCTGCAGGGCTTGGGACCCACATAGCTCCGGGTAGCACTGCCTCCTTCTTCCCTGGAGCACCAAATAAAAGCCTTTCCCATGCCTTTTCTACAGCCTCTGGAGATCACTTACAGCCAGTTGTCAACCACCCATGTCCTGGAGACAGTGGGGAAAGAGATTTCATGTGTTTCATGTCGAACTGCTGAGGTCTCCATTTCCTTTGTTCCCGTGCTGCAGCTCCAGGCGCGATGCGTGCGGCAGGACCGGGCTGGGTGACTCAGCCGCTCTGCGCGCTGGGGATGGCGGTTTCCCCAGCAACGGGAGATGGGAGAAGAAAAAAAAAAAAAAAAAAACAAACCACCAAAACACCTTCGGAAGAGCTTTTTCCCTGTAAACAGTTTCTCGCTATTGCTCTTCTCAGTAGCCTGCGTGCAAACCTGCACACGCACACACACTCCTGCCACTATGGAAGAAAGGTCTGAATTGCTTAACCGTTTGTTGCTTTGCTTAAGTTTTGTATTATTTTTGAAGGCAAAATGCAAAGCAGGAACTGTCATGATCAAAACTGAGCAATCTGAGACCTCCTCATAAGTCCTTTAAGGAGGAAAAGTGAGAGATATTACAATTATTTTAAAAACAAAGGGTAACTACTAGCAATCCCTTACAAACATATCCACGACATTACAAAGCTGAATTTAATCACAGATCCTGACTCTGGGCTGTAGCAGAGTGGTGAGTTATACAAAAGGAGCAAGGAGAACCATAAGGAAAATTATCAGCTATCTAATTAATTTTATATTTGGGGAACATCCCTCTTTAGCCTCAAGGGCTTAGAACCTCTCTCTTTCTGTTCCAGCAGACAGAAATGCTGGTGGAGACTGCGTTGTTTTCCTCCTTCTGCTCTTCTCTCCTGCCCCAGGAGGAAAACTGCATCTGAAACTCCTTTCTGTCTGCATTAGAATCGACATCCCTCGGTTATCCTCACCGCATCTAAAAATAGCATGGGGAAATCCGCCTGAGATCAAAGCGATTCATTTACAAAGCGCTGCGTGAGGACAGAGCTCCGCGATTTTCATTCCTATCACATCCACACTAGTCGGATGGCAGGAATCACACCAGCGCTTTGAAAATGCAGGGATGGCTCCCTGCCTCTCCCACACCTCACCCCGCCGGCTCCGAGGGAAAACAAGTGGGAGGAAAATTATTCGGTCGATGCGTGGGGGCTGGTAGGGACAAGTTAAAACGGGTTTTTTCTGCATGTGTTGCAGATGATGCTCCCCTCTGGGCTGGGCTTCAGTAGCCCTGTGCAAGGTGGAACAGGAATGAAAAGACCAGAAAAAGCGGTACAGCCTCGGCAGCCAGAGGAAGGAGCATCCTTGCCTCCTCGAAACATGCCAAAGGAGCCAACATCACTGAGTGCATGAGCTCAGAAGTAACGGGTGAGCCTGCTCCTCCCTCAGCAGCCCATCTGCCCTGGGAGGTGGTGCAGGACCCGTCCATGTTGCAGGAGGATGCTGCAAAGCTTTCCTCTGAGATCTTCATGCAAATCCCCACTCTGAAGGCTTAATTATGGTTGCTGATTAATTGAGCAACACATAAGCAACAGAGTTACAGCATTATGTCTCTGAGATAGCTAACTCTGCAGGTTTTAATGTGAATCTCAGAATGATTTGGCAATTTACACAATAGATCCTGATACTGGGATATGCCCCAGGAAAATCTCTGCTTTTTCTTTCTTTTCCATAAAAAGGTTTATTATCAATAAAGTTCTGCAGAAAAAAAATATTAATTATAGTAAGTAATTTTTAAAGGCTCAGAAAGTAAAAGACTAACTGAAACAGCTGCTGTTCCTTCTCACATAAAAAAAGTAAAGGTATCATTTTTAGCCAGTTCCATGATTTCTGAATGCTCAGGGGGAGCAGCATTACCTGAAGGTCCATACTTCCCACAAAGTGTGTTGCAGCGCTTTCATACATGCAGGGCTTTTGTTTCTGAGGAACGGCAGAGGCGGCATCACGTGGTTCTGGCTCAGGGCACGTGGCGTGGTGGCATGGTTGCCTCCCTCCCGATGTGCTGCCTGGACTCACAGGTGTTTTCTGCATCGCTGTCCTCTGGCAAGCATCTCCTCTTGGCTAATGGCAGGCAGGGCTCGGTGCTTCAGCAACAGCATCTTGCCAAAATAGAGTCACCAAAAGCCAGATTTCAGGGAGCTGGACTGGACATACATTAAGTAAAGATAGACAGTCCTTGTCAGTGATGACTTATATGGTCTACATTGTTCTTTGGCCATCAAATATAATTATTGGGGTAATAAATAGTTCATCAAAAAGCTGAAATAAAAATTACCTGAGGTTTTTCAGTTTTGCCAACAACATCTTCCAGCTGGGCAAAACATTCAGTGAACAGTTTCTCAACTATAGCTCCTTCTATTTTGCCTCATGAATTATGCCCTGAAACTCCAGTATTCATAAGAAGTCACTTCCCAGTTTATATTAATACGGTGCAACCAAAAACTATCCTTGCAAATCCTCAGCTATTGATCCTGGTGTTTGCTGAGGCCAGTGAGCTGCCGTGTGAGCGGTCCAGGGAGCGCACCGCAGGGGTTGTGCTCCTCGGCTGGACAGCCTCAGCCCGCTGAGGATTTCAAGATGACCAAGCAAGCAAACACAGACACATCCACTGATCTGGGTGTCTCCCCCATATCCCCACCCACATGTCTAACCCACCCCCTGCCTAACATCCCTGAGAACTGTGTCTTACTGGCATTGTTTGAACAGCTTCGATACCCTTTTGTGGGGAGAGGAAAAACAAATATTCACAAGAGTGTGTTTGCAGTATTCCCTCAAGTGACTGCAAATCACTGCTCCCTAACGCTGACACCCCCCCCCCCCAAATCTTTAAAAAATATATATTGCAGCACAAAACCCAGCACCCCCTGGGCTTTCATTTCTTTTCAGATGCTTGAGGGGCACAATGTTTTGTTGAGGAAACTGTTACTCATCAGTGTAGTGGCAAGGCCATTGCAATGCTCAGCATCCAGAGCAGCGGCTCCAGAAACATTAACCTACATCATTATTTACATGCCAGAATCTCATCACAGGGAAAAAATTACAACAGACTGACCAGGACACAGGTCTGAGCTGCTGATTGCAAATGCTAATCATTCCCTGTAAAAAGCAAAGCTGCAGCCATAGCAAAGGGATTTTGGGAAAAAAAAATACTGGGCATAGAGGAACGCAGCGAGCTGGTTGGAGGGCTCTGCTGCAGCCCAGCGCTTCCAGCTGCCGGCAGCACAGAAACACCTCAGTCCTCCTGGAGCTGCACAGACAACAGATTTGGTAGAGACCTCACTGCCTGCAGTCCCGTTTCTGCTTCAAAACACACAAGGAGGAGAGTTTGCTGCCTGACCACTATCCCTGAGGCAGGCTCTGGTCGCAGGCTGAATGCATGACTGGCATACCACGGTCACTCCTTTGTTTTACGTGAGCTTTGCGCCAAGCACTGTCTGAACATGAACGAGTGTGATCCTGTGCGGCGTGGATGGGCTGTGTCTCCAGTGAGATGGGGCTCTGAGCTTCAGAGCTCAGGAACTAACCACAGGCGTTCAGCTGCCCACCCCAAACTTACTCTCCCATTGCCTCTTATAGATTAACACCTATTTATATGGGTCTATTACCTACCTGTTTGGGACATCTGAGAGATTGTAGTTAGGAAACCCTTTAAGTAAATATTTTCTTCTATATAATTTTAATGGCAATGAGGCAGACAGTCCAGCTAACTAATTGAAAATGTGAAGCTTATTTTTAGACAGCCTAAGCTGGTACTGGTTTGTAATTAGAACATCAATGAAGAACTGTGGGAAGGACTGGTGAACGAGTCATTGCTTAAAACGTCTGAAAAAAGTGTAGGCATTTTTTTTCAGATCCTTCTCTATTAGCACTGCAAATGCCACATAGTTTCATACATTTGACAATGAGATTTTAGCTTGTCCCAGAGCAGACCTTAGGTATGCTGGTTGCAAACTGCATTTCAATTGCAAAGACTGTGTGCAAACAAGCCATAATTGAGAATGTCAGAGATTCCCAACTGACTTAAATAAAATCATCAGACTAGAAACTCAGCATGTCCCTCATCTGCTGTAAAAACTGTCAGTACGGCATAGGATGGCTTCTTCCTGCATGAACCACAACCACAAGGTCAGGCATACAACCAGGAACCCCCAAGCTCCTCGTTAGTCATTGGGAAGAGGGGAGGCACAGAAGGGATGCTCTGCTCTGTGGCTGGTGGTCTGGCTGGAGTGGCATTTGTGTCTGCTCGTGTAGACACGGTTGTTCCACATGCCAGGGGAAACCAGGCAAGTGTAGGGTCCAGCCCCTGGGGGAGACAGCCCCATGCACCAGCACAGGCTGGGGCTGACCTGCCGGGAGCCAGCTCTGCAGAGAGGGGCCTGGGAGCTCTGGTGGGCAGCAAGTTGCCCATGGGTCAGCAGTGTGCCCGGGTGGCCAAGGCGGCCAGCGGGATTCCTGGGGGGAACTGGGAGGACGGTGGCCACCAGGTCAAGGGAGGTGACCCTGCCCTCTGCTCTGCCCTGGTGAGGCACATCTGGGGTGCTGGGTCCAGTGCTGGGCTCCCCAGTTCAAAAGAGACAGGGAGCTGCTGGGGAGGGGCCAGCGCGGGGCTATGAAGATGATGGGGGGACTGGAGCATCTCCCTGGTGAGGGAGGGCTGGGAGAGCTGGGTCTGTCCAGCCTGGAGAGGAGGCGGCTGAGGGGGGATCCCATCATGTCTGCAAGTATCTTCAGGGCCAGTGCCAGGAGGACGGGGCCAGGCTCCTGTCAGTGGTGCCCAGCGACAGGACAAGGGGCAAAGGGCACAAACTGCAGCACAAGAAGTTCCTTCTGAAGATGAGGAAGAACTTCCTTACCTTGAGGGTGGCAGAGCCCCGGGACAGGCTGCCCAGAGAGGCTGTGCAGGCTCCTTCTCCGGGGACATTCACACCCGCCTGGACGTGACTCTGTGCAGCCTGCCCCAGGTGACCCTGCTTTAGCAGGGGGGGACTAGGTGATCTTCAGAGGTCCCTTCCAATCCTGACCATTCTGTCATTCTGTGATTCTGTAATTTCTGAGTTCTCTTGCCCTACATATGGATGGAGATGGGATAAAATGTTTGCCACGCGACTGTAGAGGAAATGTAAGCCAGCCGAGGTAGAGCCCTTCTAGAAATGCAGTAGGAGTTTTATACTGACACATCAGTGAGTGGAAGGTCTATTTTGTTGTTCCAACATTCTTGTTTGTTGCTAAAATTCATTATGCTGCCTTTCATAAATAAGATGCTAAAGGCTTGGGGAAAATCAATGCTAATAAGAACTAAACTATATGAACATTGAACTGGAGCAAAGGGATATTTTGCCTTTGATTAAGTCATTATCAAACCCCCTGCAGTATCAAATATTTCTGTCTTAAATTGTTCATGAATAATAGTGTGCCTTGAATTTCATGGACAAAAAACATTGTTCCCTCAACAGCAGAAAAAGTCTATAGTCCACCTTTGGGATTGCACTTCTGTTTGCTTTGGTATTTTTGTACATAATTACAACAGTACCATCCCTTAGCTACATACTGCCTGGGACAGGGTAGTGAAACAGCAGAGGGACTCGATAGCAGGCATGGGATTCAGGATTAGTCTATATCCTAAACCTGAGACAGTCCCTGATGAGTGCTATCTTGACTTTAAAATTAAATGCATCTAAACCATTCCCAAACTTTATGATATGCATTAAAAAAAAAAAAAAGAAAAAAAAAAAGAAAACCAAAGCTTGCAACCCGATTGGCAGCATCAGTCTTGTTGACCCTACATGACCCTTAGTGGCTGGAGATGAAACATGGGCCCTCTACTGTCCACCCACAGGGCAGGGACAGAGAAGTGCTCCTGTCTAATGTCACTGCTGGTAGAGGACCAGAGGAGTTCAGGTCTGTTCTTGTCAGGGCCATGCTTTCTTTTGCTTTAAAGAATTAATGTATCAATAAATAAAGAAACTGGGTCTTGGCCCTGGCAGTACTCTGTGGTGCCAAATAGTATCTTTATGCTGGCATAGCTTTCATCCAGCAATTAAACCAAGGCTGTACTGACCCTCCTCTGCTTGGGCACGAACTGCTGAATTACAGACCATCAGAGAGAGTGGTCACATTTCAAATATATCAGTAATACCTGTTGGGAAATGACTGCCCCATCATGCATTGTTAAAGTAGCTCCCTTCAATATTAAATGAAGATCAGCCAGGCACACCATATTAAAAGCTCATTTCCTCCAAACCTACTACAAATGCCAAAGCTACATTGCCACTCGCCTTTCCAGCTGGAAAAGACACATCCAGGGTTGAAAGGGACAACTCGCACATTCTACAACCATGTCAGTGCCTTGCCATGGCACTGCAACACTTACCCCCACAACGTACCACTTGCAGCCTGCCACCTGCTTGCACTCTCCTATGTGACTTTTCGAGGAGATGGGGGGGAAATTGCCTATAGAGGATTGAGATCTACAGCAAAGCCCCTGGCCACTAGCACCTGTTAGAACCAGGGGCTCTTCAGACAGCCTCTGTTCCAAGCTTAAAACATATGAACTTCATTTGTGCATGGTGGGAAAGGGCTGCAAAGACCTGCGTCCAAAGGCATTGCAGCAGGGAACCCACCTGGAAAGGTCTGGGCTGTTGCACGGGTGCTCCTTCCCCCTGCGCACCCAGCATAAAAAGAGGGGACTCAGCTGCTGCCACCTCTTACCCCACTGTGGCATCCCCTCTGCTGGCTCTGCCTGCTCCCTGCCACCCTCCGCACAAGCAGAAGGATGTGCCAGGACCTGCTGCACGCTGCAGATGGTCCCCAGGGGCCTGGCAGCCTCTCCAGGACTCCGAAGTATGATTTTGGGCCAGTTCTATTCATTATAGCAGTTAATGTGCAAAACAGACTCAAGCTTCTGTGCCCCTCTTGTCCTTCCTTCCCCTCCACCCACACACTCCTGTGATGGATCCATTACACGCTCTTGCTCACACCTGCGTTTTGCAGAGCTCCCTGTAAAAGAGGCAGCTTTTAGCAGGACTGTTTGCTGTCACTAGCGTTATATACCAAAAGGATAAACACCACATGTAGACGTTTTGTGGGTAAACCGTAGAACAAGATTATCAGTATTATCTCCGCATAATTGTGATTCCTGAATTTAGCAATCTCCAGTTTAAAAAAAAAAAAAACAAAACTCCACAGGATCAAAATAGAATTTGGCCACAAATTTGGGTGAAAAACTGATATTCTGAAATAGGGAAAAACATAATCTCAGAAAAATGTATTGCTCTTTACTAAGAAAAGAACTCAAATTACAGAAGACATGGCTTGAGCACTTACGGGCTGCAGAGCCCAGCAAACAGCACACTGACATGCCGGTGGCGATGGCTGTGCCCCTGCGGCATGGGCTGGGCAGGCAGCACCACTCCTGCCAGCATTTTCCAGGATGGAGCGTGATCAGATGAAGTGGGTGAAAAGACCCACACTGACACTGAAAGATCGGTTACCTGGTCCTAAGAGCAGTCAGACCTCAACTATGAACACCAATATTTGTAAATACAAAATCTTTCTATACAAAACAGTACATTTTGGTTTAATCCAGGAAGAATCTTCATTGCCTCTACATACAAATGATGTGCAGTTTGTACACCTAGCTTTAACCTAAGCAGAATCCTTTTTAACCATTTCTACCCCTGATCATTTGGTGAACTTTAACAGGGCTGCTGGGATGGCAGCCAAGTGAAAATTTGCACTCGTAAGTGCTCTGTCCCACTTAAAATTGCCTAGTGGCAATGCCAGCCAGTCTCTGTAGGTGTCAAAACCGCGTGTCCAATTATAACTCCCCAACAATCACGGCGAGGAACAGGCAGATGGCTATCATATGCTTAAAGTATCATTTCTCCAGTAAAGCACCATTTGTTTGCCCTGTCAAATTAAATATTTTCCTCTTTGATTTTTGTGTGTAAGAGAGAATGAGGAAAACCTGCCGCTGCTGCAGAAACATTCTGCAGCGCCTTGGCAGGGTCCCCGCCGCTGCAGCCGGAGCGGCTCAGGGGGTCCAGCTGCCCAGATGGTGATTAGCAGCATCTGGCCTTTTGGCAACCCATTTGGGCACCTCGGCTGGCAGCCGTCAGTTTGCCGGAGGGGAGACCACGGCGCTGAATGTGTTACTGGGATTGTCTTGACCTCCTGTGTGACATCTCCATTTGACTAAGCACTCTGCAAGAGGGGTATTATTTCCTACCCAGTGTCAGGGCTCACGCAGTTTTGGTCTGCCACCTTCACAAAGGAGGCTTAAAAGAAAACCGTAGTAGATATTCCTTTATGATTAGAGCTAAAATTATAAGTCCTGATTAAAGCGGGCTTGCCTGGAGATTCAGAACAGTTCTTCCTTCCTCTCTATCACTTGACAGCAAAAAGCTATTAATTAGAGGGGAAAAAAATTTCAAGCTCTGAAATATTTCAGGGACGTCTGAACTCAACTGGAATATCTAACTGTGGCCAAACCCTGGCCAAGAAGTGGCTTGTTTATGTACAATTCCTAAATCCACTGCCCCAACATCTGTACGGACTCAGTGGATAGTACAGTTGCAGTACTGTGCACCATGTGCATGTTGCTCTCCAGAAACTCAGGCTGGAGCCTCCCTGCTCGAGGGGGATCAGAGGCTGAGGTCTATGCAAGCTCCAGGAGAAGGAGAATTGGAGGAGGCAAAGCTCATCCGTGCCAGCTACTTCCAATGGCAGCAGCTGCATTGCTCAGCCAGTATATGTCCTGGAAGGGTGCAATGATGGTACTCCCAGTCCTCTGCTTTAAACACATACACACATTATTGCAATTATAATAAGCCACATAAGACACTGTGATGGTAAAAAACCATATCTATTTGCTCTCTCTTAGGCAGGCAGTACATGATTATGAGACATTTTGTCTAGAAAACTTGATCTAATAAGTGAACAATAAAAACATTGGAAGTTTTTAGAAAATGCCTAGTTAGAGGAATTTCTTTACAAGAAACTACTTAATCATTTTACCTTTCACACATCTGTTAAATTGGCAATATATTCCAAACAGAAATCATTTTGCTGTATTTCAGAGTTACCCGATTTTAATGAGTCTCTGGAGATATAGGGATAGATTTTGCTGCCAACTACCATTCAGCCTAATCCTGCGATGGAAACATCAAACTAGAGGAACTCAGTGTGTCCCTGCTGTCAGACTACTATGCGATAAAGTTAGCACTCACAAAAAGGGAACAAGAGGCGTCAAGGATCGACAAGAGAAGGAAATCCAGCAGAGAGATCCAGACCTACTTTCTCAGCTGAGTTAATGGAGTATTTTTATTGCTTATTTAAGAGCATGAACATGTAGTAATGTGTTCTATTCAGGATTAAAAAAAACCTAACATGCTCTGTTCAGATTAGTATAAAATACAAAGACAGAGGTCCCTTTCAATCTGTATTATTCTATGATCCTAAGGAATTAAAGAATTAAATTGTAACTACTGTTTAGGGAAAGAAGAAAGAAAGAAAGAAAAAACAACACCACCGGATTGGGATTTGCTAGGACAAAATACCGAGCTCTCTTAACAACCCTGTGACAAAATCCAGTGGACAGGCAGTAGGTGGTTGCCCCAGCAGCACTATACCATGAAAGCAAGCATGGGTACAGTGGCAGCGACCCACTGTGTGCCTTAAAATTATTTTGGGGACCTAAAAAAGCCACAGGAAATATTTATGTTCAACCACTAGGAAGACAAGGTATGGCAGCAAAAGCTCTGTGACACAGACAGTGATGCCAGCTGCTAGTCCATGGCTGAAGGCACTTAGCAGGCAGGGCTGCAAGAAGTTTGCAGTCTTGTGAAACTACAGCATTGTCTCTTCCTCTGCATGTCCTCACATATTAATAGTTTCCTTATAATCAGCTGAACAGTTGAGAAGTGTTACAAAAAGATCTAAAGCAGCTAAGTATGGGAATACGAGCATTCCTATTAGCGTAGCTCCACTTGAACAAGAACTCATGCTTGGGAGGATGAAGTGCAGAGGCAATATCGAAATCTAATAAAAAGAAATCCTCTTTTCTTGTTAAAGTGAATGCCCTCCCCCTTGCCCCATTACTATCTCTGCAAAGAAACTGCTAAATCAGTGGTGAATTTTCAATCGAAATCAGGGTTCACCTTAGACAGTGATATTTGTGCACTCAAACTACAATCACACTTTAATGAAGCCCTCTTTCAAAGGGCTTATCTTTAAAAAATGGGAAAAGACATCAACAGGATGCAGTAATTAAGAGAGAACTGCAGGCTTACGCTTCAAATCTCTAACAGGAAATGGAAGACTAAAGACAAAATTAACTGAATAATTTCCAAAGCTCAATATACATTAGATAATTATATCTAATAGAGAGAGTTATCCGCTGATTTTTGCTCAACATCAAGAAACTGGAAAGTCATTAGAGAGAAGAGACTTGAGATAATCAGCTAAAAGCCTTTAGTTGGATTTTGAAAGTTCAGAGGAGAAAGTATGCTGATTTTTTTGAACCTTCAGTAGAACTTCAGACAGTCACCTACCAGTGAAAGCTGTGAAACGAAGGCAGAAAACACCCACACAAACCAGAGGACAAAGAGGTGCTAACCCCTCCCCCGAAACGGCTGCAAAAAACAGTGCTGCCTCAGCTCAGGTTTAAACATAAAGCTGCTATGATGCCTCTCCCCGTACTTTCCCCTTCAGTGCCTGCAGCTTGTGTGCTGGCCATGGGTCCTACCCTCCTCCCAGCCTGGGGAGCGTACACTAAAATAACGTTCAGGTGCTCCGTGGTCCCTAAAGCAAGAAAATGCTCCAGGTGAAAATGCTTCAGCTGCCCTGAAGAGCCACAAACCTCGGGAAATACTGCCTTGAACTAGAAAGCATTTTTCAGGTATGGTCCTGTCTCCAGATCCGACACCCCACGCCCAATCCTGTGCATACCCTGGTGTCAAAGATCTCGTGGATCAGCAGTTGTATGAGCCATGAGGACAAACACAGCTGTGCCTTAGACATGAGACCTGACATTCCCATGCCTGCAGAGCACTGGCACGATTGCATCTTCACATCCAGTGTTGGAGGTCTGCCCTTCCTACAGAGAAGCCCTTGTCTGGGGTTGATGAAAAGCACTTCTCTGCAGAGGACAACGACACCAACACCAGCTCAGCCTTACAAAACCCACTCGCAAGAGATGAATGAGAGCATCGAGCACTGTGATAAACTTCATTAATTCTAGTCACTTGGTCGAACGTGTGTAAAGGTTTGTATTTGGTTAAAAAGGAATACCAGGTTTGGTCAACTGCTGTCCACTGGGGGTGCAACTGCAAAATTTACTGCTGCTTAAGTCACCTTTCATTAAGGATCTCAATTAGCTGATTTGTGAGAACAATTACAGTATGATTGCTGAAATCAATAAATAAGTTTCAGAGCAGACAGATTGTATTTTCTTGCCTAGCTTCCACTTATAGAGGCCAAACGAGGCTATCACTGGAAAATCTTATAAAGCCTCAGAACCTCTTAGTTAGAATCTAGTTAGAAGCTAAAATTGCCCCTTTCATTTAGCCTCTTGCCTTACCAGTGTGAGATTGCAGTACATTTCTTAGCATCTTATAAAGGGTTACCATTGAATGAAGTGGGTTTAAGAGATTCTGATTAAACCCATTCATCTCAGATGAGATGGAACAGAATCAAAATCAAATCCCGGGAACAATATAGTTGTGAAAGGCAATACATACCAGGCAAAAATTAGGAACCATACACAGCAGCCTGCAAAGTCTAGGGACATACCTGGCAGTGGCTCATTTCTATAGGGCTTAATACATTACAGCAAGAGGAAGAAAAGCAAGGAAACTATCCGTACACCGAACAAGACCTTCCTTGTCCTCCTCAAACCAGGAGGAATGCACATTAATGTGGGAATTAATCTCATACCAATTAAATTTCTTCACCACCAACAAAACCTTTCTTTCCTGAAACCCCTTGCGTAGCTCCTCCAGCAACAGGTAGGAGTCAGCCCTACAACTGGTGGCTTCATGGTGGGTTCCTGAGGTGACCTCCACACTGGGAAGTCCTGCACATGGCACGTTTGCTTTGCAGCCTTGTGCTGCCAGGACCCTGACCTGCCATTTAGCATCCAGTTTTCACAGAAGCATCATCAAGTGAGTTTATCAAGTCATCCCTTGCCTGTTGAGTGCCCCAGCTTTTTGTGAGCACAATTCTCCCTGGCAGAGAGGTCCTGGGACTTCTCCTGGCTGGCTATGGTATGGAGGTTAAACTAAGTCTCAATAACTTGAATTTGCAGGGTTAAAATGGTGGAACCAGCCAGTTATTACAGGCAGGAAGATGTGCACAGCTTAGGTTTGTCCTGGTTTTGGCTAGGATGGAATTGCCCGCTGGGATTAAACCACAACAGGGTTATATTTCCATATCTTAATATTCAGAATGAACAGTGTTAATGTAGTATTCAGAAAGTCTAGCAAGGAGTGGGTCCTTAGTGGTTAAAGCCTATGTGAATATAGTATCTGGATAAAAAATCAGAATAACTTTCCCTGATTCCTTTTAATTTTCTATTTACATGTGAAGTAATATACTTGTAAATATGATTCTTTACATTTGGAATAATTATATTAATTCTAGACAGCCATTGGGGTGGGGTTACTTATGGCTGGCAGCTCTGAAGTCATTGCAACACTGCTACAGGCTGAGCCTTTTGCAGTCCAGCTACATCACTGTGAACAGTACTTTTCCTGGAACAGTTGTCTTGGCTTCTGCATTGTCAAAAAACATCAGAAGTGGGATAGGAACAAGCTTTCAAAGCATAAAGATCATTCCAGCTACAAATGTTCAGCAACCATGAGATAAATACATGAATGAAATATCATTTGGTATCTAGGGCTGTATCTCCAGGAAATTACCATGTACCATGGTTTGCAATTAAGCATTTGGCCAGCTTCTTGGACAAACCCTTACCTCTAGATTTACTAACCCATGGTACCATTCACAGGCTTCATTCAAGAACAGACTTACATGATCTGAACTTTAATGAGTGAGGTTGAAACTGCCACCAAAAGAACATGAGATTTTGTTATTATGGACTGGAAATGACATAGGAAGAGAAAAACCTGGGTGTAGTCACTGAATAAAGGATGCTTAAAAGACAGCAGTGTAATTTCAGCACATCAAGCATAGTCATCTAATCATCCCACCACATGCAGGGTGGCAAAGCTCCCCCTGAAAAGCCTTACAGCCCTCCAACCCTCCTCTGCCAGGCTCTGTTATTTTCCTGAGCCCCGCAGCAGTGTGTAGGTGCGTGATGCACCTTTATTATCATTTGTGCCAGCTCCAAAGCTAGCTGTAGTCAAAGAGTAGGTCTGTATGGCTTTCATGAGGCCTTCTGGCTCGTGCCCACCTCCCAGGTCAGAAAAGCCTAAATCCAGTCAAAGCCAAGTTCACTGATGCCAAACAAACCACAGACTCCCACACGGGCCCCCCCACAGACCCACCAGCCAGTGGTCCACCACGGGGTGACCTCCATTCACATCTTCTGGCTGCCTCAGCATGAGAAGTCAAGCATGGATTAGACCCAGCCCAACTGTTAAAGGGAAGGGAATAACTCACTGGCTCAGCTCTGCCCAGCTGAGCGAGCCTGACTCTGCCTTCATGCGAGAAAACCCCTGCAAACCGAGGGATGGTATTTTTATGGAAGTGCCTTAAGGAACAGGTTTTCTCAATCCTGTTATTAATAAAGGGGAAAAAAACCTCTCCAAAGCATACAGTACTCATCTGATATGGCGATAAAATCCAGAAAACTATGAGTTCAATTAAAGCAATGTAAACTCAGAAGCTTATGAGCTTCTGGTGAGAGGGTTAGCCTGGTAAATACAGACAGCATCCAGGCATAGAATCTCTTTTGAAAGCGAGATTTTAATAAGGCTCAAATCTTCAATTAGGCTGAAAATTGAGGAAGACTGAGAAAGGCGAGAAATGTCTGAAAGCAGTCTAGTCTGCAGAGTAACCAGACGTTGCCACACAGGAGGAGAAGGGGCTTCTCAGCCCCTGGAAGGGGACAGGTCACACCACATCCACAGCATTTGTTTCCAGCATCCTCCATGCTGTTATTTTTAGATGGCTTCATTGCTGCAGTATCTCAGCATGCCCAGGGTGTTTTTTAACCAGAAACACCACCACACACATTCTCCCCCCACCCCTGGTTTGGGGAAGCAAGGGGTGGGTTTCTCGGTGTGCGCTGACCTGCCCCCTATCCTTGCTGCTGCCTTGCTCGGGGGGCACAGGGCAGAGAGCCTGCGTGGAGAGCAGACAGATGACCTCACTGCAGGAAAGCTAGGTCAAAGATGTCAGGGTTGTATTTAGCTGTGAAACCCTCAAGGCATCTGAAGAGACTTTTAACTCTTGATTAATCTCCTGGTGATGCTAAATTTAAACAGTTTTCTGCAGCTCTTCCTGAAGCAAGATCCCCATTACTGGCCACAGGAACGGCCAGTTAGAGACGTCTGAAGTTAAGAGGAGTTTTCAAGCTACAGCAGAGTTTGAAGCCTAAACTCTTTTTCTTGCAATGAAAAGCAGGGAAAACATTTCCTGAGAGAGGACTACAGACTCACATTGCATAAAACCCCAAGAGCCTTTCCCATCTTGGACTCTGACTGCCCTCCTGCAACACCAATGCAAAAAAAAAAAACCAACAACAAACAAACAAACAAAAAAACCCCAAAAACCTAAACCAAAGGAGTGAAAGAAAGCAAGAGTGTGAATAATCGTATACAGTCGGTTCAACCCACCCCACAAACATTTTGGTTCACCAAAAAAAGCACAAGAACAGGCATTAAACAACGGATTCACTTTGCTGGCAGGGTTTTAACAGAAAGGTATACCGTAAAGACAGAAAGCCACGTCCTATTTGCAGAACACAGTTAGCTGAAAGGTGGTTATTTTCCTTGGTTCTGTTCTTTATCTGCCCCTGAGGCAATCAATACATATTCTGAAAAACAGTTTTATTCCCTTGCACAAATATCTATGTGTGAGCATATACTCATGGTACTCCATTTTCCTGCAAAATATAAATGCTGAACAATTATGATCTATTTTTAACTAATCATCCAGGCATGTGTCTAACACTGATACAGCTACATCCATCTATACATCTCTTTTTATAAACGGCAAGGCAGACTCTGTCCTAATCTAGGAATCCGAACAGATACATTTTAAAATAAAACCTGCAAGACCCTATTTTTATTCCCCAGGGTTTCTTGCACAACATCTTAGTGCCCTAAGTGGATTTCAAATATGGGACAGGATTTTCCTATCTCCCACTCTTTTTACTATAAAAAAGCTACTGGTAGAGCCCCAGTCTGCACAGGTTTTAAAGGCAGCCGGTTTCCTGGTGCACCATCTGTACCTGAAGTCATCCTGTTTCTGCCATTGCTGATTGCCAGTAAGACACATGTGAACAAAGCTGTAGGAAAGAGGCTTTCACTGACTCTAACAGTAAGTGATAATAACCACAACTTCTCTGTGACTCCTTTTCTCTGACTTATTCGTCACACTGCGATCACATCTGCAACTGTCTGCAAGGAGGGGTCTCAGAGCCCACCAAGGATCTCTGCGATGCCTCAGTTTGGGAATGCCTGCCCAAGGTCTAGCTCATGATGCACCATTTCTCCATGGCATTGTTGCCCAGGGAGACATCAAACACTGCTGGAGAAAGGGACACCCTGGTGCTGCAGTCAGACAGACCTCAGCGAACACAGTATTTGCTGCAATGACTCTTTTTACTACCTGCAATCATCTAGTCTAGCCCGTAGCCCATTAGTGGTGGTGGTCAGTAAGGATGCTGATCCATTAGCACTGTCGGCAATGCAATCCTAAGGCTTTCGGCCAGTCAGTGCAGTGGGACAGGGAAACCTACAAAACAACTGCTGCTTGAGTTGCCTTGACCACTCCAACCCTGTGACCATAACCATGCTGTGTATAAAACAGTGTGTACTTACACAGTATGAAGAGATCAGCTTTAATCTGTGAGTTAAAGCATGAGGGCACCAGCCATTGCCCGAGCTAGACAGAGTAATGGTTTTCTAAGTGGGAACTGAAAAAAATGCTAGTTTCTTAATCCAGGGTGAGAGATGGATGAAAAAAGAAGGCATTTCACTCATTATATAGACACATCCATTTCTTCATACTCAGACAGGACTCCTCTAGTTTTGTTCTAGACCTAATTAGATTTTAAATGAGATTCCAGCACCTATAATAGCTTATTCTGATTGTTCTTTTTATATCATACAGGCTCTGAATATTCATTGTGTTCATATGATTAAGTACCAAATCAATAGATATGACTAGTGGACCTGTTAGAATTTATGTTTTGCCTTATAAATACAAAGAATGAAGTCATATCTGATGTACAGTTCAGCCTCCCTCTTTGAAGAGCTGCTGTGACTGACACGGCTGGTGATCACAATGAAAATGGGGGAGAATGAGTAATTTAATGAAATTTCTCCATTTAGGACTAAAGTAACCAAAAGGGAGTGTTACAATATGGGATGAGTTTCCAATGTTTTATCACGGAAAAAGAACAACGTGACTTGAAACAAATGCAAAGGGTCCCTGCTCCTAAAGCAGTAAATTCTGGAATCTGTCCCATGGCAATGGGCACCTGGGTAGCAGGAAGGAGAGGACCACAGCTGTTAGCCTGATACAGCCCCGAGCAAAAAGTGCTTATGAAATACAAGTCAATAGAGAAAAGATAAAAGAGGTATTTTTCCAAACGCAAAACACATGTCCTCACCTATGTAAGGCAAAGAAAAACTCGCAATGTCTTCCTAGAGAAAAGTCTGCCAATTCAGCAGGACAAAAGAAGGAACCTGTGGTGATATTCCTATTCAAGCTCACTGCAACGACAAGAATCTTTCATTCCTCCATCTCACATGACAGTCACTGCCTCTGACTCATGATGCAGACCTTTCCCACCAGAAAATTAAGCAACCCTCTGTGAGCCAGTACCACTCACTGGTCCTTGCCTGGCCTGCAGGTCTTCATCGCTGGTGTCACTGCATTTCTCCATCACCAAAACCACAGCACTAGAAGAGGAAACACACTTGACCAAAACATTTCTAACATTACACCAGGATGAAACTTCCTGAAGCCATGAGACACGCTGCTGGCAGCTGAGCTTGCTGGGAGCAGCCATTGTGTGTGTACGTCATTAATGAAGGAGCAGCAGCTCCTTGGCATGTTGGGTTTACAGTCAGGGATTTTGTTCCCAATTTCAATAACCTGAAAGGCAGAAATTCCAAACCACGGCCAAATGATTTGGACATGAAAAGAAGTTCAGAGTGTACCAACACCACTGAGGAGGCACCAGGCAAGCTGTGCATGGATGGTGCTTGTGCACCGTGAAGGACAGTGCCAAGTGGAGGCATCAGCCAGTGCAGGCGGCGCATGGCTGGGAATTGCATGGCCTCCAGGCAGCAGGATGCCAAAGTGGTCCTGCTTGGACTTAAAAAACTCTTCAGTGTCCCTGCTATATGACCCACAAGTGATCTGCAGCATCCATATTATTACCAGCCCCCTCCTTCACAGATGATCCAGATCCTCCCTGGTCAGGAAATAGTGCCTGAGCTAATAAGGCTGGCTTGTGGCAGAGTTAATTAGCTCGGATTTAACACTGCTGGCTCTGTTGCCTCCAGCTTCCAATCCAGTCATTTGAACTAAACTTTAGATGTCCACTTGCAGTTCAGAAACAAAATGTCAATAATGATAATTAATACGCTGAAATTACTGCTCTTGTTCAAAGTCAGGTGGTGTTAACTGAAGGACTACACCAAAGCAACAATGGCAAATTTTCTGTTAACTCTGGAGAAGGGGCATGGGGCAAGAAGGAAATACCAGTGTTATGTCCACAGTAATCTAGACCTGACTTAATCGCCCTGGGTTGTTTTTTAGTACACATTTTCCTTGTCCACAGACTATGGCTACAACTTCTGCCATCTCCACTACTACCGTGGCTTCAGCAGTGGGAGACCTTTATTTTTCACCGAGTTGGGATCTTAGATTTCACCTGACAATTTTTTTGCCTATTTTCCTTTGACTAAAATATTGTCAGTTTTGTTTTCAAATACAGTTGGAAGCTTTGGCTTCCACTTGGAGTGGTCGAAAATGTTTTCATTTCTTTTATTACTGTTGAACAGAGAGAAAGTGCTTTCCAATACTTTCAAGAAAGAAATTGCCTCATGTTTGCACAATACGCTGCAGAACCTGGACCTGATCTACAAATCAGATCATTATAGCGTGACTCACCACACAGGAATAAATGTACTTTAAAGTGGCTTGATTGGGAAAATCAGATTAACATAAGCAGTCTGGATTTTTGTTGAACGCCAAAGGACATTCAAGCAGCAAGGGAAACAGGGCATAGGGAATCTTGTCAAACGCACGCTTCAAATCACCTGCAGAAAGTTAGCCAAAGTATTATTGCAAACCTGTGGAGAGACTTTATGTAGCCTAAAATGAGATAGGCACCCCAGAGGAAAAGGTCTCGAATATCCGTTATCACTGCACCGATGCTGGTCACCACTAAATACTGTGAGTCAGCTCCCAGGAGTACCCTGTGTCTTGCATTGCTCGACAGGCACAACCTGTGCTGTATCCAGTGCTTGGGTTTCCAATCCTTCCTTCTATAAGGGGGATAGAGGAACGTGTTGTCCCTGATTTCAGCAGTTTCTCCTGTTCAAAAGTCAAGAGGATGCTAGAAGTCCCATTATTCCTTGGGAAGCTGCCACACATGCAAAGCAATACCCTGAGCAGGCTGCAAGATCCACCAGAAGTAGTAGCAAACTAGTCTCACCCTGTGATCCTGGTAGTATCATGTGCAGAATTAAGCAGCTTGCTTTAAAATCAAGAGCAGAACTTATTAACAAGCTACCAATGAGTCATGCATACCTATAGTGGAGTTTATTAACTAAGCTTATGGGGCTGCCTGCCTTATTTAAAACCACTAAGACATCTATACATGCTTTTAAAAAAATCTCCTTCAAGCACCATGGCCAAGTTCCCTGTAACACTTCATGCCCATGCAGGGAGGTCTGTTTGCTGGGTCTCCAGCTGGTCGGCAGCACGTTCCCCTGCAGCTCCCCCACTCGCATATAATATCATAAAGCCCAGATAACTAAAACTCTGCCTTAAAATTGGTTCATCTCTCCCCTTTCCACAGCCCTTAATAGCCACTGCAGAATTACTAAGATAGGGGGAAAAAAGGATTTCTCTCACAAGGCAGTGATATAAGGCAAGTATACAACAGGTTTTTATAGAAAGCGAGGACCAAATTGGATTCTGTTTAGTAACTGAAGGAGGCGTAATTCTCTGAAACACCAAAATCCCAGGTTTTCTGTGGGGAAGTAACACCTTCCAAAGGGCACAACCAGGACAGCCCAAACAATGCAGTTAGTCCTGCAGCGTCTCAAATACCACATTAAGCCAGGGATTCCCAAATATACTCCACTCCTACACTGCTGCTATCTGCAGTAGCAACAGCCTCGCACATGGACCAGCATCCTCCCCAACTGTGCTGTGGCATGCCAAAAGAGGCAGCCCACATTTAAACAGTAACACCAGCAGTGTCACTGGCATCAGGACCCAGATGCATGCTCACCACCCATTGCACCAGAGCCTGTCTGGGACTCAGTTTTCCCCAGGGGACAGAAAGGTGAAGAGAAAATTTGCACGTCCTTAATGCTCAGTGTCTTGTTGGCTTAGTTACTCCCCGGGGTGCAACTCTCTGTCATTGCAGTGTAATACAACATGACATCTCTAGCTCCGGGTGCTCCATAATGTTACTGCTCTCTGCAAAAACTATAGGAAATGTTCTTGTCCTGGAAAAAGCCTAGGGGATCAGTCTGGCTCCTGGCCCTAGACCTGACTATTGTGTCTGGAAGTTGTTCTTCCCCTTCATTTTGCAGCCCTCCGTTCCTATAATTTTTGGTTTTTTCCATGAATCCCATATGGGCTTTCACAGCACGTGCAATCCTGCTGTCTCCTCTGTCAGCCCAGTTCCATGTCTGGACTGTTCCTCAAATGCACTGCCTCTTCCAAATGGAGTTTTGATTAATCTGGGATTGAGCAACCCTGGCCATCTGCTGCTGTCAGAAGAGGGATGAGGCACCGCACCGTAAGTGATCATTTCTGCGGTGCCCCCTAAGGAAAGACGAGGGGCCAAACTGCGCAGTCCTTGCTCTGACTTGCCCTACAGGTTTCACCTCTCCATCTGGACGCTTTTCACAATTTCAGTATTTCTGCTAAATGTCTAATTCAACCAATTAGTGCAGAATGTGGGGTCTGCTCTGTTTTATATGTTCCAATACAATAGAAGAGATTTGCTTTTATTGATGGATCTGTCACCCCAGGCAGGATAGTAATTATGTTAAAAATCCTGTTCCAACTCCCACTGATGCGTCTATTTCTGGAAGATGCTTAGTCTTGTTGTTTAATTTCCTGTCTCCAGATAAGTTAAGAGTGTGAAATTATAACTACACAAGCTACTTTTACCTAGAGATCTACACTCTGCCTCTCTTTAGCTGGTGAAAATCAGTGCAATTTCATTTTCTCCTCAGTTTGTAGCACCTGAGAATCTGGCCTCTTAATACTGTGTTAAATTATACTTTCATCAGCTATTAACTTTCACGCCATATTCAGGTTGCTCCTCCTGTTAAACACCTTGGAGATGCTGATCCAGCTGGAATTCTGTGAATCGCCTCTTCTACAAGGAGTGAAAATGGGAAATCACCTGGAGGAAGATCATACAAGGAGAGGGTGAGGGGTGCAGAAGGAGAGGGGGAGAGGTGACAACATCGTTGGAACAAACAAATGAACCAACCAAAAAGAAGACAAAGGGCCCTGCTAGCCACCCTAAGAAGAATTAAGCAAGAGTGACTGAGGTGGCTTAATTTGCCTTCAGAGTTCTGTGGTCCCGAATTAAATTCAACATGGTCTAGTTATCACTTGGAGCAATGAGACTATTAAATACATCAAGCTGTGGGGCGATAGGAAGAGCTTATGCACTTGGGCCTTTGTGGGTGAAAGAATTTCCTTTTAAGTCTGGCAGGGTTTTCTAATTACAGTTTCAGAGCCCGTCGCCTGTATGTTTTGGGAAATTAGCACTTTAAGGCAGGAGTCTGTATTCCCAGACAAGGCTGAATTTGTTTCCAGTAACTCTGATGTTTGCCAGGTTTAACTTTAATGACTTTAGGTCTTGCACAGGGAAAACCTTCCCATCATTTACAGTGTGCTAATTACAAATGGGGTGTCTCAAGTGGTGTTCGCCTCTATTGTTATATTTCACTGATTATTTTCCTGAAAAGCTGCAGACCTGCCTCATGTTCCCAGCTCTGCTATTGAACCACAGAGTCCTCATCTAAAGGATGGATATCTGAAGATACCCATAGCGTATCTTTAGATCGTGGCATCTTTGGGGTAAGCAGCTCCACCTCTGGGGGTTTGCCAGTCTCACTCTAGGCTGAAGCCCGTGCCGTGGGCACAGTGTTAGTGTGTTCTGCCTATTATACACTGCCCATCTACTCTCTCTCCCCACAGACATCACTTCTTCTTTTCCTATATATTCCAAAATCCTAAATATTCATGCTAGAAACAGAGCAAAAATGGTGTAGCTGGAGCAAATGTGAACTTCAGGACAAGCAGGGAATCACTGCCAGGATCCTCAAAAAGTAACCCAAGAGCCTGCATGAGTTTTGTGCAGGTGCTGTTATGCTATCGCTCACATCCTAGCATGACATCCAGGATCCAAGATTATCTCTCTGCAAAGACTAGTCTGCAGAAGCAAGCTCCAGTCTCACCAGCATGCCAGCATGGCCAGGGTGCGGCACCAGGGCTTTGGGATCACCTGCTTTGCTCAGGATCCCTTGGAAGTCAACGGGGATAAATGTGTGGGCCAAATGGCCCTCCAGAAGAGCTGATCTATTCCTGCAGCCTACCAAGGCAACTGGATTTTTAGCTAAAGTTGGATGCATTTGCCCAACACATCCTTGCTGGAGCAGAGTGACTTTTGAACTCAGGTTTGTTCTTGACCTGCATGTGAGCGTAAAGAGTGCAGTGGCAGAAAGCACATTGCCCAGCAAGAGCAACAGCTCCCAAACCACTGCTTTATCTGGTTTGACCTTTGCTTCATGGGAATCTTCTTTAGGGGCTGCAGAAGAGACTTGCTGGTGAGCCGTGCCCAGAAATAGCACACTTATCTCAGCAGGGCTGCTCTCACCTTCTTCTGGAGGTGAGCCATGGGGCCAGCACAGCCTCTCCCTTTTGACAGGCAAGTTTTCTTATCAAAATAGTGTTTTGCCCTAAGACGTTCCAGAAATTTCACTTCAATTTGATTGAGATACGGCACTTTCTCATTTTCGAATGTGAAAAGTTTGATGGGCGTTTTGTGATGGTGCCTCTTCAGCTGAGCTGTGCTGTAGAGGAAAAATAAATAAACCCCATCTACAAAAAAAACCATGCTGCACTCACTTCCCTCCTAGGACAGGTTTTCAGCAAGCAGGTAAGCGCAGAGCGGACAGAGTTCAGCACACGCTGCGGGTGACAGCTGCTCCCTTGGTCGACCTTTGTTTACACATTTGCAGCCCTGCTCTTGGGTTAAATCACCATGTTTCCTTTGCTTCCCTGAGTAAAGGGAGATAAGAGCACTGTTTCTCTCATTTTCCTTATCTCATGAATGTCCTCTTCGCTTTACTGAACAGCCTCTCTCTCTCTCAGCTGGCTTTGGCACGCTGAGGGGGTGGCAGAGGGGCAAGGAGAAGGCAAACGTGTTTGCAAAGCAGAGGGGCTGGTCACTGCCTTCCCACTGAACTCCTGTATGTATTTTTCCCAGTTATGGAAAATAGATATTTTTTTTCTGCTCTCAGTGGTTATCACTAGGTTTCAAAAATTGAGAAATTTGCTCAATTGGTAGATTTGTATCTGCACTGGGGTTACAAATTGAATCCCTGTTTCATGTACCACACTTTACTACACAAGCAGCAATACAGTAACTGTACTGTGAAAATGCTTTCCTCTGACATGTGAAATTAATTTATTTATTGGTAGAAATCAAAACAAACCACTTTGAAGTGGAAATATTATTGTGCCCTTTAGATTTTACTTTGATGAAGCCTACAATACCATTCCTGTTAACCATCTGTTTAAATCTTAATTAAATGGTGTTTCCATATGAAAAACAATCACATCATCCTTTATAATACAAGGTTCTGTAATTGTTCCAAAACAGAAGTACCAAGCTTTAAAAATTATGTCTCCTCTATCTACAGGATTTGTTGTAGGTTGTAAATTATTTTTAGTTTTGAGTCCTAGCAAGGAAGCACAAGTTGTAATGATTCTTCGTGTGTTTGTTATAAAAGATTTCCATGCCATACAAAGATTTGCAAGCATGAATCGTTCTTTCTTCAATAAGTGGGTAATTTCAAATGATGATTTTATTTTATTTTAGTTTAGTTTAAGCTTTTCCTTAGTTTCCATCTAATGACAGAGCAGCTCTCTTCACCCCAGCACACTGGCATGCAGGACAGGTTATTAGAGAAAGACCCTGGAAGTTTACACCCAGCATGACAATGACTATCTCCAGTCCTCTTATTTCATCTGCTTAAGCAGCTCCCTCCTGCAAGGAGTTGGATATTTAGGGACCTCTCCAGCAGAGGTATGGAGGAAGCATTCTGGCTAACTTAAGAAAGCCTTCAAATCTCTGCACCTGCAAGTAATTTGATTCTGAGAGCCCAGCCTTCTCCTTGGAAGGTACAGCACAGAAACCTGAAGGAAGCCTCGAAGACAGGACTTATCGATTTAAACACTTCTGACTTCAGGTTTTGTCAGGTTTTCTAAAAGCACCCCCAGACAGAAAGGTTACTTTCTTATTCCACGGTATAAGAAACAACATATCATTACCCTACCCTCCATTTGTTTCCTGGAAATATCTTATGTCAGTGAGTCACCTCCTTGGAGCTCAATATGATCACATACATTTGCTGAATGCCCTTTTCCAAATAAGACTCAACTTTGTGCAATGACAAATTCAGCTAAGAAACTGAAAAATATGCTTTCCTCTATGAAAAAGAAATTTTTTCAAAGCAAAGCTGAAGTGTTATCTCCATTTGTCCTCTTCCTTCTCCAAGATTCCCATGTGAGGCTGACTTAAGAATTTCAGGTCAGACTTCGCTCTCACGTACGCCCACCTAGAAATACTCCACTAACCACAGGCTTGGGATGCTTGCCTACAGAAAGCAACAGGGTTTGTGGAAAGAAAAAACTTTCTGAATTCTTGGTTTTGCAGGCACTGCTGTGACACTGCTCTGTGTGAGCTTGCACCTGGGTTTGCCTGGGGAACAGGGAAGGAGGAAGGTAACGGAGAACAGAAATATCCTTCCCCACGTGAGGTGTATGTCCACCAAAACCCAGCGATGGAGAAGGCTACTTGCCCTGACCATGCTGATGCTGGAGTACTCTTGTCTGGCACGTGTTGTTGTCACCTTGCACCTCTGAGAACATTTGGTAAAGCTCTTAGGCTGCCATGACTTCCACATCTTACAGGGTCTCTCCCAGATTGGGACCCTGCCAATCTCCCATCCCATCGGGCAGAAGAGAACTGCTGCGTCCCTGTGTGAAGCTGGGAAGCACAGGCAGCCCCTGCTTTGCAGAGAATGACCACCCTTGTTAGTCTTGAGACCATGCTGCTGACCCAAGAAGGCTACAGGCTTGGGAGGAAGCTGCTAGGACCCACCACAATTGCTGGCAAACCACCTGAGTGTTTTCTGGAAGTTTTTTAGTCTATTTAATTAAAGTTCTACATTTTGCTCATTTTTTTCACCAGAATACTTAAAGACCAATTCCCACCAGGACCCAGCTCATACTGCAGCTCCCCTGCAATGGGGCATTTGTATGACAGAATCACTGCAGCAGCACTTTCTGTGAACGTTTCTGGGGGATCGGGGCCCCTCATGCCCAAAAACACTGGCAGTCTGAACCAAGCAGACATCTGGCCCTTTCCAACAATTCCATAAATGTCCACCCCCCGCAGCAGTGCTGCCCCTCTGGGTCACAGGCACCAGCCTCCTGTGGATGTCACCTGCTGTTCCTGACAAGGACACAGATCTCCAGCTCAGAAGGGCTTCTTTTGCTAACCAGAACCAAACCTACATCTGCGACATTTGTCTGGAGGATGCTGAGCTAATACCTCAAGCTACCTTTGCCAAGAACGTAGCTGGCAGGGAAATGTCACTAACAGCTGGTTTTGTGCTGCCTTCTTCAGCGCTAAAGGAATAAACAAGGTGAGAAGCCCTCTCCCTCTCGGGCACGTGCAGATCTTCAGGCTCCACTGCAAGCTGCTATTTGGAGACCAGAAATCTCACAGTTGCATGAGAAGGGAGCAAAGCATGGGCAGATCTCCGATTTCATGACCATCCAAAATCCCTCTCTATCTGCACTGGATGCAATTCCACCCTCTATAAAGAATCATTAATAAGTGCTTACCCCCAAGCCAGATTGGAAATGGAGGTCAGGCGAAAGGGACTGTCCCAGTTCCTGAATGAGCCCTCTAGGATCATGCAAAATTGATTCTTGCTGATTTCTCTCCCAGTTATAGGCTGGGTCTAGCAGTGCGCGTCCCTAACTTTCCCAGTATTGGTCCGTGTAGAGTGGTACACAGACAAGCTTGGGGACAGCCAGAATGAGCTTTTGCTACATTAAGCTGTATTTTAAGATGGAAGTTTGCACCCAGCATGACGTGCATGCTAAATTTCTCTCACCAACAAGTAGCTTTTTGATGAAAACTGGAACTTCTGACAACAGTGACAATATAATGCCATCTTAGTCACTTAAATTACACAGTGGCAGGCTCAGATTCTCACACTGAGAAAAGGAAAAATAATGATTTGGAGCATGCAATGAAAGCAGCACTTTGCTTCTTGAAATGGATTAGTTTTGTTTGAGACTAAGCCAGTACTCAGAACTGCACGACATGGGCTAATGTAACTGGCAAAGTCCAGCTTACAACAAAAAAGTGGTCATCTAGGAACTCGGAATAACACTGTGACTGCTTTAAAGTACTTGCCTAAAAGCAACAGTTACCATTCAGCTCTCAGCAAATACAGGTTTTTCTTGCTACATTACCCTTGAATTGGAGTTGGCTTCAGCCTTTACGTTCCTATTCCATGCACATCAGCATGTTCAAGATGGCCTGGCACAAATTTCAAAGTGTCATGCATGAGCCAGGCTAAAGAAGGACACACACTCCACCAGGAGCTGGTTATACAGCCAGACAACCACAGCTTGCTCTCAGCTCTTCTGCTTGCAATACTGATATCTCAGCCTTGATGGTACATGGAATAAAATAAAAATTTAAAAAAAAAAAAAAAAACAAACACAAAAAAAAAAAACCCACACAACAACATACTGGTGTCTACAGAAAACCCTTCCCTCAAGGAATTGCTTAAGGATTCAAACCTGAAGGGCACTTTTAGGTCTAGGGGTAGTAGGAAAAAAACCTGGGTTTAGCACCATCTTTCATAAACTAGCCGTCATCCTCCAAACCACAGCATGCAGAAGCAACAGAGCCCCACCACAGGCGGGTCTGACTTCTGATACCTTTGGTGGGAAAGAGCAGGGCAGTGTGACAGCCACGGCTGTGCTTGAACACCTCAGTCCTGTGACACCCACAAGAGACTTGGCTCTCACTTCCCAAAATCAACGGCAGCTCCTCACCCCCTTGCCAGCTGCACGCTGCTCCAGGCACAACCCACACTCACAGTCCACAGGCGCCTCCCGTTCTGGGTAAGTTTGCTTTGGTTTTGCTGCAATAGCAACGGCTACTGCAGTTGCATTCAAGAGCAGCTCTTACGTCAGCAGAAGGCAAAGGGAAACCTCGGGATACCGCAGAGAGGACCTCCTCCTTGGGGATGTGCTAGTTATCACATTGCCATGACAACCGCTCCCGATGTGCCACTGTCCCCATGCAATGAATGGGAAATGTCATTGCGCCATGTCCAGGAACCTGCTTTCTGTGCACAGAGAGCGGGTGCTGCTTCGGCAGCCTTCACAGTCCTCACTGGGAGAAACCTTGGCTGGATCTATCAGTTCTGCAAAACTCTCATCACCAACGCAAACGCAAAGAGAGCATTAAAAGCATTTGGGGGATTCCTTCACCTCCTAAAACAGCTGCTACCTCAAGAGATGCTTGCCTTGGCAGCAGGTTTAGAGCAAACAAAAGGAAATTATGTTTGACAAAGCCTGTAATTAAATCATGGAACTTTCTGCTGCAGGATATTCTAACGGCCAAAAATATAAATAAGCTCATAGAGAGCTTAGGGAAAATCATGGAGTGCATCTCCACTGTGCCACCACATACTGGTCTGCAGGCAAAGGCCACTCCAGGAATACTTCAGCCAAAAAAGCTGGCGGTTGGAGGCTGAGAAAAGGAAAACTGGAGAGGGAGCCCTCTAAAACCACCCTGCTCGGATGCTGTTTCCCAAGCATCATTACCAGCCATGCCAGAGGCAGGACGGGTGAGCAAGCAGCGCAGACCAGGCCAACCTTTGCATTTCTCTGCTCTGGCAGATCTGTGGTTCACAGGCAGATTTCATCATGCAGATTGCATGGTGTTACTAGCAAGGCGTGCAGATATCACCAGCAGCAGCACAGCCCAGCTGTGGGGGCTCCAAAAAGCTTGTTTGTACCCTCTGCTCCAGCTTCTCTTCCTGGGAGTGCAGGAAGCACAGCCACTCCAAGCACACCTCCTGCCCCTTCCCTCTCTCTCTGCCCCACAAATCTCCCTGAGACACACATACTGTGTGCAGCACCCCAAAACTTGGGCTGCACAAGCCTCTGCTCCCCACCCAGGCCACCGTCCTGGCACCTACAATAGCTCAAAGCCGGTGAGAAGTTGGGATCCAACTGCCAAAGAAGCAGCTCAGAGACTTAACCATGTGGAGGTGCCACCAAGGTAACACTGGCAGGACATGCTTTGGGTCTTGGGGAAAAGAGACTGCAAAATGGGGACAAGAGAGAAGGAAAAAAATGTAGGTTTATAGACAAATTAATCCTTCTCATCCTTTAAAGAAAATCAGGTTAGTGACTTGCAACTGCCTTTGCCTCTAATAACTTTTATTTGTAGACTGACCCATCAAAGATGTTGATTTAAACATGCAGTTTAGTTGTAATGAGGATTTAAAATGAAGATACTAAACAAGAAATTCTTATAATTGTAAAACTTTTTCCAGTCGGACTCAGAGACAACTAGCCTGAGGTTTACCTCATAGAAAAATTAGGCTACTTCAGGATTTACCAGCTGGGTTTAACATAGTCTTTTCTGTTGTCACTACACACTGTAGTGACAGATGTGTGCAGATGCAATTCTAGCTGTGAGAAAGACTATTCAGTGCATAGCATGGCTCGTTCTTACCTTCCAAGCCAAAAAATTAAGGATTTGCCCCCACTGTTGCAAAACAGCATCTAAGGAAAGTCCCTTTTCTGTGCAGATGAATTACTTTCTATGAGGGCATGAACCCATACAGCAGCAACACAGCTGAAGAAAAATGCTTGCAAGAAAATGACCTTCCCAACACTAAACTAGCACTGAAACAGATTTATTCTTGTTCAGGTAAGTCGCCCTTAAAACTACTTCCAGGCCTAAGGAAGAACATTTCAACGGCAGTAAAAACTGGTCACACCAGCTACCTTTGAAAAAGTTTCCCTTGCTTTTAACTATAACCCAAAGCTCCTCCCTTGCTTCCCCAGGAGAATTAAAGCAGGGAAAGGTGACTTCTAATCTGATCATTGAAAAAAACAATTTCCCCACCACAAACGCAAACACATACCCTACTGAAACTAAAACTAATGAGACTAAGGAAAAAATTACCTCTTCTCAGCAGCTTCCTGAGTTACTCTGAGGTTGCCCAGATCCCTCTCTTAGCTCCTACACCTGCAAAGCTCCTTGATTACCCACATCATGCTTGGGGTGTTCAGGGATTCCTCATCCTTAGGAGCTGGTGCGGGACCTGCAACAGTGACTGAATGCAACGGTGCCTGAATGCAACGGTGCCATGTTTTCCCACCGAGGCTGAGATCCCTCCTCTGATAGTCACTTGTTCTCCCACTTGTCTTTGCCGTACTATTTCTTGCCTTGCTACCTCTTTTCTTGATTTGTTCACATGTGAATCTGGTGCATACATAAGTCCATACCCCTCTACCAAGCTATAATGAGTTGTCTCACACTGTAGCTTCCGTATAGCTGCTAAAAGGAGTGTTTTAAATAAACACTGAATGTAGACTCAAAAGCGAGGAAGAAGATTTTTGACTGGAAGGGAAAAGCAAATTAACACGTATTCACAAGGAAGCACTGGCAGACCGTCATCCCCAAGGGTGAGACTGGGCCTATTTCGACAGGCAGTTTTCTTTTCTTAAGGCAGACTTGGTCACTGCAGTGACAAAAGCCACCTGGAGCTGGTGCTAAAGTTATTTAAAGAAAAAAATAGAAGGAAAGAGCCACATGTGAGACCTCTTCGTCACATACGCCACAGGGATAACGGACCAGTGGAAAAAGGGTCTCAGTGAAACAATTAGGCAGTGAAAAAGGAAGCTTTTCTAGTACTTTTAATAGTGGTTTCTAAAAAGCAGAAAGCAACAGGGATGCTGATGGAGAGGCTGATACAAGCGCAGGAAGCCTGGCTCATAGCCAAGAAAGCGACCGAGTGCAGCTGCCTGTTACAACCCAGCTGCGTTTGCAGGCAGCCATGGCTGCTGCTGTCAAAGGGTTAAAAATCAGCAGCTCCAGCTAAAAGATAAGAAAAATACGTAACAAATAAAAATCAAGGAGACACTTGATTGCAGTAACCCAGGGGCCCTGAGCAAGGCACTGGGCTGGGAGCTGGGTTAATAAGCAAGCCCCATGGCGAGGGCTGCGGGCTGCTGCCCATGGACCTGGGGGTGAAGGGGGCTTCCCCTCTCACTGCCAGAGGCTGTGAGGTGGCAGGGAGAGGATCCCTCTCAGGATCGTCCACAGTTTTTTGCAATCAGCTGCTGGTGATTCTGAAGTCAAGAGATGCATGTTGAAAAAATTGTTAAAGCAATGTGGTTATGGGCTCCAAAGATGAGCAGTTGGGTACCTGGAATCACCAGGTGCTGCCCCTACATCAGCAGTTACGGAAAAGAGCCAAACAGGGCTCTCTAAAGAAACGAAACTCATATCATTTTGATTTCCTATTTACCTGTGGCAGAGCGAATTCACCTTTGTCAATGAACCCTTGAGAAATAACTAGAACAAGGAAGGCAAGAAAGCATGAAAGAGAAAACTCAAAAAATGACAGATTCCTTATTATGATCAAATTTATTTAAAATGGAACTGAATCTGAGCCCTGAACTAGCACTTAGACAACCCCAAAGCATGGATGCAAATATCAGCTTTGAAGGTACAAAGGTGATGGTACTTAGATCTAGACTCTACAAGGGATTTAAGTGGAGAACTCTCTGTTCAAGAACTTTTATACCTGTTTCTTGTCTTTGCTTCTGTTTGCGTGGCTCTTCAGCTCCCTGGGGCAAAGCCTGGGCCCCAGGGTGTCACGAAGGGAAGTCGGCCAGGGTTTAAGTCTGTCCTGCTAGACAGGTATGCTCAGAATTGCATCCGAATTGCAGAGCTTTTAAGGAACAAGAAGGAACAAACACACTCAAGGAGATAAAGTAGTCCCCAGCCTAGCTAGCCCAGGGTGGGCAGGGCAGCATACAAGCCCCTCGCTGGAAGGGCAGCTGTTGGTGGCATATGCATGCTGTAGGCAGGGCAAGAGGAGAAGCCCCTCGCTGGAAGGGCAGCTGTTGGTGGCATATGCATGCTGTAGGCAGGGCAAGAGGAGCAGGGAGAGGCTGCATTAACAAAACTAAAGCAAAGCTACATTCACTACCAGGACAGCATTGTCAAGATTGGGGATGCTGTGGGGGCAGCAGAAAATCAGGGCTTTAAGGGCACTAGTAATAATAGAGGAGGATGGTACAATGCAGAGTTGGTCCACATTTGTACACATGGAAGAAATTCCTTCTCCATCCTAAATATCAGGAGGTGCTGAGGGCATACCTGCACCTGGCAGCTGGCAGTGAACTGAATTGAAATGGTCTCCATAGGGGACCAGGCTTCTCTCCTTGAAGCGATCAGTGCCACAGATCCATCACTCCTATGAGGTTTTCTTCTAATCAAAATGTATAAAATGGGCACTTTCTCTCAATTCCCTCTCCCATGGAAAAGCAACCATGAATTTTAAGTGATTATGCATGTATCTCTGCTTATACACCCACAGAAGAACATGAAGAGACTATATTCTTTTTAAAAAAATACATCAGGAAGGGACTTCTTTTGACCTGAGATAACTGAGCTCTCAAATAACAGCTACCAATTGGGATATTTAACATCCTTCCTCCCCCATTTAAAATAAATAAATAAAGCAGGCAAGCAAGCCTGCCATCCTGTCAAAACCTCCGGGAAACAGGGACAGACGAGAGGAATGGTGCAAATCAATCTGCATTACATTACCTCACCAGAAAGACTTGAAGGGACTACAGAACATTTTCATTAATCTTGTATGTCGCTGCTTTGTGTCATCCCAAATCGCATCAAGAGGAGATGAAGCCAGCAGCCACTGCCAGCACACGGACCAGAGGAAAGAAAGCAGGGAGGTGGGCCAGACCCCTCACAGCAACCAGGTGGGAGGAGAGGGAGGGAGGCATTTAATGCCCAGCCCAGGTTCTTCCAGGTGAGCAAGAGGTTTTCTGTCTGATGAAGAGGGACTGAGGAGAGAGAAGCATCTCTGAGTCCAGCAGTTTCTCACCTTTCTGGGGGGGCAGGAGTAAGTACTGCATTGGACCAGTCTTGAGCAGCACAAAATCTCCCCATGTGCCAGCCAAGGTTTGTGGGTTTACAGCTCTCTGGGGAGGGTCAGCCTGGAAACATGTCCAGGGACAGCAGGAGCCCATTAGGGTCGGCCACCACATAGGGAGAGGAGTGACCGTTCTCCTGCAAGGGCACGGGGTACCCCCATTCTAGCCGGCCAGCATGCAATGGGAAAACACCTTGCATGTACCCAAAACCCTTTAAACGCAGGATCCCCATTTCCAGTTTATCTGAGGACCATTTTAAAGGTGATCATAGCCAACGAGAAGATTCCCATGTCCACATTAGGTTTTGTTTCACTACTGTACAGAAGTCAATATGCTGTTAGCATCAGCGCAGCTCCTGGCAGGGAGAAGGTGGGCTTGTTTATGTGAGCAATGGAGCATTTGGCCTCTCAGTCCACAGCAATACACTCCTTCGCTGGCCATGGACCCACGAATGAGTTAACCCCTGGCAACACAAGCTGCGCCAATTAAAAAATAAACCAATCTGTGCACACAGCCCCCCCAAATGATTTAACTCTGCCCCCTGGGTTGAATCCTGGCTAAATCTGACACACTTTCAAGTGTCTGCCTTTCAACACATGGTCTGCCTCTTTGTTTGCAGCTGCCACAGTGTAAATTGCTCCAGGTTTGTGCCTTGAGTCTTGCTTCTTTTCACGTATCCGTGGCATTAGCACAGAGACATGCTGAAGGTAGCTGTATTTGAGCTTTTTCAACCAGAAAATTTCTAGCTGTCCTAATCTGGAGCTGTGGGTAGTCAGTAGGAGGGGGTAGGCACACAAAAAAAAGAAAGAAGAAAAAAAAAAAAAGGCAAACCAAAACCCAGCACTGGAGTATTATCCCATAAAACAGCTCCTGTGTGATGCTTTCAGTTTAAATTCAGTCTGACATTAACACTTGTCTTTACTAGGAAAAACAAACATGCTGAGACTCAGCATATAATACAAATATCAATATTTGTTCATCAAACTGTGTTAGACTTACAATGGACCAAAAACCTGGCAAAAGTACCAAGCTCTAGATCTTTAACTCTAGTAATTGTCAGGCCAAAGTTGCAAATGCACCAAGAAGTCACCTGGCACAGAGACACCCACACTCGGCGCTACACAGGCACTCTTCAAAGAAGAAAAGAGGAGTCAGAAACAAGCACAAAAGGAAAGTGGCTTCCAATACCTGGCATCATTTCACACCCTTACACAAGCAGCCTCAGAGCAAGTGTCACAGGTTGGGGCTTTTTCCTGAACTACTGTTACATCCTCACTGCTGGAAAACTGAGCAGTATATCATAAGCCACTTATTCAGTCAACGTTGCTCTCTTTTGTTCATGGAAGAGCTCTAACGGGGAAGTCTCAGCATCCTCCTGCACACGCAAAAAACCCAGCATTCATTCTCTCCGTGTGTCTCTCCAGCTTGTCAGCAAGCACTTTTTGACCCATCTTGCCTCTGAGGAGCCCATTACAGAGATACCCTAAAATCAGCTGGGCACCAGCTGATCACAGCTGGACCACGTATGGTCTCGGCACATCCATTTCCACATGACTACACCTAAGGCATAAATTTACAGTTGTTTGTTTTAACTCTGAATTTTCTTTGCTGGGGATTTTTGTATCACTAAAACCACAATTTTTAATATAAGCATGAAAACCAGGCACAACACACAGTAAAATAAAAAATACAAAAGCCGTGAGAGCATGGCTTTCCTCTTTCATTTGAAAGTAACAGAAAAGTACCTGCGGCAAAGTTTTCCACATCGTTCCACTGGCACTATTAGCCAGAGTTTTAATACTTGTCATTAATCAGCTTTGAAAAACAAGAAATAGCTAGGATGGAAATTGAACTCTAAAGCTACAAAATTAAGTTGGCACTACAAGTAATGCACTAACAACTTCAAAAATCATGTTCATCCTTGTCACCGCAATAATTACTGCATCAACCAATGGGAAATTCCTTCCCCTCAGTAACCATGGAAATATTTAAAGGTTGCCAAAGTCCTGCAGTTACGGATTTCCCAATAGTTTCCCATGTGATGTGGGAACTCAGTGTATCATGCACAGAAAGTCAGGGCTTCATGCCACAGAATGCAAAAATGTACTTTAATTATCACAACAGAAAGTGATAGTTGGTCGAAAGACAGAAACCAGAAGTACTCAAAATCAATATAAGACTGCCACCAGCTTGTAGGATGTGTCTTATCTGCCTTGTTAAAATCAAACACAGCCATATACTGTATCTATCAAAGGTTGCAAAACCAGGCAATTCAATTTTTGCAAGTGTGAAGCTATCTTAGTTATGAATATGGATGAGGCTGCAGGCTGTGGGGCCTCTGTGCAACCCATCAAACATTGCTGGAGCAAGCTGAATGGAAAAAGTCTCCATCAAAATTACTTTGGCCCCCGACCAGCTACTGGAGCTGCTAACCTGAGGAAGCAAAGCACAGCGAGAAGGGCTCATTCTTTGGGTGCCATGAATGGGGCAAGCCTGAGGCTGTGGAAAGCAGGTCTAGGAGACAAGGGGAGACACCTGTGCCCAGGACAGTATTACCCTGGTCCTGGATGCATCAGCACCGGGCTCCACAGTCACATAAAGGGAAACACAACCCATCCTAGACACACTCCCTCCCTCCTAATTTCTCCCATTCTCTCTGATGTTCCCCTTCCTGCTTTGCCTTGCAGGCTGTCACCAAGGACCTTCTCTTGCATTCACCTTTTTCACTTCCTCCCTTCCTTCTTGTCCCTGGTGCCAGCACATCTCCACACCATCTCAGCCCAACAAATGCCACAACACCAGCTCCTTTGGATTCAGGCATTTCCACCCCTACATCAGTTCCTGCCATCAACAAGCCTGGGAAAAGTCACACCAGATCACATTATGCCATCTAGAGAGCACCTTTTAGAGAAAAACACTGCCTCCTCTTTCGAGCTCCAGCACAGAGTTCAGGCTAACTGAAGGGCACCATCCCATCCCCACCACCTTGCCTCATGAGTCCTCTGCTGCAGGAGCAGGCTCCATTAATTCTTTCAGGTAGATTACTAAAACTGGGCTAACACAGCAACCTGAAAAAAGAGGGTGCTGAAGGGATCTGCTGTCATCAGAGGAGCAGTCCACCCTTCTCTGGTGCTGCAGAGAGCAGAGGACCTCCCCATCAGTTCAGCAATCCCCAGCATAAATGACCTGACTCCAGCTCTTCCACAGGGCACACGTGATTTCTCTGCAATAGAATCTCCAGCAGACTCAGCGGCCGACTTTAGCAAGCAATGCTAATATATGTATTATTTATCTTTGACACTTCAGATCACTGCAGTTAAAAGCACTTCCCTCAGTTTTCTTGTTTTGCTTCTGCTTGTATCATTATCCTAGGATCACTTTGAGTCTAATTGAGCCTGCATGTGCCAAGCGAAAAGAAAATCTCAGACATGCTTGATATAAAAGTTGCCACTCTCTGTCTTTGTAAAAAACCATCATTCCACAAATCCTTTTAGTGCTGGACTGTCCTTGCTCTAGGAAAATTGCTGGAGGGAAAGCACACTAATTCATTCTGCTTTTATACATCGGCGCAAGTTAGTTTAGTTAAGTGCATACAAGAAACATCAATTCTTTAGCTGTCAGTCCTGCCTCCTCCTTAACTCCTCTCCTTCAAAAAAGGTTCCTCAAACATAACAGCATTGAGCATCACAACAACAGGGGAGGACACGCCTTGCACTGTGGCATTTCTTCCCCTTGTACTGCATAGTGCCTGAACCTTGCCTTCTGATAACTCTGTAAAACAGACTTAAGGAAGCACTGCCATTGCCGATACAGAGCACTTAGTTTGCTGATTTAGCCTTTTTCCCCTACCTCAGAACTGCTATTAGCCCACTTCAGACTTATACGGAAAAGCACACACCAAATCCTTTCTCTCCCATAAGCTCATTCACTGCCTGTTTTTTTTTTTTTTGCTGAAACTACAGAGGTGTATAATAGAGTTAACCTTGGGGGAATTTTGAAATTACCTTGCTGGTCTTTTTACTTTTTGTATTTTGTTGAATCACTCAGAAGAACGCCACAGCTAAAATCTGGATCCTGGCTATACAGAAAAGCACACACAAAGCACAGCGGTTCCCGTTTCTTTTCCTGTGTCAGTAGAGATGTGGGACAAAAAAAACCCCAGCCAAACAAATAAACAGCTGCTGAATGGCTCTTCTTGCCCTGCGATGTCTCTGACTTCATGACGAGGCTTCCTTTTGGGACAAACCTTTCAATGACAAGGGAGCCATATGGTTTCACATAGCAGCACATTTCCCCAAACTTTCCTAAAGGCTAAAATAACTCCAGGAACCATGTTCCTTTCAAATACACCGGGACACCACCAAATACAGACCAGGGGAGTTCGGCAGTTTGGGCGATGTTGACTTACTCCTCTTAGCTGCTGGCCAGATCTCTCAGGACATCAGCACTGACGGATGTGACACTCTTGTTAGATGTATTATCCTATAAAATGCCCTAGAAACATGAAAATCCCATGTTTGCTGACAAGATGAGATGGTATCTAAATATGCAGCATCCTACCACACAGCAAGTCAACCCTGGCATCTGCCTGCAGCTCCTTGCACAGTTGTTGCATTCGTACACCATGAAAAGACTTGTGGTTGACAGGGAACAGAGATTGTAGAGCTGAAAGCATCAAGATTTCTAAGTGTGGAATTGAGCTTTTATTGAATTTGTGATTATTTCTCAATAGCAAATCAGGTAGGTTTTTCATTTAATGTGCTGAATACAGGTGGCTCATCTTTCCAGACAAATCAGGGTTTAATCAAAGAATAACAGCCTAAAGCAACATCATTGCTGAGCTGGATATGTGGAAGAGGCTAATGGGAACAGGCCTAATCCAGCATCTCCCACAACACATCGCAGACTCTACAGTGGCCTGCATCACCCACCCTTACAGGGTTACAGTCCAAAACCTGGATTAAGTAAGAAATAACATAAATATGGCAAGTGGATAAACTGAAAAACCACATTAATACCCCATTGACTTACTCAAAGCTTCCCTTACACAAATAAGGAACAAGTGGCCTTGATGGCATAAGCGCATGCAGTTACTACATACCACAAACCACCACAAGACACACTGACTTTTGTGGGTAGAGATACCCTAAGCATGGATAATTACATAAACTAATATACCACAACGTGAATATAAATTGAGTCTCAAAGTGGATTGATATTTAAGCCTTCAAGCATACAGATATTTTTGTATAAGTACACTAATATTTCCATTTGCTTCTGTGGGACAGCTCTCAGGCTTTATATTAAGCCCTTTCTGAAGTGTTTGCATGCTTCAGTCACACCAAGTATCATTTCACTGCTAAGACACCCTCGAGTGGCTCATAAATTCAGCAGCCCCTAGATTCTGGTGCTGTTGTATCTATCACCAACCCTGCATGACATACAGTAATTATAGGCTGCTGTCAGACTAGTAACATCCTCAACAAGTAGGGCTGAGCTCTTGAACATCAGTGTGCCAACCAGACAAATACGGAGCTCCTCTAAAAAGAGAGATTAACTGAAAGAAAGCAGGCCAAATCCTGCTCTCGTTTACCCATCCTGGATGGGCTGCGCAGATCTGACTGCCAAGACGATTTGGCAAGTTGCAGCCCTCCAGCAGCACAGACGCTTTTGCACAGCTCCTGTGAACAGAATGCAAATGCAGGAGCTGTGCTGGAGGGGCCCTGCCTGCCGGCTGCTGCACCACTTGCTCTGCCACCAGTGTCGGTGCAGCTCTGCAGATGGTTTACACTGGATCCCAATCTACACGCGTTTCTAGGTCAAATTTCCAGTTCTGGTTGGCTAGAAATACTCACCTTGAACATCCTTCTCTCCCACCGGAGTCACATAGTACAGTTTAGGATCATGATTTTTTTCCAAGTAAAGGGTGGAAATATTTTGTCATCTTAAATAAAAAGCAAGAAAAGGGAATTTCCTCAAAAACGCTGAGTAGAGACTAAGGCTGATAAAATTTACTCTAGAAGTAAACTAGTAAATGAAGCCTTAGAAAGCAGTTCCCTGAAGACAAGGTAACAGGACTGTGTAATTCTCATTCAGAGAAGGGAATCAAAAACTGAAACAACATATTTCATTCAAAGTCTCAAACAGGAACACGGCCAGGTTTCACCAATTGCTATGCCAATAAGTTCTCTGATAGTACCTTTGTTACTCAGGCTATTCATTTTTCCCTTTTCTTCTATCGACAGGGATTCCAAGATTTAGTGGGAAACTGCCCAGCTGCTGAACTGTAGAATATGGAGATAATGGGTCTAATTTGGCTCTGACATCCAAGGCAGCCCTAGCGATTTCAGGGAGGTCAGGTCTCGTGTGATCCTGCTCTCTAACTTTGCAACATACCCTGGGAAGACAGAGGAGCTCAGCTTCGAAAGTTCAAATGAAAGGAAGGAAAATGCAGTAGAAACAACCTGAAGGGATTTTACTGCTCTACAAACAAGTTCGGAAAATACACAGCTGGCTCCACACATGAGCCTGGGTCCACCAAGATAAGGGCAGATTTCCCCGCCATGGGACTAGCCCCGTTCAGCCCACCAGAGCTGGAGCAAGAGCAGCCATGAGCTGACAAAGGGATGATGAGGAAACATCTCCCTGGCAAACAGTAAGGAGGAGAACAGGAGATCTTTTTCTTTTTCTCAATTAAGAACTGAGAAACTCAGTTGCATAACTCAGCCAGCTGTACTCAACACTTCAGGCAACAAGCCACCTCACCTCTAAGCCAGCCTTCTCAGGCTGGATGTAACCATGGGCAGGACTTCCAGGCTTGTTGCACAACACAGGTAAGTCCCAAATGGGGCCTGGCTCCAGATTTCCAACCTGTCCCTGATACCAGGAAAGGGGAGGTCTCCCTGCAGCAGCTGCACTGGTTTTTTGCAAAACAGAAAGCAAAGGAACCCAGAAAACATCAGATAATTTTTTTAAGACACTTAATGCAAAGCATTATATAAATATAAATAAACAAAGCATCAGAAAATAAGGAGAAACAAGAGGGTTTGTCCTTCCAGTTACCATCAGGACACTAGGAAAACATTGATGAAGAGGTTGCAAATGGACTTCTAGGGTCTATCAGATCTGTGGACTTAGGAGGAGAGGGCAGGAGAGCTAGCAGAGGCTAGCACAGGAGACTTACTCGTGTCCAGTGCACTGCCAGGGCTCCTCTCTCCCAGCACCACCTGGCCCTGCACACCAGCTGGAGGGACCCACTTACCTTCTCTCATTAGGTGACTCACACCAGGAGTAAATCCTGTCACATGACCTGAAAGCCTAAATTAGGAAAAGCCCAGTTAATTATCCTGGTGCAAGCCAAGAGAGACACCCCAGCCGGCCAAGGGTCCCATTGCAGGCAGAGGAGCACCATGGACAGACCATGCACTGTAGTGATTCTGAGGCGCACACGTCTCACTACAAGCCAGTTTAGCTGCCAGCCACATGAGTACTTGACTTTTCTCTTGGGCAAGTTTTACATCCTGGAGTATTCACCTGCCCTGGTGAACAGGTAGGCAGTGCCAGGGCTGGCCCCAAATCCACGCAGGCTGCAGCAAGAGCATCCCCCACCCACAGCCTAACCGGGAGTACTTCATCCCATCCCCAAAACGGTCAGTTTAATCTCTCACAGCTGGGCGCTTGGACCCTCAGCCACATTTTGAAACACAAGCAGACCTCCACGTTTAATTTGGATAAGGTAGGCTTTTATATACAGATCAGTTTGTGACCATATGCTACAGAGTAGCTATGCTTCTATTTACACAATTATTTTATAGTGTCAGTGGTAATAACAAAAGATGAAGTGATAGAAATAAATCTAAGAAGGATGTATGAAACAAGGGTTGGTGTTTATATGGAAAACCTGACTGTGTAAAACTAAGAACAACAGAGCTTCAAAGTTTTATTTCATGTAAATCAGTCAACAGATATCTCAAAGTGTAGACAGAGAATTTATAAACTTAGGCTTTTTTAATTTAGTACTTATTAGTCAGATTTTTAAACAAGTGGTGCTATTTCTAAACTTATTTTATGATGTGTAAATCCATTTCTTGACTTAAAACAACAGTTGAATCTTTTTGTGTCTTATAATGATCTCTAAAGTTGTGAGGTTAGAGTTTACTGGCTGTTTTATGTGCCTATAGCCATATACAGTTTAAAGACCAAGCTGTAAAGAAAAACGGATTTAAAAAAAGTCCTAGCATGTAAGGCAATAGGAAAGCAATGTTTTTTCTCACCAGGAAATAATTTTACAAATGGAACCCATATTTCTGTAAATAAACATCTGCCTTCTCATTAGCTTCACATCAACCTATACTGAAATATACATCTGAGAAGTCTGTCAAAGCAGTCACAAAGGAAAAACAAGAGCAGGGTTTAAAAGCAAAGCCTTCAAAAAATTTTATGCTTTTCAAGTCTAAGCAGTAAACAGGACAGGAGAATGACAGGAGAGAGTTGGCAACAGAATCTCATCACTAAAAAAATAGATTTTTTTTTCTTAAAACATAAAACTTTTGTTTGGTCAACTGTCCACAAGTGGTTTGCAGAGCAGGTAGATAGACATATGATGCTGACATACTGTAAAATCACAGCCCTAAAAAATGCGATCAGGAGTCCCAAACCAACTGTCAGGCAGCAAACAAGCCCAGCAGACACGGTTGGTGGAACACAGAGCACCTCAGACTCCAAATATTTTCTTTCCTGCTTTTTAAGAAGCAAAGGATGAATCTAGCTTCTAAAAGAGCACAGGATCAATACCAAAGAAAACATAATTAGAAGATACTTGGGGGAAAAAATAAAATGAAGTAATGTATTTAAAAATACAGAACAATCTGTCATTACTGAGCAAGCCCTTGTGTTGCATTGCTGAGTCACCCACGGGTCTGCATGGCAGCAGGTGACATTTCTGAGCTCTGTGTCTTGCTTGATGAGGCTCTGTAAATCTAACGTGGAGGTCCCAAGGCATGGGGAGGGGCTTGTCCCTTGATCCATGCTGGAATTGACAGAACCCTGTTTTCCTACAAAGTGCCCCATTAACGTTCACATCTCTCCCAGGCAACCTCCCCATCTTTGCTGGAGTTACCTCCTACCCAATATCCTAATTTCTTCTCCCCCTCTTGTGATTTCTGAAGCAAGATCTGATACAACACTGAAGTTTACACTGGGGGGCATTACTCCTCCTTAAGAATCAAATGGGATGATACGGGGGATGCTCTGTTCTACTTTCCTGTAGAGTAGTAGCTCTGTACTTTCCTAGTGATCTGTCCCCACAGCATCCCAAGCATTCCTCTCTCAATGGAAAACTAGCTTGCCAGAATAAGCACAGAGTGCTCCAGTCTGATCCAAAAAAGTGACTGAGCATGAAATCTGTAGGACTGATCTGATGCTCTGCGACATGTATTGTGGCTTTGCTGGGAGAGACCAGAGTGCTCAGCACTTGGCAGGACTGAAGTGTCTGCCCTGGGTAAAAAACAAAAAAAAATTTAAAAAGCACTGAAAACTTCCCTCTTTAGCTCCAGATATTCAGATATTGTATTACTTTAAAAAGTCACTTTGTATGTCTCTTATAAAAACACACTATCATTTTGTTTAAAAGTTTTAGTTTACAGTCCACAAATCAAAAAATCACATTCTGTTTTGAAGAATGGATATTTTGTATATCCTCTTCCCCTGGCTTCCAGTCTCAGAAGAAGCTATAAGCAAATAGTAAAACACTTTAGTTTCAAGTAGCTTTCACAGAAATGTTGGTGTCTCGCAGCAAGGCTAAGCAAACAGGAGTATCCCTGGCCTGCACAGCTGCTGCACTATCCGTGCTAAAGCCCAAGCACATTCCATAGCCTAAGTAGCAACTCCAAATTGTTTACTATTAAGAATAACATTTTTTAAATACTGATTTAAACTTGCTGCTGTTGAAGACAGTGGCAGAGCTGCCATCTACTCTTGCAGAGGAGATAAGCAATGTCAGACGATGCTAACCTGGATGGTGCAGCACATTTCATCTCCATGGGGCTGAAGTGAGAAGTGTGCAACAGACCCCACCCCCATAGTGACTGAATATAGTTATTTATCTCATACTTCAGAAGTGAAAAGTTAGTCTCTTTCTTCCTCTGAAACCTGTCTAACATCTGACCTAATGTATCAAGGAGTCTTGAAATAATGAGGCAAATCAGAAAATTGGAAGCTCCAGGCTTTGCACCTCTGAGCCAACCATCATTTCAGACATAGCTTTTCCCTATTACTTCAGGCATGCTATGCTCCTTAAAATTAAGGTTTGATACTTAGCTGGCTGTGATTTTTCTTCATTCTTAACAATATTTCCCTCCTGAATTTTCCCCTTCATTTTCCTGTTGCTGTTAAAAGGCCTCATTTTCCAGCACTTCATTGCAGCCTCCATTAAAAGAAAATGTAACCAGAACAAACCAATTGGGTAGATCTCACTCTAAAACAACATGGGTGTTGTTTTTCAGGCCAGTCTAATTTCCTGGTTTGGGTGTCTCCCAGTACTTCCCAACCAGCTTTCCTCATGCAGTCCTACCCCTTGTGCCAGGTGTTTGGAAAGCAGAAGGCAGGGCAGAAGGAGATACTCCAACCTAAGGTGCAAGCCAGCCAGTGAGAGCTCAGCCCAGCCAGGTGCACGCTCCTTCAAGCACCCACAGTGTAGCAGCTCACAGATTTCCAGTTGTCCCTGTAGCGGCACTTTTGCTGGATCCGACCCAGAATACACAGCACTTTGCAGTGCTGCTTTTCCTTCCAGTGCCGGAGACATTGGACACGCACCAAGGACAGCTGGCTGCGAGTTTCCCCGAAGGTATGAAATATTAATGTCTTATAGTGGTTCAGGAGGTATTTATCCAAGGACTGCACTGAAGCTGGCAACGACCCAAGGCTTGATATAAACTTGTTCCGGGATCACGTTTACTTCTGAAGACTGATAACTTCCACATCTTTCACACGCTTTTGACAAAGTCTCTATTTTGCTGTCATAAGAAAATAAAAGCGTAGCTCTGTGAGTTGGTCTGGAGTGCGTTTGTCCACTACCCCTATGTTGAGGCCGTGGCCAAGTCCAGGTGTTTCACAGGAAGGGAGCAGCAATCCTGCAGAAGAACATGCCTCCACTAGGAACCTCGTTTAGGCCTGAAAGCCTTACGTTAAATATAAGCACACAACCCTAAGAAAAGAAGTTGCATTTTTTTCCTTGCAACTTGCTGAGTTTGGGGTTTTCACCTTGCCTTAGCAATGTAATGGGTTCCATGAGCAAAGCACACACTGTGAAGAAGCATCTTCTAGAAAGCTGAAGTTCAGTTTCACCAAAATTCTCTCAAATTGTATGTCTAGAAATCCCTGAATTCACCCGTTGTGAATCAACAATCATTTTGACCACCTTAAATTGGTACCCATAAGGGAACAAACCCAGACAAATTCACTTCAAAGCAAAGTTAATTCCTGCGCAGGAACTGCTGCTAGATTTCCCAGCAGCCTGGATAAGGAACACAGGGTAGGGGTTCGGTGCAAACATGACAAGACTTCGTCAGTTATTAGAAATTACTTAGGAACACCCACCATTAGCTAGTATTTACTGTATTTTTGTATATATTTAGGTTAAACACTTCAAAAAACGTACCCAACAGGTACAGTCACCCACCATTAACACCGTTAATAAACAATGCTTTAAAATTATTTGCAAAAAGAAGTCTTTGAGCAGGTAGACAGTGTTGCTAATCAGGGGCAGGACAGCTGTGCAGCACATTCGCTCCCATGCTGCTCCTGAGAAAGCAGGGTAATAACTTCTGCAAGTTTAATACGTCCCCATGCTGATGGAAAACTAGTTCTAGGTAATGGTCTGAAGAAGCCCTGAGAACACGTGAATCATAATATAATGAGTAAAGCATGCATGCTAATATTGCCTTAATAAAACCAAAACCCACTAGGTTATGAATAATCAAAAATAATTGTTGAGATAGGAAACCTTGGGGAATCTCCCCAGCAGAATCCAGAGGAGAAAGTGCTCAAGGTTTTGTAATCCCCTCCTGCTCTGCTTCCTGTCTGTACCTTGAAAAACAGCTCTATTTTCAACACAGTTGGGCAATAAATCCCAGGTGTCACGACCGTATTTCTCCCCCCTACTTGGCAGAAGCCAAAAGGCTTTTGCAACAGAAAGAGTTCCTTCCCATTGTAGCAGTCTAGATTTCTTTTTATGAGAAAATTCCATGTCTTTTTACCATTCGGGTAACCCTCTGGTAACTACTCCCTATCTGTCCCTTGCTACACACAGATCCCTTTCTCTTTCATGAGTCCTACTACATCATTTTTAAGTAGCCAGCCAAAATAATCACAGTACTTTTTCAATACTATATATTTTAGCCTTATTTTAATACCATTTTTACTTTCTTTGATTGCCGCTGCTCATATCCTTTAAATTATCATGCGATGCTTTCTATAAGCACCAAAATCACTTTGCCATTTCAAAGGCAGAGCCAAGCGAGCCCTGCAGGTCCCCGCTTGGCGAGCAGGCGGCCAGCTGTGTGCTGGCTCCTTGCTCACAAAGGCTGAAACTCCTCTTAGGGAGGCGCCGTCTGAGAGGAAGAGCAAACTTCAACACCACAGATGGTCAGGAGGGGATGAATCACTGTGCACACCGAAAACCACACACACGGCTCACACAGGACTCACAAGTTATGTCTAAAAGACAAAGTTCAAACACAAATTGACTAAGTAATTTGTGTTGACGCAGTGGAGCGGGACCAATCTGTTGCAGAGGGAGAGAGGAGCAGAGCGTGCAGAGTATTGGGGTGGTCTGACCCAGGAGGGCAATGAACTGACCACCCAAAAATCATTATTAATGCTAATTTCCTAGACTACCACCAAGGGCTAGATTTATTACTGTCAGCAGAAGATAGCATAGGAGATAACCAAGCTGCTGGGAGCCACTCCATGTGCAGCATGACCGATTACCCTGGGAATCCAGCAAGACACAGAAGAAGGCCAGCTGTGCTTCTTAATCCTCCCTGCTGCATATTTTAAAAATTGAAGTGGACTTGAGAGTAAGAGCAGAAACCAGCAGACCACTGAGCTTTCCTACCTTAGTCCTAAACAAGAAATGAACGATATTTTTGTCTTACCCAGAAGGCTGGGAGCAAGATGCTCGAGAGACCTGGTGGTAACTGAAATCCATGAAGTTGCATCAGGAAGGAGCTGGCCCCAGGGCGGTGCTTTGGCTAGCAGAGGATTACACAGCTCTCCAGGTGAAGCTGATGATTCCCCACCAGATTTTTTTATCAGTCCAGGCAGAATTAAGCACAGATTTACAGACCTACAGCAACAGAGGAATTTGCAGCTTTTCCATGATAGAATAGCAGGAAGCATTGCTGTAAGTGTACGATGTGTTGAAAGTTATTCCTGGCAAGTAGGCAATTGAAAAAGTAAAAATGAAACCTCATTTTCATGAGGTCATGATCACCAATACATTTTTACTGGGGCAGTAAATGTTGCCTTACATTTGTTGTTTGTCTTATAGATCATGTGGCTAAGCTGCTGAACTGAAAGGATATTGCAGGAGGTAACCAGAGAGGTCTGGGTCAAAAAGAGGGATGCTTTTCCATGAAAAAAGGTTTCAAATGTTAGACTGGAATAGTGGAGGCCCAAATCTCAACCAACTCCCAGAGAAAGACCTGACCTTCCTGTAAAAAAATAATACAAAACACAAAATGCAAAATTAGAAGAAATGCAATAATTGGAAGAGTGATATTTTTATGCAGGAACACAGCCAGCTGCCTTGTAACCAGCATCACATACCCTCGCAGAGGGAAGGAAAGGAAGGAACTGATCTCCAAATGCTACAGCCTTGGAGAGGGAAGGAAGGCAAAAAGGCAAATAACTAACATTGTTGGGTGCTCTACCCCCTTGTGAGCATGTCTGTCGCCTGAGGAAATTCTGTATTATGCACTAATTAGATACAAGAGGATTTTGTTTGGAAGCAAAAAGCACAGAAGGATTTTGATACATGGACACTGTAAAATATTAGTGATATTAAGAGAGTCATTTGTTGTCAGTTTAAAGTACGTAGCTTCTTTACATAACTAAATAAATTACTCCATTATTCATATTTTTACAGCTAGATAAATATTTTAATTCCTGTTTACTGCCAGTAGCTTTAACTAACTGCTTTCTGTAATCCTTCTATAAATCTTACTTGTAATACATTATATCTGATATAAATTCTGGTACTTTCAGTAATTTAGATTCCAGCTGCCTGCCAAGTTCTGCAGGCCAGCTCAGCCCTGTTGCTGATCTTTTAAAGCCCCCCTCCAGATGATGTTGTAGCCTGAGGTTGCAACAAGGATTTAAGGCAGAAATACTGAAGAACAGGCAAGTAGCAGGGAACTTTCCATATAATTTTTCAGTAGAATTTGAATTACTTTGGAAGAAACAAATATACAAATATATATAGACACACACATTACTCAAGCAAACGTCTTCCTGGTTCTTCAGGCAGGTGTGTCCACAGCACCAGGTAGGGATAACAGCAGTAGAATGGCACCTGGAGTTACAATTCCGGTTTCCCAGCCCAGGACTGTGAGAACAAGCCTGTACCTCTAACCCATTACAGCACAGGTAATTGAAGAGTTGCAGTGTTTTTCACAGTATGATCAAATGATACTGAATAACGAAGAGCTGCAACTTTGTGCAAGGAGGTAAGTGCTCAAGAATTGATGCAATCAGTTCCTTTTGCACCCAGATAGGTGCAACTGCTCTGTAGTGTGCAAACTAAGACTTACACAGCTGATAAAATCAAGAGGTTCTTCAACAAGCACTGAGCACTTGAAAGCAGCTGAAATCTCAGAGCTTCAAACAGCACCATGTCCTCCAGTCCAGAGGTCTTTGTTCTTGGGAGCCGCAATTTTCCTTGAAAGCCTCCAGCAGATACCCATTTGGGCTCCTGTTTTTTCAGGGGACTGTGCCCTTCTCACATGCAAGATGAGCTGGTCTCCTCTCAGAATATTATCTTCACTTCTGACACCTTTTCCACTCCCAAGCCCATGTTTCTGTAGGTATCCAAGACCATGAAGACCCTGGGTAAAAATGGAAGTCCTTGGGCTCTTCACAAGCTACCCAGAACATCACATACCACTCATACAAGACAGTCAGCAGCTCCCTTAGAATTTCATTTCACTGGCCTCAGCACACCCTTCTCTGGCTGGAAAGGGTTGCAAACTGATGATGACGTCTTATCTTGGTTACAAAGCCACTCTACTCAGAACAGCATTGGTCTCATGACCAAACTTCTGTCCATCTCAGCTGGAAGGAACAGTACTTGCAAGTCATTGATGTGGGATAATCCACTGCAGGCTCAGGTCATAAATTCCCAGTATCTCAGCTCTCCCATGGACTGGCAAAAGATGTCACAAGCATCTGCAACTTTTACCTATGTAACTATAAAAGTAAAAGTGCATGAGCTTTCCTCGCAGGTTTTATCTGAGATATTATGATACCTGGATGTTGCTGTTAGTGAATACAGAACTATTAAAGTGTTTTGAAGTGAAGTGGCTAGGCATGTGTAATTTGTTGGTTATCTATTTGATTACCCTGAGTAAATGTAGACCTATATCTTTTGGATTGTTAAAGTAGAATGGATTCAACTCTAGAATTGGCTCTTTGGAGCCAGCAGGAGTATTCCCTGTGATGCCAGTAAGCACATTTGTTCCCCAGTGCTCCAGCCAGCTGGCTCAGAGGACACTGGTGCTACTGGAAGAGTCCCTCTGGCACACATATCCTATGGATCAGAGATTGAGTGAATGCAAAATGCCAAGAAAAGCTGTAAAACTAACACTGAATTAACAAGCCATTGGTAATACCTGTCAAGAACAGAACATTAATCTTTAACATAACTGCCTCTAAGGATGAAATATTTCAGTTACACAAGAAACAAGAAAATATGATAATTTTGTCACACTTGGATGCTTCACTTACCACAGCGATGAATCAAATAATTGCCTGGTCCAGCATTTAGTATGACACTAAATACGGTGCTGGATCTATTGATCCTTTACATGAACGGCTTTTTGAACCTCCAGCAAGGTTAAATTGAAGGAGGGAAACACATTGAAATGTCATATTCTGCCAGGAGGGCTGCTTCTCCATGCATTTTTTTTGTTCATCTTTGTTATGACAAGTGCTAGTACTCGTCTTGTTGGGTTTCTCTCATCATTTCCATTACAGGTGGTGGCCGGGAGAACTTTTCAACACATCGGAAAAATTTCCATGAGGTTGGATGGAAAGACTGTTAAATTATTTAGTGCTCCCAGATACACAAAGCCTTTAGAGGGTTAGTAACTGGCTGCTGGCAACCCAGCACTGAATCCTCTCAGATCAGGGATTTTCCCGTAGAAAATGTGCTCCTATAGGACCTTCTCTGTCCAGTTTCAATCAAGCTCTGACATGCTTCTGCTGTGTTCAGTCCCAGCAGTGGTGTCTGCAGACAGGCAACGCTCCAGCCAAGCGTCCCGAGCTTTGACATGATTTGGGTCCTCATCCCAAGCTCCAGTGAGCACTGGGGTGTGATGCTCCTGGTTGCACTCCTTCTATACCAGGAAGACCTCCTGGTATTTTAAATATTTGAGTAGAGAGATATGATGGGATGTTTCTGAGTGTAGATTTTTGATGTATTAGGACCTCATCAAAAGGAAGAGATGAAAGTAAAACAACCTCTGAAAGCTTTGATTTTCCAAGTGAAATTTCCATAGCAATCACAGAGGGGAGAAACTGCTATATTTGAAAATCTGATTTTGGGATAATTAAAAGCATTGTCAAATAAATACAGTGAGAAGTAGGCAAATTTATGCAAACAATATTTCAAAATTCACTGGCCAGAACCAGAGAAGAGTAGCATGCCTGTAACAACACTGCAAGAGAGGAGGGTATTGATTACATTAACAGGGACATTGTGCAGCTGTACAGACTTCACTCTGAATATGTTACAGAGGACTTAGAATCCAGTCAGGTAATGTTCATGCTTTAATTTTTATCCAGCTCCAAATGTAAAATATCTTTCTCTCAGAAAGAAAATTAAAGAATTTCAGATGCACGGTTTGATTCACAGAATTAATGAGATAAAACTCCTGGCTAGAGGTAAAAGAAACAATGCATTAAATCAATGGAAAAGTTTCCTTTGAAGGATTTGATGTCAAATCAGGATGTGACCCTTCTGCAAACCTCACAGGTTGGAGACATCTCAGCCAGAGATGCTGGCTTTCTCTGAAAAGTTGGGTCCAGCTGGGCCAGAAGGGAAAATCTGCGGATTACAGAGAAGAGCCGTCATCCAGACAAAGTGAGATCACAAGGCTTTCTTGGGAATTGCTTTGGGAGTCAAAGACACATCTTGCTGCTGTGTTAGAAGTTGGTTCTGACACTAGATCTTCCCCAAAATCTAATTTTCCTCTTCTGTCCCATCCTCACCTTCACTCAACTCAGGTCAGCTGCACACGTGCAGCAGCATCTCAAGAGGTTCATGGATCACCTGCAGCTCCCAGTAACACTGATGGCCATCTGCATCCTCCTGAGCCATCAGTTACTGACAGGATGAGTCACCCAGCCCCTGCCACCACTGCTGCTTCAGAAAAACAGTGATGGAATTTAATGTCACAGACCAAAACTGGAAAAAAAAAACAAAAACCCAAAACTAAAATACAGCAGCTTTAGATGTTTGAAGCCCAGGCACAAGGGACAAGGTGAAAGATGATGCTGCTGGAAAGAAAACCATTAAGCGTGAGGGATATTCAGCAATATCCGTTCTGCCCCTTGCAGCCCCCCTCTCTTGTCCGATTACAGCAGCATAACATCAGTTTCTGGGCATTACTCCATGGGATGAGAAAGCTGTGAAAGACTGTGCATCATGCAAGATAAATGTGTGGGTTTTTTTAACACAGTGTGCTAATCACATCCGTTCGTTGTACTCCCAGCTCTCCAGCATGTGGCAGGAGGGCTGGCGGATGCTTGGCTCTGGGGTCCTTTTGAAACTCTCCAGCACAGACTCATCTTCAGCCCTTCAGGTAATGGTAAACCACCCAGAAACCCCTCCAGCAGCAGCTCTGTTATCTCAGCGAGCAGGTGACCCCAGCAGCCCTCCTGCATCAAAATCTAGGAAGCTGCAGCTGACCCTTCCGTGACATTGGTGTGTGTCCTGGGACCTCCTATCCTCCCAGCACTGCAGTGGGCGAGGGGAAGAGTCACCACAGCGATAAAATACTCTTACCATGACAATGACCAGACTGTCCATGCTGCACGGCACTGCAGTGCTCCAGAGGCAGCAGGTTCAATAGCCCCTGCAAAAAATAATATTGAAGTTCATTCTTTGCAATAACACAACAGAAAGTGAGAGGACTTTTTGATATAAGTAACAGAGCCCCTAGGTTAACAGAGATTAACAGCAAAGACATTTATTAAGTGTGAATCATTTCCTACTTATTGTCCACAAACTCATTAAGAGCGTGCTTTTCTTTTTTGTAAGCCAAATGCGTAACCGGCATTATTAGTTTCCTCCTCCTCTCTCCCTCTCCTTTAATTTTTAATTAGAGCATGGAGGGGGGAAACACGTGTTTGATATGAAGAACTGGGGAGGGAGAATAATAATTCTGACTGTTTCAATTATTCCTACACAAGATGAGCCAGATTCCTGTACGAGCTCAGCCTCCACAGCCGGCACCGGATCTGAGCTGAGGCCAGTACTCGGTGTGCTCTGCGGGGCTGAGCGCTCGGGGGATCCAGCCCTCGCCCAGGCGCCGAGTGGGTGCAGGGCTCTGCCTCCGCTTGAACCCAGTGAGGGCGCTGGGCTGCTTCAAACCATTGGCATCAGCTGGAAATGTGTCTCTGGAAAAGGAAGACTTCCCATCAGCAAAGTGCTGCTTTAGTTGAATGTCCCTTTCTTTGCAACTTAGATGTGCTGAAGGAACCATCCTCCAGCCTCACTGATCTGCTCACTTCGCTGCCACCTTCAGACACTCTGCTTGAAACGGAAGGATCTGTTTGCTCATCTCATCTGCTCTCTCCTGAACCTTCCTTTGCCTCCTTCCTCTCAGTACTCCCCATTCCCATACCCAACGTGGGTACAACCAGCCTTGCTGCTGACAGGGCATGCACACATCCCAGTCCCTGCCCCAGGCTGAAGCACACTCACTGGACCGTATCACAAAATTACATACACAGACCTTGGGCCAGGGGCTTCCTCTGCCTCCTTTTTCTTCCACCTTTAGTTTGGGAAAAAATTACGATTAAAGCTGAGAAAGCTGCAATGACCTTTGAAAACCTGGCTAGTTTTCATCATTCAACAAATGCGTAAGGAGTGGTTTTGTGCAGAATGCACTTAAGTGTAATTATTATTCCTGGAGTAGCAGAAATATATTTCAGGTGTTGTGCAGTGTTTGCAAAACACTGTGACATGTGTATCTATGGAAACCACAAGATACAAACGCCGTATCACCACGGCTCCGTCAGTTAATTCCGTATCATTTTACCAGGATATTTACTCCAGCAGTTCAAATGTTTAATTCCAGCTTGGTTTCACTGATAAACATGACTTTATGACAAACACATTTTTACAAAGCAGCTGTTAAACTGATAATCACTTCCAACTTGATCTCATAACCAGCAAGTTTTTCAAGCAGTGCATTTGCAAAGTCAGTGAGGAACATGATGAGAAGGGTTTTGAACTGCTCTGATGCTTACTGTCACGCAGGAGGAGATGGGCTGATACTTCCAGAACTGCAAAAGGAAGCTATAAATGCCAGGCACCAACCACTCCAGCTCCACTACTGGCACAGGCAAGACCACTGCTCTGCCATCCCTGAAAGGCAGCCAGAAGAGCCTGCACAAGCGGAGATGAGCAAGCTTTTCCCACGACCTTCCCAGCCCGCTGGAGGTCCTGCACGCCAACATTTTACAACAAGGTGGTCGGTTGTGTTCAGGAATTACACTTGACAAATGAATTTGTCTCAGCTGTGGATCTGGCATGCAAACAGCCCACTAAGTCATTTCAGGGCCTGTCTCTAATTAAATGTAAGCGAATATAGACATGGATTAGAGAAACATAGATCTCCAAGAAATATGAGAACTTGTAGCTCCTTCACAAGTTTAAATCTCTCCCTATTTTGCAGAAGCCTGAACATCTTGACAGTCCTCTTCAATACAAACTATAGACTCTTCTGAATCCAAATACTTGCAGGAGGTAGTTTATCTCAAGCACATAAATCAGTTTAAACGGTATTAATTCTTTCCCACAACAAGAGCTGCAGCTGTTCCCACCTACTTATACCTGTGTGCACCACATCTCACTAGGGAAGAGCAGAATGTTATCCAGAGCTGTGCTGACTGTCAGCTGCATTTCAGACCCCCAGTGCTGCATTCTTTCCCTACCATTACAAGGTCCACTGGGGTAGCTAAAACTTTGCTGGCAGAACCCCAGGGCAACAGGTTTACACCAGGTTGATTTTAAAATCTAAGAACTCATGAAAAAATCCTATTGAACTATTAGGGAAGAGGTAGCAAAGGTCCAAGGGTTACAAAGAATGGGTTCAGTTACCTCAACCAGAAAACCTGGAAATGTTTTCCCTTGGTTGCTCCCTTACTACCTGCAGAAGTGCCACCTCCAGTCGGGAAGCAGAAGAGACAGCTCTTCCCTGCACAGGCAGAGCCAAGCACTCAGTCATACTACAGTGGAGTAAGTTTGTTGGTGTCCCTACTCCCTGTATGCAAGAGGTGAGGGAAAAGGTGGCGATCACCAAAGTTTATGCAACTTGCTCACTTTCCTGGCTGTCCAAGTAATGAAGACATCCAACTTTAGAAAATGATAATAAAAAGAAAACGAACACAGCATACACTATTCCCAGGAAACCAGTAACTTGCATCCTCTATTACATGCAAGCTCCATCTGACAGAAAAACTTAATGTCAGAGCTTCAGAAAAGACTTTTTGCCCAATGCGGATGCAAGAAAGCAGAGGCAGGATTTCTGCTAACTCCAGACAGACTTGAAAGAGTCCCCAGGCTTCTGACAGCTGTCAGGCAGTCCCAAGGATGAGTCGGGTTTGCCTCTTTGGGAGCGAGCCTGTGAAACCTGGATCTTGCCTTCATCACCCTCAAACACAGCTGGCTCCTGTATAAGCAGGGGTCACCTGTGATGTTCTGGGAGGTGATGCCAGCACAAACGCGTAGGGTACTTCCAACACATGTTATTGTGTGGGGCAGGAGTGTGAGAAGAGGAAAAAGCAAGGGCCTGGTAACATCTTCTCACTCAGCTTGGTACTGCAGGGAAGCAGGGGAGGGGATCAGTTTGTCCTGCCCTTCCTTTCCAGTTATTACTTTACATCAAAGATCTACTTTTGAAGACAGTTTCCTACCTTAAAAAGAAATAGCAGCCCAAATCAGAAATCTGTTACCTCCCCTTAAAAACAGCTGAAGATTGAGAGTGGTGGGCCTGGGGGAAGTTTGCACGCTTCACAGCAATGACATTTAGGGACGTGGCATGTCAAACACTGGGAGCACTTCAGTAAACAGAGCTGATTTGTTACACTGGGTCTGTGCAGCTGAGCCAGATGAAGGCTACGCTTCAGAAGATGGTATTTTCTACCATCCCTTGATGTTTATTGTCCCAATCCAATTTAATTCATCCATTTGATTTGTAAATGGACACAGCCTGCAGAATTTGAAAATTAGTAAAGTTTGCCAAGCAAAAGTAAAAGTCCTCATTTTGTGTAATAAAAGGCTTAAAAGCACACAAGCAAAACATAATGCAATAGGGAGGACTACCAAAACCAGACATTACTGATGTGCAAGGTGCTTAGAAAGTCAGAAATCTCTGCAACTTTTGATAGATAAAAAGTCATTCATCATATCATTAAAGTCTAATGAAGGCAACTTCAAAAATGCCAGAGCACATACATGCTCTTGATGAATTTTTCTTTGAAGATAGCTTTTGATGCTTTTCTAAACAGAATAATTTTTCTGCATAGTATTTGATGTTGATGTGCAAAACACAACTATGACATTAAGAGTAGTCTCAGCATGAAGAAGGATTCCCTCTACCTGTGACTTTCTGATATTCTGTAAGTGATTGAAGAACACAAAAGAAATCAGACCAATGTCCCCACCCCATCCTTCAGCCACAGACCCTCTTGGAAAACTTGATCCCTATTACATTCAACCTCTAGTCCACTTTCTCAGTCAAATGTACATTTAAATATTGTTTTCTGTTACTGCTCTTATTCCAGGATGGTCCACTCGCTACAGCACCACCATATGATGGAAAGACATGAATTCAAGTCCCTGCTTTGCAGATTTCCTGTGTGATGTCAGACGCGTCCCAGAGCCTCACTGGGTGTACAGGCAGAGCCAAGACTGGCCCGAATTTCAAGGAATGGTTATTATTGGGCTTGTGAGCATTTGTTTTGCCCAATGTGGGCTGTGGGGGCCTGCCAACGCATCTGCTGGCTGTATCCCATGGGCAAATGTTGCATATGGCACATTCTGATTTGGATAACTTAATGGCAAGGAATAGGTTTCTTTTCAAGTTACAGGATGGGCTTTTCAAGGCAACTTCTTTCCACCTAAGGCCCCCAGGCTCCCTTCAGAGAAGCATGGCACTAAGCACAGGGAGGGGGCAGATCCAAGGCAGAACTGCTGGGGGCTCGCAGCCATTCTTGAGCATCCCCAGCACAGTTCAGTTTTGCAGGCTGATGGCAGCCCATGTGTCCCATCTAGCAAGCATCCCTCCCTCTTTGCAAGCCCCCGGCCCACCTGGATGGCAAAACACAGTGCGCTCTGACCTCGTCTCATACGTACCTGCCTCCACAGTGACAATCTCTTTTCTGTTTGTTAGCTCCTTCATCATCACAGTTTTCTCTTTCCTTCTTTTAACTGTGCCTCACCACTGTCCCCTCTGCAGTGCTCGCATCCTGCTCCCACATCCCTCTCTGTTAGGAAGGACCCAGACTGCACATTTCTAGCCGAGGTCTGAGCACTAGGGCTCCAAACCCAGCCTCCTCGCCAGGGATCAAGCTGAACATTCCCTGCAGAGCATCGCCACCTGCAGCACAGCCCAGCCCGGCCACAGCTCGCCGGCTGCCCGGGAGGGATGCTGGCCCTAAAAGCTTCACAGGCTGGGGTACTTGATGGATGGAGCCCCTCACTGCTTTGGCCTCGGTAGCATCACACTGGAGACAAGAACAGTGATCTCATATTATAAATGCGATGACTCAACTGCTGAAGTTAACCCAGCCCCACGCTATTAGCGCAGTAGGTTTAACATCTCCACCAGCACCGTAATTGATGATGACAGCAGCGCTGCTTTTGTGTCCTCCAGCACCACAGGAGTAGTGAGAGACCCAAACTCCGCAGAAACTGTGTTTGAGGAGCTATTTCCATAGTGCAATTTAAAACTAAGCCCTGACTGTCAGTGCAGAGGGATCTGTCATGGATTTCTGCAAAAGAAAACCAGAGCTCTGCTCCAAGGAAACAGCAAAGCTACCTGGCATCACATGCTGACTACACTGCGTACCAAGTGACAGTGAGGAGTAAGGCCCCTGTTGGCTGCTTAACCTGATTTAGAGATCTGGTTTGTATTTAATCACTCTGTTAAAAGACAGAAGCACTAAGGACTGCAAGGGACCTCCTCTAGTGAATCTTTCCTCCGAACACCATCTCCTCCAGCCCTCCGGTGAGGTCAGCCCACTCCCGGAGGAGTGACAGAGACAAACTCCGTGGCTTACTAGAGCCAAGCCTCCTTCATCCACAGTACAAGCTGATCTCATGCACTACAACCACAGCCTCGTGGCCCCCAGCTTCTGTGTGGGTGGGAGAGGGAGCTGTGGGAGGTAACACTACAACTACCATAACAGCAATGTTCATAACTAGCACAGAATTTTAGCACTAGCACTAAAAAAAAAAAATAAAATAATAAAAAAAAATCTTTCCTCTCTCTAGAGTTTATGTGATGAGAAAATATCACAGTTGCATGTACTAAAACTCAAGATAAGTCCAAATGCAATCAGGTCTTATCTTTTGTTTGAATTATCTTTTGGTCACCTTGAGCTGGTTCAGAAATTGAACGGTTTGGGGATTTTTAATGGCAGGAAAAGAGAAACAGGTTTCATTAAAAGCCCACAGCAAAGCCACATTTTTTTTGTATTTAAAACTCCCATATCTTTATTTTTTAAAATAACTTTTCCAAAAATTACTCTTCCGTAAGTAAAGTCTTGGGGGTTTTGGTTTTGTTTTGTTGTTGTTTCTTTTTTTATTTTGTATCAATCACTGCCTTGTTGTATTGGTGGGATCAAAATCTAGTGTTTCATCTCTGCTTTAAGACAGTGGTCTGATACCCGGAGAAAGGCTCTTTTTACAGAAGGAGCCCCGCTGTCTGTACTCAGGGAGGTACAGATGGAACCTCCCTGCCTGCCCATGGAGTAACACCACCACGCGCAAAGCTCCTGATTTTCCTGGCCATCAGCATCTCCTGGGGCTTTTCCCACATCATATTTTTCTGAAATTGAACAATGTAAATAGGAAAAAATAAGCATAAGCACCAGCATAAGCAAACAGGCATACTGTTTGCAGACCTATATAACAGCCCAAAGCATCATGCTATAAATCAGTGACTTTGTGGTGACAGTGCACCATGCTGAACTGCCAAGAGCACCTCACAGGACCTAACAAATAGTAGCCTGGATTTATCTGGTGCTCAGTAAGCTAAACATGCAACTTTACTACTCACAGAGTGAGCACCTGGTCTCAGTCACCACCATGCACATCATATGGACAACCCTGCTGCAGTCCAGCAGAGTCCTCTACCAAAGGCTACTTAAGATGCTAAAATATGATCCTGAGAGTGGAGGGATGAAGAGCACTCGGAAAGCAAGGAGCAGAATTAAACTGTCAGCTTTCCTCAGAGAGAGGAGCCACAAGGTTCCCTACACGATCATCTGCTGTTCAATGTATTTCCTGAGGGGTTGGGAGAAGAGAGCAATGAGCAGCAAGGCAGCAACACTTGCAGGTACCACTGGTGTCCATATTAGTCCAGATCTTTGCTCTGCTTGAGGTGGCTTGGTCCACTGGAGTAAAACTGGCTACCCAAAACACCACCCACTTCCCTGGTACTGCCAGCAAAGCCCATTTCTGTGAGCTGTGTGCCACCCTCCTCAGGGGAGAGAGAAAGCCACAGCAGGGCTGAGAGTATGTACCATAAAAGCAGGGACCAGAGCTTCAAACACCTGGATTTTAGTATTTAATACTTAAAAAGCTGTAAAGGAGGGGTTTTTTCATTCTATTCTTTAAGAAAAAAATTAACCAAACAACCTTTAGGAAAAGGTTTCCTCTACCTCTTCCATATATTATCTTATAAACCCCTACACACATTCACACAAACGTATTTCTCTAACTTAAGCTCCTTAAGACATTGCTTAAGAGGAAAAAATCCACACAAGTAAAATAGTTACATTCATACATTAAATATGATGAAACACAAAGCACATATGAGATGCCTGTGAAATATTTATGTGCACATTTATTTTCTTGTAAATACTTTCTCCATTAAGATTCTGGCTTGATCCTTTTATAAGATGCACTTTTGTCTGCAAAGTGCAGCCAGTGGAGAATGGCAAATATAATTTTTCTCTCAGTTAAGAGGATGACAATGATGCCCAATACATCAATGAAATTTCAGTCTGTGTTAGCATCACTGATGGAACAGGAAATTGGATTTCACTGGCTAATCCACTGTTAATGATTTCACTTCATAAATACACTTAGTCTTCATTATAACTTCTTGCTGTTGGAAATAGTTTAAGCTTTGGGAAAAACATTCTTGGAAGAATCAATTATCAGCATGGCATCTTCTAATATTTTGATTTATTGATTTTTCACAGGTAAGAGACCTCGAACCCAGGCTTGGCTGGAAGAGGTCGAACAAGTGCCACTGCCTCAGCCTCCTGGTAGCAAACAAGGCAAGTTTTCATAGGTTTAAATCACATGTACGGGAAGGGCCCAGTGCACTGCAATTTCACGGAATGGGAGCTTTTGATTATCTTCATTAGTTCTGAACAGCGCGAGTTCAGGCAGCACCACAAGCTCCTCATAGCAATGTGGTCTTGAAGCAAAACCCTCATGCCAGGGACCTGTGCCAGCAGGACACAGGTGACAATGTGATACCATAGCATAGATGTATCTAGACATGGGTTATTAATCTTCCCTGGCTCTAACTTCAAGGTCTCTGCTCCTGTTCTTCTTCTCAAATGTTGTGCAGGTTGACAAGATCTTTTACAGCAGTAAGTTCCGCACATCTGCTTGGAGCTACATTTTAAACAGACATATGTTAAACAGGAGGTGATAAATAAGAGGGTGTCTGAGCAATGGGTCAAGATCTCACCACACTTCCCAGTAAACCATAATAATGGTCCTATTCCTCCCTACTTCTCCATCTTAACAGTCTGTCAGATATCCACAGCAGTAAAGCAGTGTCTCTTCTAAGTCATGGAGGGGAGGTCCTTAAAGGGCTGGTATCTCCCTGGAAGAGTTAGCCACTTCTAACGTGAGCCTGAGTGTAAGTTCCTCTAGTCAACCAAAAAAAGAAAGTAGCAGGGCAAGGGGAGAGATCTAATCTAATAAATTAAACAAGATAACCAAGGATGCAAATGTGTTGGTGATGAGAGTGCATATTAAATAGCCAGACAAAAATTTAAGGTAAGTTCAATACTAGGTGGGAAATGAATTGCCCAGGAATACGGTTTATAAACAAGTATTGGCCCCTAAGGCTTTGCTCTGGTCAGAGCCTGTTGAGACCCTCTGGGGTTTGCACTGGTTCCAGTAAGAATAAGGCTCCATGCTGGAAATGCTTGAAGGCAAAGGTAAGTAATATATAACACAGTATTTCCAAGCACAAAAAGTTTCACATTTCCTACCGGGCTCCACAGGACATTTTTCAGTATTATGCATTACTTGAATTTCAGAATGATTCAAGTAAATACATCACAAATAGCAAAGGAAATGTGTTTCAATAACACAGGTGTCCACATGAATATATGCATGAATGCTGGCACATATTTTTATTTTGCTAAGAATTGAGAAGTTGCCCTCTGGCACCTCTTATTGCTGTTTGCTGTAAATCTCAGATGAAAATGCAAACAGGAAAGGACACAAAACTCATTGGTAGTCCTGAAGAAATACTGCATCAGCCCAAAAGGCTGAGATTACCAAAATTACGCCAATAATCAAAAAGCAGCTGGACAGCCTGAAATTCTGGAGTGCCATTCAATCTGGACATCCCAGGTAGAGACAACTCACACAGAGTTATCCAACTAAATGCACTGTATTTGTTAAGTTTAATCTACACATGCTCCATGTTTCCCCATCTCAACCACCGTCCTCTTAGTCTCTCTTCTTCTCCCTGTCATCGTACACATTTCCTTCCTTCTCAGCCACTCTCAACCTAACAGAGAGTGAGCTGCAATGTTTGCAGGCCACATCCATATGATATGTTCATTTTTGTCTTCTGTGCTGGCTGCTCCCTGCATTAAAGGTATTTTGCTCTAGATGGATCTCTGATTTGCTTCTTTCAACACTCCCGGTATTGTGTTTGCATTTATTACACAGAATATAGTACCAGAGAGAGGGAACAGGATGTTATTTTAAAAACAACTTAATGGCCAAACTGTTTATTTGAAGATTCAGGAAGAAGCAGAGGTCTAAGTTTTCCCAAAGAACATCCAATGCTCCAGTTATAAAACAGCACCTGAATTCCCCATGGAAACATTGATCTAATAGGAATATCTGTGTCAAAGAGGCCACCAAATACACACAACTTCACATTCAGTCCAATTTCAGTCCCTTGGAACTGGGAATCCTGGATGCTGAATCGTTCTGCCAAAAACCACTTCCCTTTCATCAGATGAATGACTGTACTTGATCACATTTAATTCTTGTTTGACAATTTGCTGTTCAGCATAACTTCCACAATGCTACCAGTGGCCCAAGAGATTCTGTATGTGCCTGAGCAGTTGTCATGGCTTTTTCCTCTTACAAAAATTTTACCTTTACTGGAATAGAATAGAGTCTAGTAACCAGCTTTAATTCACAAACACTTGCAAACAAACTGATGTTTGCTCTACCTGCACTCCAGGCTTGCAATGTGCTCCTTTGGGTGGTGTTTCCACTGACACAGCCAGGGGTTAAGTGGTAGACAAAGAGGGCAAGTCCTTAGCAACACTTTCTACGTCCATCCTGAACTGTAATGAAGATGCAGTGTGAACAGTATGGAAGAAGATGAGACAAAAAGAGATCTGAAATAGCTTAAAACAAACATGATTTTTACTACAAACCACAGATTTTGGCCACAAACAGCACTGAAATACCAGGTTCCTTGAGGTATCAAACCACAGCTAAAAATCTCTGAAGCTGTATGTGTAAAACAGCCTCATTACTTGCATTTTGTTTTCTGATCTGTTTTACAGCTATTAGCTCCTCTGGCAGTGATATTTGCTCAGATTAATTTTCCAGCAACAAAAAGCTAATGTGCTCTCTCCCCTCCGCAGGTGGTCAACCACAGCTCCCAGGTCACGACTGCCTCTACTCTGCTGCAGAGAATTGTGCTATAATGAAGAAAAGCCTTTCTCTGCAAAGATACAGCAAAGGAAACACTCAGGAAGCTTTACCAAATCACACAAACTTCCAAATCTTCTGTTAAAAAACTTTTCTACAAGGCTGCTATTCATTAAGTAACTTGCTCTGCTTGCACTACAGAGTAGACATTCTCCTTGTCCAAGCACTACATTTCTTTAAGATGAAACCATTAGTATCCACACCTATTACCCACCTTACCTACCCTCCCAGAGCTACTCAGGGAGCAGGCTTCACCCAAGCAAGGTTCCCACAATCACCAAAGGTCCTGAAACCTCTCCAAGCTGACCCCAAACTGGACCAAGCCACTGAGCTCTTACAGCTGGTGGTACAAGCAAACAGACCCCACTCACTGCTGCTCTACCAGAGGCAAAGCTCCTACCTCAGGCTACATATATCCCTTATCCCATTTTGGCCTAAATGAGCTCATTAGCTTAATCAGCATCCTCTGCTAATCCAGCCCATTTTAACGGAAAAGGATTGGAAGTGATGGCAAGTGCAGGGTGAGAACTGCTGCAGGGAGGTGGCTGGAACAGGGTCCGTTAAGCAGGTCTAAGTAAAAAGCCTGTAGAAATGGGTAAAGTGGAGAGAACTACATAAAGCCTGAGTACTGTGAGACAGTGCTACTACCAACACAAGCATCGTGCTGCATCAGAAAGGCAGGATTGATTTATTTAAGGGTTTTAGTAAGTTAACTTTTTCCCCGCAGAGGAGCGGCTCTGTGTGAAACAGGAATTTTCTGTGTGGCCGCATCTCCCGGCACACACAGCGCCAGCCAGGACTGCTCCTTTGATCCCGGCATGGGCAGGGGTGCGAGTGCGGCTGCAGAGGGTGTCCGTGGGAAGGGAGCATGGAGACAATACCAAGCAGCAAAGATCTGCACAAACAATTTAGCTGTAGTTCAAACATCTCATTAATTTAATTTATAGGGAAAAGCTGTCAGCGTTAATTGTAGTTAAACACTGAACCACAGGTGAACCTTGTGCCTCTGAAAACTGGGAAGAGAAAAGCTCCGCGTTTTTCTCATCTAGCCCTCTGTGGCCTTATTAACCCATGCCAGAAAGGTGGGAGAAAGCCAGCACAATAACTTCTTGAGAAGCACAGGGCTTTTCTAGGCAGTACCGCATCTGTGAGCTATGTATTTGTAGCAGAAACATAATAGCAGCTGTGTTTCCATAATGCCATAGATTGTGAAAAATCAAAGCAGCTGCAGCTGAAGGATGGAAGATGCTGTCCCTGTGTTGACTGGGGTACCAGCTTTCTGCTACGTACAGCACTTGCACCTTGTAGTTTTTCCAGTTTATTCTTCACACGTAAGATCCATCGGTTTGTAATTGCGGCACAGGTGGCATTACAGAAGCTTTAACACCTACTGTACTGCCCTGTTAAACTCCTCGCATCTGTATATATATATTTTGATGGGCTTGGAGTGAGGGCTACATTTTTATTTCTCCACTTGCTAAGTGAGAGACAAGATATTGCCCAACTAAATGTTTCCCAGGCTTGTGTTTGACTAAGAGAAGGTTAACAAGCAGTTCCTGAAGAGAACGAGCCACACACAAGCTCTTACTGGAAAGCTGCCTGTGGCCATGACTGGGTGTGCTGGAGACTCAAGTACTTCTCCCTCCAAGCAGCTCTTGCTCAAACTTCCAGCAGTCTGGGTACAGCCCTCACTTGCAGATTTAGGTTCCTCAAGTCACCCACTGGAAAAAAGTGTGAACCTGGCTAGGAGATACTAACAATAAATATGCCATAAAAGCACTCCTCCAGGACAAAGCTCCTTTGCCAAGGCAGGGCCAGCAGGCAAACACCCTCTGGGACCAAACCAGGAAGGATGCAGCATGCCACCTCTTGCCTGGGTAGGCTGTTAATGCCAGGGCACTGCCAGTGCAGTGATTTCTGTGGCTGCCTCCACTCCCTGATTCATTTTGGGCAAACCAGCTGGAGCACAACCCCATCTGCAAACAGCTGTCCTGGTGCAAGGTGTGCACGCCCCTGTGATGTGACAAAAATCTTCTTAAAGGTTTCAAGGAGGCATGGCCTTTTCTCTGAGTTTGTGCATGTCTTGCCTTTGGAGGCAAGGAAAAAATCCAACATATTTCTCAAAAGCACCTGTTAAGTCCTGCCAGGTACAGCCAGGCACTACACTTGCATAACCAACCTCTTGCAGGTGAAAGGCAAGCCCTGGCACCAGCACTGGGGCAATGGCATGGTGTACCCTCCCTGCTCACTCATGCTTCTCCCCTGCCAGGGTCCTGCCAGCTCATACACCAAGTATTGAATGCAATATTCCCCCTACACTGGTGCATAAAATCTCCTTCTGTATTTCAGCTGTACATGTTTTTCACATCTTCCTCACTCGGTGCTTTGTTTTAAGAGCGCATCCTCCACAGTAATTTCATAGGTTTCTATTCCTAGCTTCAGGAGAGGGAAGGGAGAATCTAATAATATTGATGAATAACCAAGCTGCTGCTAAGAAGTCTGCCTTTTCTTTTATTTAAAAAATACCTGCTAGAAAAAGTAAAAAGGATGTGTCACTGCAGACTGTAACAAATGCAGTAAGTGATAGATTAGGGTCCACATTCCCAGGCACATCGTCGACATCAGGGGAAAAAAACGTAGTATAGTATCTTCAAAGAACAGGGACAGTCTAGAAAACAGATCACAACTGACACCCTGAAAGGTGAACTCCGTTGAAAAGCACATTTGGCTTTTACTTTCCTTTGAACAAACACCCACCCATTTCCTGGGTTATCTCACTTACTGAGATCCATTTACCAAAGTATATCAGAATAAACAATGCTGGCAAGATGAGGCTTGCAATGACTTTTGGGCTGGTTGGCACGTGTCTTTTCCACATGATTCATGCTTACAACTGAGCCTTCCTGTTGGAAAACAGTCCAACACCTGCCCAAACTGCAATAAGCCAACTTACATGCAGACCCAGGCTACTCAGCATAATGGGTTTGCAAAGAATCGCTTTAAAGCAACAGGGAGCCTGATGAAACAGCGATGGAGGGGAACAGCTGCTCAAAGGGATGTCATCAGAGTTCATGTAGAAAGAGGGGGAAAAAGCAGTAACTAAGTAAAATCGTAGCTGATACCTTTAGGGTGAACATACAGCTGTTTCTTTATTATCTCCAGCAGCAAGACTCAGGGCTTAGACTAAAGCAGGCAGATAAAGGCAATAAAACAGGTCACTGTAGTCTTGACAAAATACACTGATCGATTTGTAAGTGCAGGGAACAGAACGATCTGGAGAAGCGGGCCCCTGTGCTCCATTTGCCCACCCCAGAGCACTGCTGAGCCTCCCCAGCACAAAGCAGTAGTGCTGTGGCTCTTTTGCACCAGCTCTTTTCCCTAAAGGAGCTGTCTCATGTTTGGCAGGAGCAACAGTAACATCTTCCATGAATTTAGACAGGCACAAGGCAGCCGATGTAAGAGCTAACAGACTGGTTTCCCCTATAAGTGCCAGGAGGCATAATTAACAAGGGAAATGAAGAAAGTAGAGACTCCAGATTTTTAAAAAATTATTACTGCATTTCTATTAAATAATCCTCCTCAGTCCTAAGTGAAGGGAAACTGCCCATCCACAAAGCACCTCCTCAGTACCCAGGACTGTTGCACACCAGCATAACCAGGAGTTTGCTGCGCATGCGCTTCGCAGATGCGTATTTTTTGCCCTGGGCTAATGGGAGCTCTTTTGGCCCTCACAGCTGATGCTGCTGGGCCAGAAGTGCTCATTTCACACTCTGTTATCCAGCCAGGGAAGAATCCTGATGCTGCCTTTCACTGCTTTCACGTTGATTTTATGTCCTTATCACAAACCACGAGAAATTTTCTGCACGAGGCAGAGAGAAGTTTTCTTAAGGTGGAAGAAATGTTAAGGGGAAAGAAACAATTAACACAAGATGAACAGCAGTATTAAAGTTTGAAAAAAGACTGGGGAAAATCCAGGTGCTCTAGTAAAGCTGTGTCTCCTGAGGAAGAGCTGACAGAGCCATCTACCGCTGCTGGAGCTCAGTGGCCCCACAGCCCCGTCTGCATGAGAGCGGGGACCACAGCCCACTTTGGATCCCAGCTGCCTGCAAAAGAAAGCATGGGAGCATCTTCCCAACATGAATTACGTTATTAGGTCTATTACTTTGTAATGTCAAGGGGAAAGATTAAAAAAAAAATTCAGTGGCACAAAGGAAAGAATAAGAGGCTGATAAATAATACATAAAACAAGAAGCAGATATTTCTCGTAGCCTTTTAAAATAACTCTTACATGGGTATAATATACCATAAATATCAAAGCTGCAGTGCAGCCCTTATATGACAAGTCACAGACTAGTTAGAAAACAATTTCTGAGATCTGAATCATGGCCACTTAGCTATTCACTTTTATTGGGGGGGGGGGGGGGGGGGATCTGAAGAAAGAAAAATTAATAGCACCTCTCAGCAGAAAGTTATTTCTAGTCTTCTACTTTGCAAAGGGAACTGTCATTTCATTATTTTGGTGGGTGTAATGGCACATGCTGTACCGACCATATGCAATCAGAGAATTAAATGCTGGCTCAGATATAAAGACATAATGAGATACACACATTTTTTTAATGAGAAAAATGATTGAAAATAAAACCCAGTACAGTGCAAAACACAGATGTCTCCAGCATTATAAAACTTTCTGGAAATGTAGATGCTAAGTTGCCATTGTTGCAATTGCTTAAGACTCTTATCTGCACATTGCCACTTTTAACTTCTTCCCAAAAAAAACTGTGTCTAAGATGCGTGGCACACATTCAGCTGGCCAAGTCATTGCCAGTTGCGAACTGGTGAAACTAACCTGGGAGAATCTGCTTGTGACATTGAAGACCTGTGATATGCGTTGGTTTGGGGTGCGTCCCCATGCAAAGAGGGATCTGACTACCTAAGGAGATTAGAGGCCTTTCTTATCAGGGGGGGGCTTATAGATGCAGAGATGCTATCCCCAAGTGCTCCCGACCGGTTACGTGAATCCAAATTCGATTAGAGAGACACATTAGACACAGCCCTGACATCCATGCAGGGAACCTCCTGCCCTTGACAGTGTTCCCTGGCTGATAAGGGGTGATCCAACAGGAGTCGGCAGGCAAGAGCTGTACTCTCAGCTTCCACGGTGCCACCGCCCTCCTCTGCCTCAGCATTCCCACCTGCAAAATGGGCAGTAGGTGGTCCTTCACCACTGGGTGAAAAGCTCTGCTGAAGTGGCGAGTGCTAGCAATAGTCTCTACCACTGATTTTCGTTAAGTGGATGGACCACTCACATCCTCTTCTACAGGGTATATACCTCCTTCATCCTCTCTCCCTTCTCTGTGCTGTGCAGCCTTCCACCAGCCTCTCCTTAACCCGCGGGAAATTCCTGCCCACAGCTCTCCTCCGTGGTTCCCACCTTGCACAGCCACCAAGGTTACCCTGGAGCTCACTTTGCGTCTGATGGCTGAAATGGGAAGAGGTAAGCAGGGCATCAGGGAGGAAGAGCAAAGACAAGCAGGCACTTACTGCACTTAGCAGCGGGTGGGGGCTTCGCGGCCGTGCCAGCAGCACAAGCTGATAAAACCCAGGGAGAGAACGTGCTGTTCTCTCCGGCGCTCACAGCACACATGGGGATTGATCCGTCTGTGTAACATGGAGCTGAGCAGTGGCTGCTCCAGCCCAGGCACACGTCACCAACAGCAGCTGGTACAAAGAGCTTCTTTCCAAATCCATTGCTTTAAGAGCATCTGGAGACTGATGCTACAAAGGCTCCCCTTCTTCATGAACACTTTGTTTGTCATTTTTCTCTCAAAACCATGTTATCTTACTGTCATTTTGGTGAAGGATACTAAAAATACATATTCTGTCCTTTTTTATTAGGATGGAAAGGAAATACAATGGTGTTTATTGTTGACTGAAGAACTCTAATTTTTTAGCTCCTAATAAAATCTTACCGCTTCAAAGTGATCCCGGGAGGGGTGTGTATTGGAGGAGTCTGAACTCATCTCTGGCTGACACTGGCTGTGCCTAGCTATCATGAGCCACATGTGGTTTCAAAGTGCCTCTGATAGCAGTCTCCAGGACAATGTAATCCATAAGTTTACATTAAATATTTATACAGCACTACTTTGTGCTCTTCTTGGTTTAAATGGTCTTTGAAATTCATCAAAATGTATTAGCAAAGTTCATTACTTAACATTGCTGGTACCATTTAGTATGAATGCTCTGCTAAACAAACAAGCCTGTCTGCATAGGCCACCTTACGGGAGCAAATGGCAAAATCCTGCCTTGGCTTATGCCAGCCTCAAGGAGAACGGGGAGCATTAAGCAGACTTGGGAGCTGTGATCAAATCAGCACACTAATTCCAGGCAGGAGTACATTTTTTTAGAAATTCAATAGGGAGAAGGGCAAGTGCAGTTCCCAAGGAGGACAAACACTGTTCTGGCAGACTGAAGTGTATTTTTTTTCCAGAAAACTCACGGTTTTTCAAATGAAATAAAGGCTTTTAAAATCCATAGTATGAAAATTCCCAACTAAAATGGAAGGAAAGTGTTAGAAGTTAAAACTTCACAACACAGTCAGAAATGGCATTTGGGTTTGTTGGTCTGAGTTGAAATGAAAAAGAGCACAAGACATTTTGTCAGCTCCAACACATTTTGCAGATTTACAGTTTCAATATAAACACTATTGTATAAGACAGAAAGCTTTGATTTCAATCTAGAGTAATCTCGTTGTCTCTCACAGACACAAACGTCACTAGGAACAGAAGGTGGACCACCATCTCCCATGACAATAGTGTCATTTAAAACTGAGAAATTCATTGGGTAGGAAAACTAGGGAAACATGAGCAAACTCTAATACTCCTGGAGGACCTGCAGGAAGAGGAAAAAAACTGCACCAGTGTTGACAGAGCCATTTGGAAAAGTGAAGACAGATGTCTCCAGAAAGATCTACCAAGTTTAAGCAACATTTTTTTCCACAGAACGTTCTTCAGTCCATTTTCCCAGTAGCATCAACTGAAAATTCCTAAAAAGAAATTCTGAAATGACAGAGAACTGCATCAAAAGCCAAACTAAATCAAGGAAAAAGAGAAAAGACCTGTGAAGTAGGCAGGTACCAGCACAGTGAGAAGTTACCAGTGAATGATCTTGCTGTGTAAATCTGGAACACACAGTCCAAAGCAATGGCAAGGCAAGGACTGACTCAGTTACAGCTGCCTTTCAGCAAGAAGCAGATGCCAAACAGTTGGACCAAACAGCAAGGAAACGTTGCTAGGACATTGCATTAAGGGCCAGGCGCCAGATGTTGGGCTATACGCTGGCTTGGAAGAGGTTAGGACTGCCAAGAAGAGAAGCTGCTTTTCCTTGTGTTACTCCCTGTGAGTGTGAAGAAAACAGATTTTGACGTTTCAGCTGCAAATACCCACTTTCGGCCTCTGCTCTTCCAAAGGGGAGCAACAAGTAGTTTGGAAAACCAAAAAATCAAATGGACAAAAATAAAAAATTTAGAGCTAGTTTCATGTAGGCTAGCTAGTTCAGTTCAATAGAGTCCCTTGTCTCTTCTACATGTTATTTGCTCTAGCGTGTATGTAATTATCTGTATCAGAAGATGAACATGTGTTGTTGACTTTATTACTCTAATTAGTATTAGTTTTCCCCACTGATTTTTATCTTGTTCTTTACATCTGCTAGGATTCACTTTTAGGGCTCACACCACAGAGGACGGTCCCCATCACCCCAGGGTGCTCTCTGTACTGTAATGGAGTCAGCAGCAACTCTCAGCCGAGGTTTTCTTGATGGAGCTTTCAATGGCTTGGAATAATTCCCCATCAGTCTGGATTTATACATTGCTGTAATCACGCACATTTAATGAGGCTGAAAACTAAAGTAGAAAGTTAAAATGCTTGGAAGTTTTTTCAAAATCCAATTAGACGTCATTAAAATATTTATATACTGGGTGCAGACTTTTCCAGAGGGCTCTCTTTTACAAATAACTATAACACTAGGTGTGGGTCACAGCAGAATCTATTCCATTAATTGCTTTTGGAGGGTTTTAGCATTGCCATATTTTCAAATTAGCAGAAAATTAAAAAAGAAAAGGGTTAACTCAGAATGAAAAGGGTAGCACCCAGACACCCAGACAGCTACCATTCCTAGCATCTAACAAGCTGGAGCAGAGGAAAAAGCAGATTCAGAGTAACATGAGGACCAAGTGCCACCTCGTGGATCCACAGGCACCACACAGGAACGTCACAGCAAGGCCCCAGACAGGATTTAGAAGCCAGATACAGGATGGATTTGTATGCTGTAGGCATAGTTACTAGCATCAAAAGAAATCACTTCGTTGAAATCACTGACATGCTCTTCCTCGAGAAGACTGCAAGATTTACAGTTACCCTATTACTCTGGCTCCTGCAAGAAGTCCATAAAACTTTTACCACGCAGTTCTTGCATCACAGCCATAAACTCAGACTGTTTTATCTCAGACGGCACTGGGCACTGACTGCAAAGCCGTGCAGAAGCTGCTGTTGTACAGCTGGGAGCGTTCACCCTCCCAGGGTTACGCAGAGCCCGTACCGCAGCCCAGGGCTGCAGGAGTGATTTGCCAGTCTCTCCTCCGAGAAGTCAGAGTTTCTCCCCCTACATTGGTCCCTGAGATAAGCTTTCAATGCACACGTGGTCCTTCTGCTCTTACCACTCCATCTCATAATTTTAAAAATCTGTGATACAGTGCTCGGTGGAGGGGTAACACCAGATCCGTGGTACCTCAGAGACAGGTGAACTGTTGCTGAGAAACTTGCTGACTGCTCAGTGATGCCAGACTAACTACCTGATTGCTTTGCTAAAGGGACCACACTCTACCGTACTGTAAAATTCTCAGGGCTAGGAGAAGAAACACCTGAAATTAGTTTTTTCCACTTTTCAAAGCTACCAACAGTCATGGTAAAAAAAACAAACAAACAAACAAACAACAAAAAAAACCCCCCACACACACACAAACCAAACACAAAAAAAACCCACACACACAAAAAAAAGGAAAAAATATCTGCTGATGGCTGAGAAGAGCCAAAAGTTACTCCAAACAAAATATTTTTGTTGGAACCCTTTCCTGTGCCTCTTTCCCACAACAAAGACAGCAAGGTAGAGGCTAACAGTGGAGGCCTTATGCCTCATGTCTTCTGCTTATTTTGCAGAAGCAGATGCCTCCTTCTCAGAGGACTTCTGCAACCTGCCTCCCTCCAAGATCCAGCAGTTCCCAGCAACCCTGTGGATTGATTAGAGTTTCGCAGCACTGTGCAAGGTGAGACTACACATGAACAACATGGCAGCTGAGTGTACATTTATCCAACAAGGAGGAATTCACAACTTTCTCTTTTGTTCATTTGCCCATTATTATTTTACCTTACGTTCCCCGCTCCAGTTTTTGTAGTGGCCTGAGGATGGCACGAAATTCCTCAGGAGATGGTTAAGAACCAAATCCACAAAGCAGCTACTCCAGCTGAGGAAAAAGGAATTTAGGAGTAGGTCAAGAGTCCTATCCTCATTCTGTCCAAGGAGGAAAGGCCAGGCCAGATATCCCTCATGGCTTCAAATTTTTATTAACAGCCCTCTGGCAATTGCCTGAGTATAGATTCAATCCGTTTTTTTCTGATAAAGCTTCAAAGAAGAGATTGTACTAAAGGGAATGAAAATAAGGTCCCAGCTGACGTCCAGCCTGTTTTCCCCAGCCATGCCACACGAGCCACACACTTAACAAGTCAGCTCTGTGGTTCTCCCTCCCTCCCGAGCAGGACCAGCTTCTCTGCTGTGCCACAGGCACATCATGATCTCTCCATACCCAAACCCTTTCCTTCATGATGTGGATTAGAGCTGTTCTTAAAACCACAGTTACCTTGAACTTGCAAGATAGCAAAGGGATAAATAATTTAAAACTTGGGAAAGTGTCCTTCTAGATTAATGTTAGGGCTGAAAATAGTGCTTCTCTCCAACTCACTAGATGACTATTACAACGTTCAGTCCAGTTTAATGGAGTGATATTCCAGTTACGTGAAGTTTCTCGGAAAGAAATGTACTATCCATCACCCACTTTCTCCTCCATTTATCTGTAATGGAGAAGATTACTTTAAAAATACCTTTGGTAGACTGGCATGCAAGTCATCTCTCTTGGCTAACTTTTGAGAGACGTATTGTGATGATAAACATAAAGCCATCCACTTTGAAAGCAAAGAAAGGTGACCTGTCTATTGATACGGAGGAATCAGACTGGGAAAGAGTCCAAGCAGAAACACAGAAGGGCTTTTAACCCAGATCAGTAAGTCCTCCCATTTCCTTCTCCAGAGATGGTCAAATCAGACAGGCCAGACTTGAGAAGTGAGCCAGCTGAGTGCCCTGGGGGGTGAGAGGTGAGCTGAAATGCTCCACAAGTGTCTGAGAGCCCCTGCACAGAGGCGTGGGCAAGCACAGGCACTGTTCGCCCCTCTCCCCTCCAACTGCCAAGGACAGCATTACAGGGTTTATGGCTTGTGGCATCTGCTCTTCCTGCCCACTCCTCTACTCACACCATTTTACCTCTGCCTCTAGGGCAGTTTAGGGAACTCTAGCTCTAAATTTCCCTGCTGACCCAAGCACCCCTATATATGTGTGTATCTCCTCTTCCTGGAGACCCCCAGCAGCACCAACCTCAAAAACACTTCAGGAGGTTTCACACCTCTCTGGGTGAACATTTTAGTCTCCGCTAAACAGCTCATCTTTCTTTCATGACAATAGTACAAGAACTGTCTCCCTGGATTTTTTCCTCTTGAATAAACAAGAGGAGTTCGAGACATGCACGCACTTGCAGGGCTACAGTGTTATTGGCATCATGGAGACATGATGGGATGACTTATGACTGGAGTGTTGGAATGGAAGGATACAAGCCCTTTAGGAAGGACAGGCAGGGGAGAAGAGGAGGGGGTGTCACCCTCTACATCAGCGACCAGCTGGAGCGCATGGAGCTCCACCTGGGGATGGGTGAGGATCTGACCAAGAGTTTATGGGTCAGGATTAAAAGGAGGGCAGGGACAGGTGACATTATAGTGGGGGTCTGTTCCAGGCCACCCGATCAGGAAGACCGAGTGGATGAGGGCCTCTATAGACAGAGGAGCTGCCTCACATTCACAGGCCCTGGTCCTCATAGGGAACTTCAACCACCCCAATATCTGTTGGAGGGACAGCAGGGCATAGGCAATCCAGGAGGTTCTTGGAATGCATGGCTAGTAGCTTCCTTCTCCAAGTGATAGAGGAGGCAATGAGGAGAGGCTGGTAGGGAATGTGAAGCTCAAGGGCAGCCTTGGCTGCAGTGCTCATGCAGAACTCCATTGGTGGAGTTCAAGATCCTTAGGGCAGCAAGGAGGGCACACAGCAAGATCACTACCCTGGACTTCAGGAGAGCTGCCTTTGGCTTTTTCAGGGATCTGTTTGGTAGAGTACCATGGAATAGACCCCTGGAGGGAAGAGGCATCCAGAAGTTAGTTAACATTCAAGGATCACCTCCTCCAAGCTCAGAAGCAATGCATCCCAACAACGAGGAAATTGGGCAAAAATGCCAGGAGGCCCCCATGGATGAGCAATGAGCTCCTGGACAAAATCAAGCACAACAAGGAAGCCTGCATGGGGTGAAAGCAAGGACAGGTAGCCTGGGAAGAATACAGAGAAACTGTCCAAGAAGCCAGGGATCAGGTTAGGAAAGCTGAAGTCCTGACAGAATTAAACTTGGTTAGGGACATCAAGGACAACAAGAAAAGTTTCTACAGATATGCCAGTGGTAAAAGGAATACCAGAGGAAATGTGGGCCCCCTCTGGAAGGAAGCAGGACGTGTGGTTACCCAGGACATGGGGAAGGCTGAAATACTCAATGATTTTTTCACCTCTGTCTTCACCAGCAAGTGCTGCAGCCACACCACCCAAGTCACAGAAGGCAAAGGCAGGGACTGGGAGAATGAAGAATTGATCGGGTTTGAGACCACCTAAGGAACCTGAAGATGCACCACAAGTCCATGGGACCTGATAAGATGCACAGACAGATCCTGAGGGAACCGGTGGATGAAGTGGCTAAGCCACTATCCATCACGTTTGAGAAGTCATGGCAGTCCAATGAAGTTCCTACAGACTGGAACAGGGGAAACATAACCCCCATTTTTAGAAAGGGAGATAAGGAAGACACAGGAAACCACAGAGGCTGGTAAGACTCACCTCTGTGCCCAGCAAGACCATGGAGCAGATCCTCCTGGAAACTGTGCTAAGGCACATGGAAAATAAGGTGACTGGTGACAGCCAGCATGGCTTCACTAAGGGCAAATCATGCCTGACCAATTTGGTGGCCTTCTACAACGGGGTTACAGCATTGGTGGATGAGGGAAGAGCAACTGAGGTCACCTGCCTGGACTTGTACAAAGCTTTTGACACTGTCCCACATGGCAACCTTGTCCCTAAACTGAAGAGACATGGATTTGATAGATGGACCACTTGGTGGGTAAGGAATTGGCTGGATGGTCACACTCAAAGAGTTTCAGTCAACATTCCCCTGCACGTCCCAAGTGGAGACAGCCCAGAGCATGCCCAGCCTACACCAACAGCATCTCAGAAAGCTTTTCCTGAAAAGGGAGGTCAAGGTGTCCCCATTAGCACCATTACCATGCTGGAAGAGCAACCTACTCAGCAGACGTCAGGAGAGGAAGGATGTCCCTGCTGCTCATGAGCTGAGGTCACACGGAAGGATGTCTCAAAGGTCAGTATTAGTTTAGTAAGGTAACACTTTTCTTCTGGAAAATAACTGCCGTTATAAAATAACACCTTGTTGGCGGTAAGCCAGTGGCACGGCTGGCAGGGCCCCAGGAACGCTGGGCCCTACCCCAGCCCCACAGTCCCCCTTTCCTGTTCAGTCTGGACACTTGCTTAACGAGATTTTCAGGCAGAGCTCGAACACGGGCGCCCGCACATGCAAACAGCCCCTTTGGGCACGAGGCTGGGCTGCAAGGGTAGTTACACCATCCAAACTGCACCGTTTGCTTCGTTACTGCAGAAGAGCATTAATATCTGAAACCAGTTGATCACCTTGCTTAACGAGACTCGTTTTTACAGGTATGGTTAAAAGTCATATTCCATGAGGAAATGAGATCACAGAGGAAAACATCCTTGTGTGAGATTTGCTGCCAGTGCAGGATGTATATATTGCTATAGGAAAGCGAGACCCATGGCTCCTTCCACGCCCAGGTAACCCATCCTGAGCAGAGGAGGGTTTGCACCATCTTCAGGGCTGGCCTAGGAAGGGAGAGAAATTTCACCATGTTTCAAAACTTGATCTAGACTGCCACCTACTAACATGCAGCTGAAATGACCAAAATTGTGCCAGGTTTCCAGAAAGAAAAACCGAACAGAAGCAGGAAAACAGCTAGAAGAATTGCACTTGTAAAAATGTTTAAAATGAAAAACATCTTTCCTTTTTCTGGATGTGAGGAGAAGGCTAGTCACACTGCCTCCACAGGGTGCAGACACTTTTCCTTGGCTGTATGGATAGCTCCCAACACCTGACTCAGACTCTGCTGATTTATTTTTTTTTCTTTCCATATATGAAAAGTCCACAAGTGCACCATGGTTTCCTAGAAGAGGCCATCTAAAATAGTTTGACACTTTGGGAAAGGTACCTGCGCTCCAGCAGCTGTGGCATTTAAGTTGTTTCTCTTCAGCTGTGATAAGCCACGTGGCCTTGCTCATTCCCAAACCAGGCGGGAGAAGGAAGCAGAAAGGTTTTACTGGTATAATGGAGACCCCAGCACTGCCTGCAGCCTCAGGTGTAGCCAGTAACCAGTGAATCTATTTGCTCAGGTGCTCTGGCAAACCAAACACTTTCAGTATCACTGATACACATCCCTCTTCCTCAAAGGTGTAAGTAACACCTTTTTGCCTAAGTGAATAGAAGGGCTTTACAGAGCAGAATTTACATAACCAGATAAAAGGCTGCCTTTAACATGAATCAATCACAAGTGCATTTTATTTGACATAGTGGATTAATGCACGTCAGAGCTCAGCACATCGGCACAGGAAGGAACAGCAAGGAACCACTCCAATTAGGCTGATTTTCAGATGGATCTCTACAAATTTTTGCAAGCAGATTAACATAGACTCTCCAAGTAGCCCCCTAAAAGGACTAGAAACCGGGAACAAATCAAACTGGTTCCATAAAAGAGGATATGTAAGAGAGTGGAGACCTGTTTCAATATAGAAACAGCCCAGCTTCATTCAAACACTAAATAGATGCATTTCCAACCTGCCAGTTAATGTGGGGCAAACACTGGAGATGGTGCAATGTTTTCCCAACAAATCTTTCAAAAGAAAATGGATCTAGAACAAGACATTAATTTTCATGAAAAAAAAAGCTCTGAACTATTTTTGGGACCCTTAGTGGAAAACTGAAACTGCACTGAATTGTCTCCGCTAAGCACATATTTGATTGTGCCCCATGTGTTAATATATTTAATATACCCAGGTGTGTCCTGCAGCAGAAGCTATCCCCTGCCAGCCAGCCTGCACAAGGGCACGGCTTTCTCACACTCACCGACATCACCCATAAGGATGCTCAAATTGCAGCTCCAGGAGCTGGATTCTCTCCACTCAGGGGCAGGTAGAAGGGGATGAGAGAAGGAGGTCCTGAAGGTACAGAGCTATAAAGGCTACAGTGGCTGCTCCAAAACTGGTGATTTTTCTTGAGCCCAGAACCAACGACCAGCTTTTTCCAGCACAGGTGGGACATTTGGAGAGCCAGTTAACACCGTCACATCCATCCCAGAGGCTGTGTGAATGTGATCATTAACCGAAGTTTGCCCTATTAACAAAGATACAGAAATCAGTGTCCATTTCAAGACTTTGGAGACTCCCCACAGGGAGGAGTTAAGCTTTTTCTCATTTTGGTTAGCCAGAAAGGCCCAAGAACAATCAACCCATAAATCAAAGGATGAAAACTAGACCATGGGCCCAACCATTCCTGTACTCTCCCTGTTCTAAAAAAATAAAGATGTAAAGAAAATTTTTGTGAGGTCTTTGTGACTTTTCTTCCTGTATTCTGACCAGTTAGTGGAAGCTGTTTAAAATTTATATTTCAGTTAAAATCAAAGAAGGATAAGGGAAAATTCCCAAAGTTTTATCTTATTTCTGGATATGATTCCCTGCTGATAGGTATAGCTCCTCACCATATATCCTAATAGTCCCCTTAAGGAGGAAGAAATGCCCCTTTATTCCCTCTCTCCCAGTAGAAATTAACTACCTACTTTACATTAACCACTTACGTAGTCATTCTTTGGGATTAAGAGCAAGTATTTTTATAAAAGGGGGATTTGGGGCTTCCTGGAAAGGAGTTTCCCCAAAGTAGAATTCAGTGCAGAGCTCCAGAGCCCAAGTGGATGCCCTGACCAGAGAACCACCCTTACTTACCTTTTGTAATAGCCAGCTGGGAAGAAGTAACTTTTCTTGTAAATACAGGATGTAGCTTTTGCATTTGGTGTGCAGCCAGGAGTCTTCCTTTTGTACACACTGCTGAGCGTTTAAATAAATCATTATATCTCTCTAAATACAACACATGCATCGTATAGCAACGCACATACTGTTGTATGTTATATACACAGAAAGAGAGTTAGAGCCAGGTATCATTAATCTTAAATATTTATATCTTCCTGGAACAACTAGTTGACAGCTGCTAAGCTACTGGCAAACTGTCTGCCTTAAGTATTTTTCCCCTTTCTTTTGGCATTATGCCCCTGGCTTGGTTTCAACTGCACATTGCAGAGACCATTCAGAGTAACTACATACTGTCTCGTAAAGTAAGCTGGGGAGTACGTTCCCCCTCCAATCGTGCCTGCAGCTCATTAACAATAATGTGACTTACACACATTTGCATGGCTAGGGCAAATTAGCTCTGCTATGGATCAAATGACTTTCCTGTCCCTGCTGAAGCCCCCCAGCACACCAGCTGAACCAGTGGAAAACTCAGTTTGCAGACTGGTATTTGGATTAACAGCAGGAACCACAAAGAGCTTACAGAGAGAGGAAATTCACGTTCTGTGTGCACTTCTAAATAATCTATATTTTATCCTGCCGTTACTGTTTTACACTCGAACGGAGCCACTCTGCTTGATTTTGACTAAGTTTACACTGGGGGCTTCGGCAGCACTGGGGGAGCAGTGTCCAAACCAAACTCCGTCAGCTTTACTTATTAACGTGTCTGGGATTCCTCTTCGTCCTGTGCCACCTTCCTCTGCCATGTGCTACTGCAACTGCTGCGAGAGCACAGGGGGTTAGAGAGGGGCGTAGGGGGGCAGCAAGATCTACATTTTGAGATGGTGATGTATAACGCCTGATTCCCACTGCCCTGCACTGTACACTAATTTACAGTCATTTAAAGAAAGGCAAGAGGGACTGGATGCTCTGGGGTCCCTTCACCTCAACGGAGCAGAAACGATGGGCTCAGTTTCACTGAAATGTGAGTAACGCAAAACAGGCAGAGGGTAAAACAGCGCCTGGCCTAGGAAGATAAATCTTTGTAACATTTTGCAGCCTGCATTATCTGCCCATGAAACACTACAGATTTGTGCAGCATTTCCTTACCCAGAAAAAAATAACGTGTGATTATTGTGGCTGTACAAGTGGAGGGAGACGGTGAGCATGAATGACGAGCAGTCACGTAATAGACTAACAAACAGGATGCCTACAGCCCGTTAAAGAACTAACAAAAGGCCCACATGAGACACCTGTGGTGGTGTATAAGGTAGACATGCAGACCAGGAAATGCCTAAATATAGCATCTAAAACTGTATAAAGTGAACTGAACATATGGTAATTGCTAATAACCAGCGCTCTAATGCATGTTTAGCATATGGCTACAGTAATTAACCAATTAAAAAGTGCATGAAAGACAAGTGACAGAAGATGCTAACCAACAGGAGAAGCAACAACTGCAGTACCAAGGACTGATGCAGTGTACCTAAATGGGGGGTAAGGCCTGGATTCTCCAGAGTGGGGCAGTAGCTGGAAGCCGCTCTGCTGCTGAAGGCCTTGCATCATTGTGCTTGCAACAAAACTGAGTGATTTGGAGGGAGAAGTGGAACTGGAACTGTCTGCATTAATACTGACCAGAGGGCAAGCGGCCAATTCAAAGACACCTTGGACCAGTCCTCGAAAAAGGAGACAAATCACAGCTGTGAGTAGAGTATGTGCATCTTACAAAAACACTGACGTGTTTTCATGTCTTAGCACACAAAATCCATCCAATAGCATGGGTTGCATTAACTTAATATACTGAATTCATGGATTTTCCGTTCCAGTTTTAGGAACTTTGGAAAAATATCTTTAGCCACTAGTGGTCGTTGTTGTCCCGCGCAGCAATAATTCCCAGCGCTCACACAGAGAGAGGATACTGCCAAACAATTTCCACAAGCTTATTTTCATCGGGTACAAACCAGAGTCAAAATTTTAAAGTCCACCATAAAACAGTAGCTCAACACACTCATCAGGAGATGAACGGGCGTTACATTTACCTTGTCCTGCAAATTATATTCAGTGTCAAAGAAAACACAACAGTTTGTCAACAATTAGATATCGCAATGAATTGGAACGACTGCAGCTAGCCAGGCAGATGCTGCCTGTGGAGTTTGTGTAAACACTGATTTTGTTGTGACTCCTTTTATCCTGTGCACATGTACGTCCCCCGACCTAATGGCAGGCAATTGCAAAATCGCAGGCAAATATGACACCCTGTTTTGTGGCAGTTGTGTGTGTTTGCTGAGTGCTTATACAAAGCAAGTGCTCAAACAAAGCAGATGCTGCTTTCCCTAGCTTCTCCCAGACAAAGTCTCTGCAGTATATAGAGTTAAAAATTTAGGTCCAGATTGACAAAGGGACACAGGCTTTTAAGTGCTTAGCTTTTAGGTGTCCAGCTGGTGGAGCTGAATTCACAAATATCAGTAGGGCATTGAAGGGGTGGCTGCAAAGCATATTTCAGTGCTGTGCAGAGTTACCCCGGCTACTCTACACGAGCTAGTTCAAGCAGTGGAAACAGTACAGCCGCTAGTCCTTCTATAAATGCTACAAGGTATACAAAAGGCGACCACAGCCATAACTAATAAATTGAACTTCACATTTCTAACTGACTACACTGGTGAAAACCCCAGTACCTACGGACTCTGAAATGCTCTGGCCACCAGGCATAGTTTTTGTGGGTCTGTGACAATTTAACATGGTTAAACTCTGCCTTAATTTTTTTTTTTTAGGCACCTGTGATTTTAGATGGTTTAGATCTCAGTTCCCTTTTGGGATCTACATTCATTAACAGAAGAAAAAAAAAAAAGAGAGAAAAAAAAAAGTTCCATTCCTTCACCAAGCTCTGTTCCTCCCTTTTGCTGATTCACTCCACAGCCTAAACCCTCCCTCTCCAGTCACATCTACCTGCTTTATGCAAGCAGGACAGTGAACACCTAAAAGAGACACCAGAGGCACCTTCCGCTTCCCCACTAAAGTACCAAATCGCAGACACTTACTCTCCACCCAACTGGGGTTAACATACAGTAGTATTTCTAATCTACCTCAAAAGAGAGACAGCTTTCAAGAATAAGTGCAACTCTCAGATGAGCATAAATGCAGGTTCTGCATTTTGTGGAGGATGTATTTTCTAAGTTCCACATTTATAACTTATCAAAGCTATTCCACAAGATTAATCCCAAGGGCTAGAGATAGAATACTCTCATTGAGAATTTTGCTAGAGGAAGGTTAATAAGAAATGAAGATACAAATTAGGGGAAGAGATCAATACAGTAACTGCCTTCACTTTCTCCAGTTCCCTGCATTTTACACATGATAAATTGAGTTACTCCAAAACCTCAACCTTCAGTAAAACCTTGTATTACTATTACAATCCAATTATAATCACTAATCAACACTATAAGCATACGATACTGTTTGCCCTCTTTCTATTGGATTCAAAATAACATTTCAGAGAATAGAAAGCCATAGCTTAATTTTAAAGCTACTTCAAAAATATGAAGGTTTTAATTATACGTACATAGCTATACAAGCCTATTAATACATTCACACATACACACAATTTCCTTTCACATAGGCAGAAGCCTTTCAGCTTACTTCAGCGGGGCCAGGTATCATCAATAAAGGAAAACCCATCCCTTCTCTGGGAAAGGAAGGCAGGAACTTTCTCTGGGGCAAGCGTGACATGTTACCCACCCATTTAAAACGTTTAGCACTGCTTCCACATTTTGCCCATCCCCCTGGTTAAAGAACACATGAAACACATTACCCACGGATGCACACTGAGGGGGGGTTGACTGCTTGACACAATCTGATAGAAAAAAGGACTTAAAACAGACTAATATCACTTTGAACAATGTGGAAAAAGGTTGCTAAAAAGCTAAACAAAGAATCAACTCAAATTTCACTGTTGTCATTGGGAATTTCTCCATTGACTTTGCTGAGCTTTGGATTAAGTCTCAAGCCTATAAAATGAGAAATGGAAGAAGGAACCCTTGTTTTGCAGAAACCCTCACGTCATCTCCATCACAAGCTTCCCACAAACCTTTACAAGCAGGTGATACTGCTATACAGAATATAAAAGAGAGACAGCACACACCTAATTTCCAAATGTCTTCCTTATTCAGGTATAAGCAACCATTCTGAAGCCTTCCTAAACCAGTTTTTTCTCTTCTCCCTTTGAACTTTTGTGAAGAAATGTACTCAATACTCATCCATACTCCAGCGGTAGATAAAATCATACCTGTTCATACCATTCATGCAATAGATGTTCTAGACATTCTGTTCACTTACTTGCAGACTGTCCCAAAGGCTATGTACTCATTAAAAAAAAAGCTGTTAAAAAAATTAATTTACTTTAAATCCAGTTCTACCTAATTCCATTTTAGTGCAATCTATATTCACGTAAGCATTTAAATATTCTATTAAAATGGATCCATCATCAAATAACGTGGAATCCAGCAATGTAATAGCTAACATCTTAGTGCTAAGCCTCCATCAGAGTCACAACGGTGCCTTGATACCCCCTTCATTTATTTCCAATTCTGGCACCTGTAACCATGGCAACATACACGGAAACATTTCAAGCAGAACAGAACTGACAATCACAATAACAGCACAAAATACCTGAGGTGGGGAAAAAAGAGGAAAGGCACAAGCAGGTAGTTGTTGAAATTAAAAGCTAATGACAAGAAAACAGCTGGAAACAAATGCTGGCTCACATGACCATATTCTCTAGGCAGATGTATTTTTGCAAACCTGCTCTGCTCTGTCTTGTTAGCTGTGCAGCTATGGAAAGTTAAGTAAAATAAATATTGTTTCAGTGAAGAGTGAAAGTGTGAACTTGAACAAGTAAGTTGCTGCAAATAGAAAGCATCTGTTTATCTGTTGCATGCAAGTCCAGGAGTGTTCACATTCGCCCATGGAGAAGCAGGTATTTTTTCCAAAGGCAGAGTCACAAATGTGCTTCAGAGGAAAACTATCCAGCAAGAAAGAAAGCGAAGTCACCTTTTAAAGTGATTCTAAAAGAATAATTCCATTAGCCTACATCAAAGAAAAGGTTTGAAATGAGCATGAGTTAATAAACCATATATGTGTAAACTGGGATAACTTCCTAGACATTTAAGGGATCTAATTAGCATTTGAATGCCGTGAAGCAAGAAAGGGAATTTCTATCTTTAAAATGTAACAATCAAAAATAGAAATGAGATTGACCTGTGTGGGAGAGCCTAGCAGGACACAGCTGCAAGGTTAGCTTCGAAGGTTTATGGGACTGGAGCTGAAAAAACACAAAGATCAAGGCCATCATGAGACCTGCAGGGAAGGCTTGTAGTTTTTATCTGTTATCCCGTGCAGCTGAATTTAGAGAACAGAATTACAAGAACAAGAGATGGACTTACATCAGCCTCCCTATTGCAGCACCTCACAAGTCATAAGCCATAAATCAGGCATCAAAAACACCAGGAAAGGCAGCAAGTAAGGCTCGCTGAAAAAAGGGAAGAAAAATAATACATGACAAAAGCAAACAAGATGTTAAACTAGAGAGTCAAGGGAAAGAGAATGCAGCTAGGGATTTCTCTGCTAAGAAGCTATAACCCTCAAGAAACCAACATGAGCTATTTCACCAAACCTTGCTTTGAGATCGCATAACTGTTGCCTAAGGGGCTTCATATGCTCTCAAAAATTGCATATCCTATTTAGCCTGCTACAATCTATGTGGTCTCCTTTTAGAAACCTGTTTCATCCTTAGACATCAGAAGGAAACATAAAAATACTGCAGCAGGTGTAAGGCAGGATAAATCCCATACTTGCATGGGATAGAGTGACCGCAAATGGGATAGGCAGAACTGGTTGCAGACTGTACAAGAGCCTGAACCCCACAAATGCGTAAATGCGCACAGAGGAATCAGACACTGCAGCCAGTTCTCCCTTTCAGTGCCTTGTGCCTGAAAAAGGAGGATGAAAAGATACGGTGGCCCTGACACATCACTGCTCCATCTCTCTGGGTTATGATAGTGGCGAGTCTGTGTTGTCCTCCTGCTGAGGGCAGCCTCATCCATCTTCTCACCACTGGGTGAGACGACCAGGAGGAGACTCCTGGATCAGGGCCACCACAGGAAAACCAGAGCTAGCCATGGGAGCCTGAGAAGGAGCTGTCATTCCATGGGGTCACTGGGACATGGGGTCACTCCTCCCAAAGCACCCTACAGTCTCCCTTGAGTTCTGTCTTGCCTTTTCTCTTGCCCAGGAGCGCTTGCGGAGACCTATAGTCCATAATCTTGTGAAACAGCAAATGCACCAGGCACCTCTTGGTTTCACCATGGGGCATGGTTGTGTCTCCATGCCGAAGCTCCCAGTGTCACTGGAAATTATGTTTCCCACTGCTGATGATCTGTCACGGAGTGCAGCAGCAGGTGATACAGAGGGAACCAGGAGTGATTGCTCTCAGGGCGGGAAGCAGAAGGTTGGTCCATTCCTCTTTTCCCCAGCCTCTTATTCATTCAAATCTTTTTGTGCAACAAAGACCAGTGCAAGATTCAGTGGAAGTGGAGGAAGGTCTGGACTCGACATGGAGAACATCGAAATGGAGAAGAGCTGGGATGTGAGCGAGCATTAACGCTCTGAGAAAAGTTAGTCTCTCCTTTCTCAGGGGGGAAACTTAACTGTCAAGCCACAGTACACGAAAAAGCTGTCACTCACTGTCAGGTAGGAAGCACCTTATTCTCCTTCCTCTGGGGAATTTCCTCAGTCACCGGGTTTTGTAAAAGAGAATATTTTCCTCTACTATTGTGTGTCTTATTGACTCCTATTTTCTTCTTTGTCATTCGTAAGACTCTTTTTCCTGACCTCCAAGAACGTTTTGAGCTTTCCAACCAATTTCTCTAATGCCTTCAGGTTAATACAGGTTCAGCAATAGCAGAGTTTAACAGCAGGTTTGCAAGCAGCCGTCACTCAAAGGTGCAGGGGCAACGGGAAGGGATAAGGAAAATTAGACAAGTGCAAACCACAGGGAAAAGCCTGCCCCATCCTGCAACCTCCCTGGACATGTTCTGCTCCAGCTGGAGCTCACAATGGACCACTGCGCTCCACCTTCACAGAGTTGCACGTCCATGCACCACACATCTGTACCCTACGTCTCATTCAAAGCCTCCCCTTCCAACAGTGACCACATTTCAGCTTGCAGGCCGGACTCTCACCTATTCCATGAAGCCTGAACCCCCAGGTGCAAAGGGCCAAAGCAGAACAGCACAGTCCTCTCAAACCTGACCTGCATAACACAGCATTTCACACTACGACGCCTAGATCTAGTTGAACAGTTTGCGCTGTTAGAGAATTTTCTTGAAAAAGACATCCCACCTTGAGTTAAGGACTTTAAGTGGTAGAAAAGGTACCATGCCCCTTGGGAAGCTATTTCAATGGTTAATTAATCTTACTTTAAAAACGGCCTGCTTTCTTTCTAATTTTCGCTGACTTCTTCCATTTCTAGTTACATGATCTTGTTATACTTTTAACAGACATATAACAGGTTTTCTATCTTTACCAGGGTGCTGACAGACCAAAAATTTCAGCTTCCCATTTTTTCAAAGAATCTAATTAATGTTCCAATAAGGACGACCTTTTTATTTCAAAATCTCATTAGATCAGTTTTATAGAAAGGTATCAATTTATTCTTGGATTGCTAGGAACTACAACAGTGAAACCATTTGCTTCCAGTGTTCCTATATTTCTGCATTCACTTTCACCTAAAAGCAAGAGAGTGAAAATCTTAACTGGCTCTGAATTTAAAGATTTTTATTTCACTTTGCATCTTCAAAGTTAATTAATTATCATTTGGAGTAAAACTGCACATTTGATTGCTATAATGAAAATGTTGATATCCTGTACTTAAGTAGTTCTGACCAGGAAGTAATTTGTCAATACCTCAATGATTTTTATTCTATTTTTTTTAGAATTTTACATTCTTTGCCATCCCAAACTGGGAGAAAAAGTTTATATACCAAGAAGAGTACTCACTAACCTTAATTTTTTTCAAGCCATGAAAGCAGAATGCTTTATCTCAAGTTTCACTTCTCAGAAAGTATAAATGAGCTACTATTTCAAAAGAAAAGGTCCTTCAGAGCTAAAAAATGAAACTCGTTCATTGCCACTTTCAGATTTTTTATTCTACTTTGTTTTCAGATTGGTTAGATTATTTGAAATCTATTCAGTCTTGTGTACAACTTTTCATTTGGTGAACTGCAGTTTTCTTACAGAAGATACTGCATCAGCTGTTTGACTTGGTATCACAGGACATTTTTCTAGTTTAGAAACTAAAAATACACCAAGGCAGCCTGGCAGAAGTTAGCACAAAAGGATACTGAACTGACAAAAGCGTGTTTGAAACCTCAGTTACAGCAGGATATCATCAACGAGCAAAGTTTTTCCAAGAGTCCCACAGGGACCAGCTCCTAGCCCAATACCTTACCATGTTTTATCAATGGGATGCAGAAAAACATGGACGTGAGGAATGTCAGAATGGAAACAAAGCAGCACAGCAGAAAGTGATCTGAATAAAGCAAACTGGATGCAGCAACAAAAAAAAATGTGAAAAAAAAGCAACTTACTGTGATGACATATGGTCATCTAGGCAGAAAGCACCTAGGAGCTGAGGAGCTTTTGCTGGGAAGCCATGACTGTGGGGCACAGTGACCCGCGTGCCTGAGCTCGAGCTCTCAGCATGGGCTGAGCCTCGGTGCATGGCTGTGGAATAAGGAGTTTTCCCAAGGGCTCAGAGTGAGGTCTCTGATAGGGAGCTTCAGTGGAAGGCTGCTGGAATATGCCCCTGAATCTTATCCCAATACGCTGCAAATTTTGCTGGCCTCCTGGCAAGCAGTGGCCATCACTCACCACATCACATGCTGTCTGCTCTAATTTAAGTTCATTTCAATGCACCACGCACTGATTCTCGGTGCCAAGAGAAAAGAACTGTTTGAAGTAAGATATCTCAGACCCACCTGGAGCGAGTCTGGGTAATCAATACAACCCACATTAAAAATAATAGTGTAATTGGTTACGATTTGTCATCTGCAGGTGTTGTTAGGGATACAGGAGAGGAAAGGAAAATAGCAGTAGTTGCTTCATAAAGGCATGAATGCCAAGTGAGACAATTCTGAAGTGAGAAATTGTATTGTTATTCACTTCCACCAGCTGTTTCTACCAGGACAGAGTAGCACAGCAGGAAAGTATATGGCTGTCACTGTTCAGTCCCACAGCCTTGTGACCCCAAAACCAAGTCTTAAGATCTTGATTCTCTACAACCTGAAGCTAGTACAATAAGGAAGCGTAACAGTACAGGGTCAACTCTCTGACAGCACTCCCCAGCTGTAACAGACTGTCCCCGAGAGAGTAGAAAGCCCTAATAGAACCCTACACATAAGATGTCATCTGAAAGTATTGTTATTTTGTTAATCAAAATGGTCTTATTTGGACTAGCGCTCTATCATGTAACTATGAGTCTCAGAAGTTGCTGTCACTTACACGTGCACACTTGCTCAGCATTATAATTATACTTGGGTGCCTCCCGTCAAGGCACCCTTTCCATCCCAATACCACCATCCCCACCCTCCCAAATCAAGATATGGCAGTGGAAAGGCACTGTGTTGCTGATATCTCTTCTTTGTCACCCTGGAAATCTTCTGTACCAGGCAAAAGCAGAAGCAAGCAAGCATGTTACCTGGCCTGTTTCTGCTGTAGGGCTGGTATAAAGGCCAGAAGCAAAGCCCAGGATTAGGGCTTTAAAACTGTCCAGCTGTCACCTTTCTACCTGTGGAAAATGTTTTGGGTTTTTTTTTAAGTTATTATATTTTAAACTCATGCTTTATGACTTCAGAATTAGGGCTGAATCCTATTAGGGAGACAAAAGGCTCCTTGTAGTTCATACACGTCTAATAGTGTGAGAGATAGAGACTATTATATTTGGCACAATATTTAGAGAAATTAATCCTCAAGCGCTAAAGATTTGAGGGATTAACAGACTGAGTGACAGCTGAGCTCATCCAGCCTATATCCCTGGATTGTGCAGCAAAACCATTTGCCTTCAAGTTGAACATGTTCCACACTTCCACCCGAGTCAGCACAATTCCTGCTTTTATTGCACTCAGGTCCCCAGGGGAGATCAACAAACTAATAAATCCTTATTTCATGGCGGTTTGCAAAATTGTCATGTTATGTTCATTTCTAAGATTTGATATGTCCTTTCCTCCCTTTGTAAAGAAAAAGGCATATCCCATATATAACATGTATTAAAGTTTTAAACCTTCAAAATCTGGTTAAAAAGTCATTGGAACTGTCCATTTTCAATGAGGAATTTTGTGTAGCACCCACACATGTAAACTGTCCACAAAGTATTGTCCAGAGCCTCCCAAGCATGGCTTGGAGAAGACCTAACTAGTGGGAGACCTCAAATACTGTGTCCTTCTTCCCTTGTGCTAATTCCACACAGCAGAAATGTGACTATTCCTCTGGACTAAAATGGGGTGGAGAGAAGAGGTGAGATGTTATCCCATCCCCAGTTACTGCAGGGGGGTCCTGCAGTGGAAAGTCAGGAAATAGGGAGAAGTGGGCCCGGTAGTGGGAAGAGGCACTGCCACAACTGTGGCATCACGAGGCAGAGGCTCCCCAGCGGAGCAGACAAGGCCTGATAGGGATGGAGAGGAGATTTTGTGGTTGCCATGGCAGTGGCAGCATGGGGCCATGGCAAGAGAACAAGAAATATTCACGGCAAGCTTATGTTTGTAGCTTTGTAAAACATCTGTGAAAGGAGCTGAAATAAACTGACAATTAATATTTCCAGTGTCTCAGTACTTTGGAGCCAAAGAAACAGAGTTTCAACACGTTAGACGAGGTCGAATTTTGCTCTGAGCTGTGCAGCTTTGTAGAAACCAATGAGGTTACAAGGATCTTGGAAATCACAATGCTAATATAGTTTTTGCCTTTCGGAGCTTAAGATACTGTAAGAGGAGGAGAGCTCCTCCAAGAAACCCTGTCACCCAGGCAGCTGGCAGGAATCGCCCAGTGTTGTGCAAAACGGAGCCTTTTACTGCCCTCCACACAAATTCTTGCTGGGAAACTGCCCATGGCTGGATGATTTTGCCATCTGTCTCCTCAATTATCATCTTATTTCCACATTCATTTTTTGAAGGTAACATTCACTCACAGTTCCTGGGCTACAGGAAAGGGCTCATGCAAAACATCCTACAGCATCACGTGCAGATGGATAGGGCCTGCAAGCTGGCACACACCTGCATTACAGGTGGTTTTTTAGGAACAAACAATGGGGAGATGCTGTAAGAGCAACAGGAACACAATAAACTGTAGCTGGGGATAACTGCATATTACCACGAGGTGCTGCTGCAAAGGGTTTCCTGTGGGTACAAAGAAGATCCAGTCTAACTAGGAAAACCTCCAAAAGGACTGAGGATTTTCTTGTGGGCAGGGAAAGTACCTTAGGCTGCAGATGACTCTTACTACTCATAAACTACTTCCCTATTCAGCATTCATAGGACTCATAGCTCTTAACTATGGATCAAATTGGGATCTTTATGAATAAACCAAAAATGTCTTCAGGGTAGGAATACACCAGAGAACTGTCCTCCCACCAGGCAAGATGAGCACAGTGGTGGGATGGGGAGGAGAGCATCCAGCTTTGGTCCCTTTTGCCCAATGATCTCCACATCTTTGGTGCCTGTGCACTGCCAGTCTACTGTGATGTGACATGCGGATTAAATGCAGAATGAAAATGTGCCCTCAGTCTTTGGCATTATACAATGTTTTCTTTTTCTTCCTTAAAATTGTCCTTTGGCCTTCATTAGCTCACAAGCCTGTTGTTCAAGAGCTGAGATTTCCTCTCTGGATTTCCCTCTGCTTTAGTTCAAATCACATCTAAAGGCAGAGCCATCCTTTCATGAACAGAACTGTTCTTTTGCTCGTATTGCCAGCATGGTTAGGGCCTTATCAAATCTCCTCCCTACTGTAATACTTCTTTTCAAGGTAGCTCACTAACCCTTACCTGTTTTTCATTTTGACCTGCAAATAGCAAAATACCATCAACTGGAAAAGATAATTACTCACTTGTGAAAGTAAGTGTTATTTTTTTTATTCTCTGATATGGGCAATACAAATGTCACTCCAAGTCAGGCTGTATTAAGTAGTTTCATGTCACATGACACAGTGTGAATTGACACATGCTGTGCTGTTGTACGAGATCTAGGGTTGCTTGTTTGAAGATACTTTTTTCTTTTCTATTTAGGAGAAGATATTAGTACTATAGATATTACATGATCCATCCATTAGCTAAAAAATACATACAAAGGTATAATTTCTGATATTCAGACCAAAAGAAAACCTGAAAATGATTGCTTACTTTAACGTATCTACTGATAGTCAGCTTATTCCTTATTGTTTATTAAAAAGAATAAAAATAAAGGGAAGAGACTACTGTAAGTAAACAATTAATATAGAAAAATAAATTTTTAAAAAAGCAGATTCCAAAAGAAAAATTATATCAGGGACATGGTAACTTTTGCTTCATGTTAGTAACTGTTAGGACATTCTGAAAAGCCTCTTCTAAGTTTCAGCATTGTTTTATTTTCCAATAATTTATGGAAAAGTGAAGGAGTTACCAGCAGTAATTCTCTCTCTGGTAATCCACACACCAGACTGGTATCACCAGATATCCAGTACTACCAGTCTCTTCATCATTTAAGTTTTACTAGAAAAAGTTGGGATGGAATAAAATTGTTGATTCTTTATTTAAATCACACCTAAGAGCATTCAGTCAAGTCACATCTACCAACTTCATTAAAATCCTACTCAAAGCTCATTAAACTCATGCATACAAACCTTGGCAGCATTTGTTTATTTGGTTAAGATCTTCCAGAACCTCGTGTTTTGCTTTCTATGAGCCTGGAAAGCTTCAGTGTAGCTTTGTGGCACAGGAACAGTAAAGGGAGGCTGTTCTTCACTGCCAAAGAGGAACAGAGGGGTTCCCCTGGTCACAGTCTGATTATTTTGCTGTAATAGTTACCATCCTCTCCCATTTTCAGAACTAAATGACAAACTGGATTGCTCAAGAAATCTAACCCTGAACAGGGTGGTTACCATTAGCAGCACCCGCTTCAGATGCAGTGAGCCTCGTGGAAGCCTTCTCAAGGTGGTCCTCTACTTCATTTCCATCATGTTCCCCACCACGTCAACAAGCCGCACCAAAACAGCCGTATTTCCCCACGCTCATTCACCTCCGAGCACACAGTCTCAGCTTTGGATTTATTATTACCTTTAATCCCATCCTAAGGTCCTTTTTTACGTTTCATCTCAGACCTTCCCTTTGCTCTCCCTCATACTTCGGAAGCAACTATTGCCTTCATCTGCGTTTCCCCTTCATTTCAACAAAAGGGAAATAAAAAGCTCAGAGTAAAATGCAGCTGAAATCTCTCCTTTTCAGCTGGTATTGCATCAAAGTCACAGATTTCAATAACAAATTCCACAACACATTCACTGGAAGCCAGGCCCAAGTGGACTATCAATATTCAGTGACTCCCCAGTGAAACAGTGCTTATAATTTGTAACATACCCCCAAAGCAAAGGAGCCTCACAAAGCTTTATGATTTGATCATGAAAGTTTTGCTGCTCTCTGAGGTTTGAAACCCTTCAGCTGAAGTTAGAATTAAAAATAAATATATTTTACCAGCTCTGCTTGAAGGGTCTATATTCCAGGCAGTGAGGACAGAACAGCATCAAGAGCCTTCAAAAAGGCCTTGATCCAAAGGAGGACAGAGCTCCCCGGGCACAGAACTAAGTCAAATAGCTGCGAGTTGTCCTCATCTCCTGTTCTGGCACAAGGGAACCTGGCAGGAGAGAAACATGTTGGAGACACAGAGCAGAAACCGCCAGCTCTGAAGCCAGAACTCTGCAAGACAGCACTGATGCTCAACCTGGACTCAGGGGAACAACCCCAGTTCCTCTGGAATTAGTAGCAACGTGCCTTGATTTCTTTGTCACATCCCAGTCCTAAGAATTCTGTCAGTACATCTTGATCTTATCGCTAGCCCAATCAAAACTTCCACAAAAGTCTGGACCATTAGGCTGCTTATAGAATAAAAAGCAGCCTTGTTCGAACCCTCTCTGCCATGTCCCGCTTGTTAGATTGTCACAAAGGAGAGCCTTGGGTCAGTGCTACTTGACAGGCCAAGCTAATGACCTCATGCCAAACCTGCAGCCTCCACAGCACAGGTCTGGAAAATCTGGCCTCACACAAAACACTTTTTGAGCATCGTTTCTCATGATTCCCTGCATAGTTCTTGCGCTTGCATGTGCAACGCAATGCAACCCCCTACGTCTTGTCAGCAACACCAGAATCATGTATGCTCAACAATGACTGTGGTCGGGGTGTTGCATTTGCAAGCAAAACACACTCTTACTTTCTCAATATTGGCTCCTTTATTGCAGCCTCTTATAGCTGACAACACAGCAGAGAACTTCATAAAGAAAGTCTCATGATAGCTGTTATTTATTATGCAAATACTGTCTGCCATGGCAACATTGCATGCAGTAGTTTGCTTTATTGGCTCTGGTACATGCATATTCAAATTAAGGCTGCGTACATTGTGCCTACACATTACAAAGATTTTGTTTTCCTTGACACTTACAGGAGAACAAACTGCAATTAATACAGCCTGTTTAAGCAGACAGCACCCAATTAGTTATCATCCATTTTCAGATTGGGACTCTAGACAAAAAAACATGGAGCTGGCTTCTTATTCAAAAGGAAAATACATCCAAACTACAGGTTTTCAAAGACACATTTAACTCACAATGGCCAGGATACTCACTTGGCCTTTAATGTGAAATGGAGTGTTAATTTTTCTCTGTCACCTCTTAATTGCTTCCTTATTATACTGTTCAAGCAGTTAATTGCTAGACTGAGTGAAAGAGTGTTTTCAAGGGAAAGGAAATGCCACAGCATGAAAGAAAAAAAATAGAAGCAGTGCACTAGTGTAATTGGGCCTGATATAACGTTAGTTGTGGTAATGCCTTTAATGGTAGCTACAAAAATTAATAGGAAAAGCCAAATTGTTTTCTATTGCAAAACAAGCTAGGAGACATATCAGGTTTTACGTTCAGCTGCCGTGCACTTAGCGGGATCACACTCACAGCAAGTCAATCTATTCTGTGTGTTTGTACACAGAGCATTTCTTTCTACTTCATCTCTTGCAATAAGGTACCTTACTTATTGGTAGTGCATGAGCTGTTTCTCACATTCACACCTCTCGTTCTACTCACAGTTATCTACATAGCTGAAAAGAGCATCCCAGCACCTTAAAGCAGGGAACTGGAAGACTGGTAACAGCTGGGCAGATACACCTCCAGCTCTCCAAGGCTACTGTCTGTGACCACTCTGCTGAGTTCTCCAGAGCATCCTGAGCAATTTTGCACAGCAGACTTGAAGAAATAACTACCAAACATTTTTTTCTGACAGTCCTGCAAATGCAAGCAATTGAAATGACCGTCCTCACATTTCCAAAGGCTGTGAACATACCTGACAGCAGTTGGGTTCCCCTTTCTTGCCTTAACCCAGCAACACTGATACTCCTCAGAAATAAAGGCCAGTCCTTTTGCAAAAGAGGCATGGGAGTCAGTAGGGAAAGACTTTACTGATGTCACAGAGGAAAAACAGATACTCCAGATGCAATGGCAAGAATCACAGGCATTTATTTAAACAGCAACATGTGATTGCAGGCTCTAATGACAATTTTTGCATGACAGTGCTAGAATTCACAATTAGTATTATTTTCTCCATCCTCTAATTTTTATTAGAGAACAGTAATTATTAATGGAGGAAGCAAGCAGAAAAAAAGCAGATGCCAATGATACTGTTGCATGGTAGATTTAAATATGCACATTAATTCATATGAAAATTGAGTTAAATACGAATTTTGAATTAATTTCCTAAATGTAGCTTCCCAGTGGACAATAGAAAGGAGATGATCCAGTTACCAACTTGTGCTTATTAGCATTCAAACATGCTGATTAACTCATTAGTAAGACTACATTTGAAGTCCTCCCTTTTGTTTCCTTCTTGAAACTGTTGGTCTTCCATTTATTTGTTTATTTGCCAGGAGGAAGAAAACACATTTATTTAGGACTGAGAAAAATGAGTCAACTCTGACTGAAGAACAGCAAACTTTATAGAACATTAAAAATATCCCCTTTCATTTTACAAGAGTTTATGAAGTAGTACTATTATCAGCTGAACTGGGTGGGTGAAGATAAGCATATGTCTGATAGTGTGGTAATTTCATTGGAAGAAAACGATGGGCATAAATATCAAAGCAAAACTTAGCTTTCCACCACATACATCTCAGAATTGCACAGAGAACTCCAAAATGACATTCCTAATGCGGAACTGAGAGACTGGCTGGTGAAGCTCTGTGTCCTGCTGAGGGGCCAGACTGCTTACAATTCTCGAGGAGTGTCGCTGCAGTCTGTTTACACACAGGGCAGGCATGAGTCACCCAAATCCTCAGCCACAAAAAAAAAAAAAAAAAAAAAAATCCCACTGAATGTGTGGAATGTGCGATTTACAGTCTCAGAGCTAAGAGATAAGGTTTTGGCACAAAGTAAGTAGAAGGTGTGAGCTTGTGAGCTGCATCTGTCTTCACCACCTACATCTACCATATCCAATAAAGACAAACACGACACCCCTCTACAATGCTGCAGAACCTGTCCATTTGCCCTGCTTGATAAGACTGTTTTCATCTCACTGGCACAGCCAAGGTATGACTTTTAGTCAATAGAAAAAATGAAACAAGGCAAAGCCTTACTTTGCAGGACTTATTCAAGCTTCTACCACCACACTGAAAAAAGTAAGGAGACCCAGAAAAGCCCATCACAGAGGTAGCGAGGGCTGATAACACAAGGGAACAGCTGCAGACGGAACATATCACTGCACTAAACTTTCTGGGACTCTCACACTTGGTTGCAGGGAGAATCCCCAGCAGAAACCTCAGCTCATCTTCCCCACATAACCAGCAATGGAGAAAGGACTTGTTCTGTCCTTGAGAGCTGGATACCCATCTGTGATATGATGACTTACAAGCTCTCACAAAGGTGAATCATTTGGCAACAATCACATCACCAACTCCCATTCCTGACTATGCAGAGTCAAGATATTTCCAAGTCAGCCATCAAGGAAGAGTTTCAAAACTCTGTAGGCCCTTTTAGTGACTATTCCAGGGCTTATTTATTACTTTGTTGGACTAAGTCCCTGAGATTTTGCACGATAATAGCATTGCAGTATTCTGAGATTTTCATTCAGTTTCATAAATGTTGTGTCTTGGCCATATCCCAGCATCTCCACTGGCTGCATGTTTATATGGCCTTCACTTCCACCTGACATATATGCTTCCTAAGTTCTAATTTATTTTATTCTGTCCCACCAGCCTTGTGGAATATTTAATAATAAAATGCTGGGGCATAGGATAAATTAAATATTTTACTGCAGATAACACAGGCCATCTTTCTCCTCTGGCCTTCTAATATATTCCTGTTTAAACATAGGAAGAAACCGTTAAAAACTCTTGAAACAGATCAAGAAATATATCTCTCCCACTGGTATAATCAACAAGTCTTTACAATTCAGTCTAAACACACCTAAGGATCTCATTTTGCACAGCAGATTTTCCAAAACTTTTATCTGAAAATGTTTGATCTCCATTTAATACCGAAGTACACGTGTTACCCCCTATGCAGTATCTTGCTGTTATTATAGTATAGTAACAATCTCTTTAGCTATTTCTGCAACTTAAGAGGACATAAATGTGTTCTCTGAATAGGACATAATTAAATTGAACAACCTGATGTCTTATTTTCATAGAAATCCATTTTATTAAACTGTCTGTTTCCATTCTTATATATTAAGTTCTTTACCTAAATCTCTCCTTTTTCTCTTTAACTTCCAATTTGCCTTTGTCTAAGGATACTGACAATGTCCTATATAGCCTTGAAATCAATTTAGTGAGACAGTCTCTTTGTACAACAATTTTTCAATCTGTGACATTTGCATTTCTATACCTTTTTTTAATTCACAAAGAACAGCATGTCTTATGCAAAGGAAACGGGAAAACTGAGCTCCAGGAATATTAAAATTTTCTACAAATTGGTCAAACGATTTAAAATGTCCATCCTTAAACAAATCTTTAATACAAATGAACTCTTTTTGTTGCTAGGTTCTAAAGGCTCCATTTTTAATACAAGTGGAAGGTCCTCATTATAACACAATAGAGTTAAAGGAGACAATTTCTCATTCCAGCCCATGAATTTATGCACTTTCCCCATATTTTACAGACTGGGAAATAGTTGTTAACATAATCTTTTCCTGTCACACCATTTTAATGTGTATTTTTATGTCTGTGTTATCTCTCAAGTTCAAGTTTTATATATATCCTTCTTTAAACTTGTAAAGGAAATTACCCTTGCCAGGTCCTTATCACTCAGAGTTGTGATGTGTTAATCTACTCTCTGTTGCAATTCTTGCAATCTGCTGCATTCTGTTGCAATAAGCCTTCCCTCCAGCTTCCCTATACCTTCAAATGTACCACTATCTTTGTCAATAACAGAAATAGTCTACATTTCTCTTTATCTCAGTCACGTAAATGAAAGAGTAAAATAATAGCCATTCACATAGAAAGAAAACAGAGAAGTATTAGAAAGAACTATAATTTAAGATGAAATTTGGTCTACAGGATTTAGAGCATAAGAGATTTAGATTCCACGGGTAGAACACTCACCTAAACCTTCTTGCCAAAACAGAGCCAGAATGCTTAGAAACTGCCAATTTAACCAGGACTAGAAGGTCTTCTGTATCATACTGAAAAGGAGATGCCTCTACCAGTCAGAGAGCTGCAGGGCAGACAAATTATTTAGGATGAGTTAATCTCACTGAACACTGGCCTGATAAAACACAGATGTTTGAGCTAAGCTATTTGACTATGCTTTCTCCATAGTTAATGGAGACAGACAGCAGGTCTCCCATTTAAAGCAGGTGAGTGAATTTCTCTGTGGAGGTAGAGGGCTGACAGTTGAAGGACCCTGGATGACAAGCTCAGACAAAATGCCAGATTCTAAGCTGGCTAAGCAAAGCAGAAAAAACCTCTGTCCCACGGGTTTGCTTCCATCAACAACTCCATCGCTTTTGCCCTGTAACCACCTGTTTGGCATATATAGTGTCCAGCTATTTCTCAATAAATAAAGTACCTCTTGAGAACAAAGGAGAAGCCTCGAACTCTGCACAGGTAGTAACTGTATATCCACACAGAAATCTTTCCTTTCAGGGTCGTGTGACATTCCTGCTCAGGTTGTCCTCTGGACTCAAAGTTGCCAAGGTATCATATCTCAGTAAAAATGGTCAATTGCAGCTTTTCTGCTCTAAAAGTAGGAGAACATCAGCATTTTCATGACAGATGGGACATGAAAACACTAATAAGGCAACAGCAAAAATAGGGCTGTCAAAGTATTGACAGGGAATGTGGTGTCAGAAGAAACTATAATTTGACACCTTCTTGCTATAACCTCTTCCCCTTCCTGCAAATTGAACATCTTATCAGCAGAGAACCAGATTTCAAGAGATGCTAATCAGCCAACACCAAAGTCAATAGGCACTGAAGTTGCTTAGCACAACTGGTTAAAAGAGGTCCAGGTCCTAGAGAAAACACGGCTCAGCTTCCCCCAGAAGCACTGCTAAATGCAAGTGAGCAAAATAGCATGAAATGAATTTTAAAAAATCACACAATTCTACATGCAACTTGTTTACCCTTTTGGCTGGTCTTCCAATTTTTGAGCAGTTTGGGGTTGAAACTGTTTTCCAAGTCAACATTTGCAAACCTTTCTTTCTTTTAAGTAGGAGAACTAAAATTCTGTGCAATAGCATGACTCCAAGAGCCAAGGTGCATGGAAATTACAGGATGGTGCAGTAATACTCCCAATATTCATATGGCCACTGGAAAGTCTTCAGGTTTTATCCCTGAATTTAGAATGGGTTGAAATGCTTGATGTTCTGAGATCCTCACCTCCCTCAGTGATAATTAAATACAGAGACCCTGAGCTATATCTACCACACATCTAATATTCAAAATAAATAAAAAATCTAAGTATATATTTTTTTAGATACACCTAATGGTGACAGACAAAAGCTAAGACTAATTTTGGAAAATGTAGGTATTTATTTTCTGGGAAATGTCCGTTCTTTTGTCTTTGCCAATCATCCCTTTTTGCTCTAAGAATTTGTAGGTATTAGTTACACAAAGTGGCTCCCGATGCCTGTATCATGCTCTATTTCAGAATTTCAGACCCATATTTCTCTGGCAATATACTGCTCATCAGAGAGTTCACACATGCTTTATATCAGTGGTAACAAAACCAGGTTCTAATCTAGTGTTGTACTAATACACTTCTGGAGCAATTACAGCAATTAATGCACTCCAGATTGAAATGGGAGCCACAGCCAGCAGCGCAGGTGCAGTCTTAGTACTGGCTGATGCAAGGGCTTTATAAAGCTACTTCAGTTTGACTGTGGGCAAAGCATTATCAGTATCAAAAATAATCATGAGCACCTGGAATCTGAGCTTGAAAACGTAATATTAAATAGCCTAAATACCTAAAAAGGAAACCATGTAAATTGACTACTACCAATCAAAGAAAACAAAGATGAATGTAAAATGTAAGATGACAAATATTAACCTGACACTGAGTCACAGAATTACAAAAGCATGGGAAGGCTGAGGTTGGAGCAACCTCTGTGGATTCTCTGCTCCAACCCCTCTGCTCAACACAAGGTTAGAGAAAGCAAGTTAGCCAGGGCCATGTCCAGTCAAGTTTTGAGTATCTCCAAGGACAGAGACTCCATAAGTCCTCTGGGCAAACTGTTCCAGTGTTTGATTACCCTTAAACGAAGAAATGTTTTTCTTACATTTTAAGTGGCTGAAAACTTGAACAGAAATGCTACTACATAGTGGGAACACCAGAAGACCCTCCTCTCCACCTCAAGAAAGCTCAATGTCATCTTTGACAGGTGTTCGTCCAACCAGTTCCCAAAGATTTTTCTATGACAAAACCACCACAACCTCCTCTCTGTTTCAGTACTTCACTTGCCTTCCACCCATTCACCTCCCTTGCCTTCCGACTTCCATTAGGCTGTTAGATTTTACTTCCTCTCTTTAAGTATTTCATATGACCAAACTGAACAATTGAGACCAAATTCATTCCACTGCTGTTCTGTTAAAGCCAGCAGATTTGCTTTAGGATTGACTTTGCCCTTCTTATGTGAGAAATGGGGGATTCAGAAGGAGATAGAAGAATGAAAAGAAAAACTGACCTTGGTGGTCATATTTTCTTTAATCCACTCGGGCCACGCGATGAATGCATACAGCCAGACCAACAATAGTGCTTGCATTTAAACTCATGTGGGTGTAAATATAGGTAAGGGCACTAATCAGCCAGGTGGCTACATGTTACCCTGAACACAAGCAATTAAGTACAAGGGCAATTTTCTCCCAGAGGTTAGTTATTTCATAGCCAATTACCCAGGCAGCTTCACCCCACTTTGAACTGTGTGTGGAGTAAGAGCCATGTCTGCATCTGGACCTTCAATAGATTCCCTGTAGCTTTAGCCATCAGCCCTATTCATCTTTTTCTAAAGTAGTTACAGCATCCACCTGCCTTTCAGTATTTAACTCCTTCATTTGTAAAGAAGCAAGCAGAACATTTGAACAAAAAGATATTTTTATCTTTATAATAGGCAAGGCAATTTTAGCACTGTATGTCTATGAAGCTTAGCATTCAGCCTTGTGTAGTATCTTCACAAAATCAGTGAATGCACTTTATTAAACATATACACTCTCTGTAAAGCTGGCCTTTCGAGTGAGAAATCTGTATTGTTTCATGCTCAGAATATGGCAGGTCCAAGGAAGATTGTCTGAATGCACAGGAGAAGAATACACCCAGCTAACGCAAGCTAATGTTGCAATCTCTTTAAGTAATGCATTAATAATATAATTACACCTTAAATATATAATACAATATGCCAAATAATTCTGAAGAGATACATATCACAGGCTGTGTATGTCTGTGTGCATACAAGCAACACTTAATGTTTTATTCCCACAAGACACGCGTCATATTATGTTACAAACACACAGGCAGAAGACGTACATCTGCATCTCCGTGCATCCAACCCACACACATGGGCTCAAGGCAGATGAGGCCATTGCAAGAGCAAAAGTACTGTGGACTCCAGAGGCAGAAATCACCACGCTGTCTCACCCCTTCCCTGCTGTGAACCATCCTTAGAGCTCAACCATAATTGCATCATCAGATCCTGATCTTTTCTCTCCAAAACTTGCATCCCCCAGGCCACAGTTCAGCAAAGTACTAGAGCCCGTGTATAACTGATAGTGAGTATTCCCATTAAAATGTGTGTGTAACTGGATCGGGTTCTGCCTATGGATCACCAACACAGCAATCCCCTGTCGCAGCAACTGCCTCTGCCAGGTCCTGCGTCTCTCCCACCAGTGGCACAAAGAGCCTGGAAAGCACAACCCTGCTCAGCTCCCACGGACTACAGTGCCCTGGGATCTACTGGGACCCCCCCATCCCTGGTATAAACAAGACAAAAGCATCTCCCAGCACTATCCAGGTCAGTCTAGAGGAGAATCAGGGAACAGTTTAACATTCTGCTGCTGTGATTTCAAAAGCACCTCTGAACCCCTGGATCTCATCCTGAAAAGCTTCCCCTCGATTACAAAGTAGACAGATTCAAGAGTGTAGAGTAACTGGGAAGTCCATAACTATTATGAATTTCTCTGAGCTTTCCCTTGCATTCTTTCTGAGAGATTTTAATATTAGAGATACGTCAGGTCTTTTCAAGGAGAAAAAAAATCTACAGTGTGGAAAAACACCCTAGACAAGCCACACATTCTCCTTCCCTAAAGGGATTAAAAGATACTGGGGAAAAGGAAGGATCCCTTGGACTTACAATTTTTTAGGTTGCCAAATTCTTGCTAAAATAAGATTGTAAAAGCAGAATAGAAATAGAATTTTGAATAACTTAAAAAAAAAAAAAAAAAAACAGGAAAAAAAATTGAGCAGTGTTTCAGTAGTTGCTTTTCACTCCAGACAGGTTAATAAATCAAAATAGATATTTAAGTGAAAAAGGTTTTTTCCAGCTGTCATGCTGTTTCCATGCTGCAGGAGCGCAGAGGAAATCACACTGCACGATGCTGGAGCCAGAGTCCTGCCCAGGTGCCCATCCCTGCGGCATCACGCCTCTCCACCCCACGGGAGAGCGGAGCTCCCCACGGCACACTGGGCACAGCTCAGCTGTGTTTGGCTCCCTAAGGCAAGTGCTTGCTCCAGCAAGAAAATGTCCAAGTCAGAGCTCAGAATTTCTTTGCCTTTCCCACGGGGGAAATATCTAGCCCCAATAAATAGGTAGTAAAAATTGTCCCTTGGGAAGCTTTAGCTAAGGAAGACTTAGCCCTTTGCCTCACAGTCTGAGGCAGAGGTACCATTTGGCACAAGTCAGCAAAGAGAAAAAAAAAAAAAAACACAATAAAATCCTCCCAGGTCACAGAAAGACTCTATTTAAAAATTTTGTAATTTCACTGGTTTTGGTCAGGATCGTCATAGAAGAGATGGTTATAATTTGGCTGCACTAATTCCCATCCTCCTGCCCTGGCCATTGTCTGTATATCTCTCAGTAACAAGCCTGTCATTTTAACAATCATTTATTTACCATGCAACCACGGTATTGTTTGATATGCAATGGAGTATTTCCACGATTTTTATTTGCTAAAAAATAACAACATGAAATGAGAATGTTTTAAAATCCGTTACAATAAGTAGCAAAAAATCAAACCTAATTAAACCCATGCTAGTAATTAGTTAGGTATCACTCTGATAATTAAGTTCTGTCCACTACAGCTATTCTTATTTACATAAAAAATTATCATGAGATTGTTTAGACAGAGAACTGTAAAATATAAGCAAGTTATACGGTTTATATTTTTAAAATTAACTGCTCCTAGAATGTATCCAAAATGAAAGTTCAAATTCACTTTTAAATTGTAACCCTCCCACGTTACAGATTAAAAAAATATGTTATATCAAACGTCCACATAAATTATAAAAGCTCCTTTAAAATGTCAAGTATAGATCCTACTGTGCTTAGGATGTCAGCATAACTCTAAAAATACGAAGTGATGAGGCATGGATATAATTTATAGCGGAAATCAAGCATGCTTTTCAACTTGCACGCACACAAAAAAATGTGGTAAATCAAACAAATCTTTCCCTTTTCAAATTGAAGTTAAACTGTGACTGTGTTAACTTCACACAAATCGTCCAGATTAGTGCTATCTGACTGCACTATTTAGGGATCCACAGCTGTAATGTTGTATTGCCTTTTTTTTTTCCATCACTCGGCAGTAACATTACAAAATTTAATGCTGCAGTTTTGAAGATAAATGCACTAGTTGTAGGCACTTTAAGCCGTTTGCTTAAAATGGTGTTGGATAGGAAAATCCCCTATTAGTCCAGTTGTGACACCCCTTCTGGTGATCTGAATATTTCTAGTTAAAATCAGTAAGCAAAGACTTTTAGGGTGTATCTACAACGAGATACAGGGGCCCATGGCAAACAGTAGAATCTCTTTTTCTAGATCTCATTGCGGGACCAAACTCACAGTGTTTCCTATTGATTAGCAACTATTTCCCAGAGAGCTACTTTAAAAAAGGAGCAACAAATATTTATAAAACAGTGTTATTTATATTGAAAACTTGTAGCTCTTGAGGACTAAAAGGGAAGAGGAGGGTGGGATAAACATGACGCTCTGAATTAACACAAATGTAGGCACAGTGTGATTTTCACACATAGAAAGAAAATTCTTCGAGTTCTCTCAACAAAAGGCAAAACCTCTGCTATGTGGTTATCTTGCAAAGTGCTTCAACAGCAACACCTTCAAATAATGAGGTTAGTTATGGGAGAAATCATCGGTAAATAATATGGTTTCTAGGCACCTAATCCTTACTTTTTATTTACACAGCTCTGCCACGCAACCGTCAGAAATCACTGTCTAGTTATTAGCAACCCTCTGAGGCTGTTCCCTTGCAGGCAGCTGCTCTCCAGGGAGGGACGGAGGACAAAACATTTGTTGTTGCAGATCTTTCTCCTTTTAAATCATTTTGCACCACGGTGAGACCTGTCGGCCATTTCCAAGCAGTGCCAGGAGCCTGGCCAGGCGAGCAACTGGGGAGGAAGGCACTCCTCCACCCGTGGGAGCGCGGGGCTCTGCCCACGAGATGGCAGGCTGCGATGCTGTTTGCATTTTCCAGCCAGTGCTCAACTGGAAATAGTTTCCCCTCTCAAATGACAGCAGCCCGAGGTAGCAGGGGTGACATTTGCTTTACATTATGATACACACTAATTAATCATTAGTGATCCCAGAAGTATGTCGACTAAAAATGCTTTGCTATGGCTCGTCACAGTAGGGGCTTTCAATATTGATACTATTACACACACATATGTTCCACGGCTGGATGTTATATACCGATGGATTTAGTGTTTTAGGCTACAGAATATCTTTTAAGTGCTGCTAATTATTGTTTGATCAAAATCCTCATAGTAATGAACATAGCATCTTGTACTTTATGCGATAAACTCTTGAGTTTAGGTCACAATATGATTGCTTGCCCAGGCAAAGAAATAGGACTTTTATAAGCTAAAGCTGCTACAAAACTAAATGGAACTTTCTGTGGCATAGTCCAGGCTTTTGGACTGGTTGACATTTTTCCACCTATGTGGCAGTCTCTATGCCAACAGCCTGGGGCCACCTCCTTTCAGCCCACTAGCAACCATGGCCACAGCTGAACAGTGTCTCAACAAAGATGACTGGAGACAAGAGAGCACTGTAAATGATAATGCTTAACCGCATTTCAGACATGACCAAAGCTTCGTGCCACTTCGGTGAAGACACTGACGTGTTTTGATTCACCTCTACTACCAAGTCCATAGGCACATTTGGGTTAGAAAATAGGAGGTGATGGAGAGTATAGGAAAGTTGACATTAATAAAGCTGAACAGGAGGTCAGGAGGTCCAAAAGCACCAGCAGCTCTCGGTCTAGTCTCAAGTGCCTTCAACCCCAGTGAAAAGCCCCAAGACAGTCAGGAAGCAGGAGGAGAAAAGAGTTGGACCTTGGTTTCATGCCAAAGAAAAGATGGCCCTTTTTTGAAAGCTTTGCACAAACCTTCTGCCTGGGAACTCCTTTCAGTGGCTGCAAAGCTGAAGACCTGTCTCATTTTTTAACCTCATCATTACTACAAACAAGCAGCCCCAAACCAAACGTCCCTTTTCAATCCTACCATGTCAGTCCTGCTCTCAGTAGGTTGATCTTCAGTCATCCTAAGCAGACAGCCACTCTCCCCTCTCTACATTTAAGGACATAGGGCTCTGCCTTAGCTATCATGGTTCAGGAGTCCCTCAGCAGATCCTCTCAAATGCTAAAGGATGTTCAGGTGCAGACCAATGAGGGGAATCACAGATGGTTAAGATGTTCTGTAAACCAAAAAATCCTGAGGTTTAACAGTTTTTAAGGAAAAATACAGTCATGGTAACTTTAAAAATGCTCTAGCTGATACAGGGGGTTGGTTCAAAGTGGTTCAAAGGTGACTGAGCTCTGAAATTGTATTAAAAAAGATGACATCCTCGTAGTGCAAAGTGAGGGCCTGGAATGGACATGAGGGCTTTAGCCACCATCCTTCTTTGGGCTCCCACGTGTTTAGCACTCAGCTTTTCCACTGCACCTTCTTTATTCAAATACTGCAATACACAATGAGAAAGAAATCCAACAAAAAAGCTCTTGTTTTAAAGAAAGCCTACTGAAAACCACACACCAGGCAGACTGACACCAATACAAGATTCTCTGGGGGTCACCTGCATTGGATGAAAGCTAAACCGTCTAGAAAAATCTCTTCTAAATACAAAAGACAAAGCTTTTGAATCTTCTAGTCTTGCAAGGCAAATGCTGAAAGCTGAAGAGCACAGGCTTTTGCAAAGGTTAAGGAAGGAATATCGATGATACTTCTCCTTAGGGAAGTAAAGCTGTAGCAACCAATAAACATTTGTTTAGGTATTTCTTCTCTACCACTACACAACACCTGTGTGTCAGAAGGACACATGCCAGCCTGGATGTTGTTTCCACCTCCACAAATGCTCTGCTGGGCACAGGAGATGTGTTCACACTCTCATCTCATTCTGTCCTGTAAAAGCTCTGGCTTACATCCTGGCAATCCTGTTTCTAATGCGAACAATACATTGGTACAAGTCAAAACTAGGTCAGCATTTAACAGCTAAAGAACTGGCAAAACCATTATTGATCTAATGAGTCAGGAAATTAGTCCTGTTCAAGTAATGGAACTATATTAAAACCACAGAAAACAAAAGAAAAATAATAAAGTGGGAGAGAGAGGGGCAGAAAAAGAAAGGAGAGACTCCTGGTTCCTTAGGATTTTGGAACTTGGGGTTTTAACAAAAGTACAAAATACCACTAAACTTTTGATACAGCTGTGACAGTTAAAATTTACAACTTACTTGATTACTTGCACTTTAACTCCCATTAGTGCAGAGTTTGGGGATTATATATATTAAGCCAAAATTTAAAAACATGGGACTGACAAGTTCAGTCTCTGAATTCTCAAAGAAGCTTTTCACATGGACAGGTGATTTCTGAAGGTGTGAGTACAATCATCTTCAGGATCTGCAGAAATCTTCATCTTGCATTTTGATGTTCCAAGGTACCAGAAGTTTGCAGCCCTTGCAGCTACCCACTCCCACACATGGCTTTTCCCATGCAGAATTTTCTACAAGCAAAGCAAGGAGGAAAGTTGCCTCTTTCCCCATATGGCCACAGTAGAAGCTCACAGTGTCCACAAAGCTTTGTAGCGCTCAGACACATCTGCATTCAGCCACTTACATCTGCTCGTAATGTTTCTTCTTAACTAGCAACCCTCAAGAAAGTTTTCTAATTCAATAATAATGTAGTTAATATGTTGACATATTTACTGTGCAATTCCAAACACATTTTTTAAAGATCTTATTTGGTCACTAGAAAATGAAGAGGAAGTAGTAGTCAAGGAAGAGCATTTTTACCATTACATCAATTGATTTTTAAGCCTATACTTCTCTATTTTAAAACTTTTGGAATTAAACCTCATTTTACCCTCTCCCTCTCTCATGCCAAGCATAACACTTATTTAAAATTTCCTCTTTTCCTGACTTATCACAGGTCTGAAACCCCCCGTGCTAGTTTTAAACTTCAGCATCTTTTCAGCAGCCCCCTGATTTATGAGCTTAAGGTTTCTACATTCTAGCTGCTTTACACTGAAGCTTGAAAATGTAGCAAGAAAATAAAAATAAATAAAAAAGAGAACTGACTTCTAGCAGCAGGATAGTATCCCTCAAGACATGCCGATTTTGTTCCCTTCTTACTTGTGAAACAGATGGTGTTTTATGCTTAACACAATCAGTACCATTCTCTATCTGTTGCCTTCTAACCTTCCCCACCTGTGTGAAACCCAGCCAGAGCTTAATGAACATACTTGGAGCTGTCTGGACTGAATTAGTCCCAGTAGGAGTTACCCTTCAGGTACTCCGCAGTCTCTCATGGCCGTGTAACTGCAAAGGAATACAAGAAACCTTTACACTGTGGCTAATTAAATAAAGGTTTGCCTCTGCTAAGTGCATTTTTTTCCCTTCCAAAAGCAGGTAATGTCTAATGCATTGAACTATTTTGGAAGTATTTGCCACTATCTTGAACATTCCGGGAGACAAGTGGCATGAAAATGGGGTCAGAATGTGATTTGCAGCTACGTTTGTCTTCCATCTTTAAAGCTTTCTTCACTTCCACGTACCAAATTATTACAATAATTACCTTGCAAATGTAAGGTGTTACCACAAGAATGCTCTTCAAAATTCACATACAAGACAAAACTTTTTGTTCCTAACATTCATCCCCAAATTTGCATTTTCCCCACTTGAAACTCTACAAAAGTTATGGCAGCAGATTCTTTAAAATGAAGATGAAATTACAACCTGGTTACTTTGACCACATTCCACATCCCAGAAAGCAAATCTTAAAAACGTCATGAAGATATGCTAAAGTAATTTCCTTCATGCTAATTATCAATTGCAGAAAACTGCTGCAGTGAATTAATTGAGCAGACTGAGATTGCTTCCAAAGTACCTGTGGTGGGATCTTTGAGTCAATTTATACACTGAAATGTTTGCTGCTGGCTTTCATTCCTCTTTCTGACGCGTGAGGCAAGTTTCCAACCTGAATAAGCACAAAACTTCCATTAAATGAACTGGACCATTGACATGACAGGGCAAAATGAGTTTTGCAAATCTAGCTTAGACCAAGGATGGGATCTCACTGGACTGCAATCAAGTGGATGGCCAACCTTTCTCAGGAACGTTCACTAGAATAAATTAACTGAGTTCGTTATCCGCAATTCCCTCATGCTGAGGTTTAGCTGTGGACCGTTTCTATGGTGTTCAGGTGCACAGATAAGACAGACTCACATTTTCTTAACACATCAAGGAGAATTCCAGGAAACTAAGCTAACCCCTGTGATAAGCCAGTATGGGGATCCAGAGAGTTAAAATTAAGTGTTTATCATAGAGAAACGGAAGATGCCTTTTCCTACAACTTCACCATGAAACATGATCAGGAAGGTCTGCACAACTTTTGTTCAAAAGGAGCCACGCCAGCTTCTTCCCTTGAAGAAAAAGAAATCAGACTCATGCCCAAGATAACAGCCAAGGTGTCTCTACTCTCGGTGCAGAGAAGCAGGTGAAAACTGTATTACCACAATCCAAAAGAAACAACTTTCTTGTTCAGGATAGAAAAGAATGACAGAGACAGGTACTTAACAGAGGCAAACAGGTTTCCAACAATGAATACTCTGGATTTGCCTCTTGGGTGCCCCTCTGCACTTCCACATTTGGTTGCCAACATGGCTGGGAAACAGTACACTAAGTGATGGCTATCAGAACTGGACGGGGAAGAGCAAACCGACAGACAGCAGCAGGGAGACGAATAGCAAGAGAAATGCCATCAAGCTGAAATCTATAGGAAATATCAATCTGCTACAAGGAAGGAGAGAATCAAATTGCTACAGGTCTGATCAAAAAACCCAGGGCCACCATGTTCAAACACTGCCCATGATAGGGGTTTTCCTGCAGGAGACAACCGATCTTTAGCGATTCAGTCCTGGGCTTCAGCTCCTTAAAGCAGCATTGGTCTTTGCTGCCATCTCAGTTTTACAGTGTGAACACATGCCTGGATGCCATAAGCAGATTCTGGGATACAAGTCCCTTTCTCCTTCAGACCATTGTCTTGACGCCCTTTGTTAATGCCTGTCTTAATCAACTTAGACTCTTTCTACTCTCTTAGCTTGGAGTCCCTTGCTAGTGCTCTAGATTGACCTTCCTCTTCCAAAAGTGGCCGTTTGATAAAATGATTGTACAAAGGTACCTGAGAGTTATTTGTGTAGTAAGAGGGAGGATGACACCGCAACAGACTTCTCAAAAGTCCTCCTAGGACCAGCTATAGTAGAAGAACGTAAGGATGTTTAAATGTGCTTGAAGGTGATGAATTGTGCAGAAAGAAGGTTTCCCTATATTGTGTATTGGTAGACTTCTGGGATAGGAAAAAGCTAAATAGGATCAGAAGATTTTTATAAGAAAACTGACAAGGTACAAGGGTGTTATTTAAACTAGAAAATGGGGGGAAACAGCATACAAGGCAGACAGAGACAGGCTGTCAGTTATGTGTAGGTAACAAGATACCTGGTTGTAAAGGAGAAGGCAAAAATTACAGCTGAGCCCTGCAATAGGCAGGCAGCCCTCCCGGGGGACGCTCCAGCAATGCAACTCAACATCACAAAAGGTGGTCAATAAAACAGAGTGCAGTGGTCAAACAAGCGCCAGCAATCGCTCTTCCTCACACTGCCATTTAGCTGAACTCCAGGAGGGACTGGACATCCCAAATAAGAACAGAGGGGGCACTTTGCTGGGGGCACAGGGGGGAGGGTAGCCAAAATAGAAAAGCCTGGTCAACAGTCTAGGGACTTCAATAACACAGACTGGTGAGACAGGATGGAAGGACAAAAGTTGATGAGCCACGTACCAGCCTTTCAAACAATTTGTCACTAATACCTGAAGTCACGTGCCTGGAGATTTTTCTGACATTTCTAAGATGTGCAGGCTAAGTATTTAGGAACCATTGCCTTGGGGGCTTGTCCATCTCTGATTCTGTCACAGGGACTCACAGAGGAGAAGGTAGTGGGACTGGCTCTGTAGGACTTGAAGTGAGGAGTTAGTCACCTAAGTCTCACATTCACACTGTGTGGCAGGGGTGGCATTCCCATGATATCTATCCTTAGAGTCACAGAAATGGCTTTAAACTCCAAGAAGCCCACAGAACAAACCAAAATGTCCTACATCCAGAAGTAAAGACACCCATGGGAAGGATCTGTATCAATCCTACATGTACCACTGAGGTACAGAACTAGGGAAGAGGCAGTTTTGCCATAGTCATTCTACCTAGTAATTCTGGTCTTTGGTCTTCTCTACCAAACCAAACCCCCAAACCCTCTACCTGCAGTATCAGTTCTACAACAACCTCAGCCATGACAAGGTAATATATTTTTGGAGAAGTGCACTGGATGGGGCAACATTCACTAGGATGTAGGGCTCTTTGTCAAAATGTCCCATTTGGATTGTAAACTGGAATAACTGTTGAAAGTTACATTTCTTGCTTAAAAAACACAACATGGTACTCCTTTAGCAGTGAAAATGACAAGCAGAAGTGAGTTGAAGAACTAACTATAGCCGAATCACTAAGTACAAAGGGGCATAGTGTAATTAAGTTCAGTGTCCTTGTGGGAGGGAATGCAACAAAACCTAGCACTGTGACATTAAGCTTTAGAAAGGGGATTTAAAAAAAAAAAATGAGGAAGCTAGTCAAAAAGGCCCTGAAGTCAGAAGTAAGGAAATTAAAATCCTTCAACTCAGCATGGAGGCTACTTAAGCAACCATAATAGAGTCCCAGAAGGAATGCGCAGCTTTTCAAAGAAACATGGAAGGCAAGAAAAATAAAATTAGCATGGGAAAACAGCAAGGTTCAAGGGGTTATTTAAGCCAAACAGGTAGCATTCAAAAAGAAGTGAAAACCTATCTTAAGGGAAGGCAATGGGAAGGAACAAAACCCATGGAAGGCTCTCCCCATCACACAGACATGCTACAAAAGTTGTGTTGGCTGAGAAATGAGCTAGGCTGAGGGGGGTTTAAGGAGAAAATAGCTAAGGAAAAAATAAATAACTGGAAAAATTGATACCCAGAAGATTTCAAGGGGTAATAACAGTGAACAAAGTGATTGCAGGGAAAATAAGTTCTTTCTCATCAGCATGGAGGACACTGTGGGGATACAAGTTGCCTGGGGTGAGAGAGTCTAGGAGAAATAGAAGGGATAAAATCAAGGACTGGAAAAAATAAATAAATTAAAACCCAAGAGATCCCTGAAGCCAGTTGGAATAGACAACTGCTCCCTAGGATGGCGTAGCTGGCCACCGATCACAAGTTATGATTTTACAGTGAGCCCGTATGGAAAGTGGCAAAATTGTTGCATTGAGACACTCTTCCCTATCTCTTACATGCTGCACCAAAAGCCTCTCGGTGTTTTATGCAACCCAGAGTGACCTCTGAAAATATGAGGAGACCTGAAGTCCCTGGGAATGTCTCATGACCCTTCCAGACCAGGAACAGCATGATGCATCACTTCTAAATGAGCCAGGTGAAGTAGAGCCCTCCTTGCTTTAATTTAGTTGGACCCCAGCAAAGGACCCTGCCACCAGCTGCATCCAACCTGCAGCACAGAACACACCCTTTTGAGCTTTAGTCATTTGTGTGGTCTTTCAAGTAATTATCCATTGCATTATTCAATGAGAGCGCGCAGTATTTACTGGATTACTGGGTCTGTACTCCCTTAAAGACACAGCTCACTGGTCTGGGATCCAGCTGCACTGTTGCAAAGCAACAAGCAAACATTTCCCTTTCCTCCTCCGTTTTTGAGCTACACAAAAGGGTTCTTAAAAAAAAAAAAAACCAAAACCCAACCAAACAAAAAAACAGGAATGGTGATAAAAACCCAGTCAGTTCTAGGTAGCTCTCTTATGCAATATATTTGCTGACCCAGTCACAAAATTAGAAGTGGTCATGGCTCATTAGAATGCTCATACAGACTCCAGCTGAAAACAGGCAAATTACCTTTCCATGGGCAAAACAAGAGCCATTTTGGTGTGCGTATGCATGTGTCACACATTGATTTCTACACACACTAAAGGACTGACTCACAGTGTGTCCAGCTGCAGCATATGGCTAATTTCTATGGTGATTTCTGCTTTTGAAAAGGTACATGCCCTCAAAGAAACAAAAAAGGACGGACTAGAATACATAGTGGCCACTAGCTGAGAGGGCCCCATGGTGCTTGCAGGCTGGGAAGATGATAGCAGCACACGCTGCAACCAGCACAAATAACATCCTCAGGCCAAAGATGCAGGAGAATCACGGTTGGGTGGGATAAACCAGAAGCATCCAGAGGAATCAAGGTAAGACAGAGAAGGAAACAGGCATTTATGGAAAGAGGAAAAGAGCTGCAAAACAGCCCTCTTCAGTGTTTTGCAATTGGATGCTATGCAGCTGGAGAACCTTCCATTTGAGGTTACTTCTACTTAAGACATAGTTAATCAGTCGGGATGGGGGATAATTATACAAGGGGTTGCACACATGGTGTTGCTACACACAGTTTAGCAGTTGCTGTGTTTCATGCTCCAAATGGTTTTATTCCATAAAATCAATTTCTGTCCATGTACATGCACGTGGACACAAGGACAGGGGATCACACTACATATTAACGGATAATGACAACATGCCTTAGTATAAAGACACAGACACCAGTTTGTGTTACCTGTCCAGCTCAGTTAGATGAGGTCAACCATCTGACTCTGAGTCCAGAAGCCATGGTAGGTCCAGGTTATAACAAGACAGAGCAGAACTGAAGAACAGTTTATTTGGGAGAGAGAGGCACGTCCTCCATCCATACATGCTATTTGGTATCTTTATGCTCTCTTCCACTGAAAATATTCAGCAAGAAGCATCGTCTGAATAAGAAGCTGTTTGGGCTGACACTTTCATATTGATGCAAATGAATTCGATAAGTACTTAAACGAAGACAATTTGGAGTTCTGCCTCCAGACCAAACTGTCCTTTACAAATATTCCTGGTAATCACTGCAGCAAATATTGATCATAAAAATGGCTGAACCAGCTCAGACAAAAGGTCCCTCCAGCCCAGTTACTTGTCTCCAAGAACCGTCAACAACACATGCTACACAAGAGCACATGCACAGGGCAAGCCCACAGTGCTATTTATGCAGAATGCTGCTTCAAGACAATTCTTGGGGAATTTCAGTGGCAGAGGCCATGTCTTTTATTTTAGAAGCTCTGGGAGGGTTTTTCTCTTGCCATTTCATAAGAGAGCTGAGGTATTCCTCAGTCCCTTTACTGCCTATAGTTCCAGTAATCAACAGCGTAGCTACTAAAACAAATCCCCAATGTGCATATTACCAAATAGGGCCAGAACCAAACCTCAGACACTGATCCAGTCTGGTTAAAGTTAATACCTCAGTATCCCGTGCTTTTGTTAGTATGATCTCTGCTTTGCTGATTGTAGGCCAGATTTTATTCAGTTACACCATGTAAATCAGGATCCCAGCAAAACTGAAGAAACCTACACTGGAGTTACATCACTGTCATAAAGTAAAATTTAGTTCAATGTTACATTAATGTTTTGATCCATCACACAGTTTACATATCCACTAATACACTCACCCTGGCTACACTTACCCAGAGTCAGGAGCAGGGGGAGGTTATTGCAAAATATCGCTGAAACTTTACTTGTCCAGCATTAGGTTGGCTGGCTTCCATGAGGAATGCGTTTAGTTAATTGAAAAGGTTTTGGTTAAAGTTTGCCAGCAAGAGATCATAGAGTTCTAGACAACACATACTGTGAGTATGAACTCCATTCAACCTTTGGAATACCTCTGTGAAGGCAGGAAATTGAAATATTGTGCTATATTGGCAACTAAATGGTCATTTATCATCCATGCTAAGTTTGGAGCACAGTGAAATGATTTTTAAACTCTCAGAGGGCCCTTATTAACAATTACAAGGTGTGTCTATATAGATACAGATTATGTATTGAAATACATTTTCAAGAAGAATATGAGATAATCAGCAGCTGTATCTACCCTCCAATTTGCCCAAGATCAAATTTGGACTATGCTCAGAGGCACAAACACTATATTAAAACACAATAGAGTTAAGACACCTACTGACAAAAGCAAGGAAATTCACAGTTAAGGGGAAAAACACACCATATGTTCTGCAGTACCTAGTAACAACAGGGAGCATTCAGCTCATCATTAAAGAGGCACCCAGTTGTGCCTAGGTATTGGAGAACATATGGAACACTTCCCTGCTCATGTCTGAATTTCCTTACTATTGTCAGCTTATGGATCAAGCTTGACTTTTTACTATTTAATTTTTTTTAATACAGAGTTCAGGGGATACTTTAAGTAGTTGTGTAGTTTGTAAAATGCCATTTTATTTTTATAATTATCAGCCCCACGGACATACATAAATTATTGCAAGCCTCCTTTTAAGAAGAGTTCAGGATCATTGGAAACCATAACTTGTGAAAACAAAGCAGTGAGTTGCTCAGGGAGTCTCCAAGCAGACACCTATGGAAAGTTACAACTGGCAGGACTGATTGGACTTACTGTAACTGAAAAGCAGCTCTTTCATTTTCTACTTCAGTCCTTCCCTTTAAACCACCTCAAGGTTTTAACTGCTTAAGACAATATAATCAATCCACCGTGCTGCAAATTTTTATATTTTAATTAGTAGACTGTTAGGAGTCCCCAGCCAGAATTGCCATGCACTGTGCTTGCTACTCCACAGCTATTACGAGATCCAAAGGACCTACAGTCAAAGCAGCTCAGGAGCTAAAAGGGCAAGGATAATGGTTATTGTCCCTGTTTTAGACCTAAGGCTCCCCTCAAGCAAGAGTAACCTGGGACTAGGCTGAACTGAACTCTGTAACAACTTACAACGAGCATTCAGCATCCTGCTCTGGCCGCTTCTGCCTTTATTAAAAATAATAGTGCAGTTCAAGCAAAAGCTACCGTACACAGCGATGGCAGCCGCACCGGCAGGGCTCGACCCAGACGGCCACCCCTCTCTGCAGCCGGCGCTGCCCGCACAGCCCGCGGCGGCAGGCCTGGCACGGTGACGGGCTCTTCTAGTGTCAGCACGAGAGGGCAGCATTGCTCGTGGCACCCGTCTACCTGCACACGGCAGCTGTCTCTTGCAGGGGGAGATGGCACCCAAATGTCCCTCATCCCCAGGGACGTCCCCGTGGAGACGTGGCAGAAACATTCTGTCCAGAACTTGCATGGAATTTAACTTTGCTTCAGCTTTTTTTTTTTTTTTTTTTTTAATTTAAAGTGAAAAAAGTAATAAAATGTCAAATTATATAAAATGTCAGCTTCTTTTATAAAAACATACAGAAATCTGGTGTCTTTGAAGCCACTCCAATCTTGTCAAAATGCATCTGAATTTGGTTCTCTCATTCAAAATATACCGAGGAAGAGAATAGGGAAGGATTGGGGTTTGTACACACGTATGAGGTTCCGTCTGATTTGAATTATGGTACGATCTTATGTATGTACTAGATGACCACGTCTGATTTTCCTAGGAACAAGCTAAAAGAGTGAGGTAGTCTTCACGTTTTGTCTCCAAAACCCATCTTTTCCTGTCTCCAAATCAGTCTGTTCTTTCAGTAAAATTAAAATAATCAAAATAAAACTTTGCTGTTTCAGAAACTTCTAATTTTCTATTTTGCCCCACTTCATTCAGAAAGCAACAAACTCTTTACAGACTCTGAGCTGGCCACCTACTCCCTTGGTCTTATGGGGTCCTGAGCCCATCACTGCTGCTTATATAGTTTGTACAATTTGGGACTAAACAGTGACCTAAGAAAATCCTGCACAGCCAAAGACAAATCTCCACAGGTCCTGCGGGGTCGATGCATGCATGGTTTGCCAGCTTGGATGCCTCCATTTCTCTCCTGGGCTGACTTACACCCTTAGATGCTTAGGTAAGGAGGATGAGGAGAGGATCTGCCCTTCATTGCCTTTCCTCTACTGCGTCTGGGAAACCCCAGAGAAGTCCCTTTCAGAAGCTGTCCTGGGTATGTTTGCTACCCTCGTCCAGGAACGGTTACCCTTGCTCAGTCTTTACGCAGCCACACGCTAAGCAATTCCTGAGTTCACCCTTTGCAGTTTGGCCAGGAGAGGTCATGGGGATGGAGCAATAACCAAGGAATAAAAGTTTCTTTTGCCTGACGGGTCATTCACTGGGGCTCAAATGCAGCCTCCTGGCTGAAATAATATCATCATCCAGAAGAACGCAATAGAGAAAGACGCTGTACCCATTGGCAACTGCCCAGCCTCTTGTTCCTTAGCAAAAGGAGGGAAGGGGGTTGCAAGAGATCAGACTTAGCCAGCCTGGATAACTAAGTCTAAGCCAAAGTCAACCAGCCTCCTCAGGCTGACATAAATCTATGAGGGCTGTACTCTCAACTCAATTCATGCAGAAAATGAAGGTAAGAATGAGATTTAAATCAAAACAGTGGAACAATTCAGTCACAGTATGGCAACTCATTTAGGTCCCTCCTTCAATCCTTAAATCACCTTCCTTCTCCTCTGATAGAGCATTAAAATGTTCTTATGATCTGACTACAAAAGCTAATTCATATTTGTAAAAGTAGTTTTAACCAGGATAATAAGTTAACAAGAAAACTGTATACTAAGACCGGTGAATTATCTGACCATGCTGACATTGTCAAGACTGTAGGTATCCCTGGCAAGCTGAACCATCACATATTTGCAAAAAAGTTAGGGTGGAAGATTTGTAAGGAGAGCACTTACCATGAGGAGAAAGAGACAAAGTGCAGACAGCAGTATTGTTACACTTAATTTTCTGTTCCAGCCTGCTCAGTTCTCCCGGGAAGCAATGCCTTTCTGTTTATTAAAGTCCTTGAGAGACTGGGTACTGTACAAGTCAGATTTTTAATAGTCTGTGTTGATGTCGACTACTCAGTTACTGTGTTCCAGGAGTTCATCCAAACCCTCCATCTGAAGACACTGTGGAGCAAACGCACCAGCATTCCCCTTCAGATGCCCTCTGTCACCTTGAGAACTGGCGGCAGCATCTCTAGGAAAACTGCAGTCATTGCTGTGCTCCATGGGCACAGGAGAAAAAGGCTGAGCTGCAGCTGAGGAAGTACAGACCTTTGCACCCTCTTCTCCTGAAGACTCATCTGGATCTCAAGAAACAGCTCCACCAGCCTCCCTTCCCCAGCACCTTGCACTGACATGGCTTCAGGACTGAAGTGATGCAGCAGAGACTATCAGTGATGCTCCCCACCTTTTACAAGCTGAACACTCATAGCTACAATGAGGTTTTAAAGAGTGAAGGAGGCTGGCAGGATCCCTCACAAAAGTTGTATCTTCCACTTAATCTTTTATCCCCTTCCAGAAAATAACAAAAACACACCAACAACTCAAAACCTTGGAGGTGTCTTTCCAATCAGTAGCATTTCTGTACCTGTTTAAAATGCCAAGAAACCCTTCTTGAATGCCTGCAATGCACATCTCAGTGCAGACACAAGACCAATGTCTCTCTCTGCACAGAAATACAAGCCAGCATTAGTCTAGCTGCACAGTTAGATACCCGTCTCTCCACTAGCAAAAGAGCAATTGCTTGGAGACTGGGCTTCGGACTCAGCAACATCACACAGTTGGCCCGGAATATTCCCATGGTGCCTTAAAATACCAGGGTCACCCTGCTCCAGAAAAGCCTCTGAATCTGGGGACCAAGCATACCAACCTTAAAGGAGTGCCAGATGTCTCCTGCCACTCTGCCAGCCTGCATGGAACGGGGAACAGGATGCTGCACTCTCTTCTGCATGGCAGCTGAATGAGGAAGCTGGTCTGGCACACAGGGCAGCACAGAGATGGCAAACCCTTCCATGTCACCAGAGTTTGCACTGTTCAAGGAGTAGGAGCAGCTTGCTCTGTCCTAAGTGGCAATTAGTCAGAGGTTATATCAAGTAACAGGGCACAGAAACATAACCTTTTGCCTGATGAGGCTTTCCAAATTGCCAGTCATCTGGAAAGGGTGTGTGCATGCAAGGGTCATAAGCTTAGCAAAGGGTATATCAGTAGCGTGGCAAGGCAATCACTGTTCTGCAAGAACGTGCAAATATCACTTGTGTGTAGATTTGAAATCTTGAAACAGATTCACTAAAGATTTAGGACTTTATTAAGGTCAAAAGGGTTATGCTGCAGTTCATAGGCACATTTGTTTTATTAATTGAGTCATAAGTTCTGGCAGTCTGCAAATAGATTTCAAAACATGCATCAGCTGCTTTCGATTGCCATAAGAGATCTGAAAACTTGCCAGTAAGTCTGTTTGCAGCTCTTAAAAATTTTGGCTAATAACCTGTTTTAAACTATTAGCAATTACTTGGAAAAAAAAGTGCAGGGTGGCGGTGGGGTAGAGGGGGTAGAGAAGGAGAAGCATGTATTTAGACTCAAAGCACAACAGTTACTGACATAAGCGTGCTCCACTGATGGAGGATGATTATTTTCTAGACAGTCAAAGCCTTGCCATTTCTCTGGTGTCCCAAGCCTTAATGCCTACCATCTCATACAGCTCCCATCATGTTTCAGAAAAGTCCGCACACTGCTAGAAACGTAATGTCCAAGCAAGAGGGGAAGATGTTTCCTTTTCATGCCTTGTTTTAAGTCTGTTGAGCACACAGGACATGAAAGAACAAAACAATAACAAGTGAAGCAGTGCAAAGAAAGCCAGGTACAGCACTTGCTAAGATCTGTCCCAAACACATACCACGTAAGTACCAACAGACTAAAGAGCAGCTGTTTTTCTTGCATGGTACCAAGCTCAAAGCGATCATGCCACAGCTCTGAGAAGGAGAGGTTTCAGCTGTGCAGATAGTGTTTCAGATACGAGTCACTTGAGCTTCAAACCTGCTAAGTTTCTTCTACTATCCCACCGCACTACCAGGATGATTTGTCAGCTGCTGCCTTAACAGCTTTCCTAGCCAGAAGTGGCCAGATGCCAAAGCCAGAGCTGCTCAGTTTGCCCTGCTACAAAAGAGACTTGACTCATTACAGTTCATCCTAATGACATAAAAAGTTGCAGATTTGGCACCTCCATTTCCCCTGACTGCAGAGTCAGCCTGTAAAAACTGCTATTCCAACCCTGCTCAGCTGTTTGGTACTTCTGTTCCCACATGCCATTCCAGTCCTCCTGCCTTTTCCTCTTTTTGTGTATTTCTGGAGGCCAAGCAGCTCCTATAAGAACATGAAAGTTGGTCTGAAAATGAATGTTAATTACCACATTTTGAAAATAGACAAGTTTTGGTTCCCTGCATTCACACAGCTTCCTGGAGCTCAGTGCTCGTAAGCACAGTCTGTGCTCCAGCTTCACAAAAACGTTGCAGCAGGTGTTGACCTGAACAAGAACTAGGTAAGACACGCACCCGGAATCAACTACATCAGCTCTTGCCTCCGGCACCTCTTAGGTGATGTCATGCTGCATTTTGAATTACACTGTTTTCCAGCAGATTTGTCAGAATTCACAATATAATAAAACTAGCCATCCAGGTAGCTCAGGTATGCCTACTGAAGTTGAGACATCTCCCAATTTTTTAGCGTAATCTTCTTGCAGTCCTTGCAAGCAGCAGTATGCTGCTCCCCTCTTCACATTCCCTCTTACCATACAGATCCGTGGCACAGAAAGGCTAGAAGAGAGCATGACTGCATTTAGCTCCTCATGAAATCACCTAGCAAAATGCCTCCAGCTATTTGGGCACAGCTTGTCTGAGGGGTCTGTGGCAGCATGGGAGGAACTGTGCTCAGGTCCATGCTTCTTACCAGTGTGGTCATCTCACTTCTTTGTGTAATTCTGTAAAAAACAGTAAAAGATCTGATCATGGGAAATCCCGATATAAAGCTACTATATAGCTCGAGGGTGCCTCTTGTTAACAACTGTAACACAGGCTACATAAACTGAAAGACCGAAGTGTTTATTTAGCCAAGAACAAGGTTACTACCTTGTAAACAGGAAGCACCCTCAAGCTATGCCAGCTGTATTCATAGGACATCCAGGCTTTGCTGAGCAGGCCTGGAATGACAGGATTGTCCAAGAGAGCCACCAGGATGTGGATTTGGTTTGGATTTCAGTCTGGGATGGTACCTTCCCCTGAATACCATCTCGATTGTGGCATATATAACCACCTATGCTGCCAAGGGACTGTCCAAACCAAGCAACCCAGTAAGAGATGTAGCACATCAATACATCTGTTAAAAACATACATTTATCACTGTTTATCCCTCAAGCTTTTAGGTCTTTTTCTGTTTTGGATTCATCACTGGACTTCATTAATTTCAGCCCACAAAACAGATTTACTCTGTTGCTGGTAGAAAGCACCATGTGCTTTACTGAAGGACTTTTTCCAGAGCTGGAGGCACAGGATAGAAACATCCTGGCCATCAGCTCTAGTGTTGCAAATACCTTTGGTTTTCCATCAGGTTTTAGCAGCTTTTTTCACTTTACCAACTTTACTTCCTAATGCCATATCCTTCAGCAAATCACCATTTAAGCAATTTCATCCAGCAAGCTCTTTTGTAGCATTAGCTATTTTGTTCAATAGAAATCTTTTTGCCCTGTGGTTTCAATCTCCAGCTTTTTCAGCTGAGCTAGAAACGTTAGTTATTTATGAAACTTTTCTTATTGGTTCAACCAATTGAAAAAGTTTTGCATGTTTGGGCCTCATAGGTAATCAAGTTAATGACACTTCCCATAAAAGGAGCCAGAAATGATAAATCTATTTATGACTTCTCATAGGAAACTCCAAGTGTATAGGGACTGAAGGAATATTTGATTGAGGAACAGCACTTTTAACTAGGAAGAAAATTCAAGGAAGGACTTTTTAGCGTGCAGAATCGATTTGTGTGTACAGCAGCCAAGTGATACAAGCATTTTGAGAGTCCATAAATACTCTTTCACAAGTAAGACCATAATAGTTACTAGGTCAAAAATCCAGTACCAAAAAATTTGCAACTTTCCCGTCTAGTGGATAATATTTACACTTTCAGAATAACTGTTAGCAGCCAAACAATCCGCTTTGCAATTCTATTGTAGATTGGCCTGAACATTCAAAAACCTAAACCTTTAAATGAGATTCCCCACCACCCCATGCCACCCCCGCCACTCCGTTTTGTTCCTTAGAGCTAACAATAAAAATCTCCAAGGAAAATCCACCAGGGAATGGTAGCATTCTTAGCTATGCTAGTGTCCTGCGGTATTTGAAAAGGGTCATACCTGCAAAGCAATATAGCCCATTAGAGATTTGAAGTCTGGCCTAAGCCCACATAAGATTTAAGGATGCAAGTCAATGCTTGACTCAGGATTTTCTACCTAGGTATGACATGTTATGATTGGCCACTTCATAGGGTTTTTTTAAACAACAGGTGAGTTCACACAGTGTGAGATACCACTGTTCTAACCAAAGCTATTACTTTCTTTAAATTTCTGGTTTTCCAGCCAGCTACTCATGGTTCTGAAAGAACTCTCTTGTGATGTGAATATGGAAATTCAAGCTAGATTATTAGAAAGCATGCAAACACCAAGTACTGAGCTTAGCTTCTAACAAGACAGACAACAAAAATTGTAATTCATAAAAATATTTGTGGGACTCATTCTCACATCTCCATTGATTTTAATCAAACACAAACCCATTTCCATCTTTTCCATGTTGCTATGCAGAGCAGTACACACAGTAATTGGGACCTTACATTAGGAGGGATTTATTTCTATAAAATTTAAATGGTGCTCTTTTTACCAAACTGTCAAATACTATAATCAGTGCACTTTGCCATTAAAGTGTAATGACAGGTAGCATGCTGAAGGATAAGGACTGACACCAACAGATCTCTCTCTTGTAATGAAGAGCATGTGACACAGTTTGTTTCAGCAAGCTTACTCACGGAACATCATGCTTAGTCTGCCCTGTATAGAGCAGAGCCCTTATGGTAGTCATTCAATTTTATAGTGGCTTTACATTTTTCAAGAATTCCTCTCAAATTGCATGTATTTATTTAAAGCTTGCCCAACGTCTGGTATTTACAAATAGTGCCATATATTTTAAAGCAAGAGTCACTCCCAATTAGCCAAAGTGTTTAAGAAAATCATCATATATTCTGAACGATGAAAGATCACAGAAGGAGGTCTCCTAATGGATGACAGGTGCAGGAATGAAAGCATCTAAAGAGTATGAGCCAAAATCTAAGAAGTCACAGAATATTATAATTTACTTTAAATTGCACCCAGGTCACAAAGTCAAATAAGACCTTTGGCTCAGAAGGCATTTAGAACTACCACTCTTTTTATAACAGAAACAATGCCCAAAAAACCACTGATTCTTGTAACTGAGATATGGGAAGTCAGCTGCATATAGAGGAAAAAAATATAAACAAACACAAAATCGAAAAATACGGATATTTTAATCTCTGTCTTCAGGGAGCTATAAAGATCCTGGATAAGCTCTAGTCATCCCCAAACATCTCCTAGACTTCTGTTTAATTATGAAACTCTGGAAACCAGCCACATTAACTCATATATTTAAAATAAAATAAAAAAGTTTGAGTCCACTACACCTTGTAGTTACAGCACTACTTCTAGGCTCTTCAAGCACAATCTTTGTGACAAAAATAGCATAGAGTAAGATCAACAGGTTAGTTGGATGAAATTATCCAAATCAGATTGCATCTGGCTGACACAGTGATCTATGTTTTATCATAACTTGCACTTGTAGTACAGAAATAATTGCACAGAGCTAAGGTGGTCTTGTCTGCCACTAAGGTGGTAGATGTCGGTGCTGTGCTGTACCACAGCAAGATGTCTTTTCTTCCAGGAAATCACAAGTCAAGTGATTAAACAATTAGTTTTCCATTTATAAATGTTCTTACAGTTACTTTGAAAGTAGGGAAATGTAAAACTTGAAGATCCTTGAACAATTACAAATAATTACCAAATGAGGTATGCAGGCACAGATAAAAATATGGAAAGAAAACCTGCCTTTAATCTCTGTAATATCACCGTGACGCTATAAACACACTGTAAGGTTTGGACAACTCCATAAACCATTACATGGATGGAAGTAAAGTTAACTGCAGAATTAAAACTTTAACAAAAGATTTAAAAAAAAAAACCCTCACCCACAAAAAAACACACTTGTATCTGCCGTATAATTCTAAAGCACAATCCTCAAATAAAGCCTGTCCTTCAGTGTCAGCATCATCTCTGTCAGGTGGATGCCTCATAAGTCTTCTCAAGTTTGAGCACAGCACAGACCTAGCTGGCATACACATCTCTAATTGACTTGGAAACACCATTCAGTGTGGCTATTTTTCCATTTTCTGTGTGTTTTTCCTCACAATGTGTGCGTCAAAAATGCTCTCTATTATTTATTATGGGCCAAAACTGTATTCAGGCAAGTCAATTCAGAGACATATGATGCTATTTTAGGTCACCATGCATGGGAAGTTGAAGGTGACCATGCTGAAGAAGTTTGGAGAAATCCAGAAACAGAAACATCTCTAAGGTTGCCACAGTTAATGAACATAGAATAAAGATAAGACATCACAGCCAAGTCACACACACAGATACCATGGGTAAACAAATAAGTGCATGGGACCATCAGATCCAAATGGAATCATTAAAACTAACCAGCCGGCCTAGAGAGCACCAGAACCTCTGAATGTGAAAAAAGCCATCCAGGTCACTTAGAGTATGGCTGTGCACAAACCTCATTTAAGAATTTATGTCATCTGCCTGTATCACAGCAGAGAAGCAAAAGAAGGCACCACGATCTTCATCTGGAGACCAGAAATGGGCAGAAAGAAGACACCAATGTGCAGCACTTGGCCCCTACCAGCTGACTGTTAGGGCTGTAATCAGCACAGACTCATTTCCAGAGCAGTAAGGAGACCAGAGGGAGCTCCACGCTCAGTAACAGTATCCCCCGTACAGACTCCACCACACTGTGCAGTGTAAACAGACCTCTGCACCACACTCAGGGCAGATAATTAATCTTTAATCATGCGCATGTTTAAAACACGTGCAAATGTTACGTGCTCGTACGTCCATATCTAGGCACGTACTTTGCATGTGCAAAAGGAGACTTCATAAATATGCTTCTTATTTCCTAAGAGCTGCACCACAAATTCCATAAAGCATTCATTTTATACAATCTGAGGGTATTTGTCAAACAAGATAATACCATGAAGAGCCAGAAAGGGTATGAAAAACCACTGGTAGAAAGAGATATGATTCATATTTCTAGTAGTGGATCAGTTGCAATGGAATCTGTTTTTCATCATAACTTGGTACCAAAGCTACTGCAGCTGCTGATCACACCGAGACAGTGCTGTATTTCAGTATCCTTCTGAAAACCCCAGCATTTCAAAGGGAATTCTTTTTCTCTTCAGAAAAAAATCAAAGCAGCTCAACACCTTACACAAGTCACATACCACAGCTTCTGCTGCTCCAGCTGCAGTGAGGACAACGACCAAGCTACTGGATAACACAGTTCTTACCTTGCTGATTGCTCTGCTGATGTCACCAAGCTCATTTTGGGTAAATCAGGATTAGGACAAGGCAAAAACACCCAGTTATGCAGCTACATCGGAGCCCCGAGCTGCTGAGTTAACATGAGGGAAGAGAGGACGCTGGCTATACTAGCAGCAGCATTTCTTTCCTGACCCCAGGACACCTGCCATCTTACTGAGTGGTCACCTTGCTGAGTGGTACAAGAGGCAGCTTCATTACAGATGGGTAATCCCAAATCGAGCATGGAGAACTTCTCCATCTGGTGTTTTACACGAAGTTTATTTAGCTCTTACTCATCAAAAATGAGCCTATAGGTACATTAAGCCACATGCAATATATATAGATTGTTTCCATTCACCTGTATTCTTTCTGTCATTCCCTGCAACTATCCAAGTATTTTTAAAAAGAGAAATAAAAACCAAAACCTGTGTTGTGTATTAAAGCCTGCCTTTGGATTTTGGGAGCATTTCTTACTATAACAGTTAAAAGCAATACTGTGAAAAATATTTCACTTCTATTTACATATTTATAGAAGCCTCTGAAGTTTTAGATGTTTGTTTGCCAACTGAAGCATTTACAAATTGGTGAGAGAAGGTCCGGTCATCCTGGAGAAGCCAGGTTGCAGGCTCAGCCGACAAGGTCGAGGGTGAAACCACCAGGAGGAGCCCCAGAGTTGGGTGCCTCTGGGTCGTACGCAGCCTGGTACGCCGATTCCTGTTTCAAAAGAATTTAAAAGTAGCGAGTACGTTTTTCAATGGACAGGTATAAAACAGAACTAAGTTTCAATTTTTATGTTAGACTCTTTTCTTTACCTTTCAGACATTTCTTTCTCCCTTAAAAATAATATTTTGCAATTACGATGGCTGTAAAGACTATTTCTAAATAGGAATGGACTAACTGTTGCCTTTCTGAGTCTACTGGTGGATCACAAGCACTTCTGCTGCCATTCATTGCTTTCCTTAAGCAGAAAGAGTCACCAGATCTTCCCATACCACATCTGCAGAAGAAACCCCTGGAGGAGCACAGCAGTAGATTAGAATCATGCCAGTCTCAATTCTCAAACCCTAGTGTAAATCAGACACACATGAGAGCATGTTAAAAGCTCCCATTTCCTTGGGGGGGGGGGGGGGGGGGGGGGGAAGAGTGGCTGGTCAGCACATCCACAGTGATTTTTTTTAAGTCAAATGAAAAAACACAGTAAAAATGAAAGTGCTCGGAGTTCTTAATTTTCAACTAGTAAGAAGCTGAGAGGAGCATTAAATACTATCTTAGCCCTGAGAAATACTCTTCTCAACCATTAGAACAAATCTTTCCAGCTCTGCTACACGGGGTACACAGAACTGAGGCTTCAGAGGATGCACATTTCCCAATAGTTCTCCCCAGACCTTTCAATCAACTGCGAATGCAGCAGGAACAGCGCACTGAAGAAAATCACTGCACTGACTTCAATACCTAAATAAGGCCTAGAAGCCCAGCTCTGAAGACCTTTGAAATAAATCGTAGCAGTGAACTTCAGCCCACACCCAGCTGACATCTGAACCACTGAAAAACTAGTCCAATTACACCCCAGCTCAGCGGCAAGGCAAAGCAGCTGTAAGAATGTATTAGCCTTTGGCTATGACATCCAAACCATCTAAAGTCGAAGTCACGAGCCCTCAAATCAGAAGGAAGAAGGCAGCACTTCCAGTTTTCAGCAAGTCAGAGACGCAGCTAAAATTTCAGCCTTAAAACTAAAAAGTTTGGGCTTACCTGGGGGTGACCTTTGCTGAAGAGCACAAATCGCAAGGGTAATACTATGTCACCTACAGGATTTCACAGGGTTTGATGCATCACCAGAAAAGTCTCTGCTCAAAAAATGGATTAACAGGTATTATCGGTGGAACACAGCTACAGCACCAGTCTGCTCACATATCAGACACAAGTCCATGCGGCTTGTAAGCTGCCTTTCCACTTCCACTTGGGATATAACAGGATGATGCTAAGAGTTCATCCTTCTGCTGTTTGCCAGTTAAATAAGTACTCCCTTTAATTTTAGATTACTTAACATTCTTGATTAAACTAAGGCAACTTGACTAGAAACGGTTTTTATAAACAACATCATGCTATTAATACAGTGACTGAAGAATACAATACATGTGAGAAATCATCTAGGTTTGGCTATTAAGAGACAAACTCCCTGCAGCAACATTTGCAAGGTACTTTATTTTATCTGCTTTAGAGCCAATGTAATCTTTCAAGATCTGTAAGATTTAGAAAGCCACACAACATTGCAGTTGTTTTCCTATTAACATACCCCATGCAGAGACAACCAGCATTATCACCTTTGTGGAATGTGGTCTACTTGTGTTACATTCACTTTGACCTCCAGCACAGGTCAGAAGATGTCACTTTCTGGAGAAGCCTGTGGCTATTGTGTCATCCAAACAGAAAATACTACCTTGTGCCTTGCAGAAGGCTCAGGAGCCTTTTAAAACATGCTGGTATGACGCAGAGGGATTCCTGCATCCCTCTTGCATTGTCACTCTACAGTTGGCTTCATAAAATGTCTTGCAGGATAGTCCTCAGACATTTTTCTGCCAGGGGTATCATAGTTCCATTCAGTTCTGTAGCAACTTCTCTACAAACCCACCAAAAATGAGGTACATATGTAGGTGCTGCAAGATCAGCCATGATGTATCTAGCGATTACTCCAATTCAGCTTTGCAGCGCCCAGATCCTAACTGTTAAAGACAAAATGCCCATGACTTCAAAGAAACCAAGATTCACATCTAAAAACATGCAGAAAAAGTACATTAAATAAAAAAATCCAAATACCATTTTTCTTCAATCAGCACCATAAATTAAACCAAGCCTAGCAGTTTCTGGTCCTACTCTGGCAAATCTTACTATTTGCACAAATGAATCTCCTTCATGACACTCTCATATCAGTCAAATAATTGCAGTGAAGCCAGCCACTCTGTTAAAGCCCTGAAAGCCCAACTTTGCAGAACTACAGAGAAGGCTACCTTCCAGCTCATCATCTTAGCTAATGTCTGCAAGAAGACAGATACACTACAGAGCTTGGTGTCTGTGCTGGAAGAGCCTCTGTAGGAAGACTGATTAACTTAATGATATTTATATCATCAGTGGCTTATCTGCAATGCAATCAAAGAACAATCAAGGTCTGTTTATTAGTTTATTTTTAAAAAGGCATTTAGAGCATAGGTTGGACACTTATTGAATACAACTAATAAATAAGATTACAAGAACCAAATCACTGCTCTTCGAAAACAGCACTTTCTGTGGCAAGGAGCGATTTACAATCATTACTGATTTGAAAAGGAATGAAAAGATGAAAGAAAAACATCAGCAGAAAAAGGAGCAGAATAAGCCAATTATTTTTATTTTTCTTCTAAGAGGATTTGCTATCAGTGTATAAACATCACACAGGATCCCAGGATGATATTATTTCTCATTGCAGATGTGTACCACAAGACTGGTCTCCTCAGTCTCCAAAACTGTTTCTAATATTTTTCTTGTTTGGATTGTAACTTGACCCGCACCTTCAATTCATGTTTTCTTCATGTATACCTTTTATGCTGGATGACTTTACTTGTCTTCATCACCTCAGCAAGTCAGAAGGGAAACATTTTTAAAAGCTGTGGCATCACTCAAGCTGTGAGGCGGGCAACTCAAGAGGAACAACATCTTAAAAGATTCTGCACAGGGGCAAGGAAAATGTCAATAAGGAAATACCATAGTTAGGCTCTTTTTAACTTGCTGAAAGTGAGAGACAGCAGTTCATTTCCTGATCACTCATGTGGAAATGGTAAAAAATAATTAAAAGCAATGACTGATCATCAAATCAAAGCAAATATTAAATAAGCAAACTTGCTTTTTATCATCAAGTTCACTATGCAAATGAGCAATGGCCTTCAAAATTTAGCCTTTAGACCAATTAAAAAGGGTACACTAAAAGAAAAAAAATAGTATTTTGTTCATGGCTACATCATTTAGAACATCAGCAACAGGAGACATGGGAGCTGCTGAAGCCATGTGGTCAAGACTGGAACAAAACACAAGGAATTGCTTCAAAGTCAGAAATAAATACTATATGAAAACAAAAAGTAAGCACGCGTGGGAAAAGCAAATTGTCCCCTTTGCTCATATCCTATCCCAATTACATTTCACTGCTGCTTCCAAGCTGGCTATATTGTGATGACAGCAAGTGGATGTGCAGTCCTAACTGGCCTGTGCAAGCTTGCACTGTATTTTCTGACCTCCACACAGAGCTTGATTCGGTTTAGGGCTATCCAGGGGGGCATTAAAGCTGCAGATTAGGAAACATTGTCCCCTCCGAGATCTGCAGTCCATCTGGGAAGAGGGACCCAAGCTGCTCATGGGAAGCAGTTTGCCACAACACCAGGGAGACACACTGCTGGAGCAAATGGAATGAGCAGGACAAGCAACGCCTAGATTCAGGAAGCTCTGTTAGATGCACCCCTCCTTTTTCCTCACGCTCATTTCAGTTCTTCTCTATTACATATTTTCAGATCTGCTTTAGGGCATTGGTTTTCATCAGTCCCTGGGTTCCCAGCTGAGCTGCACTCATCTCTGTTCAAAAGATGACTGATTCCACCCTGCCAATGGCTTGCAAGCCCTTTGCAGGCACAGCCTGTCCCAAAAGGGCTCCACTGAAACCCATCAAGAGCTCCCCCACCACTGTCTACTCTACTGCTGTTACCTTTAACTCGCTCCGCTCCTTAGCCCCCGTGTGCAGCATATGTACTCCAGGAAGGAAATGAAAGCTTGGCCCATAAATGTCTTTAGGTTATTGGGCTCAGAGTTTAGTCTGGTGACTTTTATGAAGGCTTTCTCCTTCATCATACAGTTTAGTCCCTAAATGTTTTTTTGTAAGCACTATAGGAACATAATTGGTGAGGGGAAAGGGGAGCAAATGATACAGATATATATCAATCTATATCAAATTATTCATATAGAAAACAATGTCCTTGCCCGGTTCATGGAGGCTGAACTCAAAAATACCTACCTCTAAGCTTACCTAGATTCCATTTCCCTTTCCTTTTCTCCTTGAGGCCTGCTCCCCCCCTCAGACAGGTCCTTACCACACCTTTCTCCATAACATAACCTAAAGATGAGGATTCAGTCCCCTTTTGCTGAGCATGATTTGACCCTAAATTCATTTTGCCGCAGCTAACTGATTTGGAAATTCCAAACAGCAGCTGTTGCACTACCCCTTCTCAACACACAGCCTTTCGTAAATCTGTTTACTGAATTCTGTCCTTTGCTTTCACTGATAATGTCATACTTGCCACTAAGATTAAAGAATTAATAATATGGTTCTTGATTTTTAAAGAAAACTGCCACAAGTTTGCAATTCCTGCCTGCTGCGCGTGATCTTTTAAAACAATGCATGAAGGATCCACATAGTAGCTTGGTGTCAGACAGGGAAACAGTAGAGGTTCTTGCAAGCAAATCCTGTGGGTAGAAGACAAAACCCAGATGGATTATACTGGAATCTCTCTTCCCAGATTTGCAAAGTACTTTTGCTAGGGAGATTCTCAACAAAGAGTAGCATCATATATTGGACTATATTCAGTTCAGCCCTGCCATAAATACATTTAATTTAATGAGCGATGAGTGTAGTCCATTAGATGTCAAATTCCCAGAACACAATTCGAAAAGAGAAATCATGTGATTAAAACTTCAGAGAGTGAAGATGAGGCAGAGAAGGGCAAGATAGGAAAGAAACCAGAACAAGTGACCATGCAAAGGAAAGCTCATTACAACTGTTTCCAAGCATTGTAAGCTGCCTCCTGCAACTGCTGTTCAAGAAGCCAGCCATCTGGTTGTCTTTAAGCTGATTCAAAAATATATATTTGCTGTGCCATTTGTACCATCAGCTAACTCAAGACAAGGATGCTAGGACAGCCAGGGACTGCAGTGTTGAAACATCAGGAAGGGGAACATTAGCTTCATGGGCAATAAGCCTTAAAAAACAACACAAGAGCTTCCAGTGTGGCCAGGAGGATAAGGCAATGAGAAGAAACACAGGGACTGTTAGCAATTTGCAAAACACACAAACTCCTCCCAGTAATCCCATTTCCTCCCATTGTTTAAAAGAACTTCTAGCAGGACCACAAGATCTGAAAGGAAAAGAGCTTCACAGCAATCCTCTGCTGTACAGTTGAGATGGGCTGGTGCATGAGTGCAGCACAGTGAAACTGGGGACGCAAAAAGATTCTGGGATTTGCAAGTGCATGTGGGATGGAAATTAAGCCACTGCATTTGTGCTCTGACCCAGCACCACCATCACAGTTGGGTTTTAATTCCAAAGTGTTCATAAAATCCCACTGCTGCAACCAGGCCGCCACATGGACACTCTAAGAAAAGACTCCTTGAAATGATGGAGTCTTGTACAAAGCGGCAACACCTTAACTGAATAACAGGACATCTCTCAATGACATAGATAACTGGTCTTTTTCCTCTACATAGTCTCAGTAGAAGTGTTACTCACCTTTAATTACATTAAAATAAACATCTATGACTTTAAAATAACAGGAAAAAAATGCAGCAAAGCCTGCCTACCTACCATGGAGATCAGCTTCAAGCCAGATCAAGGTAATTTATGCAGAAATATGACAGTCTGGTCTTTAAAATGAGGCAACAGATGATACTAACCCAAACTCATTATTAAGGGACCAGCTTCCAAGATGTGAGGATGGCCAAAGGGGTGGTGACAGGGAAGACCATCAAATGTTCAAAAGGGGGGAAAAAAAAAAACCAACCACCAAAAAAAACCCAACCCAAAAACACAACTCTGAAAAGGGAAGGGATAGCAGTAGGCCTTTATACACACATGAAAAAAATATTCCTGAGTCTCAGAAGACTGTTTTTCCTTACATTTGGTTGAGTGGTTTTAAGTTTAAAACCAAACTGACATATGGGGTTTTTTCTTTAGATTGTCGGTGTTCTTTCACATACAGTGTTCTCATCAACTTTCAGACCTTTAGCACAAGAATAATCCCAGCCTTTTCCCCATGTCTCACCTGGCTTACCCCTAAGTGACAAGTCAATCTCTGTTCCTTCCAAATAGGATTTAGGACCTTTGGACTGCTCAGCTATCAGAAAAAATTCCCTTTCCAGGGTCCACTTCCAGCATGACCTCTATCCTTTTCATCAGCTGGATGGCTGAAGAACTAGCAAGAAATGCCATTCAAATGAGGTGAGAACTTAAATTGCATAAACCCACTTTTTTTTTCCCCAATGATAAAACTTGATTTTTTTTTTTTATTTTCAGATATGAAAGTGCATTGATGTGCAACATAAGGAGTTTCTGTAAAAAGAGGTTTTACAAAGCATGACATTTTTCTAATTGTTGTAGATTAATGATTATTCCTTCAGGACTTGCTCTCTGACCTGAAATAAAGAGCACATCAAACCATTTTCTTTTGTGCATTTAAGAGAAGAATTTTACTTCAAAATTAAACTCTGTGCTAAGAAATAAAATATAAAAATATTTATAAAATTACTTTTTTAAAAAAATCTTGAAACACACTGAAAATGTTTCTTAAAAGTTTTAGTTTTTTCCCCAAGGAATATTGCACACACTTGTTGAAAAACAATTTTTTGGTAAAAATAGTTTTAAAATCATAATGTTTAATTAAGAACACAATGAAAATTCTTTGTTAAACATATAAAAAGGTCCTTTTCATATCTGTAAAATGAGGGGATTTTTTTTTTTTTTTTCCCAGAAAGTCCTATTGCATTTTCCAGCTTGTCCTAAGTGACCAGGGAAAACATAGATCCTGTTTTTTTTAAAAAAGACAGCAGACTCTTCTTGTTAAAGTAGTCACTGAAAACAGCTCTTCTTTTACTTTAAAAAAAAAAAACCCAAACGAACAACAACAACAAAAAAACAACCCACCACATCTCAGGTATCTCTCTCAGACATCAAAACTGCTGTGAATAAGGTTAACAGTTGTATTGCAGAGAGGTATGGCTGAGGAAAAGGAGTCAAATTGGTTCCTTGACTTCAGCCAGGTTAGAGGACCTCTAAGTAAAGTGAGACCAGTATTTACTTTCTCTTTGCCTCCTCTCATCTGAGAAACAGAGACTTCTCATTCAGTTCATCAGGGTGGCACAAAAGGCCAGAGATAACTATTTGGAAAATTATACAGTAAAATTTTGGGTGATGTCACTCCACAGAGAAATTTTTATTTACAAAATGAATGAGGAATTTCAGCAACAGCCCATGTCTCACCTCAGTGTATTCCAAAAATACCTGTATAATTTTAAGCACATTTTGAAGAACACTTACTGTGAAAAAGAAGATTGTACAGAAGTGTGTATATAGAGAGAGAAGTTTATTTTAAAAGATTCTGTGACAAAACAAAAGCTGTTTTAACAAGTAAGCCAAATACTTTAAAATGGCCCCATATTCAGCTGGTTCCCAGCCAGCTCCATAACTTCTCCTAGTATTTGGTAGCTGAAGACCTGACCCAGGTTCCCATTAACTCATTGCATGAGTTTTATTCTTTTGTTAAAGTCGGGATGCAAAACCATGCTTAAATAACAGAGATCTATAGGAAATATGGAAAGACATATTTCAGTGTACTAAAAGCAAGTAATGGTCAATGTTTTAATGAATCAATTATATTTCAAAATGGACTTCTGTTTTGTTTTACATTTCTTCCCTTGGAAATGGCATGCCAACTTCAATACTTCACCCAATAAATGACTACTAAATGAGCACAAAGTTACAGGCACGTTGGTCTCTATGACAGGCCATACATAATCACCATAGAAATATATAATTACACCTGTCAACCTCATCTCATGCAATTGATTCAATAACTAACAATGTCAGTAGCAGGCTAAGCTTAGAGGTCTCACTGTGTGAAAATACTCATACATGGCTAAACATCTTGGTATTTTAATTGCCTGTCATACTGCCAAGGTTCCTATATTGTACCTATCTCCACAGCAACAGGCTGGAATGAGTAAAGCTCAGTTAATAACTGAAAAAAGTGAATTTATAAGCTTACACTTATTTTATGGCTCTTACAGACACTGCAGAGTATTCTGAAGACAGCTGGAGAGGTAGCTGTATTTGAAGAGAACAGGTTTTCTTCTCTGCATGGATTGTGTGTATGTGCACATTATAAAATAAAACTCATCATATAAATCTGAAAATTGTTTCTAATTACAGCTACTGGAGAAGTCATCGCATGCCTGGAAGTGGACACATGTCCAGCCTGACAGGACATTTATTGTCAACACACCAGGCACAGTTGTGTAAAAACAGTTTCTTAAAGGCTCCTAAGGATTTAATCATGACATGTTTGTCCATCTAATATTCTAAATTACTTGTAAGTTACGCTGCACTGAAAGGCTCTAATGTGCCCAAACGCTAACCCCACTGAACTCGATCGCCAGGCTCCCAGTGCCCTTAGCAACAGTAGGATTTATGTCTACTGTCTAGCAGTCTGTGCTAATTGCACATGAAGATGACAAGGGCAAAGTCTTTGTGGCCTGAACTTTCAACAGTGACAGAGTAAGACCAAACAGACTGGGTCAGGGAGAGGTACTAAGCAGAGATCTACAAGATGAAAGACCAACAGACACTAGAAGTTGATGGGGAAGAGAACAAACTCTTTCCCAAGAAATAGGCAGGAGATATCTGGTTGGTAAAAAAAAATAATGTGGAAAATGAGGAGGTAAACAGGTGGAAGAACTGCTCCACATATTAGCAATGGGTCATTCTGAAGTCTTCCAGACTTCAAGACTTTAAAATCAACGTTGCAGTGTAAATTCTGTTCACTTTTTCCCTAGCACAGAGAAGCCTCCCCCTGAGTGAAATTTCTATGTGAAAAGTTAAATTGCTTTCAAACAATTTGTAACCTCAAATACTAATGAACAAAAGTAAACAGCATCATTGAAGAAATCCTTCTACTCACCAGCGTAGTAACAGAACATGAATTAGTGAGAACGCACAGATGTTTAGTTGAAATAAAGCAACTTATCTCTACCACCTTACTTGCTCTGCAGACCTGTCAGGCTATACTCTTTCTCTCTGATGACTGTTCACTGGACCTATTCAGTCCTTCTCTGTGTTTTAGCTGAGTTTGGCTTTATTTGTTAGGCTCATCCAATATAGCCATGAACCAAAATCCTTAAACATAAGGAATTCCTTAAACATAAGAGAAAAGGTGCAATTCCAAAGTCATCACAGAAAAAAGGAAAAGCAGTGACAATTTTCACCTACAAACAATGGTTACCAAATACTTTCCAGTCGAATGCTCAGGAGGAGCGTACCATGGCAGAAAGGTGAGCCATGACATCCGTGCCTACTGCTACATGGTTTGATATTGAATGAACACAGGAAGAGGATCGAGGGCAAATGTTAAAGCCTATAAATACAGAACACATGAAAGTAGGAAAATAAAAAAATCTTTACCTTCTTGCTTTCATTTACTGTAAATAAAACATGCCAGAACTTAGAAAATGGCTAAGTGACAAACACAAATTTTATAAGGAGGTTATCATCAACCTCATGGAACTTATCTCCAAAGATCGGTTTTTGCAAAAAAAAAAAGAAATAAAAGTCTCCTGTAAAGCCCAGCAATCTCTCTTGTTTCCCAGCTTAGGTCTGAAGAGCAGAATAGCCTGGTAGTGCCAGGCAAAGAAGCCTTCCTGTTGAAAACTAGAGCAGCAGAGAATTTATTTATAGCAATATTGAGTGGCTAGATCAAAGAGGGGGTTCTCACGCGAACCTTCTGGAAGGTGATCACTTCTAAACAAGTCTGTACCTGAACTGCCATGAGCACAGCAGGACCCACAAATGCACCTTAACCTCACCAATTGCTCTGTCTCACATGGAAGCAAATAGGTCAGTTGGGAGCAGGAAAAAAGCTAGCAGGATCCACAGGAGGTATATGGGAACCAGAGCATACTGGGGCAGATTCCTTCGGTGGGCAGGCATTCATCTGGCCAAGCACTCCCCTCAGCTGACTCCCAGGCTGAGCAAAAGACCCACTTGCTGAGAGCTGAGCCACAGTAATGCCACTACCCCCTCTGCTGAGAGATGACAAGGTCATTGTATCCTGCTTCCCAACACAGCCGAGTACTTCCCTATACGCAGGGCAGATTTCTCCACTGAAATAACCACAGCCAACTTGCTTCCACTGTTTTTGTTGGAAATATACTCAAGTGAGGAGAAAAAAAAACACAGCAAAAAACAACTAGTGGTGCCTATGCATACATAAGGAGGTGGAGACTCAGATTTTCAGCTAGCATAAATCAGCATCTCTGTTTGGAAGGAAACAGCACTATGCTGATTTTCACTGTTGTGGAGTAAGCCTATAAAGAAAATACACAAGTCAGAAGTAGGTACACATTTGCTGCCCTGATTTTCAGGGTAGGTACAGTTGCCATCACACACTGGCCAAGCATTCTTGGAGCTGCTCCAGAACACCAATCTAGCATGCTTTCAAGCCTGTCCTTGGAGAGCTCAGCTGGCCAGAAGACTTTGCAAATAATGTATTTTCTGTATCCTTTCAAAGCAGAGAAGCCAGAATAAGTCTCAGCTCAAAGAATTTTACAGGGTCTTTTATACTCATTGTAATACTTAAGAAACAGGAAAGGTATCACAGCTCTAAGTGGTTCATAATAGAGATGATCCAGAAAATTACATTCAAAAGGCCTTTCAACCACATAGCATTACTATCTTCTCTGCCCATTCATCCTAACAAAACCCCAAACCAAGGAGACTTCATAAAACCTTTACAGTTTTTAATATTGGCATTTGCAGGAACAGGTCTGCAAATCTGGAAGAACTGCTTTTTCTATCAACTTAAGTTTATTTTTATTTTTATTTTTTGCTAATTAGGCTTATTCTTCTCTTGCAGTCCAAATAAAATAAAAGGAAAAGATACTGTTCCTTTAAAAACAATGAAAATGTCAAACTACCAAAGTTCAAAATAATGATTATTAGAATCCCTTTCAAGTGAAACAGTTTTTCCAAAGGTAATTATACATTTTAAACACTGTTCACAGAGCAGTTTAAGCTCCTGAGTGAATAGCTGAATGAAGCAAAACCCAGAGCTTCCCCCTGAACAGAAAGCACTGCTGAAGTGCGTGCGGGACTAGAACAGGGTTCAGGATAGGGTGCTGCTTGCCACATCCTCAGCGGGGTAAGCCAGAATGGCTGTCTGATTGCAAGGAGCACAAAGCCAGGTTACACCAGCCAAGGATTAGCCCCAATATCTGCAGATGAATTTTCAAACTGCAGACAAGGCCTAATTCAACTCCATTAAAGTCAATAAAAGCCTCCCATTGAGTACAATAGCAGTTCGGTCAGGGCTGTACTGATGTTTACTAGAAGCCAGATACAAGGTCTGATTACTTTTATACTGTTTCGCATCGGATCCTTATTCACTCCATTATTTATGGGCTTGCAAACAAGCAAGAAATTCTGATCACACAGTCATATAGACCTCCATTTGCATCCTTGATTGGCATGATGAGAGCTGCAGAGAAGGGTTTGAATATGTATTACTCAGAGCGGTAGTGCACAAAAACCTGCAGGATGCAGTAAAGCAATCAGGCAGCATAAAGAAATTGAAATGGAATTCCTTGGAGAAAGGGATCATTAAGTGCTTAACAAGCATCACTCCGTTATATCTGTTTTAGTGATGTTAGCATAATTTTAATTGTTACCATCCAATCTGTTGTGATAGCTTTAGAGTTATCAAGATGCTAAATATTTTATGGTGACATTTGAACAATCAGAAAGATTAGCCACAAAGCCCGCTACCCAGTAGCCCAGTGCCTGTGAATAGACAAAAAGAAGGATCTATTTTCTGTGTGGAACAAAGACAAGACAGAAAGATCAACACAATTAAATATTAAACAGAAGTAATTACATAGGCAGCTAACTAATAACTCAAACACCCTGTATTTTATTATGCATTTCCAACTAGCCAATTAAATTATACAATATTATGAATGTGCCTGGCATATCCTGCTCCATGGTATGTAATTTAGCCAAGTTTTACTTCTGGTGTAGATGCTTCTTACTAAAATTTATACTGAGCCAAAGAAAGCAAGCAAGATAGGGAGTCCTACTTTGTGCTAGGCTGACAAAAAGCATAGTTGTTCCTTCTAAGAAGTCTCCAAGTCCTAGAGTCCTATAGAATGCTAATGGATTGCCAGGTGCAGCTTCAGTCTCATTTAATATGCTGACTTAAGATCACAGAAACATAGAATCATTTAGGTTAGAAAAGACCTTTGAGATCATCAAGTCCAACCATTAACTGAGGACTGCCAAGTCCACCACTGAACCATGTCCCTAAGCTCAGCAGCTACACGTTTTTTAAACGCCTCCAGGGATGGTGATTCCACCACATCCCTGGGCAGCCTGCGATATGACATGCTTGGCAATTTTGGGCCTCAGTGTCACACCTACTAAGTAGGTCATGGAGCCAGAACAGTATGCTCAGTTCCAACCTGCACGCAGGCATCTTTCAGGTCTGGGGTTCATGAAATCCGTGGATACTAGGCACAAAATATAACTGAGGATACACAGACTTCAATGGGCTCATTCCCTTGCTTTAAAATCACACACCTGCTAGAAATTTTTGCTGCATCAGGGCCGTAAAGGTCGTTTGCAAGTGATCCATAATTAAATGCAAACTAGTGCTCCCAGCAGAACAGTGGCAAGTAATAATAATGATAATAAAGCTAAACGTTATCCAGAATAGAAGCAAAGGACATAATTATTGCCATATGAAATATGGCAACACTAGGGTTTACTATGCATTTAAGAAAAGCTTGCAAAAGCTTTGGGAACATAGGGCTGAGACTTCCATCTGGACAAATAAGGATCCAGGCTGAGACCTGACACGTTTTCAACTTCTTGGAAAAACTGAGAACCTAGCAGCATATCCTGCCCTTTGATCAAATGGATACTACTAACAATTTTCATCTTAATAACTCATGTCTCTGTCTGATGAGAATATAACTGGGTTTTAGTTATTCAACTCATGCTCATAAATGGGTATTCAGAAGAAATATGTATCAAGAAAAACAGTATTCTTTACCTGGGAAGAGAAAAAACAGGTTTCAGGTTTTCAGATTAATCTGATTAGTTAGGACATTGCAAGGCTCAGGCTGGCAGGGCTTAGAAGGGCCCTGCTAACTCAGGGTCACACTAAGACAGCAGAGGATCTGGGTTTGTTAAGCTCATCGAGGTCAGGCACTGGCTTTTGTAGCCAGTGCCACCTAAAGACCTACAGACTCTTCTGTGTGGGCTTTCAAAGGCAGTGGAGATGCACAGCTAAAGAGGACACACTCCAGGTCGGGTCATGCAGCATCAACTTTGCTTCTGATACTGGAAGCTCAGAAGCTGCCAGCTCAGTACTCATCAGGGAAGAGACTTTCCAGCTGATGTGCAGTGTTTTCAGCGCATGTTTCCTGCTAACTTGAAAACAGGCATTACAAAAGGTCCTGTTGAACTATGAATGAGAAAAGGGCAAAGGTCCAGGCATAGCTGCTGGTCCACACTTTCCCCATGATTCTTAAAGGGAAACCTCTTCTATTTACAATTCTAGCAGCTACTGACCTTCCTTCAGATGGAGTACCCAGAATGGCATCAAGGTACTCTACTGTGGTAGTAGAGCTTGCTCTGTAGGCTACTGCACCTCTCTACTGGTAATGGGACCACTGAGAAAAGAAACTATATAATGCTATGAAGGTTGTGGTTAAGATTTTTCTTTTTCTCAAGCTCAGGCAGTGATGTTTCTTTTACAGTCAAAGGTCAAAGTTCTGAATCCTACTGCCAAAGGAAGAGGGGCGGTATGGTGAGTTAGTCCACGCTAAATTCATCACAACACTGTTTTCCAGCTCACTGTGGATATATTCAAGAAATTGATGGTAAGAGTTTTCAGGTAATCTCACAATCATTGCCACTGGGCACTAGACCAATGCCAAAACACTGGTTTGGTCAAGTGCCTGACTTACAGGGCTTGGTGACAGGAGCAGCTGCTAGCTGCTTCCTCTGGTATCTTGAAAACAATGCTACTGTTTCCCTCCAGGACATGTCCTAAATAATGTCATGCAAAAGGGTAGCAACAGCTTCATAAGCAAGTTTTAGAATTACTAATAATTAAGAACAATATTTTTGAAATTATACCAAAAGAATACAAGAAGACTCCACTCTGGCCATCAAAGGAGAAAATTAACTAGTAAGTGGGCACCTTCTCTTCCTTGATACATTTAAAACAGTTCTGTGTTGCACACTGGAAACGAGCTAGAAGCACCAATAGCCTTGACACTGCATGGCACTTTCTCCAGTACTTTTGTGCATGTTTGGTAAAAAGAAAAAAACTTTCCAAAGGCAGAAACACAATAATCAATTAGAACAACAGGTAAGGGGGCTAAAGGCAAAGGATTTGGGAGGCCACACGTAAAAGGAAAGCCCTGAGTTCTGAGAGATGTTTATGCTCAGCTCCTGCAAACCCTGTGCAAAGAGCTTACAGGTCGTACAGCCTCTGAAGAAGAAAAGAAATGTAGGAGAGACCTTAACACTAGCATTATCTCAGTGACTCTTACAGCAAGCTCTGACTGTGCTGAACATTCATGTGGCATCGGCCTGACCTTTTTCCTGACATATCACTGGAAGTGGCAAGAACTCATGGGTCATGCAGAACACCATGCTGCCACTCAAGGACAAGGGTGCAATATTTGCTGTTTGCATCAGCAGGAGCAATTCAGGACCCAAAGCTGCTTCCCAGATATCTGGGTAATTCAGAAGCTTTTTCTTAAATCACATTTCTTATAACAATATTGCAGCTTCTCCAAATCACAAACACTTTAGCCAAGACTCAAGAGTGCCATTCAAAAAATGAAACCTCTTTAATCTGTTCAGTAGGAAAACCAACTTAAGTGGATAAATACGCTTTGTCATTTGAGCTGAAACTGCTAAATACTTGTATTATAAGAAAGCTTCAGAGCAAAGATATTAACTAGAAAGAATAAAACCAAGAGTGAAATTTTTCAGCCTTGATGTGAAGCCTGCAACATTTAAAAGATTGAATAAGTATTTGATATATTATTTTTAGCTAAAGAAAAACCTCCTTGTCCCTATTAGACATTTCAATTTATTTAAAATAATTGTGCCTCAGTAGTTTACAAAGGAGTGATTACATACAATGTGACAATTGTATTACTTACTACCCTTGACATCACTTCAGTGAGGGTCACTCTAGTTAAGTATTTCATTTGCTATAATGTCCATCTTCATCAAGCTATTTTTGAAGCAATCTGAAGAACTTAAAACATTTGTTTCATTGTCTTGCAAAAAAAGAGGGCCCTGTTAATTTGTTCCCTTTAATACCTAGCAGATTGCTGTAGCAATTCACAAAACCCTTAAAAGGGAGTGCAAGAGAAATTCAAAGTAATTCATTGAATATCCTTTTCTCACTTTTTTAGTCCTTTCCACTCTGCCTAAGTCCAGTCTCTGCCAGAGAGGCAAAGATGCTTTAACAACAATGTCCTCCTAAACGTTCTGTGTTTGAATGAAAAAGGCAAAGGATACTTGACACTTAAATGTTTCTTACAATTTCATTTATGAAGCAATTCTCTGATATCAAAGCATGCCTCCATAGTTACATGAGAAAAAAAATTACAGCTTTCCTATATTCCTCCATATATGTCTTACACATCAGAGATACATCATCATTTTCTTAAATCCATAATGAACGAAATTCTATTCGTTGCATCATAACGACCAGTGTAATGCCATTGAAAGATACATAGCACTAAGCTTTGGTATCTACAACCTACCTATAAATCTTCACAATAGAAGTAGGTTTATGTCCTCATCAGACCATGAAGAGCCATAAATTAGGACTTACTGCACGGAGCACCAGGGAGCGGAGGAAATACTACAATAGTGCAACCAACATCAACAATAGTAATATCTCTTTCTCAGCTGGACTATTATGCATAAGATTATTTAGGTGCTTAAAGGTATTGGGATTAAGTGTATTTGCTCTTACTGTGGTCCTGACTAATTTCTGCTTTGTCTGCCATGGAGGACACACTATGGCTTCCCAAGAAGAATTCTCCCTCTATATGTGAAATGAATAAAGTAATATTTTCTGCCTCCTGATGTTTCTCCATGAGAAAATATATGAGTTATGATAAATCTGTTTAAAGCCCAACACCAAGAAAAGACAACGTTTTCCTATGTCTGGAATCTGTCACCACCTTTAACTCTTTTGAATATTTCTGGGCCTTGCTTTTTTTATAATGAGACCTTAGACAGGAGGTATATGAAATTCCTGGAAACTGGAGAGAAAGTAAGTTAGGAATAGGAGAAGTTCTCCTCAACACTTGGGTTAGAGCAGTAGCAAGATTGCTTTTTGAATTTTGGTGGTGATTTCAGATTACACTGAAAGCCCAGTCCAGGTTGAGGCTTTCTCTAAACCAACACCACTTTCTAACTGAAGCCAAATGTAGGCTACTCTCTCTCCATTCTCAGTTTGATCTTCATTACTACTTCTCTAGGAGATGTGGGGGGAATCCTGGGTGGTTCCCAGCATGCAGAGAAGGCGTCTCCAGACCAGAACAGCAAATATGTTTCCAGTCCAAAAGCAAGAACTCCAAAACATATACCTGCTTTCCACCAAGTTGCAACCAAGCGCTTGCATGTGTACCAGAGTCTGATACAGATTTCTACAAAATCTGAATTCTCGTTAGCATTCCCATTACTTTTTCTGTAAATTGGGGAAAGTCCTATTAAGTATTTTGAGACTTAAGGATAAAAAGAATGATTACAAAATGTACTGCATTATTATTAATTAGTTGTTATTATTATCAATAGCACTATGTATCTCCATATGGTAAATATTACTTCCTGCTTCTCACATCAGCATGAAATGAGCCACAGCTTGGAAATGTCATTGTGCAGATCTCAGCACAGGCAGGCTGACCTCAGTTCTCAAGAATTAATGCACAGCTTTAAAGCAAGTCACACCAGAAGCATATATTACTTTATGGGTTTCTCTGTAAAATAACCTGCCCCTCTTTGAGGCATGGTTTAAAGACAGAGCCCACAGGACATAAATCACAGCTGCTAAAAATACAAACCCCTTTAGGACATCACTTCTTAATGGCAACAGAAATCTTCACAGGAAAAGACACCTGCCCCAGTGACAGAGAATAATCACCTTCTCAAAAGCACGTGTTGGATGCCTGCTGGAGTTGGCAAGTTCAGAGTGCCAAGTTTTGCTTTGGAAGAGAAGAGTTTGGAAGAGAAGTTACAAAATGCAAACCAAAACTCTGCATTTCCTCTCAAAAAAATGTAACTACTTTTCAAAAGGGTGAAGTGTACTATAAAAAAAGGTGTAATGGTACACTAAGGTCTCACACGCAGCTCCTGGGAAAGGCCTCCCCATTCTTGCACCCCAAATACCACTGCAATCAAACCAGGACCACTAGAATCAGCTGCCTTACTTATTTGTTTTACTTCCCTAAGGAACTGGTAAGAGACAGATTCAGACAGTTAATTGTAAGAGGTCTTTCTCCAAGTTTCTTTAGATGGTGCACCAGCTCATCAGGTTTTTGCAGCAATACTGATTGCAGTATCAACGATTTCGATCTATGCTGATTTTCTTTCCCTTTCTACCAAAATAACAGTGCCATATTACTTAGGCCATTTTCTTTGGTCAACAAGATTTCCCAGCTGCCATGGGAAATCTTAAAATGTTGATGCACAGGTTCATCCCAAATTTGAATAAAATGTCTAGTATTTATCCTGGGTTTAAAAATGCAGAACTTTATCAGGCTTCAAGTTTTTGTCAAGCTCAAAACACATTGCTTCAAAGTTTTCTTTTCCTCATTCCATTCAATTTTACTTAACATTAGAATAATATTTATGAAGTATAATCCACGTGCATCCACAGGATAAAGAAACATTCAGCAGAAAGAGCACAGTTTGAAAAAAATCCCCACAGATTTTGTCAAACCAACATCATCTTACCACAAAACGCCTAACACATTTTGCTGATAATACCAAAACCAAGAAAAAAAGTGTTATCAGGTATTACTATAAGAACTGGACAACATGCAACTCAAACCAGACAGCAAATTTGGCACCGGCTTTCTCCTCCCCTCCAAGCTGATTTGCATTACACAGGGCTTAGTTCTGTAGAGGCTACAGCATATATTCACCTTTGACTCACAGCACACAAGCCCTCCAGCAGAAAGCTGCTGTTGAAATCTTCTAAATACCTGAGCAAAATACATTTTAGTTTAAAAGCAGGTTTTTTCTGATCTAAACACACTGATGCAGCCTTTCTGGTGGCTACTCACCTTGTCCTCAGTCACTCTGCTAGAACAAGTGCTCAGTGTGCCAGACTCTCAGCTGGTGGGTGCCAGCAGAACTCTGCTAATACAGGGACACAGCCAGCTTTGGGGATTTGGGCCATGATGCAGAGTAGTGCCAGTTCAGAATGAAGCCTCTTCCCAGGCTCTAACAGAGGGTACTGATACTTTATGCCCATGTGCCAAAGTTTAGTTGCTTAAGTTTATGAAGCATTTCATGGCTTTTAAACTTTCCCTCCCCTCCCCCTTTATTGAAAGGCCTTAAATTCCAAAATAATGATCCAATTAATGAAAGAAAAAAAGAATCTGCATCATCCAGAAAAAAAGAGAATCTCAGTTTGATATGAAGCCAGTTTATCAATGAGTGAGGCTGGCCCGCTGCAGAAGCTCATAATAAGTGAAGCCTAACAGCTCTGATGATGAAAGGTATAAAGCTGAAAGGGAAGCTATCTGCAATACCTAGCTTGGACCATGAAATGACATTCCTTGCCCCACCAATTTTCACATGCATTTGGCAATCACTGTTCTTGCTGCATTATCATGTATTCATAGGCACAGCAAAATCAGTTTTGTCATATGGTTCTGGTGGTTTTGTCTGGTGTTATTCAGTTTCTGCATTTTTGCAATTAAATTGCTTGATATCAAAAGTCATTGCCACACAAAGTGCAGCAGAGATAACAAAGTTAGCCCACAACAACTGTGTAAGGCAAAATAATAATTAAAAAAAATGAGAGAAAGAACATTGTATTTTGATTTCATAGCTGGAAGTGAAAAAGATATTGAGAAAGCTTAGGAAAACATAAAGATAAGAACAGTCATCCAAAAATCAGTGTCTCAGAGGAAATACCCTGAAGACATTATTAAAATATTCTGGATAACAGGCAACCATCAAGTTTTACCCAAAAGCAGCACTAATCCTGGCACATCTCCTGCCTTCAGCCATCTCAGAGGACATTCCTCCTGTGCACAGTGCCAGTACATATACAAAACTTCCTTTGGAAATGCTAGCCAGGTCCCAGAAGCAGTGAAATTATCTTGTCAGCAGGGCTCCCCCACTTGGGTGCAATATCATGCTGACAAAGTACTCACGCTCCAGAATCCCTCTCTTCTGAAATGATGGCAATCAGACAAATCTCCACAATATGCTCTGGAAGGGGCTAGACATAAAGCAAATGGAACCAAGCCTTGGATGGGAAATTGTCCCAGAGAGCACCCATGCTAGACACTGTACAATCTGGAACCAGATGCTTCTCAAAAATGTTATCCTACTGGCACAATCTACCTAATTTCCATGTCTCATTTAAGATCCCACGCTTCTTACATAGCCTATAGAACAAGGCAGATGCCTTTCTGATTTGTCAGGGACTTTATTTGCCTTGTGGAATCTTCCCTGCTGACTGCTGAATACTCATACGTATCCAAAAGTAGACCTTGTCCCCATTTATACTGACTAAGGAGGGAATGAAGGCCTCACATGAGGAATAATTTCTTATGTATGTCTTCCTTTCCTGCCAACATCCCAGCTAAACCAGACCCATTTTCCTTTGGACTAGACAATAAAGACAATTGAAGTTTGCAACCTAATCTTGATCTCATCCTCCCAAAATGGCTAATATTGAAGCTGGCCACAAATTATGTCCCACCATATCTTTTCCACCCTTTCCAAGTAGGTCTTAATTTCTCCCCTCCTCCTCATAAAAATGTCATTATTTTTAGCAACTTTCCTCTGTGACTTCAGAACTAGTTTAAAGGCCTCTCTCATTCTTGTTTTTGTTTCAGACACATTGATGAAAGAGCCCTTAAATAGTCACATTCCCAGACTTGCTGTGTTGCACTTATTCACCATGTTTTAAAAATGCAAGGAAGAAATAAAAAAGGAGGGAGAAAAGCTGGGGGGCAGCTTTGGGAACAAGTGAACCTGCTACATCCAGGAACAGCGAGCAAGTGTATCAGAGACTAGCAAAACCCTCGGGCTGGCTGTCTTCTCAGATACACGCATTCAACAACCGATAAAATGTGTAAGCATGGAAAAACCATCAGGGATTCACAAGCCAGAAATTTCCTACACTTTTAACCATTATTATTATTATTATTATTACCTGAATAGATGGTGTCTCTCCAAGGAACAGGCTCCAAATGTACCCACACTGAGATTAAAGACAGAAGCCCCCTTCGACTGCAGCAGTACAGTCCTGTAACTGGCAGTAACACAAGTACAAATCACAAAAAGTGTCTCAGCACCTGACATAGGCTAAGGGCTAGAGACAGCCTGCCTGATCTTTGTATAGCAGTTCCCTCCCAGCACAAAACATGACAACATCCTCACTGGAAATTACAATGCCCAATATCCCTACTGCAGATAACAGAGCACAGATAGTGGCGTATCTTATACATCCTTCACCATCCACTGAAATAGATACAGCAGTTTATAGCACTTAAGACTGCCCCTTGAGACACGACTGCCACTCTAAAACCCAAAGCTTCAGCTGAAGTTCATATCATTCCCTAGGAGCTATATGTGTCCTGTGGTAGAGAGGTACCAAAGGGAAGTGTTTTTAGCCATTCCCTGCTCCCACGCTCCCTCCTCAAATTAAAAGGCTGTGGCAAACACAGAATACAAACAAATTCCCCGTGTTCAGTGGCACACACCACATTTCTGCCCATTATTAGATGTGACAAACACGAGAGGGGGCAGAGCAAAGGGCAGGATACTTAGCGATCTTGTCGTACAAAACTTCTCAAACATGCTCAGGGCAGTGTGGGATTACTCAAGGCTTCCCATGTGGTGGGTCAGGAATACCAGACAGGAAGCTGGTATTGCTGCACTGGAAACCTAAATGGAGCAAGAGGAAAAAACAGCCCTGCGCACATCCTTAACAGGCACCCAAGATCAGCGTGCCTTTCAGGAGCAGTTCACTGTTTTGGGCTTCTCCAAAGGGGGAAAGATTTTCTCAGGTGCAGCAAGAGATCAGGCTAACGGCAAGAATTTTGGCACAGAAAAGCCTCAAGTTCTCCCAATCTTTTCTGAAATTTGTCCAAGATGAGGAAACACTGCTGGCACAACCCATTAATGTCCTGCTCCCCAGTGCAAACTGCAAGATGGTTTGTGCTAGGGTGTTTTAGCCTTCAATAAGCAGAAAGCACGATCTGACAAAACGTATTCCCCCAAGCGCTATATTGCCTGCAGCATCTACCTCACCAAACTGCCTTCACCGTAAACACTACACTGGGTCTGATAAGTACATGGAAATGAAGAGGGTGCCACTCAAAAGAGAGGGGAAAGCAGGCTCTTGCCTATCCAAAGCATAAATGGTTTCTCCTTTTCTCCTTCTCTGTGCTGATGTTCCATTGTTTATTTTTCAAGCATCTTCACAGAGCAGTTTTCCCATGCGGCAGCTCCCTTCTGCAGGGTCTGTTCTCACGCAGAGAGAAGACTGCACTGCTGCTGCCTTTTTGATCTTGAGACAGAGGTGAGGGGGCTAGAGGAGGGGGATGCAGTGGGAATTCCCACCCTGATGTTACTGGTTTGCTTTTCAAGATGCTCAGCAGCACTGCACATGGCAATCCTGTACAGCAGAGGCTTTCTTTAAGATGATATCCTCGCTTTCGTCTGTGACCTTTATTCCCACTGTTTGCTTTCCTCCAAGGTTGACTCCAGCCGTAACTGATACCAGAGCATCCCCACCCCCATGGCTCCTTTGTACTGGCTCACAGCAGATCAGGATCTCCATCCTCTCAACTGTTTCTCCTGCTAGCAGACGCTAAATACAGGAGGGGTGAAAAACCCTGGCACAGTAATGCTTGTGTGAACAACTGCCCTCTCCCATGTGGTTCTTGCAACTTGCCTAACCTCAGCCAAGGCTTACCAGGGATGAAGGACCTTGCAGAATGACATGGCTTTCCTCATCAGCATTCTCCTTTTGCTCCCTTGCTGCTACCTCATTCCTCCCAGCAGAGATCCCAGTTACGCTTTTTCCACCAGTTCCATGTAGCTGCCAGAGCCCAGAAAACAATGAAAGGGATATTTAAATGGCTTTCTGTTGGAGAAAAAGCAGCAGCAGCAGCTGTCAAAAGAAAATCTACTCAAATTTTTCAAAGGGATTAGGGGAAAGCAAAGACAATCCAGTCACCAACTGCAAAAGTCAGGGTCAGGAGATGACAATCATATAACCAGCATGCCTTACAGGCTCCTGAAGAAGTCAGCTCATTATATTTCACCTGCATTTCCTCCACCTCATAGAAAAGACCTGATGACTGTTGAAAAGTATGCCTTAGGCTTAGTCTGTATTGGCATTGTGCTTTGAGATCAAAGGATGATAAAATCTTTGGAAATGCTGTGAGACAGTTGGACCTGAGGTCTTCCAGTTGCTCTCTAGAAGGACACCAGGAGCAGTCTATGAGGAAGAAGAGTCAGAGGTTTAGCCTTACAGTGGATAGGATGGAACAGGAAGGAAACATGGCTGTAGGCTCCTGATTGTCTGAAGACATTTTGACAAAGTCTTGCTACAGTCTTGCTACTGATTCAGTTGTTAGTGCTGCACAGAGGAAAAGAATTAAGGCTGTCTGAGCTGCTTTAGATCTGATCCAAGCCCCTGCCCCAGCCACTGCCTTCTGCTATCCGATCAAATACTTCTGTTTACATTTACACCAAGTTCATCACACGTCCTTGTCCGTAAGTCTTTCTGAAAGCCTCAAAAGTCAAGAGTGCCTTTCAAAACCACCTAATTAAACTTGGGGAGGGTTGACTGTGTTAAAATATTAGCCAATATTAAGAAATAAAGGTACAATTTTTGTAGAAGAATCAAAGCAAACCCAAGAGAGTTAGAATGAGGGTCCCCAGTTTGATTCCAAATCACTTCAAAATTTGTCCATCAAGAGTTTTCACAACACCGTAAACTTTTTGGTCATGCTGAAACTTACATTTCTATGACACTGACCAGATCAGCACCAGTTTACAAACTGGTTTTCTTCTCATGACTTCAAATACATCCTCAAAATGTGTTTTTTTTCCCCTCTGAATTTTCAAATGCTTGACATTTGCAGATCTTTCTAGAAAATTCACGACTAACTCAGCATTTCCTTACAGCATTTCATATTAAATTATCACTGCAGTCATCTTTAGCAACTTTAACTTATGGAAATTGGTCAAACCACAGAAAGTCACACCTACAGTTATGCTGTATATAGATACCCAAGCAGACAGTAGCTCACACAAGGCAATGCGTGGGAGGAAGTGGCTAGAGATGTTCACAGCCATTATTGCCACTTTTAGAAACAAAGCAGGGATCTAAATAGATCCAACAAATGCAGCTGAAGATCTATGTGGCTTTACATAGGAACTTTGTGGCAGTCAGAGCTTCAGATCACCATTTCAAGTGGAAAGCAAAGTAATTATTATAGTTTGATACTAGTTTGCAAACAGCCCATTTCCCACCATAAATATTAAGTGTATCCTGAAGACTTCTGCACTGTATCCACTACAGCCACAAGGGGAATAAAAACTTAGCAATAATACGGGCAGATTACATGTAAAATCTCAGAGAAAGTCATGTTATCCAACAACATATTAAAACCCTTCAGAAACCAGCCTCCCACCCAGCCCAAGCATGATGGGGAGAGGGGGTGGAGGCGGAAAGAATAATACAGCCACATTTTATATCCAGGCAATCTAAAAAGGATGTTGTATAAAAAGGCCTCATTATACCAGCAGCACTGCACGCTCTTGCAGTTTCATCCCAAGACCTGCAACAGCTGGTGATTTTCAGGAAGCCTCAGAACCTGCAGGCACGTGACTCGCCCAAATCTAGGTTCTGTATAAAAATAGAACATGCACCATAAAAATAAGGTTTTAATTCTCAGTTGCAAAGAAAACCTTGAAATAGGCAACACAGATGGACCTAAAAGCTCAGAAACATGACAACACATCCAACAATTTAAAAAAAAAAAAAAACAGGCAAAAAGAATACATCTTCATGAACTTTATGAGGTATAACTCATGAATTCTGAGCACGTAATGCTGGCAAAGATGTACAGACTCCTTGCAAAGATTCCCAGAAAGCAGGCCACAGAATTCCCAAGTCACAGATATCACTTGGGCTCTAACAACCAGAAAATGAGTGCTTTTCTGCATGCTTCTATCCACAACTCATTCCCATTTCTGCCAAGTGCCGCTTGTTGATGGTGTAGGCCCTGATACAGGTCTCTGGCTGATACATCCCCAGCAGGGTATGGCAGTTCTCCATAACGTGCATCACAGCCCATTTCCTGGAAAAGGAAAGGAGCTGGCCATTCACGCAAGATGACAGGGATTTACCAGAAAGCAAGACTAGGAAAACCCATCCGAAGTCAGCAATACTATATTTCTGACTATTTCAAAATGCAGTCACTTTTGGGAGAGATCCACAGATTCCTCCTCACAGCAAGTTTGACAAATAAGAGGAACAGTTGATAAAGGTTTGTTTTACACATGGCATGATGTATCTGCAACATTGGGTCCTGCTCCCCAACATTTCCCTAGCCTACATCTTAGGTTTTCAAACAAAATCCCTTTTGTGCTTTTCCCCCTGCTGCCCCTCCTGCTAGGAAGAGCTCCCAACAACCATCTACAAAGTGACTTCATTGTTTGCCTTCAAACCAGCCTTCAAAGTCTCCTGAACTGTCACGCAAACAAACAGCTTGTCATCACTTAAATAGCTGTTTTCCTGAGAGAGGTCCATAGCTCAATGTTCTCATCAACTCCTTACACACACCCATCTGACTATTCCTGTTACCTCTTGTCTTGGGCTTGCTTTGGAAGTGCTCTGAGGACAGGACCATTTTGGTTTGTTTCAATGCATTCCCTGACATCCTGGACCATGACTAAGACTCATTGGCCTCACAAAGCAAGTAACAAATTCTAAGAAAATGCACCCGTTAAGAGTGATCTATTAATGTCTGTAGACTCTCTGCATGTGTTACTAATAAAAACTGGGAAACGCTCTTGATTTGCTCTTATTTTCAGAGAGAGTTCCCCAACTGATATATAACATGACTTGGGACACATCACCATGACCTTTTCAAAACAAACAAAAAACAATAAATCTGGAGTCACAAAATTAAACCACTTGGGTGTCTAACAGGCCAAGTGCTATACACAAGTGACCTACCACTGATTCAGCTCTTTTTTGATACCAGTTTGTCTGCAGGACTGGGACATTGCTGCAAAATATTCCATGTTTTATTTTGTTACCTGCCATGGAAAATTTTGCTTGCAGGGACTTGCATCACTATTTTCCTAATCATTCGTGAGACCTACACCCACCTCTCAATTGATTCATCTTAAGTCTCATAAAAGTCTGTTAATTCTTCAGTGGAGTTCACCCACCTGTGAAGCAGGGACAATACCTTGCTTATAGCTGTTAAGAAGGTAAGTTCACCTCCATTTGGGATATATTATTTAATGACAAAACAACAGGAGAGAAAAAACCTGCCACTGACCCCCTCCCTGGTTTTTTTTGTCTTGTTTCCATCTCATCTAACATAACAACATACTTAGCTGCATTCAGGAAGTGATACACTGGACATGTGAAACAAGCCCACAACACTGTGTCCCCAATGCCCATTTAGCAGCCCCACTATGTATACCACAGAACAGTTGTCCCTGTTCCCAGAAGACCCTCTGCCAGCTCTGCCACCAACCCACTGTGCGGCTGGGACAAATAATTTTGCTTCTCTATGCCACCAGCTCCATTTCCATCTTTTTCAGTTCCAAACTATTTGGAACAGGACTTGTTTCTCTCTTTTTTTTAACTGGAGGCAGGAAGAAGGTCTTAATGTTTGAAAGGGTTATTAGACACTATCATGGTACATAAAAATAATAATGAGTAGTTTAAAATACATTCTATTCCTTCAGCTCAGCAAAAAAATATATGATGATGAAAAAAACTACAGCAAGTGAAAAAATATCATCATCAAAATAAACCACAAAGATCCCACAGAGACAGAAGCATGCATTTGGAGATACCATTTCTCCCCAGAAGTCACGGCTACTGTTGAATAAAGTTGACATGCAAATTCACACACTTGCACTTCTTTTAAAAGACAACCCATTTCTCGGAGGTATCATAACAATTTGTGATCTTGCAGTTGCTATGGCAGCTGCTTGTGTGTCGAACAACAAAGTACTGTGTGTAGTTAGATAAATCTGCTTAAGTTATATCTGCCCCAAGTTCCCAACACTACACTAACTTATTATGCACTCTTAAAAAAAAAAGAATGTAAATTGAAGAAACATGTTTCAACATTGAACAATGGTATATAGAAAATATCTTCTCCATAAACATTGCCTTTCATGGTATTGTCATCATGTACCTTTGCTGACTTCTTCGTGTCAAATTCCTACTACACGATCACCAAAGACGTGTAGTTTATTCAAATAAACCAAAGTGATATTAGGATGATGTCTCAGTACAATAAAAACAATTGCATGATCTCCGTGCATATTTTAATTTTAAAGTCTAGTATACTATAGGCTTTTTCTCACACATTTGGTATGCATTTGCCACAAAAAAAATGATGTTTTAATATAAAATAGAACGATAAAGTGGTACATCTCAGGGCATTTTATGTCTTTCATCTCCTGCCTCCTAGAGCCACAAGCATTCCACAGAAAGCAGATTTCTATTATTGTACTCCAACCATACAGCAAATGCATATTGCCCTCCACTGAAAATAATCTCTCCAGTGCCCGAGCCCTCCATTTTCTTCTCCATCCCATTGCTTTTCATGAAGAACTTCCTGCAGGAACACAGATGATTTGCAGTTCGTTTGCATACTACAGGAAGAAGCCGTAGCACACTTCACAAGTGCTTCATTTGCTCCAGTTGCTCCCTTTATCTCAGCAGGGATAACCAGCATATGAGCCAAGAGTCTTTTCCAGATGAGAAGTATCTGTCAGCAATGCGCTGACATTTTTTTCATTTTAAAAAATTACCTGGATTTTGTGGTAATACGTAAGCACAGATCTATTCTGAGAAGATAGCAACAGAAAACCAAACCATTTCACAAAGGCAAAACAATAGATTCAGAGATTATTGAGGAGTGAGGCCTGCATATTGAAACAAGAATCATCATCTCTGCAAAACTACCGAGGTTTAAGTAGTTCATTAAAGCCGAGAAAGCCAAGCCATCATTTCTGATTTCTTCACCAAATTACTTTTATATTTTGTAGAAGCCACATCAATTCACCGCTGGGGTTTCTGTTAGCCTAAAATCACCTGTACTAACAAAAACCTGTTAGCAGTAGAGTCACAGGCAGTGACACTGCAGATGTGAGAAACAGGGACTCATCATCACAAAGGGTGATGGCACCCTGTCACTTCCAGTCACGGGCTTAATGTGCCCAGAGGCGAGGGCACAACTTCAGCTGCAGCTCCCGAAGGAAGGAACAAGCAGCCACTTGGCACCAATGCAAGGGCTCACAAACACACAAAAGCAAACATTCTGTAATTCTTAGACCACAATTAGATAGCTTCAAAGTTGGTGGAAGGTGAGTCCCTTTTGGAGTCAAAGTCTTGCTCTTAATGGTACAGTATTATTTTGAGCATATTTGAATATATGCTTTCTCAGTGGGCCGGGCCTGAGCAGCATTTTCAGAAACACAGTTCTTTGGAGCAGACACCTCTTTTATGGACTAGGGGTTTAGCTGCAGGAACAAAAGGAGGATACCAGTATGATTTTGAAGACATCCTTTCCCCACTCAATAGTGTCCCCAGCGTGCTGAGAGAGCAGCTGAAATCTGCCGAGGCCAAAACCAGCAAAGTTAACTGCCCTCCCAAAGGTGCAGGGCCTCTGGCACATCCTGACAGCGAGCACCACCGTGCTGCCTCGAACATGCATAATGGAGAGGAGCTTCACCTTTTACTGCTCTTCCACTGACACCACAAAATGAGATGAAAGAGTTGGGTTTATTTTTACATTTTTATGACTTTTCCCACCCCTTTGCTACCACGCCGGCGGCATTTCCCACCCCCACAACTGTGCCCTGACCGACCCCACAGGAATGCCTATGCCCAGGAGGGCACAGTTACAGTTGCTATGGCAACATTCCCTCCAAATTTCCTGGCCTCCATGCATGTAACATATTAACTTTATCATTTAATTGCTAGATATGTTTCAGGGCGGCACATGGGCAATTATTTTTAAGCAGATTTGTAGAGGAGAAAGAGTCATTCTGATAGGCAGCATTTATGCACATTAGGGCCATTCTCTTTATTACACTACCACTTGACCTACAGCACAGAGGAAAGTACCTTCCTCCCTCCACCAGGCAAAATCCTCCTGGAGAGCCCCTGCTGAAGCCTCCTGCTTCCCTTCTGCCTCACAACTCGGTCCAAAGCAGTGACCACTCTGTTCACCCCTTTTGCTTTGGTTGGTTGGAGGCACCATGCATGGACAGGGTGGGCTCAGATTGTCTCCCACACAAGTCCAGCCAGGAGGAACATCTGACAAGATTGGCTCCGATAAGAAATAGGTCCCACAGCACACAGGGCTCACCTTGCTTAGCCCAAGGATGCTCCCTCAATAATCTGTTATTGCAAAGAGCTCTCAAGACAGTCCTTGGGAGGCTGGCAAAGGAATCAACTGAACTATACTGTCAAGGAAGCGAGGCTGGGACCTGCCTCCTTCAGTTACCCATAAAGCAGCATAAAATCAGTCACAGGAACAACTGCCCTCCAGCGGATGCTGGGACTGGGACCCAGCAGCGGTGGGATGGCTACCCACATCAGTCACCCACATCACAGGAGGTACAGCGCAGCAAGAGGTGTGAAGGACAGCCTGGCATCTCGCCTCCTCCCACCAAACCTACTGCTCACAGCTCCTGTCCAAAACCACTATGAGAGAAAATAAACCATGCACCTCCTGTTGATCCCAGACCCCCTGAAGCATGTGACTGCCAAAAACTTGTTTTCAACACACCTCCCCTCTGTATAGAACTTCAGAGATTAAAAGCCTACTTTGCCCCCAGGGAGTACTGTGCAGAACTCCTTAGGCTTGTGGACTATTAAAGCTAGAAATTGATTTTGTTGGCTCTGTAATTTTCTTGACCATTTTCAGGAGTGAGACCCAACCACTTATCTTGCCCCCACCCCCAGCCACTTATTATGAGCACATGGGGGAAGGAGAGAAGTGGGAGGAATCTATTTTATTTGCTGACCACTTTAACTTGTTTATTCTAGAAAATAGCATCCAAACACATTTTCCAAGAAAACAGCATGACACTAACTACCATCAGCAGCAGGTGTGGAGAGCTCTTTCCTCAGGAACTTTCCATGGGCTAGCAGAAAGACAAGCTTCTGCCAGTAAAGAAACCTGAACCAATATAAAAATAAGAATATGTGAGCTTATTCACAGTTACTGTGACCAATAACTCCTCACCCAACCATTTGTCTGCAAGGCTAATGCAGTATTGCATACGAGGTAATTCCCACCAAAATTTTGGGATTTTCAATGTATTGCTGTATGCTGTTGTTATCTATGTAACAAATACATGTGTTCTACAATAACTACCATTAGAGAACCAGAATTCACTTCCACATTCCCGTGAGTGTCTATGACCAAGGCTGTGTTTTCTCTATGAAAAATAAACCTCTCAGCTATGCTGAAAGTAGAGAAGTCACACGAACTCAGAAAGCTCCAGATGCAAAGGTGACTCTCACCAGCTCTTTCTGGACACGGTCAGTTTTATTCCCAAGGAAACAGAGGACCAAATGGCAGAAGATAAAATTTTTAAGCTGGCTAAATTTGGCTGCCTCTGTTCCCATTGTGTGTCCACCATCACGGTAGATCTTCTTTCCTACTTCTAGATGTTCTGGACAATAAATATTTACAGGAAGGTCATTAAGGCATGGCAAATCCTGACAGAAGGGTTATATATCATCCCTCAGCCAGCAGCACCCCACAGAGGGATGGATTGAGCAGTACACAGGACGTGCGAGATACCCTAAGCAAGCAAGGGCAAATTCCCAGTACTCAGGTCTTTTAAGTCACATCTACTATACAGACTGTCTTAGATACTGGCACAAGGACAAGGCAACTGTGTGCCCGCACCACCTTTTCTGAAGTTGTGCTCAAAGGGCATCAGGCAGAAGCAGCTGGAGTCAAACCCAGCTTGAGAGAAAAACCCGTTCCATCTGCAAAACCCTGCCTCATCTCAGATCCCTAAAAACAGCTCACAAACCAAACAGTACCACACAGCCTTCGCTGAACAAGGGTATTTAACAAGGAGCTGATTGCATGTGGTAGGAATGCTGAAGAGAAGTAGTGCAAATACAATTCCCCTTAAAAACAAAATCTTTCATCATTTGCACCACAGATAAGAAGCTGCAACTACTCAGCAGTCATCAAGGTGGAGTGGAAGAAGTGCAACAGCCAGGTCCATGCTCCTTCCATAGCTTACCCCAGTCACTGTGGGCTGTAAAGCAAATAGCAAGAAATGCAGCGTTATCCTTTCAGGTTCGATTTACACTGGGCATGAGTTGGATGAACGAGAGTAACTTGGACAGACAATGCTGGGCTATCAGCCCATTTTATGAAAAGCAGAGCCTGAATGTGCAAATGAAGTACAAGGAATATACCTCCCTGCATTTGCTATGCCACAGCTTTCCTATGAAGAACTAACAGCAGAAACAGCCCACTCTGCCTAACAAGCCTGCCTGCCCTGTTTATCCCCTCCTCTCTCTCCTGTCACCACATCCTTCCACCTCCCCGCTCAACCCCTCTTAAAACCTCTAGCTGTCTTTTAAGCTCATCTATACACCCTGCTTCACTGCCCTCACTTGGCAGCCTCTCTGTTTACTGCACTCTGGAGCAAACAGCTCTGCCAATTCTCACATTAAACGTAGCTTGTGGTGGGCACTTCACCTCCTCAGTGGTGCACTTCCACCGACCCCAGCTCAGGAAGTCACTTGAGCATGACCAAGTGGAACCAGCTCACACCCCAGAAGGGAATCCAGGAGGGAGGGAAGGAAAGCACTGAGATTTCCATGGGACACTTCACTTCTGTGGGTCATTGCTGAGGCAGACACTCTCCAGCAGAGCTCCCAGCAGGACTGGGGCCCTCCCCTCCACAAATCTTCATGGTCAAAATGCTCCAAACCCTTTGTTTCAAGTCTCTTTCACCCTTTGCCCTGTGCAGAGACATGATCGTATTCCTCTTTCTCCACCACCCTCCTTGCACACTGAAGTTACGAGACATCTCCCTTTCTACCATGAACCCACTCTGAGAGATGTCCTACCTAAAATCCCCACAGACCACGAGAAGAACCCTTTGGAGCTGGCCATACCATCCCCAGAAAAGAACTTATGACACTGAACACAGCTCTGCTTCCTTGTAGGGACTGCAGCAGAGTTGCAATGTGTGCTCTTTCCTCTGCGGATATACCCCATTAACCTGTTTGCCTATTTTACGGCAGCCATGTAATAGTCTGATCACCACGAGGATTGTTCTATAATACCCTCTAAATCCTCTCACACCTGCCTTCTGCTAAAGTACTCCTTATCCATGCAGAGACACACACTCTCTCCGTCCACTCTTATTGCTGTAGTCATTTGGGCAAATAGTCTTCATCTACCTGCAAAATTAGAGAAATAGGTACTCAAACCTATTTTTAATAATGGAATATAAATTGTCCCACAACCCTACATATTTGAATGACAGCCTGCACATTACTCTCTCCTTTCTCAGCCAGCAACTGCCTCCTCATCTGTAAAATGGGGCAATCGCACTTCTTACATCTGAGTGACAGTGTTTGCAAACATCAAGAAACGACTCTACAGAAGCCAAAAGGGAGTACTCTATTTGCATGCAAATTCATGTAAAAAATTAATCCTCACGTGGTTCCAGAAACATGATGCATACAAATACATTACTGCAAGTCTAAGAAATTTAGCTTAAGAAATGCAGCCAACTGTTTTCTAGGCGGGGGCGGGGGGAGGCGAGGGGGAGGGGGAATCTGACAAAGCTCCTTCCTTTCTTTAACTGTTAACTCCTCATTCTAAATCTAATATTGATCCCTAATTTTCCATTGCTATTTTGACTGCAAGAGAGCAGGGGACAAACAGGAATGGCAAAGACAATCCATTTATTTCACCCTTTCTTCATTCCTTGGGTCAGCTACTCCCTCTCTGAATCAGTGCTAGACCTGCTTGAATGGCTGAGAATGAACCTTCCACAAAGTGTGGATTTACTTTTACTAAATCCTCTAAGTATTAAAGCTCTTCACACCATTTGGTCTTGAAGTGATGCAAGAGTGAGGTGTGGACACCAGTGACAATAAAGAACCATCTGGCAAAGTGAACTCCAGGCAAACAATGACAAGCACAAGTGAAAAGAATTGCAATGATTTCCACAAACATGTGAAATACTATAAACTGTGTGACTTAGCAGCTTCCACCTCCTAGCAAGTAAATAAACATGTCTGCAGTAGGCTGTTTGGTTCTGTCTTTTATATGAGCTGAGAATACACAGAGACCACCCCATTTGCATTTTGCCTTTAAAAAAATATATGCAGATTGGTGAGCAAGGGGGGAAAAAAAAGGCGAGAAAGAAAGAAAAAAATAAGAACTAACCAGACTTCACTTTTTCTTGGTTCTATACTGTCAGGGTGATGTACTGGAAGTCTTTATTTCTTTCAGCTTGGGCCCCTCAGTAGTTCATTCTCCTTCCAGCCTGTTCTCATGCCTTTCTTATCACCTGCTGAGGCCTTGATCATGGACAGAGCAGACAAGCAGCAGGGGACAATTAGAGAGGAGTTCAGACTTTGATCATTTGACCATATGTGAATACAACAGCTGACCACATGTTTTAAAAGACAACTAACTTAAAAGTATTAAAAAAATCACAAAGCAGGCATAGATACTTAAATTTACATTTTAATTATCTGGCACAATGGTGCATTCAACTTTGCAGAATATTGAATTTTTTTCTAAATGTACACATCTCCAAAAGGAAAACCAGCACTTTTCTGATTCTACAGAGCCTAAATAAGCACACTTTCACTAAAATAAATATTTGGATTATTTAAAAAATAAACAAACATATCTATCTAGTAACCTGCAGTTCCTCCTGACAGATAAATTCACAATTCCTGTCCTGCAGACAGCCCAATTTCAATGGAATAACCCTGTATTACTTTACATCTAAAACTACCATGGATTTAATAGTGCACAGACATATCACCCTGCAGTACTCACATAAGGGATTTTTTCCAAAAAAAATCTTTGTTAGCCTTTAAAACTTCATACAGAAATACAAGAGGATTTAAATGCTCACCTATGGAAGAGTCTCAGTTCTGACTGCTCACCCGCCTGCTTTTTCTTCAAAAAAAAAGAAAAGAAAAAATCTTCATTTGCACAACTGTGTTACTTTTGTTAAATCTTTTAAGTTACCAGAACAGAATGGGTCCAGTTGTGAGCAGTTTAACTGCAATTGCCTGACACCAAGTACTTGGAAAAAAATCATGGTTGGAAATTTTTGTATACAATAGAAGCTTTATCATCATTCCATCATTGGTGGAGATATAACATCCACTTATCTTCTGCACCTACCAGATAATTAACATATTCATGAAATGGCTATTTACTCTCAAATAGGAGAATAATAGAAAAATAACACTAATTGTTTTGACGGCAGTTTGCTTAGGAGCTATCTGAGGCAACAAATGTTTCTTTTGTAGTTGTAGGAAGGCAGAAATACTCCTTTCTGTAAACACTTCTGAATTCAGATTTCCTTTCTCTGAATTTTGGACGCTACTAAGGAAAAACTGTGGAATCAGTGAAAGGAGAATGAGGAGGATTTTAAAATTAAATCATATTTAGTTTTGTTTGGATAATAATTGTTCGCATATTTTTCTTGTAACACAAACCACAGAGTATAACAACATGTTGGAGAATGAGATGTAATGTGTTTTGCAAAGCACAAGCAAACTATACCGCATGCTAACGAAATGAAACAATGATACTTAATGGTGCATGAAGGGTGTGTACATGATTTTTAAGAGGCTTGGTCTATTACGGCACACAGTCTTTCAAAGGCTATTTTTTATGTTTCTCTGACTGGACTATAAAATGTCTCCTTCCTGGCCCAAGTCTGCTCCTAATGAGGACAGAGGGGTGAGTGCTGACAGCAGGTCAGTGAGCACGCTCTGCGTTTGCCTTAATGCTGCAGCAGGAGACAGCAGCAGCGACCCATCCACATGCAGGATCGGGGCCTCCAGCAAGAAGGGCACATGCTAGCATTGCTGCTGCACCTCCTGCTCTGCCACACTCAGGCTAACCTCAAAAGACCAGCAGTTTTACTCAGTACAGCATCACACCCAGATGCCCAGCAAGTGATGCCTCAAGGTGGACTCAAAAGTGGCCGAGGCCACTCCAGCAAACAGCTATCACTCACATGCTCTCAGCTCTATCAGCTGCCAAGGCCAACCCTGCCAGACTCACAGGCTGCCTCAGACCCGCCATCAGCACAGCAATCCAACCATGCAGGATGGGAATGTGATGGCCGTTTTAATGACACGTTGCGTCTCCTTGCTGGGATTCAGAGCCAGAAGAGAAGGAACACAGCATGCAGCTGGAAGAGGGGAGTAAGCTCAGTGAATCAAAAAGGAAACCTCTCCAAGCCTGGCAGCTTATCAAAAGGAAAAAATAATCAGTGCGATGTTTGTCTGCAGCCCATCAACCCTCTCTCACTCACAATATTAAAAGATATTAAAGCTAATCAAATATGAATTATCAGCAAATTTGCCACTTGCTTTTCAGCCTGAGGCTGGGACATGTGTGGCAGAGGGTTTCTGGGCTTTCCCAGGTTACCCTGAAAACAAGTTTGGTTTGTTTTTAAAACCAAAGTTCACCTCCTCAGCACTATACAACGGCTCCAGCACACAAATGCAATTGTTCTCACCGAGAATCTTCCTGCACCTAAGGGCTCTCTGCAATAAAATATGAATGTAGTATTAATTAAATATAGATGCAATTTCCTCCTCCTCTTTCTCCTTAGCTGCTATCAAGAACATTAGTGCAGGCGCCTAAGGAAAGCATTGCTAACGGAGAACAGCTGCCACACTAATTAAGCGCCGTGGTCTATTGGCCAGGCATGGGCCCAGGAACCAGCCACCTGACTTCTCTTGCAATTCACACGCAGTGGCTCCAGGCATGTGGCTTCAGCTCATGCTCAGCCAGACACTTTGCACTCGCTCAACTTTAAGCAACAACAGGAGAAGACACGGTTAACTTCAAAAGAATGGAATTACCACTGACCCTCAATGGGTTTTGATTTAGTTCCTTAAATGCAGCTAGCATTGTCTCTATACTGAAGACACTGTTAATTGTTCAAGACTGCAAAGCATTTGGAGATACGCTTGGCAGCATTGCCATCTTTGGGAAATGCTAACAGAAAGCTACTGCCAAGGAATAGTGTCACTGTGTATGGGCTGCCAAAAGTTCCTACCCCAGCAGACAGTCTGTTCAGAGCGCTCTAGCAAAACAAAGCAAACCCTGAGCTGATGGCTGCGTTTTAGACTTGGGCCCATCCCCACCTTGGAGCCACCGAAAAGAAGGGGTCAATCCCCTCTCCAACATATCAAACCCAGTGAGCAATGGGGTAGGATCCCACCGTTATAAGATTCTTTGCTTTCACTGTCAGACTAAGAGGACACCCATCTCCATCCTTTCTGGGCAATTTGACAGAAGCTTTTACCTCTGAAATTGTATAACTGGGACAAAAATCTTTTAAAGCAAGATGTGAGATTGAAGAGGCCAGAACAGGGATAGGGCATGGCTGGGATGACTCCTCATATCCTACTGGCTACAAAACTCACATATGAGTTAGGAGACCTGCATTACCCAGCACTGCACTATGGCTGATGAACCATTTCTTGTGATGCCATTTTCTGTACCATGTGTAAGCAGTGCTCCTCCATCACCACCACCACCTGCTCCCAGTTTAACCAATTACCTTTTAATGTTCTCCATCTGTACAATAGGAGCAATGGTACTTCCTGACCTCACAGGTATGCATGTGTGTCTGCATGTGTGAAGATAAATATATTAAAGATTGGGAGGCATTCAGGTCCTGGGCCAATGGGAGCCATATAAGTGCCAAAAAGACTAAGACAAATGAGGGCCATATAAATAGATGGCTGGAGAGCTGCAGCCCTGAGGCTACAGGCAAGAAAGGGGCAGAGGCAGAGACTAGCATGGGAGAACCGTGGGAAAGAACCCTGTTTGAAGTATCTAACAGGGTATGCAGGGTGCCAAGGGAACGCAGAATAAAGCTCAGCTCCCTCACACTGGGAAACTGTGCTGACACCCCCGCCATCAGGAGGCAGCCCATGGAGGAAGAGGTGGGGCTGTCAAAATAAGCCTGGCTTTAGATCAACAGCTGGATAATGGAGCTCAGTCACATGCATAAGCCCTCCCATGGTTTCTGGAGAGATACCAGTGATGTAAAATGAACCACTGCACTGAAAACAACTCTTAGCAGAGACAGGTCCTGGGCTCACCTAGCGTTAGCCCTCCCCCATCTTTCTGCAGAGAGTTTGAGCAGGGAAGAGAGGACTGAGCAAGCAGAGGTGTCCCCATTCAGTCCACGGGTGGCTCCAAGGCACAGGAATAGTCACTGGGGGCAGATCCATCCCACACCTGCCTCTGTATCCCCGGTCTTGGGTGGACTTCAGCTCTGTCAATCCTGCTGCAAAATGCACTTTATGAAGTGTCATAAATCATAAAACACATCTCCCCCTCAGATCCACTGCCTCTTCTGCAGCTACTGAGGAGGAAAAAAGGCACCTGGGAGAAATCTGGTCCACAAAGGTTCACAGAAGACTGCACACAGCGCCTTACTGGCAAAGAAAGAAAGAAGAACAGAGGAAAGGTAGAAACTAAGAGGTTAGAGAGAAAACCAGCAACATCCTTTGAGAGCTCCCTGGGCTTTTCTGCCTGGCAAGCTTTGGGGATCTCTCATAGCTTTCAAGGCAGCAGCAGCATTTTTCAGGGGAAAAAAACCCACATAACATCGAAGGGCCACAGATTCTAATCATCAATGTGTTTCTAAAGGAAATATGATGATGAGTTTGCCACAGTGGGTCTTTAGAGCATCTCCCATGCCCCCAGCTGGCTAAGCAAGGGGAGAGACAAACAGGATCTGCTCTCAATTTCTTCACTGATACACCCAGATTCTGTTAAAGCAGCAACTCTTCTGGGCTTCATTATTTAACATATTTACTAAGGCAGTACCTAGAGGCCCTCTCGGGTCCTCAATAATGTACCATGTAGATTGTCCCACCCCAAAAGATACTTAAAGGCAAACCACAGAGCCTAGCAAGGGAGAGAGAACTGGCAGAGGGGTAGTAACAGAAAATATCTCTAAATTCAGACCAGCTAAGAGCAGAGTCACACAGCTGATTAAAGGATGTGGAGATGCATTTTAGTGAGAAATCTCTAATTAGCTTATCAAAGCATACGTTCATACACACCTACGTGGGAACAAAACTGTGATAACAGAGTTTCCCACTCTAGCAAAGGCCTAACAGAAACTAAAGTTAAACAGTCTGCCTAGGCTGGAAGTCATTCATTCACCACAGGTGACAGCAATGCAGATCCATCACTACATTTTTTCAATGAAGACAAAGCAAATTGTATAGAAAAGCACCCTCGTTCAAACAAATTCATTCATTTCAGGAAAATCCTATTGCCTGTTTTGGAGGGGTGATCAGACAGGGTAATCACAATAGAATTAAACACAACTTTCTCTGCACTCTAAGGATTAATCAGACTGAAAAGTATTTAATAGTGGTGTAAAGGATGACAAAAAATATACTGGAATGCAGTAACAATACATACTTGCTCCTGTTTGTTTCATAGTGAGAAGGATGAGATTTGTATTTCTCTCCAGAGTCTTTAACTGCTTTAAGATAAAAAATGAAGTTACTCAAATATCCCAGGCAAACTTACTGAAATATACCGATACTTAGTTTTTGCCTGGGGCTTAGAAAACTTCCCAACACTACCATGCTCCATAAGTGTTCAGTTTAACCACTACCTCCACTCTTCCAAGAAGAGAGAGATCTGAATTCACTGAAATTTATACAGATGCAAAGCAGAAGCAGCTTTTTCTAGGAGAAATAAACTTCATTTTGGCTCTTCTCAAAGAGACTGATGCAGCAAAGCCAAAATCCCCACACATCTGTACAAGATCATGGGGTAATTTAGGAACCAGGTAAGACAATTTTGGCCTGCTTGATGCTGGCTTCAGGGACGCAAAGATACCAGCTCTATCCAAAAGCTACCAAAACTACCATTAACATGCAAGCTTAGAAAGAGTGTATTTTAAGATATGAAGTCATTTGACGGTATGACCAGATCTCACAGACCCAAAATCCACCATGAATTTTCTGAAAAATACAACTATCTGTATTCCGGCTCCAAACCTTGACACTGTATGTTTTAGGTTCTTGGGTTTTGTGTTTTTTTCCAGTTGATTTGGGAAGTTTGGTTGTTTTTTCTTTTGGGTGGGTTTTGTTGGGCTTTGGGAGGGGGTTGTTTGGCTTTTTTATTGTTAACTTTTGTAACACCACTAAAGCTCTTAAAATCCTCCCAAAAAATTGAATTTGTGGGGTAAAAAACTCAAACCAAAATAATGCATTGCAAAAATTACAACCCCAAAACAAGTAACCTCCCCCACCTGGGTCTGCCAAACTGGCTGGGGTGAGTTCAGATGGTGGCACAGGACTTCATCCAAGTGACTCCACCATGCTCACCAAATCATGACTGATTATTTTTAGGGCAGGCTCAAACACACCATGGGTCTTTCATAGTCTTTACCTTATTTCTGTTCTTGTACTAAATCTTTTCCTGAGTTGCAATGCTAAAGAAACAAAAGGAGAATGAGGTCCCTATTTTCATGCACCATACTAAACTGTTGTCCCCACAGTCATATATACAGCTGAAATCCGTTGCATTGTTGTTTTCCAGCATTTCTGCAGCGCAAAAATCATCTGAGGTAGAAGAAAACACAGTAGCAAAATCCAGCAGCTACTCTTACTTCTTACTCTTATTTATGTTATTAAAAAACATAATAAATCAAATATTTCACCTAGGCTTAGCCAAAAAAGTTCAGCAAAAAAATACGCAGTTGCTTAAGCCTCAGGAGACATTTGCACTGTTAAAAAAACGATGCCTCCACTGACTAGGGAAAGCATTGGGTTTTTACAAAGAGGCAGGAGAAAGGATTGCCAACTAAAAATGAGATCTTTGACAAACAAACTATTCCATGGCAGCAATTGGAAGGGCATCAGGGGTTTAAGAGAAAGATTCTATGTACCACCCTCTTGGAGCTGGTCCTTGACTATTCATGTTGAAAGTAAGAGTCCAGTGCACTGGGAGGCAGAGCACCCTCCAGATCCAGTCTTGCCATTTCTGCTCTGAACGATTTGATTAAATCCATCTCCACTTCCTTGAAAGCAAAACAGGGATAACAACACTGCACACCAGAGCCTGCGGCGAGGACCTCTGGACTGCACCTTTTTGCTTTCTGCCCAGTGAAAGGGATCACAGGAGAAGCCATCTCTTGCCCTCCTGTTGTAGTGGGATGCGATTCAGTAGCTCTTAGAAATGTTAGTTCAGTTTTTGTCACCCTTCAAGACCAGTGAGGCAGTGCCCATTCCTCAATCCCTCAGAGAAAAGTATCACCACCACTGACTGCACCCCCCACACAACACAGACTGAAGGCAAGCAGTGCTCCTAGCTAAAGGCAAACACAGTACCCTGGCACATTAGAGCTGCATCCTTACTCAGCCACACTGAGTCAAGGGCTGGTCCAGCTAATTCAGCTGGTACCTGATCAAGCCATGGGCTTATAGAGAGCTCATTTCCCTTTGTTTGCCCTCACAGGCCCAACAGCAGCATACAATGAAAGGGCACATCCCCAACAGGGTCGAGTGAGCCAAGACAATAAGGAGAACGAGATACACTGAGGTCTCCCCTTTGTGGTGTTACTCTTGATTTTTCAAGCATCCACAGTTACAGAAAGACGACTGTAAATCTGAGAAGAAATTGAAACTTGGCTCTTTTCCCCGTGTTTGCATTTAAAAAAAGAGAGAAGGGAAAGAGAAAAAAAAAAACCTGTTGGTATTTGTTCTTGGCTGGTTTCATATTTTAGAAACCAAGACTGAAAATAAGCATGGCTAATAGGAGCTGTCAGACTTCCAGCATCACGTCTCTCTGATTCCCCCGAGTGATACACACTGACAAGGAGCTTCTGGCATTGTCCAAAGGAAAAATCAAGGCAGAAAGAGAAAACTCAACTGAATCTGAGGGAATTGGAAACCTCTCACACCAGCAATCCCTGACAGCAGAGATCCCACTCCAGATCACCAGATCTCAGAGCCAGAATCACGTCAACCCTGACCAGACTCACCCCTGCCAGGAGCTATGAGGCTCTCTGTGGCCCAGCCACCGCTAGAGGAGGTCAGAGTGCCACAGAGAGAAGGGGTGCGGTGCTTCCCAAACTACAGCCTAAATCATCACAAATAGATTCGGCACCCCCTTCTTACCTTTTACGTTTTCATAACTGAGCAGTCTCCTCAATTTTACTGAGATTCAGTATTAGTTAAGAGAGGGGGGAGCCCAAGAAATCTCCAAATTTTACTTAAAACCCAGTGGATCCCAAAGCAGTAGTCATCACTAATGATACTAAGTCATGATGTTTCAGAGAATTTCAGCTGCAGAAATCAAGAGACTGCAAGACATTTTACCTATTTTCTTTTTAAACAAAAGCTGAAAGTTTATCTTCCTTCTACTCCTTTTTATAACCCTCACAGAAAATCTGCAAAACATGAGCTGAATGCAAAAATAAAAGTTGGCAAACCAAGACAGCAGGACAGCCTTCAAAAGGACTCCAATTTAAACATAAAAGATAATCTTCCTATTTTTAAAACCATCTCATCATTTTGGATGGGCCCAATTGCTAATTTTCAAGGGCACAGGACTGCTTATTTTGTGGGCAAGGCTCTGACACTGGCAGAACAGAAAAAAGCTATCATTTTGAAAGATAGCAAGACTGCAGACCTCAGCCAATTTCAGACTGCATGCAGTTTCAGAGTCGCATCTTGTTTACCTATCAAGTCTTGTTAGAGCGTTAAAAATGAACAGAATGGCTGCTAAAGGCTTCAAGCCTACCTCTCCAAAGAGTACTTTTGACTGTATCCCACCTCGTATGGTGATATGCTGGAATTTAAACTCCTAGCCATGCTTTGAGCGTGTTAAAATACAAGATCCCACCACCCTGAAAGACTTGCCAAAGACACAAGACTCACCGTTATGTGTTGCTGCAGCGTGGAGCACTTCTTTGAGGACAACTGATGGTTTCATTCTCTGCAGGAGATGCTTGGATGGAGTTCCTGAATAAGGGCCACTCCAGCCAGTCAAGAAGCACATCACAAAAACAGCTAGTCCTACAGCCCTGTTACAATCCCCAGGAAAGGGAAAATTCCCATGGTAATGCTTTAAGAATTCAGCTGGAGAGAATGGGAGAACGTGCATTATTGAGTAATTGTCAACAGCATGAGTAGGCATTATGCCAACTACAAGTCTAATTATTTATGTCTATATACACAGACACACACACATATATAAACACACACAGGCATACATGTATACATTTAGGAAGAAAAGCTCCCACTTTTTGGCATTGCAATTCCTTCTGCAATTTTTTTTCCACATAGGAAACCCATTTATGATCTCTATTCCTTTTACATAACAATATCTCTGTTCAAAAAAAAAACCAAACAAAAAAGTCCTTCAGTTGTCAAAGCAAGTCCTTCTGCAGCAAACATATAAACTACAGCCCACAGTGTTAGACTGAAATTTCAGCAAAAAGCACACAACACACCCTTATTTTTATTTATATATATGTGTATATATATATAAACTCTACTATAGGCATTGTGCTGGGGCACCAGAAACAACAAAAAAAAATCATTGATAAGGCAAAAGACATTTCAAAAGCATTGAATTTAAAAATACTGTTAGAAAATATGTTCTTCCCCAGCCTCTAGAGTGCCTTCCCACCTGCAAAATGAATCACAGTATCCAGAACTCAAAAATTAGGATGCAGTAAAGCAGTATGCTTTAAAATACATTTGAAATGCTAATAGGCAAACTGGACTGAAAGTGAAGTCTATTACAAAAGCATATTTTCTGAAACGTGGTGTTTTAGCACAATAGTGGCTATTTTTGAACTTTAAATAAACAGTGCTACTTAACTGTAAAATAAACTCTTGCAAATAGCTCCATCAACTTGGATTAAACAGCATACATTTCATGTGGCAAGAGGTACACCATATTCGGTGCTGAAGTTAGCTATTTTAAAAATTAATTAGGCAATTATACTCATGGGGAAACTGCTCTAGTAATTTAGCTGCTTAATCAAATCCCAGGTACCAAATTATGGACCTGATCCTGCAGTTCTTATTCAAGTCAAACTCCTATTGATGTCAGTGGGAGTTTTGCCTAATTAAAGATCAGGACGTACACGTGTGCAAGCTTGCTTTTAAACGATGACTTTGAATTTAGTCTTAGGAATACAAGTATGACTCTGAATCCCAAATCATTGCCTACAAGTTTCTCACGTGAGACTGCAGGTATATTAATATATATTTTTTCTAAGTCTGGCTCAAATTAACTTCTAGTAAAGTCTGGAGATTTTAGCTAAAGAGTCTTACAGGGCCCAATGGCAAACTGACCTAGTTCTACACATTTCTTTAAACCAATTAGACACCGCTACAAAACAAGAAGCAGGTTGCAAAAATATTGGCTATGAATCATACTCGGCAACACTCACTGGGTTTGTGTCATTGTTTTGCTCATCACAGTCCACACAAGCTGCCTCCAAGGGGTTAGATGAGTAAGTTTGCTTACATCATTCCCAGAAGGGACTGTCTCAAACACAAGGATTCTGGGTGGTGTGCCCAAGTCTCTGCTGCACAGGTTGCAACACAGAGGAGCACGCAGGAGTATTTGGGGTGGAGGAAGAGCACTGTCCCCCATCACACTCTTCACACCAGTCCCAACCACCAAAGCTGCCTTTGTGGGGTGTACTTCAGGCAGGAGCAGGCAAGGCTCATGGGGTCATGCAAGAAAACTGTCTTCACCCTTGGCTGCTCATTTTGATGTTCCTGACGATATCAAACCTGATGCCTTCTGAGAGTCTGTACTGACATACTCTGCTGATCTTGCCTCTTCAGATGCCTTGGTGATGTGTCAAGGGGCATACGCTGAAGCGTCACAAGCTAGGAAAAGGTAAACCAAAATCAGTCAACAAGCAAGAAATCTGGTGGAGCAGAAGATTGCTAAACATTGACAGTTGCCTGATTAGTATTAGATTCTTAAAGGGAAATGCCTGTCTGCCAAAAAACATGGGAGTGGGCATAGACCCTACATCCCTTCTGCTCAAAGGCAAGAGAGAGCAGCAAACATCTTTTTCATTTAAGCAAAACAGAAACAATATTTGTCCAGGAGCACTGGGTTGTCTGTGCACTTGTTAAGTTATGCCCTTAAAGCAGGAAGGACAAGAACTTGTGTGTGTCTGAAAACAGAAGGAAAACACACTTCTGTCTAATATAACAGAGCAATTGACGATGAAAAGGTTACACTTTAGGAAATAATTATCTCTAGACACAGCTACTGACAGGGTCAGTGTCCACAAGGATTATTTCCTGCTAACCCAGTGCCCACTGTCTGGAAGGGAGGTGAGTTTCGCCCAGCCGTATCCTGCATCGCTGCCTGGCCCCACATTCCACTGATGCTAATGGCACTTGTGCACTGAGTGGCCCAGCAGCTGAAGCAGATAACCAGGAGTGAAGGGGTTAAGTGCCTGTCACAATAGAAACCTCTGGGGGCACTTGACCTTTTCACATTTTTTATTCAGGAATGAGCATTTTGTGCCTGTTTGAGGAAGTTCATCTACATTTGCCCTCATTCTTCACCCTGTTTGCGTATTGTCCCTTCCCTTCACTCAGTGCCCGAGTGTCCCATTAAGTACTGAGCAACCTCTGTTGATGAATATGAATTTAGGGCAAAGTTACAGAGGGGACACAAATACTGCACATTGATGAAGTGACTTACAAGGAATTTTAACATAATCAAGGCATATGTTTCTGCTGAATAGCTTCCTACCCATATAATACTCACCTGTCAGTATGTTAGCATGAAGAGGAAGAAAATGATGCATATGTGAGCAGAAGCACTATACTGGCTGGAGCAACAGTCTCACAAAAATGTTAAAGATGTTTAAATACCAAAAAATGCTAAGTTATAGCATTGACTTTCACATGCTAAAAAGTGTGCTGCAAAAGAAGGCATAGTGATACCTGCCCTTGGTCTTTCATTCAGCAATTAGACTATGAGCTCCCCTGTCCCAAGAGGGAGGGTCTGCAAACCTCTCTGGTTGCAAATCAGTCAAGGAGGATAAACCCAGAATAAGTTTGTCACTGTCTGTTTCATTTAGAGGCAGATATTCTAAAAAGGTACAAGCAATATTTAAGAGTTTGATCCTGCTGGGATCAAGGAGAGTTTTGCATTGGCTTAAATAAGAACGGGCTCTAGTCTCAAAGCACGTGTGTCCAATTTGTTAATGTTTTGGGTTCAAATAAAAAACAAAACTCCACTCTTCCCTGCATGGGAGTTTCAACCACATTCTTCCACTGGGGGAGAGCATCAGGGCTTAGACAAGAAAGAGTTTCTGAATGATCTAAGTGAATTGTCCTGAGGAGACTGGCATTACTGTGAGCTTTGAACACAACTACAGAGGGTCTTTTATAGATGTACTCCAGAGGGGAGATCCTTAGATGGGTCCTTTAATGCCTGCCCCCATATGCAATCCAGATGAAATTCTTTATCAGATGGGGCCCGGATCTTGCTCCTATTAAAAGTTCTGCCACTGAATTCAGTGGGAGCAGATCTATTTGTCTTAGATGCTTATACGGCTTGCCTTATCTCCGTGCCTCAAAATAATCATCCTTCATTCTTTTGAGGCAGGGGAATACTCTTTTCTCCACTTTGCACACAGAGTGCAGCCAGGCCAGGTGATGCAGTTGTATGTCACATGCAGATCCAGGCCAGGAAAGGGATGTAACTCCAGGTGTCCCAAACCTTAAACCAAAGTACTATCCTTCACTTTGTCACCATCATGAAACCACCTTTCCTAAGTAGAGATGCAAAAGTCAGATTAGAGGAGCCAGCTTCCTTCTCCTGTTTGGACAAGGAGGAACAAAACCACATGAGAAGACAACATTCAAGTATATCTCACTTCTTCCTTCAAATAAGATTCTCCAGCTGGTCCCCTTAAGACAGCATGTTGCTGGCCTTCCTCAGCCACTACTGCACAAATAGGAGTCAGCCCGCAGCTGCTGAGTTGTGCTACGGTTCTAGGAAACAACTTGCACAACTTTTACATCTCCAGTGGCAGCTTTCCAGGACTTCCCAGCTTGGCATCCCATCCCAGGATAAAAGCAGTGGTCTAGTAGACCAGTAGATATAAAACCAGCACTAGCAAAATGCCAGGGACCTTCATTCACTGTCCAGTGTCCCAGAGGTAGCAGGTAACAGTGCATTGTCACCAAATTGCCCTTGAAGCACAGTCACAAAAGACATTTTTGGAGGATCCAGTGCAGAGTAGGAGGCAGGTCCTGGACTAGAACAAAAAGTAAATGAAGGCACCTCAAGTTCACACAGGAAAGTCCCCTGTGAATGAAGACCGCAAAATCCCTGAAGTGCTGGAAGACCTCCACAAAACTCCCTTTGCATAGTCCCTACTCCCAAGGAACAGGCATGCTTCTTTAGTCACCGCTCACTATCTCACCCCACAACTCCAGGGAATGCCAGAACAGGGCCAAGCAGCCGGGAGGAGCATTAGTACCACAGGAAGCAGTTTGCTCTGGGGACTTTTACATACCAGCATAGCTAGCCCGTGCCATGTAAGCACACCTGCACACGCAAGGAGTCACAGCAGCCTCCTGGAGAGGCAGCAATAGCGTACATTTCCCTGGCAGCTTCATGCCATACCTGTCTATAAGCCATCCAGCATACTGCTACACATGACAGCTACTAATCATCATTTAGCCCATGGCCACTTGAGCATTAAAAAGGAAGGCATTTTGAAAGCAAAATCACCTTCCTGCATGTTTATTCTTGCTTACATTTCTATTAGCCCCGAAAGGAGTCTAACTGCGAATCACACCAGACAGTCCCTGCGTGCTAAAGGTTTTGTGTGCGCAGAGCCAGAGCAAAGGCTGTTAGCACCAAAGGGAGCCTGGGAAAGGTATAGAGAAGGGGTCCCTGGCAACACTCAAAGCAGAACCCTGGTTCCCCATTTCCAGTCTAATACCCTGCCCAATGGCTCCCTCTCCAGTTTCAAGAGTACTGACCCAAATACATAAATGAAAGCAAGCATGTGTTGTTTATTTCCAAGTATGAATGGCATGGTTTCCCCTGGGCTCCATGTTTCTTGGAATTATTTGAACTGGAAACCAATCAGCCTGTATTCACTATTGATTTATTTTCTAAAAATCTCTCATCCCTAAAGTAACAGTGCCTTTTCCATGTCTCAGCCTGCTGTTTAGTGACACAGTAATCTAAAAGCTATTGATCACTTGGGTCTCTACAGCCATAACATATCTTTTAAAGTGCCTTCATGAAGGACTACATTTGCAACATAAGTACTATAAACAGCAAGGTTGCTAATGCAATCAACAAAGATATTAATAGAGATTTAACACTTGTGTAGTAACGCAGCACAGACAAGGGCCGATAGAGGCCAGCATCAAGAGGAAACAAGTACGGTCATTACGACACAAGTTGAATTTCTCTTTGAACACAAGATAGGTTGCAACCCAATTTCAGTCTACACAGGAACCCAAGCCTAGACACAGATGGGTCAAACTTCCGTCCAGCCAAGCAGAGAAGTATCAGTGCTAGAGAGACTAAAACGGTCTCTTTCTACTACAGCAGTTCTACTTCACTTCAAGTTCATCTGTAGTTCACAGTATCATGAATACACTTTTGCTTTTCTACATTAGCAATCAGGGTTGGTGTCCCTCAGAGGATCTGGAGCAAACAAGGTGTTTATCCTTCACAGGAGATCTGCTACTGCAGACGTGACGTACACTCCAGCTCCTATTGCTTTGAAGTGATATTGTCAGCAAGTAGCACCTTGGAAGTCAAGCTCCTCACTACTTTTTTTTCCATGCTCCTCCACAGTTGGTATGACCAAAACCAAGAGCTCATAGTCCTAACTGATCTAAGGCCAGACAGCATAGCAGCTCACACGGACCAGCAACATTACTGTGGGCCTGCCTCAAATCACACAGAAAGAACCTATGGGTCCTGTTCCAGTAGAAATAGGAATAAGTACATCAAAATAAGTCAGAAACAAGGTCTCCAGAGACAAGAGTCTAGCGCATTACCTCAGCTGAGACATCCCATGAGCTACAAATTCAAACTAGAAACGTTGCGCAATGCAGAGATAATGTGTCTGCAAGTCAATAGCTATCAGCACGTACCACTTTACCCAGCAAAGCAGCAGCAGACTGTGGCTGTCCTCTCCCCCCACGAGAGCTGAGATGCAGTTATTTTACATGGCATAACTCAGCTCTACAGCCTCGACTGCCCCACACTCTAGGCAGCAGTGCTCTTTTCACAACCAGAACAGAACATTTCCTCCAAAAAATGGTAATAATCATGGCAACAGGACAGCTCTCCCTGACACTGGTAGGCAGCATGCCTGAAGACAGCCATGCTCAGTAACAGTCTTCCAGAAGCAGCTTTCAGGAGACATTTGTAACCATGTAAAATTTCCCACCCAAGAAGTTTTGCACTTGTCAGTTTACCTTATGCCACAGGTTTTTAATTTAGTTGTAAGGGAAAAAAAACTTTATATGCCTCAAATTTTATATGTTGATGCCAGATGTGAACACACTAGCACGTGTTCTCTCTCTGCTGTGCTGCACTTCTTGGGAAAGGATGCTGTAATGCTGCAGCTCTAAATACTCAATCAGCAAAACTAGTGGCAGACCTGGAGCCAGAAGCCCCTGTTCCTCAGCATTTTCCCTAGTGCCCTGGGGAATTCCAACTGGCATGACAATCTGCTAGCACATACTTCCCAGCCTTTTGAGCACGAAATATCCCTGGATGCAGAAGGATTAAAGACAAAAATTTGATTTGCTAATTATGAAAGATAATAAAGAAATTGTTGAAGACCACGCGCTGTCTTATTGTAATATGAGAATGCATTCCAGCTGCTTCAATCTATTGAGTGGAGATTATTAATGCAAGCAGCCTTTAAATTGATGCAGGTGCCAGAATTTTTCTACTATGTAGACCTGAGATGAATGAACATAAAAAGCAGCAACTTTTTTTTATCATCATTGTTCCACTTTAAATCCATGAGCTTCTTTGTACATTTTACTGTTGGGTTTTTTTCCTGACATTAAATATTTTTGCAACTCTTATCAGTTAATAAAGTGTAATTCAATAGATGATATCTGTATTTGCCCTCGTGGATTTTCAGCACTCTTCCCAGTGCATCCCTGAGGACAAGCCATACAACTCCAAACTCTACTAATATTACAAAGCATAAAAAAATAGCATTACTTGTTAATGGTGTTGAAGAGTTTGCAGGGCCCTCTTCCCCCAAAGCCTGGGCTAGAATAGATGGCCAGCCACGAACTCAGCCTCCCCCAAGCCCACCTCGCATTTTCACGTTGAACCTTTAAAATTGCCCCTGCATGTTCAAGGGAAGCAAGATGGGGACAGCCAGGATGAGTGGCCAGGAAGAGCAGACATCTCTTCTGGCCATACCCTGTATCAGCAGGCACCTGCTACCTGCCTGAGCCTCCACTTGAAACACTATAAACTAATTCATTTCGAAGCAGTCCATCCTTAACAGGACACTTGTGCAATTTAGAAGCACATGCATTTGACCCCAACCAGCCTGCTTCAAGCACTCTCTCAGCATTATAACCTTCAGCAAATCAGGGGGAGAAGGGGCCCAGGGCAGCTCGGCATGGTAGTGCAGAAGCCACGAAGGGGCCCATTTCAGTTTGATTTGTTGCGGCACTCTAGATGCAAGATGAAATCTGAGAGATGAAATCTGAGCAATTTCTTGCTTCTCTTCTTTCTGGACAGTTATTAACACTATAAAGAAGGCTGAACAGTGGGGCTTCCCAACTCCACTATTGTCAAGGCCTATTTCAAAGGCAGTGGCTGAAATGCCCAGTGCTGCCTTTGTTGATCCTGGACTCAGGTCTCCTCCATGTTGCACTTCTGTCAAACCACAAGGCTAGGCAAATTAAAAATAAGCTTTCTCTGGAGGGGTGGAGGAGGGGGGAGACAGGAGGAGTACTGCCTGAGCCTACACACACTGCCCCACTACATTCACACCATGCTTAAGTTCCTTGTGTAAAAGTAGGGGAAACAGAAAAGCCACAACAGATGCCAGTTCTCCTGCCTGAAGTCCTGCACCTGACTTTCTAGGCACCGGTGTAAAGCCAGGCTGTGGTGTGGCCTGTAAGTGGGTGCTGCAGTCCAACCCCCGTCATTCTGTCTGCTGTACCTGCAGCCACATTCTGGTCAGAAATACAAAATGCACGGACTATTTTTCACCTCCATGAGAGGGCTTATTTGTCCCCAAGACCCATGACAAGCTTGTTACAGACCATTTCAATTCGAATCAACTTGTAAAGTAAAGAAAGTGGAGAAAATGCACTAATTAAATAGCTTTACTCATGCAGAAAAGCTGCCAGCATGAGCATTTTAAATTACCTGGGCACACCTAGCGGATTTGCATTCCCTTGGCACAGCTTTGGTCTGGCCCACAAAGCATCATCCACTTCATACTTCCATCTGAGCAAGGAACAAAAGAGGCTGACAGCCCAGCACCACCTTCCCTGCTTGGGGCTAGCACCCTTTCCAAGGGATTTTGTGTCAGTTTATGCAGAAACCTCACTCCTGCTAGATGCAGGGACAGGAAGTTTGGGTTCTTCTATAAAACTAAAGACCAAGGCAAAAAGAGGCCTTCCAGAAACAAAGGAGGTGGAGCTGTGGCTGGCAGGGGGGTAACTGCATGCCATTGTTAAATATTAACATAAAATAAAGCAGTAGAAATGGATGTCCATCAGCAGAACTAGAAGGAACTAAGTGAGTTTAAGAACAAAAGGTTTACTTATTTAAATTACAGGAGATGAAAAACAGCTGGGAACACAATTTATAGCACAAAGTACAAAGCTACAAGACTGTTAAATGTAATTATGTTTCAAAGTACTTTTCCCCCTCCATTTTAAACTAAACTTCTACAATTATTTTAAGTAAAATAAAACTAATGACAATGTAGCCTTTAGATGTTCCATCTCTTCCCTCACGCGCTTTCAAATTCAGCTCATCCCTTTACATTAACTAAAGAGTTTGATTCCCTCATCCAAATAGAGGTCAGCCTTTCAGATAGGAGACTAAACCTTGAAGACAGAAAACCACTATGAGCAGATCTTTGTTTTTAAAAATTACCTTTTACTATTAAATTCGTGGACTTCAGATTGTACTTTCATATTTGTCTTTATCACTTCTCTGCACAAAGCAAGAGTGGAAAAGTAGCTGACTAATTAACTTCATTATTTGTTACGTTTGATTTGTACATTTAGTCATAGCAGGGATGCTTATCAGTGAAGATATTTAAAGATATTCAGAAGTTTGAGGCTTTGGGTGTTATTTTTTCCCTACCAGTATATATCAGGCACCAGTATTCAAAGCCTCTGGGCCAGCAGTGCCTAGCGCTAAGATGCAGTCTGCATCAAAGCCTAGGTTTTCAAAACTACCCAGTACTGCCTTTATTGTGCTTCCACTATTACCTGCAACAAAACTCTCCAGGTGAAAACTCTGTCTTCACTGGAGACACTGGCTTGTTTTCCTCTACTTCTGCAGAGCCGCCATTTGGTTCCACTGGGTTCAGGAGCAGCAGACTCCGAACCTCAACAGGCAGCTCCATCACTGGATCCAGCCACAGAGTTAATGGTATTTTTAATTCCAGGTGTTTCTAGCACTGAACCACACAACTGCATCCTGCCATGCAGAAAAGCCACCTCTGCCTCGAAGCTGCCCCTTGTGCCTTACCTGATTAGACCCTTTATTTAGAAGAGGGTGGCGGGGGTTCCAGGTTCCACTTCAGCATAACAAAGGGTTTATCACTACCCAGCAGAGATGCATCTCTAATGATCACTGCTTAAGGCCATGGAACATTCAAAATTAGTCAGGAGGTTTCCAGAAAAATCAAAATGCTAGCACAGCCAACTTTATCCCACTATTAGCTTTTCCAACAACGACAACAACAACAAAGTTCAGGATCTTAGTCACACATCAATATATTACATTTATTAAAGTTTCCTTCTATTATAATTTTCACGCTTAAAATATGTTCAAGAGCTAAATGAAACCCTTTTGTCTCAGTAAAAAAACATTTATTTCAAAATTAAATGGCTTGCAACTCCTTGCTGTGACAAATTTTTCTTGGTTTATGTCACCTTAAAAGAAAATATTACTTGTTTCAGATGCCAAATAACTACCAAAGGAAAAAATAAAATCAGTTACTTGAACAGATCTTTTTAAAGTTAGGAACATACTCTGAGTGTTCTGGGCTGCAACAAACCTTTGATTTTGATTCACCTAAAAAAAATATTTACCAAATAATTCACCAAAAATTACCAAAAATTCACCAAAAAAGTACCAGCCCATGCTAACGAGCTATAAAAAACACATGCACATATAAATTAGTTTATGTTCTTCTTCTGATAACAGCCTGTACCAGATGTTTCAGAGCAAGACACAAGAAGCCTTGAAGTAGACAGATGTGAGATGATCTGCCTCGCACCATGGGTGTTATCCTAATCTCTTAAAACCTGAAGCAGGAGGTTGAGTATCTTTCCAAAAACATCGCAGCAGTTTCTGTTTGCATCTACCATTATTAAAGACAAAGCTAGCAATTTACAAACCCTGTTTTCAGTTACTTGTAAGTTTGCAAATCTTTGGACTCAAAATTTCACGCCAGATACCTTTCTTGGACTAAATTTTTACATTATATTTTCATAGTTTCTTCAAGAGGTATTAATGTACTTTTTGGAAAATGGCTTAAGGAATATACATTGTTTCATAAACATTATAACAAATTTGTGCTGACCACCTCGAGGCACAGATAAGCTTCCCAACAGAGTAGTCCCTTAATACTTCAGCAGAGGAATTTTGCTGGTGACAGGGATTTTGCTGTGCCTTTTGCTAATCTAAAAGAAAGAAAAAGGAAAAAAAAAATCACATTTGGCCGGGTTGTAAATCTTTGGGGAAGAGAGACTCAGCATAGTTCTCTTTAAACGCCATATGCACAGAGCAGCCTCCAGTCTGGCTCGACAGGGGCTGAGCTGGATTTTCTCTTCCCCTGCTCCCCAAAACAGCAGGCAGAAGAGCCAAGGCTTGGGATGTTGCCACTCCCAAGATCCTGCTGCTTCTGGTACCAGCACAACATGAACAGGCTGCAGAAAATATGGGCAGCAAGAACCACATCTGGGAGAGAAAAAATGAGGGAGAAACACTGAGTGGAAGGAAGAAGCTGGAAGCTGGTAACTACAGATGAGGGACCAATGTTGAGGCTAGGACATGGGAGCATTACCCAAGGAGAACTCAGGCATGGCACTTGTGAGAAAGCAGGGAGGCAATGGCTGGAAGAGACACCGTGACATGGTGAAGTCCCTGAAGATGGCTGAGGACAGGGACAGAAGCAGCAAGTGCAGGTCTTGGTACTGATATAAGGAGCATAGGAGAAAGTAGGGGAGAGGAGTATCTATCACAGCGAAGAAGTGGAAGAAACCCAGGAAGAAGATGCCATACTCAAAGTGACAGGGAGTGCAGTGAGTCTGCTCTACTGCAGGGACTGAAATGGAACCAGAGGTTCCTCCATCAATAAAATATATGTATTCCTGAAAGGTTTCGGTCCTCCTAGACCAGTTCACATATGAAGGTATTTGCATGTTTTTCTGCTTCAGTTACAGGTAACAAGTATAAAATCTGTCAGGACACTTAAGTCTTGATTACTACAAAGCTGCAACACTTTGATGCAAATGTATCAAAGAGTGGACCCTTGGGAAATAAAAAAAGCCTGGTCATCTAAAAACTACTGCACTGCGTTGTGCAGAGGCCATGTCAGAGTTACACAGACAGCACCAAGACAAACATTTTGGCATTTCTTCACTTCCATACAAATAACAATGGAATTCTTTTTTCTTTTCTGACTTTTTTTTTTTCTTTTAAATTCATCTAGGTATTCCATGCAACAACAAGATCTTAGCAGGGTTAACTTCCATCCAGCTCTGGAGGCCATCAGCTCTACAGATTAACACTTCACACACCAGCCCACACTGCATCCACTGCTAGATGGAACAATTGGTCAGACAAGGGGACAGGGCAGTGAGGACCACATTTCACATGTGTGGTTTGTTTATACACACAGTTTTACTGGCTTAACACAAGATGCAATCTTAAATCAGTTCAGCCAACAAAAGCAGAAGGCTAAACAAACAATTATTTTGTTTAAAGTAAGTCTTATTCAGGCCTATCTTAAACAGATTAGGAACAGGTTAAATTTAAGATCTCTGCTGGACCACTCCACACTGTCTTTTGGTTTAAAAGTGAAAATACACATGTAGGCAATCTACAAGCAAGATGTTTTTGCCAGCATACTTCAGTAAAGAAAAGAAGGCCAGATGCTCAGATGCTGAAGTACTTGCAACCACAAAAATGGAAGTCAGCTCCTAAAGTTTAACAGCAAACAAGATGCGGACAACATAAGAAGGTGCAAAACCAATTATTAGTGTCCTGACAAACAAACAAACAAACCAACCCCACACACACAACACACAACAACCAAAAAAACAACCCCACAATAATCTAGATCCCAGGAGATCACTGCCAGAAGACAAACTTTGTTAAGATTTTGATAATTTTGCAAAATGAACTATAAAGTATTCAGTATAATAATTCTATGTGTACTGTGCTCAACAAAGGAGAAAAGAAAAGGTTCCTTTTCTTAAAGGGATGCATTATCTTTGCTTTTTATTTGGTTTGTATATTGATTTGTTTTTAAAGCTGTAACTCTACAAAAGTTTTTTATGTCTGAAAGTCAGAATTCACAGCATGAACATATGAAAAAGTCTTTAAAGGACTGGAGACTTCCTGTATTTCTCTGCTACAGTCTATACACCAGAGAAACAGCAAAAATCTCACCAAAACCAGGAATGCTTTAATAATAAATAAAAGCTTTCCTGTGACTGAAAAATATTTTCACCACAAAAAGTAATGTATTTTTAATTATAATGCTGAACATCTCTTCAACATGGAGATGTTTGTCTCAGTGAACCCTTTGGTCAGATGCACTGCTCTCAGAGTGACCCCATCCACTCAAGCACTGGGGAAACACCACCAAAGTGAGCTTCATCTTACAGCAGGACAGCATATTTGCACCAGGGGATGTCATGACTGTGATTTTATCAGTCCAAGTAAAGCAGGTAGTAGAGCTCAAAACTCAAACATGGTCTTTGCACATACACACACACAAAAAAAAAAAGGTTGAATTCTATTCATTTGGACAGGAAAGCAATCTCTTTACCCTAACATGACATTTATGACTCTGTTCTGCACAAGACTGGATGAAACACATTTGTTTTCCATGTCCTTTCCAAAGGACTTTTTAAGCATGAAGCCAAAAGCAAGCAATGTACTGGTAGGAAAGATGGCTTCATACAAGGTCTACAGGCACTGCTGCTGTGGGCAGGCACAGCGATGATGGGGGCCACACGTATGAGCACAGGAATAGCACTGCTGGGACAGAACAATGAGAAAGGATGGGATGGGAAGGATGAACCCATATAGATATCCATCTTGGGCCACCACCAACCTTAACACTGATAAATCTATTGTCAAGTTGTATGGGGCGATCACTCTAATTGGAAGCATAATCCTTGTGTGGATTACCCAAAGATGCAAGATGGTTGAACAGTGTCCATAAATGATGCAGACTCCACTATTACTGATTAAAGCTGATCTGGGTTCTCCAAATTACACATCAACCTTTTCACATACCTTCTTTCAGGTGGGTTCTTTTGGGGCGGGGGGTGGGGTTGTTTGGTTGTTTTTTAGCCTGGCTACCTTTTAAAGCTTATTGCTGATTTTCCACTCTGTTGCATCAAAAAAACCCTGCAAACACTGTTACAGACCATAGCTAAGCATCTGCAAGTTATAAAACATTTAAAAGCTTTACATTTAACCTATCTATTGGCAATAAAACATACTCCAACACAAATGCACTATTTGAGACAGATGTTTGAAATATGAATGAATGTTTGAATATTCAGTTTTAAATACTCATGATAAAAGAAGCTGCAGAGACATGCCATTGATCTAATACTTGTTTGCACATTCCTTAGGGCTATGCATGAAGCATAATGGGATTTCTATGTTCCTAAACAACAAAAGGTGTAAAATGCCTTTTCAGTTGCAAACTTTGTTCATTTATTCCTGTGGCAAAAGAATGCAAATCTTAAGTCATTTTTTGTGAGCTGACATCCAGTCTTTCTCACACAAAAAGTTCCTTAAAGAAACAAGAAGAAAGTTCAGAATAAAGTCATGCTTCCTCCCCCACATGTTCCTTAAAAAAAAAAAAAAAAGAGAGAGAAAAAAAGTAAAAAGGGGGGGAGGGGGGGGGATGGAATTTAACTTATTTAACTTAACTCAATTGTACCTGGCAACTAAAAGCACAGGCTACTTAAGTGAGTGACTCTAAGCTCTTAGGCAAGTATGTCATTAACAAGAATGGGTTTGCAAGGTCCAAGCAAAATATTTTTCAGTATGGTCAAGTTTCAGTATGGTCAAGCTTTCAGTATATCTACAGCATGCATTTCTGTCCCAGCTCTGTAGTTAAGTGACAGAACCTGTCCACAGAAAGAAACAGCAAAACAACTCTACATTAAGGCATATGACAGCTGGTAGTTTATAAACATGAGCAAGAAGTTATTCTGTAAAAAGTAATAGTCCCTGTTAATCCCTCTAATTTTGCTTCTTCAATCTTTTACTTGTAGAGTGGAAGACGAGCTTTTTTAAAAAAACTATGAAATTGCAGATATTTAAAATTAATACTAAAGTGGGAACTGGAAGAATATGGTGGTGGTATGCATTTTCAAGGAGTGTAGGGAAACAGTGTTAATGTCAGAATCAATCCTTGAGCTATGAATAACTTAACTTCAAAGCGAATGCTACTGTCTGACTGAGCACCCTATGTCTTCAAGGAAGATAAAGCCACATATGTAGTCAAACCAATGTTTAATTCAGATTACGCAGAACAATACAAAAACTTGACTGGAGCCAATTAAACTAAGCTTTCACTGAGTGATAAAAATGCCATTTCGCATCCTGTCTGTGCACAGCAAGGAGCAGTTTGAGAGCATTACAGTTCTAAACCCACATTTATTGACCTAAGACATTCTTGTATTTAACACATTAATACCAGAATTTCAATTATGACATTTGATATTCTCCTTTCAAAATGGGAAGAACCTTTACTTCTACCAGGGCCAAACCCCCATAACCCTGTAGCAACTATCTAGAAGTACAGAGAACATTTTCCAATAAAAAAATACAGTTTCTGTAGGAGATCACTAAAAAAAGACTATGTTTGAGAAATGCAAGATACTTGCTCAGGCACAGTCCCTACATTCAAGTGCTTTTCTCCTACCACTCTCAGTACTGTAATTCAAGAAATGTAGGCAAATCCAGGCCCTGTTCTTGCCTGTGGTGAGACTTTGGGTAATCACACCCCCACCAACAGATCTGTGGTACCTCAAGGGAGACAGTCCGGCCCAGGCCCACATCATCCATGAAGAACAAGCAAGAGAACTCCTTGTGTCCCAACTTGAGTCCCTGTGGACACAAGAAACGTCACTTAATGGCTGAGCTGCCCAGAAACAAAACATTTTAGGTAGACTTAGAAAAGTGTAATGAAACATTTCAGACTTCAAAATTAAGTACGGTGACTCCACTGGGTCATGGCTTTTCATAGTAACAGTTGCTGGCACTGTTGACAGTGAACACAAAAGTATTCAAATCCAAGAACTGACTGTTACCCTAACTTAAACCTTTTAGGACCTGACTCCATAATAGCCAAAAATTGTATAGGTAACTCATGGGTATATATAAAAGACTACAAATTAGCACAGGTGTGCATCAAGATAGGCTGGTCACAAAGCAGTCAGGTGGAAATGACAGCATGTAAACTTCAAAACAAGCACCTTCGTCCCTGCAGAAAGAAGCCAGAAGATTACACTATTGATTATGTTCAGCTGCAAGTCTTCCACAAAGCCCTATTTCTAAAGAGCTGGCCCCAGCATTCTTTCTCAGTTTCTTCAAGATCTAGTTTCCCTGTGCCTCAAACCCCAACCTGTAAAACAAAAGCAACTTCAACCCTGTCCTACACGTTGCCCACCTGTCTATGCAACTGCAAGCTCCCTGGGGTAAAAGAACTGCAAGTAAGGCATCACATTGGGGTTTTGGCCTTTAGGAGTAACAAATACGAGCAAAAATTGTGTATGTAGGAAGCAGTGAAAGACTGTGGAGCAACCCTTGCAAGGGAGCAAAAGTACGAAAGCAGCTGCATTACCTTAAGTCTAAACTTTGCCATTGGTATCAGACAAATGGCATGCAAGCAATGTTAACTGCCAGCAGTAAACTTCACCAATAGGCAGCCAAAAGTGGACAAAGAGAACAATTGAGCTACTTTCCAAGAAATTATGTGTTTTTCCAGCTAACCGTGCAGCTGTAAAACTGAAGAGTCCAGGCTGGTTTATGTAATAAGAGAAAGCCAATATTACAGGCAGAGTCAAGATATTTCAAAACACACTGGTGTACTTTCTTCGGTATTTCTTCTCCTTCCTTCACCCTCATCTCCATTTTATTAACATTTAAAACCCCCACCGCTGAAAATTTCCAGGGACAAGGTCTGTGCTGGCCACCGCTCACACTGCCAAATACAGCACCCGACCATGCAGATGCCCCAGTCCCCTCTCTGTGTATGTTGGCATACACAAGCCAGAGGAGAGAGATTAACAAAAAGGAGAGCAGGGCTTCTTAAGAGCTCTTCATAATGGACGGTGTCTTGACTACACAGAGGGATAAAAGGAGAGTGATAAACTCTGTTGTTATCAAGAAAGAGAAGAGTGCTCAAAAAGCCTTTCAAATAAGCAATTTCCCCTCTCATCAGTATCCTCTTGACTGCTAAGCTCTCTCTTTTGTCTCTTACCTTGAATGGTGATCAGCAATGCATGATTGGCCAAGGGGCATCAGCTGTAAGTCTAACAACACAAGCCAACTGAAACCACTGCGGAAAGGTCTTTAGGAGAGCAGTCTTTCCTATCTACTTGGTGAGGAGGAGGAAAAGGCAAAGCATGACAGCTTCATTTATTTGACTTGCCTGTTTTGGCAAAAGGTGTAGGATTTGCCATCCCCCATATTAGGTTTACTTAGCATCCCACCTCTGAAAAATCAGGATTGAATGTGTAGGTGCCAAGATCCCCACTGCCAAATAAGTTTCCACCTTACAATCCTTAATGACACTTTTGCTTGTATCTTCAAGGATGATGGTCGGTAGCCCTTCCACTCTCTGCATGGTTCCCATCCTATCCTCAGACAGCTGCACTACAACCAAGAAGCTTCTTCCTTATAAAGTGTATTGTACCGTCTGGTCACATTTGTCTTGTTCTTCAACTAACCGACACATGCCTAATGCCACCCCGAGCACAGTCAGAGCGCACACCGAGTTAAAGAGCAGCAAAGATCGGCTTCATGCTGAGTCAGGAGTGCCACAGCCAAAAGGGGGCAATTTTATTCTTTTAGGAAGCTTGGTTTCTCATTAGGAATATTTCACCTGTGATACTTTAACATTGCTGTTTAACCTGGTTGCATAATGAAGGGCTTTCCAGAGTTGTTAGCCATGTGGAGATTCTTCACTAATCCAACTCCATTCAAGTACAGGCCAAGAAACAAAGCTGAGTGTTTTTATGAGACATCAGAAATTTTCTAGTGCACAAGCACCCATCTTGCAACAACCAGAAGGCAAGGCAGAGCACCTCTCTTCACAACATCCAATCAATATATTTTTTGGCTATATAGCAATTTTCATGGAAGACCATTCAGACACATAGCCATCTCCAGTCTAGCCTTATACTGTTATGCAAATCCTCTCTCCAGCCAAAAGGGCTACTTTGCCTACAATACATTTGGCCCTTTAACATAAGGTTTTGTTAACTAAATTTTAAAAATTGAAAATGAAAAAAAAAAAAAAAAAAAAAAAAGAATCTTAGAGCAACTCCCTGTTGTTTTAGCCTGGGAAGATCCCTTGCCTCCAGCAGGGCTTCACCTTATTTTAACAAAGCTGAAACAACAGAGAGAGGTGGAAATGAAGAGTGTGAAGGTGCTTTTCTGGGCTTTGAAAGATCTAACACCAACAACCTAACGTTGACTTGTACAATGCCAGCGGAATAGGCTTCTGACCACAGAACATCTGGGAGAAGACTGGGAGGAAAAAACATTATTTGAAGGCTACCAGAATGTGAACCCCTTCTAAGACATGTCATCTGCAGCAGTGCCAAGTACTCTGAGAAGCAAATGAGACCAGCAAGGACTCTGCTCTGAACATACCGAGAGTATAAATTGGTATGACTGCAGTCATACACATTCTCTAAATTGGACATCTGCATGAGTTAACACCATCTCCACTCCTCAGTTTCTCCATGGTGTCTGTGTCACCCTCTCAGCTCAGTGTTGTCATGAAGATTTATATTTGCAAAATGTTTACAAGCCAGAAGCATTGAAAAAGAAAAAATTAGTAACTGTGTCCACAGCCCAGGGTTTTTGTGACATGCTGTGCTTACACAGTCCATGTATGCCATTCCTGCACATCAGATAAAGAAACCTGGCACACAAGCCTTGCTCATACACACAAGGGGTGCTGACAGCTGCATAAGCGAACTTCAGTTGTGGACTTGATGCAACCCTATCACTTGATTAATGTTTGGGACTGTCTTTGCTACTACCCCAACAGGGTGAGCAAATGCTCTGAGAGCTGCCAAGCCACTGAGCTTCCTCAAGTTCAAAGAATTGAGATCTTTCCCTGTGTGTTCAACTATGCAGAACAGCACTATTTTCCTCAGAGTTATATACCAGGAGCTAATTCTGATCACCAGTGTGTTACCATGTTATTTCTTCAAGGACCAGACTCCCCTCTCTCATGGGTCTCAGAAGTTATAAAGTTTTAACCAGAACCAACCTTGCTAACATTATACCAGCTACTACCCAAACTTCAGTGAGATACCGCACTTCAACAGCATCTTCCAGAGGCTGCACTTTGTAAAATGAAGAGTGCCCTTTGATCCAAACCCCAGCAAAGCAAATGAGCACAGTAACTTCAGTCCATGCCTTTGCTTCAGGTATTTTCAAGATTTTACATACTCAAAACCCAAATTGCCTCTCCCATGGAAAGTTCTCAAAGTCTTTATTGGTATTTTCAGAAGATACAACTTCCAAAGACTGTTTGTGCAATTTACACAGGTGCTAACCACAACTACTTATCATTTGTGCTCTCACAAAGCTCAAAGTGCCACAGGCTACAAGCAGAGCACCACTGTGCTGAGCATAAAAAGTCAAAGAAGAGATCCTTGCCTCTTCCTCCAGGTCCTCTTCTCAGCAACACAATGGGTTACAAACAAGGTGCTCCTTCCATCAGGCATCCAGTGGAAGAAGTATAATCATGATCCTGAAATTCCCAGTCTCCCACTGACTGCAATTGTTGTTCACAGTGCTCAACTCAGAAATAGTATTAATTTTGTCCTTTAAAGCCTATGCTCAGGTACACACCACAGTTCCCAGTTTCCTTAATCATCCCCTGAAAACCAGCAGTTCAGGATAGACACTTCACTCTTCCCCAACAAACACTAATTTTCAAAGATACTTTCCTGGGGGAGGGGAACTACAAGAACACTAATTTTTGTTTAGAAAACAAGAAAGGAGCACACAGAGTTCAAGTAAAACAAAGCAGAAATTAATACAACCTGTTACTTTTTGTCTGTGGTCATTTTTCTAAACAATGTTATCGGGACAACTCTGAGCAACAATGACCTAACAAAGACATCACATATTACACCATTTGCACAAATAATAACACATCATTTAGATATTTGCTTTCCTTCTCAAAGCATCACAAGGGAGTCTTCATTTTTTGAGTGCATGCAACTCCCATTAACATTAATGAGAGCTGCTCACATATATAGGATGGACAGTGGACCTCCTGAGAATCTCTGCATTCATTGTGCCTTGTCTGGGGAAAGCAATGGAAACATAACCAAGGCAGACACTAAATCCAGGAGTATTCAGTCACTGAACTGCCATGCCTGACTCAGCATTTCATATCACTTACTGCTCCCCCAGCTCCTTATGAAACATTGCTGTGGTACTACTCATCATGCTCCTGAACAGCACACCTCTGTCTCCAGCTCCCACTGGAACAGGTCTTTCTCTGTCACTCCAGGCAAATCCACTCTTTTTCCTCCACGTTGGGAGTGAGTCAGGATCGCTTACTGGGGATCTTGTTTCTCAAATTCAAATGAATGGATGACATCTAGATTTTCAGTTTGTAGTTTTTACTATGGACCTTTCCACATTTTGTCCCCACTAAGAAATACAGCACTGCAGCTAGCTGGTTTTGCCAGCACTTTGTTAGGGTTATGTCAATCAGCATCATAATTCTCTGCAGTGTTTGTGCCTTCAGAAATGGCATGTGCAAAGAAGAGCAGAAGGGCTAATGCCTTTCCATGAGAGTGTGGCAATCATATCACTCTGAGACAGTACTAGCAGGTATCTTAACTCCTCCTTTTCCATCTCTTCAGCCCTGTCACAACTATAGAGTACTGAACAAACTGCTATTCTCAGCTATGCTGGTGAGGAAAATGCATCTCCATGTGCTGTACAAGCCTCAATCCTGCTCATAATTCAGCAGGAGCTCCAAGAGAAGGAAGACAGTAGTGTCACTGTTGGAGCAGAGGAGTGGCCACCAAGAGCCTTGATCTCTATACCCAGTTTTCCTGTTGGGGAGGAAACCTTTTTCATTGAGATCTCAACCTCCAAACCAGTGACTGCACTACTTCTCAATTCCTTGGAGGAGTACCGAGAAGGTAGCCAGTCTTTGTGAAGGGCATTTAAAAAACAGAAGTATTTGTTATCCTTGTGTGTCTACATTAGGCTTTTTTTCATATCCCTTACAATGCCTCTCCGATCCCTTGCTTTTATTTCACACTCAGATCCCTGTGGCTCCAGTCCACATCAGTGAGACTGACGGAGAGCACTTTCTCCCCAGCAAGCAAGTCTGGCAGTAAACTTCATAGGGCTTAACCAAATCAACAGAATTTCGATGGGAAGTGAAACATTTCAGAGTTACTATGCTTTAAGTAGTAGCATAAGTTACAGCCTAAACCTCAGAAGCTATTATAAAATTATCACACTTAATTTTCACTTTCATTAGTAGGGTCTGTGCTCAGTAGATAGCAACAGCACTGACTTCCGTGGCTATGTCTCCCTGCCCAAACTGGATCTCTCCCTACAAATGCCTCCTGTGATATGCAGCACTATCTTGTGTCCTAAGAAATCCTTCACTTACATAAAATGCTAATCTAAATATATCACTTTCCATGGCCAACAATGGTTGATAAATTTTGTTCCCTTTATTTGTACCATTCCATAGTCATTATGAGACTTGGTAAAGAACTTTCTCCAGAGCAAAGGTAAGCCAGATCTAAGCTGCTTCAAAGTGCTGATTCAGCTTGCTGGTAGTTTATCACTCAGAGGAAAACACAATTGTGTAACCTAAGATGATATTACAGGAGGACACTCCAAGGAGGAAGAGAAGCAACATTTTTTTAAAAAATCTGCTTCCCTTCTCTTTTACTAGTTATCACAGAAGCAGAGCTCACCTTTAAAAAAACAAATTAAAAATTAATATTTCAGAAAAAGAAATAGCTTCCAAGATCACAATGCCATATTAAATTCTTTCCCAAGCTCAATAAACTATGACTTATAAAACTTATAAAATCCTTACTAGACTCTTGACAGCTCCACATGTGTCTGTGGCAAGAAGAATGGAACCTTTTGCTAAACATCTGCTAAATCTTGCATCTTGGCTAGAACGACTCTACTCGATAGCAAAACACTGTCTAACGCTTGCTGACTGTAGTCTGGGACTGTGATGGAATTTGTCTTTCTCCATGAAAACACTGCTCTGCTTTGCCATGGTGCTTTATCATAGCCTGTATTTGCTGCAGCCATTTCCAGTAATATTACGGCCTTTTGGGTTTTGTGCACAATTCTTTGTGTGTCGTGTCCATCTCAACAGCAATAATAGTTAGTAAGTTTAGTCAAAGAAATTTCTAAGAACAGTCAGAGAAGTTAGAGAAAGTAAATTTGCTTATTTGTGCAGTATATTGGAGACATTGCTCTATGTAGTATATTTAATAGTCTCATTCTACAGAATGGTGACTTCTGGTTTTCCAGGACAGATCAACATGTGCAATGCAGTTCTACCTGTATATAACCAAGTATTCCAAAAAACTATTAAGTCTCATGTTTCTAAGTTCACATTGTCCTGTCATTACTTGAAACACAGATATTCAGGTAGGGACAGTAACCCCACATCTTTTGGAGGGCACTCACATCTGCTTCAGGAGCCTTTTGCAATGGACAGTGATAGAAACAAGACATTGGGCTAGTGGTATTTTAGGCCTGGTCTAGCACAGCAACTAAACATTTCCTATTTGATCCTCTATGCAAGACCTTTAAGAAGAATCTTTCCTTGACACAACTTCCTTATTTGAAGTCATCCTATGACTCTTGATAAACCTCTCTGAGTCAGAAGACCTCAAGTGTCTTTTGTTAATACTAGTTGGAATAAGTTGCTAAAAAGGTTCAAAACATGGAGTTTACAAAAGCTTCACTTGCTTATGCTCAGAGAAGCTTTTCAGCTTCAAGGAGAAACTAACAGTTTTACATAGTCCTGCAGAGATGCAGAATAAAATCATTGCTATTTCCATAGTCTCGTGAGTGTAGTTTCAAAACACAAGTCTGTATAGCACAAGGAACAGATCTGCTAAAAGGGAGCTTTGCCCATCTACACCCTGTAGACATGCTGGTCCATGATTTGGGTGTGAAAGGAAGTTGTACACCTACAGACCAGCTGAATTTCCCAGTCTTTAATGATGTGATACCTCTAGCTCAGTTCTGCTTCCTGCATTGAGATACTTGCAAATCCAAGTAATTTTTTTGCAGCCAACTATTCCACAAGAAGTTTCCTAATTGTTGTGAGTGTAACAGATAGCCAGAACAGCTTTTTGCCATTTAATACATTTTTTTCATCCTAATAATCTACCCAATGCCATTTATAGTAAATAGGCATTTCCCCCATTGCACCTCTGCTCAGCCATATCACTCTGTAGATACTAGTCTCATGGGTTTGACTGATTTTTGACAATCACTTCCTTCCCCCTATTGTAAAGCCTTTTATTTTCTGAGGCTGGCCCTAACACTGGAGGAAAAAAGTTATCTTTAACCTGAGGGGTTCACCTTGGAATACAGTAATGCTCAAGATAGTCTTTCTGGCTTGCTCTTCAGCATGGAGTGCATCATAAGGCACAAAATCCAGAAGCATTTCTCCCTGTATCACTATTACCTTCCCTTACAGGGATGGATTTTTTGAAACTGGTGAGTCATCTTGTCAACCTACTCAAGGTAACCTTTCATAAAAATGTGCACTACACCACCATGTTTATCCCACGCGCTTCCCTCCTCTCAGATGGCAATAGGATAGAAAGACAAAAAGCATGCCTGCATTCATACAAGAAAAAAAATAATCTCTCACATCTAAAAAAGAAAATGTTATGGCAATCTGGGAACTCCAGTGCATTGGAAGATGAAAGATAAATCGTATTATGTGAATGTTACACATGTTGTTGTTATTATCTCCACGAGGAGGACCCCACTGTGCTAAATACTACACACACTCTAAATAACAGGCAGTTCCTGTCCCAGAGGCCTCATAACCTAAGATAAAAGCAGTATTGTTGTCCCCTTTTTATAAAGGGGAAGTGGGACACCAGAAGATTCAGTGACTTGAACAAGTTATTCAATGAAATGGCAGATCTGGGAATTGAACCCAGATTCAAGTCTCCATCCTATGCATCGCTCAAAATCACTTTTAGTTAAGCAGCAACATCTAAGCTTCAAATTGGTACTCATGATTATTTCTACTTATTTAATGACAAAGCGAAATACTTGATCTATTGTTCATCTCTCCATTCACTTTAGATTCCTATAAGATTCATGTTTAAGTATACATCCAAAGGATTCCAGACCCACAAGGAAATCATTTATATTCCCTTCATAGTCAATTCCTATGACACACTGAGTCCATTTGTGAGAGGAATACTTTAGTCCTACCTTTGTATTTAATTTTGTAGGCCAGTGCAAAGGATTAATTTGAAAGTATTTATGCTGTTTCTAAACACAGGACATGGTCATAAGACACTGCAAGAGCTTCTAGCTGATGGAACACCGAAGAAGGGAGAAGGCTCAAAAATAGATTTAACAACAATGCAAAACAGCAATCTGAAGATGTTTGATAGGTTAAGGAAGTTGCTGCAGGAGGTATGGAGGCTAAGGAGAAAGAAGATGGAAAGAAGACCCAAAGGGCAGTCAACAGCAACTTCAGGAGGAAGAAGAGAGCAGATCAGGCCTGATCTGAGCTGTGTAGGGCACAAAAAGCAAGGATACAAGTACTTGAAAGTCTTTGTTGATAATTTACATTCCGTAAGTCCAAGTTTAATTGTGTATTACCATGTAATTACTGCCAAATGGGGAAAGAATTCCTCTCCAAAAGAGTCCAAACGAAAGGCTAAATTGCAAGGAATAACGAACTACAATGGGGCCGGGTGTGTCTCCAGACAGCCCAATGAGGGAATACAAAGGCTGCTGCTTCGATGTTACTATTTGAAAAGTTACTTAAGACAAAAGAGCTCAAAAGCAATCTGGCTACTGAGTACAAGCACAAATGCTAGTATGCACACAGAACTGTACCAAGACTACACAGCACTTACTGCACCAAGAAACGACAGCGCCCAAAGGAGGCTTTGCTAAAGAGAAAGATAAGTCAAAGAACCGGCCTACTAAAAGCAAATTACTTACATATTCAAATTCAGAGAGCACTGGCATCTATCTTTAAACAGGCACCTTAAAAAAACCTACACATTACATGCAAGTGCATACAGCAGCAGTATTATGCCTCACAGGTGGTCACAACTTAGGAAAAAATATTACAACCACTGGGAGCAAAATAAGGGCAATTATTATTTTACCCAGAAGCATGACATTAAGAACTGAGCAGCTTAAATTTTTTTGAAAAAATCAAAGCAGTGCAAGCTGAGTGCCTAAAAAAATCTCAAACTAACAAAACTTTAGAGTTATCCCAGCAGTAGCTTCAAATTCCTGCTTCATTTCACTGTATGAAATAAGTTGTGAAATCACACACTTAAGCTACCCAAACATTTTTCCATTTAATATCTGAACCCAAATCAATATCTTAAGAGTCCTGAGAATGTTTTCTTCTCTTGGGAAATTAAAAGACAAAAGTACTCTAAGACTTAAAACAGATTGAGGAGGGATACAAGTTCTTTGGAGGTGCACAGAATGTTATTAGGATTTCTAAACCTAAAAGTCATGTGAAAGCAAACTCACTAATGTAGAGCAGCTGAAGAGATGTACACTGTGAAACTGCAACCTCTAGAAAAGTCAACTTCAGGCCTAATAGAAAAGCTGAGGTGGAAGAAGACATTTGCACAGCAACAAGGCTAGACAGGAAGCTGCACCCTGGGGAACCACCAAGTTTGTGCAGGACAAAGAAAATGAAAACTCATAATGAAGTTCAAACATTTTGGGACAGGAGGAGAGCAATACAGTCTCGCCAAACTGGATGGCTTTACTAGGCTGGAAAACAGCCTCTCTCACAATCCAAGAGTTGCCTGAATCACAGCAAGTTCTTCCAACGATTTTAAACAAAATACTTGCAGGCTGAATTCTACTCCTTTCCAATGGACTTTACATACCTTCATAAGACAGCAATCAAATTTGATTTGTTCTCAATATGCAATCAGAGATTCAGTTCTGGCTGTGTTTTAAGACAACTAGTCATAAAATGTCAAAAGTATAGGAAGAGGGAAAAGGGTTCTCCCAGCAGACTGGACTGCTACTGCATTAAGCTGGAAGTCACTATAGTGATCAGAGCAAAAAGTTAACTGTGTTTGAGAAAACATTAGATTCATCCCTCTGGAACAGAGACTGGAAAGGGTATCCCACTGCAGCTTTTGGGGTATAGTGGAATAAGAGCCAAAAAAACCTGACACCAGCAATTGTGATTACAGTGAACGTTTTGAAAGTGCATCCAAGTAGACTGCTTTTTTCACTGGTGGCATTAAGCCATTCTCCTAGCCCAGTTGTGATCACTGAGCTCTGTTTACTCCTACAGTCTTTTCTGTCTTGAGAGAGTACCTTTATTTCCTCATTTTCAGGAGGAACAAAATATATAGGGCTACATAATGGTGCTAGACACTGTATTTAGCAAATGGGAAGAGTAAACCCATGCTGGATTACTGAAGCTGTACAGGAAATTTTACCTGTTAATGTCTGACATGTCAATATGGTCAGTTCTGACAGCTTTCTGGCTTTTCAGCAAGAAACACTAAAACAAATATTTTCAAACAGTACCTCAAGAAAATCAAGTTTGCAGAGTTTTGCTTTGGACAGACTTTTTTTTTTTCTTGTAAATGATAAAAAAATAACCAAACAAACTCTAATACAGGTTAGTTTTCTCCTCCTTTAAGAACAGAATGTTTTCTTCCTAAACGGCTTCAAAAACTAGCAAACATTTTTCTGAGAAATTTCAAGTTGAGAGAGTAATTCTGGAAACCTCACTCTTCCTATGCAAACTTGTAACCAGTATCAGCATTCCCATATAGTGAGCTTAATCCTTAACTGAATGAAAATACACATGAAAATTAATAGAAATTTCTGCCAATATGTTCCCTTCCTCTAGGGAATCCTGCACCAGCTCAAAGTCTGCCTTCATTGCCGTGTTACATCAGTAATTATCTGGATAGCAATGTGCAATTCTTTCATTACTAAGTTTGAGAGAAAGCTCACTCATCTTTCTCAATCTTCTACTTGGTAATATATACCTAGTGTTTGGGAGGAAAAAAAATGAGGAACATTGTATTCTCTGAGGAAAAGTCAGATCTGGGACACTACGCTACGAAAAAATAATTGGTCCCATTATTATCATTGTTTCTAGCTTTACACTTAAGGGAGAAATATGTCTGAATAGCTGGTTACATCAGCAATGCAGATAGAGAAGAAATTCCCACAGTGTTAGTAAGTCTTCACACACTTAGAGAACGTGACCACACACAATACACATTACTGTGGAGAAGAACAAAGCAACCTCAGGAAGTGTCCCTGATTGTTTTCGGCTGATTAAGGACATATGCCAACAAGCCTCTAGTTGTTCAGGGAAGCTTTGCAACTTGGGTAGGTCAAATTTACATAACACAATTAAAGATAGAATGGTTTGGGTCTACCTAAAACTCGTATTCAGAACAATGTAAGGTGCAAGTTTAAGACAATTTTGTTGTTTTGGACCAGTTCAACCAAGGGACAACTTTATCTTTCAAGTTAAAAGAACAGGGGAGAGATTAAAAGTCAGCTTAGCTAATGTAAATAGCTAATTTACATTAATGTCAGCCATTTGTTTCGGAATCAAAACATGCAGACTTCAAGTAGTAACAGCAGTTTTAGAAAATAGCATTAAGCTGGCATGAACATTGGGCCTTTGAACAAAGATATTGCCTATTAGTTTTTTCTAAAGTCACTGCACAAAGACTTAGAGCTTTTTGGATAAAATAAACCTCCAAACGCTGCACTGAAGTTAACAGGAATCTGCCAGCCTGTTGCTCTTTCCAGCAGATCAGCCAGAAGGGCCTGTACCAGGTGTTGAGCAGGAGCAGTCATTGTCAGCCCCAAAGGCTTTACCAAGCTACTCAGCAGGGTGAAACATGCAATCCTCTGGGCATTGCTGATGCTGCTATCACCACAGAGCTCATCAACATAAGTTTTAACTTTGAGTTAACCAACTGACAGCATCACTTCGGTGTTGGACCAGGGGTGCCAAGGGAGGCTTTGAGAACAGCTCACCTACACAAGGACTGTTCACTTCTCTCCTCCCTCTGCAAGTCATCCAGCCTAATAAGAAAGTATTACACTTCCCTACAAATCATTCATACTTCTGTAAAGCAGCATTAAAAAAAGCCACAGTAGTTTAAAAAAAAATAAACATAGTACTTGGAGAAAAATGTAAGGTTTCCTGTAAATTAAACTGAACCTTTTTACATAATAGATAGCTCACAGCTATTTGTAAGGAAGTGACAAAGCTGCTGCAGATCTTAAGATATTGTAGCGGTTCACAGATGCACTTATGTAAATATTTTCTGACAACTCAGCTGCTACTGAAAACATTTTTGAAGTTATCAAAAAGAATTTAAAGTATTTTCCACTCTAGTCATTAACTCTTTATTTGCAAAAAGGCACCACCAGAACTGTTAAGCAAAATGCTCCCTTCTACAGGAGGCACAAGCCCAAACAGCAATGCTTTTAGACATGCCACCAAAATCGGAGCTCCAGCACTGCTATCAGAGGGCAGTCCACTATTAGCTTGTTTTCCCAAGCCAACAAGAAGCAGGTTTTCGCATACAGAGCGATCATGCTCCACAGCCCATGTTCAGTCCATATACCACACCACACAAGCAGCACTCTGGTGCTGTAAGCCAGTCAGGCAGCTAAGCCAGGGCAGGTTTTCCAGTCATTAGGCTACCAGATGTAACACTATGCCAATTTAGCCAATACAGTTAGCATTGTATGGTGAGACAGCAAGAGTCAAAGCCTGACCATGCTTGGCTTTAGCAACCTGAAAAACCAAAGGCAGAACACTTCACCTCAAAGCCATTATCTATTTCTTGGCATTACAAGGCAGAAATACTACATGGCCTGGCAGTGGTCTATTAGCATATGTATTTTAGCTACTGTGACACATGCATTGCCATTTAGCTGCAGTTTCTTTTGGAGCTTATTTTTCTCTCCAGGCATTTAAATTGTGTAATATTTTTTAATTTTAAGCATATACAAAAAGACATCTATTAAATGAAGGCTATACAAAATAGAGACAATTAAGAACAATCCATTAATGCTTTTTTATCTCTCTAGCAATCCTCCAGAAATCATTAGTGGACATACCAGATCCTATTAGATTCTGTATTTGAGTCTCAGATTTGAGGCAAAAAAGCTTTGTGAAGACATGTCTACAGACAGCTTTCCCTACTGGGTACTTATCCAAGCCACCTCAAGCATGCAAGGCACAAGATATTACTGCTAAGGTCAGCAGGAATTCACATTACTAAAAGGAACGTCACTATAGCTCTGTTTCAGATGGTACAACAACTTGGTGCTCAAGGCTTGATACTAGTTGCCTGGGTTTTGCCCAAATAGCCCATCCTTTGCAGGGGGAGTGGGGGTGGGGTAAGGGCAAATAATAGGACAAATCCTCGTTGTTGTGGAAAACCAGGTGATAGCAAATTGCCAGGAGACCACATCTGAGGTACAAAACCCTCTTGACAGCCCCTCAGCCATGTAATTCATGCTTCTCAGAGCTACACAGGGCAGATCTCACAGCAGAACAGATCTTCAGGGCAATCTGCTTTCAGAGTTCAATACCGCATAGCACTAGGGAGGCTTAGAGAAGTGTAAGAGACAACTGGACATATTTACAGCACCATCTCCTGACCAAAGTACCCAATTAAAAATCATAGATTACAGCAAAAAAAATGGCAATTAAATCAATTTAGCTTTTTTTTTGGTGTGTTCTCACATATCAACCCCATACAGAGATTTCTGTAAGTGCCTGTTATTCTAATAGAATTAATTAATGCCTTTTTAGTTGGTTCCTTTTAATTGTTATTTGATTTCCCTGTATGGGTGAGAGGTATTTATAATACTGTTCACTGCACTAACAGATCAGGCAGGTCACACGATCCTGGGGAGATGAAACAGATTCTTCCCTCCAGAGGAAAAGCCACATTTAAAGTCAGGGAATGGTCCATACTGGAACACACTCTCTCCTGACTATAAAAAGGACCGTAGGGAATTTAACCCTACAAACACCCCCACAGGTTTTTCTCTGTTGTCTGAACATACACATAGAAGTTTGAGTGGTCTGGCACTGCCGCTGTGACACTTATTTTCTATAAAGGTGTTCAAGCTATAGAGCTTCAGTAGCAAACACTGCAGTGGATGTAACTCCAACTCTTTCCCCACACAGCTGAGAAAATCTTGATACTACTGAAGTCCAGAACAAAATTGCCACTGACTTCAGTGGTGCCTTAATTTCACACTACTTTTAAAGGGATCTCATTTTTGGCTGGCAAGATTTCAACCCTTTTTAATTCCCAGAAGCTCAACCACAAATCCCTCTTCTCCTCCCACACAGCTGCTCTGAAACTCCCTGAGCTCCTCTAAGACAGCAGCCAAGCAGGCCTCCTTGGGAAGGCACAGGGCTTTGCCTGCAAGAGATCCCCACCTCCCCAGACCATCTCCCAGCTCCAGAAAGCCAATCTGTAAAAATCTTCAAATTGATTAAGAACAGACGCCCCCCTGCGAGCTTACCCCTTTCCCTCCATGCTCTGCATATCACTGCCCACAGCAATTTGCTCCTCCTCGCTTTTCCCACACCACAGTCAGGGGAGCACAGACCTGGCACAGGCAGCCCTACCGAGCTACATAAGCACGGGCCAGGGCCTGTGGCACAGCAAAGGACTCCGGGAGGCAGAGGACCCAGTGCTGGGCTCGGGAATCTGCAACAGTCCCATGAAGTCACAGCACTGGGATTAACTCAGAGCCTGACCCTTCCCCAACATTTGTTTTTAAAGAAAGCAGACATTAAAAATACATTAAAAAAATTGCAGTGACAGGAACAAGATAAATCAGGTATTGTCCAGCCAAAAATTAAGAACCCTGCATTTTGGTGTCCCCAAGCATCTTCCAGACACAGAGCTTATCCCAACCATCTGGCCATCAAATGCAGAGACAAGACAGAAACAGCCTAACAGAAAGATGATAGATTTCAGAGAGTGACAAAGCAGCATTAATGGGACAAATAAAAGGATGAATGCAGCCCCCTGAGAAGAAAACGTCACTGTGATGCGAAGGAGAAAGTAATGAAAAAGTCATGGGAGGTTTTCAGACTAGGAGCTTACAAATATCAACATCCACCAACCAACCACCTACAGGCTTTGGCATATTTATTGTAGGTGCCTTTGGCAAAAAATGGTAATTCCAGCAGTGTGAACAACTGTCATATCAGGGGGTCATGGGCACAGCACCGTCAGGCAGGAGCAACTGAGCCTGAAACATTGGTCTGGTTACAGCAGTGGTCAGTTTGTTCAAGCACCAAACACAGCATTAGTGGCAGGCCAGGTTGTGGAGGAGTTAAAGGTTCATTCTGCAAAGGCTCACCATGTGCTTCACGCTCAGCCACCCCACTGGCTATGGAATATTCCCACCCACGCCAGTCTTCAAGGGATGGGGGGCTCTATGCAGCTCAGTCTGGTAGAAAAATCAAAATTCCTGGGGCTCTCTCATTTCTGGCCAATCTCATTACTTTTTACTCATGGTGCAGTAAAGTCTAGAGAGGTTTCAGTCAGAAACTGGAGCCTTTTTGCATTAAATACTGTTAGCACTCACATAGGAAAAAGATGGCCCTTGACCTGAGCACTTGTATCCCTAATACGGGACACAGTCACAGGGAGAATCACAAATAAATAAAAATAAATAAAATAAAAATCTTTCTCAAAGCCCAGAGATTCCTCAGGGAGAACAAGAGATTAGATGATTTCATAGTTAAAAGACACATGCAGCACAAGTTGTAGTATACAAGAGCCAACTGAACTATTTTGTCCTGATCAGAATAGACCACCCAAGTCAATCCAGCGTTAAGCGATGTACTCCAGTTGGCCACTGGCAGGATTTCTCCCTGTAAGTGTTCAGGACAACACTGTGTCACCTCTGGGCTCTAGTCCCTCACTCCCCCTAAATGACATCAAAGGCCATTTGTTGGCATGTCCTTGCTTCATCCTCAGCCATACACAGGAGGAGTAAGCAGATTTTCCACTCTTGGTGAATTTTCTGTCCCTTGTGGGATTCCATAAGGAATTCCACCTGACAGTACTGATGTCCAGTCAGGGTCAGTCAGCTCTGATCTGACCAGGGTACTCTTACTAACCATGTGAAAGATCCCCACAGAAGTTTTTTAATAGCTTTTGCTTCACAGGGGTTACACATCTTAAGGCCCCCATCACAGCACAGCATTCAGTAGGGAGTTGCCATCACACTCACACAACAGGACAGCAAAAGTCATTCTGTTTGAGGCAGAAAAAACATCTGAATTACAAAGCACTTCCAAAGACGGACCATGCAGCAGGTCCCAGGGGTGAGATGGGGCACCGGAGCCCTTTATGAGTCACAACTACCTGTCTGCAGAAGCAAAGGTGGCAGTCCCCAGAGCCTTTCCTCAGCAACATTATAACCAGCTCCCCACGGAGTTATCCCCCCAGGTCACTGCAGCAGCAGAGAACAGAGTTGTCTCAGGAAGGACCTGCCACAAAGCACAGTCCAACACACACCCCCACAAGCCCTGGACTCTGGCTTCCTAAGCATGCCCTGTCACTTCCCTTTCTGCAGAGGACAGCTCTGCCAGCCCTGTAGTCCCATCCAAAAAGCAGCTTTCCCTTGGGCTCCTGAGGTGCCTTCTACCTTCCCTGTTTGACAGGATCTTAGAGCAGCTGTGTCACCACTGAGGAGGTGATTAGGCCTTTTTTCTGAACCTTTTGCAGGCTGCTGCCATTGATGTGTCCCACAAATGTATTCTGCTTCACTTGCCAAAAACATACAGGATCTATAAAAGAGGAAGATATCCTTCAATAGCTCCTAAAATGACTTTTGCTCCCTTCCCTAAAAAGCTGCAACACAAATTAGGGCAGAGATGGGCTGCTAAGGGAAGCTCCTTTGTCCCTGTTATGTTAGAAGAGAAAAATAATTGTTGGCTTTCCATCAGCCAGCAGGAGCAACTGCTGCAGTGCCATGCCAAAAGGATTAGCACCTGTCTGTACTTCTTTGTGGACAGCTATGATCTGCTGTTCTTCAAGTCAGTGTTTCTTTATTATGGCATGTATCAAAAGAGCACCATTGTTTAGAATATGCTCCTTATTTCACATTGGAAAGGGAAAATGATAGGAACACAGGGGCTCAAAGTTTGGAAGATGAAAAGGAAAACACAATAAAGACAGTCGTCTTTGAGCTTATGAGACTCTGACATGTCACAACTGTAAGCACTGAATTATCTCCCTGGTATACCTCGTGAACCACTTCCACTTCAAAAATAAAAATAAAGCATTAGATTTCTTTATGTTCTTGACAAAATCTGCAGTGCACAGCACTGAGCTGTGTCACATTATTTCCCTTACAGGTGACCTGGGATGGGTTTTTAGAAAATTGATTTCTGTTTACTTTCATAGGTTTCTTTACAATGGATAAATAAAGTCTGAAGGATCCTTCCCTCCCTCAAAATCGCCTTCTGTTCTCACTCACTTCCTCCAAACTATTTCTCAATAGCATCAGGAACACTCAATACAGTCTCATCCCTCTATATTGACTGGTCTCACACACATATCATGTTTCCCAGCTGAAATAAGTTCTAGGGACATCAAGGCAAAAATGTATCTTTCCTCCAAGCATTTAAAAGAGCCCAGTGTTACACCTGATTTACGAGCTAAAAGGCCAGTTCTGATGTCACCTGCCCAGCCACCCGCAGTAACAACTCACACAGCTTCTGCAGGTGCTCCCCACCACAGGCTGTAGTGACCTGCAGGCAAAGCAGCTACTGTTGCACAGAGCTTTGCCTAAGCCTACATAATTCACCTTTTCAACAGCCTGAACTACCTCAGGTAGGGTACACTACACGACAAACCTACCAGTTTTCATTGGGAGTGGCAGAGGCCATATCTAGAAGATTCCTGCCTTTGCTTCCCAGCAAGAGACACTTCAGATGTGTTTAAGCTTCAGCAAGCACGCACAAATCCACTAACCTAGTGCAGCAAGCTCAACATCCAGAAATCAGAAATTTTGTAACTTCTAGATTTCACTTGGACCTTTAACTTCATTGTTTAATTTTCATATTTTTGTGTCCATATGAGTATGCGGTAGCATTGGCTTTCTCTCCATCAGAAGGCTCAGGAAGGTGAGCTCTGAATGCACAGACCAAGCCACAGACCATCACAATAGCCTGCCCTTCACTCTAGTGCAGTGCACAGGACTTCTCCAAACCCCATCCTGCTTCAAATCAAATAGCAACAGGATGAGCATATTCTGAGCCTCTGCAGCAGGTTTCGAGAGGAAAGCGTCCTGCCTTGATATTACATTTTCTGGTGACAATTACTTCACCATGTTCCTCAGCAAGGGGTTCCAATGTTACACACTCCTAAAGTAAAATACGTACCTTTTTGACCCTACATATTCCTACCTTGAGGAACTGGGCTGTATTGTGCTTTTCTTCACAAGAATGAAAGCCCTCTATTATGAAATATCTGCTCCCCATGTATGTAGGTACAAACCATGAGCATCTAACAGGGCAAATCTTAATTTGCTTGATTAAAAGGTGTCTGTAAGTGCCTTACCTGCCCTGATGGCTGCTCTGAACCCACTGCAGTGCCCTTCTTAGAGAGTGAAGAGCAGCACTGGGCAGCGTTGCAGCAAAAACTAATCCAGTAATCCCATTCTGAATAAACAACCACTGACTGGTAGCCCTTTCCAAGCACTGAAAAAGTGCAAAGACCTCAGTCATTTAATCAGACCTTCTCTTCCATACACAAGAGCAGAGAGTCAGTTGGTCTTACTGGGTTAGCAGGAATGCACAAATCCTGGGTTCCAGTCTCAGTTTCCCCAATGACTGGCATCTCTACTCCTCTCATTTCTGCTGGAGATGAGCAAGTCATAGCCATTTAACCTGCTGGCTGTCTACATTAACAGTACACCCTGGGGCAGCACCCTCCCTCGTGAGCCAAGCTGCCCACATTCAGGTCTGTGCACTGCTCCCCGTCCTGCCATCATGCCCAGATGTTCTTTCTTGTGGCTGCCAGTCCCTGGCCTACTCCCAGAGACAAGTTATTAATCAGGCACAGCCAGGTCTCCCGGTTTTGTTTTCAGGGGCAGCTGCTGTCTCTCATTATGGGTTTACCCTTGGCCTTATCAGCAATAAATGGGAAACTTAGAGGCACAGACCCACTCGTCCCTCATGCACCACGAAGCAGAGGGCAGGGAGCTACAGCAGAGAAAGCCCGTTGCTGCTGGGTCACTAGCCCACAGCTGCCCGCAAAGCACGGCAGGACTCCCCCGGGTGACTGGCTGAAGGAGTTCTGAGAGCCAGAACAAAGCCCAGAGCACTAACTATCTAACTGGTAATTACTTTCTGGTGAAGACTGAAAAATGGGTCATTAAAACCATATTAAACTGTTTTCATTAATACAAAAACCTGATTTACATTTTTTTTCCCACAGAGCCATTATGTTCCAAACGCGCTACACGGATGATTTGTTTAATCACAACCACATGGAATAGCAATTTTAAGGGCCTGTGACAATCACTTTTTTAACCAGGAAACCTGGTTTGCAATAATTGTCATGTTTTCTGTTAGCCACCCTTCCCACTGCTATCATAAACCCATTCCTTTCTAAACAGACTGCCTTCCTAGTTGCACATAAAAGCAGCACAATCCACTGATACAATTAATAATACTGAATATTTAGGTCAACGTCAGTTCTATTAATTTTATCTCTTAAAGACTCGCACATTTTCTAAACAAGTCTAGCCCTTTGGGGGGTTAAACTGTAATTTGCAGTCTGGTTGTGAGTCCCTATCACATAATAGATCAATTAGGTTGAACACTCTAGTATATTAATCTTATTCACACATAGTAAAGGCAAATATGGCTAATTACTGTATTACAATATTGCCTACTTTTCCCAAATATGTATTAAGGAAAAGGGGAGTTTATTACATTGAACTATCAAATAAAATTATCTTGATATTAAACTGACAGTGAAGATGAATGCTTGTATTAATCCATCTTATTTTTCCTAAATCAATATCCATTGGAAAATCTGTTTATCATTACTAATGTGTTGGATCTGTAGAAGAGGCTTTCTCTTTCATACCAAGAACTCAGCATTTCCACTTAAAGCATGGCTTCTCCATCATGGCATTCTATGAAACAGCAGCATGATTTCTTTTGCCATATCCATCAGCTTTATATTTGTACTTTCAAGTTATGAATTAATGGGTATGATTTCAACGACTCCAGAGAAATGCAGGTAGTGATCCAAGCCTATTTTCTATGCCTCTCCCTGCAAACTTGCATGGCCAGAGGGCTTGTCTCTATGATGAAATTAATTGAATTCAGTTTTTAAAACTACCAAGTTAATCAAGATTGGCACAGCATTTAACTGGTCAGTGGAAACAAGGAAAGTCATGGTCAGCATTAAGTTTACCCCAGGCAAGTTGAGGTGAGCCTGAGCAGGATTTGTCCTTGTCTGCATTCACTAATTAGCAGGTATCAGCTAATTCATCCATGGGCTTGTAATAAAATGGGGCAAAAGAGTACTGTAAGAAGTCACCTAGCCTGCCTCGAGGCACCGTGAAAAATGAGTTTAGATGTGACTAAATATCCTAGCAGAGACCTAATTCTATTCCCTGTTCTGCCACCAGTCTGCTGTGTGACCAAGTCACTTCTCTTCCTCCACTATGGCAATTTCCCCAAGCCCCTGTCTCATTTAGTTCCCACACAAGACCCCAGAAGGCAGGAATTCCCCCTCCTGCCCACGTGGCACCCACCACAAAGGGGCTTTACGGGAGCTGGTGCTCTAGGCATTACTGTAGTCAGATGTTACACACTATTAGTAGCAAAGACAGGGCACAAATTAAGAGGATGGCTGTGCTTAGTGCTTCCTTAATGTTTTGCACATTTGAATCTTCAAGCAATAGCTCACAAGCTGTGAATTTGTTAAAGTGGAAACCAGGCCAGTAAAAATAAAGACAAAAACCTAAATGCTTGGGCTGCTGCAACAGAAGTCTTGTATGAAACACCTGACAAAAACACAGAGATTAATTCACCCATATAACAGACAGTAAATTCAACAAAAATGTTACTTAAAAAAAAAAAAAAGGTGCTATTTCCTCTACCCTGCTGCAGCATATGGAACAGCTTGGATCTCAGGATCATTTCACAGGACACCACTGCAAGTAAGTTCTTCGGCTCTTCTAAGAACATGCAAGTGTTTATGCTAAGCACCTACACATCCCAGAGGCCAGTCACTCTACAGCAGCCTCTACACCACATGAAACATGTTGGCATGTGATTATTTATATGGTTTTGCATACATGCACACTCCCACATACAGGAAAGAGGCAGAGCCACGGAGGGTGCAGGAGCCAAAATGTTGATTTCCTGTCTTTGGCTGACATCATTCGTTTACTATTTGCTATTGGAAACCTCCTTGCTTGGAAGAGTTTCCCAGACTTCTTGCATCTCTTCTCTGCAAGCTTTGGGAAGATAGCCTATTCTCAGGTGATCCACAAAATAAAATGTTCCAGAATTGATTTTGCTGAGAGCTTATACAGCTGCATGATTATAAATTATTACTATTTCTTCCTTGAAAAGCATTATTACATAGTATGAGGCTACACTTTGTCTTCTCCATGGCTAGAACTGTTCCCAGCCAGAGCTGCTTCAAGCATGTAGCTGTTCCATAAGCAAATCTCCTTTCTTAAGTGGGTCATCAAAGGTCAGGGATACTCTGAGTTCCCCTTCTCACCTCATGGGCCTCTAACTTCAAATCCTCTCTGCAATTTTTTTTTAACTGCCAAGTCTAAGGGATCCATGGCCAGAGACATCCAGATGTTTGTTATGAAAAATGCAGAATGCAAGTAACAATGCAGGAAAATTTTCCTATTTGCTTACAGCAAAATCAGATGAGCTCTGCACTCAATTTACCAGAAGTAATTATTTAGTTAAATCTGTTCCTGTTGTTTAGTAATCTCAGGAAGAAAAATTAGTCTCTCAGTCCTAGAAAAATCTGTGCAAAGGACCACTTTTCTCTCCTTGTTTGGACCAAACTGTACAAATCAATAGTTTAATTATACCATATGGAGCCAATGCTGGGATTAATTACTCTGACAGAAGCATGACCAGCAACAAGATTATTGCCTTCATAGTGACAGAAGTTCGCAAGGACCCAGACTCACCCCATTCAAAAGAGCAACATTTAAGGATACCTGGAAACCGGAAAAATTCTTCTGGAGAATCTCCTAAACACAAAGTGATGTATCTCTTGCTCCCCAGAGACACTTTAACCCAGCAACAGCACCCTAGGATGCATGGTCAGCGCTCAGCAAGGAAGAAGAGCTGGAGGAAATGGCTGAAGGTGCTGGAGCTGACTGATTTCCATCACTGTCCAGACTGAAGGGAGTAATCAATTCTGCCAGAATTATAATTTCAAGCAAGAATACATGCGCTCTTTGGAGGACAACAGCATTCGGAGAGCACTAAAGGCATTTGAAAGCCATAGCCACTGGAATAAGGTTTGCTCATACCACAATCAACAAACTATTAAGCTTGCAACCTTTTGCTCTGGTTATATTCATTTATGTATACTTCCTGTTTTCCCCTGAAATTTGTCATCTTTTGCCTGACCCAAGAAGCTCGTTCTACAGTAATAAGTGTCAGTGAGCCCTGAACTCTGTGACCAGCCAGGTATGAGCACATCCAGCAAGCTCCTGGTCCAGAACAACTCCAAGCAGAGGTTTACAAGCTAGGTACATCTGTTGGAAATTAACTGGGGTTTGGAACTGCAAATACAAGGTCTTTAAAATTATTTTTTGTGTGCTTTTACAATTAAATTACTTTGATGAAACAAGTTACATTTGCAGGCCGCTTGCTTGTGACTTAATATCTCTGGGTCTTTCCTGCTATTACAGTGTATTTTTCTCAGGGAAGGTAAGGACTAAATAGGAAAGACACAAGTATGTGAATTGTTGCTACTGGACATTCAAATGAGTGGTTTTCAAGATTTGCTTTTTTCTGCAGAAGTTCTGCACTGCATATTATTTTTAAATATGCAACTAACCATCAACACAGCAGGACATAATTTTTTAAAGACTCCAAAGGAGTCAAGTATGTTAATAATCCAGGAATCAAAAGATGCCTCATACAGAACACAGGAGATGAGCTTTGAGGAGTGGAAGTGTCAAGTATCCTATGGAAGAAAAATTAACACTCCAAAAAGAAAGTTAAGCTAACATAAGGGTTTGCAAGGAACTGTAAGAGTTAATGCTCTCTCCCTCCATTAAGCACATCAAGAGTGTTCTTTTCCTAATGAGTTAACCTCTTATTATTCAAGTTTAATGGGGCCATATATTTGTTTAACCCTGTAGCCTCAGGAGTCAGAATTTCCTGGTGTTAATTATATGGCGTATATGCAGACTCTTTGCTAGTAACATGAAATGGCAATTCCTGCCAAACCTTGAAACTAGGAATCTCCGGCAACCCTTGGTCTGCTTGACGGAAGAAATACACCTGAAGGTTGTAACTGCCCACAGTTCCTTAAATCCAAATCCTGCCCTCAGTTGCAGGGCAGGAGACAACAAGCTTAGTACACATCTTACTTCCTATGGCTAGTTTGGACTTGTGTAAATTGAACAGGCATGATGCTGTCAGGGAAGAGTTTCACAAAGACCAGGGCAACATTGCCTTCCCTTTGTAAGGGAAGGGAAGTGGTCCAGACAGATCACACACCAGTGTAGAAATCCCACCTGGAACTTCCTACTTTAACTCAAATGAGCAAAGAAGTCACTGTGCACACTCTGCTCTGCTAGAACAACCCTACCTGAGTTTGTGTTTTGTTGTTATTTTGGGGGGGGTTGTTTCAAGAGAGAGTTGTTTAGTACCAAGCCTCTCAGGAAGGGCAGGACCCACACACACTGTAACAAGACCTCCAGCAACATCACAGAGTGCCATGTTAAGCAAGAAGCCAGCCCAGGGGATCAGGAACCATTAACTATGTCTTAGAAAAAGCAGGGGGTACTTATGGCCTATACCAGCTCTAACTTGGGATCAAGCTTCTCTCTACACATTCCAGGTACTTAACACTATTCAACAGGAACAAGAGATACAAGGGTTTAGGGATGAAGACTGTTACCCACCTCCTCCAACGACCTGCTGGATGAAATAGGACATATTCCTTCCGTTCTCCCATCCTCCAGGTTTTCTACTTCTGGGCAGTACAGACACCCAATCCTTTGCATGGAGCTGGCTTTGTCAAAGTAGATAGGCAAAGTGGAGAGTTTCACATCCACCCATTGCTACCCTTGCAAGCAAACCCCGTCTGACCTTGTGCACACCCTATGTCATCCCAAAGACACAGCTGCTGTGCTTCAAGGACCTACAAAACAGGAGAAGGACCAGCAGAGCAAGGTGCTGCAAGTCTGTTTCAAAGATGCTTGGGCAGGAAACAGGACATGCCATCCTACAGCATGACTACTTCCATCATAAAACCCACTCACCAGGGGATGGATATATGATCCCAACTGACATGTGACAGGGGATGCACATGGGGTATGCACACATACCCCACATCAGATGGTGCTAGTTGCAGAAAGAAAGGAAACATTTAGCCCTGCACAAATCTCCTCCCTGAGTTTCTGCAGATAAAAGCAGACACTTTGGTAAACGCAAATATCTTCAGAGCCAAGGTTATCCTGGGTGTTCATTTGTCTGTTTGATGATCATGCAGACCCAGAAAAGTATAAATCCCATGACAGTAGGACAGCATGTATGAATATGCAAAGGGATCGATAGACAGCATACTGTAGCAGTTCCCTCAAAAGTGATCTCTTAAAACCAGCCCCTTAGGCCACTTATTGTTATCCCAGCAGAGAAACATTAAGTCACAGTTTGAGGGTGGAGGCAGACACACAATAAATATCCTTTTTGTTTGTTTGTTTCATAATGCAAGTCATAATTTGTTTAAACAAAGAACAACAGTTGTCTTTGGTAGTTTCACTGATTGACCACCTCTCCACCTCAATTCTCTGCTAGATCTGGACACTTAAAAGGAAGGAGGCTATTTGCAGTGACACAGTGGTTAACAGGAGACTGAACTTCCACTTCTTAATATGATACCCTGAAATGACAGCAAAGAAGTATTGCTACTAAACTGGGAGATTAGGTCCAATTGCCTCCAGTACACAACAACACATGAACTCTGACCTCTGGATCAGGGAAGAAGCTGTACTTAACTCTCTGGAAGCTAAATTACACCCTGAAGCTGTGTCTTTCTTTACCATCCTAGGTTGCTGACAGAATTACCCAGGAAAGACAGCCAGAATGCATTTAGCACTGAGACTTTGTTTCCCTTTCAATAGACGGAAGGTACACACACAAGCCCTTTTTAATCAAATCACAGAGATGTTCCTGGGCCTGGAAAGGTGACACTCCTCCAAAGTTCCACCAGCATCAACAGAGCAGAGCTGCAGGTCCAGTGGCAACCTCCTTCGGACAGTCACAAGAAGCCACTGTACTTCCACCCACTTACAGATCAGCTCAGACTACCATCACCCTACTATTTCCATCCTGCTTATTGCAATGAATAAATATATCAATAATTAACAGCAAGTCAGAAGATGATTTGCACTTCTGTAGGGCCCTTCCTCCAAGGAGCTCGTTAACAGCACAACAGCTTTGTGAGAGCCATTGTTCTCCTCTTTCACATATAGGGCTCTCCACCGTATCCAGCAGTGGAACAACTTCTCCAAGGGCCCTGGTACAACCCACCAACAAGGAGAGGCTGATGCCGAATGCCCACGTGCTACCCACTAGGCTGCACTTCAGGTGGGGGTGGGGAGGGAAATGCCAACAGCACAGGCTGCATTCCCAGCCACCTTAAGAGCAATGATTTCCTTTAAAGCCTTCCTCATGTGAGAGAAGCAAGTTCCTTTTTATTGTGTAACACTGAAAAGACAAGATTTTTGGGGTGGAGGGCAAAGTCAAGCACAAGGGGAAAGCGTTATTTCTAAATAACCATATAGCCATGCATGGCTTGTGAACCATGGTTAATTTAATACCCACACGTGCTCATTAGAGCTATTCATGCGCCTACTGCAATCAGCTTGTTTACACACTTATCAATGACAACTTTCAGATTATTACTTTAATTAAGAAACCCCCTTCATTCATTGGGATTATATTACTGAAACACTTTCTTTTCCACTGGGGGAAAACTAGCACTTACAGGAAGACAAGGAGCTAGTCAGTACAGCTGCCAGTTGTTACGTGGAGTTCATGCTTCAAGGAGAAAAAGACACAAGGAACCAGTGTCAGATGCCTCCATCACAAACGGCAGGAAACAGGACTGCGATGACCCAGGACAGGACAGTTCTCGGTTATACAACCTGCAGTCAGTCCCTGGGAAGCTTCACAGCAAGTCCTGTGGGACTCACCCACTCCTGAAGAAGCATCCTTTCAGGAAAGAGCACGCAGCACCACTACGCCAGTCCCTGGGGTTCCTGGTATTTCCCGGGTGCCCTATGGCTGCTAGGGCTACCTAGAACTCGGGCGTCCCACAGCCAGGCTACTGTCCCTGGCGCAGGGCCAGGCTCTCCTCAGGCAGGGCTGGGCAGGACACCAATGAGGACAGGGAGCTGCGCCTCAGCGCCCTCCCGCCTCAGCGCCACAGGGTAGGGGCCCCACGGTGCCCCTGGGACCAGGTGGCACACCCCCATTGGTTGGGGGCCACCACTGGCAATTGGGGATTGGCTGGCCAGGACAGATGGCAGCACGGGATTGGCCGGGCACACCTGAGCTCCTCTGCAGGGCTCAGAGCCTTTGGGACACCACGTGCCAGGGCCCAGGCGCCGCAGTCTCGCTGGCTCTGAGTGCAGCAGCTCTCCCATACCCCTCCACAGGGGGAACTTGTCCCCTACAAGTGCCCACGGGCATGTGGGAGGTGCAGTGACCCCCCAGGCCCGGTCAGGCCCCATTGCCAGGGTCACACCCAGCCCCACAGGGCCAGGCCAGGCCCAACCCCACAAGCCCCACAGGAGCTTGTGCTGGGGCACCAAATCCTCCAAATCCGTTACAGGTGCTCCCCAGAGGCCTCGGCTTGGAAGAGCACCCCCCAGTAACGCCAACAGCATCGGGGCTGTGAGGGAGCCAGCCAGGAGCCCAGCACTGACCAGGGCTGCCTGCTCAGGCCCCATGCAAGCACCTGAGCACCAACCGTCTGGTGACCTGCTGGTAGATGAAAGTTGAATACAAGCTGACCTGATTTTATCAGAGTAATAAAATAATTCCTTGCAGATCTTGTTAGACACCAAGTTCACAACAAAACCGCCTGCAAGTCAAAATTATCATGCAATTATCCTCAGTTGCAGCTGGAGCAGGACTCAGCTGCAAATGAACAACTGATTAACAACTGGTTAACTCCACCGGCATTTCATAACATCCTCCAGTTCCATCTCTCAGTGGAAAGATATGTGACATTATTTCCCAGGAGGGGATTTTAACATTGTTACCATTTTATAGAGCTGAAAAGGCTGTGTTAATAAAATGCATAATTGAAATTTACCCCTCCTTTCACACTAAGAAGCTATAAAAACTTTTGTACTGTTGGTCCTAAATATTTTTTGTATCCTACAGCTATAACCGTTTCTCCAAACAAGTTTCAAACTGACACATAAACCAGTGTATTTCTTCAGTGGCTATTGCTGTGAAGGCAGTCAAATTAATCTAGGTTATGGCATCTGACTACAAAGTATCCTACAGATTGCTTTTATACATTTGCCAAATACTTTCCAAAATGCTGGACGGAATAAGTAATAAATAAAGAACATAAACTCTGAAAAACACTAAAAAAAATAATATTTGTCTTTTTTTTCCAGCTCACCAATCCTCTGTGTTTCTTTCCATGCATAGTTCCAATTTTCCAGTATTCATCTCAAAATCTACTTTCCTCCTTTTTTAAAAAAAAAAATTAAAATCTCAGCTAGTGAGACAGAGGAGAATCTCTTGCACTCAGCAGACAGTAGTAACAAGCTATTGAAGGCAGGGACCTTGTACGAACTGGTGTGAGCGAAGGCGCCCAGCTCTCAGAGCAGGCACTGCACAGGCTGCGTACGAGCAGGACTATTCCAGCCAGCCACCAGCACCTCTTCGATCTGATTTTCCTCTACATGATCCAAGGTTTGTTCTACAAGCTAAAAGACAGAACAAGTTAAACTTGTCCCCGCTTTCATTTCAAATTTGTCCTTGTCTTTAATATTGACACAAAAGTCATTGAACTACCTGGGCAAATTGTGCATGCTGCTGCCCCAAAGCACCACACCTTGGGTTCAGTAGTAAAACGTCTCCTGATTTTAGCAAGCCTCAGTTTCTCTCCGCACAGAATTGCTGCTCCAAAAAATTCACATCCCAAGGGAGCAAGCCAGAGCCCTCAAAGCACCAACCTCTGGAGCAAATGACATTGCATTAATAAGAAACACATCTATTCTCTGCACAACCAAGCCCTGTCAAAACCTCTTTCCAGGTTACTAGTAGGTGGCCACGGAGTTAATTGTAAATACATGTCTGCACCAATAATTCAGGAGAAGAGGAGATCCTGAAGAAGCCCATCAGAAATAACAGGTTTGTAGCAAGGCCCCCGAACAGATGCAGTGCTGCCTTTCAGAGCCAGACCTGATTTCAGGAGGTTTCCTAGGCCTATTAGCTCTCGCCCATGACCCTCACAGATATTCTAATAAAGTTATTTTCATTTCAAGGCTCAGTCTCTAAGGACCCATTCCTGGAATCAAAGCTTTGCCCTGTACATGCAGTTACACATACACTGCCAGGTTAAAGAGCATTGAGTAGGGGCAGGAAATCCATGAAGACTTCTCCCCTCTGCAAGGCAGGAATTTAGCACTGAGGGTCACCTGCCTGCTCTGGCATGTGCTACTGAGAGGACTGGCACCCAGCTCTCCTGCTCCTGCAGGAATACACTTGCCAGTATTTTATGCCTGCAGAGTCCTCGGCACATGCAGAACTTCAGCAGCTTCTGAAAACTTCTCAATTCTTTGTCTGCCAGGTGGGAGGAGAGGAGTGGGCTGTCATGACCAAGTCACAGGAGTCTTGATAGAAAAATCCCTCTTTGGAGTTCACTAACACATAGAAAACAGCCCAGGATCTGTAATTCTGGTACCGTAGCTTGCAAAGGGTGAAGAAACACCAGTCTGACGATTCTGATGGACAGAACAAAACAAAACATAAATATAACCCACATTCCACAACAGAACTGCCCAGAACAGCCTCCAGGGATCCAGCCTGTTTCTCCCACTGCCAACAGGAGCTCTGCCATCCACTTGGATGGGATTAGGGCTCAGTTTTAGATAACCATCTCAAGTGGAAACCACAGAACATGCATCACAACTGGAACTACAAGCCTGAAATAGAAAGCTATGGGCCGAATTCTGTCACCTTTATTCAACCCTCCTTCCTCCACCTCAAGCAAGCTCAATCCTGGCCACTAAACCAGCCTATTTGCTGCCTAGCAGATTCTTGGTCCTTGATGCTGGATGCCCGGGATTTACAAGCCATGTTTAGACATAAATAGAGATCAGTCTCTAGGCAGGATCATTCAAGGGCAGACCAAGTGCTGATGACACCGACTAAGAAGGTATACTTGGAGGAGTAAACTAGTCGGTGCTGCCACAACACTGGCACCAATGCCAAGTGCAGCAGGAAGACTTAAGACCCAGCGAGCTCCCCCAGCATGAGAAAAGTTAGATGCTGTGGGCACTTGCAGTGCCCCAGATGTCAGAGCAGATCAGTGCTGGGGTAGCAGGGGTGCTGCGATCCTGGAGTAGGGCTGGATAACAATGCAGGGCACAGACAGAGCAAGGGCTGGTCATTAAAGCTTGAATAGGCAGAAAGGAAAAGGAATCTCCTAATCATTTCCTTTAGCCATCTCAGCTCCCCTCCCATCCTTTCCCCCCTCCTGGCCTTTTGAAGATGCTTGCTAATAAGTGTTAACGAGTTGCCTGACAAAGGAGGAGGGGGGGAGGAGGGGGAAAGACACTAGTGAGGAAGAAAAGGGACCAGACAGAGGTCTGTGAATGCCATGGTGTATTCTGGATGTAAAGGATCCCTGAGACAGGACCCCCACCCCTGGCAGGCTCATTTCAAGAGCTGACCTCTCAACTGAGGTTAGTGGGGATTTTTTTTTTTTTTTTTTTTTTTTTGCACATCACACGTCTCCTTTCCTTTCTTCCAGTCCATCTGAGACACGCCTGCAGCTTGCACACACCAGCTTGCCACTGTTAGTGCTGCCACCTTCTTCAGTTCCACCACTTATTTTCTCTTTCTCCCTCCATTTTAGACCTCTCTCATGTACAGCCAGAACACAGCTGCGCACGCTAAAACACCCTGGACTGCTGTTTACCCTGTCCTTTCTGCCAGCCTCAGCAAGAACATGACTCTCCCAGAGCCCAGGCAAAAGACTCACAGAATACTCCTTGTATTTTCCAACCACCTCTACAGCAGCTGCTCTTTCCACCTTGGAGGGTTCACTATCTTTGTCAGATTTACTGCTTGCAGCCTTAAATGCTGGTATTCCCATTCCCCACTGCACTCACCTTTTCTATAGAGGGGCTCTACCTCCCTCCAGGCCTTCCCTCTGGACACAGGATGCTGCTGTTCTTCTGCCCCTCTGGGAATCAATTCATTTGCTCAGGATTTCACATCACTTTTGCACTGGAACGGCAACTACAGAAGGTTGTGAGAGAACAGAGAATCAGGCCCAGCATCTTTTCCTATGAGAGAGTTTACCTCAGCCAGCTTCTAGCACAACTCCATTTACATGGCTCCATCACCAGAGCTTATCAGTCACCTTCTCAGCTGGGAACTGCAGCACCAAAATGGGATGCCACAGAGCCTGAGGACCATAACCACTTCACTCTCACCTTAAAGAGGGGAGCCTTTCATCTCAAAGCTGCATCTCAGCCCTTTTAGAAGCACACCAGGACTCTAAAGAAAAGTGCAAAGCATAGTTTGCCTCACCCAAGTCTCTAACAACAGCCTGAGACACAGCCCTGCACCCAAAGCCCCCAAGCAGCAAAGCGGGCCCTTCTGCTAAGGCAGGCTTTTTTACAGCCCCTCCTCAAAGCAATCAGTTCATTTCTCCCAGCTGGCCCACCTCTACTCCTACAAATCACTACCTGCTGCACAGGCCTTTTTCTAGTTGGTACCAAGGGGCTGATTAACTCCTTCCCTGCCAGCCAGTGGAGGTCTGTCTACCTTAGCATAGCTTCCCACCTCTATTTCCTCTTCCCAATGCCTCGGAGATGGAAAAGGTCTCTCCCTGCCATAAACACACATGGAGCCCTTTCTAGAGAAGGTGGTCATCTGGCTGTTCACTTCATTTGGAAAAATCATTGCCCTCGTTTATATTCCTAAATACCAATCTGAGCTTCCAAGCGTATGAAGTGATTCAGCTTGAAATCTCAGCCCTGAGGAATCTCCCCCACCTGCGACATCCTTATTGACTACAGACCTCTCCCCCTTTCTCCTGCCAGCAGGGAGGTGAAGCCAGGCTCACCCCTGCTATAATGCCATTAGGAGACATTTGTGCCAGCTGAATCCAGCTTCAATGGAGTTACGAAGTAAATGAATTTGACCCATAATTTTGTTTCCCACAAAGTACAACTGAGACCCTCAACATATGGATATTTCTTAAGGAAGTGATTTTCTGAGAACAATAGTGAACTTGAAGAGACTGACAATGCCTCTTTAGCGGTTTGGCTAGTAGAAGAAGGTTATCAAGTTGTCCCAGGGGGGAAAAAAAAGTAAACTCTTAACTAGAGATGCAATTTTTGAATTGCTAGAAAACCATTGATTTAGTATCTAATCAGATCATTGTGGTTTTACTCATTCATGCTCAATTCATCAAGAAAAGTGGTTCATTAATCTAAAGAACTAGGCATAAAATTTATATATTGACTACTCTGTTTTATTGCCAAAGCCTACTGTATTATAGTTCAGTTTTATGTGCATTATAATAAAAAGCATGTGTGAATTCTCATATTTTAAAACAGTTGTGGATCCGTGTGGTTTGAGTTAATGCTTTTGAAAACATAGTCTCCACACGATGCTATCTGAAAATAGAATCTGCCTATGATAAATCTTTAACTCTTGAGATGTGGTATAATAGCATTTTGTGATAAAAAGAAATCCATTTTTGGAAAAGGGACTTTAGCCATGCGCTCAGAAAATGTTTTAAAAAAATAAAACTTTTAAGGAGGCAAAGACCAATTCACTGCAATACAAAATCTCACCTCCACTGAGGAAAGGAAATACTTTAGACACTACAGCATGGGGAAAAAATTGGCAACTCCAGCCAGGTTGAAAGACGAGAGTAAGTACATCAATAATTAATCCTTATATCTTACCCAAGAAGGGGGGAAAAATTTCAGCCCAGGTACAAGTTAACATGTGAGGACTATATACTGGGAAACATGCTATTGACAAATGGCAGAATTAACCTCTGTATTCTTCATTTATAATTAAGCCTGCAGTTGCAGGAGGATTATGAAACAAACATTTGTTCCCATTTCACTAAGTCTATTTATCAACAGTAAATATCAGCAGCAGAGATAAGAATAATATCCAGTTTGTATTTTTCAGGACATCAGAGAACAAGACCTCCTGCAAACAAAAAAAAGAAGGTGAAAGTAAACGAAGCTCTAAATATTAGTGCAACATAACATTCACATTACTTACATGCTGAAGAATAGTACTTATGTCAAATGATGAGTATGACTTTAACCATTTGCATTTCCATATTTTTTAGACTAGCTCTGTGTACTTCAAGGATACGCTAATGCAAGAAGCAGCATGTTTACAATGCTTGGCATCTGCCATATAAATAGAAGCGATATACCATCTTCATTTGCTTCACTGGTAACAGGTGCTACCACCTCTAGTCTTCACCAAAGGTCTAATGCAGCTTTCTTAGAAACACTGAGCTCGATTATGCTAACAGACTTAAATGCAAATGTTTTTTTCTGCTAAGGGAGAATTCTGGTTAACAATCAATGTAACAGTATGGCCTATTGTTAGAACAAATTACCCAGTCCATTAATTACACAGCTATCTTTCCATCAGCTAGAAAAAAAAATACCCCCAATTACATACACATACTAAGTAACCTGTTGTTCCAGTATGGCCAAAATGAATGGTGATGCGAAAAACAGTGGTGTAACTCCCCTGGCTCTCCTGAAGTTAACTCCCCTGGCTCTCCTGAAGTTAAACCACGATGCTTTGGGCCCGTTTGTCTAAGGAAGTCAGCGTCTTCGTGGGTGACTGATTTTTAGTGACAATCCCTAAGTAGTTGTCATATTCTGAAGTTGCTCACCCTGCCCTCCAGGGACAACAGGCCCGCTTGAATTAGTACTTGTGCCCAGGCAGTGGGAACCAGACTCTCTTGCCCTCCTGCCCTGGGGTACAGAACCAGTGCTGACGAGCTTGTTCGGTTGTAGCACCTAGACATTGGAGTCATGGTTGTCCTTGAGCCAGGCCTCTGCTTCTCAACTCTTTTTGTATAAAAACCGAAAAATCCTGCAATTAAGTACTGGAACATGGAGCTTCCCTTTCCCAGGAGAGACACCTGGACTTCTGAGTCCACACTGGACCACACCCTGAGGCTCCAGCAATATTTAGAGGTATTACATTAATGAGCACTTTAGCAAACCATCCACTACACAGTGACAAAAACTCCTGTCACAGTGTAATAATGGTGACATTGTGTCAAAGCTTCAGTATGCTTCAAGGGAGTCAAAATGACACTCAACCATGCAAAACACAGTCATCTTCAGAACATTTCTGGGTACACACAAAAGAAATAGCCAGGACCATACAACCTTTTTTTCTTTCCAACCATTAGACTTCATTATTCCACCCAAACAGCTGTTAAAAAGAACCCAAGGTTTCATATGGAAAGAGCAGCACAAAAAGTGGATTGCAATTGTTGGAAGAATGGGGACCTCATGAAAAATGAGTGCATGGTTCCCCCTGTGACAAGATTTGAGAACTCCAGCAAAGCCTGGAAAACCTTCTGTCATGTCTGGTTATCTCTGCTGCATAACGTGTTCCCCAAAACTTGTTTCTCTTTTGAGCAGATGGGAAATCTTCACTCCTAAATGAATCTGGGGCAGTATCTAATGATGCAGCCAAGCAAGGCCAGCACACCACCTTCCACAGGGCATTCAGAGCAACAGATGAACATACCAGTAGTATGTCTGCAGGGAGAGGCACTGACAGACACCCTTTCTTCTGCCCCTCAGACAAGATTACTAGCTGAGACTCAGCACCATGCTGCATTAACTCTTGCTGACCAAGGCTGTCCTGGGTTTAACCAGCTCAGAACAGGCAGCAGGAAACGGGGCTGCCTGCACGTGCCCTGAGCGGATACAGCCAGTATCTAACAAAGACTGCACTCCGCATCAGATCTGCATTCCTGGGACTGGAGCTTCCAAAGTGGCAATGGGGAAGTGATACCTTCACCTGATGATTCTCACCCGAGCTCACACTAAAAAGTCACATGATGGAAACAAGCTCCAGTAGAGGATGGCTCTGATGTTTCCCTTTGCAACCTCTCTGGTTAAAACCTGCTCTTATTGTTTGTTGTTCCCAATTCTGATACAAACGATTTGTGGGTGTGGATTTCAGCCAATCCATTGCAACAATTATGAGAGGATTCGCTGTTCACCAGAGCACTACCATGCAGTGAGTTTGGAGACCTATATAGCAGCACACTGCATCATACCTGAGCAGTACAAATAAGCTCCATCAAATACCTGGTTTTCTCTTGGTTAATATGTCTATTCAGCAAAGCAGCAGCCATCAGGAAGATTTAAGCATATACATAAAACTAAGCATACATCTAAGAGCTTTACTGAATACATGTCCCTTGCAGCCTTGTGATAATCATGTATGTATCTTTGCAGAAACAAAATGTTAATGAGTATTCGTCAGAATCCTTTTTGCTTCACATTAAAAATACTCTTTGTGCAAGTGTTCCCAGGAGAAAAAGGAAGAGAGGATGGAGATTTCACAGCTCTCTGAAGGCTTTTATACAGCATTCATCCTATTTTGTCCAACTCAATAGCAGCTTCTGCTTCAACCACAAGTACACGTCACCATTGCCACTACCCCCTAAAAAGGCAGATATGGATCCACACTAAAAATTACTGTGATGAAGACAAACTTGGCTGGGTATCATCATGTAAAAGAGGGACAGAATAGACTGAGTGGGGGTTGTAAAAGAAAAATGGTGAGTGACCGAGAGCACAGGCAAAGAACAAGAGCCAAACCCATTTAAATAAACCCAAGGACAATCTCAGAGATTGCTTTTGTGTGGGGGCCAGCTGAAAGAGGCTTGAAGTGGGAACAAAACCAGACTGTTGATGTTTTGCGCACTGCAGTGTCCAGGAGCTGGTGCATCTTCTTGGTGAAGACGTAGAATTGCATCCAAACAATTTCTGTT